>NW_023416368.1:56246451-57619105 GCF_014108235.1 Myotis myotis
GCTTAGGATAGTTAAATGCATTACAGCTACAGTATGACTCTCTAATGCCATTTATGTTTTCTAGAATTATGCTAAGTAAAGAACAAAGTACACTGCGTTAGTCTCATTTATTACAACCATGTCCATAATTTACAAGCTGTTTATGCAAGCCTCATACAAGGGAAATCATAGAAGAGCTAACCACTGTCAAAGAATGGTGAGCCAGCATGCATTTTATCAACCACGTTTTCTTACACAGCTACCCCAAAAAAGAGCATCAACGTCTACAAATTCACTTTAATTGGAGTTAATATTGAAAAGGAAAATTTTAAGATAATTGTATTAAAGGCATTAAGAAGCAACTAGGAGTTCTAAATAAATAACAGTTGAATGTCACACAGGACTAAATATACTGACAAAAGAAAATACTAGCATGATGGCAATGAGCGTTTTTTTTTTTTGCTACAATATTGTTCCTAATAAAATCTAAGTAAGTAATGAGACTGATAATTCACTAGTATTAATTTTCCTTTTACCAGAGATTTCCTTTGTTGTTGCTCTTAATTAAAAATACAGCCATTTAAAAGCTATTATCTTCACAGCTATTTTCATTTGGGAGGAAAAGTAAAATGTTTTGTTTTGTGGATTTTTGGAAACTTTAAAATTTCAGAATTTACTTCAGTTGTATAGAATAATAGAGTGATGCCTATGAATAACTTTGTTATAGAAACAGTGATTATTTCTACACATATACATTTCACAATCCATTTAGTTCTCCAAGATACTTCCCTATACCAAAATTACTTCGGAGAAACAATGCTTTCAGGTTGGTAGCACAGGTATACTTGTGCTATACAAAGGTATAGCTATCATGGGAAAGAATTTTGATGTCATAACAAGGGCAAACTTGGGATAAGTGAAACACTTGTCATAAGTTACCTATAAGTTTTTAATTTTTAAATTATAAAACTAATTTCAGGTTTAAAAATACTTTTTAAATAATTAAACAAGTATGTATTGAGTTCCCAACAGGTGCATGGCAAAGTAATATCCTAATTTTTTCAGTGCCTGATGTCAAGTGACTACTTCAAATCTGAAACATTAAAGTATCCTGAAACTAAAATTCTCAATACAACTTCCCAGCCCCAAACACAAACCATTAGATGTTGCAAGCTAAGGCACCAGAGAGCTCTGACCCAGTAATTTATGTCATTTCCATGATTATTCTTGCAGCTGAGTTCAACCGCAGTAGGATTAAAACAAACAAACCTGGTTCCTGCCTTTATTCATTCAGTTTCTTTGTCAGAAGTCCTTGACCTGCATTCATTTTTTTGAACACCAAAAATGACATGCCCAAAAATGTAATTAATTTTATTTAAATATTCTACATAATAAGCATCAGGAGCTATATCCACTCTATGTTTTGTTTTACATATTTGCACTAAAAACAAAAACATCCCCTATGTTCATTGCAGCACTATCTACTATACCCAAGACATGGCATAACCTAAGTATCCTTCAACCTATGATTAAAGAAGATGAGGTATGTATATATAATGGAATATTATTCAGCCATAAAAAATGATGAAACTGCCATTTTGTGACAATATGAATGAATATTGAGAGTATTGTGCTAAGTGAAATAAAACAAAAAGCAACAAATAAAACAAAACAAAACAAACGCATAGACATGAACAGCAGTATGGTAGTTACCAGAGGGAAAGGGGGGTGTAGGGGATAAAAAGGGTACAGGGGGTCAAATACATGGCGACAGAAGGAGCCTAGACTTTGGGTGGTGAGCACACAATGAAATATACAAATGATGTATTACATAAAATTTTACACCTAAAATTTATATAATGTCATTAGCCAATGTTACCCAAATAAATTTAATTTAAAAAATATATAACAAGTAGCTTTCAACTCAAACAGTTTCAAGTTCAGCTTTTAAAAATTTAAATTATTTTCTATTCACTGGAAAATTTCTAAAGCTAGACTTCGAAGTCTGCTAGACACATTAGATGTTTAAAATACAAGTGAAAACCAGTTACACCTATATAGTATGCAAGCAATTATTTTCATTTTCATTTTTTTGTCTTCTAGCAAAAGTTGTACAGAAATGAGGAATTAGAAAATATCTCTAATGGCAAATTATAGAACTTTTTCATTAACATTACTTAAATAAGTCAAAGCATATTTCTAATATTTGTAGCATAAAATGTTTCAATCAGACTAAATTTCACAATTTGTCTCAGTTCTGTAGTCCTAGAAAGTAATTTAATATTTTGTTTCTACAGTCAGAATCAAAAATAGCATGTTCAATTTAGTAATCTTAAAAGAAAGTAGATACAGTGAACAAAACTTTAAGGAGGGCATTTAATCATTTTTATCATCATATCCTTACAATTTGCAACTCAATCAAGAAAATAACACATTATGTTTTCAAATGTAGGTGTTAAAAATTCAAAAGTATAAAATAGAAAATGTTGCTTAAAATAAAATATTGTAATTATATAAATTCAAATATAGATGTAGCTAAAAAAATCATTTGATTAACTACTTTCCTTAACAGTTCACTTCAAAATGAATAAATATATGAGTAAACAAATTTTTAGAAGTAATTGAGGAAAATGAAATACCTACAAAGATCTATAGCTGCACCCATACTGGTTTTCTCTTTCCCCTTTGCTTCAAATTCATAGATGATAAGATACAAAATTAAATTACTCTGTTCTTCATCTGGCCTTGATCATATCCAAAGCCATTTATCTAAATCTGGGCCTTCTATATAATATCAGGGGCCAAATCCTAAAGGTATCACTTTACCTCAATGCAGAATTTCCCCAGGCTCCATGCTTGTCTGTGAGAATGTTGATAATTTTCTGGATTAGTTGAATTGCTGTCACATGGTCTCGATATTTAGCTGCTCTTATCAAATGATCACACATCTTCTCATCTTCTCGCTTGTCTGCAGAATACTGGGCACAGAGTGACTTGAATAGAAAAAAGAAACATCTATTAATCCTATAAAAATATGGAAAAAAGCTTCAAAATGCATCATGAAATAATCTTCAATATGAACTGAACCAACCAAACATTTAAAGTTACTTTTATATCCCTCATTGACTGAATTAACTAATATTTAGTGATATATTATCCGTACAATACCCCAAGAAATTATTCTCTGAATCTATTTATAAAGTATACTCAGAAGTGGTCAATATTTTAACAGAAACCTGAAAAATTAGAAGCAGCTAGTCAAGGGAAGATGCAAGGACCCACATTACAAAGCACTCCAAGCAAAGTGAGTAAGAGAAAGAATGACATGAGTTAGGCAGCTGCATCATTTAGTACTGTGCAGTTGTGCTAAGGAGTTTAGATTTTATTCTAATACAATGTGATACTAGTATAAGTTTTTAACCCCTAGAGTGCAGGGGAGCGTGATTGCGCTCCTCCTGTCTTTCGCCAAAAGTGCCAGGAGCACTATCAAAACTTCGAAATGGCGTCTAGTTCTAAGTCTGCTTTTATTAGTGATGATGATATTGCTAAATATGTCAATGTAGTAAAGGTTTCCTTAAGTTTTTGAATATGTAACTTCATTTAGTTGCGATTCATAATTTTTTTCCTAAACTGCTGTAAAATCAGCAAAAATGCCTTGGCAGTTTTAGCATAGTTCCTAGGATATTGGTTGGCACTCAAACGGTTAAGCAGTGAAGTGTTGTGATTTATATATTAAAATGATCACTACAGATGCCATTTAGAGAATGGAATGTAGTGGGATAAGAGAGAGACCAGGTATAAGGCCGCAGCAGAGGTCCAGAAAAGAGACTATGGATGGCTTCCAATAGTGAACAGCTAGTTCTCAACACCCTGAAAAAATGAAAAACAAACAACAACAACAAAAATCAGTAAGGGCTTTTAAGCCCTAGCTTTGCAATATGGACCAGCAGCACTAGAGTCACCTAGAAACTCAGGGAAAATGCAGAATTATAGGTCCCACTCCACACCTACTAAATTAGAATCTGGATTTTAATAAGATTCCCCAGGTGATTCATACATTATTAGTTTGTAAAGTGCTGTCTTAAGACATCATCAGTTTTGCCGAAAAATTTTAATATTCTCAATCACCAGTTTTCAAGATGTTTATTTCTTTTCTTCTGGAATTCAGATACTCCTGGTATCATGTTAATGCTATACTACCTAGTTAGTTAATTGCTTAAAATAGGAAAGCAAAGATTAATGTATACTTGATTCTTGATTCTATTCATATGGTCTGTTGGGATCCACCCTGCCAAATACAAGCTCACGTACACATGTACACTCAACCTATGGTAGGTAACAAAAATTTGATGTTGGAACAAATAAAACTGACTTACACTGCCTGCCTTTCCTTTGGTATACCAGTTATACCTACATAGATTGTTGCCACACACTACCCCCAGCACTGCCCTAGCAAGGAGAGGGCCCTACTTTTCCTAAACCAATGAGAGTAAAATCGCTCCCACACTGAAAAATTGGCTCAGGGAAGGGCACTTGATCTAACTGGTGCATTAAATGAAAAGGTCAGGATTTTTATTGGTACTGCCTTCCTCTTAGGGTGTAAAAGAGGAAGCCCATAATTCCAGACGTTCTGAAAGCTCTCTTTGCACTATGAGGGAAGCTAGCCTAAGAATGAAGCCAAACCCAAAGGGATCAGAGCCAGGAGCATTATAGAAATACAGAGCTTATTACAAATGGAACCACGAACTTCTGGATCATAGACCAGCCTATCTTTAGGCATTCTACGACACTTTTTATGAGAACCTATAATATCCCATTCATTCATTGTAGCAGTATGAACTAGGTTTTGTGTTCCTAACACAAAAGTAACCCAATAGATATGGTGTTTATGTACATGCAAAAAAATCAAATTATCTCTTAGTCTGTGCAAAACACTTAGCTATGGAGATCAAAGGTTGGATTATCTTGATAGCCCCTTAGCTATGGAGATCAAAGGTTGGATTATCTTGATAGCCCCTGCCCTGCAGAATTCCCATTCTGTCTAGATTGGGAGGAGGGAAGTGGTAATAAAAGTTATGTCATTCAAATTAAATCACTGAAGCTAAAAATGCTTTTTAACAGGAAGGCTTGCAAAAACTAATGAGGAATATTCAAAATGCTATAAAGAAAGAAAAAGGAAGATTTTGAGAGTCATTTTTGGATGGGAATAAAGAGAACCTTAAAGCAAAGGCAAGGCAGAAATTTTTCAGGAAGGCAGAAGCAGGACAGTTTGATCCAAGTATAAAATACAAGTAAAAAAAAAAATAAAGAAATTCTGAAATGCATAATAAGGATTGAAAACTGCCACTAAGAATCAGAGTACCATATATATATATATATATATATAGAGAGAGAGAGAGAGAGAGAGAGAGAGAGAGAGAGAGTGTGTGTGTGTGTGAGAGAGAGAGAGAGAGAGAGAGAGAGAGAGAGAGAGAGAGAGAGAGAGAGAGAAAATGTAAGATTGGGAAGAAAAACAAAAATCTGATTAAAATATCATCCTTGGTAATATCTCCTGTCAGACTTGGGCAACTAACTCAAGCTCTTTTGTCAAACTGTCCTCATCTAGAAAATGAGAGGATTATAATGGCTCTAAAAATTGGACAATTTGGATATTTGGGACCTCTGAGAGCTTAGTTTTTGTACACTGGTAAGTGAAAACTAGTTCTTTTATTTAAACCTTCACATGGAGAAAATAAATCATGTTAGAAACTAGATTAATTTATAAGAGATTAAAGGCAATTGTCACATGATATATTAAAGACTGAACCAAACAAATCAGAGGATAGTTCAGCTTGTCAAAAATATGATTTGAACAAATAAAGAAAATGATTAAGAAATACTTAAAGGATAGGGCGAGAAAGAAACAGTTAAAGAAATAGTAGTTTAAGTGAAGATAGTGAATTACTCTATGGGATAAAAGTGTCAACTGCTCTGTGATATTTTCAGAGATTTACTCCAGAACTAGGCAGCACTTTAGAGATTACATCAAATCTATCCCTAACATATACTGAAACATGTAGGACAAAAGAGTAAACATTTGCAGAAATTTTATACCCACAACATTCCCTACTATATCCATAATCTGCCTTTGTCTAACATCATAAGAGAAAATTTAAATTATTGATGGAAAATAGAAAATCACTGGCTTCTACACTCCCCTGAAATACCATATGACTTCATGTTAAATGGTACTAAAATCACAAAGAAATGCATAATTTAATACCCTATTATTTCTACCTTTTATTCATATTAAAATAGCTTAACTTTACCAAGTTACATTTTATAAGCATTTGATAAGCTGTAAAAGTTTTTTCTTGAAAGGACATAATCCTAAAAAGAGTCCAAGGTAAACTAAATAGTAAAATGGTTTAAAGTGTTCTTTAATGGATCCTCCTTTACAATTTAAACAGCAACTTTTCATATCTGACATAAAATCTATAGATATAAATCACATTAAAGGGCTATTCTTTCCCGATTATCAATCTCTGTCTCATTGTGGAACATTACAGTCACATCTGACCTTAAAACATGATAAAAGGAAACCAAACAAGAATGTTTTGTAAAGATACAATGAACTCATATCTATTTTTTAAAGTATCTTTAAAATGTAATTTGAACGCATCCTTATTAAAAACCAATAATATGTTCTACGTGTGACATATCAAAGTCCAGCACATACAGATCACAAATATCTGCTTGAAGATCAAATCTGTTACTTACTGGTGGGTTATATACTAGTGTATGTGTGTGCTTGTGTTTAAAGACTAACTGGAGGTATTCTAAGAAACCAAGGGCAGGTCTAATAGTTTCATTCAGTTTTACTTTATATCAACTTCTCCGTTTTAAGAAACACATAAACTAGGTAATATGACATCAAAATGACCACAAAAATATCTGAATCTAAAAAAAAAAATGAAACAAGCATCTTGGGAACTAACAATTCAAATGTATTTGATTATTGCTAAAGAAATCAAAGATTTATTACCAAAGCATTAATAAATTTAAAATAACATAAATAAACCCACTTCATTTACTTGCAGAGAAAATATTTAAAAAAATAACCAAAGGGAGAAACAATTTAGACTGACCATTTATAACTTGACTATTCTGGCTCTTTAAATGTAAATGAAGAAATAAAGGTAACATCACCTGTAGTCTTTCCTTCCAAATGTTAAATCTCTACCTAACTTTACTATCTGTCCTTTGCATTTTCAGAGAGAAGTGAAGGTAAAATTTAGCCAATTCCTCCAGTTTCCTCCTGTCAGCTTGCTAATCATCCTTCTTGGTGGTCAGACTTGTTTCTTTATTATTCCCTATATGAAACTATGGCATTTTCTCAAGGCTTTGTGAAATTTATCTTGGCAATATTATTCTCTCCCACATTACATACTATTATCAATTTGAGTCATGGCCTGGTGGCTCAGTTGCTTAGGGCATCATCCAGTACATTAAAAGGTTGCAGGTTTGATTCTGGGTCTGGATGCATTCAGGAGGCAACCATCAATGTCTCAATGTCTCTGTCTCTGTCTCTCTCTCTCTATCAATAAAAACATATCCTTTGGTAAAGATTTAAAAAAATTTAAGATGGTAATTTGAAGGACAAATACTAGAGAAGAAAAAGTTAGACAAAAAGATATATAAATCTAAAGGTCCTTTTGATTATTTTATTTAATATCCTCACCTGAGGATATGTTTTATGGGGTTTTTTTTAATTGATTTTAGAGAGAGGGAGGGAGAGAAGGGAGGAAGAGTGAAACATCAATGTGAGATGGAAACATCAATCAGTTACCTCCCAATCACACCCTGACCAAGGATCAAACCAGCAACCTAGATATGCATGTACCCTGACCAGGAATCAAACCTGAAACCTTATAGGAGGACAATCCAACCAACTGAGCCACATGGCTAGGTCAAGGTCCCTTCCTTTTGATTCTTTATCTGAATAGATAATGTGAAAAAATAATATCTGAAAGGTTGCAAAATAATTGGAAATTAAATAATTCATATTGAAATGACTTATGGATCAAAGATAAAATCACAAACAAAATTAGAAATATTTGTGGGAATTGGCTAAAGCAGCAGTTAAAGAAAATATCTGTAAGATAGAGGAAGATATAAACAAGTGGAAGAATATACTGTGTTCATGGATTGGTAGATTAACATCATTAAAATGTCCATACTACCCAAGCAATCTACAGATTTTATGTAATCCCTACTAAAATACCAACATCATATTTCACAGATATAGAACAAATACTCCAAAAATTTATATGGAACCAAAAAAGGGTAAAGGATTTGAACAGGCACTTCACAAAGGATATTCAAATGACTAATAAGTACACAAAAAGAAAAACTGAAATAAAAACCACAATAAGCCATCACTATATATCCACTAAAAGGGCTGTAATTAAAAAGACCAACAATACCAAACATTGGCAAAGATATAGAGCAAACGGAACTGTCATACCTACCTAGCTGGTTGGAGTGTAAAATCCATAACTACTAAAAAAAGTTATTTGGCAGTGTCTTGTAAGCTTAAATACAGGATGTCCCCAAAAATGCATAAAAACTTTGAGTAACTATAAAGACAATGTTTATTAAAATACATTTTATTTTCAAAATGTTATAGAATCTACAGAAAAGTGTGTGTACATTTTGGGGGGCACCCTCTATGTAGTTACAACAGCACCTAGCAATTTCACTCCTAGATATTTCCTCAAAAGAACATATTTACACAAAATATATTATATGAAAATGCCCCTAGTTCTTTTAGTCATAAAGCCAAACACTGGAGATGACCCATTATCCACCTATAGACAAGTAGATAAACAAAGTAATACAACTCAGCAATGAAAAGAGACAAATGAGTGACACACACAACAATGTGGATGGATATCAAAAACTTTATGCTATCCAAAAGAATCCAGACATTAGAGTACCTACTGTATAATTCCATTTATGTGAAAGTGTATATTACGTGAAACTATACATAATAACAGAAACCAGATAGGCAATTGCCTTGGGTTGGGTCTATGTATGGTATGTGTGGAGGAAGTTACCACAATGATTCACAAGGGAATTCTCTGAGATGATAGAAATTTTCTGTATCTTAACAGTAACAATTACACAGGTGTATACATTTGTCAAAACTCATCAAAATGTATACTTAAAATGGGTGTGTCTTAATACCTCAATAAAGTTTATTTAAGAAGTTCTAGAAATTGAATAGGCAAGGAACAAACAGAAAAGAAAGTAGTAAAAGTATTCATATGCAAAAATAAGCTCATACCAAATAGGTAAATACCCTAGTCAAATCAATAGAAGACAGATTACCAATAAAACACTGGATAAGAAGCAGATACTTCACAAAAGTAGTACAAAAGTAGTGTGTGTGTGCCCTAGCCAGTTTGGCTCAGTGGATAGAGCATCAGCCTGCGGACTGAAGGGTCCCAGGTTCATTCCGGCCAAGGGCACATGCCTGGGTTGTGGGCTCCATCCCCAGTCCGGGAGGGGGGGGGGGGGGGCAGGAGGCAGCCAATCAATGACTCTCTCCCACCATTGATGTTTCTATCTCTCTCTCCCTCTTCCTTCCTCTCTGAAATCAATAAATATATTTTTTTTAAAAAGTAGTGTGTGTGTGTATTGTGTGTGTGTATAACACAAACAGAAGAAAAAAATGTATAGCTTCATATGTAAATAAAATAAAAAATAAAAGCACAATAAGGTACCATGACAGAGCTAACAGAATGCTGAAATAAAAATCACTTATCATTTTTATGAAAATGTGAATTAATGGGAACAGCTATACATTGCTTCATTTTTGCAAAACAGTGAAGCAATATCTGTAAAAATAAAAACATGAATACTTTATGTCAAGTAATTCCACCCTACCAAAATGCATGAGCATGTATACCAAAAGGCTCATAAAATAGTCAAAGCAGAATTATTCATAATAGTTAAAAACAGAAAACAATCTAATTGCAGGTCAACAGGAGAAATTATGAAAAGCTAATAGTCTACTCACATACTGGTAAAGTATACAGCATTGAAAATAAAATAGGAAAATGTGCCCTAGCTGGTTTGGCTCAGTGGATAGAGAATCAGCCTGAGCACTGAAGGGTCCCAGGTTCCATTCAGGTCAAGGACACATGCCTGGGTTGTGGGCTACATCCCCAGTTAGGGGGCGTGCAGGAGGCAGCAGATCAATGATTCTCTCTCATCAATGATATTTCTATCTCTTCTCCCTCTCCCCTCATCTCTGAAATCAATAAAAATATTTTTAAATGAAAAATAACAATTAAAAAAAATAGGAAAACGTAGAAGCCTGAATAAATTTCATGAACATAATGTTGAACTAAAAATACTACATCATCCCTCTGAGGTTGTGGGTGGGAAGAGATCAACCAAAGAACTTAAATGCCTATATGAATAGCCCATGAACACAAGACAATAGGGTGTTGAAGGTCTGGGGCAGGGTGCGGGAGGGCAGGGGGGGGCTGGAAGGGGTCAATTGGGGGAAAAAGGGGGACATGTAATACTTTCAACAATAAAGAATTATTTTTTAAAAAATAATAAAGTAATTACATAGGGTGTCCCAAAAAATGTATACACTTAAACAGCTGGTAGCTCAATTCTGAAAATAAAATGTATTTTAATAAACACTGCCTTTATAATTTTTCAAAGTGTATGTATACATTTTGGAACACACATATAAAATAAAGTTCTCTTTTTTACCTCCTCTCAGTTTGGCCAATAATTTTCTACAGAAACTGGGGGGAAGGAGGAGGTAGATGTCCACTGTTAATAGTAAAATGCAGTTCCTTTGTAAAGTACATAGAATCAAACTACATATCATTCCATCTCAGGACATATAGTTCTACCTTCTTTCTTTCTCATGGCCACAAACAAGAGTATTACATTTTAGTCAACTAAACATACTTTATAATAAACACTTAAGTGTATACTACCTTACTTCCCAATTCGTCCGAAAGTCACACTATAAATTACTTGTCTCATTGGAAAGCAATTAAAAGGGAAATCACCTAAAGGGCAGAAAATTAAACAATTTTTTAATATTTCACTTTTGGAGGTTTTTGCTTTTAACTAAGATTTAAAGTCAAATTTGAAGAAAAAAGTTATCCCCAGAAATCTTACAAAGACTCCTGAAAAGCAGACTTAGAAAAATGAAAGCTTAAAAACCTCTATAGCAACGAAAGTCAACCAATGACATTGTGTGACAGCCACCTTTAATTCTGAAGTGATTCCTCTGTCATCCAACGACTCAAAGTATTGATTTCTCTCAGCATGAAAAAGCCGAAGCCAATGAAACAGATATAGCATCATCCCATCCGATAATAGCATTCAAGGTTAAAACAGGCAGAACACTTATCAAAGTATCTCTTCCATTTCTTACTGTTTTAATGGATGGATGCAATGTGTTGGGTTTTTATCTCTCTGAACTGCAGTCTTTAAACAATATTTTTAAATAATTTGAAGAATAAAATAGGTCCTAATTTTTTACTATATACTATTTTAAAATGTTTTAAAATGTTTTTAGATAATTGTAAAAGCAAGATAACTCTAAGAAGGCTATAGTTTCTACTTGGGTCAAATCCACACATAATATTATGTTTTTATTATTTCATTAGAGTTACTTATTAACAATAAACACACCACAAAATCCTCAGGTAAATACTAAAAGCTATTTCTTCAAAAATACCTGCATACATCATATATCAGATATAATATGATAAGCTTTACAGAAGTATCAGGTAAGAATAGACATGAAACAATTAAGCCAGTGCCAGGCATATAGTAGTGACACCTACATTTATTGTAGGCTTAGTCAAGAAGTTAAACTACACAGCAAACAGTCCATTTCTTCCACCACTCAGTGTTGAAAGATGGGAATAAAAATAATTAGAACACCGCTAAAAGAGATATATGTTGAGTACTTGGGAGAAGTAAGAAAGAACTATTTAGAATCTGGGAGGGTTACACAGTCTTTAGTTAAAGACTAAATAACTGTTCACCAAGAACAAACAGCTCTTTTAAGATTAAAAATAAAAATAGCATCATAATAGGCAAAAATAAAAAAAAAAAACAACTAAGAGAACAAGCTCAAATAAAAAAAACCTTTTTAAAAAGCGAAGATAAGCCCTGACTGGTTTGGATCAGTGGATAGAGCATCGGCCTGCGGACTGAAGGGTCCCAGGTTCAATTCTGGTAAAGGGTATATACCTTGGTTGCGAGCACTTCCCCGGTGGGGGATGTGCAGGAGGCAGCTGATCGATGTTTCTCTCTCATCGATGTGTCTAACTCTCTATCCCTCTCCCTTCCTCTCTGTAAAAAAATCAATAAAAATATATTTTTTCAAAAAAGCAAAGATAACAAAACAAAATAAGAATATGTAATATGTAATTACTAGAGCGTTTCTTTTTAAATATCCTGATATGTGCTTGTTTATATTTTCTTTGGGTGCCTAAAATATTTTTATCCATTTCCATCATAAAAAAAAAATGTTCTACAAAGGTTTATGTAAAACACTTAACACAGGAACCAAGATGGCTGTGTGGCAAATGCCTGTACTCATTGCCTCCCACAACCACATCAAAATTACAACTAAAATACAGAATAACCATCAACCAGAACCACCGGAAAGCTGGCTGAGTGGAAGTCCTACAACTAGAGAAGTAAAGAAGAAAGCACACTGAGACTGGTAGGAGGTGCGGAGGCGAGGAACGGCCGGCCTTGCACGCACGTGTGCAGCTCTTTCAATTGGGAGGGAGATCACCTATGCAGAGGCCACCCAGAAGAGCAAGGGGTCCCAGCCCCACAACAGACCCCCAGCTCAGGGTCCCAGAGCTGGGAAAAGAAGTCCCTATGGGCAGTAAGAACTACTGACTGTAAAAACCAGTGCGGATTGGGGTTGAGTGACACACTGGTTGCTGCAGACCCAGCTGCTCCTCTTAAAAAGCAAGCACAACCAACTGAAATTACAAGCTCCCACTTCCTCTGAGTTCTAGTGTCAGGAAAGGCTCTGGGGGACCCAGACACATACAAAGAGAAACTAGTTACGACTGTCAGGCTTCAGGGCAGGAACGTGGGGGCAGCTTCCTTCCAGACAGAGGTGCTCACAGGGATCATTGTTCCCGTGCTGGGATTTCCCCGGTTGCAGGGCTGACTGGCAGCCATTTCTGTTTGCTCTGCCTGGTGATTCCCTGAGACCCCACCCCACCCTATTTATAACCCCACCTAAGCTGTGTGCAGTGGCGTTTGCATATAAATGGCCGGTCCTTTCTCAGGCTAAAAACCTGTCAAAAAAGCTGCAGCTGGGTCAGGGAGCCCCAAACCTATCAATAAAAGCCCAAGACCCAGCACCAGCACCAGCCTACTTTGCTTCACAGCTGGGCCTTGTCTGGGCACCTACAAACCTGATACAAAGAGGAGGAATCTGCAGATCTCTCTGTAGCTCCTGTTGGGAAGCCCCAGACAGTGGCTAATTTTGCACCCCCCTGGAGACCCAAGAGTCAGTGTACCCAGTGGTCAGTGTCAGACCACACCAGATGACAACTCTTCACATCCATAAGTGGCACACTCAAGGGGTAGACTCAGTGAGCACCAAAGCCCCACTGAAGCAAGTCCTGCTCCATAAGGGTGTCTCCTGCACAGCAGCTCTCCCACTGTAGTTACAGCTGGTCCCCACAGCCAATTGGCCTGGAGGTCATTCCTCCCAGTGACACCAACAGCAATCAAGTCTCAACTACAACAAGACTGTGCACACAGCCCACAAAGGGGTACACCAAGAGTGTCCACCTCAGGTGACTGGGGAGGCTGAGCCACTGGGCCCTATAGGACACCTACTACACAAGGCCACTCTATCAACTCAAGGAGACTTAGTAGCCCTACCCAATACATAGAAACAAACACACACAAAATGTGGAGACAAAGAAACATATTACAAATGAGAGAAATGGAAGAAAGCAAACTACTGGATATAGAGTGCAAAACCAGTTATAAGGTTACTCAAGAATCTTCCAGAAACCTCCAAGGGACTTAGTGAGACTTTCAAGGATATTAGTGAGAATGTCAAAAAATGGAAAAGAAATTACGCATACACTGACCGAAATAAAGAATAATATACAGGGAGTGAACAGTAGACTAGAGGATCCGGAGAATCAAATAAATGATTTGAAAATATGAGAAAGCAAAACACACCCAACCAGAAGAGCAAAAAGAAAAAAGAATCCAAAAATATGAAGACAGTGAAAGGAGCCTCTGGGACAACTTCAGGCATACCAACATCCAAATTATGGGGGTTCCAGAAGAAGAAAGCAAGCAAGATATTAAAAACCTATCTGAAGAAATAATGACAGAAAACTTCCCCTACCTGGTAAAAGAAATAGAGTTACAAGTCTAGGAAGCACAGACAACCCCAAACAAGAGGAACCCAAAGAGGACCACACCAAGACACATCATAATTAAAATGTCAAGGGCAAAAGACAAAGAGAGAATCTTAACCATTTGTACATCATAAGCATCTATAGATGCAAGCGGCGGACCTTTTCTAATTAAATTCAAAATATTGTGGCAGTTAACTGGTTTAAAGGCAGTAACAGAAAAGCAGTTAGTTACCTACAAGGGAGTGCCCATATGACTGTCAGCTGATTTCTCAACAGAAACGATGCATGCCAGAAAGGAGTGGCAAGAAATATCCAAAGTGATGAAGAGTAAGAACCTACAACCAATATTCCTCTACCCAGCAAAGCTATCATTTAGAATTGAAGGTCAGATAAAGAGCTTCACAGATAAGAAAAAGTTAAAGAAGTCAATCACCACCAAACCAGTATTATATGAAATACTGAAGGGTATTCTTTAAGAAGAGGAAGAAGGTAAAGATAAAAAAAAAAAAAGAACAACAAAGTGGCAACAAATACACATCTATCAACAATTGAATCTAACAATCAAACAAATAAAAAAATCTGATGAACAGAATAAACTGGTGAATGGAACAGAATCAAGGGCATGGAAATGGAACAGACTGATGAGTCTCAGAGGGAAGGAGGAGTGGGGGGTGCAAGAAGAGATTGGACAAAGATCTTATATGCATTGCCTACGGACAGAGACAGTAGGGTGCCAAGGGCCTTGGGCGGGGTGGGAACTGGGTAGAGGGGAGCTATGGGAAGGAAAAAAGGAATATCTGTAATTTTCTCAGCAATAAAGATTAATTAAAAACAAACAAAAAAAACAAAAACACAACACAGAAATAGTTGAGTATATTTATAATGCTTAGCTCACTACTGTTATATTACTGTAACTTCTTCATTATTCAAATGTACTAACCGACTAATTAAAAATAACACATCTGAGTAAAAGGTACTGCTTCTCAAAGTATCTGCAATAAAGAATGAGTTCTTGGTTTTACTTTTTTGAAATATATTTTTATTCATTTTTAGAGAGAGACAGGAAGGGGGAGGGATAGAGAGATAGAAACATCTATGTGAGATGAAACATTGTTCTGCCGTCTTCTGCACAACCCCGAATGGGGATCTAGCTGGCAACCCTAGCATGTGCCCTAGATGGCACTCAACCAACTGAGCCACACCAGACAAGCTGGTTTTACTTTTTAAAATACACTGAAAATTGATGCTTTTTGAAATAATCTGACATTTCCCGACATTCAAGCTATAAAAGAGCTTAAATACATATTCAATTTCTGTAGTTTTCTCTTTGTGGACTAGTAACTAGCAGCTTGGTCAACAGACCACATTTAAGTAGCACTGTATCAACTTTCTATAATAATAAAAGGGTAATATGCAAATTGACCAAATGGCCGAATAGCAGAACAACCATAAATGACCACGCTATGACACTCACTGGCGCTAGGCCAGCCAAGGCGGGGGTGACGTGATTGGTCGGGGACTTGGCCATCGCTCCATGATTGCCCTGCAGAGGCAGTCCATGGCCAGTGGGGCAGTCCATCAATCGGGGGGCTCCACGCTTGCCACAAAGAGGGAGGCCCAGGCTACAGGGCTGGCGGCAGGGCCTACCTCTTTGGGGCAATCATTCGTGGGGCTCCCAGACTGTGAGAGGGTGCATGCCGGGCTGAGGGACAACCCCCACCCCCAAGTGCACGAATTTCGTGCACCGGGCCTCTAGTCCTTTATAATAAAGAGGTAATATGCAAATTAACCTACACACCCTCACAAGATGGCTGCCTACAACCAGGCCAGCAGGAGGGTTAGTGAGGGACAACCAAACGACTGAACAGCAGGCTGCGTGGGGTGACCAGGCTGGCAGGGGGGCAGCTGGGGGAAATCAGGCCAGTAGGGGGGCAGTTGGGGGCAACCAGGCTGGCAGGGGGGGGCAGTTGGGGGCAACCAGGCTGGCAGAGGGGGACAGCTAGAGTCAACTAGGCCAGCAGGGGGGCAGTAAGAGGTGACCACGCTGGTGGGGGGGGACAATTAGGGGCAACGAGGCCAGCAGGAGAAGTGCAGTTGAGGGCGACCAGGCCAGCAGGGGGGGCAGATAGGGGAAACCAGGTCAGCAGGGAGAGGGCAGTTGGGGGCAACCTGGCTGGCAGTGGGGGGCAGGTAGGGGCGATCAGGCTGGCATGCAGAGGCAGTGAGGGGCGATCAGGCTGGCGGGGGTGGGGCAGTTAAGGGCAACCAGGAAGGCAGGCAGGTGAGCGATTAGGAACCAGTGGTCCAGGATTGTGAGAAGGATGTTCAACTGTTGGTTTAGGCCCAATCCCAGAGATTGGGCCTAAACCAGCAGTTGGACATTCCCTGAGTGGTCCTGGATTAGAGAGGGTGCAGGCTGGGCTGAGGGGAACCCTCCCCATGCACAAATTTTGTGCACTGAGCCTCTAGTATATAATAAAAACCTAATATGCAAATTGTCCCCTCAGGCAGTTGTTCTACTGGGAGACCGGTAGTTCGACCACTCAGTATGATGTACGCTGACCACCAGGGTGCGGCGTGAAACATGGTGGGTGTCAGCGACGCGCTGTGACCTCTCGCCGGCTACCTGGGGGCAGGGGTGACGGGGATGGAGGTGCGATGAGAGTGAGGGCTGTCTGCCGAGCTTGCTCTCACTCTCCCTGCTAACCTCCCCCGGGACGCCAGGGTTCGCACACCGGGAAAGCCCCCGCACTCAGTGCCAGGCACCCGCGAGGAGCTCACCCCGCACCCACATGGCCTCTTCCAGGTGAGCCAGGCCGCAGCTGCTGGGACCGCAGGGGCCAGTCGGGCTCCCTGAGGGTTCGTGCAAGAGCTGGTCTGTGAGGCTGGGCAGGAGAGAGCACGCTGCCTGCCCGGCTTCAGTGCAGTGCCACTGGGTGGCACAGAGGCCCACGCTGTACCCTTGCCCTCAGTGTCTGGCCATGCTCACCGCATCTCCGCATGGGGACTCGGGTTCCGTGACTCAGACTGAGGTGGGCATGTGGAGACCCAGGTGTTGCCCAGGGCACAGAGGTCAGCTGGGACCTGGACTTCCACGCCAGACATTGGTGCTTCGATCGTCAGCCAGGCCTAGGGACCACACCGGTGCATGAATTTCATGCACTGGGCCTCTAGTAGGTAAATAAAAGGAAACTATTTTTATCAACTCAAGCACTGCCATCTTGTTTTCTATAATAAAATACTTGATCTTATATTCAGAGCTTTACTGATAAACCATAAGTAACAGAAGCAATATTCTAATTTCATAAGAGCAAATTCTAAGTGATAAATAAGTGTTGTATGAAACACACTATGAAGATTTTAAATTTCCTTAGTTTCTTCTCTATCTTTATTTTAAAATTCATTAAGAAAATGCAATTTTTACACTAACCATGATTTGGTCAACTGTTAAGATTATTATGACATATCACAAGGAAAACTATAAGGAATATATTCACACCTTTCCTTGGAAGAGATTTTTTAAAGTATATTTTTACTAATTTCAGAGAAGAACAGTAAAGGAGAGAGAGATAGAAGCATCAAGGATGAAAGAGAATCATTGATCGGCTGCCTCCTGCATGCCCCCTACTGGGGATTGAGCCTGCAACCCTGGCATGTGCCCTTGACTGGAATTCAACCTGGGACACCTCAGTCCACAGGCTGTCGCTCTATCCACTGAGTCAAACTGGCTAGGGCTTGGAAGAGATTTTTAAAAGCATTAAGAAGTCATTTCCTATAAAAAAATATATATATATTTTATACTATTAAAATATACACAGAGTATAATGAGGAAAAATATATTTTTCAGTTTGTATATAATTTGATCAATGCTGCTCACAGGTATAAGTTAAATTTTACCTAAGCTATACTTCCCTTACTTTTTTCTAGCTTCCCATCTTGAATGGAGTGGCCAGTAATACAGCTCTGTTATTTGAAACTAGAGAGGCATCACAATTTTGAAACAAAGGCAGAAACATCAGCTCATTTGAAAGTGGTCTTCCTTTGCCCCAACAATGATAGCTCCTATAGTTTCACAAATGACTCTATAAAGTATTCTTCTTTTAAGTGTGTGTATATATATATTGCCCTGTAGAGATAATACTAGTATATACATATGGTCTTTTCAAAAGTTACCCAGAGAAGATTGAGAACAAAAAAATGCTGTGAGCCCGTTTTTGGTTTTTCTTTTTCTTTTTTTTTTGGTTAACCCGCATCAGAGGATATTTTTCCATTGATTTTTAGCAAGTGTGGGAGAGGGAGAAACAGAGAAACATCAATGTGAGAGAAACACATCAATTGGTTGCCTTCTGCAGGAGCCCTGACCAAGGCACAGGACAGGGAAGAGCCTGCAACCCAGGTAGGTGCCCTTGAATCGAACTCGGGACCCTTTATTCTGCAGTCCAACACACTATCCACTGAGCCAAAACGGCTAGGGCTGAGCCCAGCTTTTAATCTGGCCATTATCAAGAAGCCAAAATAGAAAGTCAGACAAGTTGAAACACATTCTGGAAGAATGTCTAAAAATAGTGCATTCCAGATTGAATACACCAGACACTGGAAATATACTGAGAAGCATTATCATTGCATTATCTAGGTGTAGAGCATATACCAGAACATATATGGAAGATTGGGGTGGGAATTTCCCTTCAGGAATTTGATGGCTCCATTGTCAATGAACCTGAGAAAGAAAAAGCTTGGACTAAGAAAGAACCAATATTCTTTTCTAAGACTGGAGACAGGTGAACCTGGGCTATAACAAGAATGAAAGTGGTCAAAGAAGGGAGATGAACTAGCCCCTGCAACATGGCAAAAGTACAAGGGCTATAAAGAGGTCAAGAAAGGGTCAAGCAAAAACCTCCAATGAGTATCACAACCACATCCAGTATTGAGTTTTATTTTCCTTTTCTGCATTGTGACGACCTTCTACCGTTGCTGAAAAGCCACTTGTATGACAGTAAGAAGTAGCTTCCTGAGCTCTGACATGCAGTGGTCTGGATGTAGACCCTGTGGCAGAGATAAGAGTCCCAGATGAACTGTGACATATAAGCATTCTTTGGGAATTGTCAGAGATTACATAGAATAGAAAAATGAATACTCCCTATTTCATAGAAACAATAATAGCTGCATTATTGAACACTTAATATATACTCAGAGTAGCAGGCACTTTGACAAATCCCATTTATTCTTCAGAAAATTACTGTAGGTAGGTACCATTATTATCCTGATTTTAAGATGAAACAATGGAGAGAAATGGCAAGTAAAGTGATGCTCAAGGTGATGCAACAAAGGCTCTTACATGAAAAGCAGTAAATGTCAGCTGTAAAAGCTGGATTCAGAAAAGGAGGAGAGGCACTTGAGACTTAACTGTAAACACTGCTTGGACAATGAGACTTCAAATAACTTCAAGCCCTAGTAGTCTGACTCAGCAGATAGAGTGTTGGTTTGTGGACCAAAGGGTCCCGGGTTTGATTCCAGTCAAGGGCATGTACCTTGGTTGTGAGCTCCTCCCCTGCCCAGGCGCTGGTCAGGGCTCATGCAGGAGGCAACCAACCGATGTGATTCTCTCACATTGATGTTTCTCTCTGTCCTTCCCTCTCTCTTTCACTCTCCTTAAAAATCAATGAAAAATTATTCTTCGGTGAGGGATAAAAATGATCCTATATAATAATAGGCTAATATGCAAACCAACCGAACAGTGGAACGACCGGTCGCTATAACGTGCACTGACCACCAGGGGGCAGATGCTCAACACAGTAGCTGCCCCTGGTGGTCAGTGTGCTCCCACAGGGGGAGTGCACTCAGCCAGAATGCAGTGGGGGTGGCAGGAGCCTCTCCTGCCTCTACAGCAGCGCTAAGTCGTCAGTCGGACATCCCCCAAGGGCTCCCAGATTGCAATAGGGCGCAGGCCTGGCTGAAAGACCCCACCCCCCCCCACCCCAAGTCAACGAATTTCGTGTACCGGGCCTCTAGTAATAATAATAATTTCAAAAGGTTAATCTATGTTTTACAGACCACAGTAAAGCCTTTGACTGTGTCAATCATGAGGAACTCCTGATACATAACCTGTATTGTGGACTGAAGGCACTATCAGGCCTACAGGCTAAGGTGTTAGAGAAGTATCTCCTTATTTAACGTGTACCAAAAAACTTAACATACAAAAAACTGAGCTGGACTCAGAGGAAGGAAGAGTGAAAATTGGTAGGTGAAATATCAGTAACTTAAGATATACAGATAACACTCTTATGAGCAAAAAGAAATGATAATATGAAATGACTTCTGGTGAAAGTGAAAGAAGAAAGTGCCAACGCAGAACTGCACTTAATGATTCAGAAAAAATACACAACTATAACATAGACAATGAAGACACTTAAATTTTTATAGAGGTAGCTTACCTTGCTTGATTCTGTCACCAATTCAAATGAAGACTGCAGCCAAGAAACAAGAGAAGGATGAGATTCAAAAGGGCAGCAAGGGAAGAATTAGGAAAGATCATCGGGAGCAAAGAGGTGTCTTTGGACGCCAAAGCTAAGATCATTCATACCCTCATATTTCTAATTCCTATGTACAGATGCCAAAGTTGGAAAGTGAAAATGGCTGACAGGAAAACACTGACTCATCTGAAATGTAGTGTTGAAGGAGAGCTCTACAGATACCCTGAATCACCAGAGAGACGGCCAAGTAGGTTGTAGAGCAAATTAAGCCTGAAAAAGGCAAAAAAGACAAAAGTAAAGTTGTCCTACTTAGGGCACGTCATAAGTGGAACCAAAAAGTGATGTCTCTCTCTCTGTCTCTCACATCCTCTCCCTCTAAATTCAATAAATACATTTTTGGGTTAAATCAATGAATTGCCCAGATGGCATGGCTCAGTGGTTGAGTGTCAACCTATGAACCAGTAGGTCACGGTTCGATTCCTGGTCGGGGCACATACCAGGGTTATGGGCTGGATACCAATTTTAGAGCATGCAGGAGGCAGCCAATCAATAATTCTCACTCATTATTGATGTTTCTATCCCTCTCTCCATCTCCCTTCCTCTCTGAAACCAATAAAAGTATATATAAGTAGAGGCCCCATGCATGAATTTGTGCATGGGTGGGGTCCAGACAGCCCACTCTGATGGGGGCCAATCGACGCCGGGCTGGCGGGGGGGTGGGGAGGGGAGGAGACATGGGAGGTTGGCCATCCCTGCCCCCAATCAAGGTTGAGGGGGCTGATGGGGGAAGAGGCCGGCTGGGGAGAGGAGCTGTAGGAGGTTGGCCAGCCGGCCCCAACCCCAATCGGGGTGTGGGAGCCCGATAGGGGGCCAGGCCAGCCAGGGGGATGGAACGCGGGAGTTTGAGGGGGGCCAATTGGGCCGGTTGGCTGCCGCAGTGAGCGCCATAGTGACCAGTCATTCCATCATTATGGTAGCTTGACTTTTATATATATACTAGAGGCCCGGTGTACAAAAATTTGTGCACTCGGGGGAAGTGGGGGGTCCCTCAGCCCAGCCTGTGCCCTCTCGCAGTCTGGGACCCCTCAGGGGATGACCACCTGCTGGCTTAGGCCCATTCCCCAGGGTATTGGGCCTAAGATGGCAATCAGACATCCCTCTAGCAGCCCACAGCCCTCGAGGGATGTCCACTTGCCAGCGGGGAGCAGGCCTAAACTGCAGTCGGACATCCTTAGTGCTGCTGAGGAGGCAAGAGAGGCTCCCACCACAACCGCTGTACTGGCAGCCATCCGCCTGGCTTGTGGCTGAGCAGAGCTCCTCCCATGTGAGAGTGCACTGACCACCAGAGGGCAGCTCCTGCATTGAGCATCTGCCCCCTGGTGGTCAGTGTGTGTCATAGTGACCAGTCATTCCCAGTCCTTCTGCTGTTAGGGTCAGTTTGCATATTACCCTTTTACTATATAGGATAGAAGCCTGGTGCACGGGTGGGGGCCGGAGGGTTTGCCCTGAAGGGTGTCCCGAATCAGGGTTGGGGTACCACTTGGGCGTCTGGCCAGTCTGGATGAGGGGCTGATGGCTGTTTGCAGCTGGTCACACCCCCTTCAGGGTTGGGGTCCCCACTGGGATGCCTGGCCAGTCTGGGTAAGGGGCTGAGGGCCGTTTTCAGGCTGGCGGGTGACTGAAGCTCCCAACCTCTCCTTTTTTTCTTTTTTTTTTTTATTCTTTGATTCATTTACCTTCTATGGCTGTCACTGGAGCTGAGAGCCGGCTTTAGCTCTGAGGCTCGGCTCCAGCTCTGAGACCTCGGCTGCTGAAAGCCGGGATCTGGGCTTTGTTTAGCTTCTATAATTGAAACACTGTTGCAACTCCAGCTCTGAGCTCCTGGCTGGCTGAAAGCAGGTTTCTGGGGATTGTTTAGCTTCTATAACTGCAACATTGTTTCTTAGAGTGTAGCTCAAAGGCCGGCAGCGGCAGGCGGGGAACCTTGGCTTCCTCCATCACTGGAGCAAGCAAGCCTCCTGTTTGCTTCAGCTGCCTGCCTGCCTGCCTGCCTGCTGGCTGCCATCTTGGTTGGCAGTTAATTTGCATATAGCCCTGATTAGCCAATGGAAAGGGTAGCGAAGTTACGGTTAATTACCATGTTTGTCTATTATTAGATAGGGTATATATAGATAGATACACACACACACACAGACACACACACCAACTCTACTGTTCCATTAAAAGATGACAAAATTGAACAAAATTCTTAATTAAAAAGAAAATAACAAAACAAAACTAAATGACTATTTCATAAACAGATATACTACGCTTACTTCAGCTCAAAGACTGTATCATAATTATTGTGGAAACATCAAAGCATCTCTACTAAAGTCAGGAACTAGAAAAAGTGCCCATTAAAAATAAACCTCAGAAGGAAGGTAGGGGAGGCTGGGGATAAGGGGGAGAGATCAACCAAAGGAGTTGTATGCATGCATATAAGCCTAACCAATGGACACAGACACCAGGGGGGTGAGGGCATGACAGGGTGGACAATGAGGGGAGATAAGGACACATATGTAATACCTTAATTAATAAAGAAAAAAATAAAATAAAGAAAAAAATAAAAATTTTAAATTTAAAAAAGATGTAATGTCTTCTATATAAAAGTTTTTAGATAATGCTAACATTATCTAAGTAGTGCAAAAATTTAAGAGTACCAAGAAGGTATTCTAATGAACACGTATACTTTCAGTAAAAGAAAGAAAAAATGAGCCCTAGCTGGTTTGGCTCAGTGGATAGAGTGTCGGCCTGAGGATTGAAGGGTCCCTGGTTCGATTCTGGTCAAGGGCACATTCCTGGGTTGCGGGCTCGATCCCCAGTGTGGGGCGTGCAGGAGGCAGCCAATCGATGATTCTCTCTCATCATTGATGTTTCTATCTCTCTCTCTCTCTTCCTCCTCTCTGAAAACAATAAAATATATATTTAAAAAATAAATTAAAAAATGAGAGATGATGAGGGAAGAAAGATGGCGGCGGTATAGGCAGACGCGTCCCAGGTCGTGTCCCTGAGCAAATGGAGTGAGCAGCTGAAACTAGTAACATCCACCCCGAATTGGCGAAATTCCTCAGCTGGCGAGACGGTTTGCAGCCGGGAAGAGCAGAACTCCCCTGGAAAGGTAAAAAAACCAGGGATTTGGGCAGGAAAGTTTGCCAGACCTCTGAGCCCAGAGAGTCGGAGGGAGACCGCGTGGCAGACAGCCGCGTCCCTTGGGACAGGCACAGCCCCTAACAGGGGAAAGGAGAACCTCGGGATTCCTGGCGCTGCCGGGGGAATTGAGAGCTGGGTTCTGTGATCACGGAGGACTGAGCCTAAAGGGAGCAGCCTGAAGAGCTGACCAGACCATGCAGTCCCGGTAAGAGAAGAAGCTTACAGAAACCAAGCCTTCCCCGTTTCCGTGGCCGGCGTTTGTTTGTTTGTTCTCACTGAATCCTGTTCGTGGGACATTTCAGATACAGACACTCACCTGTGCTGAAGAGAGGGAGAGTGTGCGGAGGAGTGGAATCTGGGGAGAGACTGAGGAGAGAAGGGGGGCCGGGAGAGGTGGCAGCGAATTGAGTGCTGAGTCACCCCTGAGCCCAGGACTGAGGCAGCCATTCTCTCCGGAGAGTGAGACTCCTCCCCCCAGCCCCCAGGCAAGGAGCACAGCCACACCCAGATTCCACCCTGTAGGAGATCAAGGATTAAAATAACCTGATCAGTCCCTGGGAGTTAACAGGGTCTGGCCTATAGAGGGATTTTCAATCCCAGCAACAACACAGCACTGGTAACTCTTACGCAGCCAGCTCTGGGCAGTGAACTTCTACTGGACAGAGAGGCCCTATAGCCTCAGAGGCCAACCCCAGAACACTGCCACCCAGAGGCTGACCCACAAACTGACTCTTTGCTAAACACAAAATAAGGCAGTCTGGGAAACAAATGCGGCTTGCTTTAAAATAAGGACTGTGGTTTACAACACAGAGGAACAGGGTATCGCAGGGAAACTCAACACTCTCCTGAATACCTGGCAGGTCTAAGGCGAGCCACACTGAAGAATAGAAGAACCAAAGGACCTTCACTACTGCAATATTTTTTTTTTTCTTTTTTCACCTTTTAACTAAGAAACCAATTTTTTTTCTTTTTTTTTCTTTTCTTTTTTGTTTTCTCTTCTTCTTCTTTTTTTTTTCCTCTTCTTTTTTCCATCACCTGATTTTACCCTTTTAATTACTACCTTCTTATTTTTAACCAGCATTATTACTGCTACCATTTTATCATTTTTTTTTAAAGTGCCATTTTATTTTCTCTTTATTTTATTTTGGGATTAGTGTTCTCCATTCTATTTTCATCGTTATATTATTGGTTGTTTCTAGTTTGCATTCATCTCCAGGGAGCTGTTGCTGGAATTTGTTGGGATTAATGGCTGTTCTATAGGAGTATTCTCCTCATATAAAAAAGTCTCTTCCCCTCTTCCACTTCATTCTCTCTTTTCGCTCTTTTTTTTTCTTTTTTTTTCTTTTCTCACTTTTATTTTCCCCCCTCCTTTTTCCCAATTTCATTTTTGCACTCCTTTTTTTGGTCCCTAATTTTCTTTTCTTTTTTCTCTTTTCTCTTTTTCTCTTCCTTCTTCCTTATCCCCTAATTCTCTTATTTCAGGTGGTCACCTTTATTTGGGGTTATTAATATCGTGAATATATTTGTGTATAGTGCCTGGTACGTGGTGCCTTGTTGTGTTGTATTTTGTGCCTTTAAAACAACGCAGCAGACCCAAGCAACAGCAACCTCCTGAGCACCACACCCTCTGCTGAGGAACAGCAGCTGTACGTGAAACCTTGCCCCACCAGCCAGAAGAGCCACCACAGCTGTGAACAGCACCCACCAGAGGAGCTGCTGCCAACTGAAGAGCAGCTGCTACCGCAACCGCCCGAAGAGCAACCACAGACCAAGGAGTCACTGCCACCAAGGGAGCAGCCACTGAACGACTCAACGTCTAGATATGTCAGCGAGATCAAACATGGGTAGACAAAGAAACCCCCAAAGGAAAGAGAAGGAGGACTCTCCAGAAAAGCAGCTAAGTAATACAGAGGCATGCAACATGACAGAAAAAGAATTCAGAATAAGGGTCCTAGAGTGCATAAACCGGATGGAGGAAAAAATCGACAACCTCTCCAAGAAGCTAGAAGAAACAGATGAAAAAATCAACAACTTAAGTAAGACCCAAGAAGAAATGAAGAGTGATATAGCTGCAATGAAAAACTCCATTGAAAGTATCAACAGTAGACTAGGAGAAGCGGAGGACCGAATCAGTGATTTAGAAGACAAGGAAGCAAAACACACCCAAAACGTACTGCAATTGGAGAAAAAAATGAAAAGACAGGAGGAGAGCCTAAGGGAGCTTTGGGACAACATGAAACGAAACAACATACGAATAATAGGGGTACCAGAACAACAGAAGGATGAACAAGGATTAGAAATCCTATTAGAAGAAATAATATCAGAAAACTTCCCTGAGGTGGGGAAGAAAAAAGTCACACAAGCCCAGAGAGTCCCAAACAAGGTGAACCCAAAAAGACCCACACCAAGACACATCATAATTACCATGGCAAATGTTCAGGACAAAGAGAGAATCTTACAGGCTGCAAGAGAGAGACGGAAAGTTACATACAAGGGATCTCCCATTAGATTGTCAAATGATTTCTCAACAGAAACACATCAGGCCAGAAAAGAATGGACGGAAATTTACAAAGTGATGCAAAGCAAAGGACTGAATCCAAGAATACTCTATCCAGCAAGGCTATCATTCAAACTTGAAGGGGAAATAAGAAGCTTCACAGACAAAAAAAGGCTAAGGGAGTTTATCACCACCAAGCCAGCAATGCAAGGAATGCTAAAGGGACTGGTATAAAAAGAAGAAATAAAAAGCTCAGAAAGAAAACAGCCACACAAAAACAGAAATGCCTACAAACAAGTACCTTTCAATAATAACTTTAAACGTAAACGGACTAAATGCTCCAAACAAAAGACATCGAGTGGCTGAATGGATAAAAAAACATGACCCATACATCTGCTGTCTACAAGAAACCCACCTCATTAGAAGAGACTCACACAGACTGAAAGTGAAAGGATGGAAAAATATCTTTCAGGCAAATGGAAAGGAAAAGAAAGCTGGGGTAGCAATACTTATATCGGACAAAATAGACCTCAAAGTGAAGGCCATAACAAGAGATAAGGAAGGCCACTTCATAATACTAAAGGGATCAATACAACAAGAAGATATAACCCTGGTAAACATATACGCACCCAATGCAGGAGCACCCAAATTCATAAAAAAACTCCTGGAAGATATCAAAGGAGAGATCGACAACAATACAATCATAGTAGGGGACTTTAATACACCACTGACTGCACTGGATAAGTCCTCTAGACAAATAATCAGCAAAGATACAGCAATCCTAAATGACTCACTAGATCAGATGGACTTAACAGACATCTTCAGAACACTTCACCCGAAAGCCAGGGAATATACATTCTACTCAAATGCTCATAGGACATATTCAAAAATAGACCATATATTGGGTCACAAGCAAAGTATCCCCAAATTCAAGAAAATTGAAATCATAAAAAGCGTCTTCGCAGACCACGATGGCATAATATTAGAAATAAACTACAATAAAAACAACCCAAAATACTCAAACACCTGGAAGCTGAATAGCATGCTATTAAATATTGATTGGGTTACCAATGAAATCAAAGAAGAAATTCGAAATATCCTGGAAACTAATGACAATGAAAACACAACAATCCAAAACCTATGGGACACAATGAAAGCAGTCCTGAGAGGGAAGTTTATAGCTCTACAGGCCTATCTCAAAAAACAAGAAAAAATGGTAGTAAATCATCTAACTCTACAACTCAAAGAATTAGAAAGAGAGCAACAAGAAAACCCCAGAGTGAGCAGAAGGAAGGAGATAATAAAGATTAGAGCAGAAATAAATGACATAGAGACCAAAAAAACAATACAGAAAATCAATGAAACCAAGAGCTGGTTCTTTGAAAGGATAAACAAGATTGACAAACCTCTAGCCAGACTCACCAAGAAGCAAAGAGAGAGGACCCAAATAAACAAAATCAGAAACGATAGAGGCGAAATAACAACAGACCCCACAGAAATACAAATGATTGTTAAAAAATACTATGGACAGCTCTACTCCAACAAACTAGACAACCTGGAGGAAATGGACAAATTCCTAGAAAAATACAACATTCCAAAACTCAATCAGGAAGAATCTAAAAATCTCAACAGGCCAATAACTATGGAAGAAATTGAAGCAGTCATCAAAAAGCTTCCAGCAAACAAAAGCCCAGGACCAGACGGCTTCACAGGGGAGTTTTACCAAACATTCAAGGAAGAACTAAAACCTATCCTCCTCAGACTACTACAAAAAATTCAAGAGGAAGGAACACTTCCAAGCTCATTCTATGAAGCCAGCATCACCCTAATACCAAAACCAGGTAAAGACAACACAATGAAAGAGAATTATAGGCCAATATCCCTCATGAACATAGATGCCAAAATCCCCAACAATATCTTAGCAAATCGGATCCAGCAGTACATCAGAAAGATCATACACCATGACCAAGTAGGATTTATCCCAGGGATGCAAGGATGGTACAATATCCGCAAATCAATAAACGTGATACATCACATAAACAAATTGAAAGAAAAAAACCACATGGTCATATCAATTGATGCAGAAAAAGCATTTGACAAAATTCAACACCCATTTTTGATAAAAGCTCTCAGCAAGGTGGGAGTAGAAGGATCATACCTCAACATAATAAAAGCCATATATGACAGGCCCACAGCCAACATCATACTCAATGGACAAAAACTAACACCATTTCCCCTAAGAACAGGAACAAGACAGGGATGCCCCCTCTCACCACTCCTGTTCAACATAGTACTGGAAGTGCTAGCCATTGCAATTCGGCAAGAAGAAGGAATAAAAGGCATCCAAATTGGAAAAGAGGAAGTAAAACTGTCCTTATTTGCAGACGACATGATATTATACATACAAAACCCTAGAGACTCCATCCAAAAGCTACTGGACTTAATACATGAATTTGGCAATGTAGCAGGATACAAAATTAACCCCAAGAAATCCGAGGCATTTCTATACACCAATAGTGAACTTTCAGAAAGAGAGATTATAAAAACAATCCCGTTTACCATCGCACCAAAAAAATTAAGCTACCTAGGAATAAACTTAACTAAAGAGGTAAAAGACCTCTACTCAGAAAACTACAGGACGTTGAAAAAAGATATAGAGGAAGACATAAACAGATGGAAGAACATACCGTGTTCATGGATTGGTAGAATCAACATCATTAAAATGTCCATACTACCCAAAGCAATCTATAAATTCAACGCACTTCCCATTAAAATACCAACGGCATACTTCAGAGATCTAGAACGAACTCTCCAAAAATTCATCTGGAATAAAAAAAGACCCCGAATAGCTGCAGCAATCCTGAAAAAGACCAAAGTAGGTGGGATCTCAATACCAGATATCAAGATGTATTACAAAGCCACTGTTCTCAAAACTGCCTGGTACTGGCACAAGAATAGGCATATAGATCAATGGAATAGAATAGAGAACCCAGAAATCGGCCCGAACCAATATGCTCAATTAATATTTGACAAAGGAGGCAAGAACATACAATGGAGCCAAGATAGTCTCTTCAATAAATGGTGCTGGGAAAATTGGACAGATATATGCAAGAAAATGAAACTAGACCACCAACTTACACCATACACAAAAATAAACTCAAAATGGATAAAGGACTTAAATGTACGACAGGAAACCATAAAAATTCTAGAAGAATCCAAAGGCAACAAAATCTCAGACATATGCCGAAGCAATTTCTTCATTGATACAGCTCCTAGGGCACTTGAAACGAAAGAGAAAATGAACAAATGGGACTACATCAAAATAAAAAGCTTCTGCACAGCAAAAGAAACCATCAACAAAACAACGAGAAAACCCACTGTGTGGGAAAACATATTTGCCAATGTCATATCTGATAAGGGCCTAATCTCCAAAATTTATAGGGAACTCATACAACTTAACAAAAGGAAGATAAACAATCCAATCAAAAAATGGGCAAAGGACCTAAATAGACACCTTTCAAAAGAGGACATTCAGAAAGCCAAGAGACATATGAAAACATGCTCAAAGTCACTAATCATCCGAGAGATGCAAATCAAAACCACAATGAGGTACCATCTCACACCTGTCAGACTGGCTATCATCAACAAATCAACAAACGACAAGTGCTGGAGAGGATGTGGAGAAAAAGGAACACTTGTGCACTGCTGGTGGGAATGCAGACTGGTGCAGCCACTATGGAAGACAGTATGGAGTTTCCTTAAAAAACTGAAAATGGAACTCCCATTTGACCCTGTGATCCCACTTCTAGGAATATATCCCAAGAAACCAGAAACACCAATCAGAAAGGATATATGCACCCCTATGTTCATAGCAGCACAATTCACCATAGCTAAGATCTGGAAACAGCCTAAGTGCCCATCAGTAGATGAATGGATCAGAAAACTGTGGTACATCTACACGATGGAATACTATGCTGCTCTAAAAAGGAAGGAACTCTTACCATTTGCAACGTCATGGATGGAACTGGAGAGCATTATGCTAAGTGAAATAAGCCAGTCAATGAAGGAAAAATACCACATGATCTCACTCATTCATGGATAATAGAGACCATTATAAACTTTTGAACAATAATAGATACAGAGGCAGAGCTGCCTCAAACAGATTGTCAAACTGCAGCAGGAAGGCCGGGGAGGGTTGCGGAGCAGGAGGTAGGGGGGTAAGAGATCAACTAAAGGACTTGTATGCATGCATATAAGCATAACCAGTGGACATAAGACATTGGGGGATAGGGGAGGCTAGGGGACTGTCTAGGGCGGGGGGATAAAATGGACACATATGTAATACCCTTTGTAATACTTTAAGCAATAAAAAAAAAAAAAAAGAAAAAAAAATGAGAGATGAAACTACAAAGAGAACCATGAGAAGTAAAAAGCTAATCAGAAAACCAGTGGTAAGAAAGCCAAGCAGAAAAAGAATTTCTTAATGGAAGGGTTGATCATCAATGTCCAATGATGCAGAGATCAAGGAAAATGAGGAGTGAAAAAGAGCCACTGGGTAGTATTAATCGATCATTAATGACAGTCAAGAGAACATTTTTAATTTATTTGTTCCAGGATTGAAATGAAAAGGAAAGGAGAGCAGCCAGGTAGCAAGACAAGTAAAAGGGGGTGGAAAGTAAAAACACCATTCTAGCAAATAGTCTGACAAATTGAAAAAGCAAAGTAAAAATGGAAACTTGGTAATTCTAGCAGCATTTAACATGGTTATCCAGCTTCGATATATGATAATTAGAGGAATATAAATATATCAACACAGAAGCTAAAATGTACTTCCAGAGAAATCACTCAAAAGGGAAAGAAAAATAACTCCCAATGTATTAAAATAATATATGCCTTGTTAAAGAAAACCACAGAGGGCAGTTAATGATTATAAAGATAGCCAATGACATCAAGTAAAAATAAGACCTTTCAATCAAAACTACTCATAACAGTAAGAGGCCTATTACATACTTAATGAAGGCCCAGAACTAAAGTTCATGGTATTCTTAAAACAGGTATCAAGGCAGATCTCCCAAGTAACAGAAGCACATCACCTAAGGATCTTTTTCACATTAAGAATCCTATTAGAAAGAAAACACTAAAAGGTAATTGAATTTCCCTCAGTTATCTTCATCTCTGTCAGCTCCTGCTACAATAACTTACTCTCCAGAGCAGAGATAACTCAATTCTGTCCAGCAAGCATATGTTATGAATCTCCAAAGCAAACTTGTCTAAATCATTCTGATCTTCTATCAAGGTTGGCTGTGGATATGAACTCTGACAGAAAGCAAACAAATTTATTTTTATCTTTTCAATAATTCACTTCTTCATGCTTTGATGGAAGAAATCATGAGACAAATACATAAACTGCAGTTATGTTATAAAGTCAGATGAAATGGTATCCATGACTCAAAAAAAAAACATTTAATTAAGAAAAGTTATCAGTATATGGCAGAATTGGTAAACTACCTGAATGTTCAAGTTGTATCTAATAGTTTGAGGTCAAGAAAAAAATACTATCAATCAGATGCTACCTATAATGATCTCACAAATAATATCTCAACTATTTTATCCTTGAGTAGCTTTTAGTAAAACATACTTTAGAAAATACAACACTAGAAAATTCATTTCCAAAATAGAATGTACGAATAAATAACAGTTCTTATAAGAAAAGGTATTTCCTACCTGTATTCAATAGAAAGTAAAAAAAAAAAATAACCTAACTAAAAATAAAGGGCAACAGTAGAAAGCATGTGTTTCTTAATTTAAGTTATAATCTACAAAATAATAAGTTTATTCAGAACATAAATTAATCTAAACTCAAATAATTACTGAACATACCTTTCTTCTGAAAAGTTAATTTAGATTAAATTTCTCAAATGAAGATACTGACTTGGCTATGCATGACCTTTTAATTCTACAACACTAGTCGCAAAAACAATGATAATAATAACAGTCACTAACACAGTTTACAATGTGTTTTAACCCACATTATAAAAAATTTTACTCTCCACAAAACACCTTCAATTAAGGTTCCATTTTATCCATTTTACAGAAGGGAAACTAACACTCAGAGAGGTTCAGTGAGCTGTTCCTAAGACTTTGCAACTGATAACTTATGGAGCCTAGAACCTGAACATCTTTCTAGTTCCATGTTCCTGCTATAAAATAACACAATTTAAAACTTAGGTTACCCTTCAACACCACAGAGAAGCTCAAACACTGTAGCCAACAATGTTTCTTACAATTTTTTAATGTAAAGTGTGCTAACATGTATTTTATAGTTTAAACTGCCTATTCTTTCTTTTCAAGCCCAATCAGCAAATTTTGGATTGAGGAACTAAAAGCTGTAATTTGAAAGTCACCAATCCTCGCCATTTGAAATACTATTATAAACATTCACACTTGCTGGTGAGAGGGTAGAAAATAGTTCTGCCATGGCCTTTCTCACTTAATTTAATTCTTTATATTTCCATAGAGAACTAGCATTCCCACTTTTAATCAGAAACTTTAGAAAAAGAATCCAAATGTGTAGGCTGTAATTAGCATTCATTTATTGAACAATTATTTACTGAGCACCTACTATGTGTAAGGCAATGTTCCAGGCACTATGGAGAATGTGATAGAAAGACACCATAAAACGAATAGTGACGTAATTAGTAAAGAGAGAACAGGATTCCAATAAAAGTCAAGACAGGAGAGAATAGCCAATAGCATTAGATATGGAGATGAGGTTAATTGAAAGGAAAACAAAGGCAGAAGAATGCTGGTTTGGTTACATTGAGGTCACTGATAATCTCAGGAAGTTTCCAGAGGGAGTGAGCAGTAGTGGTGTTAGAGACCTGGAGAGTATTATGCTAAGCAAAATAAGACAGTCACAGAACACTAAGTATCACATGAACTCACTAATATGTGGAATGTAATGAGCAAAATAAACCAATGAACAAAACAGACCCAGAACATAGAAGGATGGAACAGAATGACAAATCTCACAGGGAAGGGCAAGGGGGGTGGGGAGAGATTAACCAAAGAAGTTATATGTATAATAGAGGCCCAGTGCAAAAAATTCATCCCTAGTGGCTGCTGGCTGCCGGCCAGGGCCTCCCTCCCTTCCCCCAGCCGCCTGCCACCACTGCTGTCAGGGACCTCCCTCCCTTTCCCTGGCCGGCCCTGCCCCCTGGTAGAACTCCCAGATGAACTCCCAGTCTAGGGGACAATTTGCATACTACACATTTATTATATAGGAACTAGAGGCCCGGTGCACAAAAATTTGTGCACTCGGGGGGAAGGGAGTTCCCTCAGCCTGGCCTGTGCCCCCTCGCAGTCTGGGACCCCTCGGGAGATAACAACCTGCTGGCTTAGGCCTGCTCCCGGGTGGCAGAGGGCAGGCCCAATCCCTAGGTGCAGCCCCTGGTCGGGCTCAGAGCAGGGCTGATTGGGGACTTGGGGCGCCGCCCCTGTCATGCACAGAGCAGGGCGGATCGGGAGGTTGCGATGCCACCCTCAGTCATGCTCAGGGTAGGGCTGATTGGGGGGTTGGGGCACCGCCACCTGTCATACTTAAGGCAGGGTTGATGGGGAGGTTGCAGCGCCACCCCCTGTCAACCCCCCAATCAGGGGGTTGGGCGCTGCCCCCTGTCACTCACAGAGCAGGACCCATCAGGGGGGTTGGGGCTCTGTACCCTGTCACGCACAGAGCAGGGTCGATCAGGGGGTTGGGGAGCTCCCCGTTATCGCCCATCAGGGGGTTGGGGAGCTCCCCCTCGTCACTCACAGAGTAGGGCCGATAGGGGAGTTGGGGCACCGCCCCCTGTCACACACAGAGCAGGGCCGATAGGGGATTTGGGCACTGCCCCCTGTCACACACAGAGCCGCAGGGCGGATCGGGGGGTTGGGGAGCTCCCCCATATCAGGCACAGAGCAGGGCTGATCAGGGGGTTGGGGCGCGTTCCCCTGTCACGAACAGAGCAGGGTGGATAGGGAGGTTGTGGCCCCGCCCCCTGTCACACACAGAGCCGCAGGGCAATCAGGGGGTTTGGGCGCTGCCCCGTCACGCTGATCCCGGTGCCGGGAGGCCTCGTGGCTCCGCTGATCCCGGTGCTGGGAGGCATATTACCCTTTTACTATATAGGGTAGAGGCCTGGTGCACGGGTGGGTGCCGGCTGGTTTGCCCTGAAGGGTGTCCTGGATCAGGGTGGGGGTCCCCACTGGGGTGCCTGGCCAGCCTGGGTGAGGGGATGATGGCTGTTTGCAGCTGGTCACACACCCTTCAGGGTTGTGGTCCCCACTGGGGTGCCTGGCCAGTCTGGGTGAGGGGCTGAGGGCTGTTTTCAGGCTGGGGGTGACTGAAGCTCCCAACTGCTCTTTTTTTTCTTTTTCTTTTTTTAATTCTGGGCCAGCTTTAGCTTTGAGGCTTGGCTCCAGCTCTTAGACCTCCCCTGCTGAAAGTAGGTTTCTGGCCTTTGCTTACAATGTTGCGATCCTGCTGGCTGAAGCCTGGGGACTAAAGCTGGTTTCTGGGGTTTTGTTTAGCTTCTATATTTCTTACATAGTTGCTTAGAATTGCAGCTCAGAGGCCTGCAGCAGCAGGCGTGGGAACGTTGGAGTCCTCCGTCACTAAAGCAAGCAAGCCTCATGTTAGTTTCAAGCTGCCTGGCTGCCAGCCGCCATCTTGGCTGGCAGTTAATTTGCATATTGCCCTGATTAGCCAATGGGAAGGGTAGCGGTTGTACGCTAATTACCATGTTTCTCTTTTATTAAATAGGATAGGATATGATAACCCATGGACACACACAATAGTGGTGAAGGGCTTGGGGAAGCAGGACTGGAGATAAGGGGGGAGTAGAGAATAGAGAGGGTCCAAGGGGGGGAAAAGGAGGATAGCTGTAATATTTTCAACAATAAAGATAAATTAAAAATAATATTGGCAAAAGAAAAAAAAGTCAAACACATGTGGCAAAATGTTACAGTTACTGGATCTAAATGATGAGTATTCATTATAATATCCCTTCTACATTTATGTATTTATCTAAACTTCCATGATAAAAAATAAATAATATATAAAAAACTCCCAAAAAAAGTTGCATTAGCTTAATGATTATGTAATGAGCAATAACAAAAAAAAAAAATCGATGAAACACAATAGAATCTATAAAAAACATCAGATTGTAATATATGATAGAGTCTTATCTCATACAACACAAAGAAAAATGTTTCATATTTTAAAAATTAAACATCACATCCACAGAACATATACAAAAGAATATATAGGAAAAATTTAAACGGTCTTGAAATGAGAAAAAAAAAAACTTAACCTAATAATAATGAAAGCAATGATAAATGAAAATCTTTATAAGAAAGATTATATTAAAATTTAAATGACTATAAATGTATAATAAAAAATATGTTGTGGGGGAAATAGTGCAACAAATAAAACAAAGGTTAATAGCTTTAAAATATAAAGCCATTTTATAAATCACTAAAAAAATGGTGAACATTTATTTTGTTTGTATGAACAATTAAACAAACTAGGTAAAGTAAAACAATCATAATGAGTGAGTGTTCATGCTCACTAGCAGTAGAAGTAATGTATGCTATATTTATCAAATTGAAAAGCATCTAATTATAGTAATAGCGCAGTGAATGTGAAAAGAGTATGATATGAAAAGGTTTAAAAAGAAATTTTGTGTATTAAGATACTCAAAAGAGCTCATACTCTAGTCCCAAATTTTCACTTATATGAATAGCTCACCTAAAAAGTCAGAAATTCAAATAAAGATTTATGAAAATTGATATTCCTTAAACCTTTATTTGTAAGAGTAAAATATACAGAATTTAAGTTATCTAAAAATAAAGAATGGTAAAATTGTTTCATGTTTATATTGAGAAATAACACAGCTACCACAAATCATGTTTTCAAAAAACTTGCATGAATGGCAATTTGGTCACAATATATTATTTTAATGTTAGATTTTTATTAAAACATCCTTATAATTCTAAGTTCGTGAGTGGGTACTATCAATGAACAAGTAAATGAGTGCATGTGTATTTCAAAAAAACTATGGGGTAGCCTTAGCCAGTGGGGGTCAGTTGGTTGGGCATTGTCCTGTGCACTGAAAGGCTACCTGTTGAATTCCAGTTAGGGCATATGCATAGGTTGCAGGTTAGATCCCAGTGTCCAATGTTTTATACATACAGTGTTTTAATAAACATTCTGTTTATAGCTCTAAGATTAAAAAATAATGTTAAGATGTACACCTAATCAATGATGTCATGACATTCAAGAACCTCTACATAAATCAAAAGCTGAAGATATCAAGAATGTCCCACTCCAAAGATAATCATGCAATGAGCTAAGAAGATGAGCATTTCAGATCTACACTGTCATCAGTCCCTTGATAATAAATGAAACAAGTCAGCTACTTTGCAACCACAAATGGTATATTAAATACATGACAACATCTCTTCTTTGCAGGAGGAAGTAGCTAGTAGGAGATAAAGTTCAGATATATTATTAAAGAATGGACAGCATAAATTCAAGGCTGAATATAGATAACCTTTAGGATACAAGCTGGCTAGGAAAAAATATGCTTCATCTTGTAGAGTATTATTTAAGACTTAAGAGCAATATAGTTAGAAATATATTAAACATGAACATGCCTCAATCAATTGGGTTTTGTGGCATAAATAAAGCAAATTCTTTTTCTGTGAAAATAAGCCTCGTAAGAATTAAAAAAATATGCTTGCTCTCTTAAAAGAGACTTTCAAGTGCCATATTTCAACAAATCTATTTTCTCCACTAAAAATTAAGGTAACAATAACATTATTTGAAAAAACCTGGATTTTATTTAAATACTAGAGGCCCAGTGCACGAACTCATGTATGGGTGGGGTCCTGCCAGCCCGACCTAATCAGGGCAGATCGGGAGGAGGAGAGAGTGGGAGGTTGGCCCCAATCGGGGTCCAATCAGGGCCTGCCGGCCGGGGGGGAAAGGCCATGAGCAATTGGCTAGTAGGCCCCGCCCCTGATCAGTGTGGGGAGGGCTGATTGGGGGGGGACAGCTGGGGGGAGGGGCCATAGCCACCAGCCTTGCCTCTGATTGCAGTGGGGGGGCAATTTGGGGTGGAGCTGGCTGGAGGGAGAGGCCATGAAACGATCGGGGTGGTGGGGGCTGATTGAGGGTGGGGCCGACATGGGGAAGGGCTGTGGGTGCTAGGCAGGCTGGCCCCGCCCCTGAATGGGGAGGGGGGAGCCGATTGAGGACCAGCAGGTGGGGGAGAGGCCATGGGTGGTTGGCTGGCCAATCCCGAATGGTGTGTGTGTGGGGGGGGGGGCAATCGGGGACAGGGCCAGCCAGGGGAAGGGGCCACGGGCCGTTGGCCAGCGGGAACTCCTCCTCATCGGAGTTCCAGGGGGCCGATTGGAGCAGAGCTGGCTGGGTGGGGGTCACGGGCCATCTGGGTGGTAGGGGCCCATCAGGAGCAGCGCTGGTCAGGCGGATAGGACACAGGCGATTGGCCAGCCGGCCACACCCCTAATCGGCATTAGGGGGCTGATCTGGGGTGGGGCCGAGTGGGGGGAGGGGCCGTGGGAGGTTGGCCACTGACCCCACCCACAATCGGACCAGTTCGCTGGCTGCATTAGGCGTCAGAGTGACCGGTCATTACAGGGTTCCTGTCGCTGGCTTTTTATATATGTATATAGACTAGAGGCCTGATGCACAAAAATTTGTGCACTTAGGGGGGTCCTTCAGCCCAGCCTGTGCGCTCTTGCAGTCTGGGATCCATCGGGCGATATCTACCTGCTGGCATAGGCCTAAACTGGCAGTCAGACATCCCGCTGGCAGTCCAGGAGCCCTCGGGGGGTGTCCACTTGCCAGAGGGGAGCAGGCTTAAGCTGCACTCAGACATCCTTAGTGCTGCTGAGAAGGCGGGAGAGGCTCCCAACACCACTGCTGTACTGGCAGCCATCAGCCTGGCTTGTGACTGAGCAGAGCTCCCCCGTGTGGGAGCGCACTGATCACCCAGGGGCAGCTCCTGCATTGAGCATCTGCCCCCTGGTGGTCAGTGTGTGTCATAGTGACCAGTCATTCCCAGTCATTCTGCTGTTAGGGTCAATTTGCATATTGCTCTTTTATTATACAGGATGTTGTTATCATTAATCTATATAAAACCCTAATATGCAAATCAACCAAATGGCAGAATGACCAGCAGAATGATCGGTTGCTATGATGCGCACTGACCACCAGGGGGCAGATGCTCAACACTGTTGGTGCCCAGAGCCCGCAGGCCCCGACCAGTGGCAGTGGCGATGGGGCGGGGGCAGCAGTGAGGCTGGCAAGCGGGCGGTGCTAGGCCAGCCAAGGTGGATGCTAGCAGGAGACCCCTGGTCATTCTGCCAGTTGTCCCACAGAGGGAGGGGACTGGCGATGGTGGTAAGGGCAGGGACAGCAAGTGGGCAGTACCAGGCCAATGTGGGTACAAGTGGAGGTCCCAATTACTCTGATGGTTGGCACAAAGAATGGCCCTGATCGCCGGACAGGTCTAGGGACCCTACCCATGTACGAATTTCATGCACCAGGCCTTTAGCACTTTATAATATTACAATATTACAAAACAAAGGTAAAAATTAAAAATAAAAAACTCTACTAGATAAAGCATAAAATTATATAGTTAAAAATAAAGCTGCTGTGTATGCCAACAATAAATCCTATCACACATTCTATAGAAATCTAATGAATGTGAATCAAAAGCATAGATTAGAGATTAAGAGATAAATTGCATAGATCTGAATTCTAGCTGTAACTCTGGACTATATCCTCCTTATGCTTTTTTTTAATTTATAAAATGAGAGGCAATAACAGCACTACTTCAGAGGTTTGTGGCAAGGATTAAATTAGTTAAAACATATATGTATATATAAATACGTATACTGGTTGGTTCAAGTCAGTTTAACTCTTGCATAACACAGTGTTTTAGAAGTATTTTTCCTCTTTTCTTTTATTTTTCCTTCTTTCAATTCCACATTATCTCCTTCCTCGTTTTCTCTCATTTATACACACAAGACCACATAAATCACCTCCATGATCACGAAAAATCAAAGAAAAAGAGTGAACTATAATCTCACCCCCCAAGTTACAAAGTAACTTCTTCATAATAAATTAGAAAGATATGTTCCAGGTTAGGTTGGAGGGCTAACAAGGCAACTAAATTGTTTTTTCTTCTTTCAAATCCTAAAACATTAGCAAATAAAATCCTTTTGAACAACAAAGAATTAAACAAAATTAACCAAACAACAACAACAACAAAATTAACAAACAGCATGGATCATTAAATAATTGGTTGCCATGGGGAAAATAAACATACTGGGACTAGAACTAAAGGTACAACAAAGCTCAGTTCTTAAGCATATGCCCGAAGCAACATGGTGAGTTGACAAAATTCTGAGAATTTTTCTTAATGCTTCATATAAAGGGAGAGAAACAAACTGACTAGGACAGTGATGGCGAACCTTTTGAGCTCGGCATGTCAGCATTTTGAAAAACCCTAACTTAACTCTGGTGCCATGTCACATATAGAAATTTTTTGATATTTGCAACCATAGTAAAACAAAGATTTATATTTTTGATATTTATTTTATATATTTAAATGCCATTTAACAAAGAAAAATCAACCAAAAAAATGAGTTCGCGTGTCACCTCTGACACGCGTGTCATAGGTTCACCATCACTGGACTAGGAGGTATCATTATCTCCGTTTCTTCTCATTGAAGATACTGGAAAAACTACAGTGCCAAACATAGTGAAGCACGGAAGTGAAAATCAGGGCTGACTTCCCAGGACAGAAGCAGACACCAGACTATTCTCTGAAATGACATCATGATTCAAAGCCTAAGCACATTTTGCCCTGATAAGAATTGTCCATAGCTTCTAATAAGATGAAATGAACTTAACAAATACTTAACAAAATCTTAAAGAGAAAGCAAAACTTAGATGAGCTGGGAAGTTTCCTCAACCATCTCAAAGATGTCTCTCATTCTCTTCGTGATAGTCTATATAATATTGGCCAAAAAAAAGAAAAAAAAATAGCAAAATTCAGACTGTAGCTCACAATGGGGAGAAGGGAAGAAGTCACTGAAATATTCTGTTTGACTAAGCCAATAGAAAATCCAGGCAAGTACATTCTAAGCATGTATATCACCAACCAATGAATCAATAAAAAACAATCTGAATAGTAATTTCTTCAAATAAAACTGGGAGATTCTATACAAAAGACAAAGAATCTCAACAGAATATATAACAAAATATAAAGGAAATTCCTCATGATTATTTCCTTGTAATGATCAATATAATGATAATATAACTAAAAAAACACACACATAAAAATATCAAAATAGCTAAGGTGAAAAGAGATGTTGAAGACCTGAATTATCAAATGAAGAACAAAACATAAGCATTATAGATAAATAAATTACAAACATCAAGTACAAAATAAAACACTAAAAACTTAGTTACTGATGGTGAGAGATCAGAGAAAATAAAGCAATTAAGAAGTAACTCTAAGAGAGATATGAAAAACAGACATGTGATATAGATTAATGAATGTATAGCTAAGTAAAGAAAAATAAAATAAAATGAGAATTTTCAAATTTTAATTTAAAACAATTTCCAAGAACTGAATTTACAGTATAACTAAAGACTATGATCCAGGAAAATTTTATGACTGTTTATTACTGAGTCATACTGCTGTTGAAATTGAACTTCATGAGCAAATAAAGAAATCTGAAACAGGAAAAAAGCAAATCATCAACTGAGAAAAATATCAGACCAGCTTCAAACTTCTCTGAAAGCAGCATTCAAAGCCAGAAGAAAGCAAAGCAATGTCTATAAAGTTCTAAAGGAATTCAAGTGTTAGCCAAGAATTTTAAATCCATCAGAATGTTACTCCAATATAAAGACAGCAGGGAAATATTCTTAAACATAAAAGAAGTTTAAGTTTACAGCACACATGAGCCTCGTGTACATTAAAAAAAGAAAAGAAAAAGAATTGAGTCAAAAGAAGGAACCTGGATACTAAGAAACTCTGACTAATAAACAAGGGGATGGGGTACTGAATTCACTTGTATACTTTTTGTTCCCAAAAGTCTTATAGGACTGACAGCTAAAATCTAACATGTGCTTTTTTTCTGCATGTACTGGTATCTTGACATAATTTTTCTATTTTAATTTGTTTAGATATAATTTACTTAAGAAGTAGGTATCTTAATATTAAACCATCTTTGAATTCCATGAATAAAATCTAAGTATATAATTCTTAGTATATACTTATAATTAGTATATAATTATTTTATTTCATTGTGGAGTATGTTGGTTAAACTTTTAGTTAGAATTTTGTACCCATATTCTTAAATAACATTTATCTTTTGGAGTTTTATTGTTCCAATAACTTTTTCAGGTTGTATAAAATGCACTGTGGAGGTTTTCATCTTCTTTAATGTACCAGAAAAATATCAGCAACATTTGAATTATCTGTTTATGACATGTTAGAAAGAACCCAGAGGGTGCTTTTAACTTTTTTCCAATAATTAGCAAATATTTTTACCAAATTTTTCTAGTTCACCTTAGGTGTCAAATTTGCTAATTTATATAGCTACAATACCATTAATTTCCTCTATGAATTAACACCTGTTACACATGTTCAGGTGTAACTACTGAATATGCAGAAGTCATTGGATAGATTGTCACTTGGTCCTTCAGTGAGGATCCCAGAAGAAAGCTATATGCTCCCTCATTTCCTCTGCTCCAAAGGTTAGCGAGCTCTCAAACCACAAGGGTAAAGAAACTCCATGCCCATGTTCAGCTTCTCTCTAGAAACATAGATCTTATCTCTTCCGTAGGGGTTTTCCTTTCCAGTTAAGTAGTTCTGTCTTGCTCAGAGAGGACAAAGACCCTTCACTAATTTATTTTATTTTAAAACTACCACATTCAATACCCAGCTCACCCAAACACAGAAGCTGCTGCAAATTAACTTGTAGATGAATTTGAGTTGAGACCAGAGGGCTAGAGACTTGCACTATCTCTCTGTTAACCTCCGTGATTCTCTCACAAAGTAAGTCTTAATTTTTTGGTGACATGTTTGCTTACACAACCCTGCCATTTTACCTATGCATTGGCAACTTCCTCACACCAAACATATGTGGAACCTACCTCAAATTCCGCATGTCTGTGAATATCCTCTGCTCGCTGCCTGCTCAGGATAAATTCAGCTTCATTTGCAACTCTTACTAGATGATCCTTCATTGTTTGGCTCAGCAACCTATAAAAATGTGAATATTCACCAATCAGAGAGGACTTATGCACCCCTATGTTCATGGCAGCACAATTTACAATAGCTAAGATTTGGAAACAGCCTAAGTGCCCGTCAGCAGATGAGTGGATTAAAAAATTGCAGTACATCTACTAGTACAGAATGGAATACTATGCTGCTGTAAAACAGAAATGACTCTTACCATTCGCAACAGCATGGATGGATATGGAGAGCATTATGCTAAGCAAGATAAGCCAGTCAGAAAAAGATAAATATCACATGATCTCACTCATTTGTGGAAAATAATAAACAACATAAACTGATGAACATAAATAGATCCAGAGACAGAGAAGCATCGAACAGACCATCAAATGTGGGAAACTGATATAGGGTTAAGCCTCAGACTAACCTGTTGGCAAATTCACAAACAAGTCCCAGCTTAGAGGGCTCAGTCCTCTTAGCATAATTAGGCTTGACCTTATAACACTCCCCAGATCTTATCTGGGAAGCTAATGGGCTGAGGGAAGTGCAGGAAGTGTAACTATGGTCAAAACAAGTGAAACTCACAAGAACTGTGTAACTATGGTAACCACTACCTGGTTTACCTCTGACTATAAAAGGTTGGTGCAGCCTGAGCACCAGTGGAAGTCCTTCCTCCTGAGTTGGACTTACTCGCCTGGTCCCCCAATATTTCTAAATTATCTCCTGTCTTTTCTCTTTCATTTGTGTGTGGCTCCTCTTCCAGGCCCTAAACCCTGAACCACGCGAGACGTAGAGGGAAACATTTACCGACAATCAAACTTCAGAAGGAAGGCAGGGGAGAGGGTGAGGGGTTAAGAGATCAACCAAAGGACTTGTATGCATGCATATAAGCATAACCAATGGACACAGACACTAGGGGATTAGGGCATATGCGGGGGTCGGGGTGGCCAGGGAGAAGTCAATGGAGGAAAAAGGAGACATATGTAATACTATATGTAATACTTTAAACAATAAAGAAAAGTAAATAAATAAAAGATGAATATTATCAATTAAATATATGTATACACATACACAACATATTTCACTGTTATTGGGAATGAAAAAGTATTTCCTGTCTTCTCTGACTTCATACCCAGTGAAGTAATATTACTTCACACTAAATCAGCCATTTTCAGCCAGTGTGCCACAAGAATTTTTAAAACATGCAACACCTGACTAGTTCAGGGGCACTGACCTTTATTCCCCTTAGATTGTCAAATAAAAAAAATGACAATAACCAACACAATAGCCGTCTGGTGTCAAGGAGCTGTAATAACCCAGCTGGAGCCATAACACCTGAGCTGGAGGCTGTAACACCTGAGCTGGAGGCTGTAACACCTGAGCTGGAGCTGTAACACTGGAGCTGCAACAGAACTGTACTGTGAGAGCACAGCTGTGACACCAGAGCCGCCTCACCCAAGCTGTTCCACAGCCATGCTGTATCATAATTGAACTCTCTCAGTATTGAGCTATCTCACTGCCATTCTGTTCCACAGCTGTGCTGAAATCACAGTTGAGATGTTCCACAGCCTAGCTGTTTCACAGTTGAGCTGTTGGCACTGAATAAAGTCTCTCCCCTTCACTGCAGCCCAAATGGGGAACACCTGTTGGCATTGAATTGGTGATGACAACCTTTGGTTGACATTGCACTGGACAAAGAAATAATTCACAAAGGGTGGGACAAAGCAGGGCAGTGCGAGAAATCATCACTCTACTCAGAATGACACAAAATTTAAAACTTATGAATTGTGTATATCTGGAATTGTCCATTTGAAATTTTTGGACCATGGTTGACCATGGATAACTGAAACCATGGAAAGCAAAACCATGGATAAAAAAGGAACCTATTGTGCCTTTATTAGGGGAAAATGGCTTTAAGAAGCAAAATCAGGAGATAAGCACTTCAAATGATAAGATAAATGAACCAGAGACATAGAAATTCAGAATTTTGAGATTCTACACTTTATGTTCCTAAGAATATGGCTTATAACTAGGTGTAAAAGATATAAAGCCACAGAATATTTTTAACAATATGATCACAAACTTGATCATATATATATATATATATATATATATATATATATATATATATAAAATAAACATACATCCACTACATCCACTAGGTGAAAAATAAACCTTTTCAGGTAAATATGGAAGATATAGGAAAAGAGCAAATGTGAGATAACAAAGAAATCTGTAATGATTTTCAAAGGAAATTATACAAAATATGTTCTCTGACACAGAAGAAGTAAACTATTAAAAAATTAACAGAAAAAAATATTTAAAAAGTGGCGCTTTGTGCTAAGAAATTCTACAATGGCCCCCAACTTCCCCAACTGTCTCCTAGCCACTTCAGAAGTTAATGTAAGGTAAGTAGGGTATTCTTTCAAGTGCTAATAAACAGTACACATTCAGGCATTACAGATAAAAGCAATCCCTAGTGCAGTTTAAAAACTGCTAATGAATAACTTCCTAAGACTCTACAGATGGAGATGGCAAGGGCTTTTAAGAGTGCCAATGTGAAATACTGTTTGTGCTTCTGAGTTTCTCTCTAGAGACCAAAAACCGCATCGTGAATTTAACATCAATGTATTGCCTCACAGCACTCAAACATTAATTGATTAGTCAATGACATACCATTTTCCCAGTCGCCAAACAAGCAACCTCAAAGTTACTCTAGTCCAGTAGTTCTCAACCTTCCGGCCCTTTAAATACAGTTCCTCATGTTGTGACCCAACCATAAAATTATTGTTGCTACTTCATAACTGTAATGTTGCTACTGTTATGAATCGTAAATATCTGATACGCAGGATGGTCTTAGGCGACCCTTGTTAAAGGGTCGTTCGACCGCCAAAGGGGTCGCGACCCACAGGTTGAGAACCGCTGCTCTAGTCTCTTCCCTCTTCTCTACCATCTTCCTCCAGGCTCCTCATCAATGAGCGAATATTGCCAGTATTTCCAGATTTAATTTATGCTCTCTATTTCACAGCAAATGTCCTAAACAGCAAGCCTTAATCATTTCATCCACAATATGACTGAAAAAGTCTTCTGAGTACTTACTCTGACCTTATAACATCTCTCTCCACATTTCCCTCTGTCTTTTGAATATCTGTCACCACTGCTATGCTACTATAAAGACCAGGCTAAGCACTAGAGATGAGCTTTCCTTACAGTGGAATTGGGAAGAAAGAAAATATGATGAGGCCCTTTCCAGCTTTAAACTCTAAAATAAGTTCTGTGGTGAACACACTGTAAGGTGACCTATTGAGTTTAACCCGGGCAGAATATGGGCATGCTTCTAGGAACAAGTTACTTTGTACAGCAAAGGTGATGGGATAGTCACTCCTATGATATGCTCCATTATAAGGCTCTGCCTTAGCAGACTGAAGAGTCTTCTGGCAGCCTTGAAAAGTAAGCCACCATGTGACCAGAAGCTAGGGCAGCCTCTAGGAGCTGAGATCGAACCCTGATGATAGCCAACAAGAAAATGGGACCTCAGCTCTACAAGTGAAAGAAACTGAATTATGCCAATAACCACATGAGTTTAAAAGAGGACTGTAAAACTCTAAAGAGAAGATCCAGTTGAGCTGCACCCAGACACCTTACACACAGACCTTGTAAGATAATAAATGTGTGTTGTTTTAAGCTGCAACCTTCGTGGTGATGTATACTATGAAAGAGTCATACTATGCAAACCTGTTCATTTTAATTAATGGTGCACCATTATTATACAGAGGATTTCTGTGGATGAAATGTACCATAATTTATTAAACTAGTCCCTTATTCAGAGATCATTCATTTTTTCCATCCCAACTCTGACTACTAAAATCATTGCTAATGATTCCAGTTACTGAAGCTAGAAATGAGTCATATCTGACTCTTCCATCTTTGGCATCCAATAAACTACTGTGTATTCTATCTCTGCAATAACTCTAAAAGCTGTTTCTGTAATATTTTCCAGTACCCTGCAGGCACTCAGTATCATGTCTTCAATTAATACAATAGTCGCCAATCAAGCTTCTTTCCAATAGTCTTATTAGTCCAGCCAATGCTCCACAGGATCATTTTTCTAAAATGAAAAATTTTATTATCACTGCATACTTTTAAAAATTTTTAACTACCTTCCAATGATCTACAGAAGAATACATCCAAAGAAACCCAAAAGACTAACATACACGCCTATGTTCACTGCAGCATTATTTACAATAGCCAAGATCTGGAAGCAGTCCAGTGTCCATCAGTAGATGAGTGGGTAAAAAAGCTGTGACACATTTACACAATGGAGAGTTAACAATTTTGCACAGCTTAGAAACCAGGCTCATATTTGCTGCTCCTTTTTTACTCTAAGACTGATTTCTCAGACATTGCACACTGTACTTTTGCACCTCTTTGCATCTGTTCTTACTAGTCTCTCAGCCAGGAATGACCTCACTTCTAATTCCATCTTGCCTATCTTATTCACCCTTCAAAGCAAAACTCAAAAGTCAACTAAATAAAACCTTTTCAGATCCTACATCTGTTTCCCTCCACCGAACTAATCCCCTACCAAGGGGCATATGCCTTTTCTGTGGTAGTTATTACGTTGTATTATTCTGTATGACACCATTTCAATTATGTATTTACAAATCTGTCTTCCATTCCAGATTGCACCAACCTAGTATAATTTATCCTTATATCTCCAGACCATAGAACAGTGCCTGATCATTGCTGGGGGTCCAGCAGTGCTTTTTTAACACTAGCTTATGCCAAGCAATTTTAGACTACTATATGTGAGAAAAATAAAGATGTACAAAACTATCCAAAGGGAGTTTACAATCTAATATAAGAATGCTATCCATAGGGAGTTTGCAATCCTATATAATAAAAGGCTACTATGCAAATCGACTTAACTGCGGAATGACCAGTTGCTATGATGCACACTTACCATCAGAGGGCAGACGCTCAACGCAGGAGATGCCCCCTGATGGTCAGTGCACTCCCACACGGGGTGTGCCACTCAGCCAGAAGCTGGGCTCACAGCTGGCGAGCACAGTGGCAGTGGCGGGAGCCTCTCCCACCTCTACAGCATGCAGGTGGTAGGAGCGAGGGGTCCCAGATTGAAAGAGCCCTGGACTGTGAGAGAGCACAGGCCAGGCTGAGGGACCACCCCCCCTCCCAGTGCATGTATCTTGTGCACCGGGCCTCTAGTCTAATATAAGAAGTTAGGACCACATGCAAATTGTAGGTTAACTGTGATAAGTACCATACATTCTTAAAACATTTCATTCTCTTCTCTTATTTTAACATGAAATAGAACTTTCCTGGTTGTCCTCTGACTTAGTAGCTGCTTTACTGCTCCTTTCCTGCTACCTCCTTTTCTGAATTACCTCCAAATGTTGAGGCATCCCAGAGATCAATTCTGTGCCGTTTCCTCTAACTAAATTATATAATCCATTCCATGACCATTAAATCTAACCTATTGCTGTTGATTCCTATATACCTAACCCTATTCTTGGTTCCCTGCACTTTCAATTCACACAGCCAATGTCCAACTAAATTTATCACTTGGATACCCACTGGGCATTTGAAATTTAGTATTTCCAAATAGAATGCTTGATCCTATCTACCTACTCTCAATAAAATCTCTTCCCCTATACCAATCTCACTTTTTCTCACTTCTTTATTTTTTTATTTATTTTTTTTTTAAATATATTTTTATTGATTTTTTACAGAGAGGAAGGGAGAGAGATAGAGAGCTAGAAACATCGATGAGAGAGAAACATCGATCAGCTGCCTCCTGCACATCTCCTACTGGGGATGTGCCCGCAACCCAGGTACATGCCCTTGACCGGAATCGAACCTGGGACCTTTCAGTCCGCAGGCCGACGCTCTATCCACTGAGCCAAACCGGTTTCGGCAACTTTTTCTCACTTCTTTAAATAGCAATTAAATCCACTTAAATTAACCCTATGATTAATCCTTGATTTATCTTTCCTTTACCTCCAAATGCAATTCATGAAGGCAAGTTCTACTGCTTTACCTCTTAAATATATCACCTACCTCTCTACTTATCTCCATCACCATAATTATCACACAAGTCTAAGATATCGTCATCTCCTGCCTGATATATTTCAGTAGTATCTTCATTGATTTTTCTCTACCCATTCTTCCCCATATACTGACTCTACTACAAAATTCATTTATTTAAAAACATTAAGTCATCCACGTAGCTGCTGCGGTCAAAAAGGAGCCCAGAGGGACAGTATTCCTTGACTGTCGCCGTTCTGTTTGCTGTACCCAATCTGCAACATTTCAGGAAAAGACAGTTCAAAAAAAAAAAAAAAACAATAAAAAATATACAAAATAAAAATAAAAACATTAAGTCATGCAGTGGGGAAAACTGGATATCCACATGCAAAAGAATAAAGTTGAACCCTTGAGTAGAAAAATTAACTCAAATGATTTAAAGATCTAAATTTAATACCTATAACAAACTCTTACAAGAAAACATAGGAGGAAAGCTTCATAACCTTTGATTTGGCAATGATTCTTGGATATGACATCCAGATCACAGGCAAAAATGAAAAAAAGACAAATTGGACTACATATAAAACTTCTGTGCATCAAAGTATATAATTAACAGAGTAAAAAGGTATTCCATGGAATGGGAGAAAGTATTTGCAAACCATATACATGATAAGGGGTTAATATCCAGTGCATACAAAGATCTCCTACAACTCAACAACAAAATAAACATCCTGATTCAAAACTGAGCAAAGTACTGAACAGATATTTTTTAAATAAGGTATACAAATGGCCAATAAACACAAGGTCAATTCTCAGTCAAGGCACATACCCAGGTTGCAGGTTCGATTTCCAGTGGGGGCGAACACGGCAGGCAACTGATCAATGTTTCTCTCTCTCTCTCCCCCTTACTCTCTATATAAAATCAATAAAAGAATATTCTTGGGTGAGAATTTTTAAAAACACACACACATAAAAACATAAAATTAGTGTTGGCAAGAATATGGAGAAATTGAAACCCTTATGCACTATTGGTAAGAGTGTAAAACTGTGCAAATGTTAGGGAAAGCAGGTCAGGGGTTCCCCAAAAAATTAAAATATAATCCATAGATTGATGATATGTAGATCATATGATCAAGCAAGTCTACTTCTGGGTATACAGCCAAAGAACAGAAAGCAGAGACTAGCAGCACAATAATTACAATAACCAAAAGGTGAAAGCAGCCGAAACCGGTTTGGCTCAGTGGATAGAGCGTCGGCCTGCGGACTGAAGGGTCCCAGGTTCGATTCCGGTCAAGGGCATGTACCTTGGTTGCGGGCACATCCCCAGTTGGAGATGTGCAGGAGGCAGCTGATCGATGTTTCTCTCTCATCGATGTTTCTAACTCTCTATCTCTCTCCCTTCCTCTCTGTAAAAAATCAATAAAGTATATTTAACAAAAAAAAAAAAAAAAAGGTGAAAGCAACCCAATGTCCAGTGATGTATAAATGGATAAATAAAATACGATATATACATACTACAATAGAATATTATTCAGCCTTCAAAATAGGGAAATTCTGACATGTGCTACAATATAGATGAAACTTGAACATGTGACACTAAGTAAAAAAAAAGCCAGGTACCAAAGGGCAAATACTGCATGATTCTACTAATATTAAGTAACTGGAATAGTCAAATTCATAGGGACAGACAGTATAATGGTGATTGCCAGGGGCTGGGAGGGGGCAGGGAAGAATGGGTAATTATTTAATGGCTTCAGAGTTTTAGTTTTTCAAGATGAAATGAGTTCTGGAGATGGATGGTGATAATGATACAAAACAATGGGAATATATTTAATGCCACTGAACTCTATACATTCAAAAGGTTAAGGGGGCCCTGGCAGATTGCTCAGTGGTTAGAATGTCAGCCCATGGACAGAAGGGTCTCAGGTTTGATTCTCAGTCAAGGGCCAGTACCTCGGCCAGAGGGGCGTGTGTGGGAGGCAATCAATCGATGTGTCTCTCTCTTCAATGTTTTTCTCTCCCTCATTGATGTTTTTCTCTCTTCCCTCCCTCCCTTTCACTCTGTCTGAAAAATCAATGGAGAAAATATCCTTGGGTGAGGATTAAAAAAAACACAAACACTTAAGGGGTAAATTTTACGTTGTATATTTTACCACAGTTAAAAATAATTAAAAATAAAGTTAAATGCCACAATAAAAAAAATAAAAAACATAAATCATATAATCCCACTCCTCTGCTTCAGACTGCAATGTACTCATACCACATAAGATTAAATCCAAATTTCTTACCACAGCTTACAAGGCCCTATGTGATCTGAAACCCCAATACTTCTGACATTTCTGGAAGCCTCACTCTCTCCCATACTCATTTTGCTCCAGCCACTCTGGCCTTTTATTTGTTTCAATAATATACCAACATCATTCCCTACTCAAGGACTTTATTCTTGCTATTTCCTCCCCTTAAAACGTGACCTATCTCAAACTGATTAGCAACTTCTCTTCATTCAAATAAATTATCTATTCACAAATCTTCTGTGAACATTCTATAAGCTTTCCCCTCTTCACTATCATGTCATCCTGCTGATTTCTTCTAAACATGAATTACTATCTAAATCATCTTATGTGTTCATTAACTTATTACTTGTCCTCTCCTTATTCGCACCCAGAGCAGTACCTGGTACAAGAATACAACCAATAAATAGGTTTGAAATGAATGCTAGAAAGCGAGTGCCAAAACCACTCCCAATCTATTCTTTTGTTGTTTCTTTACAGCCAGAATTTTAATTTCCTTAGGATCAAATTCCATCTTCTTTCTCTCTAATGCATATTCTGCAGTTCTATACTACAAAGATCTTATTTTATGCCAATCTTTACCTATGCTTATTGTGTACACACCATATATTATACTTGTTTATACAGTGTTAAAGAAATTCTATTCAATTGCTATTTATATTTCTCTATTTTCCCTATCAGACCACAACTAATTAAAGAAAGACATATTTTGCTCATTTGCCCTTTTTTAATCCACCATAGCAACTAAGATGTACTGTTTAGGTAGAATCTTTTTTTAAAAAATATGTTTTTATTGATTTTAAAGACTGAAAAGGACAGAGAGATAGAGATATACATGAGAGAGAAACACCGATTGGCTGCCTCCTGCACACCCCCTACTGATCAAGCCCAAAACCCAGGTATGTGCCCTGACTGGGAATCTAACCAGTGACATTCATCAATCAATGCTCAACCACTGAGCAACATCAGTTGGGCAATTGTTATTTGATAAATGGATGGCTTGTGACAATGCTTGAAAGTAAATAGTCTCTAAATTTATCTAAGTAAATGAAAGCAAAACTAGAGCTTCCAGGTCAAACATAACTGTATCAGAAATTTAAGTCTGAAACATTTTCACTGCATAATACAAAATATTACTATCCAATCTTATCTAAAAGAATATTATAAAATTGGATTAGGGTATATATAAAGTATTTAATATTACTTCCAAAGAAGAAAGCATATACATTTTTTTCTTCATAATTTACAAAATGCTTTTAAATCCAGTATTTCAGAAGTCCCTGGCTACACAGCTCACATTTATTTTAACATACACAAATATGAATTTTCTTTTCATTATGAAAAATATAAAACTGAGGTGATATATGTAAATGAATTATTTTGCTTTTCAAAGAGTTTAATTTTTCCATCTATATGTATATTTTCCTAAATACACAAATCATACGTATTTAGTCATTGTAATTTATGAAATAGTGGTGAAAACTATTCTTTCAAAAAATTAAAGATAAATTAGACTAAAGTTTTAAGTATAATAAGCAGTCTCAAAATATTGGGTTATTCTATAATAAATTATGTCTCTAAATGCAGGGCACAAATTGATGCTTATATTTTAATATTAAGCAGAAAAATTATGTATAATTTATACCTACAGTGCTAGGAGGGGGAAAAAAATGCTTGTGTCAGCCTTAGGAAACAAACAGCCCTATCAAGTGACCAACTAGAAAAGATTCACACTAGAGGTTCAATAAATAACAGTAATGATGACAACTATCTCCCATAACTACATTACAGCCCATTGTCCACATCTGATTATACTAGTCTAGACCTTGGATAAGCACATACACATATTTTCACCAAGAGCTTTCCAATATTACTGCTCTGTTTCCTGGGCTTTCTGTGACCCCCATTAGCAGCAACTGTCAGATTTTCTCTACTAAACATCTTCACTACTGATGGGAAAAGAAAGTTACCACTTTTCTGCACCCTAACAACTCAGAATATGGAAACACTATTCCTGAATTGCCAATCCTTATAAAATTGTAATTTCTTTATCATTAATTACAGACCAAATCAGAGAGGGGGAAAAAAAGTTTATGAAGTCTTCCTTCAATAATATGACAACTACTAAAACCTTGCCTCTCAGACAATATCTCCATTTATTAATATAGTCTTTATTCTTGTTCTGCAGAATTACTACCTAACTCTCCATGCAACTGCATACTTGCTTCACATCTCTTTGCCTCCCTCCCCCAACATACACACGCATATTGAAAAATTCAATATCCCAAAAATCCTTAAATTGGTACATTTCTCCTTTCTGAGGTAAAGCTCTCTGTAACAAGTTTGAGTAAGAGATACAAAGAACCTAACATCATAGAAGACACCAGCCTGAAGCCTTAGAAAGTTCAGACTGGTGACCAACAAAAGAATTAAAAATAAAATAAAAAAATAAAAAAATAAAAAAAAACTTTTCCCAATTATTTAGCAGGCTGCATACAAATTTACATCAAGGTATTTTCAACTTTAGAACTACCTCAGGTGGTACCTACTTCTTGTGGAAGTCAATTTCCTTTATCGGGGAGATCACAATGAGTCTATATACTCACTTCACTACAATTGCAATGGAAATAGCAAATACTCCGTAAATTTATTTCTTACTGAAAATATAAGAGCTCAGTAATTTAATATAAAATTTAAATTAAACATAAATTCCACAGCCCAACATCAAGCTATTTTTCCAAACTTATTTTGCACAATAACCTTTAGTTGTGTATTTTAAAACAACTCATGGTAGTAGTGAGGCTAGAATTGAAGAAGAGAGTTTGCAAGTTGGTATGTTCTGTATGAAATTCTTAGACCTATGAAAGAATTTATTCTCAAGGATCCTATATAATAAAAATCTAATATGCAAATCAATCAAATGGCAAAAAGACTGGTCACTATGATGTACACTGACCACCAGGGGGCAGACGCTCAATGCAGGAGCTGCCCACAGCCCACTGGCCCCAGGCCGGTCAAGGTGGGTGCCAGCAGGGGCCCCCGATCGCCCCACTGGTCGCCCTACAGTTTGGCCCTGATCGCCGGCCAGGCTTAGGGACTCTAACCGTGCATGAATTTCGTGCACCAGGCCTCTAGTGTGTATATAAAGAAGGAGATGAGATAATCTTATGTAGAAAAGAAAAAACACAGAGAAATGGCTTTCCTTACTCCACACTTGGAATCCAGCTTAGGATTTCTGTTATGGCATACCTATTACCCATTCTAAGGGGTAAATTTTACATTGTATATTTTAGTTTCCTATAACTACCTTTGTCTCTTCCCTATGAATAGCATTTGCTTATCATTTCATAGAACTCATCCTTTTAGAACTCCTCTTGACCATCTTACTTGGATTACAACATTGAACCTATTCTCAGACTTCTCTCCATTTTTCTCCTAACAACTATCACCTTTTGACATAATACAAATTTTTTTACTTCTTCATTGTCTATGAAAATTTAAATGAACTCTATCAGTAAGAATATCTATTCTGTCCATTTGCAAATTCCCAAAGCTCAAAAGATTGCTGGTATGTACAAATGTTTTCGGAATGAATGAAGTGAACTAACTCTGTTTTCATTTAACTCTTCTCAAAGTTCAGCTTTCTTTCCTTCCTTTGACCCCTAATTCAATATCTTTTTTTCTATAATCATTTTCATTTTAACACAGTAAAGATTCCATTTATATATAATTTAAAAATGTGTAAGTCTATCAAACTTCTATACAAACATAAGCATATTCTACAGCATGCTCAATAAATACCACCTTTTTCCAAAAGTTATACTTTGGCCTTGCTAAGAAAGATTAAACATGAAATCCTGCATCCAAACCTAACATTTTTAGGGAGTTAGAGCACAATGTAAGTGCAGCACCACTGCTTCGCACCAAACAGAACAAAACAGGCCTAAGAAGTAACCACAGAAAATTAAGATCAAGATAGAAAGTTAAAAGTGAAAAGTACCCCTGGCCAACGCGGCTCAGTTGGTTGGGTGTTGTCCCATGCACGGAAAGGTTGCTCATTCATTCCCAATCAGGGCATGTGCCCAGTTGTGGGCTTGATCCTGGGTAGAAGGCAGCCGATCAATGGTTTGCTCTCACATCAATGTTTCTCTTTCTCTCCCTCCCACCAACTCTGTCCCTTACTCTCTCTCTAAAACTTAATAAAAACTCTTTTTTTAAGTGAAAATTTGACCATATAACTGGTTTAAAGGCAGACACATGAAAAAAAAATAAAGAAAAACAGATTTATCCTCATTAAGAGAAAATTCTAGTCCTCTTTGATAAGTTATTAAACTTTCCAAAATACTAGATATTAACTTAAGTAGTTTAATCTTTAAGAAGAAAGAATGTGGCACATACCTCTTTCTAAAGAACCCACACAAACTTCAAATATCAATTAAGAATAAAGAGAGATGAAAACCAACCCTGAAAAATCTATGAAACAATGATCTCTTACTCCACTAAAAAGAAAATAGTTCATATCTAAACAACTGCTTATCAGATTTAAAGTTTCCCCGTAAATTACTTTAAATAATATGAAAAAATTTAACCAGAAAGCACATGGCACTTTGAGAAACACTCCAGAGTATCTAAGACACATACTCTACTTCAATTCAGATTTCATCTTTGGTTGGATCAGCTAAGACTAAATCCTAGCCACACTGTTTTCCTAATTGCAACAAATACCTTTGTCTTTTACCAAAATATAACCTTGATAATGGCCAAGGGGGTCAGAATAATATATGTTTTACCCTGCTTCCCTCCCTCCCTCTACTTCTTCATTTTCCCTTCTACTCCTCCCTCTACTCACTTACTCCACAGACATGTATTAGGAATCTATGATACTTAGAGTGAAGGAAAATGTTAGAGCTACTAAACAAAAGCTTAGGAAGTAGTATTGCAACCTAAGCAGCTGAATATTGAAGAGACAGACAAGTACGTTAGTACTAGAAACATTATATCTTTTATGAGGGCTATTTACATATTCAGATACAAGTCTGAATTATTGTTATAATAAGCAGATACAGACGATCCCCAGAGGATGACTAAAGCAATGTGACCAGCAGTATGTGGTATAATCTGTCCTTTCTGTACTTTTTCAAGGAGTGGGGAGAGTCATAATAACAGATTTAAGAGTAAAATCCTAGGAAGATATGATATTCTCAAAAGATATTTTTAGCAAACTAGATCCAATACTATAATTATAGGTCATTTTATAATTATTTATATGATTAACAAAGTATAAAATTCAAGATGAGAATTTGTATCTTAAATTTTTTACAACTATTGTACCTTTAAACTAGTTTCACATCTACCACCTTCCTGAATTTTTTTTTAAATTAAATCCTTATTGTTCAGATTATTACATTTGTTCCTCTTTTTTTCCACCCATAACTCCCCTCCTCCCAGTTCCCGCCCCACCCTCCGCCCTCACTCCCCACCCACTGTCCTCATCCATAGGTGCACGATTTTTGTCCAGTCTCTTCCCGAATCTCCCACACCCCTTTCCCCCCCAAGAATAGTCAGTCCATTCCCTTTCTATGTCCCTGATTCTATTATGATCACCAGATTATTTATTCACTTGATTCTTAGATTCACTTGTTGATAGATGCATGTTTGTTGTTCATAATTTGTATCTTTACCTTTTTCTTCTTCTTCCTCTTCTTAAAGGATATCTTTCAGCATTTCATATAATCCTGGTTTGGTGGTGATGAACTCCTTTAGCTTTTCCTTATCTGTGAAGCTCTTTATCTGACCTTCAGTTCTGAATGATAGCTTTGCTGGATAAAGTAATCTTGGTTGTAGGTTCTTGGTATTCATCACTTTGAATACTTCTTGCCATTCCCTTCTGGCCTGCAAAGTTTCTGCTGAGAAATCAACTGACATTCGTATGGGTATTCCCTTGTAGGTAACTGAGTTTCTTTCTCTTGCTGCTTTTAAGATTCTCTCTTTGTCTTTTGCTCTTGGCATTTTAATTATGATGTGTCTTGGTGTGGTCCTCTTTGGATTCCTTTTGTTTGGGGTTCTCTGTGCTTCCTGGACCTGTAAGTCTATTTCTTTCACCAGGTGGGGGAAGTTTTCTGTCATTATTTCTTCAAATAGGTTTTCAATATCTTGCTCCCTCTCATCTTCTGGCACCCCTATAATTCTGATGTTGGTACGCTTGAAGCTGTCCCAGAGGCTCCTTACACTATCTTCGTATTTTCGGATTCTTTTTTCATTTTGCTTTTCTGGTTGGGTGTTTTTTGCTTCTTCGCATTTTAAATCTTTGCCTTGATTCTTGCGCTCCTCTGGTCTGCTGTTGGGAGTCTGTATAGTATTCGTTATTTCAGTCCGTGTATGCTTAATTTCTAGTTGGTTCTTTATCATAACATCAAGGGTCTCATTAGATTTCTTGAGGATCTCACTACATTTATCAGCGGCTTCTAGACAGTTCTTAAGAGACCTTAAAAGTGTGGTTCTGAACTCAATATCCTCCATTGACAGTTTTGTCCTGTTTCTTTGTCTCCGCATTTTTTAAAAATATTAAACTTTGATTAGCCAATAAAATATGACTGAGAAAAAAATTAAGAAATTACAGAAAAAGAAGACAGGCAACTCCATTGGATTCCATGACAGTTTAAGCTATAAAAAATTTATTTGCAGAGAATATGCACAGATTTTTCAGAATTCCAGACTATACAAACAAAAACAGGACAACCTAAATATATAAACTATTAGAGGCCCAATGTACAAAATTCGTGTATGGAGGGCAGGGGATGTCCCTCAGCCCAGCCTGCACCCTCTCTAATCTGGGAACCCTCGAGGGATATCCAACTGCCCGCTTGGGCCCAATCTCAGTGGGATCAGGGCCAAACAGGCTGTCAGACATCCCTCTCACAATCCAGGACTGCTGGCTCCCAACCGCTTGCCTGCCTGCCTGCCTTCCTGCCTGCCTGATTGCCCCTAACTGCTTCTGCCTGCCAACCTGATCGATGCCTAACTGCTACCCTGCCAGCCTGACTGCCCCTAACTGCCCTCCCTTGCCTTCCTGGTCGCCCCTAACTATCCTCACCTGCAAGCCTGTTCACGCCCAACTGCCCTCCCCTGCTGGCCCAGTCACCCCTAACTACCCTCCCTTGCCAGTCTGGTCACCCCTGCTGGCTGGGTTGCTCCCAACTGCCCTCCCCTGCAGGCCTTGTCCCTCCCAAATGCCCTCCCCTGCAGGCCTGGTCACCCCCAACTGCCCTCCCCTGCATGCCTGGTTCCCCCCAACTCATCATTGATGTTTCTATCCCTCTCTCTGTCTCCCTTCCTCTATCTCAAATCAATAAAAGCATACTTTTTTAAAATGTAAGCAACGGTTATATTGTAATTGGTATAATTAAATTCATTTTTCAATTAAACGCATTTTTAAGGTGAAGAAAAAGGCAATCAATGTAAAATAAATCAAGTACACAAATAACCTGAAGCCTGATATGCATAATAATCTGATCTGCCACACTTTAATTTATTTACTGTAATAGTGAATCTTCAGGTGTCATTTAAAGTTAAGGCAATGGTAATAAGTGACTTTCCTGTTAATGTGGTGCCACAGCCTCAATGAATGTTCTAAAGCAGGGGTCCTCAAAGTACGGCCCGCAGGCCACATGCGGCCCGCTGAAAACATTTATCCGGCCCGCCAGGTGTTTTTGCCACCGCTGCCTGTTGCTTAGCAGCCAACTAGTTTTTTTTTAAACTACAGTCGGGCCCTCCAACGGTCTGAGGGACAGTGAACTGTACCCCTGTTTAAAACGTTAGAGGACCCCTGTTCTAAAGGAAGTATTTGATATTCTTTAAATAACATAAAACTATTTAAAGAACTTGTGCCTTTTGGAAAAAAATAAGACTCCTTGAGATCAATTACTTGTATACACACACACATTTTTGTTGTTGTTAATCTCCACCTGAGGGTATTTTTTTCCATTTATTTATTTATTTATTTATTTATTTATTTATTTATTTATTTTAAGAGAGTGGAAGGGGGAAGGAGAGGGAAGGGAGAGAGGGAGACTGAGAGGGACAGGGAGAGAGACAGAAACATCAATGTGAAAGAGATACATATACTGGTTGCCTCCCATACACACCCTGAATGGGGCCAGGGATAGAATCTGCAACCCAGATACATGTCCTTGACTGGTAATCAAACCCAAGACCCTTTGGTGTGCGGGACAACACTCTAACCACTTAGCACACTGGCCAGGGCCAACTGCATGCATGTTTACAACGAAGTAGAGATGACAGTGACGATAATTTTTTTGTTCTATTTTATAAATCTTTATTGTTCAGATTATTACAGTTGTTCCTTTTCCCCCCCAGTTCCCACCCCACCCCATGCCCTTACACCCCCCCGTCCTCGTCCATAGGTGTAAGATTTTTGTCCAGTCTCTTCCCGCACCCCCCACACCCCTTTCCCCCTAAGAATTGTCAGTCCACTCCCTTTCTATGCCCCTGATTCTATTATATTCACCAGTTTATTCTGTTCGACTGATTTTTTATTCACTTGATTTTTAGGTTCACTTGTTGATACATATGTACTTGTTGTCACTTTGTTGTTCATAATTTTTATCTTTACCTTTTTCTTCTTCTTCCTCTTCTTAAAGAATACTCTTCAGCATTTCATATAATACTGGTTTGGCGGTGATGAACTCCTTTAGCTTTTTCTTATCTGTGAAGCTCTTTATCTGACCTTCAATTCTAAATGATAGCTTTGCTGGGTAGAGTAATCTTGGTTGTAGGTTCTTGGTATTCATCACTTTGAATATTTCATGCCACTCCCTTTTGGCCTGCATAGTTTCTGTTGAGAAATCAGCTGACAGTCATATGGGTACTCCCTTGTAGGTAACTGTTTTTCTCTTGCTGCTTTTAATATTTTCTCTTTGTCTTTTGCTCTTGGCATTTTAATTATGATGTGTCTTGGTGTGGTCCACTTTGGATTCCTTTTGTTTGGGGTTCTCTGTGCTTCCTGGACTTGTAAGTCTATTTCTTTCACCAGGTGGGGGAAGTTTTCTGTCATTATTTCTTCAAATAGGTTTTCAATATCTTGCTCTCTCTCTTCTTCTGGCACCCCCATAATTCGATGTTGGTACGCTTGAAGTTGTCCCAGAGGCTCCTTACATTATCTTCATATTTTTTTTATTTTTTTTTCTTTTCCAGTTGGGTATTTTTTGCTTCTTTGTATTTCAAATCTTTGAATTGATTCTTGGGATCCTCTAGTCTGCTGTTGGATCTCTGTATATTATTCTTTATTTCAGTCAGTGTATGCTTAATTTCTAATTGGTCCTTTTTCATATCCTTGAGGGTCTCACTAAATTTCTCGGAGGTTTCTAGAAGATTCTTGAGTAACCTTATAACCGTGGTTTTGAATTCGATATCCAGTAGTTTGCTTTCCTCCATTTTTTTCATTTGTGACATGTTTCTTTGTCTCTGCATTTTGGCTGCTTTCCTGTGTTGACAGAGTGGCTTTGTGTTGACTAGGTGTCCTGTAGGGCCCAGTGGCTCAGCCTCCCTAATTACCTGTGGTGGACACTATTGGTATACCCCTTTGTGGGCTTTGTGCACAGTCTTGTTGTAGTTAAGCCTTGATTGCTGTTTGTATCACTGGGAAGAATTGACCTCCAGGCCAATTGGCTGTGAGGACCAGTTGTGTCTACAATGGGAGAACTTCTGTGCTGGAGACAGCCTTATGGGGCAGGACTTGCTTCAGTGGGGCTTTGGTGCTCACTAAGCCTGCCCCCTGAGTGTGTCACTTACGGATGTGAAGAGTTGTCATCTGAATGGTCTCACTCTGACCACTGAGTACACGGACTCTTAGATCTTCAAGGAGTGCAAAGTCATCCACTGCCTAAGGCCCCCCAGCAGAAGCTACAGAGAGATCTGCAGATTCCTCCTCTTTGTTTGGGGTTTGGAGATGCCCAGATGAGGTGTAGCTGTGAAGCAATGCAGGCTGCTGATGAGCCTTAGGCCTTCTTTTGGAAGCTCTGGGGTTCTCTGACCCAGCTACAGTGTGACAGGTTTTTAGGCAGAGAAAGGCCAGGCCATTCGTATGCAAAAGCCGCTGCACACAGTTGGGGTGGGGTTGTAAAACTACAACTAAAAGACGAAACGGATATCATCCAGAACCACAGGAAGGCTGGCTGAGTGGAAATTCTACAACTAGAAGGAAAGAAAAAAGTGCATTGAGTCTGGTAGGAGGTGCAGAGGTGTGGAACTATGGAGGTACAGAGGCACGCGCCAAAGGGCTGGCAGCTGGGTATGCTGGTGTCTTTTTCAATCAGGAGGGGGATACAAGCTCCCAACTGCTCTGAACTCCAGTTCCGGGTGAGAATCTTGGGACCCAGACTCATATGGAGAGAAACTGGACTATCTGACATCGGGCCAGAACGTGAGGGCGGCTTTCTCGCAGAGGTGCTTGCAGCGGTCATTGTTCCTGCACAGGGCCGTAGGACACAGAGACTCTGGGACATCTCCGAGGCAGAGCAGACTAGCAGCCATTGCAGTTTGCTCTGCCCTGATGATTCTCTGAGACCCCGCCCCAACCAATTTACGATGATAATGTTTTAATTATCATAAAACAAAATTATGAATTAGAAAAACAATGTTCTTGCTATAAAAATGTGAAAATTTAATTTTTTGACAAATCTGTTATATGTCTATGTAGTTCTGTCTTGGCAGAAATTGTCAGTCTATGTAGTTACTTCTATCTTGGTAAAAATTGTCAAAGAAATATTACATGTTTATGTCATTGATTACTGATTATTTTATTTCTATACATAATGTTTGCTTGACAATATCAATAACTGAACTAAAAAAATATCAAAACACTATTTACAAAAAAGTATCTTATCAATTAAACAGGTAAGTTAAGAGAAACATTTCTATCAAATAACAATTACTTATGTCTGACCTAAGTAATTGTTTTGCTAACGATACCCATCAAATCCAATAAACCTTATGCTGTAGTCTCAGTCTGTAGAGGTCTTTATGTTATTTACACTAATAAAACATTAATCAAGGACCACATTTATAGCAACTCCTCTATAAATGAGGTCATGGCAGGTCAGACTTACATAATAAGAAAAAAAAAAGGCTGGTCCCTGCAGTGAAAAGAAAACTCCTTATTACTTATTCTTCTAGCCCCTGGGATTAAGCCCAGTAGCTGAATACTGCAAACTACTTCACTAATACATCCATCGCTATGTAAACTCATTTAACCTCAATATATTGGATATTTATAAAATGCAAGCCAAATCCACTGATTTAAAAAATAAATCGCTAAACTGTTTCTTTAAAATATAGTCTATCCTCGAGAGAGATAATGAAAATTCCAGACACTGCCTCCACTACTTCACTAATGGATGTTAGTTTTCTTTCCACCACTATTTATTTCTTACATTTACTTAAAAGACAAAGGCTAAGTACTTTCTATAGGCTAAGCGTTAAAATAAAGAAGACAGTTTCTAACCACAGGAGGATAACAAATCCACACAAAGTAAGCACTGGTAAGAAAACAGAAAAAGAGTAGTAGCAAACCTATAATCACAGATGACATTAAAACAGGTTATTCAAATAATTGTTTCCCCAATAAGAATCAGCTATACTGGATAAGGATATTTGAGAATACCATTAGAGAATTCATTCCTTCACAAAATACAAAAATGTTTTATCGTAAAATATTTGTTCTATGTATATGTATTTTCTTTCCTCTTGGTAAAAATCCTCAAAGAAATACCATGACTACTGTGAAGATTATCTGTATAAAGTAAGGTTGTGTTTAAGAAAGCATGTTATTTACATAAAAATAACAATAATTGAAATCAAAACTATAAATACAATGCACTTAGAGACACAATAACATCAACTAAACACAAATACTTACTGAATTTGCAAGGCACTTCTACTGGACCCATGGATATAACCACAAATAAGAGACAGAGCGATTGCCATTACAGAACATAAATATACAATTTACAGGAGGAGAGAGACAATCAAAATAAACATGAAAGGAGAGTAAGAAGGAAAAATGTTTTAAGATATGAGGTAAAAGTACCCTGGTAACAGGTTTCAGGAAAAACTTCTCAGGAGGTGACATCTGAACTGGGACTTTAGCAAGAATGAACCAGACATGAAGAGATTTGACGGTGGATCTTCTAGCTATGGTAGAAGTCAACAAATCATCCCTCAGAAAAACTGAAGAATAGCAATCATTTCAGGGTTCTGAAATTTGACCAAAGGCAAACAACAAAATCTATAATAATTATATCCATGGAAGTCTGCTAAATACTGAGTAAGAACAAATAGTCTATAGCAATCTTTTTTGGGAATGCCCTATGCAAACACCACAGACTGTGGCTACGTATAGAAATCACCAACTTCACTAACGGACGGCTGACCTGGTTTGGAAGAAAAGGCAAAAAATGCAAGCTAAGCTAAAAACAGGGAAAGCCTATCACTCTCCTAATCTGTGATTATATTTGCAGTTAGGGTGAATAGGAGACAGTAGAACAACCCAGAAACTGAAGAGGGAGATACTAAAAAATGAAATAGCCATAGCTATATATTACATATATCAAATAGCTGAATAAGAATTTCACACATGGGTGACTGTCTGGGTTCCTGAGCACATATACAGACTTGGAGTAGGGGGGTTGGGGGGTGTCAAACAGCAGGAAATAATCGTTACAACAGAAGAAAACTACCCCAAATTTGAATGTGTTGTCATCTACCAGCTATACGAGGCCAAAGATGTAACTAAAATATCTGACCAGTCTGACCTCTAACCTGCAGAGAAAAGGATAGCCCTAAAAAAGCAAGACTAAAAAAAACCTAAAACTAAGAAATCTTGGAAGAACTTAACAGCAAGATTAACAGCACCATACCACAACAGAGACAAATTTTGCAAATTAAGCCAAACAAGTAACTTTTAAAAATCAACAAACAAAACCATATCCAACAACTATTTTTAAAAAATTATAGCCCTAGCTGGTTTGGCTCAGTGGATAGAGCATCGGCCTGCGGATTGAAGGGTTCCGGGTTTGATTCCGGCCAAGGGCACATGCCTGGGTTGCGGGCTTGATCCCCAGTATGGGGTGTGCAGGAGGCAGCAATGATTCTCTCTCATCATTGATGTTTCTATCTCTCTCCTTCCCTCTCCCTTCCTCTCTAAAATCAATAAAAAAATAAAATTTAAAAAATTATATACTATAACAAGGAATTATCCTAGGTATGCAAAGCTGGCACAATATTTCAAAATTAATTAACATAATACATCACACATCAACAACTCCACAGAAAAATCACATAATCATATCAATAGATACAAAAAAGCATTTGACAAAATCCAACATACATTCATGATAAAAACTCTAAGAACAGAGGAAACATCTTCAACTTGATCATATAATAAAAGGCTAATATGCAAATTGTCCCCTTGACAGGGAGTTTTACTGGGAGTTTGACCAGGGGGCGAGGCCGACCGGCAAACCGCCCGAGGCGCCTCCCCCCTGGCTGGCCGGCCCAATCAGCCCCGATGGGGGCAGGCCAGCCGGACCCACCTGTGCACGAATTCATGCACCAGGCCTCTAGAACCTACCATAAAACCCACAACTAATATCACAGTCAATGATGAGGAACTCAAAACTTTCCCATCAAGATCAGTACAAGATAAGGATGTCCCTTCCTACTATTCCTTGTCAACATTATAGTAGAAGTTATAGCTAAAGAGCTAAGAAAGTAAATGACATATATGTTGGGATAAAAGACATAAGATGTCTTTGTTCACAGATGACATAATTGCTTATAAGGAAAATCCAAAACAGTCGATAAAGAAAAGTCATGGAATTAATTGACTATTATAGCCAGGTTGTAGCATACAAAGTTAATATACAAAAAGTCAATTGCTCTCATATATATATACCAACAATGAACAAGTGGAATTTGTAATAAACACACAATACCATTTTTATTAGCATCCCCAAAACAAAACAAAATTAGCTATAACAAAATATGTACAAGATCTATATGAAGAAAATTATAAAACTCAGACAAATAATATTAAAGAATTAAATAAATGGAGAAATAGCCCATGTTGATAGATAGGAAGACTCAATATTGTCAAGATGTCAGTTCATCCTATCTTGGTCTATAGATTCAATACAATCCCATTTAAAATCCCAGCAATATATCAACAAATATCGACAAACTGATTTTATACTTTATAGGAAGCAAAAGGTACAGAAATGACAACACAATATTGAAGGAAAAGAACAATGTTGGAGGACTAACACTACCTGACATCAAGACTATAATAAAACTACAGAAATCAAGACAGTGTGGTTTATAATGGTGAAAGAATAGACAAACAGATCAATGGTGCAGAATAAAGAGCCAATAAATAAACCCACATAAATATAGTCACCTGATCTTTGGCAATGGAAGAGTAAAGGCAATCAAACAAACCAATCATACTCTTGTCAATTAATAGTGCTGGAACAACTGGACATCCACATCCAAAAAAATGACTCTAGACATAGCACTTATAGCCTGCACAAAAATTAACTCAAAATGGATCTCAGACAAAATTGAAAATAAAACACTATAAAACTCCTAGAAAATAACATAGGAGAAAACCCAGATGACCTGGGTATGGCAGTGACTTTTTAAAAACAGAACCAAAGGCATGATCCACAAAAGAAATAATGGATGAGCTGAATGTCCTTATGATTAAAAACTACTGCTCTACAAAAGATAATGTCAAGAGAATTAGAAGACAAGACATAGGAATATTTTTGCAAAAGACATCTGATAAAGGACTATTATCTAAAATATAAAAAAGAAATGCTGAAACTCAACAGTAAGAAAACACCCAATTAAAAAATTGAGCAAAGACTTTTTCAGACACCTCACCATAGAGGATATACAGATGACAAATTAGCAAATGGAAAGATGCTCTATATCACATGTTAGAGAAATGCAAATTAAAACAATAATAATATATCAGTATACATCTATTACAATAGCGAAAATCTACTAATTCCACTCAATAGTTTCAAAAAGAATAAATACATAGGAATAAGTTCCTAAGTATCATGTCTATAGAATAAAACTTTGCTAATTAATTATAGATCTAAGTACATGAAGCAACATCTAGGATTCATGACTTAAAAGCCTCAAAATGGTTAAAATGTGAATTATCCACAAATTAATCTATAAAGTTTATGCAATCCCCATCACAATCCCAAAGACTTTTTATAGATACTAACAAGCTGATTCAAAATTTATATGGGAATGTAAATGACCTAACATCTTACCTAATAATAGACCAACATGTAAATTGACTGTCCCTCCACTACGCTCACCAATCAATCATGAGAGTATGCAAATTAACCCCACAAAGATGGCAGTTAATTTGCATAGGTAGGCGCGAAGTGGCAAAGCGAAGACTGAAGGCTCCAGACAGAGCAGCAAAGGCCTGGGTCCTGGGAGCCGGAGGAAAACCGGTGCTGGCAGCCAGGGGAAGGGAAGGCCTATTGCACGAATCTCTTCGTGCAATGGGCCTCTAGTAGTCAAAATAATTTTCAAGAGGAACATAAAAGACTTAGCCTACCCAATTTTAAAACATATTACAAAGTCACAATAATAAAGAGAGTATGGTATTGGCATAAAGACAGAAAACGAAATCAAAAGAAAGGAACTGAAAATACAGAAATAAATCCCGTATATTTATGGTCAATTGATTTTTCAATAAAAGAGATGACCATTCACTGGGGGAAAAGGTGACCTTTTCAACAAATGGTGCATAGATAATCAGATATCTACGGGAAAAAGTGAACTTAGACCTTTATTTCACATCATGCAAAAAATAAACTCAAAATGAATCACAGACCTAATGTAGAGACTAAACTATAACATTTCTAGAAAATGAATATAGTCTTTCTAGGAAAAAAATATATATTCAGGACCTTGTATTAAGCTAAGATTTCCTGAATTTTCCTACAAAAGTGTAATTCATTAATGAAAAAATAGGTAAATTTTACTTCATCAAAATTTTAAAATTTTGCTCTTCAATGAAAATGAAACTTGATCCCTCTCCCTTATGATCAGATCATGACATAATAGAGATAATATGGACTGTGGAGAGTGGCTACAGCATTCAGACAGGATCAAGCCTTGGAATTACTTGTGGCAAAGCCACATACAAGTCCCAGCTTGGAGGGCAAAGCCCTCCCAGCACAATTATAGCCAAAAGGCTATGGTTGTAAGCTTGACCTTATAGTCCAACCCTGCAGGCCTAGGTAGCTAACAGATGTGGGCTGCAGGGGTTGGTGCAGCAAGTGCTGCCTAAACAAAGCTTGATAAAGTTCAAAGAATGGCAACAACAGGAAAGAAGCAGATTTGAAACTCGCAAGAAAATTGGAAACATCTTGCCCTTGTTTTGCTTTGTGTGATCTGACTATAGGCAGTCCTCAGGTTACATTGGACTCAACATACGTCGATTCATGGTTATGTCGCCATCTTCCATTTATTTATAAAAAAAAATTTAAGAAGTTCTGTCATTTCCATGTATGTACATATGTGCTTTATGTTTTTTTGTTATTTATTTACCACAAGTAAAGGTCAGGAGTTGTTATCTTTCTTTTAAATTTTTTTTATTGTTTCACTTCATTACTGCTGCATATGTGCTCCATGTGAGTGGCATAGGTGCTAATGTAGGTGGGTTCTGACTTAGGCAGAAAATCACATTACGTCACGCTGTAGGAACAGATCTCCAACGTAACCGGAGGACCTACTGTATAAAATAAAGCTTTGGCTTACAGGCTATGTCACTGTTTCCTCATCCAGGCACAGTGATCCACCTGGTCCCAACTGTATTCTCTTGTCTGTTTCTTTAATCCTTCACTACCCCTCCTCAGGTTCATCCTGGCCGTGCTGGACACGGTTCAATGGACATCTTAGTCTAATTATTTTTATAGATATAATAAAACTTAATGGGAAACCCAAATAAGCATCAGTTTCCTTATATCTGCTAATAGAATCATCAGATTACTTTTGCCAAACTCAGCTTTACTTAATGAAAAAATAAGACCAAAAATGAGAGCGTGAAAGAGAGAGAGGGAATGGGAGAGAGAGAGAGAGAGAGAGAGAGAGAGAGAGAGAGAGAGAGAAAGAGAGAGAAAATAAGATCAGAACTTTATCAGTAAGATGCAACCATGAAGAAAACCATAAAATGATTAAATATTGGCATATTTTTAATAATTACTAGCTTCTACTTTACTGACTGCAAAAACAAAAAAATATAGTACCAAAAAATTACCACTTTCTATGGCAGACGTAGAGTAATATTTTAAAGTAAAATATAATAGATATAAAGTAGATTACCTTCCTTCATTGACGAGTTCAATAAAAGCCAGGCCTGCATTCTTCTGAATAGAATTCTGCCACTCCTAAAAAATAGCAGAAAATAGCTAAACAAATTTCACTCAGTAAATTATTTCTTAAAAACAACAATTATAAAAAAAATCACACATTTCAATTTCATACCTTAAATTTAAAGGAAAGATTGTGTTAAACATGCTACCTACGCAATGGAACCCCATGAGCACATGAACAGTTGACATTAAAAAGGAAAATAAACGAGTTAGCAATAATTTGATTCTATATAAACAAAATAAGCCTATCTACAGTTATTTTGCCCTTTTCGTTCTATAACATGATATATCACTAATTTAACTTAAATCATTGGGAGTTGGGAAGGAAGAAAGGAAGACAGCAAAGACAACCAAAGACAGAGATTTTTGGTTTTGCTCTTTAAGAAAAAGATGCATCACCCCAAATGAGGGAAACACATAGTTAAGTAGTAAATAAACAAAACAAATAGTAGTAAATAAACATAACGGAAAACTGATGATTAATGAGAAATAGACAAGAAAAATTCATGAATTTAGCTAGACAACTGTGAGCTAGAAAGCTATAGTTACTAGCCTATAAATTAGCAAAAGATCATCTAAATCTATTATCTATATTCTTTATGAATAAATTATTCATTAAAAAGCCTAGGGGGGAAATCAACCAGTAGAATGTGTACAAATAAATTTTTCTAATTCTTATATCAAAACACATAAAATAAATGTTAATAAAACCAGGGTGGGCCTACCTGAATTGAAATATGGATTTGAGAAATACCAATGCATGTATGTGTATGTCTCAAGAGATACATGCATGTATATATATATTTTTCCAGAACTGGAAAAATATACAGAATCTTTGTTTCTTAACACTAAGGAGGCACTTATAATCTACCTACATGATCTCCCTTAATTGATCTTTTTCTGTTCTTTTACCAGGCTCAAAACAAAAGACAATGTTGGGCTACTTACCATTGCAACCATAAACTATATTCACATATTCTGAATATAATACCTTTAAGATTTTTAAATTCCATGTCATTTCACCCGCCAATGACTACTTTGTTTCATGCCAAAATCCTTCTTTTTCCTCCTCGGCCTTATCCTTTCTTTTCTACATTCTCTTTTTTATCTCCAACTTTGTATTACAGTACATCCTTGTATGTTCTGAAAACCCAAAGGTGACTCTCAGGACTAAAATGGCTATAAGCCCCAATTTTGTTACAGGATACCAGTTCATGAATAATGTCAGTAAGAACACACTAACAGAGTGGTTCTCAACCTTCCGGCCCTTTAAATACAGTTCCTCATGTTGTGACCCAACCATAAAATTATTTTCGTTGCTACTATAACTGTAATGTTGCTACTGTTATGAATCGTAATGTAAATATCTGATATGCAGGATGGTCTTAGGCGACCCCTGTAAAAGGGTCGTTTGACCCCCACAGGGGTCGCAACCCACAGTTTGAGAACCGCTGCACTAACAGAACATATACAGTAGAATGGAAATTAAATACAAAGTCAGTTAGACATTTGAGAGTAGTGATTGGCTAGACCTGGGCGAGAAGATAAAGCAATGTGTTGTTGGAAAAAGAGTAAAACCACGGACGTAATTAGATCTATGTTCTCAAACTGATTCGGACATGAAGAGGATACATCCGTGGACACAATTCACTTTACATATCTCTGTCTTAGATTCTCCCTTAAAATTTTCTTCAAGCTATATTACTCTGTGATTCAATAGCATACAGACATTTAGAAATTAGTGACTCATGAAGTTTACAATATTCGCAATTCACAATTGTCACCCTACTGAAACAACAAAGAGAGGTCTTATATTTCTGAGATAAAGTAAGTCAAGAATACTAGATAGAAATACCTATTTAAAAGCCTTTTCTTTCTTCTTACAAAAATGAAATAGATAATACAAAAGAAAGCAATAGAATTCCATAAAGGAGTATATCCCTGAGAGAAGACCATGTGTCACTCCCTCCCCGTTTTTTAATAAGGAAGAAGGAGAGAGAGAGAAAAAATAAAGTAGAAACTGCAGGTTAACTTTTTGGATGCTGATGCAGATGATCCCACACCTCACTTCACCAAGTCTCAAAGAGTTGCCTAAACATAGTAATGCACAGGGATTGGAAAGAGACACAGATGTAATGATAAAGGGACCTACAAGAGCCTTGAATATAAAAAATTCTCATGTTCTTGGAAGAGTCAGAAAATTACTCTAGACAGATGTACAAGTAGCTGAGGCTTTGAGGGCACAAGGTGAACACACCTGTGACCTTTGTTGATAGACAGCAGGGAATCAAGGGATGATGACAACTCAAGGGATGCCACAGTCAAGGAACAGCAGCACATACTCCCTCCTCAGCTCTTTACACAACACAGCAGCTCAGCAAGCAACATGGAAATCTGATAGAGCACCAGATTATGATGAGGCAAGACCTTAAACTGACAGAGTTCTCATTAAGATCACTTACTGGAAGGAAAATCTCAAAATGGAAATTAACTTTAATAGAAAGATATTTTTCTTGCTAGAAAAAAGGAAATAAAAAAGAAAGGCAAATGGATATCCTATAATTCTTAAATCACACATTTCATATTTAACAGATTCACTAATATTATTTTTCTCAAATCAGTTTTGTTTGATCTAAAACTCCAACAGGTGAGGCTTTTTACTACCTAAGTCATATAAAATTCAAAACTTTACTCTATAGGGAAAAAATATGTAACAGTAGAGAGACTAAAATTTAATAGACAGGTAAATACCAATTTGATTTTCATTTATCTATACAAACTGACATTTACTTATAATGTAAAATCAGGAAGTGTAACACTTAAATTTCACAACGATTTAAAACAATGATTTAGGACAGATATAAAACTAGTTCAAGTTAGTATAACTATAAAAAATTTGCAGTCTAAAAATTTGTATGCTCTTAACTTCGTATGTCACACAAAATATTTTAACTGAAAAACAAATTAGACATGAAGGGACAAATAGAAGTGGAAGAGTCCAATTTGTTATCAAAGCTCAGAAACAAAAATTTACTACTAATAGTACATTAAGCTTCTTGTTTTCCCAAGCATCATGTATAACCCCACAATCGTTAACTTATAGTAACTAGCATCTAGTCATCTGGAGAAAAACTTTTCCCTAGCTAAAAAAAAAATAAGACAAAATGAGAAATGAAGTGAAAATACAATTCTTACTTACACTTTTGGGTATGGGGACAAAAATCTCACAGTTCTCAAAGATACTAGTGAATTTTAATTTGTCTATAATTCATTCATAATTATAAATTATTAACATTTAATAAGATGTCACATTTCAGGTATATAAAGACATGCTGATAAGAATTAAAAACACAGACGAAACCGGTTTGGCTCAGTGGATAGAGCGTCGGCCTGCGGACTGACGGGTCCCGGGTTCGATTCCCGTCAGGGGCATGTACCTGGGTTGCGGGCACATCCCCAGTGGGAGATGTGCAGAAGGCAGCTGATCGATGTTTCTCTCTCATCGATGTTTCTAACTCTCTATCTCTCTCCCTTCCTCTCTGTAAAAAATCAATAAAATATATTTTAAAAAAAAGAATTAAAAACACAGACAAAAAGAAACTGAAGCCCATGAGAATATAAAATTAATTTTTGTAATAAACTCAGCTGTTAGTCAAAGCCAACAAGTTTTCACCATACTAAAACACTATCCACAATCCTTAAGGAAGTTGCCAAAACTAGAAAGATGACTCATTAATCGTGCTATCCTACAGCATTTTTCTCCTCTTTTAAGATAATTATCAAAGAAGGCGTTAGTCTAAACAATTTTATAAACCACAGCTCAATATAACCTTTAGTGAGTTTTAATAGTTGAAAGAAAAGCTTAATGGTTATCGTCTTTCATGATCATTGCAATATTTCATCACATTATTTACAATTATATAGTGATGCAAAATGCATAGTACCTTTAAAAGTCTTGGTTATTCTTTTCCCAGAGGTATTGGTGAAAAACACGTTAAAAGCCTCAAATCCAACCACTAATGCAACTAAGTAATTTCAAAACACATTTCAGCACTTTGGAGAGGAAGGACTCAAAACATAACATCTGAGTCAATAATTTCAGACTTGTTCTAAGCTGTATTTAATTGACCATCATTTCCTATAGCCATGATTGTTGACTAGACAATTTTTACTAAAACATACTCTTAGCTTACTAATGTTCTTAAGTCATACAACAACAAGATAGTATATATTAGTAAAATTATTAAATAAACAAAGTTCCACCAAATTTCAAATATGTGGCTTTGGTGGTAAAAGTCTGATTGTTTGGAGGAAAAAAATAAACTTCATTAGCAAAATAAGTCTATTACCCCACCCCACCACCACCACCACCATCAACAGTCAAATACAGAGAAAAGGGTACCAATTAAAATGCTATAATTAATTTATATTCATATTTAATTCTAACATCCTTAAAATAAATGAGAGAATAACCTCTGACATATTTTAGTGTACTGAATGCACTTAATAAATTTACCTAAATTTTAAAAACAATTCCCAGTATTATCATGCTAAAAGCAAATAAAATTCAGCCACAGAATGACAAGATAGACTACATATACTCCATCTTGCCATCTTTTATTTTGGAGGTGGGTTTCAAGCCATAAATGTTGACAGTAAATATAGTATCAATTTTTATTATGGTGGGTTAGATAGTCACCAAACTATCTTTTACTCTTTAAAAAGGGAATACAGCAGGTGACTGCAGGTTAAACTTAGCAAAAACCAAGGACAAAGATTGTAGAAAGGAAACAACAGTTTAAGAGAGAAAGTAAAAAATTTCTCTACAACCTGGAGAAAAATAAACTTGAGGAAGTAAACCAATGCTTGTTTCAGAACCATAGAGAAAGGCCAGGAACAGAATGCATTGGATACACAGGAGCATGGTTGAGGGACAGTGATGAAAATAATTTAAATGACTGAAAGTTGGTGTAAAAAATAGAATCCCAGATCCTTTCCTCATAGTGTATGGCCATACCCACCATGGGAAAAGATTGAAACTTTACTTGCCAGGTAAATAAACTTCTAGACACTATAAAAAGCCTTAATAAAGGCTATAATAAAATAAGATAACATGAAAGTAAACTTACTGAACTATGAGACTCTAAACAAAATTAAATAAGTTTTCTCTAAGAAAAATGAGAAGCCATAAAAAAGTCAAAAGTCCATCAATGGCAAAAGAGAGCTTATTCATCACCAGTAGACAACTCCCACAAAGACACATACTCTAGTAGATGTTTCCGTTTGTGCAATACACTTAAATATCACCAGATAGCAAAGTGTCACTAGTCGTTAGAAGAAAGACTCTTTTGTCAATGACATACATACACCAAAAAAAAAAAATAGGGGGGTCGGGTGGGGGGAGAAAAAACCTCATAAAAAAACAGACACTATTGTTAAGGCAGTAGAGAGAAAGAGATTAAAGAAAAGTATAATTAATAACATAAGAAAGATTAAAATTTTCATGTAAAAAAAAAAAATCAGGGCAGGGACTTTGTTTTATTCCCTGGTATCTCTATGCTCCTACATCAAAGTTCTCTAGAAAAACAGAACCAATGGGTTAGAGATAGATTTTATTTATTTTAAGGCACTAGCTCACACAGGGTGACAAATTCCAAGATCTGCAGGGTGAGTTGGCAAGCTAGAGAGCCAATGGTATAGTTCTATTCTGAGTCCAAAAGCATAAGAATTAGGAAAACCAATGGCCTACTTCCAGGCTGAAGCCCAATAAGCTCAAACACAGAAAAAGCTCATGTTTCTGTTTGAGTCCAAAGGCAGGAAAGAGCTGATGTCCCAGTTCTAAAGCATTCAAGTAGGTGGAATTCTCTCTTACTTAGAGGATAGTACGCGCCTTTCTGTTCTATCAACTGACTAGATGAGCAGCCCCGCACACCTTAGGAGAGCAATTGCTTTATTCGGCCTACTAATTTAAATGTTAATATCACACAGAAACAACCCAGAATCATGTTTGATCATATATGTGGACACACCATGGCTCAGTCAGGTTGACACATAAAATTAACCATCAAATCTCGCTACTTCACTACTCAAAAACAAAACTCAGAAAACTAAAAAATGCTCTTAAAAATTGAAAGTAGGCCTGGCATTGTGGCTCAGTTAATTACAGCTTTGTCCATAAACCAAAAAGTTGTGGGTTCAATCCCTGGTGGGGGCACATATGGAAGGTAACTGTCAATGATGTTTCTCTCCCCCTCCCTCCCTTCCCCTCTCTCTAAAATCAATAAAACAAATTAAAAAATCAATAAAATATCCTCAGGTAAGATTTAAAAATAACAGTATAATATCAAACAAAAATTTTGAAAACAGTATTGGAAGATGTTGAGAAAACCACTTCAAATAAAAGATAAAAAGATAATAGATGAAAATGGATACCAAAATTAGAAAATTAATCCGGATAGTTTAACATTTAACTAACAAGAGGTCCAGAAACAGAAATAAAAAAATAGAGAAAAAGAAATTCCCATATACTAATAAATAATTCAAGTAAATTCCTCTGAACACATGCATTTACTTTTTCAGACTGACAAGGTTTACATAAAATACCAAAGACAGTGCGATTTAAAATATTCATGCATGCCAAGGCACAATCCAGTAACAATATCCACAATTTTTAAAATAATAAAAATACTAAAAAGCTGTCAGGGAGAAAAAAAATTTTGAAGAGATTATAATTTTCAGTCTCTAATACTTATATATCCAAACAAGCTATCAATCAAATATGAAAGTTAAATAAGACATTATCACACAGCAAAATCTAAAATATTCTCGTGCATTCTTTCTCAAGAAATTATAAAGGATGGGCCTCATCAAAATTAATACAGACATCCAACTATCATCCTCCATCCCTATTCTCCTTTAATTTTCCCATGACATACTTATTACCTCCAGATTTTTTGTCTTTACCTTTGTTTTATTTTTTACTATATTCTCAGTGATAGAACAGTGACCAGCACATACATAGAAAGTGATCAATAAATGCTGAATCAATGTACTTTTTAAAAACAGGACATGATGGGATACAGGAGATACAAATTAAAGCACAAGAAAGAAAAGAAAAAAGTCCAAGATTGATGATAAAAGAAGCCTCCAGGCCTAAAAAGTAACCAATCCAGAATGAAACAGGAGAATAGATAACTCCAGGCACTGTATCTTCAAGAAAAACTATTGAATCAATAGATAGAAGGTTGGGTTTGATCACACTGGTAGAAATTTTAGGAGTCCAGTGAAAAACTTAGCAGCAAATCTGCGGAGGATATAAAATTTTTAAATAAACAAAAGATAGAAAATTATTAATTCTAGGATAAAAATGAAAGAAAAAGACAAGCAAGAGGGAGGAAGGAAAGAAGGGAGAAAGGGAGGAAGGGGGAAAAGAAGGAGAGGGAAGGGAAGAAGGAAGGAAGGGTAACCATGGTAAATTTTGTAGTTCTGCCATGAATACTTACTTACACTGTCACAATAATGTAAATGCTAAATATGGCTTTAACGAAATATTATGATGTAACTGTACTGAACATGAGGGAAGTGTGAAACAGAAAGGGAGAGCAATATAAGTACTCAATGGTCATCTTTCATGAAAGACATTAGACAATGTCCAAAATATAAAAATCAATAAATAGCTATTGCATCACTTAGAAATATAAGGAAAAACTAGCAGAGTCAACAACTAAGAGATTTGAATGTAGTTCCTTTCAGAAAGTAGAATCCAGGGAAAAGAAAGAAGTTAGGCAGGGAACTATCATTTTTCAATTTCAGTATTATAAAATTTTTAGATTTGTGAAATAATGCATCTCTTCCTTAATAAATCATATAACATATTAAAAATCATATGCTCTAAATGAAGAACAGTAAATGAAAATAAAAACATTTTTCTGACTGTATGATAGCTATTTATCCAAAATTATTCTGAAATCTCTCTGAACAATAGCATAAGCATTTAATTTTCACAAATACTGATAGCAAACCTAGAAAAATATAAATGTATCATGAACTATTAAGAATTTTTTCTTTTTTTTAAAGTCAGTATTCTACATACTACCAAATGAAATTAACTTTACTGGGACTGGCAATAAAATATTCTCCTCTTTTTAAAGTATTAATCTAAGGATCAAAATATAACTTAAGTTAAAGAAACAGTCCGGCCAGTGTTTCTCAGTGGTTGAGCATTGACCCATGTACCAAAAGGTTGCCATTTTGATTCCTGGTCAGGGCACATGCCAGGGTTGCGAGCTAGATCCCTGGTGGAAGCGTGTGGGAGGCAGCCCATAGATGTTTCTCTCTCTCTCTCTCCCTCTCCCTTCCTCTGTAAAAATCTTTAAAAGAAAAAAATAATTAATTAATGAAGATGCCTGGCCAATGTTGCTCAGTGTTTAGAGGGCCGGTCCTCACACAAAGGTCGAGGATTGTAGTTTGCTCTGAACCCCTGGTTGATCGGGATGTGTGCAGGAGGCAACCAGTTGATGTTTCTCTCTCATGTTGATGTTTCTCTCCCTTTCTCCCTCCCTTACACTCTCTCTGAAAAGCAATGGAAAAAAATTCCCTCAGGTGAGGATAAAAAAAAATAAAGAAATGAATACTTTGTTAACAAAAACCTAAACTCATATTGAACTATTTCATTTTTCTTATTAAAAAATATAAAAATGTAAAGGCTTGTGCTATTCAATGAAATATCATTATTAATACTTGAAGATGTTACAGTTACATATGCCTTTGTAAAATAAATCGAATTTGTTGGATATAACTCCCATTACCTAAATAGATGACAGAAATACTGTTAAAATTCAAAGGAGGAGGCCACAAAGGAGAGCTCAAATGAGGCAGGGAATGTATTAACACAAAATTGAGAACCATATTATACACAGGACTAAAGGTCAAAACTAGAGAAAACTTGTTCATGTTCAAGATACAGTAATCTTAAGTGCTCAAAGTAAACTATCAAGAACTTTTCAACAGTGTTTGCACTTTGTGTCAGCACTCTCTCAGCAGCATATCTAACACAACCTGAGTCACCTCAGACCAGGAAAGAATATACCATAATAGTGAAGGGCAGGTCTTACTCCACTGTCTCTTTAGAGGGTAAAACAAATCATTACAAGAAATAGCAAAATAAAATACTGCCCTTTGGAAAGATTTGGTTTCAAAATTTTGTGAACATATACTTCTAAAATGTACATTGTACCTCTATAAATATTATGGCTCAGTTATAAATGAAATATATTACATATACAGATAACTACAAATTGAGCTAAAAGAAAAGAAAATTCTATTAAAGTTGGATTAGCAAATGGTTCGATTTTATAACTGCTTATTTAACAAATATTTTAATGTGTACTATATACAAAGAATTGAATATTGAGAAAATAACTACTGGATTTACAAAATAAAACATGCAAATATTTTACAATAAAAAAACCTGAGATAACATGAAATCAATTATGTAATTACTATAAATATAGCTTCAAATCACATGTAAATAATCACTCAAAAACAATAATCCCCTTGCTATTGTGTTTAAGCATATATTAAAATATATTTGCAAGTGCCTTTGAAAATGTATTTAAACATTTTCAGGAAAAACATTCTCCAACCAATAATGATCATATGAATAACTCCCAAACTGGCATCAATTCTGTCAAGATCTCTCACTAATCAATACAGAAAGCTTAATTTCAAAAAAGGTGACAAAACTTGCTGTAATCCTTTCCAGTCACAATCTCTCAACAGATGATCATTAAGTTTATACCAGGGCCTCACATTCAGGAGCTATATAAATGTGTCCTATTAGTACATGGTCAGTCTGTTTGGCAACTCCAGTTCTCCAGACATATGGCAACTGCTGCCCTTTGAGGTCTGAAGTCAAGTCTTTAGGGAATCTCAAAGCCTGCACTGAAATTACAAGGAGTGTTCATTAGAGACTGCTGGAGAGGAAACATGAAAGACTTCCATTAAAACTATATAAAACAGCTAATTATTTTTAAAATATTTTTAAACCACCTGATATATTCAGCTACAAAAAAAAGTATTTACATACAGAATTATTCTTTAAAGCACTGCTTTCAGGACATGATTGCAAATAGCTTTCTTCATGCCTCCCATCAGCCACCTCAAAACACCTAACCTTCATTTTATAAGCATCATCAAGATTTTTATATCGTTGGAGAGAATAAATTATCTTATACCTCTAAATTCTTCCTATAGATCACTGTAAACATTTATTAAATGAAGGTATTTTTAGAGGCAAAGTTTTACTTTATAATATTTAGTTTTGAATAATATATACTGTTAATAATCTCAGGCAGACATGCATGTGTTTCTTTTTAGATGTTTATTTTTTATCCAAAAAAGTCTTCCTCTATGTCATTTTTATTCCATTTCTAAATAAAATCATTAAAATGTTATAAGTACAAAATAATATAAATTACTAATCAACCTATGAATGGCATGTATCAGATATTATAGAAAATATATGTAAATTCTGAACCCTGTATATTTTGTTAACCAATGTCATCACAGTTAATTCAATAAAAAGGAAAAAAGAAAACATATGTAGATTCAAATGTTTAAAATGAAAAGAATGTCAACAAACTGACAAGAATTCAAAGAAATCACGTCTTTTCTTTCTCAGGATTTTGAAAAACATAAAAAGTATAAAGATTTTCTAATTAATAATAGTTGCCATTTTAACTTTTTGAATGTATAGACTTTTTAACTTCAGAGAACAGTTATTTATTAAGCTTCACAACAAAACAATACCACTGCAGAATTTTATTTCAGTAACAAATCTCCATAAAATGTTACATAAAGTTCATTAGCTTGCCTCAATCATTTCTTGAACTCACATATATGTTGATTTCTGACAGCCTAATTCCAAAAAGCAATTACAATCTCAATCCATATGTAAAAAGATAACAGAAAGCAAGTACGCTAAACCAGTTTAAAAGAATAAAAATCTAAAGAAAACAGATTACGAATGATTTATATGAATGCCTAGTGCTGAAGTTAATTACAAGTAACCCAATAAAATAGTGCCTTTATTATTGTACAGCACGTAATAGCTTTAGATGTAAAAACCAGAACTCCTTCTGCTGACTTTTGCATGCCCAATCCCACAGCACACAACATTAAGAATTAAATATGTAGTAAATAAGGCACATAGAAAACAGCAGTTTTTAACTAAAAGCAGAAAACTCTCCTGCTGTTTAACCATTTGGGGTCTTCCACTCTGAACAGTGACCACTGTAAACTGATACTATATATTCACTGAGTAAATCCTTAATGCTAACATAAAGTGAACTTTTAATTTCAGTGTTCAAAGCTTTATGTCAAAAAATAATTATGAAAGAGCATCACATTACTTTCAGCATTCAATAGGAGCAGATAAGTTCTTTTTTTTAATTTTCATTAAATTTAATGTTAATGCTGTGAAATATGGTATCTTCAGAATTAGAGTTTTGCAAACCTCACACTATATCTAGCTTTTATACAGCTTTGGTTCTGATTTTAAACACACACGTCTCAGACATACATAGTGCATGCTACAGTTACATGGTATTGTTGTTCATAAACACAATCTGTAGCCAATCATAGTATGCTGAATTACTTTCCTGGAAAAAGCCCTTAATCCAGAATGTTTCCATAACTCTTTCAAATATTTATCAATGTATCAAATGAGATATTAGTTGATACCAACTTTAAGTATAATGCAAAAGTCCTAAGACATGTTATGAATAAATATCATGCAGTCCATTCTTTGACCTACAACATAACTGCAATAGTGATATGATTAAATACTTCATAAGCTGCTTTTGCTGCACCAATAAATTAGTACTGATGAAACAAATAATCAGCAGTGCATCTCTCTGGCAGTATTTTATTCCTATCTGTTTCATCCCAATTAAAAATTTTTATTTGCTATTTTTTCTGGGTCAATAACTTCACAAATTGGAATTTATCTCCTTGACTACTGTGAAACATTTTAAAGGTAGGAATCACTACTTCTTTGAGTTCTCAACAGTACTTGATTCAATTTTTCATATAACAAACATTCAGATGCTTGTTAAAGAAACTATAATTCAACATTGTTAGGTGAAGGAGGGAGGAGCAACTACTCTAAGAACACTCAGATCTTCACAAGATTAGTTTCCTGTGCTGCTATGACAAATTGCCACAAATCTGGTGGCTTAAAATACTTAAAAGTTTGTTCTCTCTCAGTTCTGGAGATGAGAAATCTAAAGTCAGTTTCACTGAGCCAAAAATCAAAGTATCAGCAAAGTTGCACTCCTGGAGGTTCTAGGGGAGAATCTGTTCCTTGTCTCTTCCAGCTTCTGGTACCTGTCAGCATTCCTTGGCTTGTGGCTACATCACTCTCTGCTCCTCTTCACACTGCCACCTTCTCTGTGTGTCTAACTCTAATCTCATTTAGGGCCCACCCAGGTAATTCAGGAGTATCCCCTTATCTAAAAATTCTTGAGCACAAAGAACAAATAAAGTAACATTCATGGGCTTCAGTTATTTAACATGGATATTTTGGGGAGAGCCATATTTCAGTCTGTCACATTAGAGAAACCAAATTAAAGCAACAGAAACACCAAGCTGAGGAAAAGTAAACTTTGCTAACAAGTTCAAAATAATTCAAAAGAAATGAAGACCGTTTTTAAAAATTAGTCTATTATGGCAAGAGCTGGAAAATTATTCAGCAAGTCAACTTCTGCTCCAAGTGTTGGTTCTAATAGTGAATCAGTTGTGACTGGTTTTAATTGTGGTTCCAGAAATTCAGTTTAATTTGCTATGTATAAAGCTACCAGGCGCCAGGAAACTGAAAGCTGCACAGCTAAACTGCTAATAACAAACAGGTATCACAAAGAGCAACTTCTAAGAATCAGCAGAAAAGCAATGATAGCACTCCCAAATGTCCAAGTAAGTAAGACAGCAGGCCAGGCTTGAAGTAACTGATAAGAAGTAGAAATCTTATTTTTTTAAAATTCTCCCCAGTTTGCTTTTTCACTGCCAGTGACAAACCTATTTTCTTCCTTAGCTTACCATAGTACCAAACAGAATCCTATTTTTGTAAGTTAGTGCCAAAACAACAATAGGTAATCTTTGCAATGGAGATAAATGTGAGACAACTCTGCAATATCAAGTCAATGTATAAGCTTTCTTGGGTAAGGAACAGATCATCTTTCCTCTGAAAAAGGAACAGTAAGAAACCAAAATTAAATTTGCCCCCAATTATGTAGTATCTGATAACAAGAATAACCTGACAAACCAACTGACCCAAAAAGACAATACTGCTGTTTTACTTGAATGCCTAATGAAAACTTGAGCTTCCAAATAAAGAACTTTCAAAATTATATAATCACTATCAAAAAGAATGCATTGTGCACCCATATTTAGGACATTAGTATGTATATATATATTCACACTCACTATATGTAAAAGCACACTGCACACAAGAGAGAGTCAGGAGAATGTGGAGAACAGGTTTAAGGTTAGAGAATTTGGTGGGGTTTTTTGTAAACTACCCAGAAATTGGTGAGATGCATATAATGTTTATGTAAAATATTAGAACACTATTTGCAAGGCAGCATAGAAATAAGTATAAACTAAAACAGCTATCAGAGACCTTGCAAATAAGAAAGAAATGTCTGAATTCGATAAGACAGTAAACTACAGCTCCCCTTCGAAAAGAACTATGAAGAGATTCTCCCAAGAAAATAAATTTGTCAGCATGCACTGAAAGAGGTAAAATCAACAGAAAGGAAATGGGTCATTTCACTAATTCAGGAATAAGCCAAATCAGTGATTCTTTATAGAGGCATTTTTCAAATGATACTTCCTTTTGTCCTTTCCTGTCTCCCCCACTCTGACAGTCTGAAGCTCAGAATCATCATAACAAACTTCCCTGGTAATGATGTATTTGGCAATAAAAACAGCTGATTAGTAGTAAACTACACCAACTGACAGAAGAGCGCAGTATTTCTATACTATGGTAACACAAGAACTATGCTAAAAGTAATGTAGTAAAACTAGAAAGTTGTGAAGTATATAAGAGACCCTAAGACAACTGTTATAGTAACATCAACCTCACTTGTATTCAGGTATACTATACTGACTTTCCTAAAGCAGCTGCCATTATAGCTAGCCCAGGAAATGGGGAACCACACCTTTGGGAGCCTATGGAAAATACGAATGTTACCCATTATTGTTGCCTACATAAAAAAGGCCAAAATCTGCTAATCTATTAATCTCGTCTAGCTCTAATATTCTATGTTCAAAGTGAACATAGAATAGATTGGGCATATAACTGCAAAAATGATAGAAAATAATGTAAAAGATGCTGCAGAATAATAATGGTGGACTGATTTTGAAAGTCCAGAATATGAACAAATTAATTTCATAAAAAGAAAACAGGCAACATTGAAAATACTAAATAAAGAGAGAGGCTTTTGTGTGCTTTAAAAACACTTAAGAGTCAGAATCTAATAACTTTAATTTATAACCTACTTTGCTCTATGGACTGTTCTACATATATTTACATATATTATCCAACACAATTTTTATTACATCCATTTCACTCAATAAGAAAGTAAGATTCAAGCAAAGGAAGTAATTTGCCCATGGTTACAGAATTAATAGGTGGTAGAGGGGAAAAAATTTCTTAAGATTCAAAAATCTATCATCACAGCATTTCCTGGTCTCAGCCATCCAGTTCTTAAGATACTGTCCAACTCCAGTATCTGAAGAATTTACTGCTACAGAAACAAATATATAACCTTTAGGGTTCTGATTCTTATTTCAGGCAAAAATTAAAGTTCGAACCTTTGATTTTGTAAACATTGAACACATGCTTCTGGAAGCTCATATAATAAAATGGCAGCTTAACTTAAAAGAGCTGTCTGACTTTAAAATGCACAATAGATTGAGTATATGTGCAATTACTAATACATAATAATTGTCCCTTCCTAAATTTTGCTATTATATATTAATGGTATATATCAGGGTACTAAATTACTAAATAACTATTTGATCTCAGAGCCAACTGAGGCAAACAAGGTAAGCAATTTCAACAGAAAAAATTGAATCTGGATGTAAGAACCCTGATTACTCTGACTAAAATCCATTAAATTATATACTACTTATGAAAAAAATGTGGATCAGAATATAGCTGAGTTTCACATAATTATCAGAGTTTGGTATTAAACAAAAACAATCTTAAGCTTTACACTTTTAACTTAGCCTTTCTATAACATACTACTGAACTTCAGTAGATTAAGTTGAAGTAATAGAGAAAAAAAAAGAAAGTAAAACCCCCGCAGTAGTAGCTGAGGAGACATAGACCTGTAAAACCAAACGAAAATGTTATGCTAAGAATATTCCCATTCATGTCTTCTTCCTTCTTGCTAACTCTCTTTCTAATCCAAAATTTAAAGGACCAGTTGTAAAAAACAGCAGGGTGCTAAATTAAAGCACACTTTATTTTCAGACGTCTCCATCCTCATAGGCTGACTTCCTGTCAGGAAGAGTTTCATTTCACTGAATACCCCAATCAGCAGGGAGTTTGCAGAATTAAGTGCCAGTTGATATTACTTTGTTTTGCATTTACCACCCTTGAGAATAATGTTCAAAGATCTAGTTATATAGTCAGCATGGTATCATCCTTCTGACTAGACTGCCAAGCCACAGGGTGTAAGGCCAGTTCCACAAAATTTCCCTTAAAAGGTTGTGTTTCCCAAATCCTAGTGTGCTAGTGAATCAACAGGATGCCTGTATTTCAGGATAAATCCTGCATCTAAATTATGCTTTCTTTTGGTTGTAACATAGCACTTTAAATTAATATTGAAGGTCAGCATTTAGATTCAAATAAAAACCAACTGATATTCATTAATCCATCAACTTAAATATTTTATTTTTTAAAAGTACTTTAGTCTAATTTATTTTGTTTTTAATGTTTTTGCTGCTTAAAAGACAAATGCATCTTAAAAGCAAGTTATCTGTTATATATTTTGAATCAAACAAAAGCCTAGCTATTTTATAATATTAGCATACAGTTATTAAATTGATTTGGGATACTTTAAAAATTTTAGTGCATTTAAGATTTTCATGATCAGTTAATCTACCTTGATACCTTCTCCAACTTGCATAAACTTCCTATCATGCTTCAAAGGCATTTAGTTCCTAATTATAAGGTCAACTGTTTCTATTGTACACAAAAATAAGGTAATTCTAAGCATTTCAATATAAAACAGCCTTTGTGATTTTAAGGATAAAGCAGTCTCAGCAGCTGTAAAGCAAAACTAAGTGATCATACTAGAAAGCCTATTTTTTACCCTGATGTTAATCACTACCCTACTGATTTTCATCCATTCATAATCAAAAGGTCATAAGCACTGACAATAACAAAACTTAGTCACAATCAATGTACATCCATTAACTCTATACGTACATTCTAAGGATGAGTTATAAACATATCCAAAAGAGATAACATTATGAAAAGGTTGAAATATTAAATTATATTGATCCTAGCGGAATCATACTACATATAAACTGTTCTTTAAGAAGCCAATTGCCCCTAAAATCCTAGTTACATTGAAAAAGGTTAGGCTGGTTACAAAGGAAATAAAATTATTTATTTACAATATATCAAAGTATAAATTTCAATATTTAATGCATTTTGCAGATTGTTGCCATGCAAGCTCCTTTAGCACACAAAGAAAGAATAGTGAGATCTATTCAATATTAAACTTAGGGTTAGATCTGCATAAATAGTGTAAAAAATACCCACACACAGCGACACAACTGGTTAAACTTAAGTTGCTCTAGGAAGAATACCAACTCTTACTGTAATCACTTTTAAAGATCTATTTCTTCAGAAACAACAAATAAATTGGAAGAAATAGATCTTTAGAAGTGACTCAGAGACAACATATAAATTGTGTCCAAATTAACCTACAAAGGAGAGAACAAGTGGCTGAGATAATACCTTCTGAATGAAGCAAAAATAATCACTGTTTTATGAAGAAAATGCTGGCTATAATTTTGCATATCTATTATTTTATTTAATCGCTGTGATTGGAGAAGCAGAGAAAAACAGAAGCACAATACTTAAAAGGAGGCATTTCCTGCATTATTCACTATCTCATTTCTGAGGTAACAGCAGCTCTTGCCAAATTATAATTTACAAAAATTATCCAAACATACTATGGCTATAAAAAGGATTCTGTGATCAAATATACTAATTTTATTCCCATTACAGAGTCAACATTACATTATTACATACATACCTATACACACACACATATTTACTAAAGAACTTCAGGGGCATTCCAGGATAGAAACCTAATTAAATTTAAGCCAACATTTTCCAAACTTATTCAGCACTGTATGCTTTTCTCCACACAACATCCATTATCATCACACAGTACACACATTGGAATTTGCTATACTGGAACATATGGATAGCAAATAAGCACATGGCTACCACAAATCCAACCAAGGAAAATTAGAGGTACTAGAAAGAATTGAGAAAATGTTTTGAGAACTTTAGTATCTATTAATCCTGATCATTCACAGCTGATGGGAATGTAAACTCATACAGTCACTATGGAAAACAGTATGGCAGTTCCTTGAAAAATTAATAAACGAATTACCATATGAGCCAGCAATCCATCTTGTGGGTATCTATCCACAAAACTCGAAAATATTTATTTGCGAAGATATACGTACCCCTATATTCATTGCAGCATTATTCACAGTGGCCAAGACATGGAGACAACCAAAGTGTCCTTCGACAAATGATTGGATAAATATATGGTACATATATACTATCAAATACTACTCAATAATAAAATACTGCCATTTGCGACAATATGGGTGGACCTGAAGAATATTATGCTAAGCGAAATAAATTAGTCAGAAAAAGCTAAGAACCATATATGATTTCACTCATATGTGGGATACAACAATGAAACTCATAGACACAGACACAGTATGGTGGTTACCAGAAGGAAGGAGTCCAGGGGAGAAGTAAAGGATAAAGGGGGCCATTTATGGAATATATTGAACAACATAAACTGATGAATAAAAACAGATCCAGAGACAGAGAAGCATCAATCAGATCATCAAACCTCAGAGGGAAGGCAGGGGAGGGTAGGGGTAAGGGGGAGAGATCAACCAAAGGACTTGTATGCCTGCATATAAGCCTAACCAATGGACACAGACACCAGGGGGGTGAGGGCATGAGCGAGGGGGTGGGGGTGGGGCAATGGGGGGATAAGGACACATATGTAGTACCTTAATCAATAAAGAAAAATAAAAGTAAAATAAATAAATAAATAAAAAGGATAAAGGGGGCCAAATATATGGTGACAGAAGATGATTTGACTTTGAGTGGTGGACATACAATGCAATATACAGATCATGTATCAAAGAAATGTACACTTGAAATCTATATGATCTTTTTAACCAATGTTACCTCAATACATTTAATAAAAATAATGATATTTATACAATTATATAACTACCTGATTAAATAGTAATTATATGCTGGATGTTGGAGATAAAACAGGAAACAAAACATAGTGTTTGTCTTTAAGGAACTTCCAGTTTAATGGGAGAGAAATAAAAATCACAGGCAATTTAAATAAAGAATAAAATTACCATAATATGAGTCAGTGAATGCTTTGGGTCAGTCCCTCACTAGGCTTAGAGTGTGGGGAAGAGAGGAGTCCAAGAACCTTTCCAGAAGAGATTGCAATTTGACTGGTAGCTGAATGATCAACTTATTCCATATTCATCGGGTAGCCATCATGTGCCAAGAACTTGCTGGGTACTAAGTATACTTTAATAGGCCAAACAGAAATAGCTGTTGCCTTCATAGGACCTAGAGTACAGAAAGACTGACAATAAAAACAAATAAACTAGCCTGTGTATACTTAAAAAATTTGTGGTATATTCTATGATGAGCACCAAACTGGAGACAAGCTACTGACTACATATATGAGAATCTGGGAGGAGAATAATTAAGCTGAGTTCTCAATGATGTGAAGAAGCTAGCAATTAGTCACCAAATTTGAAGGGGGGAGATGTTAATGAAAGAAAAAGCACATACCAAGACATAAAAATATGATGGTATATTTGGGTAACTTTAAGCAGTTCAGCATAGTTTGTGAACAGACAGAACAATGTTGTAAGAATGAGGTCTACACAGTAAGAGGGACCTAAAAACAAAGGACATCTTTGTGCCACAGTAGAGTTGGTTTGCTTCCTGTCCCACCTGGGTTTGTTTAAACTATCTACTATACTCAAAATACTCATCCCAGCTATAAAAAGGAAAAGGTCATAAAGTAAAAAGTCAAGGGTAGTAATGTTAATATCATGTATTTACAAAGGATAAATTCAAAAAGGAAAAGGAAACCAGAATTGGAGAAATTATAGGAGAGTGAAGAGAGGAAAATTTTCTATAAAGATTTAAAAAAAAAAGCAAAACTCAATTCAAAAAAATTCAAAGCACAAAACTAACACAAAAGAATCATAACAATAGTGACATATGGTTCATACTATGAATATTATCATTTTTAAATTCATAATTCAGGGGTATAGAAAGAAACCCTTGAATCAAAAATGACCAACCTTTATATCATCACCTTCATGTGAATAAAATATTTCCCATAACAACAATCTACATATATTGATAAAAATTTTTGAAGAAAAATCACATTAACACAGTATTTTAAATTAACTTCTGTTGCTGATTAATTACTCAGACAGGATGCCAGGCCAGACTACATGGTACTTCTAGTTTTTCTATATACTCCCTGCATTTCTGATAAATGGGAAAAGAATAGATGACCTGGCAGAAGGCTCAGACAATAATATGTGATTTACAGGACATGAGTGCAGCTACCAGAAGATTTATCTGACAACCCTCTCCGATAGTGGACTGTTGAGTATCCGATGGAATGATTTCTAGTCTAGAAAGTCTACTACTGAGTAGCCATACACATTATTTATTTATTAGATGTTTTGGGTTGAAACCATTTTTAAATGATGCACTTCACAATGCACAGTCATAAATTTAGCTTTAAACCCAAGAAGGGAGGTAGTGTTATTGGAATGTATGTCAGACTGAATTAGGATGAGCAACACAACGCTTTTATAAAGTGGCCTTGAATGCAATGTCAATTCTTTCAAAAATAATATTAATGTCAAATGAGCAAGATACAAACACTTTAAACAACACTAGAGTAATATTACTTGAACTATTTAACATTTTCTTTAAATTCTTATAGATTTCTATGAAGTTTATGCACCTACACAACAAATACCAGGAAGAAATAAGTTACATGTTTGTGAAAAGCTGAATCTGAAATATAATTGAGAACTTGTTCAATTTTCTTCTGTACATCAGAGAGTACACAGTTTTCTAAAGAAAGTAGACAGTCTTATTTTAAAGAAGATATAAACCATGTATAGGAGCTTAAGTAGTTCTTATTTTATATGGAATTTGATACATGATTAAACCTAATTTAATAAACCTTAAATATATGTTTTACTCAAAAATATACTGATGAGTATTTTAAGAAAGCTTTTCAAAACTAAATAACATTTTGCCTAAATAAGGTTAAGAGTTAAATGGGATAAAATATGACATGGTTTCCAATCAACCTATTAATTGAGTGGATATTGAAAAATATAATCCTTACTTGAAGCTTTAAGAAATTATATAGTGCCCTGATTGTTCTTAATGACAGCAAATTAAGAATGAACATTTCCTCATTTCTTAAATTTAGACTCCATACTCTCTGTTGTAATAAAATGTGGATAATTTTTAGCAAAATGTTTAAAAGGATGCAAAAATATAAGCTTTGAATGAATTCAAGAAAAATAATCAGAAGATGGTTGACTGTCATGAAATTAACACCAACTAATTTGTAAAGTTTTAAATCAAATTTGCAGATATTAAGTTCATAAGCATATCCCATTATTTATGTGATTAAAAAAGGAGTTTTTGACCTGATCTTTCGATCTTTGGCACTCAATCCTCTCCATCTCCTCTTAAAAAATTAATTAAAATTTTAGCAGGATGCTAGCTTTTCACTTCCCATCCTATCTCAGACTAAAAAAAATTATCAATCAAACTCAAGGCATCCCCACCCAGTATCTGCAAAATGTCGACTTCAAATTCAATTTCATATCTCTTAAGCTTTCATGTGTAAAAAGATAGTTCACTTCTTAACAAAATAAATCACTTTTGTGATTGCCAATCTGACCTCTTTGAATTAGGAAAATTCAAAGTGAAAAATGTAATTATCACCCTGGAACAATCTGTATACATCTGGAGCTAATTCTGGCTTCATTTTTCACATCATTTTTCACACTGTGCAACATCTTATAGAAATGCCATGGGACTTTTGAAGAACTCATAAAAAATGTGAAGGACTTCAAATAACCAATAATGTATTTTATTCAAACAAAAACCTTGAAACTATCTGACTTTTGCAACTTACTCTACTAAGTAAGCTTCATATCCCATCTGATGGGATTAATATTAAACAGCACTGTGACATACATGACAAATAGGTGTATTAAAACATGTCATTCCTTTATCTTTTCAGCTTCTGCATTCAACTATGTAATATGCTATATCTGAAATAGCTTTCCTGTATCAAGAATGCATTCAATTCTTTTACACTAGAAAGTGAAACTTCATGAACAAAATTCACCTATGAAAAATTATATCACTATAAACAATAGTCTCATACTGCTGTGAAGAAACATATAAAACCGCAAGCAAATGCTTCTTAAAAGTAAGGGTAATTTCATATCAGTACAAAAATGGCATATGGTAACTACCATCCCAGCAATAATCATGCAATTATTTCAATTCAGATTACTTAATGGGAAATTTTATCCAGGCAGCTTTTAAAGAAAAGAAGTTTTCTTTAAAAGATGATTAAATTACAAAACATGAATCTCACTAAATCTAAGAATAATAAGCCCACTAGAAACATAACTACTCCTCACAAGTTCATTATAAAAATCCATTAAGTGTAATCTCTAGAAGTAATTGTTCTTATTGCATTTTATTGACAATGCATAGTATTGATTTTTCACACCTTCTATGATTCTTTAATTTGTATTCATGAAATGTCCATCAGCACAGTCTAAGTAAATTTGGCAATATAGACACTAAAATGAATAAATCGATGCAAAGAAACATTAATTTTGCATTATCCTTATTCGTCAGGCAAGTAAACCATGAGAGTTGTAAATGAAGGTCAAAGGTTTTGAAATGGGTCAGAACCCTTGACCTCTAGACCAATATCCTTCCTATTAAAAAAGGCTATTTTAAAGTTTTAAGTAGGAGAATTTACTACCAGCAAGATATCATTTTTAAAAGGTTACAAAGAGAACTCTCAATAAAAACATTCATCTATTTAATTGAAAAACAAAAAAAGAAAACATTACAGGATACATGATTTTAATGTAAGTTTTTAAGAAATCATTAAAATTTACCACATGAGATATAAGGTTCCCGACATTGAAAGTAATTTTGCTTTTAGAAATTTATTTACTACATCTTATGATGGCTGCCATATTTTGTTGATGTTTTCCCAAATCTCTTTTGCATGTCCAAAATAATTAGCAATGACAAGAATTCAAAATTATTTATTACCCATTTTATAACCTCTGCACAAAAGGGAAGTAAACCCACTATTCCCAGGAGAGTTAAGAGTGGTACTCCACAAGATACAGAAATAAATCTGTTTCTATAGCCTTAATTCACACAGCAAAAATATTCAGCCATCTCAAGACCATTTGATCTGAACATTTTTAATGTGACCCTAAAATGCTGTTTCTATTTCATCTATCCAATTTATCTCCGTTCTAACTTCAAAGTTATCTATTAGTATCAAAGACAAGGAGTAATCCTCTTGTAATACAAATAACATTATTTTAAAACTCCAAACTCTATTATAACAAAAATTTCTAATAAAACCATTATAATTTCCTTGTAAAATAATTCATGTGAGAATTCACTTTTAAATCAACATTATTCTTGTCACTCACCTGTGAACACAGTAGCATAACCAACTCCACAACTGAACTACTGGACTTCATGCAAACCAAACCTATTTTAAAGAGAATTTTAAAAAATTACAAATAAATATGAGGAATTTATTTGTTATACAATTTTGCCCAAATTGGGTTTTAATATAAAATTTAACATGTCTTGATAAGAACCAAAAACATACACATTTTATGAGTAAATAAGGTACTCTGTAATTACTTTAAACTTGGCATCAAACCAACCAAATTTTTTTATAAACTATTTCATTTCAGCTTTCAAACTACTAAAACATTTGTTACAACTTCATATATAATGACATTTCACAATACTCAAAGAAATGTGCACAACATATGCCATATTGATCAATATCATCTACATTTAGTTTTGGGGAGAGGTGATTGTTATACATGCAGAGAAGGGAAATGGCTCCCTGACCTTTGCTTTCTCCACCACACTCTCTCCCTTCAACCCTCTAGCTATCAATCAAGTTTCCATTTTGTTTCATGGCAGCAGACATCCCAAACACTCTTATTAGTACCTTGACCTATGACCTCACACTAAACCTTAACAGAAGTGCAAGCCGTTGTCTGTTATATATTCTTGATTTCTTATAAATAAATTCATTTACATTTGCTCTTCTATGTTTCATTTGGGTTCACCAAAAATACCTCAGGAAGGAAATGCTATACAATTATCTGAAGAATTCTTTAGTTTTGATTACCAATAAAATCTAAAGTAGTTAACTCAAAAAACATTTTTTAACAGTAGCTTTAAAAAGCAATGCCAATAATTAAAGGCACTAAATTACTAAGTTACATTACTAATAATCAGAAAAATTGCAATTTTTTTTCTACATTGTTCTAGGCAAACACAAGTTAAGTTTCCAGGGATTAACAATTAAAATAATTACTGGTGGCCCTCACACAATTTACAGAATTACCTTCTATCTTTCTTACAGGCACCGTATCCCATTTAATTCCCTTTCTTTAGTCGCCTTGCTCTAGTTCTTTCTTCTTCCTTATTTTAGTCACGATCCCTCATACCTTCTGATGACACATGTTGGCATTCTTCAGCCTTACAAACAACATTTAAGTTAAACAGGTTGCTCACTCCCTTCACCTTTTAGAAAAGGTAGAACCATTTTTTCTAGTCTCATGGTTTCATTAAGCAAGCAGGTCACTAACTAAATTGTGGTTTCCCTACAGATATGAGGAGCATACCTCCTCTGACAAATGACATGGCTGAAAGAAAGGGCACAGCAATACTCCACTCTTCATTGCTGGTGAAGCCCTCTCCTGGTCTGAAACCTTGTCAATTTTCATAGAATATAACCTAACTACAGGAAGTTCCATATATCCTATCTAATAATAGACAAACATGGTAAATGACCATACCTTTGCTACACCTCCCATTGGCTAATGAGCATGATATGCAAATTAACCGCCAAAAAAGATGGCAACTAATTTGCATACTGCAGGCAGGGTGGGACAGTGCGAACCACCAGCACACTGCCATCCAGGGCAGGCCCGGCCCCGCCTTGCCGCCCGGGACCCGATCGGCAGGTCCTGGGTGGCAAGGCATCCCCACCCCAGAAGCCCCAGGAGCCGGCCCCACCTTGCCACCCAGGACCCAATTAGGTCCCCGGCAGCAAGGCAGGCCGGACCCAGAAGCCCCAGAAGCCAAGACAGATTATGAGGGTGAAGCAAAAATAAAACCCACTTTAAATATAAAGACACATATAGATTAAAAGTAAATGAATTAAGCTGCAGCCTGTTTTGAGTCAATAGAGCATTGGCCCGTGGACTGAAGGGTCCCAGGTTCGATTCCAGTCAAGGGCATGTACCTCAGTTGCTGGCTTGATCCCCAGTCCCTATCAAAGCATGTGCAGGAGGCAACCAATCAATGTGTCTCTCCCTTTCCCTTCACTCTCTCTAAAATTCAATGGAAAAATATCCTTGGGTGAAGATTAACAAAAACAAAGTAAATGGATTAAGTAACATTAAAGAGATTATAAGAAAAATATATTCCAAATTTTGTTAGTTGTATATGGTTATGTTTAAATTATTAACACCAAGAAATTGGGTGAAGGGTACATATAATATGCTGTAGTATTTTATAGGTTTTTTTTACATGTATGAGATTATTTCAAATTAAAATATTAAAAAATTAAAAATTAATAAAATATTAATTGAAATGTATCTGCATTACATGAAAAATCTCCTAATTGCTTCTAGCATAATTTATTAAATTGTGCTAAAATTTACAAGGGTTCAATTAAAAAATATCTTAAATCTAAATGATATAATAGAAAATATATAATAGTGGAGTTATAAACACTTATCTGAAAACTAGAGGCCCAATGCACAAAAATTTGTGCACTCGGGGGAGAAGGGTCCCTCAGCCCAGCCTGTGCCCTCTCGCAGTCTGGGACCCCTTGGAGGATGACCACCTGCTGGCTGAGGCCTGCTCCCCAGGGGGATTGGGCCTAAGCTGGCAATCAGACATCCCTCTGGCAGTCTGCAGCCCTCAGGGGATGTCCACTTGCCAGCGGGGAGAAGACCTAAGCTGCAGTCGGACATCCTTAGCGCTGCTGAGGAGGCAGGAGAGGCTCCCACCACCACCACTGTAATGGCAGCCATCAGCCTTGCTTGTGGCTGAGCAGAGCTCCCCCATGTGGGAGCGCACTGACCACCAAGGGGCAGCTCCTGCATTGAGCGTCTGTCCCTGGTGGTCAGTGTGTGTCATAGTGACCAGTCATTCCCAGTCATTCTGCTGTTAGGGTCAGTTTGCATATTACCCTTTTACTATATGGGATAGAGGCCTGGTGCATGGGTGGGGGCTGGCTGGTTTGCCCTGAAGGGTGTCCCGGATCAAGGTGGGGGTCCCGCTTGGGTGCCTGGCCAGCCTAGGTGAGGGGCTGATCGCTGTTTGCAGCTGGTCACACCCCCTTCAGGGTGGGGGTCCCCACTGGGGTGCCTGGCCAGCCTGGATGAGGGGCTGATGGCTGTTTGCAGCTGGCCACACCCCCTTTAGGGTGGGGGTCCCCACTAGGGTGCCTGGCCAGTCTGGGTGAGGAGCTGAGGGCCATTTTCAGGCTGGCCGGGACTGAAGCTCCCAGCGTCTCCTTTTTTTCTTTTTCTTTTTTATTCTGGGATTTATTTACCTTCTATAATTCAAACTTTGTTGCCATCACTGGAGCTGAGAGCTGGCTCTTGCTTGCTCCAGCTCTGAGGCCACAGCCTGCTGAAAGCAGGTATCTGGGGTGTGTTTAGCTTCTATAATTGAAACTTTGTTGCTTTTGGAGCACAGACCCGGGCCGCGGCAGGCGGGGAACCTTGGCTTCCTCCATCACTGGAGCAAGCAAGCCTCCTGCTCGCTTCAGCTGAGTGGCTGCCGGCCGCCATCTTTGTTGGCGGTTAATTTGCATATCACCCTGATTATCAATGGGAAGCGTAGCAAAGGTATGGTCAATTACCCTTTTTGTCTTTTATTAGATAGGATAAAAATTTAAAGAAGTGAATTTAAAGAAGGGATTAGCCAAAGAAAATATATGTACAACCCATGGACACAGACAACAGTATGGTGATGGCCAGAGAGAAGTGGGGGCAAGAGCTGGGTAGAGGGGGTAAAAAGGGGGAAATAGGGACATCCTATATAATAATAATAATAAAAAGCTAATATGCACATTGACTGAATGGCAGAATGCCCGGTTACTATGATGCGCACTGGCCACCAGGGGGCAGATGCTCAATGCAGGAGCTGCCCCCTGGTGGTCAGTGCACTTTCATATGGGGAGTGCCACTCAGCCAGAAGCTGGCTCATGGCTGGCCAGCGCAGTGGTGGTGGCAGGAGCCTCTCCCACCTCTGTGGCACACTAAGAATGTCCAACAAAAGGTTTAGACCCGATCCCTTGGGGGCCTAAGCCTTTAGTCGGACATCCCCGAGGGCTCCCTGGCTGCCAGACGGATGTCTGATTGCAAGCTTAGGCCTGATCCCCCGGGCAGTGGGCCTAAGTCGACAGGTGGACATCCCCCAAGGGGTCCTGGACTGTGAATGGGAGCAGGCCTAGCTGAGTGATACCATCCCCACACAAGTGCACAAATTTTTGTGCACCAGGCCTCTAGTTTCAACTATAAAATCCACTACTTCCAGCAAGTAAATTCAGATTTTTCTACAAGTACGTAATTATTCTTATTGCTCGATTCTAGTGTTATCAGAATTGCTACCAACTTTCGTTTTACAGCATAGTATTTGGGTTGTCATCGGGTACAGGGCTTTTCTATCTACTCAGATAATGAACAATTATAATAAAAACAATCTGGGGCCATCCAAAGTTTTAAAGTTATAGGTGACCTTTTGTCCCCTTTACAAAAGATCATAGCTTAGTTCAGTATTTATAGACATAAAAGTAATTATTAATTTTAGTCTTATTTCTCAAAATAAAGGTTAGCAAACCAGAAGGTTGATGCTACGTAGTTGGATGTGAAGATTCAGCAACAAGTATATGCACTACTCAGTGAGTTGATAGTAAAATGTCAAATATCATTTCATAGTTTGATTAAACAATTCATAAGTTTACTGGAGTGGGGTTTTGTATATTTGTAAAAGATGGGGAGTGGGCCAGGATGGATATAGTACGTTAAGTTTTAAATAAGAAAGAGCGTCAGAAGATGAACGATACCTTATATTAGACCTCTAATATTAAGCTCCCTGCCCAGAGGGCACTCACACCGCAACCACAAATGTAGAACCTTGGGAGTGTATAAACAGGAAATAATCCCAATAAAGGACTGTGTCTGAGATTTCACAATTTAATCACATCTCTATTTTTTACCTAAATTTTTGCCTTTGAATGACACTGGCTGCATATATGACAAAGCAATAATGAATTATAAACCACTAAATCCAGTCTTCAGATTTACACTCATACTCTAAGAGTTATCCAAAGGAAGACCATAAGACAACATTTGCAGTCAAGTTGTAAGTTGTTGCAGAAGTATCAATTTTTATTTCATATACACACATATCCTATTATTGTACCAATTATTAGAAAGAGAACAAGTTAATGTAGGCTCAGATGTCTGAGTAGGCCCATCATCTCACCTCCCTAAAAGGCTCCCAGAATGAAAGTTGGGTTTGGTTTGGTTGTTTTATTTTTGGTTGGTTTTTCAAAATATGGAATTTTAGTCTCTTCAAAGAAGACAAACCCAAGTTGCTAAGTCCAGAGTTTTACACTCTTCTGGAGTTTCATAACCAAAAACCACTACAATTTCTTCACCAGAGACTATTTATCACACCTCTATTACCATTGTTTTTCCTTATTATTAAACTCATAAATATTAAATGATTTACTGGATATTAAACTAGCAACATCTAAACCCTCAGATCTACCTAAACTCTCAAGTATTCCATGAAAAACAGTCATGACCATTTATCATCTGGAATAAAACAAAACTTTTAATACATATATATATATACATTTTTTAAATTATATTTTATTGATTTTTTACAGAGAGGAAGGGAGAGGGATAGAGAGTTAGAAACATTGATGACAGAGAAACATCCAACAGCTGCCTCCTGCACACCCCATACTGGGGATGTGCCCGTAACCAACAACCAAGGTGCTTGCCCTTGACTGAAAACGAACCTGGGACCCTTTAGTCTGCAGGCTGACGCTCTATCCACTGAGCCAAACCAGTTAGGGATATGGATATATAGATATAGATATGTAGATATATATACACATACACACACACATATACAAACACACACATTTTTAATCACCTTAAATAATTTACAGAAAGAATGGGATGGTGATAAACATTATTAAAAGTTTTAATAAGAATGTAAGCAATTAGAAAATGTGTGATTCTACACATGATATACTATGAAGTATTACATCTAATTAAACTTTTAAATCTAATTTATTGTCATCAGAAAATACATGGGATACAGAAACTATTAGAGGACATAACCAAGAAGCAGCAGCCATAATACCAAATCATGTAACATTCTACAGAACAACCAACCAACCAGATTTCTTCAATAGGTCAACAGCATGAAAATAAAGGGGAGCCCTAACCGGTTTGGCTCAGTGGAGAGAGCGTCGGCCTGCGGACTGAAAGGTCCCAGGTTCGATTCTGGTCAAGGGCATGTACCTGGGTTGCGGGCACATCCCCAGTAGGGGGTGTGCAGGAGGCAGCTGATCGATGTTTCTCTCTCATCGATGTTTCTAACTCTCTATCCCTCTCCCTTCTTCTCTGTAAAAAATCAATAAAATATATTTTAAAAAAACAAAAAAACAAACAAAGGGGAAATAGGGACAAACTATCTGACATTAATCTATATATATAAAAGCCTAAGTGACCAGCTGACCAACCAGTAGCTATAACACACACTGACCACCAGGGGGCAGACGCTCAACGCAGGAGCTGCCGAGCTGTGTTGACTTGGCAGCAGCAGTTCTCTGGTGACGCACCTGGAACCAGAAAGGAGGAAGCCCGATTCCTGGGTGCGTCACCTGAGAACCACCCTCTCACAATCTGGGACCCCTCAGGGGATGTCAGAGAACTGGTTTCGGCCTGATCCCCGCAGGCCAGGCCTAGGGAACCCCTCCAGTGCACAAATCCATGCACCGGGCCTCTAGTAAAGACATAGGAGGCATAATCAAATGCAATAAATTGATTTTGTTTAGATCTTAAGCAGAAAAAATAAATTATAAAAATACATATTTTAAATTAAAATGAATATGAGCTGAGTACTAGATGACCTTATGGAACTATATTATTAATATTAGGTGTTATAGCAGCAATTATAATTATGTAAGTAAATACCTTTGTTACATGAATTTATGAATTATTTAGAGGTGAATCAACATGATGTCAGGGATTATTTTAAATACTAAAGCAAAAAAAGGAGGTAAATAAAACAAACTACTGGGCAAAACAAAGACAATTCTGTTAGTTGGTAATAATAAGTTTACTAATATTGAATTTTCTACTTTATAATATTTAAAATATTCGCTTAAAGTTTATTAATTTAAAAAAGTTTTTTTTAATTTAAAAGTGATGACTTTACCAGTGCCTGGTCTCACGGCTAGTACCTAGTAAGCCAGAATTAAAACCAAGGTCTCACACTAGCTGGCTTGGCTCAGTGATTAGTGCATCAGCCTGCAGACTAAAGGGTCCCGGGTTCGATTCTGGTCAAGGGCACATGCCTGGATTTTGGGCTCGATCCACACGAGGCAGCTGATCAATGATTCTCTCTCATCATTGATGTTTCTCTCTCTCTCTCCTTCTCCCTTCCTCTCTGAAAGCAATAAAAAGATATTTTAAAAAATAAATATAAAAGGTCTCTTGCCTTTTAGACCAATGCTTTTTCTAAAACCGTACCACACTGCAATCACCTCTACTCAAAACTTTTCGGTTACCCTCTTTAATATTTGAAGACATTTACTAGATGGCAGGTGCCCTATGTAAAATGTATAAAAACACCACCCAAAAAATTACAACCTTAAATATGTACACAAGTTACATAAAAATTCTTACATTTGTTTGCTGCTTTTATGAACACAGTCCAATGAGTAGGCACTGCTCAAGTTTATAGCTGATTAATAATACACCATCTTCCTTATTATTTTATTAGATTTCACCAGTAAAAAGTTGACTAAAAATGTTGAGGGATCGTGAATTGGCAAGTTTACTACTTCTGAGTATCTAAGGTGATCCTATTTTGTTGGGTTTACTATAAAATTCAAAAACCAACTAAAAAACAACAATGTCTTGCTACACCGAGAGGCTATAATTAATACATTCAGTTTACAGTAATGAAATAAAATATAGATAAGTTGTCACATCTTTAAAAAATAAATATTTGATATGTGAAATATAATTTAGGGAAAAGCCCTTCTATTTTTCAATTCAATTCCTTTCAAATTGTATTACTTACTTAGGTCAAACAGTTCATGGCTAAATAAATTATGTCTTGCAGCAGGTAAAATAAATTTTCACCCCAAACTTAATTAAACATTTCTAAAACCTAAACTTTCTTCTTCAAATAAATTCAATGCTACTATTTGACTATATGGAAACAAATTGTTCAGCACCAATTCCATATACATCTGCAGCAGAGATGATAATGAAATTTTCAGATTAGGAGAATCTAAGTATCTAATCCTAAACCATTAACCATGGCACAGACAAGCCAGATTTAGATTTAGCAAACATCTAGTCGAAACACTTTTGAATGCAAAAATCAATTTCACATTATCACTGATGAAAATCCTCTAGGTTCTCCTTTGAAAAATTAGTTATGAGATGAAGACTGGTATTTTGAAGTCAGAGTACTAAGCTCTTAAATAGAACTAATTTTTCTCCACTGAACTGATATCTATTGTCTGAAGAAAGTAAGTTTATTTCCACTTGGTTCAGCTACCCTCTTTAATATTTGAAGACATTTACGACATGGCAGGTGCCCTATGTAAAATAAACTTTTAAAATGTCCCAATAGTCCTCATCCATTCCACAAATAGCATGGTTTTCAACTCTCTCAGTAACCTACTTCTGCATGCTATCTAGGTTAACACATTTCAAGTTTTACTATATAAAAAAGACCCAGTAATCTATGTATGATATAAGCAGGATAATGTACAATATTACTGTTATTTCTAAATATTTGTAAAAAGAATGCTACTAATATAGACTAAAAATGCATTCCTCATTTTCCTAATAAGGATCTTAAGTTCAGGTAAAACCCCAGGTAAATGTCCCACTAATTATGATAACACTAGTCTCTCCAATTCTCTATTCTCATAGTTAATTTTTAAAAAACAACAACTCTTAGTTCCTCGGCTCAGTATATAAATTTCTCTTTCATTCAAATCACTGATAAAAAATTAATAGATTAGAATAGGAGCTGTGACATATTTTTTGAAAGATAGAGACTATGAGAAATCTTGTTAAAAGTTGAAAATACTAAAAAAATTAAAAATCCATGCATCTCTTATTATCCATTTAAGTCCTTCATCTTGAAATTTAAATATGTTTATATAAAATGAAATAAAGAAGAACCACTTACTTGTTCCTTCTATAAGTAGCTCTTGTCCATGGCTACCCAAAAGTGTCCGAGAAAGAAAAGGTGCAAAATCCACAAAAATCTCACGCAGAAGGGGAGCTGCCTTTTCCAAAGCATGTTCAAGCCTCTCTGTAATACTAATGTAAAGATGTTAGGTTCCCTGAATTATTCAGTAGAGTTTACCAATTTTCTAGTTTTTAAAATACATTTCCACAGCAATGAAAAATTAAAAGCCAACTAAAGGCTCATTATCGCTATGCATACCATTCCTTCTTCCTGGACTATCCTTGTTTTATTCTGTTTTCTATAGCCACCCCCCAGCCTTGACAAACAACCACTCCAAGAATCAGCTCTTGTTAGATGTCTTATAATTAGCCAGATCAGATCATTTGATTTTAGCCTAATAACCTAAACAAACTCTATCAAATCCTTATCAAATTTATTTATTCACCACCAAACCATCAGCACTTCCAGTTCAAGAACTGTCTTCATTTCTAAGTTCTCAACTGCAGCATATAGTAGAAACTCAATAAATGGTTATGAACCGAAATAATCAGTTTACGTTCTTTTCACTGATACCTACCTCTGAAAGAATTTGTTTCTAATATAATCTGAACAACTTTTCATTTGAAAACAGTATACTTTACTGACACATTTATAATAATTTCAATTTACACATTAATGTATTTTTGACTAAACATATATATTCATATAAATATGAATACACAAATAAACACATATATACACATACACATACATACTTAATGAGTTTAAAAAAAACAAAACCCTCTGCCTTTCAGAAAATTCAGAGGTACCCACACCTTTAGTTTCTAACTTATAAACCAAACATATACACAGTCACTACTTACGTACTATTCACATAAGGACTACTTCCTATTCATACTACCAACTAGAGTTGCTACTGAAACCATTACCGCTGGAAAATTCTGTTGTGAATAACCATCACTTTCCAGGTATTTACTTATCTCTTAGAGCAGTGGTTCTCAACCTTCCTAATGCCATGACCCTTTAATACAGTTGCTCATGTTGTGGTGACCCCCAACCATAAAATTATTTTCGTTGCTACTTCATAACTGTAATTTTGCTGTTATGAATCGCAATGTAAATATCTGATATACAGGATGTATTTTCATTGTTACAAATTGAACATAATTAAAGCATAGTGATTAATCACAAAAACAATATGTAATTATATATGTGTTTTCCGATGGTCTTAGGCGACCCCTGTGAAAGGGTCATTCAACCCCCAAATGGGTTGCGACCCACAGATTGAGAACCGCTGTCTTAGAGCCTCTTATACCCGACTAGAGGCCTGGTGCATGAAAATTGAAGAACTGGAGGGGGGTGTCCCTCAGCCCGGCCTGCCCCCTCTCACAGTCCAAGAGCCCTCAGGGGCGGGAGGTGACCGGCGATCAGGGGAAGGTGACGCCCATCACACCTCTGCTGCAGCCACTGCCAGCAGCACAAGCCTCAGCTGGCCCTGGTTACCTGTGCCTCGGGTGGCCCTGGACTGGGGGACTCTGGAGGCAGATGCTCGGGGTGGGCCCAGCCTTGCGGCGTGCCTGCTGCCCCAGCGGGGCTAAGGGGACTGGGCACTGCCATCTTGTGGCTGTGGGCACTGCCATCTTTGAGGGCATGGCCGTCTAACCCTAACCCTAACCCCTGCAGGCCTGGTCGCCCCCAACTGCCCTGTCCCTGCTGGCCTGGTCACCCCTAATTGCCCTCCCCTGCTGGCCATCATGTGGCTGTGGATGCTGACATCTTTGAGGGCGTGGCCGTCAATTAGCATATTCCCTCCTTTTTGGCTGTGGGTGATGCCATCTTTGAGGGCGGGGCAGTCAATTAGCATATTCCCTCCTTATTGGCTATGGGTGCCACCATCTTTGTGACCATGTGAGGGTCAATTAGCATATTCCCTCTTTAGTAGATAGGACGGCGGTTCTCAACCTGTGGGTCGTGACCCCTTTCGGTGTCGAATGACCCTTTCACAGGGGTTGCCTAAGAACATCCTGCATATCAGATATTTACATTACAATTCATAACAGTAGCAACATTACAGTTATGAAGTAGCAAAGAAAATAATTTTATGGTTGGGTCACAACATGAGGAACTGTATTTAAGGGGCCAGAAGGTTGAGAACCACTGAGATAGGATGATACCACAACTGCAAGCCTAAACTTGAAGCACTGAAAGTGACTATATTTGTGGAGTGCTATGAATTTTCCAGCTGTGGTAAGGATTAAGAACTCAGCCACGAGGGTTCTAGTGGTGGAAAATAGTCGCAGAATTCCAAATTAGAATTTAAAATATATTCCCAATTAAACAACACTAATGACAGGGGAAAAAAAAAAAATCCTATCTACAATTCAATATTACTGTGGCTTTGGTTGACTGGCTATAACTTCTTTTTTTATCAGCAATTTATTTATGGAAGAGGAACAGCAAATTTTAAACTTGCAGTTTACAATCCTATGAAAAATAAGCCACAAGCTATTATCTGTGTAATTAAATATTTGCTATGCATGTAGCATTTACTAATCACAAACAGCCACTTCTCATACAACTTTTACATCTCATCTTTAAAGAGGTGGGGGATCTGCAGGAAGCAGCTGATCAATGTTTCACTTTCACATCAATGTTTCTCTCTCTCTCTCTCCCTCTCTCTTCCTCTCTTTCTAAAAGTCAACAAAAAAAAATAAAACCCCTAAGTATTTGCAAGTTACTAAATGTCATGTAAGTTTTTAAAAATAGAAACAACATAATTTTTTTAAGTAACTATATGTAGACATTTTTAAGTAATAAATCACAAACATCCAGATCAGTAGTTTGAATACCTCATATTTGAAACTTGGTCCTGTGGAACTGAACCAACTGCTGGAACTGAGGGCAATTTTGCATTTGATGATCTACCACCTATAAAAGAAAATAACCATTTATAGGAATTTTTTTTTAGATACAAGGTTCAAACAAAAAGGATAACTTTATACCAAGTCAATAAAAAACATATTATAATGCATTTTTAAACACCCTTTATAATTTGGATAACATTAAAATCTACCAGTTAACAAGCTTTTTAATCATTTAATAAACAACAAGCTTTTTAAGCAGTTACAAGTTCAGTTATCAAGCTGACTAATCCTTCGTCCAACCATTGGATGAACGGTAATAGAAAAATATAAATTATGACCAGGTTTGGGTCACAATTCTTTCTATTCAACACCAAGTGGCAACAGAGATTTATAAGTAGAAACTTTTTTAAATTGAAGCAAAAGACAGAAACAATTCCAAATTTAGCCTTAAATAGGTATTACCTCCATTACCATAAAAACTGTCATTATTCAGTCAACAAATAACTTCTGCCATATCCTGACTATTTCTGAGTCTAGCTTAGCAAACACAACCCAGTGAAGACCTAAGAAATTTTTCTTAAATTTAAACAATTTATAGTCCCTAATTTGTGTCCTCACTGCTATGTGTCCAGTCGTCCATTCAAACAATCAAAGCATACTATGCTGATGATATGCTAAGGCTGCTCAACTGCTCGCTATGAAGTGCACTGACCACCAGGGGCCAGACACTCTGACCAGTAGGTTAGCTTGCTGCTGGGGTCTGGCCAATCAGGACTGGGTGAGACGGGCCGGACATGCCCTGGAACCCTCCCGCAGCCCCTCCCCAGCTGGCCAACCTCCTGCATCCCTCCTCAGCCTTGATCATGCACCGGTGGGGTCCCTCGGCCTGGCCTGCACCCTCTCGCAATCCGGGACCTCTCAGAGGATGTCAGAGAGCCGATTTCAGCCCGATAACACTCAACACAGGAGCTGCCCTGGGCCTAAGCCATAAGTCGGACATCCCCAAGGGCTCCTGGATTGCGAGAGGGCACAGGCCGGGCTGAGGGATACCCCCCCTTGCACACGAATTTTGTGCACCGGGCCTCTAGTTAGTATATACTCTGTTATTACATTTGTCACACTGTCCATCAATTAAATGTTTAAATGTCCTTCTTCCTACTGTGCTAATTTTTTTTGAAAGCAGAGGCCTCATCTTTTCATCCATATAACTCTATAGCCTAGAGCAGTGGTCGGCAAACCGTGGCTTGCGAGCCACATGTGGCTCTTTGGCCCCTTGAGTGTGGCTCTTCCACAAAATACCACGTGCAGGCACGCACGTACAGTGCGATTGAAACTTCGTGGCCCATGCGCAGAAGTCGGTATTGTGTGGAAAAGCCAGTATTTTCTTGAAGAGCCACACTCAAGGGGCCAAAGAGCAACATGTGGCTTGCAAGCCACAGTTTGCTAAGCCACAGTTTGCCGACCACTGGCCTAGAGAACTTGATACGAAGGTCCTCAATTTGTTAATTGCAGAAATTATTCCTTTAATCATTCCCATCTCCCATATTTTAGGTCAATCTTCCCACCTGGTATATACATTTCTATTTCCTACTGTTTTGTGTCACTACTGTTTTGTTCAAACTACTATGAAAAATGAATTTCCACCATGTGATCTTTTTTTTTAATAGCTTTGTATTGATTTCAGAGAGGAAGGGAGGAGAGAGAAACATCAATGATGAGAGAGACTCACTGATCAGCTGCCTCCTGCAAGCCTCACATTGGGGATCAAGCCTGCAGCCCAGTGCCCAGACCGGGAATCAAACTGTGACCTTCTGGTTTATAGATTGACACTCAACCACTGAGCCATGCCTGCCATGCTCCACCATGTGATCTCATTTTACTCTCCAATGAAGACTACCAGATACCCTTAAATTACGCTTGTATATCTATGTTGTTGAATAGCCAATTCACCCTTTTACAGTATCAAATGGTTCAAACTATTTTGTCCTATGTAAAGTCATTATGTTTTAAACAAATAACTGCTTAAAAATTTTACTTGGCCAGAGAAAAATAATCACCCGGAAATTAAGTATCTGTTCTTTAAGAATGGATAGGTACAGAAACAAGTCTTGAAAGAGTGAGTCTAGAAGACTAATTTAGAGAAGTTCTAACAAGCTCAAGAGAGTACAGGGGGAAAAAATTCCTATTTAAGAATCAGAATATATAGGATAGGACATCATTGAATTTCAGCTAGAAGTAGGACCTATAAAAACGGAGTCATTAGTGTTCTAAGGCCAATGTTAGAGAGAAGAAAAGAACGGACACATATAGTACCAAATGCCCATCTATGACACTGGAATCTAACTGGGATGGTATCCTAACGACCTGGAGTGTACAAGTACAGATATGCACATCTTGTTACAGCTGCTATTCAAGAAAAGAAATTTCAGTTTCTGAGAGCAGTATCCTAAAAGGGTGTCAAGCTAATATTGGGGTAAATACAGACTGAAATCCCATTACAAATCTATAGAAAGATAGACCAAGAAAGACAGCAAACATGTTGAAGCAAATGAAACAAAGAATATGCAAAGCTGATAAACAAGGAGGGAAGAGGGGCTCCAAGGATCCTGGAATCTATGCACTATCAGAGGTCAGATGCTTTTATCTGTTTTTCAAACTTCAGGCCTGGGTATTCTGGAAGCACTTAAAGGGGACAAAATGGTATGCACAAAAGATAGATAAAAGAGAGACAGAAGAAGAAATGTTCATGTGCAATGTACAGAGAAAGATGGCAGAAATAGATGAGAAGGTAGAAAAGCAAGCTCTGACATCTGGGAGCTGGCCTGATATCAACTAGGCCCACCATTCCTGGTGTTGTTAGGAGCGGGCTTAGAACCCAAACCTAGGTCTTGGTATTCTCTCACTGACTATAAACAATTTCACAAAACATCAACATTAGACAAAGTCATGTCATGACCATGACAAATCACCATAAAACAATACCACTCTATGATCATGTCCCAACAGACAAAAACATGAACTCCACCTAAATAACAAAGATAATCAAACATCCCATGTCCTAATATAAATGACTACTGTTTCTCTGTAAATTACAGCTTTAGCTTTACTTAAGTCTTCCATGCTTCTAGGTAATATTTATTAGGATGTCTCATCATTGAATTACCCATGACTCCTAACAATATCCAATTCCGGGGAAAGCCTCACATCCTTCACTTCTCCCCCAAATAACCTCATATAAACTCAGCTCCTATAATAAATCTTTTCTAACACTATTACTGAGATGCCCAGAGTTTCCTCATTCTGTGCATTCTTCCTCTCCGATCAACCATAGGTTTTTTTATCCTGGTGGTCTTTGGTTGGGGACTTGAGATAAAAACCAGGCAGATTAATAAAAAATAAATAAATAAAAATAAAAAAAATTAAAAAAATAAAAAACCAGGCAGAGAAAGACAGCAATCACAGGCTCATTTTAAAAAGAAAAGAAAAGAAAGACAGAAATCTCCAAGTAAAAATTATTTTCTGTAACAGCCTATTTCATCATAAAATGCAAATTTTTACAGATGGTAGCATCTCTCAAATCAATGCATTTTACAATCAAAGGCATCTTAACAACTGTAGTCAGCCAGAAGTTGAGACCTAATTGTGATTAAACACAGTGGACAAAATCCAGAACACAACACAACCAAATCTGAGATTTGGTAAAAGACTAAGTAAGGAAGAGTTGTGTAATTATTTAAATTCTTTATTTTGCTAACCTACAACCTCAATATTATATAAACTAGAGGAAAAATAGTTGAATACTCTGAACATGTAGTCTGAACATAATGGTTTGCTTGTGGTGAAGATGTATACCTAAGAACTAAGGGCTTTACCGTAATTTGGTTCCAAAGGAATAAGCCATAGTAAACTATCTCCAGCACCTGCCTTCACTACCAAAGGATTCCAAATGTGGCAGTAAATGCAATTGGGTTTAAAAGTTTAGAGTTCGTATCTAAGAATTTATAATCTTGACAGTTATTTTCCCAGTATGACCACAACATAAAAACTGCACTTTAAAAAGCAAAAGACCCTCTTTTCCAAACCTTCTTGCATTAGACTGAAAGCAGTTGCACCAGGATGGGAGGTGCACTGACCTGGAGTAAGGTATATGAACCCAAACAATGTACAGAGGACATTTAAGTAGCAAATAAAACTAAAAAGAACTTTAAAGTAATGGCTTGGAATTCAGAGTACCTGTGTGAATTCATGGTGTCACTAAATATAGATATATGAAAGTATATATAAAATATATTCCTTCATTCACACATAAACAAACAAATAACACAAACACACAGAGCCCCAGCTCTGTCCTGATAGGACCTGGGAGTAGGAAGACCCTAATACCTCATGTACAGATCTTGTCTTCTAAATACTATATTCTCCACTAAGAGATAAATGGCTACTTCAAGATCTGTGAAAGAAAAATATAAAATGAGTATAAAACATCTAGTTTTATGTGTTTTTGTTTTTGTTTTTTATTGAATTTATTGGGGTGACATTGATTCACAAACCATACAAGTTAAAGTATACAACTCAATAAAATATCTGCACACTGCATCAAGCACCCATAGCCCAAAGCTAAGTCTCTTTCCATCCCCATTTATCCCCCTTTGCCCACCTCCACCTACCCCCAGCCCTCTTTCCCTTTATCACTACACTGTTGTCTGTGTCTATGGGTTATGCATATACGTTCTTTTGCTTAATCCCTTCACCTTCTTTCACCAGCCCCACAACCCCCTCCCCTCTGACAGCTGTTCCATGTATCCTTGCCTCTGTTTCTATTTTGTCAGTTTATTTTGTTCATTAGATTCCACATGTGAGATCAGACTTGTCTGTCTCTGACTGGCTTATTTCACTTAGCATAATAACCTCCAGGTCAATCCATACTGTTGCAAATGGTAAGATTTCCTTCTTTTTAACAGCCGACTAGTATTACATCATGTAAATGTACCACAGCTTTTTTTTTTTTAATCCTCACCAAGGATATGTTTATTGATTTTTAGAGAGAGGATGGGGGGGAAGGGGAACATCAGTGACTTGCCTCCATATGTGCCCTGACCAGGGATCACAACTGCAACCTCTGACCTATGACGACAACGCTCTAACCAACTTAGCTACACAAACGGTTTACACAGCTTTTTTATCCACTCTTTTTTTATCTACTTATGGGCACGTGGGCTGCTTCCAGGTCTTGGCTATTGTAAATAATGCTGCAATGAACATAGGATTGCATATATTCTTTCGAATTAATGTTTCAGGTTTCTTTGGATATATTCCCAGAAGTGGGATCTCTGGGTCATAAGGCAGTTCCATTTTTAATTTTTTGAGGTAACTCCTCACTCTTGTCCACAGTGGCTGCACCAGCCCACATTCCCACCAACAGTGTATGAGGGTTCACTTTTCTCCACATCCTCACCAACATTTGTTTTTTTTGATTTATTGATGATAGCCATTCTGGTAGGTGTGAGTTGCTATCTCACTGTGGTTTTAATTTGCATCTCTCTGATGATTAGTGGCATTGAACATTTTTTCATATATTTATTGGCCTTCTGTATGTCCTCTTTGGAGAAATGTCTATTCTAGTCCTTTGCCCATTTCTTAACTGGGTTGCTTATCTTCTTGGTGTTGAACTGTATAAGTTCTGTATATATTTTGGAAATTAACCCCTTATCAAATTATCATTGGCAAATATGTTCTCTCACCCAGTGGGTTCCCTTTTCATTTTGTTGGTATGTTACAGGATATGTCATAAGGATAGAGAAGCCAGCCTGAAGGGACTCCCACTGACTAAGCTGCAGATAATTTGAGCATCAAAATAATATAGCAACTGATTATAACCCATCCAACAAAATAGGAATCCATGAGGCCATACTGATATGATAAATTAATAATCGGAGGAACAGACTATTTAATAATTTCAAAGTACCTCCAATAATACACTTATAAAATGGGAAAAGTAACTTTACAATATAGAAAGTACCTGACAGCTATACTTATGTCAAGTGATGAAAAATGGTCATCATCGGTAATGTTACAAATCAAAACTGTACCCCATGCAATTAGATTTTCTTTCCTTATCTGTTCCATAGTATTTCTACCAAAGAAGTATAATCTGTTTCTAATTATAAGAAATAAATTAGACCAACTAAAATTCAGGAACATTAATTCCAGTTGTTTCCAATTTTTTGCCATATTAACAAATGTTTTGTATGTGCTTACATAAATCTATGTGCATTCCTTTATTTTCTAACTTCCTATAAGTCAATAAACACACTTTAAATGTTGATAAACACTGCCAAATTGCCCTGAAGAAAGAATAAACAATTTCCACTTCTTTGATTACTAGTAAAATTGAATTTATTCTCTCAATTTACTGGAAACAAAACAGGAAATATAAATGAATATTTTGTTGAAAAGTCTAGAAACAATAAAGCAAAGAACCAATCCTAGATTTGACCGACATAAAAAGTGAATTTCTAATAATTTCATGTATCAGATCTCTATAAATCAAAACATAGCCGTTAATATTAACCACTGTCCTCTACAAGAAAAGCCTGTCACTGCCTCACACCACTCCCACAGTTTCCTCAGGTTCAATTCAATTTCATCTGTGATTATTCTACTTGCTCTTTTAGTTAAGTAAGGCAAATAAAGTTCATTCTGGATATAGACAGACACAGTAAGGCTCTAATAAGGGGTTCTGTAGATTTAACTGATTATTAAACAGCAAGGAACTGGGACAACTTGATCTTCCTTGAAATATGCTTAGTCTTCAGGCAGACCTTGATCAATAATCAGCAGCTCTGATTACCAGGTCTCAGGAAACAGCAGAATCCAGAAATCTGGGCTGTTTGATGCCCCACAGGTTTGGTTCCTTTGGGGAGAGAGCATGGCAGCAATCTCCACAATTACCCTCTGGATAATTACTAAGCTCCTAGAGTGAGCATATTCCTACAAGATGAATTTACCCAGAGTGAATCTCTTTTCCACAACACATTTCCTTCTCCTTCCCTTGATAATCAGTGTTCACTTTTCTTTTTGCTGGGATTTTTGTTTATTGCTGACCTTTGTTCCATTTTCACCATCCTGCTCAACTGAGAGCTAATTGTACCTACAATTCTAACAAACTGAATAGAATCTATCCTAATGCATAGGAATAATTTTCAAATGAAGTTAAAGTATACATTTCTTCATATAGACAATTATTTAATATGCATATATCAATTCCCATTTCACCAACAACAGATTTCTATTTTTGCATTTTTCACAATAAAATTTCAAAGTAGTGGGCAAAACAAGGTGAAGTTGAAATTTTTTTTCACTCTTCAGTCTCGGGCATTTACAAGAGTCAGGTCCAATCATATTTCTACACAACACTCAGTTAAGTACTCCGGAGACCAAATAGCTTTATTACACCTGCAATTTCCTTAATTGATGACACCTGCATAAATTATTGACAGCAAGAGCATCACTGAACCATGGTTGGCCACTGACTTATATTACAAATGATTAATTAAACATTTCTGAGCTTTATTTTTCTTATCAGTGGTAATTCTTAAAGACCATGTTTACTTAGATTATATCGGACATTTTCTCTAAAAGAACTATTGGCAGTTTTTCTGAAATTTATCTGAAATTGATAAAAAAGGAACACACAAGGTCCTGTTTACTTAAAGGTACAGATAGAAGTAATCTCAAAAAAGTGTTTGTATGAAGCTTTAAGTTGTATATGTAAAGCAAAATTAGCTTTTACAATGCTAACTGACCCTAATTTTAAATGAGCTGAAATGCATACTAAAAATCTGAATAAGACAAAGAACAATAAAATAACAAAACTACCCTAAAATTAATGTCAATTTTCAAACCTGATAGAAATTACAGCAGAAAGGGATTTTTACAGTTTGTTTTTAATCATAGGAAACACTGTACTAACAAAGATAAATGTATCAACTAGCAACAGTTATAAGAAAAAAAATCACATAAAAAAATAAACAAAATAGATCAGTAATTTCATACCAAGTTGTACTTCATTCCTGCCAGATAAAAAATGTAATTTCCAAATACATTCTGCATATTATCAACTCAGATAAAAATAAAAATCATAAATTGATTGTGTTAATTTAACATTAAAATTTTTCAACAAATGATCACATATGTAAATGCAGAAGCTACTTCCAGCATGTGGAATGATACCAACTTATCTTTTTCTTATCCTTACACTGATAAACTGGCTCCTTCACACTAACAGTTTTCCAGACATTCAAAAGGACAAAAAGGAAAATGCAAATAGATCATGTGTCTAACATCTCTCCAGGGAAGAACCAGCTGATTGTTTATTATTCAAGGTCCTAAAAGATCTAAAAAATAAGGTCCTTTGCAATAAAATATCGTTAAAACAAATGTCAATATTTAATTCCTAAATGCTGTATTTTTAATTTTTCCTGTAGTCTCTCTTTTTCATTCTCTCTTTCCCCACCCATCCTGAGCCAGTTCAGGGAGGGAAGAGGCTCTATGCCCAGTAAAAACTCTTCATTAAATAAACAAAAAACTTTTTATTGAATGAGTAGATAGCCTCTAGGGTCAAATCTTATATAAGGCAAGAAATCAAATATTTTCTTTCAACATTAAATGTAAATGTACTAATTAATATATGCATGCCCTAATATTCTAGTAAGTAGTATAATTATTAAATTTTTCAAATTAGCAAAACCCCAGCATTTAAATTACTAAAGAACAGTCTATTTAGTTCCTTTATTAGGTTAGCTTTAATTTTGTTTTTTTGTTTGTTTTTTGTGGGGTTTTTTTGGGGTTTTGGGGTTTTTTTAACCAACTGATTCAAGTGTCTGCTTTATTTGTTAGCAAATAACAAATGGGGAGATCATTCAACTTTATCTGTTTATAAGAAGGTATTTATTAAACAGTTCTCCATGGGTCTCTTATGTTTCTATATGTCTTGCAAGAGTAGGTACTGACTGCCTTTACTCTGGATTATATATATTTTTTTTACTGGATATTTTTTTATTTGGTTATTGTCTAAAGTTTTACATATGTCTCCTTTTTCCTCGAATGACCCCCCTCTCCCCCAGCCATTACCACCCCAGGCAAGCCCCCCCAACCCCCTGCCCCAGTATCTGGGTCCATTGGTTATGCTAATACACATGCATACAAGTCCTTTGGTTGCTCTCTAACCACCCCCCCCCCAACCTCCCCTGCCATTTGTCTCTGGATCGATTCTTGTTCATAAAATTATGATGATCATTATATCCCACATATTAGTGAGATCATGTGATATTTGTTTTAATCATTGATGCTTTGCATCACGGTAGGAAACCATTATAGCATATTTGAAAAAAAGAGTGACAGTATCTTCACACATATTGCATTCTGGGAAATTAAGACTTTGCTGATGAGTAACTTTAAAATATCCAGATTTGGGTATATTTACTTCTACTGTTTTTTCTCTTTTAATTTTCTTTAAAATATGCATATAATAAAAAAAAATAAGAATATGCATATACAAAGGTATACCTTATTCTCTGATAACTATCTCTTACCACTAATTAAGGCAGATTTGCCATTGTTTTTATTAGATTATACTTTTTTCTAATAAAATGCTACAGAAGCTAGGGAATATTATTCAAAATGAAATGTGAAACTTGTATGATATTCATTATTTATATATTAACCACAGTTTTAATAATATACACTATTTTGAAATGTAAATATACAAATCCTCAATTTTTTGCATTATAAAATTATATTGGTGAGAATTTTGGCCTCACATAAAGTTGAAAAGCTCTAAATCTTTTTCTGGAATCCATGACTAACCAGTCCTGGTTTCTCTTTAATTGTAGCACTTGTAAATTTTAGAAATCGAATTTTGATATCAAAATTTCGAAGTAATTTCAACTTTTCTGCTACCAAACTCATATTTTATGTTTTATATTCACATGGTTTCTTCCAAGTAAATTCCCATTTTTGCTAATACACCCTGTACTTTCAGTATATTTTTTACTAATCAATTACTGAATGTGAGCAGTTCATTTTTTGTTGCTACTCACTCAAAACTGAAGTCAAGGTCCACAGAGACGGGTATTAACTGTGTTTTCATATAGAGAAAACAACTAAGATCAAACCAAGACTAATAGCTAACTTCCCAGCTCAGCATGCAATTACAACAACCAATTCATCTACAAATCTTTTATTCCCAAACCCTGCCTGAACCAGAAGAAAATAAATCTATTTCAACATAGTCTATTTTTTAATGGGAAAATTACTTAAATCAAAAGACCCACCAAAAAGAAAACAAAAATCTATGAGTAAAAAATACTGAAGGCAGACAGGTAACTTTACCTGTGAGGTGTGGATACCAAGTGAACAGAAAACAGGGTAAAAGTCAAGTATGGAAGGCAAAGGCATGTAAAGTGGGGGCAGGAGAGTAAGAAGTAGGACGACTGAAAACCACATTGGGTTACTAGATTTTTCTTATCAAGACAGCAATTAGTAGAATGGAATATAAGCAATGAACTAAAATAGAGAAACCATTTAACAGTGACAATAAGCGCATACTAAAGTGAAAAAGGAAGGGAAGAATCAGTTATGGAAGCCAAACAAATGATAAAAATAAAGACTATCATCACAAAGAACATTTGGAATGACTTAAAAAAGAAATGAATTATTTTTAAACAAATGAGGGGGGCTAGGGAGGAAGAGGAAAGAGCTAAAACTTCTAGTCCAAAATCGAAAAACCTGGAAGCTATTTAAGAAACATCACCACCAAGAATTACACAAAGTTTTAATAATGGGGGTGAGATACATTATGATCTAGATGCAGTTTTTGTGGGGTTTTGCCAATAAATGCAAGAGTTTCCAAGATAGCAAATTATTTTGTAATTCTGCATACCTTGAGAATGAGTATATAATAAAGTGGGGCAAAAGTAGGTTTATAGTTGTGAGTTCACCAAACACAGTTTATTCTTTTTTTTTTTTTTAATATATTTTATTGATTTTTTTACAGAGAGGAAGGGAGAGAGATAGTTAGAAACATCGATGAGCGAGAAACATCGATCAGCTGCCTCCTGCACATCTCCCACTGGGAGATGTGCCCGCAACCCAGGTACATGCCCTTGACCGGAATCGAACCTGGGACCCTTCAGTCCGCAGGCCGACGCTCTATCCACTGAGCCAAACCGGTTTCGGCCACAGTTTATTCTTGAATTATTAATTATTGTATTGTTTTCCATATGAACAACTGTAAACCTACTTTTTTCCCCACGCTGCACTATATGGATTTGCTGTAAAAAATACAATGACTTCAGAAAGAAATTTATTATACTGTATATCAAATACTATACATATATCTCAGCTTTCCTTCTGTTTCTTATCTTTTCTGAAAACTGCATGATTTAAATTTTGAAAAATATATTTAAAAGCTATCAGAGAATCATATTATTTTGTCCCATAAACTGAAATTAAAGGGCAATGTAGTAAAAATAAGATATTTCACTCAGTTTACTGTGAACCTCTGAATTGTAGGAATTCACTATTACTGAATTTAAAAGATGGCATGAGTTTCATAGATATTATTAACTTTTAGCTTTTTCCCCATGGGGACTGGTCCTGAGAAATCACAGTTCATTTAAAAAAAAAAAAAAAAAAAAAAAACACATTGATTTTTAACAGAGAGGAAGGGAGGGGAATAGAGAGTTAGAAACATCGATCAGCTGCCTCCTACAACACCCCCTACTGGGGATGTACCCGCAAGCAAGGTACATGCCCTTAACAGGAATTGAACCTGGGACCCTTCAGTCTGCAGGCTGACGCTCTCTATCCACTGAGACAAACCGGTTAGGGCCACAGTTCCTTTTTTTAAATGGCTTTGAATGGGGGTTGAAAAACAGAAATGTGCATAACCAGACGAAAACAAATTATCAAATTGTTTCTCCTTCGAAGTAAAAAAGAAGTGTCCCAGTATAATGGGACAATAAGAAATAAGAATAATCTGATTATTCTACACTTACTTTCCTTTATATTTTTTCACTAAGACAATGATGAAGAAAAGTAACAAATCTATCATACTACTGCAAAATGTTAGTAACAGGAGAATGGGAAGGGGGTAGGGTACAGAAGTTACATGGGAACTCGGTACTTTTCACACAAGTTAGGAGCAAAACTCTCTGAGCCCTAGCTGGTTTGGCTCAGTGGAAAGAGCGTCAGGCTGCGGACTGAAGGGTCCTGGGTTTGATTCCAGTTAAGGGCACATTCCTGGGTTGTAGGCTCAATCCCCAGCGGGGGACGTGCAGGAGGCAGACAATCAATGACTCTCTCTCATCATTGATGTTTCTATCTCTCTCTCTACCTCTCCCTTCCTCTCTGAAATCAATTTTTAAAATTGATTTCAAAAAAACCTCTCTGAAATACACTATTTTATCAAATACACTATTTATATAGCAAACATACTATTTTTCTAGAACAGGTAAAACAGCAGATAGAAAACCTGAGATGTTCAAAAAGATGAACTACAGACATTTTTTGTGTGATTTCAATGTAATCCATCTAGTTATTCCTTCAAGATTTATTTTTCATTAATCTCATTCTAGAGTACCAAGAATGAATTCTTTTAGTGGTATATAATCTAGTTGTTATTTTAGTTGTTTATTGATTGATTTTAAAATGACAGAGAGAGAGTGAGAAAGAGAGAAACACTAATTTGTTGGTCCACTTATTTATGCACTCATTGGTTGATTCTTGCATGTGCCCTGACTGGGAATGGAACCGGCAACCTTGGTGTATTGGGACAATGCTCTAACCAACTGAGTTACCCAGTCAGGGATTAATTTTCCCTTTTATGAAACAGCACAACATTTAGAATACTATTAATTATAGAAAATAATATCACCTTTGTCCTAACTTTGTCCTAACATTTTAGTATCACATTGTTTTCAAGTTTACCTGGTATTATCACTAAGCTTCCGGTCAACATCTAGGGATTTAAGATTTTACACCCATATATATGCACTAAAAGGGAGAGGGAGAGAGAGATAGAAACATGAGTGATGTTGGTAGAAATGTAGAAAAAGAGATGGGCAAAAATCCAATTTGGGTGGTGAGCACACAATGCAATATACAGATGTTGTATCATAGAATTGTATACTTGAATGTTAACAACCAATGTCACCCAATAATTTTAATTTTTTTTAAAAACTGCAGTAGACCCTAGCAGGTTTGGCTCAGTGGAAAGAGCATCGGCCTGTGGACTGAAGGGTCTGTGGTTATATTCCGGTCAAGGGCAAATGCATGGGTTTCGGGCTCAATCCTCAGTAGGGAGCATGCAGGAGGCAGCTGATCAGTGATTCTCATCACTCATGTTTCTATCTCTCTCTCCCTCTCCCTTCCTCTCTGAAATCAATAAAAATATATTTAAAAAATAAAATAAAAGTAATAACTGCAGTAGGAGTTATTAAGCTACTGTAACTAATGCTAGAATGATGCTATGTGTCAGGCAAGCATTCCAAGTCACTAGTTCAGAAAAATACTGAAGAAAAAAAGTAAACATTTGATACCTGATAACCAAATTAAAAGACCACATGTCACCAAAACTTTCTTATATAAACCACTATCTGTACAAATCTTCTCAGGTGCAGGAGACAGAAAAGAGTATTTTAGAGCAGCAGCATCCAATTTGTCATACACTGTGGAGAAAATACTGAATTCATTGATTTAACTCATTTGCTATTACTCAAATGTATTCAGAAATTTATTAAATGAGCAACAGTATAAAAGCATGATGATTTATAACATGCCTAACAAAATTTCTTAACTTTATCAAAAATCCTAAGCTTTGCTAAAATGGGATCTAAAACCTTTTTTGTTGAAATCACTGATAACAAACTCACCAGGAGATTCTCCTCCCATATCTGGGGCTTGAGCAGAATCTACTGAAGAAACCACACTGACAGCATTGGTAGGTGCATTTGTAGTGAGAGTGGAAGGTAAGACTGATGATTTTTTTGTTGCAATGATGACACTTCTGTAATAAAAAAGGAAACCTATTTCAAAATACAGAAGATTAACCTAAGTTAATCACATAAATTTAAAATAGAAAATAGGAAACTAACTGCTTTTTCTAATTTCTCCTGTATCTCTATTTTGACATACATTTTAGAATACTCTCTCAATAAGAAACCTCCTCAATGGTGTTCACATTTATTGCATATCAATTTTTTTAGAATCTGGACAATATTCTATGGAAATATAATAATGCAGTTTAACATTTAAACTTATATTTACTATACAACATTCTTTACATTTAGGATCATCTTTGACTATATAACTTAAATAAAATATAACCAAAGATAGATAAAAAAGGACTTTTAGCACTCAAGTGGAAAAGTAATTAACTTCTTCTTAACCTCAGAATTGAAGCAGAAAGCTCAACATGCTTCAACAAGGATCTTCAAGCACCAGTATGTGCTTTTGAAATCATAAAAGCTTAAAATTTTATAAGGTTAAAAAATGCAGATAAAAAATATTTCTAACATCTATAAAACCCAATTTTTAAATCCAAGACTGTCTTTAGATAAATATAGATAATAAAAAATATAAATGCTAGATGCAAAAATATCAAATAATCAAATCTTTTCACCTTGTATATATTCAAACACAGGTATTTATGATATACAAATTTCAATTAAAGTGTAATACTTTATACCAAAAAAATAACTAAAAGGCCTTATTAAGCATAACTTAAAAGGCATTTTTAATTGAACTTAGTTCCATAAACATGCAAAAACCCAGTTAATGAGGTAAAGAGGACAGCTGATATATAATGCACTCCCACAGCAGTGCTTACTTTTAATTACCTGGTGTTAACCATAAGCCTAAAGTCTTCAACATTCAATTTATTTAATCACATCTTTTGTTGACAGTATTGCAAGCTTCAAGTATTCCCTTAACAGCTTTAAAGTATTCAGTTTCTAAATAAAGTTACTTAGATACTTATTCCCAATAAATTCAAAAGTGGAAATTACCTAATTCCAGTACTTTAAAAACACATTTTGTTTTTGTTGTTATATCAAAAAGAGATAATACAAAGTGAAATAGGTTTCGTTTTACTTCAGTGCCTATCATGTGACAGCAAACACTGTTGCCAATTAAATCAAGTTCTCTGGTGCTAGGCATGGCTTATTCAATGTACTTGGGGGTAGCTGGTGTCACATCATTATAAGGGTGACTGCCAATGTTAACTATACACTAAAAAATAGAAGTAACAGCCACCTGAGCCCTCAACCCAAAATGGTGTGCTTAAATCATGGTAGCTTATATCAGATGAAGATTATTGACTTTAGGGGGAGTAAACATGACCCTTGTGTGTGTGCGCATGTGTGTGTACATATGTGCTGGTGTAAATTCAGAAAACAATACAAAATCTAATTTGCACATTTCTACTCTAGGCAGAAATGTATTATTTAAGAAAACCTCTAACCTATTCCCTAGGAACCTATTTTTGGGGGAGGAGAAAAAGAGAAATATGGACAATTTACTTCCACATTCGCTCACAAAACAAAGAACCAGCAATATCTAGTTTACTCATACAACAGGTAAGTAACGATAGGAACAATAGAAAATAATATTTATAAAAGTGAAATTATTTTTCTATAATTGAATTTAAGACATAAATCTACCCTATGTGCACCAGCAATTCCCCTTGTAGGAACTTCTTCGAGAAAACTTACGTCCACAAAAAATATGCACAAAAGGTTCAAAGAGGCTTTATTGTTAACAATCAAAAACTGCAATAGTCCAGAATCCTTCAAACAGGAAAAATGTATAAAAATATGGTAGTATGCTTATACAATGGAATAATACTCAGCAAAAAGAAGAAACTGATGATAAACATAGCATGGGTGAACCTCAAAAGCGTTAAGTGAAGGAAGCCTTAAACTGAAGAATGCCAACTTTGTTTGTATATCCTTTCACATGAAGTTCTAGAAAAGGCAGAACTAATCTATGGCAGAAAAAAAATGAGAACAATAACTGCCTTGGAGGAATGGGTAAGGCATTGGCAGGAAATATGCAAAAGGGAGATTCCAAGAATCATCTAGATTGGGGATTTGAGTTAAGACAGGAGTATAAATCTCATCAAATGGTAGTATACTTAAAATTTTTGCCTTTCATTGTATGCACATTTTACCTTAAAAAAACTGTATTGATCTCTAGGTAGAGATCTGCATGCTAAAATGTTTGATTGAGGGTGAACTGATGTCTACAACTTACTTTGAAATGCATCAAAAAATAAGATTAACTAATGGGTGGAAGGATGGATATATGGAGAATTATACGATGAAGCATATAATGTTAAAGGCTAATTATAGAATCTCAGTGATGGGTCTGTGTGTGTTCACTGTACAATTCTTTCAACTTCTTTAAATGTGTGAACCTTTTTATAATGAAATGGAAAACTGGTGACAGAAAAAAATGTACTATATATGTTCCATAATATTCACAATCTCTATTTCTCCAAGATGGTATGATTAAAGATAATAAGAGATCACTGCAATAAACTCAATGGAACTTTTAAAAAATAAAAATATTAAAAAATAAAATTATGATTAAAACTGTAAATAAAGGCAACAAAAAAATCTGACCTCATCTCCAATCCTTGAAACTACTGACATTAATAATACTTTCAATCACAAATAATACCTATTCTTTATTTCAGTTCAGTAAATACTGATTGTACAAGATCTTTCATATGTTCCCATTCCTGACACATCTGAAGTGTGGCTTCCTACAGGGGCTGACATTTAAGCCAGCATTCCTCACATGCTTCTGCAATATGATGTTGTGGTTCCTGAGCATGTGCATTACTTCACAACGCCCACCCTTTGTATATGCTATTCCTCTGCCAAGATGCCTTCCTGTTAGTCCTACTTATCAGCAAGCTTCCTTCTCACCTTTCAAAACCTTGCTCAAAGACAAGCCCCCCCAACCTCTCCAAGTCAAAGTTCATGGTACACTATTCTTTGTGCCCCCACACAATCATATAATATAAACCTTTAAATTATTAATAGCTATGATTAAGCACTGACATATGCCAAGAGTTATTACTCAATTCTCAAAACAAGCCTAACATACATATTACTCCCATCTAAAAATTAAAAAGTAAAGCTCAGAAAGTAAAATAACGTACCAAATTAAACGGCAGAAATGATCTACAATTCACAGTTTGTCTCAACAAAGGCCTCTAATTTGAACTGTTTCCTCATATTGATCTTTTTTAGTGTTACTGAGCTGTAACTTCCATACTACACGATTCACTAATTTAAAGTGTACAAATAAATGGGTTTTAGTATATTCACAGTTGTGCAACCATCCCACAATATTAACATTTAAAAATAATTCTACATTATAATCATTTATAAGCAATAATAATAATAAAGTTTTCCAAAATATAAAACTATGTATGTTACTAACATACAAAAATATATCTGCTCACAAATGGAAAAAGTTGCATTCTCTAGCCCAGCTATGTACTTAATACATAATAGAAAAATAAAGTTAATCAATTTCCAAATTCACTGACTGATTCGAGTCATTTCTGAAGAAGTAACACAATAATGCTTCAGAGCTTTGGGCCACTTAAAAACAAAAACAAAAACAGAAATTCAAAGTCATAAGAACCCAAATAAAAGGACATTAATCAGTAGGCAGATTTCACGATATTTTCATTTTCTTTACGATCTACTTTCATTATTATAGAGTTTCCATGTAAAAGACTAAAACTGTCAACAGATGGTATTTTAAGCTATCATATGTATCACATACGTAAGTATAAATCTAAACTAGTAAAACATGTCCTTACAGTTTAAAAAAAAAAATCTAGAAATTTAAATGTACTACTACTCAAGTTTAATCATGCAAGGACAAATTATTTCGCATTTTTTTAAAAAGTACCACTTTGCAAAACACAAAGAAAATGCAACATACATCTGACACAACTTTGAGAGCCCATATGCTAGGCAATGTGCAGGGATATTTCTAGCATCATTCTCAAGCTACAGCTTAAGTTTCTGTTTAAGAAACAATTTAAAATACAAATAATTCTAAATTTTAAATATGTGCCATCAATTTTAACAAAAAGCACTTCAAACCCTTTGGAAAATCAATTTGGAAGACAGATATGTCTTTTAGTTATGCAAGGTATTGTTCTGAACTTTCAATTAAAAGCCAAATATTAAACTATAAAATTTTACATACGATAGCTTTCTTCTTTACAAACTCACTAACTTTAATGAGTAATATTTAACTATGCTAAGGACATATATAAATTATATATATTCAACCACTCTGTGAGTTAAGTGCCACATTTTATCACCATCTTAAAGATGAAAAACAAGTAATTTTCCTAAGGTTCCACACAAAAAGAAATCGCAAACACTGTTGACTTTTTTTTTTTTACATGAACTAGGGAGACTTTTCTGAAAGTTTCTTTATACTTATTAACAACAGACAAGAAGCACCAGTTTCTTCCAGATCACTAAGGTTCAGACGTTCCATTTCAGAATCACATCAGTTTCAAATATCACAAACTTTCTCATAAATGCTATTTTATTTAACATGCAAATAGTTCAGTAAAGGAGAAAAGAGCATTTTAAACCAAGCACTTTAGTCCCTAAGGATCTAGTTGAAAAGCCAGACAAGCCCTTGAACTTTATCAAGATAAATCCCTGGCATCCACTAATCACCAGAGAGGATCTTCAAATTAGATAAGAGCAAGAATTTTGGCATGGGAATGAACACAAACACCTTGCCATCCAAAAAGGCCCACAACCTGGCAGCCTTTCAGCAAGGTTCCACTCATGTAGCTGTTACTCTAAATTTTCCAGCTATTGCTTGAGAGTTGATAATTCTTAAGATATGAGGAGAGTTGTGATTTCTGACACAGCATTCCAGAGATAAACACATGATCAGAGGGATGCTTTGAAATTCCCAAAGATATTCCACTGGTCTATAGCTGCATGAAAAGTTTTCAAGAGGTGTCTCTTGCTAGGAAAAAGAGGGGGAAACGCAGAGCAGTTGCCTTGCCATCAGACAATATGTTAAATGCATACCAGACGTGTAAGTTCCAAATAACATCCTGAAAAATGCTACCACCAAAATCCCTCTCTATTTCAATAAACCGCTTAATATGTATTACCTAAGTATGGTTTCCTAAATACATCTATAACCTACTCACTGAAGAAGTCACTAAGGGATAGTTTAATTTCTACACTATTTAAAAAAAAAATACATGCCAAAATAAACGAAATTTGGGACATAAGAAAACAACTTTCTTTAATTATATTAGTAAGATGTATCAAATCTTCAAATCTACTCTTAATCATTTCTGAGCCAAAATTAATGTTCAAATTATAAAATTGAGAATACTTTAAAAACCTGATCATTTACACCTTTCCAACCATCAAAATATAGCCATTGTTATTAACAGTTTGATGTATTCTTTTTCAGGCTATTACATGTTTATCTATTAACATGTAATATATGTAATCATGTTTATCTATTTGTTTAAAAGACCATAAATTTCAAATTTTGTACACTGCTTTTTTCATTAATAACATATCTTCATTATAATTTTACATCAATACAAAGTGTTCTGTTTTCCTCTCTTTAATGGATGCATAGTATTTACTGTATATAGGAAATAAAACCATCACCAATCCCTCATAGATCAGCAAGTATGTTCTGCGTTGCCCAGCCAAATGAGAGGGTCTGGAATGAATCCACTATGGTTCAAATCTTAGCTCCACCATTTATTAGCATAAGCACTTAAGAGACTGAATTTCCCTTAACATCAGTTTCTTCACCTATAAAGGATAAAAATAATATCTATCCACAGAAGAGTCAAGGGTTTGATTCCCGGTCACAAGCAGGTACCTGGGTTGCAGGTTCAATATTCAGGCCCTGTCGGGGCTCATGCAGACGGCAACCAATCAATATGTCTCTCTCACATCCATGTTTTCTCTCTTTTTGTCTCTCTCTTTCCTCCTCCTCCCTCCCTCCCCCTTCCACTCTCTCTAAAAATCAATGGAGCCCGGCCAGAGTGGCTCAGTAGTTGAGCATCATTGACCAGGAGGTCACAGTTCAATTCCTGGTCAGGACACAGGCCTGGGTTGCAAGCTCAGTCCTCAGGGTGGGGCGTGCAGGAGGCAGCCGATCGATGATTCTCTCTCATCATTGATGTTTCTATCTCTCCCTCCCTTTCCCTCCCTCTCTGAAATCAATAAAAATATATAATAAAAAAGAAAATCAGCCCTAACCGGTTTGGCTCAGTGGATAGAGCATCAGCCTGCAGACTGAAGGGTCCCAAGTTCGATGCCGGTCAAGGACATGTACCTTGGTTGCGGGTACATCCCCAGTAGGGGGTGTGCAGGAGGCAGCTGATCGATGTTTCTCTCTTATCGATGTTTCTAACTCTCTATCCCTCTACTTTCCTCTCTGTAAAAAAATCAATAAAATATATTTTTTTAAAAATCAATGGAAAAAATAACCTTGGGTAAAAACAACAAAATTATTTAACATATAACTTGACAATGTCATATTGAAATTATTTTTAAATCACTGATAGTGTTAATAAAAATTTGAAATGGTATACAAACCATGCAACAAAAATATCCTTGTAATTTTTAAAAACTAGTTCAAAACAACTGTTTTTAATGTTGAAGCTACAAAATTTGCATAAATTCCTGTTACCCTTTAAATCTTAGCAATTTATAAATACAAGTACACAAAAACCAGAAATTAGTTACAGTACCTGTCAAAAGATCTGAACTGCACAGGTGGTTCAACAGACAGATCACCAAGAGCGCCGAGGCAGGGCGGTGGCAGAAGGGCAGGATCCACTGGGACTCCATCTGCTGGTATGTTAACCAAGCTGCGGAGAATGTCCTTTACGTTGACATTTTTTGAAACTGGAAGTGATGGTGCAGCCTTGTTGTCCATCTCATTTCCTCCATCATTTCTGTTGTCCTGAGATTTATTGACTTCCAAAGAAAGAGTGCACAGCACCTCACTGATTGCATCTGGGCCTGCACTGACACTTGGAGAAGCTGCATCCACACTGCTTCCCAAGCCAGCGGCTGTTTCCTCCCCAATGCCTGAGTCCCTTCTTCGAGCAGATGATGTGCTTTTGGATTCTTCCACTGATACTGGAGTTAATGGACTGGATGCTGCTGGTGTGTTTTCTAGATCTTACCCAGAAACAGAAGAAAAGTACAAATAAAAAAAGTTTAGAACCAATTTTAAAAAGATATATTCCATCCCATAGCAATCTATTATTTTAAATTATGAAATGTATGGCATGTTCTAAAAGGCAAAAATAAATTACATAATCTATAAAATGTTGAGTTACTGTACCTATAATAAAATTAGATGACATAATTAAAAAATAAAAATAATCTACACTAATAAAAGACAAAGATGCTAATTGACCATACCTTCGCTATGCCCTAAGCCACGCCCACCAGCCAATCAGAGTGACTATATGCAAATTAGCCCAACCAAGATGGCGGTCGGCAGCCACAGAGCTGGAGCAAGCAGGAGGCTTGGTTGCCTGGCCGATGGAGGAAGCCAAGCTTCCCACCCGCCCCGAGCAGGCTGTGGCCTCCTCTCATGGCAACAAAGTTTCAATTATAGAAGATTAATAAATCCCAGATACCTGCTTCCAGCCAGCCTCCACTGGGAGCTTGGGTGGCTGGGGGTTGTGGCCAGCCTGCACACAGCCATCAGCCCCTCACCCAGGCTGGCCACACCCTCATGGGGTGAGGGTTCCCGATGGGGTGCTTAGCCAGCCTGAAAACGGCCCTCAGCCCCTCACTCAGACTGGACAGGCACCCCAGCAGGGACCCCCACCCTGAAGGTGCTATGGCCAGCCTGCAAACAGCCATCAACCCCTCACCCAGGCTGGCTACAACCTCATGGGGTGAGGGTCCCTGCTGGGGGGCTTGGCCAGCCTGCAAAGACCCATCAGCCCCTTACCCAGGCTGGCCAGGCACCCCAGGGGGGACCCCCACCCTGAAGGGGCTGAGGCCAGCCTGCAAACAGCCACCAGCCCCTCACCCAGGCTGGCCAGGCACTCCTATATAATAAAAGTATAATATGCAAATTGACCCTAACAGCAGAACGATTGGGAATGACTGGTCTCTATGACACACACTGACCATGAGCGGAGGCCACATCTGACCAGGGGGCAGATGCTCAATGCAGGAGCTGCCCCCTGGTGGTCAGTGCGCTCCCACATGGGGGAGCTCTGCTCAGCAACAAGCCAGGCCGATGGCTGCCAGTACAGCGGTGGTGGTGGGAGCCTCTCCTGCCACCTCAGCAGCACTAAGGATGTCCGACTGCAGCTTAGGCCTGCTCCCTGCTGGCAAGTGGACATCCCCCGAGGGCTCCCGGGCTGCCAGAGGGATGTCTGACTGCCAGCTTAGGCCCAATCCCCCGGGGAGCAGGCCTAAGCCAGCTGGTGGTCATCCCCTGAGGGGTCCCAGACTGCGAGAAGGCACAGGCCAGGCTAAGGGATCCCCCCGAGTGCACAAATTTTTGTGCACCAGGCTTCTAGTAAATAATAAAATATACCTGAGAAAACCCTCCAAACTGAACATGACGTACAATGGATAGCAGTGCAAGGTTGAAAGCCATTGGCCTACAAAAAAAGTCCAAACTCCATAGGATCAGGCACAAGGTTCTTCAAAAATATAAGTCCACTACAAAGTAAACTTCATCAGGGCAGGGAATTTGTCTTCTCTAACACTTCCTCTCCAGCACCTCTAATAATGCTTGGGCCTACACAATTCCTGGAAAGCAGTAGGTGGTCAATAAATATTCATCAGATGACTATTCATTTCCAACTTTATCTCCGGCTACTCATGCCATTATATACAATCTGAACATGGGACAAAGCTTGGCCTTCCATGCCTTTATACATTGCCATTTCTCTGAACAATAACCCCAAGACCTCTATCTCAAACATGGTTTCTTCTAGTAGAAAACTTGTTACTCCTCCTCTATGCATGAACACTTCAATGATCCTCAAAATCTAGTTCAACAAGGAGCATCAACTTTTCTCTCTGACTTTTGTTCCCTCCAATCAGGTGCTCACTCCATTCCAACAAAAATGATGCATCTTGCCAATGGTTGCCAAAAACCAACATCCTGCTAAATGGTCAGTTCTCAGTCCTAATAGCACTTGGCAAAGTGGCAACAACTGATTATTCCCTCCAACTTGACAATACTCTTTCACTTGGCTTACACAACACCTCACTGGTTGTTCCTTCTTAATTTCTTTTACTTCTTCTACCTGATTTCTTAAGTTGGAAGGACTTACTGGTAGTACTCAGTCCTTAGTTCTCTTTTTCTCAACAGTTATTCCCTTAATGATCTCATTCACCCTAAAAGTTTTAAATACCAAAAAAACACACACACACACACACACACAAAAAAACACCTCAGACTATTTACATATAATTGCCTACTCTATATCCTCTATGTCTAAAAGCCACCAGTAGGGGAAAACTGAATTTATCTTCCCCCAAACATGTTTCACCTCTAGTCTGTCTATCCATCTGTACCTTATAATAATTCTTGACTACCTTCCATCTTTCACATAGCCACACCTAATATTTTAACATCTTGTTTTCTCTACCATCAAAATATGACTACTACTCACTAGCTCTACAGCCACCACCCTCGTCTATCCCTAAACCACCTCTTGCCTGGATTACTGCAACATGCTCATAACCGGTTACGTTACAGTTACATTAATGGTCCTCTTGGCTCATGCCTCCCTTTGAGAAGTCCTTGAATCTGGGTTGGGCCAGACTTATTTAACCAAGAGATTGACGCAGAAGTAGCAATAGACAGTTCTGTGCCTAAGCTCTAATGGGCAGAGGGTACATTCTAGGAGTTCCTGAATATCTCAGTGAGCAATTTGGCTAACCTGCTGAAGAAAACAGATAGAGAAACCATCAGAAGAGATAGAGGCCCTCCAAAATAATGGAGGGAAACCAAAAAATTTGGCTGAGAACAAGTATCAAGGCCCCAGACATATCCCAAGCTGAGCCATTTCAGTCCATCCGCCTCAGCTCTTGCAGCCATCCTCACTCGGGCACTAGATTAATGAGTAGAAAAGCCATCTCAGACTTTCCAACCCCATCAAATATCAGCTGTGTGCCTACTGTGTCCTGTCCAAACCAAGTTCACAGAATCATAACACAAGACTAAAGAGTTGTGGTTCAGCTCTGCCTAGGTAGCTCAGTCCTGGTACAGCATCGTCCTGGTATGCCAAGGTCGCATGTTCGATCCCGGTCAGGGCACATGTAAGAATTAACCAATGACCCAAGGCGGTTTGGCTCAGTGGATAGAGCGTTGGCCTGCGGACTGAAGGGTCCCAAGTTCGATTCTAGCCAAGGGCACATGACTGGGTTGCGGGCTAGATCCCCAGTGGGAGGCGTGCAGGAGGCAGCCAATCAATGATTCTCTCTCATCACTGATATTTCTATCTCTCTCCCTCTCCCTTCCTCTCTGAAAACAATAAAAGAAATATATTTTTTTAAAGAATTAACCAATGAACGCATAAATAAATGGAACAAAGCAAAAAAAAAAAGAAGAAGAAGAAGAATTGTGGTTTAGCCACTAAGCTTCAATATAATGTGTCACACAGCAGTATATAACTAACACACTGGGTTTTCCTTGCCCTCCAAGGTGTATTCTCAACACAGAATCCTGCATGTATCTTTTAAAAACATAAGTCAATTTTAACTCCCATACTCAAAACACTCCAATAATTCCCTATCTTCCTTCGAGTAAATATCCACAGGCCATTTCTCCTGGTTATATTCCTGGTATTATTCCACTAGACTTACTTTCTTTTCTTATACATATCACCTTCTAAAATACTATACAATTTATTTACTACATGTACTTATTTTCTATTTCCTCTCACTAGAAGATAAGCTCCATGAGGGAAGACTTTTTTCCTCTTTTGTTCATGAACATACCCAAGTACCTAGTAGGTACCCAATGAATTTTTATTGAATAAATAAAGAGCCTCCATTGGGTGGCAACTATTCCTATTATTGCAATAATTACTTCTCTAAACACAACTGGTAGCTGCTTCTATAACTCCAAATATTACAGTTACTTACCAAATCTGTCTCTGATAAGAGAATATGAGTTATTTATTCTTCACAACAAATGCTTACATGAGCAAAAATGTCTAATATTTTACTTGCAAAGGATAATATTTTCTCAACTTTTAATCAAATGACTCATTTGATTAGAACAGAAATAATCTCTTAATTGCAACTAACTACATGGTACTCAAAAAGTTTAGTGATTAATAAAAATAAGCCCTGGCTGGTGTGGCTAAGAGATTAGAGCATCGGCCTGCTCACCAGAGGGGGTTCAATTCCCAGTCAAGGGCACATACTTGGTTGCAGGTTTGATCCCTGGCTCCAGTCAAGGCAAATGCGGGAAGCAACCAATAGATGTGTCTCTCTCACATCGATGTTTCTCTCTCCCCCCTCCCTCCCTCCCTTCATTCCTGCCTCCCTCTCTTTATCTATCGCCCCCACTTCCTCTCTAAAAAAATCAATGGAAAAAATATCCTCAGGGAGGATTAACAATCAAAAAAGTACATGCTCTCACTTCCTATATAAATGGATTTAAATTATATAATCAATATTTTAACTACTATAAGCAGGTAACATTTTATTTGAACTTTGGATACCAGGGAATAAAATACGGAAACTTACCAGGAAGTGATAAAGTCCCAGTTTCACTAACAGTTCCCTTAAATGACTGGCTACGCCTTTCATTCTGAGGTTCCAAAATGTCTCTGTACTTTGAGACCATAAGAACAGAGATAAAGTATACAACAGCCAAGGCTAAAAACTGAGCTTGTTTGCTATCCTCCTGGGGAAAAATAAAAGTAGGTGATCATGCCACTATTAAATAACGTGTCTTCATTTTATTTTACATGAAAATACTTAAATATAAACATGTGAATAAATCTTTTGACATGCAGAAAATAATAAATTTAACTTATCAACAATCAGTTTTTTGGGAAAATGTCCATAAATGAGAGGTTATATGCGTGTGAAACATGAAAAGAGAAAAGTTGGCCCTTTTTTTTTTTTTTAATAAAGTAACTCAATCTGAAGAGATATGTCTCAATATACTTTCTACAACTAATCAAATAGAAATTATCATTATACATGAATAACTATTTTTATTTCTAATCATAAGAATTAAAATACATAAAATATAAAATAACAGTTTTCCTAAAACACAAAACATTAGAGAAAAAAGTAAGAATATCAGATATGTCAAAGTAATTTTTAAGATTACTTTAGTACAGACAACCAAGTATCAGAATTGAAAGTATAGTGTCTGCAAAAAAGAAAAGGAAAAACTGGATTGACCTCAAAAAGAGGTTTAGGCTTCATCCTAAACTCTAGAGTTCACCTGCATATCTCTACATCAATAGCCTCTTCATCTGGCCAAATTCCCCATTTTCAATGGGATCCTCAGCACATCACTATTTGATAACTTATCAAAATAAGTTTGAATTTAATTTAAAAGAAAAAAATAAAACCTTCCCATCAAATCCTGAAAATTAAAGGTATTTTGAGCCAGGCTGATGTGGCTCAGTGGTTGAGCTTTGACCTATGAACCAGGAGGTCATGGTTCAATTCCTAGTCAAGACACATGCCCAGGTGCCCGATCCCCAGGGGGGGTGCATGGAGGAGGCAGCCTATCAATGGATATCTCATCATTGATGTTTCTATCTCCCTCTCCCTTCTCATCTGAAATCAATAAAAATATTTTTTAAAGGTATTTTGAGTAGCAGATAAATTTAGGAAGAGGAAAACAAAGAACACTATTGTCTAGCAGAAAAATAAATGGAAATTAATGGTACCAATTAACTAAAAATTAATAACTAGCGTCAAAACTTTTGGACACAATAAAATTCAAGAAAAAAAAATGAAGATAGCCACCTGATACAGTATGACATACTTATAATCAGACAAGAACCTATGGTACTTTTTAGGTTCTACTGTAAGAACTTATTACTCTTGATGGAAAAGGTAAATGAACATTCTTCCTTTTCTATTAACCATCCCTTTTCTCAAGATACCCGTGTTCCTGTGCCACACAATCCTGCCATCTATTATAATAATCAGTGCTAATGATATCAACATTTAAAAGGCAGACAAACAAGTTACTTAGTCTTACCTTCTTAATCTCTTATAATTTATTTAAGCGTAACTGCATCCTTATTTAGCCCATTAATATGTTTAATGTTTACTAATTAAATCCATGCAATAAACTGTAGCTATCATTTATTGACTACTCACTGTGAGCTAGCCACTGTGCTATACTTTATATACATTCCTTTACCCCTTAGAACAAGATAAGAATTAGAGAAGTTAAGTAATTTACCTAAGGCCATATAGTAAGTGAAAAAGCAAATGTAAACTCAGATTAGAGTGATTAAATACCTTAGCTCTTAACTTCGGGGCAATCATTTCTTTATATACCTAATCTTAAATCATTTCTTTTTCCATCAAAGTTTGCTTTGGCTAGAAGAGGCTCTGAGATAAGGTTTGGGAAATAGAAACTTTTCTCTTTTCTAAAACTCCTACCAAGTGGTTATATAACTTTTATAATTAATAAAATTAAAATCACTGCCAAAACCGGTTTGGCTCAGTGGATAGAGCGTCGGCCTGCGGACTGAAAGGTCCCAGGATCGATTCCGGTCAAGGGCATGTACCTGGATTGCGGGCACATCCCCAGTAGGAGATGTGCAGGAGGCAGCTGATCGATGTTCCTCTCTCATCGATGTTTCTAACTCTCTATCTCTCTCACTTCCTCTCTGTAAAAAATCAATAAAATATATTTAAAAAAAAAAATTAAAATCACTTGTAACTTTAATAAATTACAATATAGACATAGGAAATAGTCTAATTCTCTGTCCAAATATCCTATCTAATAAAAGAGAAACATGGTAATTGGTGTACGACCGCTACCCTTCCCATTGGCTAATCAGGGCGATATGCAAATTAACTGCCAGCCAAGATGGCGGCCAGCAGCCAGGCAGCTTGAAACTAACATGAGGCTTGCTTGCTTCAGTGACGGAGGACTCCAATGTTCCCCGCCTGCCACTGCAGGCCTCTGAGCTGGCAGTGTGAAACATAGTTACAAAAATAGAAGCTAAACAAAACCCCAGAAACCAGCTTTCAGCTAGCCGGGATCTCAGACCTGGAGTTGATACAGAGTTTTGATTGTAGAACCTAAACAAACCAGATACCTGCTTTCAGGAGGGGAGGCCTAAGAGCTGGAGACTCAGAGCTAAAGCTGGCTCAGAATAAAAAATAAAAAAAAGAAAAAAAGGAGCAGTTGGGAGCTTCAGTCCCAGCCTGAAAACAGCCCTCAGCCCTTCACCCAGACTGGCCAGGCACCCCAGTGGGGACCGCAACCCTGAAGGGTGTGTGACCAGCTGCAAACAGCCATCATCCCCTCATCCAGGCTGGCCAGGCACCCCAGTGGGGACCCCCACCCTGATCCAGGACACCCTTCAGGGCAAACCAGCCAGCCCCCACCCATGCACCAGGCCTCTATTCTATATAGTAAAAGGGTAATATGCATCCCAGCACCGGGATCAGCAGAGCCGCGAGGTCTCCCGGCACCAAGATCAGCATGACAGGGGGCAGCGCCCAAACCCCCTGATCGCCCTGTGGCTCTGTGTGTGACAGGGGGCGGGGCAACAACCTCCCTATCGGCCCTGCTCTGTTCCTGACAGGGGAAGGCGCCCCAACCCCCTGATCAGCCCTGCTCTGTGCCTGATAGGGAGGAGCCCCCCAACCTCCTGATCGCCCTGCGGCTCTAAAATACATCTGTGCTAGTGGCCAGAGATGTGTTTAAAATGGGGGGGGGGGGGGGGGTTGTGGGGAATAGGGTTGGGAGGGGCACTGGGAAGAAAGTGTTCACCTGTGTGTGACAGGGTGCGGCACCCCAACCCCCCCGGCCCCACGGGCCCTGCTCTGTGTGTGACGGGGTAGAGCCATAACCTCCCCATCGGCCCTGCCCTGAGTGTGACAGTGGCGGCGCCCCAACCCCCTGATCGGCCCTGCTCAGTGGGTGATAGAGGGCGGCGCCCCAACCCCCCCACCCCACGGGCCCTGCTCTGTGTGTGATGGGGTAGAGCCATAACCTCCCCATCAGCCCTGCCCTGAGTGTGACAGTGGTGGCGCCCCAACCCCCTGATCGGCCCTGCTCTGTGGGTGATAGAGGGCGGCGCCCCAACCCCCTGATCCGCCCTGTTCTGTGCATGACAGGGGGGAGCTCCCCAACCCCCTGATGGGCCCTGCTCTGTGCGTGACAGGGGGGAGCTCCCCAACCCCCTGATGGGCCCTGCTCTGTGCGTGACAGGGGGCAGCGCCCCAACCCCGATTGGCCCTGCTCTGTGCGTGACAGGGGGTGGCGCCGCAACCTCGCCATCGACCCTGCCTTGAGTGTGACAGGGGGCGGTGCCCCAACTCCCCAATCGGCCCTACCCTGAGCGTGACTGAGGGTGGCATCGCAACCTCCCAATCCGCCCTGCTCTGTGCATGTCAGGGGGTGGCGCCCCAATTCCCCAATCAGCCCTGCTCTGAGCCCAACCAGGGGCTGCACCTAGGGATTAGACCTGCCCTCTGCCACCCAGGAGCAGGCCTAAGCCAGCAGGTCGTTATCTCCCGAGGGGTCCCAGACTGCGAGAGGGCACAGGCCAGGCTGAGGGACCCCCTCTCTCCCCCGAGTGCACAAATTTTTGTGCACCGGGCCTCTAGTCATAATATAATAACTTGTTAAAAAATTCCAAAAAGCCTGATCATACAGAGCCAGGGTGAGGAACTTTTATTTTAAGTGCTATGAAAGGACATTAGAGAATTTTTACAGCAAAAGAGTTAATATCATCTATTCTAGATTTTTAAAGATTACTCTAGGACAGTGATGGCGAACCTTTTGAGCTAGGCGTGTCAGCATTTTGAAAAACCCTAACTTAACCCTGGTGCCGTGTCACATATGGAAATTTTTTTATATTTGCAACCATAGTAAAACAAAGATGTATATTTTTGATATTTATTTTATATATTTAAATGCCATTTAACAAAGAAATATCAACCAAAAAAATGAGTTCGTGTGTCAGAGGTGACACATGTGTCATAGGTTTGCTATCACTGCTCTAGGACATACAAGGTTATGGGGCAATAGAATGGACACATGCTCAAGAAAGGAGAATGGAAAGAGAAGGAAGCAGCAATATTGGGTCCCAAAATGAACCAGTCAATGGATTCTTAAAAAACAAAACTTAATGGTTTCTTGATTAAAGGAATAACAGCAGCTACCAAAAAGTAAAAAAAGAGAAAAAAAATTTTAATTGAGATTTAGAGAGGCAGCATAATCATATGATTAATATCAAAATTTCAAGAATTAGATTTCCTAATCTAAGTGGGTTAGATTCCCTAGTCCTTAACCCACTTCCACCTTTTACTACTTGTGTGATCTTCAGCAGTTATTTAACCTAATACTATCTTTCTCGTAGGATTATTGTGTATATTAAATGAGAAAATACATAGAGCATCCAGTTCTATGCTTAATACACAGTAAGTGCTCAATAATTATTCGCTATACTATTAACAAATTGTATATGTGTATAAACTTAATGAAGAGCTCAGGAGAGGACTAAAACACAAACGTGGAGAAGATGAAGAATTGAAGTTATAAAGTTTATAAAAAACATGTAATAGAAAGCATCTAGTACTTAACACACAGTAATTGTTCAATAAATATTAACTAATAACAAGACTCCAAATCCCTGTGAGTAGGATTACAAGTGATTTTTATTTTCATATTATACTTTCTTATATGACTGTACAATTTCTATATGCAGCTTGGCCATATCCTATATCAAAATCAGCTAAAACACAACTTTTTCATCTTTAAAAAATTAAAAACACCACACACAACATTTCATCATTTACCAGTATGTCATATTTATATTTCTTTGAGGGAAAAATATCCAATATTCAGAAAATAATAAGACATTCAGGACTTAGGCATTTCACTACTTTCAGAGTATGGATTCTGAAGTTCAGACTGCTGGGTCTGAATCCTATAATTTACTAATAACTCCATTAGCTTGAAAAAGTTACTCAAGCTCTATGCGCCTCAGATTCCTCATTTATAAGATGGAACTTAGAACAGTATCCAACTCAAGAAGTTGTTGCACTTAATGAGTACATGTGAAGCACTTATAGTGCTTACTATATAATAATACGCTATTCTCTTTAGTGTAATTGTTCTGATATATTAGTTCCATTTATATAAATAATATCTCCCAATATTCTATGATTCTAAGATTACTGTCAAAAAACTGGCTTCTTCTTTCTACTCGACTATTTTATCACAGAGAGTTTTCATTCTCAATATTTTGGGCCTCAGAGGAAATACATATCAGCTAAGAGAGTACGTGAAAGAAATACTGTTACTTACGATGTCTCTGAAGACAACTGCCCTAAGTCGATTGATATCCATGTCCTGTAGGAGCCTGTCAAAATCTCTCACTGGAGATATACCACCAGTTACCATGTCCACTGGACTCTAAGACAAAAAAAAAAAAAAAAATTACACAGATATTTTTTAAAGTAAACACAGTATTCCAGTAACCAGAGAAATCAGGCTATTAAGTACTTGTTTTTCATACTTCTTTCTCTCTCAGTTTTCCTGTTGTTATTGTTGTTGTTGTTTTTTGTTGTTGTTGTAGTTTTTAGATGCTGGGTTAGAGGTGGCGGTATAGAAGGGAGCCAGGAAGGAAAAAACAAACTGCATGCTAACTCACCAAGTACATGAAATACAAATTGACATAGTTGAAGGGGAAAGGTACAGTAGACACAAGAAAAGTAAACATTTGGAAAAGCAGACAAGATTAAGTATAAGCAAATCTTTACTGTGTATTTAAACACAAATATTTAAATGTTACGTCCACAGACTAAAATAACTATTTTAGGACCTCTGTCAGATTTATTTAACTTTATGTTGAAATGAACAAATAAAGTTAAGACTTAATCATAAATAAGAGTGTGCTTTTTTACTTAATTAATGATTCTATATCTCACCTTTGCTGTGGATTTCCCCATGGAGATCAGGCTGTGCACTGTTTTCTGGCCTTTGGTGGCATCTCCTCTTGTTTTCAGTTGTGAATGCTGCTGACACTCCAAGCAATTCCTGACTGCCACTGCACACACTGTTATTTATTTTAAGGAAAAGATTGGGTAAGAAAAGAAAATTATATTTAAGATTATAGAACTGATAAAAATCACCTACCCAATACGATTTACATAAGATTTTATTGGAACCAGATTACCTTCAGCAAAGTCCTGAAATGACCCTGGACTTTCTCACCTACTGTTTGTTTTCTGACTTTGGTAGTGACTCTGTTAGGGGCCACTGCTAAGAGTGAATCGGTTCAAGAACCTTAACATACTACTGTTTCTTAGATCTCACCTAAGCTACTTGCAATGATCTCTTATTAAGAAAAAGATAGGGGGAAAAGAACAAGAAAGAGAGTTGCAAAGGAACAGAAAGCAAGTCACACTGCATAAACTAGTCTATGACAATAACCTATTATCTTCATTGAAGTAGAATAGTTAAATTGGAAATGCATGTTTTTCTGATGATGTATTATTACAGCATTATATTAATAGAGTGATAGAGAGTATAGCTTTTATATGGAAATATTTATAGGGTCTACATTTTACTGGCTTTCATTAAAACTGTTTAAAGGGTGAAAAGCGAAAAGGACATTACTATACAGTCCAAAATTACTTCTCTAAAAATCTAACCAATTGGGCAGCTACTTGAGTTACATAGAAATTAATTCTGAATTTTAAATGATGAATTAAGTAATGCACAATTGACTAATAATTGCTTGACATCACATAACCATCTTACTTCCCAACCAGATCAGTAACACTCAATGTATCTGATCAGAATACGAGTGGGAGAGAAATTAGGAACAAGACAGCCTTGGCCAGATAGCTCAGTTCATTGGAGAATCATCCCATACACCAAAAGGTTGTGGGTCCAATTCCTGGTCAGGGCACATACCTAGGTTGTGGGTTTGATCCCTGGTCTGAGTGTGTACAGGAGGGAACCAAATAAATGTTTCTCTCTCACATCAATGTCTCTCTCTTCCTCTCCCTTTGTCTCTCTAAAAATCAATAAAACATATACTCAAGTGAGGATTAAAAAAAGGAAATTAGGAACAAAACATAAATTAAAGTGGGGATTTTAAATACCACCAGACTACCATAAGGCAACAGGCACAGAATTGAGAAAGAGAAGCATTCAGAAAGGTGTCAAAAGTAAACAACAAAAATTAGAAAAAAGGAAGGAAAGGAGGAAGGGAGAATATGGAATGCAACTCTGTCAAATCTGGAATCATCCCCAGGAAAATAACCTTTGTACTATTTTTTGACAAGTTACATAAAATCAAGTTTGGGTCTGCATTACAACCATAGAGGACTGCCTAGTGTCAATCAGTCCCAGGAGTACAGGTTACTCACTATTGTTGCCCTCTAACCTTCCTTCCCCAGCCTCAGGAAAGAGGAGACCAGGGATCAAAACATTTGGATTATTTACCAAGCTTACCATACTGTACTAAGTGACTTTGAACAAGTTACTTTCTGAGTCTCTTTTCCATATACAGGAAAAGATAGTGCTACAGTAGATTGAATTTTCTCTTTATTTTCTTCTACAGCTATGAAAATTAGAGCATTACAGTATTCCCTGGCTTCCAAATCTGATGCTTCTTGAGTAAAGCAGTGCTAGTGTAGCCTTATATTTTTTAATTCTAGAAATGTACTTTTTTTAGGAAAGTGGAGAGATTTTTAAAATGGCATAAACAAAAGCAATGGAGTCTCAATATTTTAATGACTAATTAAATGTTTAAGGAAATATACTGTAACAAAGAAGGGGTAGGATCACTAAACAAGCTACTATATTCACATTCCAACTTCACCAATTACACATTCTGAATTTCGATAAGTTTCCTATTTTCTCTGATCTCAACTTTCCTCATGAATAGAAAAAACGAAAATGATCGTTGGCCCATTGTGAAAATCAGCAATAATGACAAATTACAGCAGTCAATAAGTAATAGCTGGTTTTGCTATGTTCACCATTTGAATCTTTTTTTTTTAAATTTATCTTTATTGTTGAAAGTATTACAGATGTCCCCTCCCCCCCCCTTTACCCCTCTACCGGTTTCTCACCCCCTCTCCAGGCCTTTACCACACTATTGTCTTAATCTTTCTTACTTAAAATTTTAAAACAACTTTCTAAAAATTGTTATGCCAAATTCTTTAAAGTATCCTAAGTTTAAAAGTACTCTGAACAGCATTTTGAGTAAAAATAATCACTGTACCAAAAAAGACTAAGTACAAATATATCTCAGTTTATATAACACATTCTTACTAAATATGGGGAAATATTTCATTAATTAGACTTCCCACTTCTAATGCTGCCTTTTACAGTCTGTCTTCGTAAGTCATAGCTTGTAATGGTTTTGCTTCCACTTTCTGGTCCCACTCTCTCCAACCTACTTCTCTCCATTTAATAAGAAAATCATTAACAAAGTATCAGTATTTACAACTGGAAATAAGACACCTTCTGTGTTAAGTAAAAAAAAAAAATTGGTGCTGAGGCCGGTTTGGCTCAGTGGATAGAGTGTCGGCCTGCGGACTGAAAGGTCCCGGGTTCGATTCCGGTTAAGGGCATGTACCTGGGTTGCGGGCACATCCCCAGTGGGAGATGTGCAGGAGGCAGCTGATCCATGTTTCTCTCTCATCAATGTTTCTAACTCTCTATCCCTCTCCCTTCCTCTCTGTAAAAAATCAATAAAATATATTTTTTAAAAAAAATTGGTTCACCTAAGGCAGCCCAGTAACACTAAAATTCTTTTCACGGATTTTAACTTTTACCTAAGGAAGAACTGCCTCCAGAAGAATAGAGGTTTAGTAATTTGATTAACTGCTTTAACAAATTACCACAGCTTATTTGGACAACGGCTGTGCTGGAATCATGCTAGTTTAGAACCTTGCTACTCAATTGTGTTAGTAAGAGAAGCAACATCGATATCACACAGACTTATTAGAAAGACAAGTTTAGGCCTCATACCAGACACATGTAATCTAAACTGCATTTTAACAAGATCCTCTCTGGTGATTTATGTGTATAAATTATTTTTTGTTCTCTTTTCTTTAAAAATTTTTTTTTCAATTATAGTTTACATATAATATTATATTAGTTTCAGGTGTACAGAGTGATTAAACATTTATATAACTTAGGAAGCAATCCCCCTAATAAGTCTACTGCCCATCTAACACCATACATACTTATTACAATATTACTGACTATAGTTTCTATGCTTTACCCCACTTCCCTATGACTATTTTTACAACTGGTAATTTGCACATTAGCTGGGACTTGTTAGAAATACAATTTGAGGCCTCATCCCAGACCTATATAATCTACTCTGCATTTTAACCAGATCCTCTCTGGTGATTCATGTGTATAAATTTTCTTTTTTTAACTTGAGAAGCACTACCTTACAGCAAAAAAAAAAAAAGATTAGAAAAAGAGGGATAATGCTGACCAGAATCAATTTAGTTGATTTTTTTCAAAACATGTCCTTCCTCTTCTATACAACTTGTCGACGACTACTCTAGCACAGTACATACACAGTCCTTCACTCTCTGCAAGTTTAAAAGTAGCGTATGACAAAATGACTAGCACACATTTGCCTAACAACAAGAGAAAGATAATGTTCAATTTAATTTGTCTGGATTACTAAAACTTTTTCAAGTAAATTCCTAACTAATGGGTTTTAACAGCTCACCAAGTCGGAGACATTGCCGCAAAATTCCTCCAGATGACATATTTTTTTCAGCTTCAATTTCAGTAAAGCCCAGAGAACTTGCAAATATGAGCACATCCACAAGGCTGATTAGCCTCTGCAAAAATGTCACAGAGGCTTCTATGGAGAGGCCCTGAGTAGGCTCAATATTCTCCAGCTCATGCTGTAAAGAATCAAGTTTGACAATTACATCTATATTCTGATAAAAATCTAATTTTATTACATCATTCCCCAATGTTCTAAATTTTATAAAAAGCCAGGCTTCCAGAAATCTACCACCACAAAGTGATTTCCTTATCATTTCATCTAAAAAAGGGCAAAGGAAACATACAGGTGAAACACTGTCAATCATTTCATATTCACTAACTGACACATCCCTAAGAAATCAGCATTCCTTTTAGTACTTTCTTTTCTGTTGCTTTGATTTACAGCACATTCAAGTTTTAATCACTAAAGATGCATAAAAGTCATGTTTTCACACCAAGTTTATAGAGTAGTTAAGTCCTTACTGTAGCCGATGTAGCAGCTGAAAGCAATGGCAGTATACCCCCACAAGCCATGACCATATTGTCCATCACTTGAGAGATGAGATGAATTGTGTTGTGTACAAAGATGACATTATCACTGCTATTCACGAAGTCCATAACTGTCTTTGTTGAATGGCTGTCCAAAGATAAATGGTGTTTACTGATAAAGCTAAAGAAAGGAAATCACAATTTGCCTACTTGAGGGGAGGGAGGATAAGAAGGTGCTTTTGCTTCATCTTGAAAGCTTGAGTAAGATAATGATGCAGCAGGCACATGGGGGTGTATACTTCCTCAGAAGATGCGGGCCATTCCATAGCAGCAGTTACTATCCAAGCCCTTTTCCAGTGCTGAAACATAAATACTATTCATCTGACACTTGATATAAAAAGTTGAACTAAAATATCCTTAACTAGGAACAAAACTGAGAAGCCATGTGGCAAACATTAAGAGGTAAATGGTGCTAAATGTGCTACTGAAAATGAATTTTCTACTAACATTTTCTTAGATAATTTCATAATATGCTTTTATATGGAGTAAAAGTAATATACAAATAACAATAAACAAATTAGCACTTTTAAAATCATAAATCATACAATCAAGGATAATCTGAAACACAGATTTTGTTATACCAAAAATTCACTGGAGAACTGGAAGTTATTCTTAAATGCCAATTTTTTAGTAGCTCTAATAATAAACCCATTTGGTGGATCTACCTCCAGGTGAATTACATACTGTAAAATATGTTACAGGAAATAAATGTTCGACAAATTTTTAAAAAGAAAAATCTTCAAGTTTTTGTAATGAGACAGAGTAACTCATTTTTATAATGACAAATAAGTTAATTCAATAAAACCTTATCACAGAAATAATATATACTCTATTTTTAAGCAATTAATTGCAAAATGTTAACTATGTAAATTTCTTTGAAAACAAAGGCTAAAATTTATTACACAACATCTTCTATAGTAAACATATGGACAAACCTTCTCCACATCTGTATATCTGTTTCTATTGAAAATAACAGATCAGTGAGCAAACGCTGATGCATATGAGACCATTTGAATTCAGGAATACGAAACATAGTAGGTCTGGAATCCCTCCTTTGTCCATTAACGACATCTGATGCTATTCCTTGCCCTGACTGCTCCTGTTGCCTTGACGTCTAATACAGAAAATTAAAAAGAGTAATAAAATAAGTTCAATTTCAAAGGAAGGCATTAATAAGTAATTTAAAACCTTCTATAAAATGCATCTAACAAATACATTTTAAGATACTAAGGAACCAAATTAAAGAAAAACTATCAATGAGTAATAAAAATACTTTAATACATTTAAAACAGTTGTCAAATATACTAAACTAGCACAATTCAACATACTTAACTTGGAATCACGTTAGTATTACCACCAGCTGATGTAGCGTTTTATAAAAGAATTCAGAGAAGTTCTCTATTTTGAATATTAGCATGAAAGAAAGGCAGTATCTGGATTATAAACTGGCTAGAATTAAGAACAACAACAACAAAAAGACAACAGAATAAAGGACAAACCAACAAACAGGAAGGAGGGAGAGAGAAAAGAGTTGAATAAAGGGGAAAAGGACACATGCAACCAACAACTGTCTCATGAATTCCTCTGGATACTAGTAAAGGAGAAAGCTGGGCCTCCAGACCTCACAAAAGCTTCCCTCCTTCAAATTAAACACACTTCATGGGACAATTTTAAACCACACACTTTGTATAAAACAGTACACACTAGCAGGTGGTTCTGCAGGAATGTAAATCTAGATTTTGTTGGAAAATTAATGTGCTATGGCTGGGTTATCAAAAAAAGTATAAAACACAAGTATTTTTAATATTTGCTTTATAAAGCAAAATTATGCCAATCCTGAAAATTAATAGTAGTAACTTTTAGTGATGCTAATAAAAGTTGCCATTAAATGAACTCATACTACAAGCCAAATGCTGTGCTAAAGAAATTAAATCTTTAGATACATTGCATTTATGAAATTGCAAATAGGATACAATGAATTCTAAACAAAAATAAAATATACATATACTTGCTCTATTTTAACTCAGGCAAATACATTTCAAGAAGACATAATCACCTCAAGCACAGGTTGAAGAGGTTGAGATGCCTCCACGTTAGTACTGGCCTTCAATTCCAATTTCTCAGTATCTGTGGCAACACTGGAAACATCCAACCTCGCAATCTTCTGGTCAGAAGTAGTAGGAGACTCTAAGACATTATCATGAGCATCATTAATTGCTTTGGTTTTTCTAGCCAAGTCAGTTTTCTTCCCTTCATCCAGCATCTGACCAATGTCTGATTGCATAACTGTTTGGGAAGCAGTCGTGTCTGGTGAGGTAGCTGAAGACCCTGCATCTTTAGAATCTTGAGTTTCAGTATCAGCTTGCTTCTTACTTAAAGGTTCCTCCTCTTGAAGTGTTAATTTTTGGTCATTACTAAACATGTCCAGTCTTTCCCTGGCTTCAGTTGTATGGGGAGACAAACTATTTCCTTGAAGCTCTGTGGGTAGACTGGCTTCCTCAGTAGGACTACTATCTACCTTCAGTTCTACATAATCCTCATCATCTTCTTCCTCTCCTATAGACTTATCCAATAATTCTGGCGCCTCTGAAGCATCCTCTTCTGAAGGAGAACTTACTGAAGCAGTTACTTCACTGACAGTCATATCTTTGGCACCTGTTTTCAAAGTATTAGAGAAAATGGTACCAACTTCTACTGTGTCAGAAGGTACTTCTAAATCACCTGCATTTGCTATGTCATTTATCGGTGTTTTCTCTAAAGGGACTTCATCCAGTAACTCTTCATTTCCTTGCCCAGTTTTCATTTCTTCATTAGCTGTATTATAAGTCTGCAGTTCAATGTTGGAGGCAGAGTCAGAAGAACTTGTCTTCTCAATACTTGACTTTCCATCACTATTTTTGGTGACATGAGGAGACACAGGAGAATCCTTCGTATCTGATTGTTGGGATCCTCCAGAAACATTTACATCCCCGCTAATGCCAGAAACTGCTTGAACTGAACTTGAAGAACATTGCCCTATATCATCAACATCTCCCTGGTATTCCCTAAATATGTTGGCAAGGTTTTCTTTGTGTATTTCGAAAGTGACCTAGATGAAAGATATATAATTAGTCAAAATAGGCAAAAAAAAGGAACAAAGCATGCAGAACATAAATATATATATATATATATATATATATATATATTTTAGAACATAAATATATTTAACAACTTTTCAAATATTCAGTTTATATAAATGCAATAAAACAATTTTCCTGTAATATCCTTATAAAATGATAAGTCAATCACAAAATTATGAACAATCAAGAAAAATTATAGCTAATCTTAATGCTAACAGGTAGCATGCCATCAAACTACAATAAGAACATAGTTATTTAGACTATTTGAGATGTACAGGAAAAGAACACCCTAGTCTATTGACCTCTACCAACTTGTACCAGGATCTAAGTATGTACCATTGAAAAGTGTGTGGTGCACTAGATAACACATTGTTTCAACTGCAATGAAAACTCATTTCCCCATGACTTATCCTCAGCAGAAATTAAAAACTATCAATTAAGCTCACAATTTGAGCATCTCTCTATATATTAAACTAGAGGCCTGATGCACAAAATTCATGCAAGGGGCTAGGCCAGGGGTGGGCAAACTTTTTGACTCGAGGGCCACAATGGGTTCTTAAACTGGACCGGAGGGCTGGAACAAAAGCATGGATGGAGTGTTTGTGTGAACTAATATAAATTCAAAGTAAACATCATTACATAAAAGGGTACGGTCTTTTTTTTTTTTAGTTTTATTCATTTCAAACGGGCCCGATCCGGCCCCGCGGGCCGTAGTTTGCCCACGGCTGGGCTAGGCCCTTGCAGCCGCGATGGCTTATCTCAGCCCTTGCAGCCCCGGCTTCATCTGGAAGGTCACCTGGAAGGACGTCCAGAAGGTTGTTCAGCTGTCCAGTCTAATTAGCATATTACGCTTTTATTGTTATAGGCTAGAAGCCTGGGGCAAGACATTTGTGCACTGGAGTGGGGGGTCCCTTAGCCCAGCCTGCACCCTCTCGCAGGGAGTGGGCCTAAGCCAGCAGTCCGGCAGCCCCCGAGGGGTCCTTAGTGCTGCCGCAGAGGTGGGAGAGGCTCCCGCTACCGCCCCTGCACTCGTCAGCCATGAACCCGGCTTCTAGCTGAGCAGTGCTCCCCCTGTGGGAGTGCACTGATCACCAGCTCCTGCATTGAGCGTCTGCCCCCTGGAGGTCAGTGCACTTCATAGCAACCAGTCGTTCCACCATTCGGTCGATTTGCATATTAGCCTTCTATTTTATAGGATTACTAAAACCTTTTTTACTAAGCTAGAAAATACAAATTCTTTTAGAAGTGAAAATAAAATTCAACCTTTCACCAAAGGTCAACGGTAATTTTCCAAGTCTGAACTGTCACAAATGGCCTGCAAGTTACAGTTATTCCAGCTATGCACCCATTCATTCCACTTGTATATGACTGGCTACTATGTATTCAACACTGTCAGCATATCATGCTTAGCCTTTTACCCAACTAAATGATAAAAAAAAAAAAAAATGATTAGGAAAAAGTATAAAAGTGAGTACTGTGATTTTTAATGTCAAAGGTTTGATTTTTTATCTCATCAATATTATCTTATAGGCAATCATTATGTTTGCCACTGGTGTTGCAATGGGAAATGTCTCTCAAAAGGTTATAATACTTGAAGAAAGTAGAAGCATAATTACAGTTTATCAATGCAAGAATTGTTTGCTCCTATAACTTACGAGAGATATATAGTAAACTGAACCTTTAGTCAATGTAATTGAGCCCTAGTATAGAGGAATGGTAGTGGTTAATAACAAAATGATTTTTTATGCCCAAATATCCATAGGCCTTTTTGAATCACAGGGGAGTATACACATAGGTAAAAGGCAAGGAAAAATAATAATACACAATGCACACATTTTCTTCTATAGCTATTAACTAGCCTTGAATCATGGGCATTCACAGTACATTCATGCCATGATGTGATATAGCTAAAAATAAAAATGTTCAGGGCTCCTGCCGAGGGGACAGCTGGCTGCACCCAACCTGAATCTGCAGAGCACGCCCCGCTGGGGGAGCTAGAGTTGGAGACTCTGGCAGAGACTGCATGGTATGGCTCTGGAGTAGGGGCCCCAGCTGAGTTCCTGACCATGCTGCCCCCAAGTAGGAGACCCACTAGCCCCATCCTCCTGACCCCAGTAATCCCACCCTACTGAGCTCTCGCCTTGTGGAAGGGTCTGTGAGGCACGGCCAGCCTGGGCCCACTCTACAGTCTTTCTTCAGAAGGCTGTGGAGGAAGATCAGGCAACCTTGGGGGGTGGCTGAGTAGCAGAGGTAGAGGCAGACCTCAGAAAGCCTTTGGCCTTTTATTGATTTGCCCCCAGCTCAGAGCTCAAAATAAACATATAAGATAAATGTCAAGTAATAAGAAATCTGGAGGAAAAAAGGAGGTGGAAAATAACTAAAGACAGTCTAGGTGGAAAGGTGTATTTTGCTAGGGTAAGTGGGCAAGGTATCTGAAGATACTACATTTGAAAAGAAATAAGAATAAAGTGAGAGAGCAAGCATATCAAAAGTAAAACAGATTTAGGCAGAAGGAAGAACAAATGCAAAGGCCCTAAAACCAAAATAAGCATGGTATGTTTGAGGAATAATAGACCAGTAGACAGAGAACTATATATGGTAAAGTCAGAGATGTAGCCATTGGCTAGTCAGCCGTGGGCAAACTACAGCCCGCGGGCCGGATCGGGCCCGTTTGAAATGAATAAAACTAAAAAAAAAAAAGACTGTACCCTTTTATGTAATGATGTTTACTTTGAATTTATATTAGTTCACACAAACACTCCATCCATGCTTTTGTTCCGGCCCTCCAGTCCAGTTTAAGAACCCACTGTGGCCCTCGAGTCAAAAAGTTTGCCCAGGGCTAGATCATGAAGACGGAGCATTACAGACTGTGTTAAAGATTGAATTTTATTCTGAGTGAGAGAGCACCATTAGAGAAATCCAAGTACAAAGGAAACAGGATCTGATTTCTTACAGTATCAGTTTATTTAGAAAACTGACTTTAGGGAGATCATTTCTGCACTGACACTATCACCTAAGGAACACAAGTCACATAACTACCAATCTCACAGGGATTTTCAAAATACAGATCACTTATCTCTACAATAGCCAGTGCTAGAATGAGTTTAGTTTTCAATAATCATTTGCTTTTTCTTATTCAAATTAAGGATTTTTAAATTGTTTTATTATGAAACGTATCACTAAATCTCTTGCTAGTTCTGCATCCCAGGGAGGTCTTTCCTTGGGGCTGTGGGACTATCTCTTTGCAACATGAACATCAAGGATGGTGGGGCCCTGTCTCCTGTCCCTATGGAAGTTCAGAGCCTGGGTACTTGACTCCAGATGTCAAAAATGTATAAGAATACTAATTTTTCTTTTGGATAAAAGCCAGTGGATTGTACCTGCTTCTGCACTTGTAGTCAAATCTATTCAAAATAGTGCTTTGCCTTTCCTAAGCAAACCAACTTGTTTACTATTTCTTCTGTAAATATGTATATTAAAAATGCTTTTTAAATTCTAAAGTTGACTTTTAAATTTCCCCTTGGTGTACTCCAATTGCCTAAAAGCAAAATTGCCAATGAGCAATTATCATTGCTGTGATCTTTTTTGATAACTGTTTTCCTAATGGTATTTGTGACTGATAATTCCTAATTAATTACCAGATATTGTTCTAAATTACCCAGCTAAAAGACTAGTCATTAATCTTCACAATCATTTGATAGCTAATCTATAGCTGTTTGTAATGTTTGGAAAGCACTTCTATAAACTACTAGTTAGAGATACTCTTGAGCTAATAACTACAACATTTCTTTTGCCGTTACTTTCAACTTAATTAGCACTCAAATTTACTAATTAGGAGCTAAAAGATGAATACATCAAGAAATTATGATTTTAATAATATATTTTTTTAAATTCTAACTTATTAAAAATTTACTTTTAAATGTTAGGAAATGTTTAGGAACAGGCTTTCTTTTTAAAGCAAATGCATCCTTTTCATTGTACTTTATTTTCCTATGGAAATACAAGCTGAATATGATACACTAACTTCTAATTCTTAGGTTACCAACCTTTCCACAGTTGATAAATAAGACATGTCTTAAAAAATAGCTAAGTCTTCCCATATGGAGTAGCATCCATAAGCATAGCTCAGTGATTACCACCACACAATATATCTTTCACAAAGACTCTGATCCAACACCTTGCAACAATGGTATATGATAACACATAATTAAGTTAAGATCAGATTATAAATATGTGTATGCTTATAAAAATTTACTGATCTAATTTATGCAAATCACACTGATTATAAATCTAAATACTCTGGTTCTAACCTAACCTCTTAAGTGCTACCCTAATACAACCTGACTTGAATAATATCAAGAATAAAGCTTATGCTATCCTAAGAAAACTACCTAAAAGAACAGATAGGAAAATTAACATCATAAGTTCAATAACAAAGGGAAAGAAGCCCAGGAGGAAAACAAATCATATATATATAATAAGCATATACTCATGGAATAAACATTTTTAATATATTTTTATTGATTTCAGAGAGGCAGGAGAGAGAGAGATAGAAACATTTTTTGAATAGCTAGTGTATTTTGATGGGGTCCAGAAGACAATACCCCAAAATATAGCATGTTGGATACTGAATATTTTAAAAAGACGGAACTTAAGAAACAGGTACAGGAAAAACTCTGACCTCTCAATCCTCCCCTGAAGTGGATCATAGATTTTAAAAATATCACCTCCACCAATTTTTCCAAATAAAGTTTTGGAGATAGCCAGAATATGAAAAGTAAACTTGAATCATTTATTCAATCATTCCTTCCTAGAATTATAAGTGGTCTAACAGCATCCAATATTAATTGCATCAAAACTACAGCTTTTGCCCTAACCGGTTTGACTCAGTGGATAGAGCATTGGCCTGCAGACTGAAGGATCCCAGGTTCGATTCCGGTCAAGGGCATGTACCTTGGTTGCGGGCACATTCCCAGTAGGGGGTGTGCAGGAGGCAGCTGATCGATGTTCCTCTCTCATTGATGTTTCTAACTCTCTATCCCTCTCCCTTCCTCTCTGTAAAAAATAAAATATATATATTTTTAAAAACCTACAGCTTTTGCTTTTAATTTTACTTCTCCATAATATGTTGCACTATCTACACTTAATTACATGCAGCCATTAAAATTCATGTAAGGAAACAACAGCAATAAAAAACCAGACTCACAGAAAAAGAGATCAAACAAACTGCTGCCAGAAGGGGGTGGAAGTGAAAAAATGTGAAAGGGAATGTAGTAATGTTGTGATAAGTTTGCACAGTGATACATGATTACTAGAATTAGCGTGATGATCACACTGTATGATATACATATAAATGTTGAATCGCTCCACTGCACACCTGAAATTAATCAATATTGTGTACCAACTACATTTAAATAAAAAATAATTTTAAAAGCACTAGCCCTAGCTGATTTTCTCAGTGGTTAGAACACCAGTCATGGACTGAAGGGTCCTGGGTTCGATTCCAGTCAAGGGCTCGTACTTCAGTTGCTGGCTCAATCCCTGGCCTGATTGGGGTGCATGCAGGAGGCAACCAATTGATGTGTCTTTCTCACATCGATGTTTCTCTCTCTCTGTCACTCCCCCTCCCTTCCACTCTCTCTAAAAAAAGCAATGGGAAAAAATAACCTTGGGTGAGGATTAACAAAAATAAAAAATCAATGAATTAATTTTTTTAAAAACACTAACTTACCCAATGCTAGTAAAGTTTTGAGGGAAAAGGTACACACCATTGGTATAACATATTAGTACAGCAAGCTCTAAAACAGGGGTCCTCAAACTACGGCCCGCGGGCCACATGCAAATACAAATATTATATTTGTTCCCGTTTTGTTTTTTTACTTCAAAATAAGATATGTGCAGTGTGCATAGGAATTTGTTCATAGTTTTTTTTTTAAACTATAGTCCGGCCCTCCAACGGTCTGAGGGACAGTGAACTGTCCCCCTGTTTAAAAAGTTTGAGGACCCCTGCTCTAAAATGTAGTGTGGCAGTAAATACAAAAAGTGACAAAAATATCAAAATATCCTCTTGACTCTTGGGAACTAGGCTAAGAAGAAATAAAGGAAATGAGAAAAGGAACAAATAACTATTTCACCTGTCCCTCTATCCTCCGGGTACTGAGTAAGGCACTGTACATTCATCATTCTCATTTCCATTTTCTGACAAATGAATTAAGCATCAGATAAGTTTGATAATGTGCCCAAGACCTTCCACGGGAAGTTAAATCCAGAATCACCCGAGTCCAAAGTTTTTTCCACTACAACATGACGACTGCCTAAATGTAAGAGTCATGGGCAAACAATTTTCTGATAGTGTTCTAGAATAGGTGTCTGCAAATTACAGCACTCACACTAACTCCAGCTACAGTCTGTTGTTCTAAATAAAGCTTCATTAAAACAAAAATAAATGTAAAATATTCATGTAAGAAATATATCATTAAATGAAATTATAAAATATAAGTATGATAATAATTTTGTAAGAAAAGAATTATATGTATGTATACATTTATACATATAACAGAAGATACAAAGTTTTACATCAAAATGGTAATACTAAGTCAAACACAGGTGAGGCAATAATGGGTGATTCTTGGTTTCTGTGTGTATACACTGGTACTAGATTCCAAATTTCCTACAATTAGCACATATTATTTTTAAAAGTATAAAATAATAATAAATACTATTTGGTTAAAAAAATTAATTGCTAAAGAACACTTTAGCAATTAAGTATAAAATGGTGACAATTCATGAAATGTGGAAATTTTTATAACTCTTAAATTTATTTTAAAAATATGAAGCTTTTAATTTCATTATATAACCACCATAAACTCACTCATATAAACACGTGCATATTTATATATACCAGTTTATAGCTTGTGATTTTTTAAAAAAATACTTTTTAAAAAACACTTAGAAAATTCTAACAAAACTGACTTCCACCTGCTTTTTATCCAACCTAAACTGTATTTTCTTCTGATATAAAATGACTGACATTTGTTTAAGCCATCATTCTTAACCGCAAGTAAAATCTTAAGATATTTCCAATATAATCCAAAGCAATTAAATACTTTACCCAAACTAGTCATATGGAGGAAAACATAAATCATATTGTACTTTTAACTCAAGTGTGAATTAACTTTTAGTTGTTGATTATTTCAAGTCATAAGCCCATTCTAAACTTATGGCAATCAATATAGGTATCTACAGTTTTTAGTCTTATTTGTTTAGAAAAATAATTTTTGAACAGTTCTTCAAATTTGGAATATATTAAATTATTTTAAATTTTAATTAAAGAGTATAAGCATGTTAGCAGACCAAGTGAAAATAGTATTATTTAATTACTCAACATCGATGTTCCATATAAAGCATAAAAAAAATAAAAGAAAAAGATAAATACTGAAAACCTAAAGAACTCACAAGAAAATATTGGAATTAAAAGATTACTCTTAACAGGTACATATTTGAAACCTTCTGACCAAAATAACCAACACAGGGCAGTTATACCAGAAGAGCCTATTACTGCTTATAAAACCTAGTCGAGCTGTCGGAGGAGAGGGATACAGTGACAAACAGCTTCCCTGCTACAAAGGTGGCAGGAAATCTATCAAAGTGGACAATAAAATTGCAATTGAGTTTCTTTGGCTTTTTATAGCAGCTGAATGAATCCTGTGTAACTCTGCAAAACCTATCCAATTCTGCAGCATTAGTTTACACACTAGTACTTTATCAAGAACCATGTTATAACTTTGAGATACTAAGCTTTAAAATGGCTGTAAAAAAGAAAAATAAGCATTATTCCAGTATCATATGCATGAAAAGATGTTTAAAGCTTTAGAATGAATACTTCCCAGAGGGAAAAATTTGATTCCAATAATTTCAGCAGAATTTTAACAGCATGCAGCAAATTGCTCACCTAATTACTGAATCCCTTCAGCTCCATCCTAAACTTCATTAAATATTGATTTGAAAACCTTAAAGTATAACCTGTCCATTTTATTTTAAAAATAGATGCCAAGATATTAAAATTCCAAAATAATTAACAGAGTAATCTCAAATAAATTACTGTGTATAAACCTTATGAAACAGAAAAGTGTCTGGTCAATAAAGGAAATTCAGCCCTAGCTGGTTTGGCTCAGTGGCTAGAGCATCACCCTGCTGACTGAAGTGTTCCAGGTTCGATTCCAGTCAAGGGCACGTACCTCGGTCACAGGCTACTCCCTGGCCTGGGTCCTGGTCAAGGCGCATGCAAAAGGCAACCAATCGATGTGTTTCTCTCACATCAGAGTTTCTCTCTGTCTTCCCCCTCTTTCTTCCACTCTCTTTAAAATCAATGGAAAAATATCCTCAGGCGAGGATTTTAAAAAATAAAGGAAATTCACACAAAGAAATAAAACGAAAGGACATTTATTAAACATTAAAATTAAAGATGAAAAACATAAGACTCAACTTGTAACTTTAAATTTTTCTTACCCCCCTCATGGACTTAAGTAAAGCTTTAGCATTTATTTTTTAAAGTATATTTTAACAGCAAAAAGTGCACATATAAAATTACTCAATTAATTTAATCAGCACTTATTCCGCTTTATAACTAATTCTAAAACTTGAGTCAAAGACAGGTTCTTGGCTCAACATAGGCAAAAGAGACCTCTCCATAAAGCAACTATATTTTCTTTGCAGTTTTTTGTTTTGTTAATCCTCACCTCACCCAAGGATATTTTTTTCCACTGATTTTTAGGGGGGGGGGGGGGGGGGGGAGAGAGAGAAAGAGAAAGAAAGAAAGAGAAACAACCATGTGAGAGAGGACACATTGATTAGTTGCTTGAGGGGATCAAGCCTCGAACCGAGGTACATGCTCTTGACCGGAATCAAACCCGTATCCATTCAGTCTGCGGGCTGATGCTCTATCTTCTGAGCCAAACTGACTATGGATGCAAAGTTTTTAAGATCTGTTTAAAGCCATATGTCACTGTAGTACAGAAAAATATAACCTGATTAATCAAAACTATATAGATAGCACACAAAATATAAAGCCTACTTTGGTTTGTTGTGTCTTAAAAATACTGATTTCAAATAATACATAAAAACACAATTCATATTTCTTCCTTTAACAGTCTCTGCACCATAACATATGCTCCTAGAAAGATAAAAAAGGTTTACTTTATTTTTTAAAAAATGCAGTATGGGATCTTTACTGGGGCCCATATTTAATTTACACAGTATTCCTCTACTTTCCATAGCTCTAAAGAGTATATCACATTATGTTAGTAGCTTAGTATATAAAGGTGAAAAGCAGAGAATTTTATAACAGTTGGTAAAAAATAATTCCCTGTACACAAGAGAGGTGTTCGTAATTTAGACTGTATAACAAAGGCTTTTTAAAAAAGCAGATTTCAGGGAACATCCCATGAAATTCAGATGGATATTCTAAGGTGGGGTTCATAATAAAATGCACATCCCAAGTTACTCTGATGAGGTGGTCCCCAAATTATACTCTGTGTGACCGGACATGGGAACTTTAAAGGTAGTTGCTGCAGCTGCCTCATGGATCATTGGTGAGGGAAGACTGAGACACCAAGGCACACATGGGTGGCATGGGGCCACATGACAGTTGAACCAAATAGCGCCAAACAACGATGATGTAGTTCTTCCTTCTCCACCTTGCAACAAATATGTAATGTACAACTGCTAAGTACTCAGCACTATGCATAGTTCTATGAAGAAGTGTAAGAGCTTTCATATCCCTGCTAATGAGCTTACAATTAACAGCCAAAATAAGAAATCACTTTTAACCAATGATATATGTGAGAGGCATTACAGAATCATACATGATTAAATGCTAGTCTACCTTTGCTCTATTACCCATTACTTCTCTTCTTCATGTACATTACACTCATTCCTTCCTGCCTAGTTTTCCCGTTTTTCTTCCAGGATAAGATCCGTTCCTGTCTCACCTTTCATAGTAATTAGAAGGTGCTCAAATAGAAGAAGATAGAAAAAAACAAAAGGAAAAAGTTGAAAGGGAAAAAAAGAAAGATAAAGGTAGACAGGGGAAGAAAGGAGATGGGCAACTGGAGTAAGATCTGAGACATAGTGACTAAGAATAAATAAGAGAGTCCACCTGCTGTGTGACCAACTGAGAGATGATGGGAGAAAGACAGCAGAGATAAAGCCAACACAGATTCACTAAGGACAGAACAAACAGAGAAAAAGAGAAATACGTTGTGGGGAAACAGACAGCAGGAGGAACAGAATGGATGCAGGAATGCTGGAGGGAAAAACAGAGCAAGAGAAAGAGAGGAATAGGAAAGTGGGAAACAGTGGCTCAATGAAGAAAAAAAGAACAAGCAAAGAAGGAGAGAGCTGGCTAGGCAGTGATAGACAGTGGCCACAGTCAATGCCAATAGCCAAGGAAAGGGTTGTAGGAGATTGATTAGTTAGAGGTTAAAGAGAGACAGGAGCGAGGAGGAGAGAGGGGGTCGGGAAGAGAGGAGAAGGAAGAGGGGCAAGAAGGGCACTGGGAGGAGGTAAAGGAATGGAGAGGGAGGGTGAGAGAGACACTAAAAGAGATAGCAAGAGAAAATTAAGTGCTATGAATTCATAGAGAATGACAGGGCCTGAGAGTAGCAAAAACTGTCACATAGAAGTGATTTAACTATCAAAGTCCTAAAAAATATAAAGGATTTTGGTAGGTACAAAGGAACATAAGTATATGCCATGAATAATGAAAATAAAGATTTAATAAAGCATGATATACTTTAGAAAGACTAGAACCAACATATCCTGAGTGCAGATTCTGGTCAAGTGAAACAGGAAGGTGAGTTAGGAAATAAATTTTTTCAAGGGGAACAGTGAAATATCTATATACATAAAAGCCTAATATGCAAACTGTCCCCTTGCGAGTTTGACCAGTAGACCAAGAGTTCGATCGCTCACTATGACATGCACTGACCACCAGGGGGTGGTGTGGAACAAAGGAAGGCCCTGGCCAGCAGGTGGGGAAGGGAGGCCCCAGCCGGCAGCTGGCAGCAGGGGAAGGGAGGCACCGACCAGGAGCCCGCAGCCGGGGACAAGAAGCCCCACCCAGCCACCAAAAGGAAGGCCCCGGGCAGCAACCAGAAGGCTACAATAGACCCCAATCTCCGGCCAGGCCTAGGGACCCTTACCCGTGTACAAATTCCATGCACTGGGCCTCTAGTTGGAAATAATTTTGCAAAAAAACTTTATTTGCCTTTCTAAGAAGATTAGAACAAAGTATTTATGGAGGTAACATTATATGTTATTCTTAGCTTAATAAATCTAGAGGAAAATAATACCTAATAACCATTAGAAATACCCAGAATAGAAGTGATCTGGTCATATACAAAGAATTAGAAATCTTTAAGAAAAAGTTCAAAGAAGATAAAAGACAAAACCTTGGAAAAATAAGAAGTCTAACATATCAAGGGTTAGAGAGTGGAACACTACTTACGACCCAGCAACTCTACTCCTACTTATATATCCCAGAGCAGTGCTTTTTTTTCAAATTGAGAATAATTCAGTTGGCAGATCATGGAATCTCTTGCTGGGGTATCAGCAGCAATTTTAAAGGAAAAAGAATAGAAAAGTAAGAGTGCATCACTGCACACCAAGATTTAATAAGGATAAACATTGTCTTATGAAACCTATTTCAGGTGTATGGAGGGAGAATGGTGTGGATGTACAGGCATACCGGTTCACAATAACTGTCTTAATTGTGAGTCACAGCTATAAAAAGTTTGAAAATGACAACTCTTTAAAACCTTTGCCTTTGAGCACCTGAGTGATTAATAGCACTGAAAATGAATGAACCAAAGCTATATTAACAATAAAAAATTTTAAAAACTTAAAAATGAAATCACAGAAAAGTCCACACAGTATGATGTCATTTTCATAAAATATAATAGGGAGCATTAGATAATATATTATTTAGAAATAAATTTTTAGCTTTTTAAAGAAAGACATGATACACACATAATTCAAAGTGGTAATTAGGTTTGGAGTGGGGGGGGGGGGGTTGGATAACAGAACCACACAGCATGTCCTTATGTTGGGTAGTCACAATTCTTCCTTTATAACAATTCTTCCTTTGTAACATTTCATAGCAGCAATTTCAACTGGTGTGCTGCAAGAATTTTTAAAACATGCAATACCTGACTATTTAGTCAGGGGCACTGACCTCTTTTGCCTGAGGATGTCAAATGAAAAAATGACAACAAGCAACACAATAAATCAAAAGTATACCTATTTTTTCATCAGATCGACAAAAAATATATTTTTTGGCATGCTGCCATGAGATGAAAATCGCTGCTTCATAGCATATATGCTACACAAGTAATTTTGGGTGTGACTGAGTCTTTATATTAAAAGGTGTGTTTATATTAAACAGGAATTGATTGGGGTATGAACTAATGTGCTGGCAGTAAGAAGGAGAACAAAAGGATGAATAACAGAAATGATAGAGCTATAACAAAAGAAAACAGTCATTGAGCATTTAACTCTATTTTTTGTTATTTCACTCACTAATTCTTAACCTCAACTACACATAGATATACATGTGGATACACATTTACCATTAGACAGATTGTTAAGAAAAGTTGAAAAACTTGCCTGAGTTTACACAACTGAAAATTACTGTAATTCAGAATTTAAACCCAGAAGTATCCTGTCTCCAAAGCCCATGATATCCTCATTACTTACACAAATGAATTGGCAACTGGGTATAAATGTTTAGTCATAACTGCTCAAAAGTTCAAAAGCAACTAAGAAATCTCCTAGTACAACCTTTATTTTGTAGATAGGAAATTCAGAATCTAGGCTATTAACCCTAAACATCCTGTGACTGAAGCGTTCTGAAGCTCTTTGGTGTTAGGATCGTGTAGTACTGAGGCCCCACAAAAACATTTTTTTATATGCGGTATATCTATTGATATAGAGATTAAAACTAGTAAATATTATAAATTTAAAAATTTAAAAATACTTTATTAACAATAACCCCATTATGTCAATAAAAATAACATTTTTTAAATGACAGTTTTTAAAATAGAAAGTATTATTTCACATTTTAGGCCTATTTTTTAAATTATGACTTAATAGGAAACTATTGCATTCTACTATCTACTTTTGTATTCAATCTAATGTAGTACATTACTTTGATTTAAGTATTAAAAAAATCCACCCTCGAATAGATATGTAGTTATGAAAGGAGGGCCTCACATACTCCCTGAACAGGTCTCCTGGGCTCCCATGGTCTTCAGGCAGTATGCTAAGGATTACTGCTCTGAAGGTTATATTCCTCTAACTATCCTTCCTAAGGAGTTGAACAAACTAGAGTGTATACAAAAGTACTGAATTAACATACACTATTCAGAAAATCTGAAAAATTCTATATATACTGGCACTTCCCCAGAATTCCCCCAGATATATCTGAAATGCAATCTAAATGTTTATGATGCTCAAACTCGACCCATTATTCTCCTGAGTGTATAAAGGGAAACAGTTCTAGCAGAAAATCCAGACTGCAGCAGCAGAAACTAGAATAGCTGGGCATCTTCACAAACTAGAGAAAGTCAGTTAGACAAGAGGTGGCAATTTCTGTAAAGTGCCAAACAGTAAACATTTCAGGCTTGGGGACCATACAGTGTCTGTTGCAAATACTCAACATTTGTGGCATGAATGGCAGCCATAGAATATCTATATATAAGCCTAAGTAACTGAACGACCGAACGACCGATCACGATGATGCTCACTGACCACCCGGCCTCTAGTATATATATATATATAAATGGGAGTGGCTGTGTTTTAATAAAACTTTATTTTCAGAAACAAGTCAGGCCAAATTTGGCTCTCAGGCTATGTTTGGCTGAACCCTGCCTTAGACTCAATTGGTCAGTTCAAAATGTAGTGACTAAAACAAAGCCATTAAGTGTAATTTTACAAAATCACATTTTTTTCTTATTTAGCACTGAATTGTTCTCAAACATAAAATTTATAGGGTAATGTCTTCCAAACTAAGATATCTTTGCAACACCTTATGATAGCAATGCACTATTGTCTCACTGAGAAGGAAAAATCAGAATGAACAAAACCTGGGTATGTTCCAATAACTAAAACCTAAAATATATATATATATGTATGTATCTACACTAATAAAAGAGAAACATGGTAATTGGTGTACGACCGCTACCCTTCCCATTGGCTAATCAGGGAGATATGCAAATTAACTGTCAGCCAAGATGGCGGCCGGCAGCCAGGCAGCTAGAAACTAACATGAGGCTTGCTTGCTTCAGTGACGGAGGACTCCAACGTTCCCCGCCGGCAGCTGCAGGCCTCTGAGCCTGCAGTTTCAAACATTGTAACACATATAGACGCCCAGAAACCAGCTTTCAGCCGGCTGGGATCTCAGAGCTGGAGCTGATACAAAGTTTCGAGAACCGAAACAAACCAGATACCTGCTTTCAGGAGCGGAGGCCTAAGAGCTGGAGCCTCAGAGCTAAAGCTGGCCCAGAATAAAAACAAAAAAAGAAAAACAGGAGCAGTTGGGAGCTTCAGTCCCAGCCTGAAAACAGCCCTCAGCCCCACACCCAGACTGGCCAGGCACCCCAGTGGGGACCCCCACTCTGAAGGGTGTGTGACCAGCTGCAAACAGCCATCATCCCCTCACCCAGGCTGGCCAGGCACCCCAGTGGGGACCCCCACCCTGATCCAGGACACCCTTCAGGGCAAACCAGCCGGCACCCACCCGTGCACCAGGCCTGTATTCTATATAGTGAAAGGGTAATATGCCTCCCAGCACCGGGATCAGCGGAGCTGAGAGGCCTCCCGGCACCGGGATCAGTGTGACAGGGGGCAGCGCCCAAACCCCCTGATTGCCCTGCGGCTCTGTGTGTGACAGGGGGCAGGGCCACAACCTCCCTATCGGCCCTGCTCTGTTCGTGACAGGTGAAGGCGCCCCAACCCCCTGATCGGCCCTGCTCTGTGTGTGATGGGGTAGAGCCATAACCCGGGAGCAGGCCTAAGCCAGCAGGTCGTTATCTCCCAAGGGGTCCCAGACTGCGAGAGGGCACAGGCCGGGCTGAGAGACCCCCCTCTCCCCACCGAGTGCACAAATTTTTGTGCACCGGGCCTCTAGTGTGTGTGTGTGTGTGTGTGTGTGTGTGTGTGTGTGTGTGTGTGTATATATATATACACACACACACACACACACACAAATATAAATACACACACACACACACACACACACATATTTAAGAACTGGCAATGCATTTCCAATTCAATGTCAAAATATTCCAGAGTAATAACTATAATCCTATATAACAAAGGCTAATATATGCAAATTGACCAAATGGCGGAACCAGTTGCTATGACTCACACTGAACACCAGGGGGCAGATGCTCAACGCAGGAGCTGCCCCCTGGTGGTCAGTGTGCTCCCACAGGGAGAGTGCAGCTCAGCCAGAAGCCCTGAGCCAGGATCATTGCTGGCGAGCACAGCAGCAGTGGCGAGAGCCTCTGCTGCCTCCACAGTAGCACTAAGGATGTCCGACTGATGGCTTAGGTCTGCTCCCCACTGTGGCGCTGCGAGCTGCTCCTGATCGGGACTGATGGTGCGAGCCTGCAGCAGGCGCAGCAGGCGCAGCAGGGCCGGGATGAGCAGGAGCCGCAGGCAGGAGCAGCAGGCAGGAGTGAGGAGCTGGCCTAAGCCGTCAGTCGGACATACCCTGAGGGCTTCAGGACTGTGAGAGGTCGCAGGCTGGGCAGAGGGACGGCCCCCCCACCAAGTGCATGAATCTCATGCACCAGGCCTCTAGTAGTCAATAAAATAAAACACTTAAAGATGTACCAAATTTATCATTTCCTTCTACTCAATTAACAATATAAATAATTACATATTTATAATCCTTCTGAGTATAAAGTTAAATAAAATACAAAAAGTATAAGCCATAAAAGAAATAAATTTTACATTATATGAGATGTAAAATTTCCTCAGAAGACAAATGACATAATATTCCAGAAATGGATAAGCCACAAATTGCCAGAAGCCATTCATAAACATAACTAGTAAATGGTTATGACCAAGAATATATAAAGAACTCCCACAAAACAAGAAAATGCAAATTAATATTATGGTGGTATAGCATTTAAAATTCACCCACTCTGCAAGTTTTTAAAACTCCAGCCATACCAAGTGATGAGAAAATATGAAGCAATGAGAACTTATTGCTGTTGAGAATGTAAACTAATACACCACTGGGAAAGAATTTCAATTATAATGTTCAAAATCTACATCATAGAAGTCAGCAATTCCACTTCTAGAAATATAAAGAGAAACTTCCAAATAAATACAGAATATATCAAAAAAGCTCATCAACTGTTAAATGGGTAAACTCATACATGGAATACAATACAAATGAGAAAATGAACACTACCACACAGGTCAATATGAATGAATCTCAAACAGTAAGTAAATAAAGTAAGTTGCAGAAAAACACATTTAATATGGTATCACTATGTTAAACATAAACATGAAAAAATGGAATTGTTTAGAGTAATATATATGTTGTTAAAAATAAGACAGAAATAATAAAAACACCAAATTCATGTTAGTGAGGGAGATGGGAATCTAACAATGGTATACAAATCAAATGGGATAGGAAACCCAATTTCATAAATAGTAATAGGTACATTATTCCTTATACCTTTTTGCATCTAGAATATTTCATTAAAAATTTTAAACAAATATATTTATATATAGCATTTATATATATATAAATATATATATATATATATATATAAATAAATAACTTACAGTGGCTTAAGGTAAAAAAATAAATTTTTCCAAACCAATTTTTTAACTGGCTGAAACATGACCAGAACGCAAACATTTGCCAGAGCTTTTCTGTTTACTCAACCACTTTACACAGAGCAATAACCTCTCATCTTTGAATATACTACGCCATCTTGTGTTCAAAAGTTTTAAACCACTATAAAATTCGAAGTACCACATCAGAATACATTTACTGGAAAATATGCTGTTTCATGAGGTTTCACTTTATTAAGCACACATAAAAATAACATTTGGGGGAAAAACTTTTGTTTCTGAAGAAATTGTGAATACTTTATTTTTAGTTATTCCTTGTTTTAATTGTTCATTTCACTTTCAGGGGATAATCTGCCTTTTTTCCCTTGATTTTAAATGAGTAAAACTCAAAATTATAGACATTTAAAATGCTAAAATAGTCTTTCGTAAAGAAACTTACCTTTGAATGCGTAATTGATAAGGTGTCTACCCACACACGCCAACCACCCCACTCATATTTGACTGCATGGTAAAGTAGAATTCTGAATATGGCATACACCATTTCTGTTATCTTCTGCTCATCAGAATTCTTAGGATTAAAGTAGCAGAGAGAAAGCATCCACTCTTGCCACACAGAACACTGTAGCAAGCTCCTGAAAATTATAAGAGGATACTGAATTACTTAAAATAAATCATCTGAAAGAATTCTAAAAAGAAAAAGTTCAGAACAAAATAACTAAAACATCCACCTTTACCTACGTATTCAAAACAATTAAAGAATGTGGTACTGAAAGCTCAATTTAACTATATGGTATATTACTTATATGCCCTTAATGACAAAAGCATATGGAAAATTCATTTCACAGTGTTTTTTAAAGCAATTTTTCTTAGAACAAATGGGCTTATTCAAAGCTGTACTTGAAGACTGCAAATAAATACTTTCTCGTATTCTTACCTTCTATTTTCTCTACTGTTATTAAAAAGTTTAATCATGTCAGAAAGAAAAGCTCTGCGAACTTCCATGCTCTCTGAGCACTGAGGAGAATTTCGAAGGAGGGTTGCAATTATTTTTAGTATCTCTGTAAGACAATTCATAAATCAGTAAAAAACCAGAACACTGGAAAATTTTCTTAATGGAATATCATCCATATATTGGAATGTTTCACTTCCCTGATATAAATGTCTACTAAAAACATCCTCTTTTATGTTATAAAAAAAATCATAATCTGTTGAGAATGACATTATGTTCATTAGCAAGCATCCATAAACAAGAATGTTTTTAAATACCACAACTACAATGTGTAAAAGTTGAATTTTAAAAGGTTATAATGAATGAAGTTAAATTATGAACAATTAAATAATGGTAAAACTACTAACAACTCTCCCTAATCTCTGCCAATTAATAAAGTTCATCTTAAAAAATAAAACAACCCTATAATCTAAAATCTCAGAAAAAGAGAATAAATTCTCAACTTCTTCAACAAAATTTATGGTATGCACATACCCTTTTCTTTATCATCATGAATTTTAAAAGATATCAAGATTTTTCTTCCATAGTTTTAAAAGTAAAATTAGTAACAAAACAAAAAAAAACCCAAAGAAATTAAAACCTACACAATACCCTGAACAAATACAAATAAAACTACTATATAGTGGTGTTAAACAAAATGGTCTAAGTTTTTTTAACATAACTTTTTAATTCTTATTGAATTTATTGGGGTGACACTGGTGCCTAAATTTCTTACATTAAGCTTTAAAAAAATAAATTCTTTAAAATGCATGCTTAAATCCATAACTTAAAAACAAAACATCTAAAACACTGAATTTTAAATTAAATACATCAAAGTTTTACCCCATTAAAAATTTAGAAATTCTAAGCCAGCCTTTGCTCAGGTTTTTGGTGGTTCTGAAGCACTAAGTTTAAATTATCAAACATAAAGATACTTTATCATACAATTAACCATATTTGGGGAATAACATCTTAATTCTTCTAATGAAAATCCAAAATTTCTTTACCTAAACAATGATTACAATGACAACGATAATTAAAATAATGATGATGATGATGACAGCCACTAAGTTTTAGAATATACTATTGTGAGGAACTGTTTTAATAAAATACAAGTATTAACACATTTAATCGTTATATAATGATAGCTATATACTATTATTACCCTCATTGTACAGATAAGAAAACTAAGGCACACAGAAATCAAAGTAATTTACCCAAAGTCACAAAACTATCATGACATATAGACAAGGCTGAAAGTCAAGCAGCCTATGTTTTTAAACACCAAGTATGTCTTTTCTAAGATAGTATATTATGTAGACAATAATACTCTAAAATTCTTATTTAAGTAAGTCATCTTCCCCATAAACACAGAAAATATATTTTATATTATATTACATTATGTTATATTTTCAAGATTTTCTCCCTGAAGGCTAAAAAAAATTAAACTTCAGATACATGTTTTTTTAAAACGGGTAGTAAAATAGAATACCACAAACACAATTTAACACACAAAAAGTAATTAGATTTCAAAAATCCACAAACCAGTTATTTTAATGTCAATAATCTTAAAAACCAAGATGAAAATGTATAGGTACTTAAAAATTCTAAATATCAAAAGAAAAAACTGTTAAGTAGACTAAGTTCATAAACAATAAAGTAGGCAGTTTTCTATTTCAAATTTAGTATTCTTAAGTTGACAGTAATTTAAGATGAAAGCCATCTCCATGGTTCATGTAATTTAACTAAATTGTGCAATCAAAACTTTACTGAAAATCTGAACATACATTAAATCAAGATCTTATGCATATAATTCTTCAAAATCTCTATATAAACATTTCCACATAACCTAAGGTCAATTTGAAGATAAATTCAACATCAAACACAAATAAAATTAATGTTGTATCACTGCCTGTAATGAAATATTCTTTAATGTGTTTTCAACAATATTAACCTTAGGTTTTTCATAGTTTAAAAGTATAAAAAAAAAGGGAACTGGGAGAAATGGAGTGAAGGTGTTCACTCAGAGGGTACAAATGTCTAGTTATAGGGTGCCCATGCTCTGAAGATGTTATATAAAGCACAATGACCACAGTTAACAACACTGTACAGAATATATGAAAGTTGCAAAGAGAGATCTTAAACATTTGCACCACACATACACACACAAAATTATCTCTAACTATGAAGTGATAGATGTGTTAACTAACCTCATTGTGATAAACATTTCAGATTATATACATATACCAACCATCATTAAGTTGAACATCTTAAACTTATGCAATCAAAAACGAATTTTTAAAAAGTATATTAAATACATACGAGGATTTTGTATCTTTACTGAAGAATCAGGATCTGGATGCTGTTTACGTATCACTTGTGTACAAATCTGTTCTATGAGAATCTACAGAAGTAAAACAATAGACTGTATTATCATTATCACTGTATTACCATCCCCATTAATGAACTTTAAGTACAACACTTATCAATGTTAATTAAATAGTACAATGTTATCATGGTAAATACCTTCTACATTATATTAAATTATTTCAACATTATAACTCTATTTTTACTTAATCATAAAATGAGACACCAAATACTCGATACAATGGAAGAAATACTTTAAAAAAGAAGACCACATGCTTAATAATTCACATAATAACAGATTTATTAAGATGCAGCCACATCTCATTTCTATATAACTAATTTCAAAATTGTACATCAAACCTAAATGATCTTATTTCATTTATACACTATCAACTCATTATACAAGCATTTTTATTGTAAGAAATTAGTAAAATTAAATTCTAACTACATTCCTACCTCAAACAGGACATTATACGTGGTCATTGTGATTAAATTTGTGTGAAGCAGGAGTCTTTCAGCTAACAATGAAAACAATCCATGTCCAAGCATGACTTCAGCTTTTCTTCTGTGATGACACAAAAAGAAATAATCAAACGCAGTCTTATTATCCACTACTTAGTATGTATGTTGAAGGAGACACGAAAATGTATTTCACATGACCAACAATTCCAACTCAGTAACTCTCCCAATTTTCTTCACCCTCGAACTTGTAAGGCCATAAAATCTTTAAGGAGAGAAATACAAACTACAGTATAATCACAGCTAAAGTTTTAAAAATTGCAAAACTAACTATGCACAACATAGCCAAAATCTCCACCAAAATCTTCAGGGCAATTATTTATTAACTAGTTGCTATTCTCTGTCAGTACTGAGCTAATAACCTCTACTGTGGATGAAAATCTAAAACCCAGTAAGTAGGTTAAGTAGAAAAACAATGTGGAGAAAAAGGCAAAAGAAATATAAGAAATTAAGAAAATTAATAGCGTGAAAATAAATATACCAAAACTAAACTTCCAAGAAATTCTTCAGAAACTGAATTGTAAATTTTAATTTTATACCTGAGTTTGTTCATTTTTTTCTGCAAATGGCTGAATAGCAAATATTTTAGACTGTGTGAGCCATATAATTTCTGTAGCAACAACGAAACACTGCTGTTGTAACATGAAAACTGCTATAGGTAATAAACAAATAAATTCTTGTGACTGTGTTAGAATAAAACTTTATTTACAGGCAGCCAGGGATTCAACATAAAAACCACAGTTTAACAACACTTTTCTACCACGAAAATTGTTAATTTTCATAATAAACCTGGTACAAGGAACTACAGGTAAAATAAAAATGTCCACATTCAACTAAAAATAAGGAAGTTTTCGTTTTTAATTATACATACAGCAGAACACATTATGTGGCAAACACCCAGGTTAATATGGCAGTTTTGTAGTACAGATAAAGCAAACGATGATCAAGTCAACTGAAATGAAGTCTTCCAATGTATCTAGAATTCAATTTATACATGTGTTCCCATAATGAACAAAAACAAATGAAAAATTCAAATAAGTGTCATAGAAGACAAACAATATACTGCTACTCCTTTATTTCTAATGTGTAGAAACAAGATTATGTTTAAATAGTTTATCAACAAAATTAAACAAAAGAGACTACTTTTTGTAAAATAAGTAAGTAATATTCTACAGTTCATTTTAAATTTCATGCATACTTACTTTGGGGCCAGATGTTTTAAAAAATAGCCTATTGCCTTGAGAGCTTGCACTCTGATGCCTTCACTTGTTGATGCCAAAAGTTTATAGATTACCCTGAATGAATTAAAATTAAGAAAAAAATACTCTGAGGATTGTATTCAAAAGATTTAAAATATACATATGTATATATGTCTAAATTTTTTCATACTCATATTATTATAAATCTAATTTCAAGATATGGGTGAATTTAATATACATTTATAACGTTTTAAAACACTTACCACTTTACTAGATGCCCAGTGCACAGATTCGTGCATGGGTGGGGTCCCTCACCCGAGCCTGCGCCCTCTCGCAATCCAGGTCCTACCATCCCCAAGAGGGATGTAGCAGTGCCAAAGTGGCAGGTGGCAGGGAAGGAGCCCCAGCCAGGGCAGGTGCAGCTCTGCTGCCGCTGCTGCCACCACTTGGTAGAGCTGCCAAGGAAGTAGGAGAGGCTCCCGCCGCCACAGCTGTACTCGCTAGCCATGAGTCCAGCTTCTGGGTGAGCGGGGCTCCCACTGTGGGAGCGCAATTGACTACCAGGGGGCAGATCCTGCATTGAGAGTCTGCGCCCTGGTGGTCAGTGCACGTCATAGCGACCAGTCGACCGGTTGTTCTGGTCGTTCAGTCGTAATGGTAGCTTGGGCTTTTATATATGTAAATTGTCTTAAAAAAATATGACTTTAACACTAATTGGTTTGGCTCAGAGGTTAGAGTGTCCACCTATAAATTAAAAGGTCGAGGGTTCGATTCCCAGTCAAGGGTATGTACCTCAGTAGCAGGTTCCCTAGTCCTGGTAGGGGTGTATGCAAAAGGCAACCAATTGATGTGTCTCTCACATCCATGTTCCTGTTTCTCTTCCTCTTCCTCTCTCTCTCTCTCTCTCTTTCTCTCTCTCCCTCTCTCTCTCTTTCTCTCTCTCTTTCCCCCTTTCCCCCTCCATCCTCCCTTCGACTCTCTAGAAATCATTGGGAAAAATATCGTTGGGTGAGGATTTAAAAAAAAAACCACTTTAAATATAAAGACACGCATACATTAAAAGTGAGGAAAAATATACAGTGGGGCCTTGACTTACAAGTTTAATTCATTCTGTGACAGAGCTCGTAACTCAAATTACTCGTATGTCAAATCTTAAAGTGAACGAGTGAGACACGTGATGCTGGGCTGATGTTGTGGTGTTCACTGTGACGTTCGCTGCGCCAACTAGCGGTGGGGTATCTGAAGCTGGCTCATAACCCTAATTTTAGCTCACAACTCAAAGCAAAAAATCGGACGAAAGATGGCTCATATCTCGAAAAAACTCGTTAGTCAGAACACTCGTAAGTCAAGGCCCCACTATACCATGCTAACACTAATCAAAAGAAAGCAAAAGTAGCTATACTGATTTCAGACAGAGCAGACTTCAAAATAAGGAAAGTTATCAGGGATAAAAAAAGGAATTACATAATGATAAACATGCAATCCTCCAAAGAAGAAATAATAGTCCTTAACATGTGTATGCCTAACAATAAAGTGTAAAAGTATGTGAGGAGAAATAGATGAATTCACTATCATGGCTAGAGACTTCAATATCCCTTTCTCAGAAATGGACAGACCCAGCAGGCAGAAAATCAGTAAGGACATAGATAAATTCAACAATATCATCAATCAATTGGATATAACTGCTATGTGAGCATATACTAAAAAAGAAGGATGAACGAAAATCAGTAATCAACCCTAGGAAACTAGAAAAAGTGATTAAAATTGAATCTAAAATAAGTAATAGTAAATAATTAGTAATAGAATACAAGTTAACAAAATTGGAAATAGTATAAAATAATAAAGATAATCAACAAAACCAAAAACTGGTTCTTTAAAGAAAATCCATAAGCTTCTAGCTGACCTAAGGAAAAAAAAGAGAGGACCCAATTTACTAATACCAGAAATGAAAGAGGAGATAACACTACAGATCCCATGGGCATATTAAGGATAATAAAAATACTATCAACAACTCAATGCTCACAAATTCTATAACCTAGATGAAAGAGATCAATTCCTTGAAAGACACAACCTGCCAAAACTCACAGAAGGAAAAAGTAGATAATCTGAATAGGCTTATATCTACTAAAGACATTAAATAAGTAATTAATAATAGTCCAAAATGGAAAGAACCGAGCCAGATGGGTTCACTGGTGAATTCTACTGAACATTTAAGGAAGAAATTAAATCAATTCTCTACAATATCCTTCACAGAATACTTCCTAACCTGTCTCTGAGGCACCAATACCAGAAAAAGACATTACAGGAAAATGACAGACCAGTATCCCTCAACAAAGATTTTTTTTTAGCCTCAAAAAAAGATTCAAATCCAAAAAAAGTATTAAAAGAATTTATATCATGACGAAGTAAGGTTTTGCCCAGATATGCAAAGCTAGTTCAACATTTGAAAATCAATTAATGTAACCCATCACATGAACAGATAAATAAAATTACTGATCATATAACACAAAGTTAATATAAGACAGACTATATATGAATAATGAACAAGTGTAATCCTAATATATAAAAAGCCAGGGGCCGTCACAAATGAAACAACCGGATGGATAACCAAACAGCATGCTGTGTGGGGCGACAAGGCCAGCAGGGGGGTTAGTGAGGGACAACCAAATGATGAACAGCTGGCTGCATGGGGCTATCAGGCCAGCAGGGGGGCAGTTGGGGGCGACCAGGCCAGCAGGGGGGCAGTTGGGGGCGACCAGGCTGGCAGAGGGGGACAGTTTGGGGTGACCAGGCCGGCCGGGGGGGGGGGGGAGTTGGGGGCAACCAGGCTGGCAGGGAGGGTAGTAAGGGGCGACCAGGCCAGAAGGGTGGGACAGTTAGGGGTGACCAGGCTGGCAGAGTGAGGCAGTGAGAGGTGACCAGGCCGGTGTAGGGGGTAACAGTTGGGGGCAACCAGACTGACAGGGGGGGCAGTTGGGGCAATCAGGCCAGAAGGCAGAGGCAGTTAGGGTGATCAAGCTGGCAGGGGGGGCAGTTAGGGGTGATCAGACAGGCAGGCAGTTGAGCAGCTTGGAGCCAGCAGTCCCAGACTGTGAGAGGGATGTCCGATTGCTGTCCGACTGCCGGTTTAGGCCCGATCCCCGGCAGTCGGACATCTCCTGAGAGGTTCCGACTGGAGAGGGTGCAGGCTGGGCTGAGGGGACTCACCCCCCATGCACTGGGCCTCTAGTCCTATCTAATAAAAGAGAAACATGGTAATTGGCGTACATCCACTGCCCTTCCCATTGGCTAATCAGGGCAATATGCAAATTAACTGCCAGCCAAGATGGCGGCTGGCAGCCAGGCGGCTTGAAACTAACATGAGGCTTGCTTGCTTCAGTGAGGGAGGAAACCAACATTCCCCGCCTGCCTCGCCGGCCTCTGAGCTTGCAGTTTGAAACATAGTTACGAATATAGAAGCTAAACAAAACCCCAGAAACCTGCTTTCAGCGAGCCAGGATCTCAGAGCTGGAGTTGATACAGTGTTTCGATTATAGAACCCAAACAAACCAGATACCTGCTTTCAGCAGCAGAGGCCTCAGAGCTGGAGCCAGAGCTAAAGCTGGCCCAGAATAAAAAGAAAAAGAAAAAAAGGAGCAGTTGGGAGCTTCAGTCACCCGCCAGCCTGAAAACAGCCTCAGCCCCTCACCCAGACTGGCCAGGCACCCCAGTGGGGACCCCCACACTGAAGGGTGTGTGACCAGCAGCAAACAGCCATCATCCCCTCATCCAAGCTGGCCAGGCACCCCAGTGGGGACCCCCACCCTGATCCAGGACACCCTTCAAGGCAAACCAGCCGGCCCCCACCCGTGCACCAGGCCTCTATCCTATATAGTAAAAGGGTAATATGCCTCCCAGCACCGGGATCAGCGGAGCCGCGAGGCCTCCTGGCATCGGGATCAGCGTGACAGGGGGCAGTGCCCAAACCCCCTGATCACCCTGCTGCTCTGTGTGTGACAGGGGGCGGGGCCACAACCTCCCTATCCGCCCCGCTCTGTTCGTAGCAGGGGAAGGCGCCCCAACACCCTGATCAGCCCTGCTCTGTGCCTGATAGGGGGGAGCTCCCCAACCCCTGATCGCCCTGCGGCTCTGTGTGTGACAGCGTGCGGCACCCCAACTCCCTGATCGGCCCTGCTCTGTGGGTGATAGAGGGCGGCGCCCCAACCCCCCCCCACGGGCCCTGCTGTGTGTGTGATGGGGTAGAGCCATAACCTCCCTATCGGCCCTGCCCTGATTGTGAAAGTGGCGGCGCCCCAACCCCCTGATCTGCCCTGCTCTGTGTGTGACAGGGGGTGGTGCCCCAACTCCCTTATCGGCCCTACTCTGTGACGGGGGGAGCTCCCCAACCTCCTGACTGACCCTGCTCTGTGCGTGACAGGGTACGAAGCCCCAACCCCCCTGATGGGCCCTGCTCTGTGAGTGACAGGGGGCAGCGCCCCAACCCCCTGATTGGCCCTGCTCTGTGCATGACGGGGTGGCACCGCAACCTCCCCATCAACCCTGCCTTGAGTGTGACAGGGGGCGGTGCCCCAACCCCCCAATTGGCCCTACCCTGAGCGTGACTGAGGGTGGCATCGCAACCTCCCGATACACCCTGCTCTGTGCATGACAGGGGGCTGCGCCCCAACTCCCCAATCGGCCCTGCTCTGAGCCCAACCAGGGGCTGCACCTAGGGATTGGGCCTGCCCTCTGCCACCCGGGAGCAGGCCTAAGCCAGCAGGTCGTTATCTCCCAAGGGGTCCCAGGCTGAGAGAGGGCACTGGCTGGGCTGAGGGACCCCCCTCCCCGCCCTGTGCACAAATTTTTGTGCACCGGGCCTCTAGTCTATATATATAAAAGCCTAAGTGACAGGACAACCGGCCAGTAGCTATGACACACTTTGACCACCAGGTGCAGACGCTCAACACAGGAGCTGCCCCCTGGTGGTCAGCGCGCTCCCACAGTGGGATCGCCGCTCAGCTGACAGACGGGCACCAGACGCCGGGCTCATGGCTGGTGAGCAGCTATAGCAGCAAGCCTCTCCTGCTGACACTCCCCAAGTGCACCTGAGCTGCTGCGGCAGCGGCAGCAGCAGGCGCAGGGGGGCCGGAATGAGCGGCGCCCACCCCTGGGCTCGGGCTCCTCCCTGGCCGCCTGCTGCTTCGCGCAGTGCGGGATTGACATGGACAGCGGGCTGGAGCCCGACAAGCTGGCAGGTAAGGCCGGGCTGTGCCGGCGTGGAGTCCACTGATCCCTGCAGGCCAGGCGGAGGGACCCCACCAGTACACGAAATGCACCAGGCCTGTAGTATGAAATTAAAAGCACAATAGAATTTACATTAGCACACAAAACAATGAAATACTTAGATATATATCAACCAAAATTATGTAGGAAAACTACAAAAATAATGAACACAATCAAAGAACTACATAAATGAAAAGAAAATCCATGTTCATGAATAAGAACAATCAATATTCTCAAGAGCTCAATTCTTCCAAACTGACCTATAGATTCAATGTAGTTCCAATCAAAATCACAGTAAGTTATTTCATGGATATAGACAAACCATTCTAAAGTTTATATGGACAGCAAAAGCCCAGAGTAGCCAAAAGAATATTGAAAGAGAAGAAGGAAATTGTAAGACCGATGCTACCTAACTTCAAGACTTACTATAAAACTACAGTAATCATGACTGTATAGTATTGCCCCCTCCCAAAAAAGTACAGAAATAGATCAAGCAACAGAATAGAAAGCCTAGAAGAAAATTATAAGACCGATGCTATCTGACTTCAAGACTTACTATAAAACTATAGTAATCACAACAGTGTAGTGTTGCCCCCCTGCAAAAAATAAATTACACAAATAGATCAAGCAACAGAAATAAAAAGCCTAGAAAGAGACCCACATAAATACCGTCAACCAATTTGATAAGGGAGGAGCAAAGGCAATACAAAAAAAAAAGATACTCCAACAAATGATGAAAAAAATGGACATCCACGTGCAAATAAATGAATCCAGACACAGACCTTAGCCTTCATAAAATTAACTCAAAATGAATCTACATGTAAAATACAAAATTATAAAACTCCTAGAAGACAACACAGGAGAAAACTGAGATGATCTTGGGAATTGTGATCCTTTTTTAGATACAACACCAAAGAACGATCCAACAAGAAATAAAGTGGACTTCATTAAAATTAAAAGCTACTGCCAGAAACAACATCAAGAAAATTAGAAGACAAGACCGAGAAAAAATATTTACAAAAGACACATCTGACAAAGGACTTATTCAAAATATACAAAGAACTCTTAAAACTCAACAGTAAGAAAACAAACAACCTGATTTAAAAATAGGCCAAATAACTTAATAGATACTTCACCAAAAAAGATATACAGATGGCAAATAAGCATATGAAAATATGCTCCAAATCATATGTCATCAGAGAAAGGTACCCAAATAAAGAATTTATAATAGAGAATTGATGGGTGAAATTTATTATAACTAGGTCATTAAAATTAGTTACTATACCTGATCATCCAGCAAAATAGTTGTTAAACTTTTGTGGCCCAAAACCTTCTCATGAAAACAAAAGTACTGTTTTGCTGATAACAGTTATGCACTGAATGTGTGCCCACCCCTTATTCATGTTAAAGTCCTTAAGTCCCAGTGTTGTATTTGGAGATGGGTCAATTAAGACTAAATGAAATCCTATGAGTGGGTCCCTGATTCCATACATAAACACATAAAGAAAAGGTCAAATGAACATATAAGTGAGAAGGTGACTATCTGAAACCAAAAGGCAGAGCCCTCACTAGATACCAACCCTACTAGCTCCTTGATCTTGGACTTCCGATCTCTAGAACTGTGAGAAAATAAATTTCTGTTGTTTAAGTCACCTACTCTATAATACTTTGTTATGGCAGTGCAAGTAGACTAAAAAAAAAAAAAAAATGAGGACTGGGGGTGGAGATAGTGTTATTATAAATAGACTAGAGGCCCGGTGCATGAAATTCGTGCACGGGGGAGAGGGGATCCCTCAACCCAACCTGCACCCTCTCCAATACGGGACCCCTTGGGGGATGTCCGACTGCCAGTTTAGGCCCAATCCCTCAGTCAGACAGCCCTCTCACAATCCAGGACTGCTGGCTCCTAACCACTCGCCTGCCTGCCTGCCTTATCGCCCCTAAACGCTCTTCTGCCTGCCTGATAGCCCCTAACCCTTCTGCCTGCCTGCCTGATTGCCCCTAGCCACTTCTGCCTACCTGATCACCCCTAACCACCTCTGCCTGCCTGCCTGATCATCTCAAACTGCTCTCCGCTGCCAGCCTGATCACCTCTAACCACTCTGCCTGCCTGCCTGCCTGCCTGATCTCTCCTAACCACCTCTGCCTCAGCCCCGCCACCGTAGCTTTGTCCGGAAGGACGTCTGGTCTATCTGGTCTAATTAGCATATTACCCTTTTATTAGTATAGATGACAAAGATCTTCTATTAGACCACAGTAAAATACTACTGTTCTAAAACCTGAAGATAATGCTACTAAACAATTTGTTCTTCAATCCTATATAATAAAAGCCTAATATGCTAAGTGTCCGTTCGTCTGTTCAACCAATCAAAGCATAATATGCTAATGATATGCTAAGGCCGCTCAACCGCTCACTATGACATGCACTGACCACCAGGGGGCAGACACTCTGACCAGTAGGTTAGCTTACAGCTGGGGTCCAGCTAATCAAGACTGAGCGAGACGGGTCAGACACACCCTGGAGCCCTCCCACAGTCCCTTCCCAACTGGCCAACCTCCCACATCCCTCCCAGGCCCCAATCGTGCACCAGTGGGGTCCCTCTGCCTGGCCTGTGTCCTCTCACAATCCGGGACCCCTTGGGGGATGTCGGAAAGCTGGTTTCAGCCTGACGGCAGAATCACCAGTCACTATAATGTGCACTGACCACCAGGGGCAGACGCTCAAAGCAGGAGCTGCCCCCTGGTGGTCAGTGCGCTCCCACCGGGGGAGCGTTGCTCAGCCAGAAGCCAGGCTCATGGCTGGCGAGTGCAGTGGTGGTGGCGGGAGCATCTCCCACCTCTGTGGCAGCCCTAAGGAATACCTCCAAGGGCACCCGGACTGTGAGAAGGCACAGGCCGGGCTGAGGGAATCCCCTCCAAGTGCACAAATTTCATGCACCGGGCCTCTAGTAGCTAAATAATAGCACTAATTATACAAAATAACAGAATGATTTGCCTAATCTCCCCTCAAAAATTAGGCCCGGCCAGTGTGGCTCAGTGGTTGAGCGCCAACTTATAAACGAGGAGGTCACAGTTCAATTCCCAGTCGGGGCACATGCCCGGGTTGCAGGCTAGATCCCCATTATGGGGCATGTAGGAGGCAGCCGATCAATGATTCTTTCTCATCATTGATGTTTCTATCTCACTGTCCCTTTCTCTTCCTGTCTGAAATCAAAAATATATTGATTTTTAAATATATATGTATTTTTTCAAATTTAAGTAGTAACAAAGCATGTACAATTAAAGATTTCTTCAAAAAGCAGCACAGAAAATGAAAAGTTCCTATATCTTAACTCATTTTAAAATATAAAATCCAGTAATACTTTTCATATCTAAGACTCTATCATCTCTCAATTAATATCTGATATTAAACATTAAAATTCTTGATATATTAAACTCTTACCGTAACCCATTCCTTTGGTCAAAAGCAGGTATCATAGAGTTAGGATGTTCTGACATTAAAGCAACAAGCAGCTGTAGGACATCCATTAGATTGTCATCCTAAAATCATTTTAGAAAAAAAAACAACTTATATGAACACTAAATACTTCTAAAACAATAGAAATTTCAATTATAATGTAAGGTAAATTATTTAAAATGAATGTTTTATAAGAAATTCAAATTTCTAAAATTTACTTAATTTTTTTCCTTTTTATTGAATTTACTGGAGTGACACTGGTTAACAAAATTTTACAGGTTTCAGGCGCACAATTCTACAGCATATCATCTGTACACTATATTGTATGTTCATCACCACAAAAATGTACTTATTTAAAACACATTGAATCAGATTATTAGACTACATCTGACATGTATTACATTTTCCCAGTGCTAAAAAATAGAGGAAAAAAGCCCTTGCTGGTGTTGGTCGCTGGTTAGAGCATCAGCCCATTCACCATAGGTCACAGGTTTGATTCCTGGTGAAGGGCAAGCACCCGGGTTGCAGGTTCGATGCCTGGCCCCAGTAGGAGCACATGCAGGAGGTAACCAATCAGTGTCTCTCTCTCATGCAGATGTTTCTCTGTTTCTCCTCCCTCCCGCTTCCCTCACCCCCTTCCTTCCATCTTAAAAAAAAAAAAAATCAATGGAAAAAATATCCTCAGGTGAGGATTAACCAAAAATAATAATGGAAAAAAAGATATATCACTCTCTTTTTCAATCACATCATTTTAAATACCATTACAAATGAGTTGTTTAACTTAACAGTATTTGAACATGCAAAATCAATAGGAAGACTGTGCTATGAATTTAAAATTCCAATCACTTTTAGTCATTTTACATCAACATCGATAGGCTGCCTTCTGCATGCCCCTACTGGAAATTGAGCTCACAACCTGGGCATGTGAATCGAACTGGTAACCTCCTGGTACATGGATCAATGTTCAACCACTGAGCCACATGGGCTGGGCTCTAACTTTAACACTTTTAAACTCTTTCATGATATTTCTGAGCCCTCTTGAGGTAATAAAAGCTATTTATATGAAGGTTGCTAAGATTTAGTTCTATAATACATTTATTCCCCATAATATGTATATCACTAATGAAAGATTTAACTTTTTTACTTTAAAAAAGCCTGTAATACAGCTTCAAAAAATAAAAATCCCAAAATATAAAATTCAAATGTTACCTCATGCATAGTGAGTAGGTAATTAAGAATGGCCTGTAGTTCATCTTCCTTTACTCCAGAATCCTTTAAAAACATAATTATAAGTATCTTAAACTTGCATATAAAAATTTTTTGATAAAAATTTTACATATAGATTTGTCAACATAGTCAGTTGCTATAAATATAAAAAGATAATGTAATATAGAATCTAAATTTAAAATATAAACTGACAGATGCATGAAGACATGCAAAATTCAAGACTGTAGGTCAAAAGAGGTCTGACATCAGTATTTGCTTTCCTCACCTTATATGGTAACCTATCTAGTTAAGCTACAGAATCCTCAAGTAAGCTAGCAATACTAATGATAACTAAAAATGTATTATCCATACCCATCAGTCCTCTAAATACAAAAGATAACTTTTCTATTTTTTTTTCTATTAAATTTGGAGAGTGAAAGAAACAGTTTCTAAAATTACCAAATTAAAATGTTAGGCACTAAAAATGGAGTAGTAATTTCACTGGTAAAAACACTGGACTTTTAAATGAATATAGTATGAAAATTTTTAACCTAGTCTATCAATTATTAATCATAGAAGTAACCTGCAATCTAAAAAAAATAAGCACGAAAATTAGGTAACAAGCAAAAACACATCAGGAAAGAAAAAAAAGTTCAATTTAAGGGATAAACTTTTTAATAAATAAAAATGTATCTGATTCTGCAATATATACTAAATATATATAAATTTAATATGTATTAAATCAACTTACCACAATATTATGTGACAGCTAATAAAGCATTAAATTGTAAAGAACAAGAAATAAAATGATATAGGAAAATATTGAATAAAAAATGGGCAACAGATATATTTATATATTGCTGTCTAATAAAACCAAAACACCTTCCTTAAAAATAATACTCAATTTCACTCTATAGTAGAATGAAATGGGTCAAAACATAATTATTTCTAAAGCCTGACAGAACTACCTAGCATATTTATATAGGAAAATCATTTCTCAAAATCTAAATGTCAGCTATAAGGAACTTCCTAAAAATAAAACCTCCCTGTGTAGCTTTGTTGACTACTGCATGAAGCAGTACCAGAGAGAAACTAGAAACAGTAAATATTTGCTGAATGAAAGAATGAATACAATTGAACTCCTACAGAAATTCATATACCATATATTAAAATTATCTATCTCAGATTCTGCAATAATGTATATCCCTATATGCCCAAGAAAGGTGAACAGAAAACAAACATAGATACAAATATTTTTCAAAGTATTTTCCAATGTGTAACCCTAATAACAGAGCAAATAAACCAAGAATGTATTTTATCTGAAATTGTAAGTTAAAATACACACAAGCTATAATGCTATAGGATAAGAAAGTGAACTCACCCTCATCACTAACTGCTTGATGAACATCAATAAGAATGCTCTTAGAGAAAGTATTTCTTTTGGAGTAGGTCGTGGTCCATCTTTAAAAAAAACACACACACATTTAGTGTTTCAAATACCTCAAAGCTAACTATAAAAAATTCACATTTCCAATAATGTTTCCACTTATTATAAAAAACATAAAGGTCAGTGCCCTAAAGAAAGACAAGCATTCAATCTCATAAGCAACTGCATATATAATACTCCAAATGAACAAATTGGGTTATGCTGAAACTAGCATGAAGTTTGTTTTTAAATAATGTCAAAGGAATCTCAAAACATAAAAATGAGGTAATAAAATTAGTATTCCATAATAACGTGCACTTATATTTTGTTTTAAAAGACTTACAATGACACTATGACAACATAAGTTTACCACACACACACACAAAAAGTGGAAAAATCCAAACTGTTATGTGAATTTAGTATGGAAAAAACTTTTCTCTACTTTAGCACTGTTGTAAGCTAATACAAAAATCTCAAGAAGTATAACTCAACACAGCATCATTCAGGAAGAAGTTAAACATTATGTTGGCCACCTCTGACATCTCCTCTTCTTGAGCCAGTCCTTGGTCACACATGGCTCACATTAAAGTCAATTTTCATGTCTCAAACATATAATTCCCAGAAAGCTTTTGAAACCAAATACCCATTGTTCTGAGATCCTAAGTGAGTACCTGTTTTCTACAATTTTTCCCCCACTAATCATTATTTACAACTGGTTCCTAGACCACCAAAGCATAGGACCACCATGACCTTGAACAGGTCAATTAAAAGAGGAAGAAAATTATTTAAAATTTGTTCCACATGACAATTCCCAAAGAATAGGTTACAGAGTTACAATAGAATCATAAAGTTTGTCCAGCTCTCTCACTTGAAGTCTAAGACGTTCCCAAGGTCACTAATCAGTTATAAAATCAAGGCCAGAACATAATACCAATGCCCAGGACAGTATATGATACATCTACAGCACCATGAAAGAGTCAGCAGGAAGTTATGACCTAGTTCTAGATCTACCACAAACTTGCCAGCTCAAAGAGATCATATTACTTCTGTATGTCCTCACAGCTTTCTAAATTACAGACAGAATATTATCTGAGAATAATTCAAGTTTATTTTGAAAGGGGTAAAAAAAAAAAAAAAAATAAGCACTGTACCCTTGGCCAGTGTGACTCGGTTGGAATGCTGTCCCATACACCGGAAAGCCTCCGGTTCAATTCTCAATCAGGGCACATGCTTACATTGTGGGTTCCATCCCCAGTGGGGTGCAGGAAGCAACCATTGAATGTATCTCTCTCACATTAATGTTTCTCTCTCTGTCTCTTCCCCTCCCTCCCTTCTTCTCTCCCTCCCTCAAATCAAATTTTTCAAAAACAGAAATTTTAAAAAGTACTGTACAAATTTAAAGCCTCATCTTTGTAAATCACTGAACAGCCCTTTCAGTACAATCAGAATATATGTGGTCTGACTCTCCAGCAATCATTTTCCAATTTCAAGCAAGAGACCACAAGTTTTATTAAGGGACTGACACCATCCTCACTCTGAGATCATGTGTTTCAGAGGCAGGAAGGGCCTCAATGTCTGGATCAATCTGATGAATACCTGCTACACAGATGGGCACACAATGCAATCAGAGCCAATGAGAAAAAAAGACAATGAAAGCGACTTTTGCTGGCAATGCTCAATGCAGGCGGATGCTCTTTTGCTGGACTTGAAGTTGTGACGATGTGAAGGTGAAGTGGCTGCTTGGTACTAGCAAAGGAGAGAATACGTGAAAACTGCCAAAAGAGAACTGGGTCCCAGGGCCATCCTCTGAACCCCTGTGCCAAGTTTTACTAAAACTGCCTGCTTAAATGTCCTTATTAACTCCCTATTACGATGTAAGCCAGTTTGAAGGAGGTTTTGCAATACTTAAAAACAAAAGAGCCACCAATTGCCAAAATTTTTATTTTGAACCCTTCCATGAACTCCTGAAATGATGAATGAATACTATTCTTCCAGTAATTTAGTCTCCTGATTATACAGGAAAATAATTACTGAAATGTTGTGATTTCATTACACTATTTATTAGGAGCAGATATTCCCTACTTCTGCAAGAAATCTCCATCTCCCCCTGCAAAAAAATACTGTTTTCAATTATCTCATTGTGACAATTGGCAGGAGCATCAATACCAGTTGCTAATGTAGACTTTCTTCTCATTTTCAGTGACCTAAAACTATCATTCTAGTCATAGCTGCTCCCCAGACAACACCAGCAAAAGTAGCATTCTTTTATAAAAGTAATAAGTTATTAACCTTTGGTAACCACGATTTAGGACAAACTATCAATATAATCAACAGACTAAAAGAAAATTTTACCATGATGAAATTTAGAAAAACTTCCAAAGTACTGTAACATTATTGGTTAAAAAAGAAAATAAAATCCTGATTTGCCATATATACAGCATAATACATTGACAGAGCTGCTATACCTAATCCTTTTGGGATGATGCCACTTCGATCCTGAGGATTCACTGCCCAGTAATAGTACTTTAGTGTATGCATGATGAGGAGCACTGTTCCAACTCTCCGGATGGTATTGTATATGTTGACAGTACCGATGAATTCAGTGGACAAGTAAGTGTAGAGTGTTAGCTGAACCTAGAGGATGAAAATGAAGAGCTTAAATCAAAGGAGCAAACCAGCATTTTACCCATTTCCAATTAATGTCCTCAGTCCGCTTTAATTAAACTGTATTATTCCACAATGCAAGATGCTGAGCTTGGTAATAACTTCCATGTTAATAAATATAACACATATCCACTGATGTACACACGCAAGCATACAACAGTAGAATTATAAACACCCCAACTATAATTTCTGCAGTGCTAATGTTCTATGGGGAAGAAAAAACTGATTCTTACTTAACAATCAGCAATTATTCATGAGCATGTATAACTTCTTTATAATAAAATTTCTACTTATGCTATGCATAGTGGTTTTAAAATCTAGAAATTTTCTTTGTTTTGGAAAAAATTAGAAGCTAGAATAACTCAAAAAAGAGAAAAAAAGTAGTAGAGGTAGCTAAAAATAAAAGTAGAGATAAGTCAAAAGAAACAAACCCATATAGAAACATGTAAAGTCTACCTTAAGAAATATTTATTAGAAAAATAGAATTCTGCTTATTATTACCAATATTGTAATCATAACATTAAAGTCTGTACACATGTTTATCATCCCTGTCCTCCAATTAGGAAAGATTCTACTAGGTTTATTTCTAAATAAACAGTCTAAATAAAAACACAAGAATTTATTAACTTCAAAATATAAGTTCTTAATATGTGAGAAACAGAAAAAATATAAGTGGTGCCCCACCACTGAACACAGATTTCAGTCAAATTATAGCTCTAAAATTCACCAATAATTACACTCTAGTACTTAGAACAACATATAAGGACTACTTTTGCTCTATTCTAATGACAAAATCAAGAATTTTTCATTTCATTGCCACTGGATATACCTTGTAAATTGCACAACTTTAAAAGTAGGATTTACATACTCTCCCCGTGGCCAAAGACCAAACTCTCCTGGTCGTGTACAACTGAACATTTATGTTACCTTCCCTGGACATTGAAGGCATTTTCATTTTTAACCCTACAAAATACCTGATAATTTCTTTAGAGAGAGAAAATTAGGTGCCTATCATCCAGATGCCTGATACAGAAACAATCAAGGCTAAATAAATAGGGAGTCAATCATTAACCATAAAAGGTAAAGAGTGGCAGATTCTGAACCACTTAACACTGAGGCTTAGATGATTATAGTTTAGAAAACACTGTAATCCACTGATTTGCTGAAGATAACATTATTTTGATGTAGCTACTGCTGCTCAAACAAATAGGACCTGTTTCCCTGTTGTTGAAGCTATTTAACACTTTCTGTGACAGGTTCAAATTCTTAACCATGCTATTTCAGTCATCCAGAAAATATTTAGATCCAACTATATGCAGAGCACTCCATTATGGAAATATGATGGCAGTTAAGATTTAAAAAATACACACACATTTAAGTGAAAAACTAAAGGTCATAAAGACACCCACTGCAACAAAAGAGGTTATGAGGCGATATGTATTAATTGCAAAATGAGTGGCATAGGGCTATTAAATACTATAAATTTAGAGGACAGAGAAATTATAGGATAAGCTAAAATAGTCAACAAAACCTTCAATAGAGTAGGTACTAAGGTAGACTTTGAAGCTGAGTAGGATAGGTAGACAGAAATTTCAAACAGAAAATAATGGTAAATGATACGAAAGGTTCCCCTAGATCTAGAACAGCAGTTCTCAACCTGTGGGTCACAACCCCTTTGGGGGGTCGAACAACCCTTTCACAGGGGTCGCCTAAGACCATCGGAAAACACATATATAATTACATATTGTTTTTGTGATTAATCACTATGCTTTAATTATGTTCAATTTGTAACAATGAAATTGGGGGTCACCACAACATGAGGAACTGTATTAAAGGGCCGCGGCATTAGGAAGGTTGAGAACCACTGATCTAGAACAATGATTCTCATTCCTGACTGCATTAAAATACCTGAAAACATTTTTTTTTAAATACTGAAGCCTGGTGCTCGCTTCAACAGCACATATATTAAAAATACTGATGTCTGGGCCTTGTTTCACACCAATTAAGTCAGAATCTAGGGTGAAAGGAGATAGGATTCTTTTCTTGCTTTTGTTTTTAAAAACCTCTCCTGATTCTATCAACAACCAAGATTGAGAACCACTGCTCGAGTATATGTTTTTGGTATCTGTGTAGCCTTTGAAGATAACTGAGTTTTTAAGCTAGAAAGCCTACAAAGGAGAATTGGCCTGAAAACTTAATGCTAGAAAAGGGACTACTTTATACTGAAAACAATGGGAAACCATTACACGTTTAAAGGCTCAGAAATGACCTGATGAGAGTGGTATGTTAAAAGCATACAGTAATTCTGGCCAAAAAGTGACAAAAACATGGAAAACTGGATAGAATTAAATAGCATATTGAGATAAGAATGGAGATCTCAAGATTATTCATATGTTAATTATGAATAAACCTTTCCTCATTCACTCATTATATAATCTAATGACCTCACAAATTATGTGTTAACATCTACCTTTCCCATCAGACCTGAACTCTATGAGGGCAGGAATTAGATCTGTCTTGTTCAACACTGATTCCATATGCCCAGCATAAAGCAGCCATCAAGTGAAGGACTACTGTATACAAGAAAATCCATCTCTCTAGAGAGGACATTAAAAAGACTGTAGCTAAGCACATCAAAGATAAATGGATATTATAAATCACTGTGAGCATCCTTTTCCAAAATCAAAGGTTGATTCATACATTCACCCCCTCAACATCAGTAATCAGAGGTGAAATTACCAAAAAGCTAATAAAGCTTAAAGTCTGTGCCCACTCATCCATACAGGTTCCTTCAAGACTCTAAATCTAATTGTATATGCATTATGTCATATTCTTTTTCTTTTATTTGTTAATCCTCACCCAAGAATATTTTTCCATTGATTTTCGAGTATAAGGGAGGGAGGAAGGAGGGGAGAGGGGAGGGAGGGAGGGAGGGAGGGAGGGAGGGAGGGAGGGAGGGAGGGAAACATCAATGTGAGGATGTGAGAGAAACATATCAATTGGTTGCCATCTGCATGCACCCAGAACAGAGCCAGGATAGAACCTGCAATCCAGGTCTATGCCCTTGATCAGGAATCAAACCTGTGATCCTTCGTTGCAAGGGCCAATGCTCTAAGCATTAAGCCACACTGACCAAGGCTCATATTTTTCTTAAAAAGTTCCTCCCTCACCCAGATTGTATGACCTTCACGTCAAACAAACTTTGGATCTAGCCTTTGTTATAATTACATTTCTAATAAAACAAAAGTAGATATAACCCCTCATGGATACAAAAAGCAGACAGCTAAAAGAAAAAATTTAGTATTACCAAATCAACTGCAAATTCTAAAGAGGAAATTAAAGAAAATTATTAACAAGAAAAAGGTAACAAACTGAGTGTAATAATACTGGGAACTTAAGGGAATGATATAATAAAAATTTTAAAACATTTGCCTACAACTTAGTATTAATAACAGTCTTTTTGACCACATCAAAAGAGACCCCAAACCTTACAAATATGCTGTTTAGTAAGACAAAGACGTATCTAGTAAAAGTTTAAAAAGTAACTTGAAACAATCCTTGTAAAGAAATAAGAACAAGGGTCACAGAAGAGAAAAGGGTCAAATTTGAACCCCCAGATAAAAAGCTACAACCTCCAGCTGCCTCCTTTGATTATTTCCAAATGGCAATCAGAGTCAGCAGCTGTTTTTCTCTTTATCATTTGAAAAGACCAGCTGAAAATAAGATACTATGCCTCTAGAAAAAGCAAAAAGTCTGCAGATATTTTTTTCTGACAACTAGAATAAGTATGTGCCATTCTAAACAATGATAAACACTGCAAATGGACCAAAAGGGAGAGATGGAGGGGGCAGAGAGAAAATTAATGGGTTTGAAATAATACAGCTTCTAACAAAAACTGCAGATGAAACAGATGCAATTATGCAATTCAATAAAAATTTGTTTCAAGTTCTGCTTAATATTTTTAGGACAACTTAATACATTAGAATTTATCAAAGGTTTTACTTATATACTTTATCACAAATTGACATATGTACAATTATAAGTAATTGGTTTGTTGTTACAGTACTAAACAAATTGTGTCTAAATATAATTTTATTTAATAATTTGAATTAATGTGAGATTAAAATGATTAAATGAGACCAGTGTTCAAATAAGGGTGAAATTTCAGCTGCTTTGTAACAATTAACCTGAGGAATTCATCATGTTGATGGAAGGGATATGTGTGTAAAGAAGAGGGAAAGAGAGCACAGTGAGTTAAGGAATAAAAATATACATATATATATATATATATATATAAATATACTAATATATATACACACACATATTTGCAATAGAACAGAATGTAGTTATAGAAACATTACAAAGTTGGAACTGTCCAACTTTGATTCATATTTAGTAATTTAAAGTCTTTCTGAAATAAAATTTTATTTGATATAACACCAGAAAATAAAGATTATAGCGGTTTTTAAAAAATATTAATGTTCCTTGTAAATAAAAGAAAGAATATACTGACTTACAAATTTAACTTAAAAAAATATGCTTAGTCAAAAATGAACTCCACAGAAATCTTACATAATAGCACACAAAAGGATTTTAAAAATCCTCATTTATCACTCAAGTATAAAAACTTGAAGCCACTAAAACAAGTCAATATACACATATATATTACCTTGGCTGGGGTATGAATCCATATAGCTGGGTTGAGAAGAATGTGATCACACAATTGCTTAAGTAGGGGCATCCCATTCTGCAGATTACTCAGATATTTTGAAAATGCAAGGCAAAGTTCAAGCACTGCTCTGCTGACATGGGATTTGGAAGACTGCAAGGCAAGGGATTTCAAAGGTCACTATCATCACAAGGCAAGGTAAGTAAATTAAAAGTTGCTAATATCAGAAAAATGTTGCCCCACAAGCTATGCTCTAAGTTAAAGATGACATAAGACTTAACAACTTTTCTTTCATAAAGCAATGGGGGGCAAGGTAAAAACAACATTTTAATTTAGGTAATTCTACATAACCAAAGAGACACCTGGAAACCATTGCAGACCCAGTTTCTCAGCCACTTCGAAGACCAAGTCATGGGCTACAAATTAAGAATCAGACATGTAAAAAACATTTCATACTTTACCTTTTCAAGACTATATCCTATTACCAAAAAGCCCTTGCAGGCAAGCATCTGCTCCTGCATGGCAATTGAATTCTTCAACAACTCCATGATAAAAGCCAGCAAAGTTGAACTGGAATAAGAAAAAGACTATGGTTTAAAAAAAAAAAAAGTGTGGGTTTTTTTTTTTTTTTAAAGTTAGATAGATAAATCTTAATAAAAGATCTCTATTTCAAGGAAATATAAGTTCTACTAAGACTGCCTCAACATTATTCCAGGACTAGAATTTTAATGTAATTAGGATTTACTCAAATACTTATTTCCTATATTGTATCACAAACATGTAAATAAGTGAATTACTTAGAAACAATATGACAAACATGCACGAAAAATAAGTAATGACCAAAACCAATAAAATGGCGAACATTAAGTGTATAAAGGCATTTAAAAAGATACATGGAGCAAACAGACTAGGGTAGAAATCCTCAAAATGTGTTAGGATTGGAGGAACCAAGATGGCGGCATAGGCACACACCTGTGCTTGCTGCTATGCACAACCAGATCAAAACTACAACTAAAAGACAAAACGGATATCATCCAGAACCATGGTAAGGTTGGCTGAGTGGAAGTTCTACAACTAGAAGGAAAGAGAAAAGCGCATTGAAACGGGTAGGAGGTGTGGAGGTGCGGAAGGGCAGAGGTACAGAGAGGCACGGGAGGAAACGGGCTGGCAACTGGGTACACTGTTGTCTTTTTCAATGGGGAGGGAGATACAAACTCCCAATTGCTCTGAACTCCAGTTCCAGGTGAGACTCTGAGGACCCAGACTCATATGGGGAGACACTGAACTGTCTGGCATCAGGACAGGAACACAAGGGCAGCTTCGCAGAGGTGCTTGCAGCAATCATTGTTCCTGCACGGGGCCATAGGACACAGAGACCCGGGGACCTCTCTGAGGCAGGGCTGACTGGCAGCCATTGCTGTTTGCTCTGCTCTGGTGATTCCCTGAGACCCCGCCCCACACAATTTACAACCCCACACAATTTACAACCCAAAGCCTATGCGATAAGCAGAGGCTTTTGCAAATGAATGGCCTGTTCTTTTGCAATCTAAAACCTAACAAATTGCTGCTGAATCAAAGAGTGCCAAAGATTCCAAAAGAAGGCCTAAGGCTCTACAGCAGCTTCCATTGCTTCACAGCTGGGCCTCATCTGAGCACTTCCAAACTCCAAACAAAGAGGAGGAATCTGCAGATCTCTCTGTAGCTCCTGCTGGGTGGCCTCAGTCAGTGGCTGACTGCACCTCCTTGGAAATCCAAGAGCCAGTGTACCCAGTGATCAGCGTGAGACCATACCAGATTAAAACTCTTCACATCCATAAGAGACACACTCAAGGGGCAGACTCAGCACCAAAGCCCCACTGAAGCAAGTCCTGCCCCATAAGGGTGTCTCCAGCACAGCAGTTCTTCCACTATAGGCACAGCTGGTCCTCACAGCCAACTGGCCTGGTGGTCAATTCCTCCCAGTAATACCAACAGCAATCAAGGCTTAACTACAACAAGATGGTGCACACAGCCCACAAAGGGGTGCACCAAGCGTGTCCACCTCAGGTAATTAGGTAGGCTGAGCCACTGGGCCCTACAGGACACCAAGCCCTCAAAGCCACTCTATCAACACAGGGAAGCAGCCAAAATGCGGAGACAAAGAAACATGTCACAAACAAAAGAAATGGAGGACAGCAAATTACTGGATAGAGTTCAAAACCACGGTTATAAGGTTACTCAAGAATCTTCTAGAAACCTCCGAGAAATTTAGTGAGACCCTTAAGGATATGAAAAAGGACCAATTAGAAATTAAGCATACACTGACTGAAATAAAGAATAATATACAGAGATCCAATAGCAGACTAAAGGATCCCAAGAATCAAGTCAAAGATTTGAAATACGAAGAAGCAAAAAACACCCAACTGGAAAAGAAAAAAGAATCCAAAAATATGAAACTAGTGTAAGGAGCCTCTGGGACAACTTCAAGCATACCAACATCCAAATTATGCGGGTGCCAGAAGAAGAGAGAGAGCAAGATATTGAAAACCTATTTGAAGAAATAATGACAGAAAACTTCCCCTACCTGGTAAAAGAAATAGACTTACAAGTCCAGGAAGTGCAGAGAACCCCAAACAAGGGGAATCCAAAGAGGACCATACCAAGACATATCATAATTAAAATGCCAAGAGCAAAAGACAAAGAGAGAATCTTAAAAGCAGCAAGAGAAATAAAGTCAGTTACCTACAAGGGAGTACCCATACTACTGTCAGCTGATTTCTCAACAAAAACTATGCAGGCCAGAAAGGAATGATAAGAAATATTCAAAGTGATGAACAGCAAGAACCTACAAGCAAGATTACTCTACCCAGGAAAGCTATCATTTAGAATTGAAGGTCAGATAAAGAGCTTCACAGACAAGAAAAAGCTAAAGGAGTTCATCACCGCCAAACCAGTATTATATGAAATGCTGAAGGGTATTCTTTAAGAAGAGGAAGAAGAAGAAAAAGGTAAAGATAAAAATTATGAACAACAAAGTGACAACAATTACATATCCATCAACAAGTGAATCTAAATATCAAGTGAATAAAAAAAATCTGATGAACAGAATAAACTGGTGAATATAATAGAATCAGGGGCATAGAAAGGGAGTGAACTGACAATTCTTGGGGGGAAGGGGGTTTGGGGGGTGCGGGAAGAGACTGGACAAAAATTGTACACCTACGGACGAGGACAGTAGGGGGTGTAAGGGCACGGGGTGGGGTGGGAACTGGGTGGAGGGGAGCTATGGAGGGGAAAAGAGGAACAACTGTAATAATCTGAACAATAAAGATTTTTTTTTTTTTAAAGTGTTAGGATTCCAGACTGGCCTACTTTGAATAGAGCACAGGGTTCAGAAAAGGGAATATAAGAAAGTAAAGTTGAGCCTGGCCAGGTAGCTCAGTCAGTTCGAGCATTGTCCCAGCACATACAAAAATAACCAATGGATGCATAAATGGTGGGATAACAAATTGATCTGTCTCTCTCCATCCTCTTTCTCCTTCCTGTCTCTCTTTAAAAATCAATTTAAAAAAATAGAAAACATTTAAGTTGAAGACAAACTGAAATCCTCAAACACTAAGAACTGTGTTCATTATCCCAACAGGAAAATCAGAATTCAACAAGCAGTTGAAAAGACTTTAAAATTGAATAGCCATGCTTCCATCCTAACAACTTTTAGAGATACCTGAAATGGAATGAAATAAGGTCAGCTGTTGCCTTTTTTCCAAAGGCTCTGAGACTTTCCCACAAAAAAAGAGAAAACATGACTGGCAATCAGCCTCCTCCACAAAATTGCTTTTAACTATCAGCAATTCCAATAAAGATGCAGAAGAGAAAAAGATAACCAATTAAAAAAATAATAACTAAGCTTTATAACAAAGATTTTAGACCAGGATGTAAAAAAAAAAAAATTATGAAGTAGTAATATGTCAAGAATCATTTTCACTTTCTAAAATCAACAATACTAGATTTGATACTTCATTCCTATTTAAAAAGAAAAAGTCATTTTGTTTCCAAAAAATACTCTGGAAAAAATTATTACATTATTAAATATATGCAATGGTAGTAGACTTCAAGTTATATATAAAAGCAAAAATTAGAGAAAGAGTTCCAAAAGGGACAATGGGAAACTCCTCTAAATTACTCAAATAATAAATTAAATGTAATTATTTTACTGTAAATAGTTTCACTAGACTACAGAATCATGAAAAATTCATTTAGACATCCTCTTCAAAGCTTTATAACTTGTCCTAGAATTAATAAGTCTCTGCCTGTTTAGACTCAAACACTACAATACAGAAGACAAAATGTACCCAACAAACAATCTAATAAAAAAGATTAAAGCACCTATTATAGAACATCAAAATTTTAGATTTTAATTACATGCAATCAATAAATATGAAAAGCTAAATTCCCATAAGTCACTGCCAAATAACAATTTAAAAATTTTTAATTAGATTATACAAAAATGTATTTATTTCTGATAAATCCATTATTTCTAACTTTATTAAAAAACAACTTTTTATTTTTTTAATATATTTTTATTGACTTCAGAGAGGAAGGGGGAGAGAGAGAGAAACATCAATGATGAGAGAGAGAATAATTGATTGGCTGTCTCCTGCATGCCCCACACTGGGGATCCAGACTGCAACCCAGGCATGAGCCCTGACCGAAAATCGAACTGTGACTTCCTGGTTCATAGGTCGACCCTCAACCACTAAGCTATGCCAGCCGGGAAAAAAAAAAAAAAAAAAAAATCTTTTAGAGCTTCTATATTTCCTACTGATAAGGAATAATTTAAATCAATACTATTATTATTGATATGAATTTGTAATAACATTTATAGTTCACAAGTTTCTTTGAATTATATTCTTTTTTTAACCATACAACAAATTTAAAAGGCAGAAAAATTACTGTGCAACTGGACGATAACGACAGTAACTCACAACAAATTAATGAAAAAAAACAAAGGCACTCACCATATAGTCAAGTCAACCTCCTCAGATAAGTACTGCCTATAATCCAACTGTGCAAAAAGCGGAAATAGCACTTGTATCCCTCCAATTGAATGCATAGCACTTTGGATGGAATGTGTTAAAACTGCCTTCACATCCTTATAAAATAGAAGAACCATAAACATTCCAATGATTTCATTTCCAAAACAATTAAAAATAAAGCATAATAGGACAACAGAATGTTACATTGCATGTATTTAATAGAAGCTACCAAATACACATCAATAAAACATCAAAAGTTACCATTAAAAATATTCTTAAAAGATTCTAGCTAGTACCTGGAGCATGAGTGCATGTGGTGAATGAACAAAAATTGAAGGGTTGTCCTTAGGGGATGATTCCAGGCAAAGCTGGGCATCTGTAGCACGTGGATTGTATGTGAATGCAATGGCACTAGAGAGTTTGCCATCATACAATAAAAGTTTGTGATGCTCAGCAAGGAACAGATCACTTTCTGTTTTGAATTTAAATGTACCCTAAAAATAAAAAAGTAGAACAGTTAAGATAGAATGCCACAAAAAGAAAATCCAGATACAAAGCACCACAGATAAAAAAATTTAAGGAGACACACCACTGATCATTTTCCTAACACTATCAACTAGGATGAGCTTGCACATTTAATTCTGAAGTGGGCTGAATTCATGTTAAAAATATAATGGAAAAATCTTGCATTTTAAAAAACTGTAGAACAGTATATACACAGAGTATTTTGTCTTTATTGTGTGAGTATTTAAAACCTTTAGTAAAAAGCACAAAATATTTAAGATGATAAATTTTATAAGTCTACTTGAGGCCCGGTGCACGAAATACATGCACTGGTGGGTGGGGGGGCTTCAGCCTGGCCTGCGACCTCTCACAGTCCAGGACCCCTTGCTCCTTACCATCCACCTGCTTACCGCTTGGCTCACTGCTCCTTAGCAATGCTGCAGAGACAAGAGAGAGCTGCACTCCCTCACCGCTGCTGTGCTCGCCAGCTGTAAGCCCGGCTTCTGGCTGAGCAGCGCTCCCCCTGTGGGGGTGCACTAACCACCAGGGGGCAGTTCCTGCATTGAGCATCTGTCCCCTGGTGGTCAGTGTGCATCATAGTGATTGATCGTTCTGGTTGTTCCATCATAACGGTTGTTAGACTTTTATTATATAGACTAGTAGCCCTGCACACGAATCTGTGTGCCAGTAGCTCTCTGCAGGACCTGGCCACTCCACACCCGCTGTGCAGAGGCTCTCCACAGCCCAGAGGCCCATCTGCAGGGCAACAACGCATTCCCCCCCCAACCCAGCCACTCCATGCCCCCTGCCCAAAGGCCCTCCGCGGCCGGGGTGGAACGCTTGCCTCGTTGCCACAGCGATGAAGCAAGCATTCCGCCAGGCCACTCACGCTTCCCACTCTCAGCGGCCGCCCCACCAGGACTGGCGGACTCCGGCGGGGCTGGGAGGACTGGGCACCACCATCTTGTGGCTATGGGCGCTGTCATCTTTTGTGATGGAGTGATGGTTAATTTGCATATTACCCTTTTATTAGATAGGATAAGTATGGTAGTATTAACTATATGCACATTATACAACAAATCTCTAGGCCTGTTAAATCTTGCCAAACTGAAATTCAATACCCAGTTCATTTCCATCTCCCCCATTCCCTGGCAACCACCATTCTACTTTCTAATTCTATGAGTTTCATTACTTTATGTAACTTGTTTAAGTGGAATCATAGAGTGTTTGTCTTTTTGCAACTGGCATAATGTTCTTAAGATTCACCATGTTACTCTATGTGACAAAGTTCCTTCTTTTTAAAGCTAATTAATATTCCATTGTATGTAATACCATATTTTCTTTACTCATTTGTTCATGGACAATTAGGTTACTTCAACTTCTTGGCTATCTATACTAATGAAAGGGTAATATGCTAATTAGACCGGACATCTTCCGAACGACCTTCAGGACAAAGCCATGGTGGCAGGGCCAAGGCAGAGACGGTTAGGGGGCGATCAGGCTGGCAGGGGAGAGCAGTTAGGAGTACAGTTAGGAGCCAGAGGTCCCACATAGCTTTCTATCTCAGTAACTATTGAAAACTTAGCTGTGCAAAGATTAATATCATTACAAGAAATGCAGCATGATCTAAAGTTGAAACTTGAGCTACTGCCCCACATGTGACAAGTATACTGTATTTCCCTCAAAAATTTAAAGTACCCTTTGGACTCCTGTGACTTCCCTGTGGTGCCCATGATTACTTTGACATACACAGGCTGCAAGCCAAAGTAAGTTGCCCCATGCATCCCCCACCTTTGAATCAAGCTCAACTAATACTGGTTAAGCAGTGAACAGCAAGTAAAGTACCTTGTATCCCAGGCCCAACTGATAAATAGCAAAGATCTGAGCTGCATTAAGAGCTTCACTAAAAAGGTACACTGCAGTCATCTGACCACAGAATACTCTATTAGCATCTGCTGTTTCTGACGAGCCCAGGAAACATTTGTCAAAAGTCTGTGAAAGAACACAGAAAATTGTATTAGGAAAAAATTACCTTCTCCAGAAATAACAACCTAAATTGGTACAAATGTTCATTCTAAACTATAATACAAATAGATTAAAATAATTCATTTAGCCATTACACTTCATTCTTTCCCATCTGTTGTAGTGATCAAGAAATAGCTCACAGAAAAGCAGATAAGACACATTTACAAAATTAGAAAAATCAAAACTTGATGACAAAGTAAATGTAGGAAACAGTCAGAGATTTCATTATGAACTCTGAAGGTTCATAACTGGATAACCCCAGAACCAGACAGAAGAGCAGGCTTTGGAACAAGGAGGAAAATCAAGAGCTAAGTTTGGGCCAAAACCGGTTTGGCTCAGTGGATAGAGCGTCGGCCTGCGGACTGAGGGGTCCCGGGTTCGATTCCGGTCAAGGGCATGTGCCTGGATTGCGGGCATATCCCCAGTGGGAGATGTGCAGGAGGCAGCTGATCGATGTTTCTCTCTCATCGATGTTTCTAACTCTCTATCTCTCTCCCTTCCTCTCTGTAAAAAATCAATAAAATATATTAAAAAAAAAAAAAAAGAGCTAAGTTTGGGACATAATGAATCTGCCTTTACTGTGAGCTAATGTGAACAGAGAAACAACTGTCAACAGGGTTTTACAGGTTTAGTGAAAAGTTAAAACTGTAAAAGCAGATTTTTTTTGCACTGGATAGTTGTGGTTTTATTTTCTTTTTTAACAAAATACAACAAAACTTTCCACCACATTAGTGTTCTAATGCAAGAAAATCCCAAGGTTTTTGTTGACAGGAGGGATGATTTCTATATAGAATATTGATTTCACATATAGTCTTAATATTAAATAAAATTTTAGACAGCTTTTTGCAGACATCAAGATATAGATGATGAGTAAAGTCATGGGAATAGAGGCAATCCCTCAAAAGAAATGTATAAATCCAGAAAGGCAGGTGTATTTTTTTCTTCTAAAAAAAAAAAAAAAATCCTTTTAACAATGTCCAGGTTGCAAAGACCACATTTAAGAAAACCCATGTGGGGGGGGAGGTTGGGGGTTAATGGGGGGGATGTGGACACATTTGTAATACCTTAACTAATAATAAAAAAAAAAAAAAGAAAAAGAAAAAAAAGAAAACCCATGTGTACAACACAGGACAAGAAGTAAAGTTGTTCTTATCTCTTTGAAAGTATCATTGTATACCTGGAAACTATTAGAAAGAATGCTGAAAAACACATATTGACCTTATAGCACTTGGTTTCTAAAGACAAACCATGCTGCTGATCTTGGCAAGTTACCTAACCTCTCTGTGCTTCAGTCTCATCTGTAAAATGGAGATTAAAATAGTACTTATCTTGCAACATTGGGGCTTTTAGAAAATAAAGATATTTATTACAATGCCTGTAATGCAAGAAGCACTTCATAAAGTTTAATGTGAGGAAAAAACAGGTTTAAAAAACAATACAATAATGAGAAAAGTTATTGAGCACTCTGCTAGTGGATCTTTGAACAGTATCTCATTTAATCACATTAATCTTCTGAGATAGATAATATTTTATACCCATTTTTAGGTGGAGAAAACTGAGGTCTAATAGATTAAGGAAGGTCATATAATCATTAAGTGACAGATATTCAAAGAGCTGATATTCAAACCTAATCTGTTACAACAACCTGAGCTCTTAAGACTAGCATTATAAATATGTAAATACATATAGCATAAGATATACATAAAAGGAGGAGTTGGGTGGGAGCGTGGTGAAGGGGGTTAACAGGGGAAGAAAGGGGACATACTTTCAACAATAAAGGTAAATTTTAAAGAAAATATAAAAATAAAAGGAGCTAATGGTGAATGGGTGATACACACTTTGTATTCATTTCCCTGGTCTACATTTCTTCCTTTTTTTATTTTATTAATGTATTTTTATTTATTTCAGAGAGGAAGGGAGAGGGAGATGGAAACATCAATAATGAGAGAGAATCATTGATCAGCTGCCTCCTATGCGCCCACACTGGGGATCGAGCCCGCAACCCATGCATGTGCCCTAACTGGGAACTGAACCAGTGACCTCTTGGTTCATAGGTCGACACTCAACCACTGAGCCATGCCAACAGGGCTGACCTGTATTTCTTAAACTTTCTTTTAAGAATATAACCTGGGGGTTGAAGATATTTAAATTTAATTCTAACATATGGATCTTTTTTTGAATCCTGAAAACATTATAACTTGATAGTTACCTATAACAGCTACATATTATATGCAAAATTTGTAAGTATGCATCATCTAACTCATTTATAAAATTATCAGAACCCTGTAGTAAATCTCACACATTTAATTTGAACAATGGACCAATGACACACACTTTCAAGATATGCCCAATGTTTCCTATAAATCTTTATCTCTACCCTATACAGAATAATTTTATAGCAAGAACTGAGTAATACCTTATGTAACACATTAACACAGTTCTATTCTTGAAGAGATTAGCCAACAAACATATATGCATAGCCCATGTTCACAGAAAACAGTGTGGTGAAAGCCAGGGGAGGAGAGAAAGAAGGGTAGGGGCTGGGAAGAGGTGGGCAAAGAGGGGGGAAAATGGGAGATACCTGTTATACTATCAACAATAAAAATAAAAATTTTAAAACATGATAGACAAACTAAGGCTATAAAAACACACCACTGTAGTATTCTAAAATTTATATTCAATGTAAAATATATTTATTTGAAAAGTTCATGCTTTTAAAATAATTTTTTTTTTCATCTTAACATTTCAAACTACTTACATCACTGGTGTTGACAAACCATGTTATCTCTCCATAGGAAGCTAGCTCACCGTTCACATAACACCGAAGCTCACTGTTCTTCCATCGGTTATAAATGTGCACTATAGTTACCATATACCACTGAATAAGCAAGAACAGTTTAAAAAAGAGAGAGAGAGAGAGAGAGGGGGATAGATAATAATCCTTCTAATAACTCAATCACATTGATGATAACTAGTACAAATTAAATGATAAATTACAATGAAAAAAATAATATGACTAACTATATTAAATCAATATTCGGCCTCTGTAATATTTAATCAAGGGAGCTCTCAGAGGATAAGAACTTAATCATGAAATTATTTTCCAATGTTTTATTATGAAAATTTTCAAATAAACCCCTCAAAAGTTTAAAGTTTAGTACAAATACCCTCTTTCTCACCACCTAGATTCCACAATTGTCAACCCATCTATCTTTATACCCAACTATCTATATATGTATATATACACATTTTTTATAAAACACTTATTAATCTATAAGTTTTAAAGTACTAAAGACAACACATATTACTACTGGTAGTAATAATACTAAAATTTTTGCCATTGATATTGTCACCATGTGTTTTGCTTAAACTCTATAAATAACTAAATACCCACCCTTTTTACTATCCAAATCAGAGAGATTAATAATTGTCCAGTGATTTATACTTCATTTTCTGAAGCAGTATTAACAGAGTTGTGATATACCACATATTATGACAATAATATTCAAACAAAGCATCTTGAAGGCCAGTATAACTTGTTAACACAACTATGACTCAGAAGATCACATACCTTTTGTGGCTTGAAATCAAATTTCACACAGTGTTGAAAGCCTTTTCCTTTCGACTTTATGGAAGTTATAATCAAACAGCCCCCAACAAAGTGAGCAGAATAACCAAGACCTTTGCTGGTTCTGAAACTATAGAGAATAGGTTTTCATTTTACCTCTAAATATCCTTCTCATTTTCAAAGTAAGATAATTAACACTAAGGAAAAGAAATACGTACCAATATAAATAGGGTTTATCCTTATCCACATTGATGTTATTTACAGGATCCATTCTAAGCCAGGTATGAAATGTAAAACCATTCTGATATGGCCATTTGGCTATAGGAGGTAATGCAATGGCCTAAAAAAAAAATTTTTTGAGTTATTGACTCACATGAAAAACTTTATTAGTGAAATCATGAAAATGATATTTAATAATGCTTATTATTCTGTGTCATGATTAAAATAACTAGAATCGTTATCTGGAAGAAGACTTTTAATAATTTCTAAAATATGCAATAAAGATATTTAATCAAACATTAGAAACACCCTATGTGACCTCCTGGACACACTAATTTGTTTGCTTTATTTATGAAATAACAATGAACATATCAAAGAGAGCCGAAACCGGTTTGGCTCAGTGGATAGAGCGTCGGCCTGCGGACTGAAAGGTCCCAGGTTCGATTTCGGTCAAGGGCATGTACCTGGGTTGCGGGCACATCCCTAGTGGGAGATGTGCAGGAGGCAGCTGATCGATGTTTCTCTCTCATCGATGTTTCTAACTCTATCTCTCTCTCCCTTCCTCTCTGTAAAAAATCAATAAAATATATTTAAAAAAAAAAAAAAAACATATCAAAGAGATTCCAATTAAAAGTGATAGGTGCCAAAACCGGTTTGGCTCTGTGGATAGAGCGTCGGCCTGCGGACTGAAAGGTCCCAGGTTCGATTCCGGTCAAGGGCATGTACCTGGGTTGCGGGCACATCCCCAGTAGGAGATGTGCAGGAGGCAGCTGATCAATGTTTCTCTCTCATCGATGTTTCTAACTCTCTATCTCTCTCCCTTCCTCTCTGTTAAAAAAAAAAAAAAAAAAAAAAAATCAATAAAATATATTAAAAAAATAAAAAAAATAAAAGTGATAGGTAGTGATAGCAAAGTGCAACTTTGTTGTTGAAATGTAAAGGTAACAGAATCGGGAAAGGTGCGCAAAAAAGGAATTAAAAGTTAAGGGAAAAGCTTGGAATATGTTATTTTGTAACAACAAATATAAAGTTGAAGAGGATTTGTTTGTGACATTTTTTTCACACTTTTAAACTGTATTTAGAAGTCACTATATACATGACTTTACAACTTGTTTTAAATTTTTATTTAAAAGATTATAGTAATGCCACGGGACCCAGAATCTTAAAAAAGAAGAATACTAGAGAGTACTAATTAACAGAAAATTCAAAACCTACAGCACAAAGCTACTGTAATGAAGCTGTGTGGTACAGGATAGAAATACAGATCAATGGAATAGAACAGAAAGCCCAAAAATAAATCTTATATTCATGGTCAGTAGATTTTCAAAAGTCTGTCAAGACAAATCACTAAGCAAAGGATCATTTTATAAACAAATGTGCTGAGATAAGCTGACCACTTCTTACATCAGATATAAAAATTAACCCCAAAAGGATCATAGATGTGAATATAAACACTGAAACTATAATACTCTCATTAAAAAATTAGAGTAAATCTTCATGATACTGGGTTAGGAAAATGTTTCCTAATTACGGCACCAAAACACAACAAAAGAAAAAATATATGAATTGGACATATTTAAAATTAAAAAATTTTGTGCTTTATAGGATACCATCAAGAAAGTGAAAAGAGCCTGGCCGGTGTGACTCAGTGGTTGAGTGTCCACCTATGAACCAAGAGATCACAGTTCAATGTGCCCGGTCAGGGCACATGTCCAGGTTGCAGGCTCGATCCCCAGCAGGGGCACATGCAGGAGGCAGCCGATCAATTATTCTCTCTAGTTACTGATGTTTCTATCTCTCCCTCTCCCTTCCTCTCTGAAATCAATAAAAATATTTTTTTAAAGTGAAAAGGCAAAATAATGAAAGAAAACATTTGCAAATCATGTATCTGATAAGTAACATGTACCAGAATATAGAAAGAACTCTCACAATTCGTAAAAGAGAAATAAAAATTTTAAATGAACAAAACATCTGTAGACATGTCTCCAAAGAAGATATGCAAAGAGCCAGTAAAGATATTTGTAAAGATGCTCAACATCATTAGCCATTAAAAACATGAAAATCAAAACCATAACGAGACACTACTTCACACCCACTATGATGGCTATAATAAAAAAGACAGACATTAACAAGTGTTGGCAAGCATGTGAAGAAATTGGAACCCTCCTAAATTGCTGCTGGGATTGTGAAATGATACTGCCATTGTGGAAAACAATCTGGAAATTCCTCAAATTGTTCAACATATACCATATGACCCAGCAATTCCACTCTTGGTACACACACACAAGATGAATTAAAACATATGTCACACATAACCTTGTACACAAAAGCCCATTGCAGCCTTGCCAAAAAGTGAAATCAACTCAAATATCCACTTGTGAATGAATGATTAAACAAAACAAGGTATATTTTTACATTAGAATATTAGTCACAAAAAGGAATGAAGCACTGCTACATGTTACAACATGGACAGACCCTGAAAACAGTATGCTAAGTGAAAAAAAAAAAAAAAAAAAAGATCACAAACATACTGTATGACTCCATTTGTATGAATTGTCCAGAATACACAAACCCATAGAGACAGAAAGTAGAGTAGTGGGTACCTAGGCCTGAGATTTTGGGGGAAATGAACAGTGACTGTTGATGAATACGGTTTTTCTTTGGGGAGATGATGAAATGTTCTAAAATTAACTGTAATGATGGTTGTACAGCTCTGTGAACACACACCATTCAATTATACACTTTAAATGAGTGAATTGTGTAGTATGTCAATTATAGCTCAATAAATCTGTTAAAAAAATCATTATTACACAAGCCTTTGTTTATCACATACACAATTATATGTCATATACACATATATATTCTTTTTAAATTTATAAAATATTGCGTGAAACATGAAAACATCATAGAGCCAAATTTATGTAATAATCCTATTGTGACTTCAAGAGGCTAATTTTAAAGAATGTTGGATTAAAAAAAAAATAAAATTCATATTCATTGTGTATATATGTTCTCTCTCACCAAAAAAATAGAAGAAGATGTGAAAGTTTTGTAAAAACATTTATCCGTGCCCTGGCCAATGTGGCAGAGTGGGTTGAAAGGTTGTGGGTTCAATTCCCGGTCAAGGCACACACTGGGTTTTGGGTTGGATCCCCAGCCAGGGCAAGTAAAGAAGGCAACCAAACAATGTTTCTCTCTCTCTCTCCTCTCTCTCTCTCTCCTTCCCTCCCTCCCTCCCTCCCTCCTACCTTCCCCCCCTCAACCCCATCTCTAAAGTAAATAAGCATGTCCTCAGGTAGGATTAAAAAATAATAATAATTTACCCATGAATGTTTTAACTTCCCTTTAAAATCTATGTTTAAAGGAAAGAAATGAGTCACTAAATATATTTAAAATATCTATTCACTGTAAGTTCCAAAAACTTTCTAGCTTAATGGCCCCAATTTCAAGACACATGTAAGTGCAACAGACACATGATAGTCTCAGAGAATTATAAATAATAAAATTATAACATCCATTAAAAATGGTTAATCTCAAGTGAATAAATTTTTAATGTTCAAGACAAATGATAAGCTCAATGCCAACAGAGTCAAATTACTCTGGAAAGCTTCAAATCTAAAATGTTTATTAAGGAAATATAAAGCAAAAACAATATGAGCAATAAAAAATTCCAAAGAAAGAAGTTTTATTTTGTGTAAAAAATTCAAATATTACTCTTTTAAAACACTTTTATTTTTACAGGTATTGCCTAGCTACAGAAAGTCTAACAAGCAAGATATTATGAGAACCAAAGTAAAAAATGAATAAAAGGTAAGTTCAGAAAAATAACAGGCTGAAATATCTTAAAAGAAAACATTTGCTTTTAACAGGCAGAACAACATAATAATGAAAACGTTAAAAAAAAAAAAAGCTTCCATAAATAACATATATAAATACTAGAGGCCGGGTGCACCACCTGCTGTGCCCTCTCACAGTCTGGGACCCCTCGGGGTGACCACCTGCTGGCTTAGGCCTGCTCCCCGGGGGACTGGGCCTAAGATGGCAATCAGACATCCCTCTGGCAGCCTGCAGCCCTCGGGGGATGTCCACTTGCCAGCGGGGAGAAGACCTAAGCTGCAGTCAGACATCCTTAGCGCTGCTGAGGAGGCGGGAGAGGCTCCCACCACCACCACTGTAATGGCAGCCATCAGCCTGGCTTGTGGCTGAGCAGAGCTCCCCCATGTGGAGGTACACTGACCACCAGGGGGGCAGCTCCTGCATTGAGCATCTGCCCCCTGGTAGTCAGTGTGTGTGTCAGAGTGACCAGTCATTCCCAGTCTTTCTGCTGTTAGGGTCAGTTTGCATATTACCCTTTTATTATATAGGATAGAGGCCTGGTGCATGGGTGGGGGCTGGCTGGTTTTCCCTGAAGGGTGTCCCGGATCAGGGTGGGGTTCCCGCTTGGGTGCCTGGCCAGCCTGGGTGAGGGGCTGATGGCTGTTTGCAGCTGGTCACACCCCCTTCAGGGTGGGGGTCCCCACTGGGGTGCCTGGCCAGCCTGGATGAGAGGCTGATGGCTGTTTCCAGGCTGCCTGTACTCCCTTTAGGGTGGGGGTCCCCACTGGGGTGCCTGGCCAGTCTGGGTGAGGGGCTGAGGGCCATTTTTAGGCTGGCCGGTACTGAAGCTCCCAGCCTCTCCCTTTTTTCTCTTTTTTTTAATTCTGGGATTTACCTTCTATAATTGAAACATTTCTGTTGTCACTGGTGCTCCCAGCTCTGAGGCCATAGCCGGCTGAAAGCAGGTATCTGTGGTTTGTTTAGCTTCTATAATTAAAACTTAGTTGCTTTCAGTGGAGCTCAGAGCTGGGCCGGGGCAGGCAGGGAACCTTGGCTTCCTCCATCACTGGAGCAAGCAAGCCTCATGTTCACTTCAGCTGCGTGGCTGCCGGCCGCCATCTTGGTTGGCAGTTAATTTGCATATCACCCTGATTAGCCAATGGGAAGCGTAGCAGAGGTACGGTTAATTACCCTTTTTGTCTTTTATTAGATAGGATTTTAGTCCTATAATGTTTTGAAACATTGCAGGTGCTATCATCATACATAATCATCTTATTTATAAACTGATCAACAGCTTATAAGAATACTTGAGACTGGTATAATATGGAAACTCACAAGTCGAAGAGTTACTCTCATTCTGCACACCAGGTGGAAAAGAAACAGAAATAAAGAACTATATAACATTAAATAAAGACGTTCAGAAAGATAAAAGTGAAAATGTTACATATAAACATCTGGAATGCAGAGCGAAGTCCATAAGACACCATGACTATGTTAAAAAGAATTGGGCTCTTATTCTATTGCTGCCCCAAGGTGTGAGATGGCAGGTTTCTTAAGTTCTTTGAACCTCTATTTCTTCACTTCTAAAACTGTTAGTAAAATAGTAACATGCACCATTGCTGTGAGGATTAAGGTGGTGTAAAGAAGTTTCTACCTAATACAGAACCTGGCAGGGGTGTTTACAGGGCTGTACTTTAAAGGAGCAAAAGAAAGCATTCCAAGTGACTTCCTCATTAAGATTACTTACTGCAGCGCTTTTTCCTGGAAAGTTGAAAAAGGCATCAGGACCATACTTCTGAGGCACGTGCTTTAACACAGAGAGCAACTTCCCAGCATGTGGAGGCTATGAAAATAATCACCAGTTCATTAACCATATTATGTACCATCAAACAAAAATACTTACTTTTCATATAGTCATACTTCAATACACCCAAGAATAACCAAATAATGCTATAAGCTAAAAAGCATAAAATAACCAGAGAAAGGTTATTTTCAACTATCTTAAATAAGTAACAAACAAACTCTATGCCATCTTTTTGAAATACTATAAGATGTATGAGGTATTTAGTAAATATGAGCCAATATCATTTGACACCTAAAACTCTTCTCCACACTGCAACAAAATGATCTCTTAAAATTACCAAGTAAATCAACCCACCACCCACCCCTCTGTAAAACACTTTTTAATTTCACATATAAATAATGCTTACTGGTTCTATCTTTAAGGGCATGTTAAAAATAAAATATTTTAACCTTATAACCACAGTAGGAATTGTTAAGCCATTCAATAAAGAAGGTGTCTGAGGCAGAAGAACATGTCCAGGGTCACACAGGTAGTAAGTGAAGAGGATGGGATCAGAACTCAGTCTGACTCCAGAGTCTATGCTTTTAACCACTACAATTTTACCTTGATATTATTCTTTCCTGTAGCTTCCTATTGCCTTTAAAATAAAGACCAAAACCCCTAACATGGCCTACAAGATACTTTATCTACCTCTACCTACATTGTTAGCCTCATTTTGCATTTCAACTTTCTCTTCTCTGCACTCCATCCACAATGCCTTCTCTGTCATAACAGGGCCTGAGCACAAGCTATTCCTTGTGCTAAAAATGTTCTCACTAAGCCTATTTCCCTGCCCTATAACTAAACAAAACGTACCCATCCGTTAGAGTTTATCTTCATGGTGACTTCCTCAGGGCAGTCTTCCCTAACCTCTGAGACTAAATCAAATCTCCCTATAATATTTCATTCTACATATACCTCACTATATAGCACGTATAATATAAGTTGTGACATTACATTTATTTGATTAATGCCTCTTTGACCCACAATCTCCTCTGATGCATTAAACAACCAACAGTTAAAGTGAAAAACCTCACTTACATTTACAAGAAAAAGCAAAGGTCAATCAGATATACATTATCATTTTAATCAGTTTACAAGCAAATGAGATAAAGTGTAGTACAGTCCTCTTTGTTAAAAGCTCAAAACCATGTCCTACTATAAGTGAAATCACTGGCTCCCCTTCATCGTATTTGGTTGCTGCTCTAAGTTATTACTAACTGTCCAAAGAGTTCGGCAGTATTTTATCTAAACGCTGGGTGGAAAGCTTGACTTTTAAGTGATCAAGAAATTTCCCATCAACCACATTCCTTATTATAAAAGTCTAATAACAAGTAACCACAATCACACCCATTTTTTAAAATAAATTCAAAATGAAATAACAAAAATTAACTCTGCATCTGAAATAAAAAATACAGTATTATAGGATTTCCATATAGAGAAGTCATTCTTCAAAATTCCCTGTTCTATAAACCAATCAACAAAAATACACCAGCACTTTCACCGGCCAGTGTGGGTCAATGGTTGAGCATGGACCCATGAACCAAGAGGTAACTGGTTCGGTTCCGGTCAGGGCACATGGGAGGGTTGCAAGCTCAATCCCCAGCAGGGGGTGTGCAAGAGGCAGCAGATTGATGATGTTTCTCTCATTGATGTTTCTATCTCTCTATCCCTCTCCCTTCCTCTCTCTAAAAAAATCAATAAAAGCATATTAAAAAAAAAAAAAAAGATAAGCACTTTCCTTCCCAGACACTGCTGAGAGATTATACAATGGGAAAGCCCTTCAGAAAATAATTTGGTGTTCACGTTGCAAGAGTTTTTAAAAATGTTCGTGCCCACTGATACACAATTTCTATATGTAAAAACATTAAAGCAACTATTAAAATATGCTAAGGCCGGCCAATGTGGCTCAGTGGTTGAATGTCAACCTATAAACCAGGAGGTCCTGGTTAGATTCCTTGCCAGGGTACATGGCCAGGTTACTGGCTCAATCCACAGTATGGGGTGTGCAGTAGGCAGCCAATCAATGATTCTCTCTCATCAATACAAATATATTTTAAAATAAAATAAAATATGCTAAAGATTCCCAATGATTTAAAAGAAAACATGGACATAATGAGATAAAAACAGAAGATATTAAAAGGAACCAATGCCCTGGCCGGTTTGGTTCAGTGGATAGAGCGTCAGCCTGCAAACTGAAAGGTCCCAGATTCAATTCCAGTCAAAGGCACAGGCCCGAGTTGTGGGTTCAATCCCCAGTGGGAGGCTTGCAGGAGACAGCCGATCAATGATTCCCTCTCATCATTGATGTTTCTGTCTCTCCCTCTTCCTTCATCTCTGAAATCAGTAAAAATATATTTTTTTTAAAAAAAGAACCAAATTTACAGAAATAAAAAATATCTGAAATCTGAAATTTACAGAAAAAATAATCTGAAATTTTTAATGGATGAAATAAACACAGTACAGAAGATAAGTTACCTTAAAATATAGCAATAAAGCAATCTAAAATGAAGCACAAAGAGAAAAGATTGGGAAAAAAGTGAAAAGATCTCAGTGACTGTGGGAGACTCAACAGAGCTACATGTGCCTGGGCAATGTGGCTCAGTGATTGAGCATTGACCTATGGACCAGGATGTCACTATTTGATTTCTGGGCAGGTCACATGCATGGGTTGCAGGCTCAGTCCCCAGTAGGGGGCATGCAGGAGGCAGCTAATCGATAATTCTCTCTCATCATTGATGTTTCTTTCTTTCTCTCCCTCTCTATGAATTAATTTTCTTAAATTAAAGGGAGGGAGAGAGAGAGAGAGAGAGAGAGAGAGAGAGAGAGAGAGAGAGAGAACAAGCATGCTACATGTAATTGGAGTCCCAGAAGAAGGGGAGAAGGGACCAAAAATTTTTGAATAAATAATAAGCACAATATTTCCAAATTTGATGAAAATTATAGTATAACCCACAGATTCAAGAACTTTAACAAGGATAAACACAAGGTAAACCATATAAAGAAACAAAAATTGCTGAAAATTAGTGATAACATCTTAAAAGTAGCCAGAGAACTAGAGTTTGATACAAATAAACTAAACAGTCTAACCATTTTAATACAACAGAGTACATAGAGCACAAATTTAAATACACTTAAACAGAGCTAGATTAAGGATTAGCTAGCAGCTGCTGTGAACAACAATCTCTAAAGGGCACTAAAGTAAGCCTAGAAATGCAATCAAAATGGAGAAAATATTTGCTAGTATTCTAAGGGAGAAATAACTAAGTAATAGAAAGAAACAGTTTGATAAGGCAGCTAGAGTTCAAAATAAATTGACCACCACACCATCCACTAAGTTGCATCTAAGGAGGTGGATCCAATTACCTGAAAAGGTGTTTTGTTTTTTTGTTCATTGAGTGGGTCATTCATATGTAAGGGCCACAGGTATACTACTCAGATCAACAGAAAAAGAATTTGGGTGCTGCAACCTAAAACTTTTATTTTTTTTTGTCCTTACCTTTTTCATCAAAAAAAAAAAAATGTTGGCTATATAGTGAAGAATAGCAATGTGAAGAAGGACCAATTTATTGCCTAAAACACTCAGTTCCCTTAATCCACATCTGTGTCAAGTCATGGCAAAGCATCTGTATAGATCTAAATGCTATTTTAGTTGATCCCTTTTCTTCAATTTGACATCTAACCCCTCTGTATACTTCCAAATATCAAAGAGTACTTAGGTTTATTTTACCCATTGTCCTTTATCTCCTTGAAGTTTACTGAAGAATAGCTTTAGTTCTCGAACTGTCAAATTATAGCTAGCCAGCACTCCCAACATGTCAACTAAAAGATCTGGAAACAAAGAAAACAATAAAATAATTAAGCTACTTATATTTCTTGAAGGATTAAAATATACTGTGATTAAGAGTTCAGACACTAGAGTTCCAGTTACATGTTAGATGCTCAAGTATTTCTTAAATAAATATCCTATATAATAAAAGAGTAATATGAAAATTGAACGGCGGAACGACTGGTCACTATGACGCGCACTGACCACCAGGGGGCAGATGCTCAACACAGGAGCTGCCCCCTGGTGGTCAGTGCACTCTCACAGGGGGAGCACTGCTCAGCCAGAAGCCGGGCTAATGGCTGGCAAGCGCAGCAGCGGCAGCGGGAGCCTCTCCGGTGGGGAGTGGGCCTAAGCCAGTGGTCGGCAAACTGAGGCCCCTTGAGTGTGGCTCTTCCACAAAATACCACATGCAGGCGCGCATGTACAGTGCGATTGAAACTTCATGGCCACACTCAAGGGGCCAAAGAGCCACCATGTGGCTCGCGAGCCGCAGTTTGCCAACCACTGGCCTAAGCCATCAGTCAGACATCCCCCATGGGCTCCCACACTATGAAAGGGCACAGGCCAGGCTGAGGGACAACCGCCCCCTCGAGTGCATAAATTACCTCAAGTTACTAAACAAGAAAAATACAGTACTTAAAAATCAACCTTTATTTCTTCACATCCATTGTACCATAGAAAAAAACATACCTGCTATCATACTATCGACTTTTTCAATTTTCCCAAGCACTTTTTCAACAAGGCCTACTTCAGTGCAGACTTGAAGATTTCGTATGCTCTTCTTCAGAATGGCTGTAAACATGCTCCAAACTTCTGCTTGGCAAGTAATGTCACATTTTTCTAGTAGGTCCACCATGCAGATGATACTCTCACCTTCTTGGATAATGAAATTCATTTCCAAATCAAACTGCCCACCTACCAACTTCCAAAAGAAAAAAAAATTACAAGCATTAGTACTTCTTCATTCAATGTACCTGGAGCATGCTCCTACGCTTTAGCTTGGCAATTACTATCTGTACACATTCTTCTCTAGGTCCTACAACATTAAAATGGTCTTTGTTAAACACACACACAGCTATAAAAATCTCAAAGAAATCTTCAAGTTAACATAACACAAAGTCAAGCAAGACTTGGAATATAAAAATGCAAATATTTTTTTCAACAAAAACAAACATGAGGTGTCAGGTAAATCACTACCTACTGCCCTGCTATGAATAAAGATCTAACTTAGCTCTATAACTGCTTCTAATTCAATATTTCAGTTATGAATTATAAATTTTGTGAAATACTCACAGCAACCTAAAAGTCCTTCACTACCTATCAAAGGTATGAGTTCACAGCAAAAGTGGAAAACTAAAAATGGCTCAGAGCAAACACAAAAGTCAAAGTTTATATTTGTCAAATCCACGGTTTACTATACATATACATTTTGATGCCTCTCCTTCCCTGTCAATCATCAGGATAACTTTAGTCACACACCCAAAGTCAGAAATCAAGAAAATTTATTTCATTAACTTGACTATCAGAAAATCCATCCAGAGAAAACTGTACTGACCTATCCCACCTTGCCATCTCACCCATAGCCGCCTCCCACAAACAGAAGGTTTTTTAAATTTTAACAAATCCCAATTGTTTAAAAGAATTAAAATGCTTCTGCAATTACTTTTGCAAAGCTATCCTTTTTTAGAATTTTAAATTTACATTACTGGTATTTGTAGTTTTCAACATACAGATTATGGTTATATGTTATTAATAGTCTTGAAATTCTGCAGGCCAGAGTTACCTATGTGAAATCAAGGTACATGATTAAACAAAGATTTAGTATCAGGATGCAGAACTAGCCTTTTAAAGTAGATTTTTAAAATATCACCTATACATACTCCTGTACTTCTGAACACTTCTTAGTTTTTCATTATGCATTCCTAAACCCAAAAGGTGGACAAGAATTAGGAGAAAGTGAACTTCACAAAACAAAAGCCAATCGCTTATAACAAACATAACCAAATAGATATTACTCCAGGAAAGCAAGAAAAGTTCAGAATTAGGAAATCAATTAAATCTCCTTGCAACCAGAGATCAATATGTGTCCCAGGTTCTGCCAAAGATACACACTGGCAGGAGAAAGAAAAACCAGAAAAATGAACAACATAACACAGTATCTGCATGCAGGGAGATAAGAATTCCTAGCGAGCAGAATGGTAAAGGCATTTGGTCCTTCTACGAGATTTTAGTGTACAATTCTTGCATCATCAGTAAGAAGAACTGTAAGGAGATGACAGCTGGGTTTCTGCTAAAAGAGCCCCTTGGTGTGATTGGGCCAATTCATCTAGCTGTGGTCCTGGTTATGAAGTATACATGCTCAATTCCCTAGTCCACCCAAAAATTCTGTAGCTACACAAGAACTCTAAAATAGACTTTTTGGGGGGTTTTGTGAAAATGATTTGCTTGTTTTGTCTTTTTCTAGTCTAAAATAATTTCAAAGGCTCAAAAAGTTGTAAAATAGGATAGTTCCTGTACACCATTTACTCAGCTTGCCCTAATGTGAATATCTGTATATATAAAAGCCTAATATGCAAAGTATCCCCTTGGGAGTTCGACCAGGAGACCAGGAGTTCGATCACTCGCTGACGTGTGCTGACCACCAGAGGGCGGCGTGGAACAAAGAAAGGCCCCGGCAGCCAATAGGGACCCTACCCATTCACGAATTTCATGCACTGATCCTCTAGTATCATATAATCATAGTAGCATCATTAGAACCAGGAAATTCACATTGACACAATACCATTAACAAATATTACTCAAATGTTGCCACTTGTCATACTGATGTCCTTTTTCTGACCCAAGATCAGCATCCCCTTATTCTTCTCCAAACTGAGACAGTGGCACAGGCATTCTCTGACTTCATGATTTTGACACTATGGAGGCATATTTGCCAGGTATTTTATAGACTGTCTTATCTACATTGTTTCCTTCATGTTTAAATTCAGGTTATGCATTTTTGGTACCTGATGGTACCTGATGTCAATATGTCTCACAATTGGTGATGTTAGCTTGAATCAATTTGTTTAAGGTGGTGTCTATCAGATTTTTCCACTTTAAAAGCACTTGTGGGAAATACTTTCAAACTATACAAATATTTTGTTTCTCATCAAACTTTTAAGAATCCACTGATGAATCTCATCTGCGACTGCTATTACTAAATGGACATTTGCTAAATGGTGATTTTATAGTTCCATCATACTTCCTACATATAAATAGAAAAAGACTTCCTTTAATAATAAAATGCATCAATCACACCTGAAAAGCCAGCATCATGCTCAAAAAGGGAAACTGGAATGATTCTCATGAAAGTTAGAAACAAGACGAGGATACAGTATCTTCACTATCATTTGATATTATTCTAAAGATACAGAAGTCACATTTAGTCAAAAGGCAGCAGTGGAGGATTTGAAATTACAATTATTTTCAGATTATATAATCTATATCTAGAGAAACAAAGAGCTTCAACTGAAAAATTACTATAAATTAGAAAATATTTGGTAATGAAACTACTGATTCAGTTAATGATATGGATCAATCTCAAAAGATGTATCTGTAGAACATTTCAGTAATGTTTGAATAAAAAACTTCATTTTAGCATTTTTTGAATAGAAAAAAGAAGAAACAATCCCCCAAAGAAAACATAAGGTAACTAAGAGGCTCAGTGCACGAATTCGTGCATGGGTGGGTCCCTCGGCCTGGCCAGCTGTGGGGAGGGACCACAGGAGGTTGGCCAGCCACGGGAGGTTGGCCGTGGTAGCGCACTGACCACCAGGGGGCAGCTCCTCCGTTGAGCATCTGCCCCCTGGTGGTCAGTGCATCGTCACAGTGACCGGTCGACCAGTCATTCGGTCGACAGGTCGTAACAGTCACTTAGGCTTTTATATATATAGATGGTTAGTAAAGTTGTGTATAACTACATAAGGGAATATAATGCAGCCATTGAAAAGAATGAAGCAGCTCCATCTGATATGAAAAAATATCTAAAATACATTATGTGAGCCCTAGCTGGTTTGGGTCAGTGGATAGAGCGTTGGCCTGCAGACTGAAGGGTCCCAGGTTCAATTCCAGTCAAGGGCACATGCCTGGGTTGTGAGCTCAGTCCCTAGTAGGGGACGTGCAGGAGGCAACCAATCAATGATTCTTTCTCATCATTGATGTTTTTAACTCTCCCTTCCTCTCTGAAATCAATAAAAATATGTATTTTTAAAAATAAAATACATTACGTGAGAAAATGAAAGTGGAAAAGTGTGAATAGCAGGCTACTATATGAGCATAAAACATACAGACAGACACATACCTAAGAATGATACACAAGAAACTAGTGCTTGTCTCTGAAAAGATAATTTTTAGGAAAGAGGGCAAAGGGAGAGTTCTTAGTATATATACTTTGGGACATTCTTCACAGAGAACTAAATATCTCCAAGTTGCAACTAACTTAAGAGACCTTACCTTCACCATAATATTACTTACATCAATCTTTCATTTTGATATGTTTATTACATCATTAACCACCCTTCCAAGAAGCTATAAAATAATTTTTGCAAGTAATTTCCAAAAAAAGACAACCCAAATATTTTATCAGCTTTTAAATTGAGTTGATATTGTGAAAGCAACATTGAGACAGGTGTTTTAAATATTCATCCATTGCTTTAAATATTATAAAATATGTCTTTCAAGGAGAAAATTGATGGCAGAAATTGCTGCACACAAATGTGTGGCATATTTGATATACTATATGCACGCATATCTATTATACCTAAAAACATACAGAGTCTACAGTATGTCATGTTAACCCTTTCTAATAGTTATTGGAAACTGATCAACCTTCAAAACACAAATCTGTTTCCAATGACAGGGATCATAATCTAAGTCCAGGCACTGGCTAGTTATTATCTGAGCTGTAGCAATGGCTCTGCACTACAAAATGTAATCTTCCCAAATGTCACAGTAAGTTATGAATATCTGAGCAGCCTAATGCACTTTACTAGCCATGAAATGTGAAAATGTAATCTTATTACCTTTTTTATGGTTGTATTTTTTTGAATAATGTAGCCTGGAAACTGATGTATAGTCTTTTTCTGCATTTTAGCATGATTTGGTCTCCTTTGCTATATAGAACATTTTTCAAAACTCTCTATTTCAACACGTTTTAGTCTTGGCCTGAACTTCATAAACAATTTTTATAGCAACCTTCAGGGTGGCATAGCGTGCTTTCTATAGGTTATAGTTTAACGTACAAGATTACAGAAATTTTAAAGCATATTAATCAAAGAATTCAAATAAACCTTCACAACTTTTGTATTAAGAACTTTAATTGGGCATGATGATTATCTTCTTACCAATGGTTATATTAATGAAGTGATCTAAGATGAAATTAGTAATTAAACCTAAGTCATTTGTCTTTTCAGAAAAGCAAGAAATACATATAAACCAAAAATAATATTCTCTTCAAAAGATATATGCAACTAAAAAGTCTGTAACACATAGAAAATTCTAATACTTCAAAGTGAAGCCAAGTTTTCCCTGAAAATGTGCTAAATTTTTCCTGAAAAATGTGGCAAGAGTAAGGTATAATAGAAAAAAATGGACAGACTACAATCACAGCCTATGCTCCTAATTAGATATCTTGTAACAATCACTTTTTTCTCTGGACCTGTCCATTCACTTTGCAAAATGAACTAAGAGTAAGCTTCTTTTGTTTATCTGCATCCTTCAAAAATGTATTTACTTTTTAAAAGTGCTGATCTCAAGGTATCCAATTTATCTCTATGAATCCATTCCTAAGAGAAAGTGACCCTATACACATTTACAGGCACTAGAAACTTACTAATAGGGAGGAGCTGAGGGAAAATTACAATGCCGTGGCATGGTCTATAATGTCTCCCCACTGACATTTTCTTTTTCCCTAATGAGTTTCTAATTCGGTACATGAGATCCAGACAAAAGATCTCACCTCCCAGCTTTACCTCAAGTTTCCAGTGATTGTGACCAAACTCTGACCAAGGAGGACAGTAATATGTAAAACTTCTGGGTATGTATAACTCTTAAAAGAAAGGTAACATGACTTCTCTTTGCAACTTTCCTTCTCCTTACAGAATGTGCTGAAACAATGGCAAGAGTTAGAGAAACATACTGGAATTTATATTATAACTTTCCTCTTAAAATAACAGAGCAGAAAGATCTATGGATCCCAGTGATCCTAGAACTGTCTCAGTAGCTCTGGACCATTTAACTACCCAAATTTTCACCTGAAAGGGCAAATACATTTCTATCTTGTTTACACCACTGTCATTAGGGCCTCTCTATCATATCCAGCTTAAAACCTATATCCTGACTAATATATATGCTAAGGCCATTAGCTGCATTTTCTCAGAAATTGAAACATTTATATATTTATAACTATCTCAAGTGACATATCCCCATTCCCACCTCTCATACTATATCAGGTGTTAGTTAACTAAGCAACAGTATCTATTTTGGCCTAATTTTAAGAGATGGCAGTGTGCCCCGACAAGCTTAGAAATAGAAATAGCACATCGTGAATTTTACGCAACTCAATTTGTAGACTCCACATGTGAAAATGTAATGGCAGAGATTTACTATTCTATATAATAAAAGGCTAATATGCAAATTGTCCCCTCGACCAGGAGTTCTACTGGGAGTTCGACCAGGGGGTGGGGCGGCCGGCCAACAGCCCACGGCCCCTACCCCCAACTGGCCCGGCCCGATCGTCCCGATTGGGCAGGCCGGCTGGACCCCACCTGTACACAAATTCGTGCATCAGGCCTCTAGTATATAAATAATAAATGATAAAATACAGAATAGAGTAAGATTAGATGTCATAATTTCATTAGTGTACATGTCTTTTGAGATCATCCCTAACATTAAACATAATACAATAATACATTGCCTAGTCAGTTACTAGTAGAGAAGAAAGTTCAATATGCTGGCAACATAACCATCAGTCTTTACTTTATATCAACCCTTTCCAGAGAGACTTAACCAAAATAACCTACTCCTCCATCAACAACAGCTGAAAGAGGCTACTTAGGCTTACAAATGTGCCATTTAGTGTCCACAAAAGAAAGGATTCTCTGAATTAAAATAGAAAATGTGCAAAAATTTATTAAAATGTTTGATAAAATTCCAGTAAGAATTTAAATTTCCAACAAAAATGTACACACATATTCTTATATCTCAGACGTCCCTCCTCAGATAGGTTCACCTCATATGGCTTTCCCAATTACCCAAAGGTCTATTTTATACAACTCTAACATACACATATTTATGCATTATGTATTACAGTATTCTATAGAAAATACCTAAAGAATATGCAGCAGACTACTAGTGAAGTCTATTAGTGGAAGATAAAGCAGGAGGGATATCTCGGCTGTGAGGTCACCCCAGGGAAGTGATAGGTCCCAGCTCTACACCAGGCCCCTCAGCCTAAGGTTCTAGTGCCAGGAAAAATAGTCCCCATAACTCTGGCTGTAAAAGCCAGGGGGATTAAGGCTGAGGGAGACAAGGCTACTGAAGTCCCAGGCAGTTCCTCTTAAAGGGCCTGCACACAGACTTACTCCAACTCACTCCCTCTGAGTTCCAGTGCTGGGGCAGCAGCTCAAAAGGCACCAGGGACATACAGAGAGGAACTAACTTGTCTGGCATCAGGCAACAGTTGGAGGAGCAATGTACTCCCGACAGAGGTGCTTACAGAGGTCATTGTTCCTTTGCTGAGCCCTCCACACAGCCAGCAGGTAGGTGACATATTTGAGTCTCCATCAACCTGGCTAACACTGTTCACCCCATCCTGTGAATGCCCTGTCTTGAACCATAAATATATAGGTCAGATAATAAAGTTGCATCTTATTGGTCAAACCACATAATCAGGTTGTGTCTAATTGGTTAATATTTGGTACCAAAAATCCTTATACATAAGTATAGGCACCTGATTCTTTTAAAAGTCATTCTGGAACAAAACAGGTATGCAATTACTTTTTTTGTATGAATCAATCAAAATCATAACTTTTTTCAGACAGGAAAAATATATATTTTGATGTGCCACAGAATTTTAGTCATTAGTTTAAGTGTGCCATGAAATAAAAAGGTTGAAAATTGCTGCCAAAGATGAACAAATGAACCTTTACCTAAGTACCATACTTTACACAAAAATTAACTCAGTACAGATCACAGATTTAAATGTAAAACATAAAACTTTTTAGAAAACATACAAGAGAAAATCTTCAGGATTTAGGATTAGGTAAAGAGGGTTCTTAGACTTAACATCAAAAGCAAGACCAATAAACAGAAAAAAACTGATAAACTAGACATTATCAAAATTTTAAAATTTGCTCTCCAAAAGACCTGTTAAAGAGGATAAAGTAATAAGCTGCTGACTACAAGAATGTATTTGCAAACCACATATCTGACAAAAGAAAATACAATAAATCTCAAAATTCAACGGCAAGGAAACAAATCATTTAATTATAGAACAAACAAAAAAAAATCCAATGGTCAAAAGACAAGAACAGACATATCACTTAAGAGGATATAGAGATGACAAATAAGCACATGAAAAGATATTCAACATCATTAGCCATTAGAGAAATGCAAATTAAAACCACACTGAGATATTACACATCTATCAGAATAGCTAAAAAAAAAAAAAAAAAAGTGACAATACCAAACACTGGCAAGGAAGCAGAGAAATTGAATCATTCATACTTTGCTAATGGGAATGAAAGATGACACAGTCACTCTGGAAAACAGTTTTGCAGTGTTGGGTTTTTGTTTTGTTTCTTTATTCTTTATTGTTTAAAGTTTTACATATGTCTCCTTTTCCCCCCACTGACCTCTCCCCGCCCGCTCCCGCCCCGCAGCACATGCCCCCACCCCATTTTAAAAAGACTAAATATGCAACTACTATACCATCTACTAAATGCACTCCTGGTATTTCTCCCATAGAAATGAAAACATGTTCACACAAAAACCTATACAAAATGGTTTATAACAGCATTATTCATCATCGCCAAAAAAAAAAAAAAAAAAATGAAAACAACTCAGATGTCCTTCAACAGGTAAATGGTTAAGTTAACTGCTTTATTCATACCATGGAATATTACTCAACAATAAAAAGGAACTATTAGTATACACAACAATCTAGATGCATCTCCAGAGAAATGTTCCAAAATAAAACAAAAAGTCATATAGCACATGATTCCATTTATATAAAGTTCTTGAAATGACAAAATTACAGAACTGGAGAACAGACTGGAGGTCCCCAGGGTTAAGGGGAGGTGCAGGAGGAGGAAAATAGATGTGAATATAAAAGGTCAACAGCATGGATCCTTATGTGAATGAAAATTTTCTGTATCTTGGTTGTACTAATATCAATTTTGTGCTATAGTTTGTAAGATTTTCCTACTGAGGGAAACTGAGAAAAGGGTGCAAGGGATTTCTGTATTATTTCTTACAACTGCATATAAATCTACAAATATCTCAAAATAAAAAGTTTACTTTAGCCGAAACCGGTTTGGCTCAGTGGATGGAGCGTCGGCTTGCGGACTGAAAGGTCCCAGGTTCGATTCCGGTCAAGGGCATGTACCTGGGTTGCGGGCACATCCCCAGTGGGAGATGTGCAGGAGGCAGCTGATCGATGTTTCTCTCTCATCGATGTTTCTAACTCTCTCTCTCTCTCCCTTCCTCTCTGTAAAAAATCAATAAAATATATTTAAAAAAAAAAAAGTTTACTTTAAAAATACAAGTAACTGATGTGAGTTGTCACTTTGTTCATAGAATTAATTGCTCCACTAATAGAAAACTTTATTAACCTAGGTGAATTTCTCATTGGCAGGAAATAAAAGCCAAATTAAAGGGCAAGGAAAACCTCCTGAGCACAACTTCATCTAAAGACATACAAGTCCGAGTTTCTTTAATTCTGCCTTCTTCCCCACCCAAGCCAAAAAAAAAAAAAAAAAAAGTATATTTAATCACTTGCTCTGCACCTAAAAATAGGTTTGCCATATAATATACAAAAAAATGATTAAGCAAAGTTTATATCAAATGGAGTTTAACTATATATCCTATTGACTCAGATCAAACCCTTGCATTACAGAATATGCAAATTTGAACCTTCAAACAGGAAATGAAATTTTCTAAATCCATTACATAACTTCAGATTCATGTGTGCACTGAAGGCTAATAAATCATTTAAACCTTCATACACAGAACCTTTTTAAATTTGCATTTATCTACAGTAAATATTGCCATGTTCTTTAATAGCTTGCTAGTTCAATCTAGCAAACCAATGATTTACAGCAATGACATATTTTAAAAATCAGAAATCTATCACTGTGTGTCAACCAGTCAGAAGTCCACTGAACTTACATTACTCAGAATCAAAACATCCTATGATATGAAAGAGATAGCAAAATGTCCTGCATCCCATAATCGAATCAATTATTCTAGTATTTGAGTTTGAGTATGTTTACATATAACTGTTCATTAAATCACATACACTTTAAGAACCCTTTCACTTTAACAGCTTAGCTCTATTATGTTATCATTTCCTCATGTTCCGAGGTATTTTAAAATGCATTGTTAAATTTCACAATTTATAATATGAAGACTCTGCAAATCCTATTCTGAGGAATAGCAAAAATTAGACTATATCAAAGAAATATCTATATACTAACTTTTATGGACTTTTAGATCTTTATAATTTCATACCAATATTCTTTAATATCATATCAATTTTTATATGTAGAGAGATTTATCAGATATGAAAAAGAAATTGTGTTAACAACAGGAATAAACAGGAAACAATCTAAATGTCCACTGTAACAAACATCTGTTTTTGTCTGTACACTCCTTTCTTTAATGCCCCATTCCATTCCTAGCATTCTTCCAGCAATAAAGTCACAGTACCTCACACCCAAGCCATAGAAAGGACACTTAACTCAAGCCTGGCACATAGTGGTCACAGTGATTAACTCAGGGGTGAAAATGTAACCTAAATCAGACCAATAAATATCATTACAAAGATTGTTATTTTAATTGAGAGGTAAAAAAGAAAGGCTTTTGGCCTTCTGGGTCAAAAGCTGAACTGGTATGTAAACTGGTAGCTTATAGCAGACATCGTCCCTGATATGTGAGAGAAACCAATCTACATCACAAATGGAGAAAGATATTCTAGTGGCATCAACTTCCTACTTTCAGCACCTGGTTCCAGAGTATCCTGGTTCTCACAGTTTCATTCAATTATCTATTCTGGTCCTACAGCCCAATCAACCTTATCTTCAGCTAGTTTGATGTAAGTTCTATCTCTCAAAAACAAAGAAGTCCACACTAATTTCAAAACAGGGAATTAGCTGAACTGGGACACATCTGTACAACTGTATATAATGCAGCCATTTTTTAATAAAGTTTTTCAGTTGCATTCATACTTCTCTATCAACAACATAATGTATTACACCTAATGCCTTGTTTTTATTTAAAAAAAAAAATACTTTGTCAGTCTGGTCTGTTCCATGCTTCCATGTCTCCAAATCTCAGAGAGAAGGAAGGAGGGGGAGACAGGAAAACATTAGCCAAAGAACCTATACGCACATATGCATAACCCATGGATACAGACAATAGTGCTGTAGGCCTGGGGGTGGAGGGTGGCTGGTGCGGGGTGGATGGGGTCTAGGGGGGAGGAGGAAACATATTACGTAATAGTTTGAACAATAACTATAAATTTCAAAAAATAAAATAGTAAAAGCAAAAAATACTTTGTTATATTCCTATGCTACCTAAATAAAATTCATATACTGAATTTCATCAATTCTTAAAAAAAAAAACCACAAAAAAAAACCCTCAAAACCAGAATGTGTCTTACAATCAATGGCATCATAAACTGAAATTGGCAGGTCTTTTTCTTTTTTCTTTTTTTAAAATATATTTTATTGATTTTTCACAGAGAGGAAAGGAAAGGGACAGAGAGTCAGAAACATCGATGAGAGAGAAACATCGATCAGCTGCCCCCTGCACACCCCCCACTGGGGACGTGCCCGCAACCAAGGCACATGCCCTTGGCCGGAATCAAACTCGGGACCCTCCAGTCCGCAGGCCAATGCTCCATCTACTGAGCCAAACCGGTCAGGGCAGATCTTTTTCTTAATGCTGAATAAAATAATGGCAAAGGTACAACTGATAAATCTTAGATTTGATAAAATGCAATAGATAATAAGACTGATCAAGAAACAACAAAAAGCTACATAGTAATGATATATTACAGAATTATATACCAGATATATGTATTTTTTAAATATATACTGATTTTAGAGAGAGAGGAAGGGGGAAAGAGAGAGAAAGAGAAAGAAAGAGAGAGAGAAAGAGAGAGAGAGAGAGAGAGAGAGAGAGAGAGAGAGAGAGAGAGAAAGAAACATGGATATGATATATAAACATTGACTGGCTCCTCCTGCACAACCTCTACTGAGGATCCAGCCCGCAACCCAGGCATATGTCCTGACCGAAAATCAAACCTGGGGCCTTTTGGAAGATGGACTACGCTCAACTGAGCCACACCAACCAGGTCTGAAACCTGTATAATTTTATTAACCAATGTCACCCCAATAAATTCAATTTAAAAAGAAAAAAGAAAAAAGAAAAAGAAAAAAAAAAAGCCCTAGCCAGTGAACTCAATGGTTAGAGCATTGGCCCACATACCAAGGGTCACGGGTTCAATTCCTGATCAAGGTCATGTACCTGGGTTGCAGGTTTGATGCACGGTTCCTTCCAGGCACATTGACGTTTCTCCCTCCCTCCATCCCCATTCCCTATCTTCCTTCCTTCTACTCTCTCTAAAAAAAAAAAAAATCAATGAAAAACATATCCTCCAGTGAGGATTAACACCGCCCCCCAAAAAAATAAGAAAATACATAGTGCTCTAACCAAAATAAAGTAGAAACAAAAGTAATTTAAAATGTTTTTTCAATATGTAAAATCCTTGTAAATAAACACCTACATAAAGAATCTATACGACCGTATGTGCCAACAGCAAAGCAAAATGATTAAAAAGTGTATTGGATACTCATATATTATTGCATTCAAATTAGACATGATTCTTAATTCCTGACAGGAATAAGGCAGAGGTGGAAGATATATAATTATATTCATTTTTATTTTCAAATTGCTAATGTATTACCTATAAAAATATTAAAAACAAAAAAGTCACATATTTGATAACCAGAAAATTCTGAAAAGATACCATCAGTAACACTGGATCAGATATTACAGCCAACTAACCTGTATCAATAAATATGGTCTTTAACACATGACCCATCTTCATTTTCTGATTCATCTAAGTATTATGTAGAGTGTTTTGCCCCCAAAGAAAGGGAAAAGCAATGTGGAGGCTGTCGTAGAAAATGTGTAGGTAAAGAGAATTTAATGAATCAGCTCTTACAAAATGAAGGCATAAAAAGTAAAATATCCAAGTGGTATTTTTGTAGCTCATTCTCAGAAGTGCTAAGCCTTTCCTTGTTCTTATGTTGATACTAGAGGCCCTATGCACAAAATTCGTGCAAGAGCAGGCCCTCGCAGCCCCGGCTTCATCTGGCAGGTCATCCAGAAGGATGTCTGGACGGTCGTTCCGCTGTTTGGCCGTGCGGTCAATTTCCATATTATGCTCTTATTATTACAGATTTCAGTCTTACTTGTTCAAATTGGCTAACCAGCAAATCAAGATTCTTCTAGATAGTTTAACACATAAAACCAGGAAAGTAAGCAGTGCTAGAAGCTGAGTATTTAGCAAACATAACAGGTTTTCCCAGAAGAGCACATTAAAGCCAAAGAACCAGTATTTCCCAAAAAAATCTATTACTGTGTGTTTCTATCTGCATGAACAAATGGAGATACAAAGAATAGGGTTAAAACAAGATAGCTTTGGTAAGAATTAATATTTAAATGACTCGCTCAGTATCTTGCCATCAGAAATCCCTGGCTGAGGCCAGAGACAGCCTCATGGCCTTGAAATCTAAACAACACAGAAACATAAGCCTTCACCAAGCTCCTATTAGTTATTTGAGATCCACTATTCACATAGTAAAACTAAAATATCAACTACATAATGATTTTTAGTAAGTAAAATTTGATTTGGATGAACAGAAGTTAAAATCAGTAATATACTAAATACATACAATTTTTTCACTGAACAATAATTCCAGTTAGTTATGTCATTACCACCATATCAAGCTTCCCAAGAGCATTTTAACCATGTATAAACCCACTACAAAAATCATCATGGCTATGCCTTACCTACAGAATAAATTTCCAATCACTTGCCTACCCCACAAAATCTCCAAAAGCCTCCCCTCTCATCTTGTTCCCATACAATCTTACTGATCCAGCCAATTTTATCAAGAGGCTTTAAAATTCTACCTCCTTGTCTTTGCTCTCCCTTCCTAAACTTCAAAGTTTAGCTCAACTCTCTTCTCTACAGACATTTCCACGTAAGACAAAAAAAAAGGAAGAAATGCTTCTCCACTCTGATTAAAACTTTGCCTATTGCAAGGCATACACATTTCACACTTACTACCTTGCATTGTTATCTTTACACTAGAGGCCCGATGCATGAAATTCATGCAAGGGGCTCGACCCTCGCAGCCCCGGCTTCGTCCAGAATGTCATCTGGATGGTTGTTCTGCTGTTCAGTCTAATTTACATATTAGCTCTTTATTAAATAGGATAACTCTTGTCTCTATCACACTGTAAACTTCTGAGAAGGAAAATTGCAGAAGGAAATACATATGAGGCATTATTTTCAAAGACTCTAACAATCCTATGAGGTTGGTATTATTAGTCTCATTTTACAAATTCAAAAACTAGATAAGAAAGATTATATACCTTGCCCAAAAATCACAAATAAGAAGTGACAGAGTTAGGAGTCAAAATGAAGTAAGTCTATCTGATTCTGATGACATGCAAGATTCTGTCTCTCAGCGCACACACACACACACACACACACACACACACTCACACTCACACACACACCAAAACTGTTATATAGCTCTACAGTAGCATAAGTTCGTTCGCTTATTTTTCTTTTTTTTTTTTTAGGTTAATCCTCACTGGAGGATATTTTTCCATTGATTTTTTGGAGAGGAAGAGACAGAGAGAGAGAAACATGGATGTGAGAGAGACATATCGATTGGTGGTTGCCTCCCACACATGCCCCGACCAAGACTTGGGGTGGAGCCTGCAACCAAGGTAAGTGCCCTTGACTTTGGAATTGAACCCAAGACCCTTCAGTCTGTGGGCCAACACTTTAAATACTGAGCCAAACAGGTTAGGGTTTATATCACCCTTGTAGCAACCCTTAAAAGTGATGGAATAGCCCAGCCAGTTTGGCTCGGTGGATAGAGCGTCGGCCTGCAGACAAAGGGTCGTGAGTTCGATTTTGGTCAAAGGCATGTACCTTGGCTGCAGGCTCTTCCCAGCCAGGCCCTGGTCAGGGTTCATACAGGAGGCAACCATCGATGTGTTTCTCTCACATTGATGTTTCTCTCTGTCTTTCCCTCTCTTTTCCACTCTCCCTAAAAATCAATGGAAAAATATCATCAGTGAGGATTAACCAAAAATTTTTTAAAAAGTGATGTAATAGTTATAGTTACTACCTTTCTTTGGGAAGCACTGTTTTCATATTCCCTTCCTCTGGTTCGATTGGGGAACTATTTCCTTACGTCATATAGTCCTCGTAGAAAATGTCAATCATGGTGCCCAGATTCACAGAGACCCAGGTTAGGCAATCAGAATAGTGACTGTTTCTATCGCAGGGCCCTGATATACTAGTAAGTCAGGCCTTTTTCATGATGTTATCTCTGAACAATTCTTTCTACCTCTTCCAGGCTATATCCACTTTTCTCAACTCAATAGAAGACACACTTGATAAAAGTCCAATGATTGCAAAAGGAATAGTTGGCACAAGGATAACAATCCAGAAATACACTTGATTCCTCATTTTACTAAAATTTATATCAAACAAAATAAAATTCAGAGAACAGAATGCTTTCAGTTTAGAAAGTACCTAGATAACAACACACCATTCTCTTTCTAATAAAATATGCTGAAATTTATTTAGCAAATAGCTACAGCAAGTGAAAAATTAAGAGCTCTAAATTTCATCTTCTATTTTATAAGTGTTACTGGCTTGGCCCAACGAGGAAAGGGAAAACAATTTACACATTATAAAAAACAAAGATGCAATCTGAAGTTTATGTTAAGAAAGTCAAAATTGAGATCCATTTCAGGTATTGTTCATTTGAAGACTTTTGGCAAATCAATGACTATGTTAACCAACATTCAGATTAGGGAAGAAATATATAAATGTGATAGACTAAGATGAATAACAGACTGATTTTTGATTTTCATCATGTTGGCATAATGTACCTCCTAACCATTTTAATTACTGAGAAAATAATTGGAAGTTTACAGCATAATATATTTCTATATTTTCTTACAAGCAGCTTACAAAACATCAGTATTACAAAAGTGAAACAAATGAGCACCATCTCATGGGCATTTGATGTAATAATATATAGAACCAACCTCTGCAACAGCTTTTAAAAGCCAGATTATTTAGTAAAGGATTGATTATAAAACTTGGTTTTACAATTTCAAATTTTAGACATGTATATCAAAAAGCTAGCAAAAGGTTTAAATAAACATAACATTTAAGTCAGTATTCAAATAACTTCACCCAGTCGCCTAATGGATAAGGCATTGGCCTCCCAAATAACTTCAACAAGTATCAAGGTAAGAGCTAAAACATTGTCAATGGCAAGTATAAAATAAACACTGTAGAAGGGTTAAATAGAGGCAAAGTCTCAAACTGAGGAGAAAAATAAAATACATCAGTATTTAACAAGATAAACCAGTAGTTAGAAAAGGTTGGCAATTCTTAAAGTAACACATAAATTGACCCTTTCTTGTAGTAACTAACAGATTTTCTATTAAAAATAAAAGCCATAAGAAATGAAAAAAAAAGTTTCACATTTGTTCTAAAGTTGTGCATTTAAAACTAAAAGGCATTTCCCATTCCAAGAAAAACAAGTACTTTAAGACTAAAGCAAGTCTTTGCTAGTTTCTCTGCCTCCTTGTGTAAAATAAAAGTTCATTTTCTAAAAGCAATCAGGTGGCTTATACTAACTTGACTACCTGATACCAAACAATGCAGTTATTTCCTACCTGAAATTTCATCCAATGGCAATATACCCTCTGAAATGCTTCAGTGTCACATTCTCTCTGGGTTCAGATTACATAGACTCACTTTCTGTAAGTTAATAGTTTGATCAAGTATCTTCTTATAGTGTTAGAAGGAATGGCAAACTTAGAGGACAAAAACTGTAATTTTAAAAAATGTATCAACTAATCTTTTTGTTCTACATTAATATTTCAAAAGAAGCAAATTGTATAAAATCAATACATTTTGTAATGTAGAGATAAAACCTCTAATATAACTTTGTGGTGAAACCTAAGTAAAAAGATGTCTAATGAAAATTTGTGTGAATTTTTGCCAAGTAAGCTATTACACAATTCCCTTTAAGAAACCAACTCATTATTATGAAAAATGGAAAACAAGGATGAAGTATCAAGCATTTACCCTGTCTTTTCAAATTCTTGATTTTATGAAGTTCTAAAAAAATAAAGTTTCACCCACCAAAAAAAGTTGTTCATATTAGAAAATCCCAATTAATGAATGCAGAAAATGAGAAATTTAAAACATCACTGTTTGGAACTCCTGATAAAATGGATTTAAGTAATGATTATTAATGACTGCTAACACCATTTGTTAAAGGGTAAAAGTTTCAAGGAAGCTTGAAAATACCCAAATCAAGCTAATAATGCCTAAGCCCACTGGATTAGTAATCTCACACCCAGGTCCTAAGATCACAGAGAGAAACACACTAGATTTATGTGCTTTCTTTTGGGATGCAGTAGTAAGTACATAGCCTGCCTAAAATGAATTCACACGAGAAAAAAAAAAATTGGTCATAATCTAATCAAGCTTTGATCAATTTATAAAAACAAATCCAGACAGTGAAAAAATCCTACAGAAAAAAAAATGACTCAGCCCTGGCTAGTTTGACTCAGTGGATAGAGCATCAGCCTGCGGACTGAAGGGTCCCGGGTTCGATTTCAGTCAAGGGCACATTCCTAGGTTTCAGGCTCAATCCCCAGTAGGGGGTGTGTAGGAGGTAGCCAATCAATGATTCTCTTTCATCATTGATGTTTCTATCTCTCTCTCCCTGTCCCTTCCAATCTGAAATCAATAAATTTTTTTTAAATGACTCAATCCTATAGAAAAAAAAGTAGATGGCAAGAAAAAAGGGAGGAGAAAGGAACCTAGACACTGAAAAAGATTTAAGAGACACATACACCAAATGAACTGCCTACACATTATTTGATTCATGATTCAAATAACCCAACTATACTTAAAACTAAACAAAAAATTAATAGACAATGAGAGAATTTTGAACATTGATTATTCAATAAAATTTAGAAATTACTATGAATTGTTTTTAAGAATGATAAAGGTACTGTGGTTTGATTTTTTTAAGTCTATCTTTTAAAGATACAACATGACATATTTACAAATTAAAAGAAGGGAAAATATATACTGAGTTAGATATGGTTACACATTATATTAAGACGTATAAATACTAAAAGTTGATAATGAAATCAATTAAAGACCTTACATTTTCTATCAGTTTTTAAGTTAAATAAAAAGGATTGTGCTTCCCTAGCCTGGCTCAGTGGTTGAGTGTCACCAATGAACCAGGATGTCATGCATGATTCAATTCGTGGTCAAGGCACATGCCCGGGTTACAGGCTCAATCCCCAGTGTAGGGCATGCAGGAGGCAGCCAATCAATGACTCTCATCATGGATGTTTCTCTCTCGCCCTCTCTCTCTGTTCCTCTCTTGAAATCAATAAAAATATGTTTAGAAAGCATTGTGCTTGCTTAACTTAAATAATGAAATTTAAACTTATACATTATTTCATACAATCCTCCAAAAGAGAATTTAAAACTTCATTAGCCAAAGTAAGAGCACTAACTACACTTATCCTGCCCACCTAGAAATCTGACAGCTTCAATCAATCTTCAATAGCTCTATATTAAAAATTAACCAGAAGTGCTTTTAAGCATCAGCAATGAAGTTTAGACAAGTAGAATATAAAAATCATCGCAAATGAAATCTATCAATCATTAATCAAGTAACTACTATGTGCAGGATCAAATATAAGATGCACTCATTGTTAAGGGATAACATTCATGTTCCATGGGCAAAATTAACAATGAGATAGATGCAAAGCACTACAAAACAACTCACAGAACCAACAACATATACTTCATTACTTATAGTATAGCAATGGCATAAATGTTAAGTGTCTTGAGTACCAATCAACTTGAAGAAACTAAAGACAAACCATTCTTTAATCAATTTTGTGTTCTTTGCATCTATCTGAATGTAGTAAATGATCAAAAAAATATATTTGAATAAGCCTAATCATTTAAAGCACTTTATACTCACTACTTAAGTTACAGCATTATTTGTAACCAACAGCAACAAACAACTCAAATATCTAACAGTGGTGGAACTGTAATGTGTCAACTTGGGTAGGCTGAATTCTATTTCCCAGAATCCCCTTCCTGTACATACCTTGTTATGGTAATCCACATGAAAAACTTTTGTGGGAAATATAAAGGGAGAAAGTGCGGTAGCAGCCATTTTGTAGCTCACACACATTTTCACCTAACTGATGGCTCCTCTCAATGGTGTGACATAATGGCTGGACCTACCACCGCCCCACCTTCCCCTAAATTTTCTTTCATCTTCTTACGCTTCTGGGCCAGATGTGTGTATTAAGTTTCATGACAAAGGAACCCAACTTCTGCAGGAGACATAGCATCAAGGTCAGAGGCAACCAGCAAGACCTGACATGGGTTATAGTCTGTCCTTGTGTGCCCAACTTGTACTTGTAGACTCCAGCTTATTCTTACTCTCCTCCACTTTACATCCATCTTCTCTTCCTGAATGCTTGCCTCATGAACTTTCAACCTCCACAATTAGCATGAAAACAAGAGCCTTATAGACACTGCTTAATCACCTCCTACAAGTTGATCACCTGCTAAAACAAAAAAATCAACTTTCCCCAAGGAATATAACAGGCCTCAGGGTCTACCAACATAACATTCACAAACTCTAGGATATAATCCAAAATTACTTGACATACAAGAGCCAGAAATGTGATGAATTTCAAGAAAAATAACAATAAACAAATGCCAACACCTAGATGACTCAGAGATTGGAATTATCAAAGATGTAAAGCAGCTATCATAACTAAGCTTCAGAAGGTGAAGACATGTGAAATGAATGGAAGATACAGGTTTTCAGCAGAAAAATCATAAAAGTGAAAAATATATCAAGCCTGGACAGACTCATTATTACAATGGAGATGACAGAGGAAATAATCAGTAAATAACAAAATAAATCAATATAATTATCTTAACCTTGAAGAACAGAGAGAAGTAAAATGAAGAGAGAAAAAAAGGACTAGTCTCAGGGACATATGGGACAATAACAAAAAGCCTAACATACATATTACTGGAAGCCCAGAAGAGGAGAGCAGAAAGAGACTGAGGCAGGAAAATATTTCAGTGAACTTGACAAATTTGGTTAAACACATAAATTACTTTGAGTATGGCATCATTATGAGCTCAAACTTCACTCGACTGCAAAAGCACTTGATTAGGTGATGTAGACTTCAAATTTCTCCCCTGCAATAGCAGACAGTAATTTGGACTACACAATCCTATCAGTTAAAAACTTAAGTACTCAGTCTATCGGATCTCATGCTGCTCCCCTGGATGTCACCTTGGAGGTCAGGATGGGCTGCGCCAGCGAGAGGATCAACATGCCTTTGGCTAGAGATTTACTACATCCATCCTTAGAAGAGGAGAAGAAAAAACATTAAAAAAAACAGCTAGCTCAAAGTCCAAATTCTTATTTTATGGATGTAAAATGTCCAGATTGCTACAAGATCACCACCGTTTTCAGCTATGCTCAGACAGTGGTTCTTTGCATAGATTGTTCAAGTGTTGTGCCAGTGGACAGAAGGAAAGGCCAGATTCACAGAAGGGTGTTCATTTAGAAGAAAGCAACACTAATGACCCACACAGCTTCCTGAATTTGGGTTACTGGTATATCACAAAAGCCTTATCAGTTAAGTAATTCTAGTTGATCTATCAGGATAATGTAATTACATTTAATTTGTAAGTATCCAACAGTGATCTCCTATTTTGATGTCAATTTTTCAATAAAGTTTTGATTATGGGGAAAAAAACTTAAGTACTCAGATCATAGACATATTCACAAGGTATATATGGACTACTGAATACTAATCTAACATATATGTCATAAAAATAAGAAAAGGAAATTAAGTGAGGTAAAGAGATAACATACAGCAATTAGAAGTTCTAGTCTAAAGTCAGTTTTAATGTCAAAACAGAGTAGAAGGAGAAATACACAAATATATGTAAATCCAAATGTAAGGTAGGATTCATTAGTTTGCTGAAGTTCAGTTATAACTGTCCATTTTTCTTACAAGGACATTAAAGTGTTGTTTATAAATATAGGTTCAAAATTCACGATATCTCTGTTTTAAAAATGGATTAGAAAATTCTGTTCCGGTATTTTTCTAATGTTTTTCAAAGTATAAACAATTTTATAAGTGACACCTGCTTTTCAGCAACAAAGTCAGAAAATAATGTAAATGTTTACAACCATTCATTTTCACAGGACAAATTTCATTTAAAGTTACTTTCTCACTAATAGCTAAATGCTACCTTTAAACATCAAAGGACAGATTGTGTTTACATTTATAAAAATACTGTTACTTAGAAAAGATAAATTCAGATCTTTCTATAGTAGAAAAACTATCTAATTCATCTTTAAATTTAATCTATCACTATATAAATAGTGACCTTTGGGTATTACTAGATTTTTTTATAATCACTTATCTCATCACAAAATATTGTCAAAAGTTTATTTTTTAAAATAATATTATCTTTAAATCAACTAACCCAGGCACAAGTAAGCACTTCACAATAATCGGAAAGGAAACACCTAGGTGAGGTTTCTGTTATCAACCCCTTTAGTCTTCCTCAGGATGCCACAAGCTATAACTCTAACTAGACCATCTGACAGAATGAGGGCCACCACTGCAAAGCTAAATTTTTTCTTACTAAGAAAATAAATATAAATTCTAATACTTTCTTCATGTACTTTAATGAGCCATGTTAAGCATCCCACTTTGGAGACTATGGCTGCTACCATATTTTATTACAAAATTATTATTACCAAGTTTGAAGTTACAGTCCAAGCTTTACCAAACCTTAGTCTTCCAAGGGGAAATTATACAGATGGCTTGGATATCTTTTTCAAAATCAAGGATAAGGCTAAATTGTATATATGTTTATGTAAAAGTAGGATAGCATTTATATAAACTTTTTCTGAATAACAGTGTATCTCTTTTTTTTTTAATATATTTTATTGATTTTTTACAGAGAGGAAGGGAGAGAGATAGAGAGTTAGAAACATCGATGAGAGAGAAACATCCATCAGCTGCCTTCTGCACATCTCCTACTGGGGATGTGCCCGCAACCGAGGTACATGCCCTTGACCGGAATCGAACCTGGGACCCTTCAGTCCGCAGGCCGACGCTCTATCCACTGAGCCAAACCAGTTTCGGCAACAGTGTATCTCTTACTGACAGGATTTCATGTAATGTTAACAACTCTGAAAAGTAGACATTAATATCTACTTTTTTTCATTTTAGAGATAGAAAAAAGTACTCTTCCTACTTTTATTTGCCCTTTCTTATTTTCAGTATTTTTCCCATATACTTTCTAATAAGAAATGCAGAATTCCCTGGTTCTTTAAAAAGATCACTAAATATAGTTCTGGCCAGTGTGGTTCAGTTCATTGGGCCATAGTCTTATGCACCAAAAGGTTGCCGATTCAATTCTGGTCATGGCACATACCTAGGCTGTAGATTTGAGCTCCAGTGGGGATCTGTACAGCAGGGAACTAATCAATGTTTCTCTCTCTCTCTTCCTCCCTCTCTCTCTCTCTCTCGTTAATAAAACATATTCCTGAATATAACTTTCCCTTAATGACAGATTCATTCATTAGTCATATCATTAGTGTTCTGCAGTGCTGTTTTCAGGTTTTTTTTTATTCTGGACCCTCCATACTATTACGTATTCTATCATTAAACGAGTGTCAAGCACTCTCAGTGAATTATTTCACATATGCTAATGAAAGAAAATTAGACAACAAAGTTCAAATGTTAAATATGAGTCAATAATAGCGACAAAGTAGATTAGTGGTTGCCAGAGACGGCAGGAAAGGAGAAACAAGAAGTAACTGTTAATGGGTATGAATAAAAACTATGATAAAATACCATTTCTCACCCATCAGACTAGCAAAAACATCAAAAGCTTGACACTATCCACTCTGAGTAAACAAGCACTCTCATATAATGCTAGTGGGAATGCAAAATGGTTCAACCCACATGAAAGTTAGTATTTTCTAATATCTAACATTTACACTTCTACCCAGCTATTCTACTTTTAGTATATAACCTGGAGATACACTTCCAACCACAAAAAAAAAAAAAAAAATGAATGACATAATTTATTACAGCTTTTTTTTTTTGGAAATTTTGCAAACTACCTAAAAGTCCAAATATATGGGATTGGTTAAATATTCAATGGCACCTATACACACACACATACACAGCTATACAGCTGTAAAAAATAATGAGGAAGATTGCCATGAGAAACTATTAATGAAAATAGTAAAGTTCCAAAGAGCATCCTCTGGGTGCCAAGACCATTCAAAGGAAAAAGTACAGGTTTATCAACAAATGGTGCTCGGAAAACTGGATATCCACATGCAAAAGAAACAATGACTATAGACCCTTACCTTACACCATATACAAAAATTAACTCAAAATGGATCAAAGATCTAAATGTCAGACCTGAAACTGTAAAACTCTTAGAAGAAAGCACAGGGCAAAAGTTTCACAAGACTGCATTTGGCAATGATTTTTTAAATATGACACCAAAAGCACAGCCAACAAAAGAAAAAAATCGACAAACTAGAGTTCATGAAAATTTTAAGCATTAAAAGACACTATCACAGAGTAAAATACACTATTAAACAGAGAAACCCACAGAATGGGACAAAATATTTAAGAATCATATATTTAATAAGGGATTAATAGCTAGAATCTATAGCGATCTCCTAAAACTCAACAACAAACAACCCAATTCAAAAATGGGCAATGGACATGAATAAACATTTCTCCAAAGAATATATAAATGGCCAACAAGCACATGAAAGGTGCTCAACATAGCTAATCATTAGGGAAATGCAAGCCAAAATCATAATGATGTATCACCTCACACCTAATAGGATGACTAGTACCAAAACAAAACAAACAATAATAAACAGAAATAAAAAGTATTGGTGAGAATGTGGAGAAATTGGAATGCTTGTGCAGTGTTGGATAGAATGGAAAACAGCAGAGCCAACTATGGAAACCAATACAGCAGCTCCTCAAAAAATTAAAACTAGAGCTATGCTACATTTATACCATGGAATACTATGCAGCTGTAAAAAAGGAGCTCTTACCCTTTCAAACAGCATGGAGGGACCTGGAAAATAGTATGCTAAGCAAAATAAGCCAGTCAGAGAAAGACAAGTATCACATGATTTCACTCATATGTGAAATCTAATGAACAAAATAAAATGAAAAACAAAATAGACCTAGAGACATAGAAGCATGAAACAGACTATCGAACCTTAGAGGGAAGGCAGGGGGTGGTTGGGAGAGATTAACTGGGAACTTATATATATATACTAGAGGCCCTATGCACGAAATTATAGCAAGAGTAGGCCTTTGCTGCCCCAGCTGCCTTGGTCCTCGCAACCCCGGCTTCGTCCGGAAGGTCGTCCAGAAGGCCGTCTGGATGTTCATTCACTGTTCGGCCGTTCCGTCAATTTGTATATTACACTTTTATTATTATAGATATATGCATAGCCCGTGGATACAGATAATAGTGTGGTGAAGTCCTGTGAGGAGCAGCTTGGGGGGCTGAGGGGGTTAATGGGGAACAAAGGAGGGCACCCGAAATAGTTTCAACAATAAAGATAAATTTAAAAAATTAAAACTGGATTCACCAGTAATTCCACTTCTGGATATATACCCAAAAGAATTGAAAACAAGGTATCGAAGAGGTATCTGTACTCCCATGTTCATACCAGCATTAGTCACAATAGCTACTAGGTGTACCGATTAATAATGCGGATTTTGTAATCAAAGAAAACACAATAATTTCAAGAGAAACATCAAAAGTGCTTTATTCAAAGTAATGTCCATCACTAGCTACACATTTCCCTCATCTTTAGGTAATTTGTGGATACCGTTCCAATAGAACTTTTCTGGTTTTGAGGCAAACCATTCAGAGACCCAATTTTCCACTTCTTTGTATGTTTTTAAGTGCTGCTCAGAAAGTGCGTGTGCTATCTATCAGAACAAGTGGTAATCTGAAGGAGCAAGGTCTGGTGAAAACAGCGGGTGGGTTAATACTTCCCAGGCAAGAGCTCTTAACGCAGCGGTTCTCAATCTGTGGGTCGCAACCCCTTTGGCAGTCGAACGACCCTTTCACAGGGGTCGCCTAAGACCATCCTGCATATCAGATATTTACATTACGATTCATAACAGTAGCAACATTACAGTTATGAAGTAGCAACGAAAATAATTTTATGGTTGGGTCACAACATGAGGAACTTTATTTAAAGGGCCAGAAGGTTGAGAACCACTGTTTTAACGTGTCTTTAACTGGTTTTGAAGTGTGTGATGGTGCATTATCATGAAGCAAAATTACTTTGCTGTGTCTTCTGGCACATTCTGGTCGTTTCACGATCAAAGCGTGGTTCAAATTGATTATTTGTTGTCGGTAGCGATCAGTATTAACGGTTTCACCTGGTTTAAGAAGTTCATAATACACCACACCTTCCTGATCCCACCAAACACAGAGCATTGTCTTCTTTCTGAAGCAATTTGGCCTTGCAGTCAATGTTGATGGTTGACCTGAATCAACCCATGATTTTGTGCATTTGGGATTCTCAAAATAAATCCACTTTTCATCGCCAGTCACAATTCGATGCAAAAAAGACTTTCTTTCGTGCCATTGACGCAACATTTTACTAATGACTTTTAGTTTTCCATTTGTCTTTCGTTCAGTTGATGTGGCACCCATTTTCCTTCCTTTAAAATCTTTCCCATTGCTTGTAAACGATAGGAAATTGTTTGCTGAGCAACGTTTAATCTTTCTACAAGTTGTTTTTGAGTTTGACACGCACCTTCATCCAACAACGCTTGTAATTGCTGGTCTTCAAACTTTTTTGATTGACCTAGACGTTGTCTTTCACATCAAAATCATCACTTTTAAAGCATTTAAACCAGTTTTCACAAGTATCTTGAGATGGAGCATGTTCACCATAAGCTTCCTGAAGTATTCGGCAACATGTTTCTTCAAAATAATGAATTAAAACTTCCCACAAATGTTTTTTTTTGGCACGAAATTCAACACTTTTAAGCATAAAAGTATCTATGAAAATATCTTCAGAAATTTTGACATATGAAGTTTTGAAGCTTGCTGTCAATACAACAAAATAGCATACATATCAAATCGCATATATGTCAACATATGTATAACTCCATCCATTGAAAAAAATCCATATTAACCACTACACCTAGTATAATGTAGAAATAACCCAAGAGTCGTATTAATAAATGAATGGATAAGCAAAATATAGTATATACAATACCATGAAAATTACTCTACTTTAAAAAGGAAATCCTGCCCTAACCGGTTTGGCTCAATGGACAGAGCGTCGGCCTGTGGACTGAAAGGTCCCAGGTTCGATTCCGGTCAAGGGCATGTACCTTGGTTGTGGGCACATCCCCAGTAGGGGGTGTGCAGGAGGCAGCTGATCGATGTTTCTCTCTCATCGATGTTTCTAACTATCTCTCTCCCTTCCTCTCTGTAAAAAATCAATAAAAATATATTAAAAAAATAAAAAGGAAATCCTGCAATATATGACAACATGAATGATGTTGAGGACATTATGCTAAGTGAAATAAGCCAATCACCAAAAGGCATATACTGTATGATTCCACTTATGCAAGATACCTAGAGTATTCAAAAATCACAGAGACAGAAAGTAGAATGATGGTTGCCAGAGCTGGAGGAAATGTGGAGTTATTCTTCAATGGGTATAGTTTCAGTTCAGAGGAAGAGTTCTAGAGACGAATGGTGGTGATGGTTACAGAATATAACTGTGCTTAATACCACTGAACTGAACACTTAAAAATAGTTAAGGCAGACCAGCCAGTGTGGCTCAGTGGTTGAGTGTCACCCACAAACCAAGAGGTCATGGTTCAATTCCAGGTCAGAGCACATGCCAGGGTTTGCAGGCTCGATCACCAGTAGGGGATGTGAAGGAGGCAGCCAATCAATGATTCTCATCTTTGATATTTCTCTCTCTCTCCCTCTTCCTTCCTCTCTTAAATCAATAAAAACATAAAAAATAGTTAAGGCGCCCTGACCGGTTTGGCTCAGTGGATAGAGCATCGGCCTGCGGACTCAAGGGTCCCGGGTTCAATTCTAGTCAATGGCATGTACCTTGGTTGCGGGCACATACCCAGGGGGGAGTGTGCAGGAGGCAGCTGATCGATGTCTCGCTCATCGATGTTTCTAACTCTCTATTCCTCTCCCTTCCTCTCTGTAGAAAATCAATAAAATATATTTTTTTAAAAAAATAGTTAAGGCAAATTTTGTTTTATGTATTTTACCATAATAAAAAAAAAGATGGGGGAAAAAGCATATGCTACCTTTTGTGCAAGAAATAGAAATTAGAAAACATACATGTACCTGCTTTGCTTAACAAAAATAAACAAATGAAAGGAAAATCAGAAAATAATGAAGCTGATTACCTATAACAGTGAGAGAAAAGATGTTCCACATGCTCAGTAAATTTTTTAATTAAATCAAGAAAGATGGCAAGGGGAAGAAACTAGAATCAAAACTAAGAATTCAACTGCAGTTCAAATTAACATCACAATCATATCTACAGAAGGAAGAAAAAGAGCTAATCAAAGTAATTTATGAACACAGTATTTGATTATACAACTGACCCTTGCACAATATGGTTTTAAACTGGGTGGGTCCACTTACATGCAGATTTTTTCAACAAATATACTGGAAAATTTTGGAGATTTGTAACAATTTTTAAAAAGTCACAAACCACGTAGCCTAGAAATATTTTTTTTAAAAGTTAGGTATGTCAAAAATACATAAAATGTATGTAGTTACTGATCTATTTTATTATTTTCTACCATGAAATATACATAAGTCTATTATTAAAAGTTAAAATATATCAAAACTTATGTACATAAACACAGATAATACTAGTATGTGGTGCCATTCACAATCTTTTGGTTTTACAAGGTGTGGACAAAGGAGAGCCATTTTTCTGGATTGGTTCCACTGTTGCTTTGTCCCTGAAGTCGGAAGTACTTTGACAGTAAGGGACTTCCTTTTAAAGTTTTTTAACATTGGACAATGCAGATGGCCACCCAGAACCTCATAAGTTCAACATCAAAGGTGTCGAAGTGATCTACTTGCCCCCAAACACATCTGTAATTCAGCCTCTAGATTAGGAGGTCAAAAGGCTCATCACACACACTACTCTATGGAAAGGATAGTCAACACTACAGAAAAGAACCCAAAGAGAAAGAATACATGAAAGTTGGAAGGATTAGACCACTGAAAATGCCATCATTGCTACAGAAAAAGCCTTGAAAGCTATGCTGGAGAAAACTATGTCCAGATGCTGTGTATGACTTCACAGGTTACAACAGAACTAATCAAGGAAATCATAAAAGAGATTGTGGATATCACAACAAAGGTAGGGAATGAGGGTTTCAAGATATGGATCTTGGGATAAAATCAGTAGCTAACAGATACCACACCAGAGGAATTAACAGAAGTCAACTTGATGGAGATGAGTGTTTTAGAACCATTGATTGCCAGGCTCAAAGAAGACGACGTAATAGAAGTGCCAGAAAACAAAATAACATTAGGTAACCTGGCGAAAGCGTTCTGATTATTCAAGACTGCTTTTGACTTCTTTTATGACGTAGACCCTTCTGTGATATGGGCACTGAAACTAAAGCAACTAATGTGAGAAGAATTGGTACCACATAGATACATTTTCAGAGAAATGAAAAAGCAAAAAAGACAGAAGTTACAATGTATTTTCATAAAATCACACCAAATGTGCCTGTCTCTCCTTCATCCCCTTCCACCTCCTCCACTTCTTCCCCATCTGCTCCCCTGAAATATCAACCCCTACTTTTCCCCCTCCTCCTCCTCTTCAACATGAAGATGATGAAGACCTTTATGATGATCCACTTCCACTTAATGAACAGTAAATAATCATCATAGTGCACAGTTAATAAACTTATATGTTGTGGATGTGTGTGAATGGCTTGGTGTGAAAATCTAGTAACTGTATGGCAAGAACTATATAAGACATTTTTGTGTAATCATCTCCATCATCATCATCATCATCATCTCCTAAGTATTCATCATGTAGAACATCATGTGCAAGACCTGCATGGAAGTGGATAGACTATCCTTACACAGGCATACAGTGAGTGATATTTAATAAAAATTTAAAATTTAGTTATCTTACTATTTTATAACTTTGCTTTCAAAGAATTACATTACTGTATAGAATGCCTTTCTCTCAAAACCGGAGAAACTGCATATCAGCCTATCAGCACAGGTAAGTGGGGGTTTTTTTTAACATAACAATGCTTGTAATACTGTATTATGAATATGATTGTATTTCTGAATGCCATAAAAATATTATAACTATTGAGAAACTAAGATGGCGGCATAGGTAAACACCGGGAAATTGCTGCCTCCCACAACAACTTCAAAAATACAACGAAAAGATAAAACGGACACCATCCAGAACTACAGGAAAGCTGGCTGAGTGGAAATTCTACAACTAGAAGGAAAGAGAAAAGCACACTGAGAGCCAGAGGAGCTGCTGAAGTAAAGTGCAGAGGTACGGAGGCTCCCGCGCGCAGAAAGGGGCTGGCACCTGAGGACTCGGCTGTCTTTTTGAATCGGGAGGGAGTCACAAGCTCCCGAATGCTCTGAACTCCAGTTCCAGGAAGTCTCTGGGGACCCAGGACTCATACAGGGAGAAACTGGACTGTCTGGCAGCAGGTAGAACTCTGAACTTGAGGGCGGCTTTCCCTCAGAGGTGCTTGCAGCAATTATCAGGACACTGAGACGCGTGGCCCCTTAGGGCAGGGCTGAGGACCAGCCATAGCTGCTTGCTCCGCCCTTTGATTCCCTGAGACCCCGCCCCACCCAGGCTGTGGCAGAGGCTTTTGCATATGAATGCCCTGGCCCTTTGCAACCTGAAAATTACCTAACAAATTGCAGCTGGGCCAGACAGACCCAGAACTTCCAAGAGGAGGCCCAAGGCCCCACAGCAGCTTGCATTGCTTCACAGCTGGGCCTCATCAGGGCACCTCCAAACTCCAAAAAAGGAAGAGGAATCTGCAGTTCTCTTAGTAGCTCCTGCTGGGTAGCCTCAGGCAGAGGCTAAATTAGCACCTCCTTAGATCCAAGAGCCAGTGTACCCAGTTGTCAGAGGGGGACCATCCAGATTACAACTCCTCAGATCCATAAGGGACACACTCAGGGCGCTCAGTGAGCACCAAAGCCCCACTGAAGCAAGTCTTGCCCCAGAAGGGTGTCTCCAGCACAGCAGTTCTTCCACTATAGGCCTTGGAGGGAAGGTAGGGGAGGGTAGGGGTAAGGGGGAAAGATCAACCAAAGGACTTATATGCAAGCATATAGGCCTAACCAATGGCCACGGACAACGGGGCGGGGGGGGGGGGGGAACATTGAGGGCATGAGCGGGGGGCAGGGGGGTAACGTGGGGATAAGGACACATATGTAATATCTTAATCAATAAAAAATATATTTGCCGAAACCGGTTTGGCTCAGTGGATAGAGCATCAGCCTGCGGACTGAAAGGTCCCAGGTTCGATTCTGGTCAAGGGCATGTACTTGGGTTGCAGGAGGCAGCTGATCGATGTTTCTCACTCATCGATGTTTCTAACTCTCTATCTCTCTCCCTTCCTCTCTGTAAAAAAATCAATAAAATATATTTAAAAAAATAAATAAATAAATAATATATTTTAAAAAAATACCCTAAAAAAAATATTATAACTATTAACTACTTAGTGTATAGGCTAGGCTACCATGATGCAACTGTATTGATTACCATAGGCTACCATAAAGCAATCACTAATATTGCTGCTGCTTCATTATCAATGCATGAATCATTATATCTGTAAATACAAAATATTCACATTACCTTTTCATTTTTCTATGTAGTGTTAGTAACACATATAACATCTACAGTATTTTGTATCATATAAAACAATATATTTTTTCACATGCCAAATCTTGAAGATGTGTATTTTTTTATATATATTGAGTTTATTGGGGTGACACTGCTTAACAAAATTTTGCAGGTTTTAGGTGCACAATTCTACAACATAAGATAATATATATTGATGTAGGTATTGACTGACATGATTAATCTTATAAACAGACAATAAACTATGGTATCGATAAAGATAGTACAGTATTGTAAATGTATTTTCTCTTCCTATGGTTTTCTTCTGTGTTTGTGTGTGTGTGTGTGTGTTAATCCTCGCCCAAGGATATTTTTCCCATTGATTTTTTAGAGAGAGTGAAAGGGAGGGGGAGAAACAGAAAGAAACATCCTTCAATGTGAGAGAAACACATAAATTGGTTGCCTCTGGCATGCACCCCAACCAGCACTGGGGATCGAGCCTGAAACCCAGGTATGTGCCATACTGGAATCAAACTCTCAACCCTCCCGTCCACAGGCCAGCACTCTAACCATGGAGCCAAACTGGTTAGGGCCTATGGTTTTCTTAATAACATTTTCTTTTATCTACCTTATTTTATTACATGTATTATATAACATATTCTTACAACATACTATATATGTATTGATAGACTGTTTATGTTACCGTTAAAGCTTCCTGTCAACAGTAGGCTATTAGTAGTGAGGTTTTTGGAGAGGCAAAAGTTTTACGCAAAGTTTCAACTGCCTGAGAAGTCACCTCCTAACCCCATGTTTTTCAAGGGTCAACTGTAAATATATATCCTCAGACTAAGGGGTTGAACTGCAAACAAATTCTGATTCATTTTGGTAGGTGGGCCTTTTGTGTGTGTGGTAGTATATGCACAGCCATTCCAAAACTATTTTAGAATTGAATGTATGACATATATATAGATACTTTTGGAAGCTAGGGTGCTCACTGTAGAGGAGACATACAAATAACAAATGGAGGAATAAGCAAGAATCCTATCAAGATAGACTAGATTTGGAGACATCAATGTGAACTCATAAATTCTAAAAGATGTGTGTGTGTGTGTGTGCGTGTGTGCGCACGCACACACACACAAACATAAACGTATACAAAATTAAATACGAATGTGTGCGTATATAAGTACACAGATATTCATATTTACACATATAGATGCATATGTTTCTTCCTCTGTCAATTGAAGGAACCCAGAAACAAAGTTACTTCCAGAATAATGAGGACACCTAGCACCCAAATCTTGGTCTCTAAGGCTATTCTCCAGGAAGGAACTTAAGTTCCTCAGAAAAGTGGCTCATTCCAGGAGAGGTATAAGATTAGCCTAGAACATTAATCATGTCATAATGCACAGAAGTTCATAAAAAGTTGAGCATCAAAATAATTAGGAACAATAATTAACAACTAGAAAAAATAGGAATCCAAGAACATATATCTAAAATAAATAAATAAACATATATACATATATATAATAATAAAAGCATAATATGCTAATTAGACCAGATAGCTGATTGACCTTCCAGACAAAGCCGCAGCAGCAGGGCTGAGGCAGAGGCTGTTAAGGGCGAGATCAGGCAGGCAGGCAGGCAGGCAGGCAGGCAGGCGAGCGAGCGAGCAGCAAGGGGCAATCAGCCAGGCAGGCGAGCAGTTAGGGGCAATCAGGAGGCAGGCAGGCGAGCAGTTAGGAGCAATCAGGCAGGCAGGCAAGTGGTTAGGGGCAATCAGGCCAGCAGGCAGGATAGCTGTTAGGAGCCAGCGGTCCCAGATTGCGAGAGGGATGTTCGAGGGGTCCCAGATTGCGAGAGGGTGCAGGCCGGGCTGAGGGATACCCCCCACCCCCGCCCTGTGCACAAATTTCGTGCACCAGGACTCTAGTAAATAAATAAAGACAGAGGATTCTTGCTATGGTAGAATGTCAAGGACTGACTGGTAAATGTGAAGTGAATGCCAGAACTTAAAAATTATCATTTTACAACTATCATTACAGAGATTTGTTTAGGTAAAAATCATCCATGGAAGCGAAATTTAGGGAGAAATTTTGCTGAGGAACAAGATAATTGCATGGTTTTAAAGCATCTCCTCACAGTTTGTTTATGAATTGCAAGGGTAAAAATAATAGCAATAAAATGGAGAAATCAGACACCTTAAGCACATAATGAAAACCAAATGAACACCGTGGGACTCCAGATTTGGTGCCCTGAGAAAAATACGTCACTTATGTAGAATTCTTATCAGAAATTCATAACCTGAACCTAATCATGGACAAATATTTTTTTTAAATGAGCAACACTCTATTAAATAATAAAAATACTGTATTATTAAATTTACCAACATCATAAAAGACACAGAAAGACTGTGGAAATATTCCAGATTAAAAGAGACTAAATAGACACAATAGGTAAATTCTGTACCTGACCCTAGAGTGGATCCTAACGGAAAGAGAAAAGTACAATAAAAATAAACGTGGAATAGGGATGGTGTATTAAAAATATTGTATCAAAGTTAAATTTGTTGAATAATTAAAGCTGTAAATTGTATTTTGGTTATGTAAGAGATATCTCTTGTCTTAAGAAATATACACTATGACATTTAGGAGTATGTTCAACTTTAAAATGTCAGAAAAAAAACTGCATACGTGTATAGAGAAGCAAGCAATGATAAAACAAATGGGATAGATTGTTAACAGATGAATCTATTAGTAAAACAATAATATGGAGATGTCTTGCAACTTTTTAAAAATATATTTTTATTGATTTCAGAGAGGAAGGGAAAGGGAGAGACAGAAACATCAATGATGACAGAGAATCACTGATTGGCTGCCTCCTGCATGCAGAGCCCGCAGTGCCCTCGACCAGAATCAAAGCCCAGAACCCTTCAGTCCACAAGTCGGCGCTCTAGCCATTGAGCCAAACCAGCTAGGGCTGTTCTTGCAACTTTTAAGTTTGCAATTATTAACAAAGTTTTTTTAAAAAGTCTAAGTGATAAGAAAGCATTATCTTAGAATTAAATGTTATCTCTTTCTCAGTGGTGCATAAAATAATGATGCATTTTATAACTAATAGCATCTTAGTGTCAGTGAAAAATAGTAAGTGAATAGGTAAAAAACAATTCAGTTAGTTTTCCTCATGCAAGTAACAAGCTTTTAGGGAAAAACACAGAAGACCCACCATGTACACTAAATTAAGACTACTTAGAAGTACAGGAGATTGATATTACCAATCTGGTCTTCAAGCAATTGGAACTGTAAGTATTCATTGTTCCTTAAGTCTCATTCTATAATTTGTGTGCTTAATTACAACTGTAAAAGTTTCCTTACCTACTGCAAGGAAACCAATGTACAGCCATTTATAATATTTAATATATTTTAAATGGGCTTTAAATGTTCAAAAAATAAAATCCCCCTTGAAAACTAGGCTTAGAGAGAACTGAAAACTCTTAGATTGGTTAATTAATAAGTTACCATCCAATATTAAATGCAGATAAAGGACAAACTAAAGAAAAGGAGAAAAATGCAAAATTATATTAAATCTGAGATTCAAACACAGTAAGTAGTACAAACACAATTCAACTGTCAGAGAAATGCCCATAAAAATGCTAGGATTACCAGAGACTGCATCTTACAATGTTTTGACAAAAAGAAAAGCCCACAGAATTAAAAACACGGGTTTCTTTAGTAATTTCCATAATCTTTACCACTGCATTTCTACCTCTGGAAGGAGCTAAGGTAACGTCACTAAGATGGGTCAAATAAACGACTACAGAGGATAGATAATGAACAAAGAAGCCACAGAATGTAGGGCAATGCTTATCAGTATAGCCAAGTGAATCAGGAAACTATGAATGTAATGGAAGAAACTTAGGCAATTCACTGAACTGGGAAAACAATTTTAAAACCCACATTGCGACCTGTGTATTTACACAAATGGCAGGTGCATAATGGAAATGGGAGGGGGGAAAAAACTGTGTACTAATTTCCTAGGAATTATCCAGTCTGATGATTTTTCTACTTTCTTTAAAATTTTCCATTCCAACTAGCAGCTACCAAATGTGAATTCAGTGAATATCCTTTTATTAATGCATTCATACTGAACTATCAAATGTAGAAAAAGAACTGAACTAATATTGTCACATACAGTACCTTCAAGTAAGTCACAAATTATTCACCATAAGCTGGTCCAACACTGTCACATGTTTCCTCTAAATTTCTAAGATGTCAAAAATTGAAATCTGCGATAATGTAAAAATATTCCTCTCTACTTTGTATTTTTATTAGTATAAAAATTATTATTGGTAAAAAGAAAATGATACATAGAGACAAGTATAATGGGGGTTGCCCGGGGCTGGGGGTAAGTGGAGAATGTAGTCATTATTTAATGGACACGAAGATTCAATTTTACAAGATGAAAACCGTTCTGGTAATGACAGTTGTACAACAATATGAGTGTACTTAATACCACTGGTATACTTAAAAATGGTTAAGGTGGTTATATATACTTTACCAAAATAAAAAATAAAAATGAGGGGGAAAAGAAAATGATCATTGATAACCCAACAACAAGAGGTAAAAGAAATCCTATAGAAATTAGACTAAAGAACCCAAAACCTAACAATCTACAGATACTCGGCAAATAGATAAATTTTACTACCTAATTCAATAGTTCTCAAGAGCATCAGTGTGTTACCAAAATAGTATAACAAATGTTCAAGCTACTAAGGTAAATTCTTTCAAATGTGGTTAAACTATTTGTTTTTAAGTCTGGTGTTCGAAGAAGGTTTAGGTGCCTTTCAGGGCATTGAGAAGACTGCAAGGGAAGGAATGGAGGTTAGGTATCTGCTCTGCTGAGGAGCAAGAGGGCTGGCCACAGCTGGCCTCTATTAAACTCAGGCAAGCAGCAGGTTTGGAATCAAGCCAGCAGTGGATACAACAGAGTGACTGGGAAGGAAGCCCTGGCCTAGGGCACCCTTGTCCCCAGATGTTTGGCACCAGCTGAATTACGATTTTTCAACTCCCAAATGATTTCTCAGTCTAAAATGAACCAATTCAAATGGAAAGAAGACTATATACCCACAAGGGCTTAAATGATGGATTCTATTACTTCTAAGAAACTATAAATTAGTTTTAAAAATCCACCAATTCACCCAAATTTCTTTTAATCATCAACATTACCAAATAACCTAACAACATCTACTCATATACTTTGAAATATTTATTCCTCTTATGGAAATTTCAATGCACAAAATGCCAACAGAACCATTTTAAGAGCAAAAAATTACTCAGAAATAATTCATCTGCTCATACGTTGAAAACTACAAAACAGTGATGAAAGAAATTAAGGAAGACCTAAATAAATGGAAAGACATTCTATATTCATGGACTGTAAAACTCAATATTCTCCCAAAGTGATCAACAGATTCAACATCTCCCCATTAAAATTCCACCCTGATGTTTTTTTTACAAAATTGATGAGATGACCCTGCAATTCACATGAAAATGCAAAGGACCTAGAAAAACAATTTTGAAAAAGAACACAGAGAACATACATCCCTATCTCAAAACTTACTACAAAGCTACAGTAATCAAGACGGTTTGGTAATGGTATAAGAATAGACTTATAAATCAATGGGAAAAAATTGACAGTCCAGATAAATCCTTACACTTATGGTCAACTGATTTCAGACAAAGGTGCTCAGGATAATTCAATGGGAAACAATACCCTCTGCAACAAATAGCAATGAGACAATTGGATATCCACATACAGAATGATGAATGTAGACCCTTATCGAAGCATTCTTTCACAGAATACAAAAGTGAACTCAAAATGGATCATAGGCCTAAATGTAAGAGCTAAAACTATGAAATATAAAACATCTTGAACAAAGGGTGTAAATGTTCTAAAATTAGATTGTGGTAATGTCTCCACAACTCTATAAACTTACTAAAAATCCCTGAATTGTATACTTAAAACAAGTTATACTATGTGAACTTTACCTCAATAAAGATGTTTACAAACAAGTCACTTGTAAAAAAAATCACACTGGCTGCTAAATAAATTCCCAGAACTACATAGTATATTATAGAACCAATAAGGCTAATATTAGTTATATAGAAACAGAAAAGTTATAAGGTTAGACTATGATGATTGCAGCTACCTAATTTATAAATATCACTAGTGCCCTGGTGCACAGATTCGTGCACACTTCAAGGAAATTAATTAGAAGGTGGCTGGTGGGGCTGGACTGGGCAAGGTGAGAAGGGCCGGACACACCCTGAGCCAACTTCCTACGGTCCCTCCCTGGCCAGCCACACCTGGGGCGGAGCCGCAGCTTGAAGGGCATCTGCAGAGTGAGCAGGTCTCTCTGGCAGGTAGGGTCCCTCAGCCTGGCCTGCGGGAATCAGGCCGAAAACGGCTCTCCAACATCCCCCGAAGGGTCCTGAATTGTGAGAGGGTGGTTCTTGGGTGACGCACCCCAAAACTGGGCTCCCTCCTGCCTGGTTCTGGGGTGCATAACCCAAGAACCGCTGCTGCCAAGTCACCACACCTCAGCAGCTCCTGCACTGAGCATCTGCCCCCTGGTGGTCATTGCACATCATAGCTACCAGTTGGACGGTTGCTTAGCCATATATATATATACACACAAATATAAATAAATATAAATAAAACTAGAGGCCCGGTGCATGAATTCGTGCACCAGTGAGGTCCCTCTGGCCTGCGGGATCAGACTGAAACCAGCTCTCCGACATCCCCTGAGGGGTCCCGGATTGCGAGAGGGTGCAGGCCAGGCCAAGGGACCCCATCGGTGCATAATCGGGGCTGGGGAGGGACATGGGAGGTTGGCCAGCCGGGGAGGGACCACGGGAGGGCTCCAGGGTGTGTCCAGCCCATCTCGTTCAGTCCCAATCGGCCAGACCCCAGCAGCAAGGTAACCTACCAGTTGGAGCATCTGCCCCGTGGTGGTCAGTGCACATCATAGCAAGTGGCTGAGAGGCCTTAACATATCATTAGCATATTACACTTTGATTGAACAGCCGACTGGATGACCAGACACTTAGCATATTAGGCTTTTATTATATAGGACAGGATAGCAAATAGTTGTAATAGTATTTAATGTACCACACATTATTTTAAGTGGTTTACAAGTATTTACTACTTTAATCCTCACTACAATGTGGTTTCCCTATTGTACAAATGGGGAAACTAAGGCACAAAAAAGTTAAAAAAAACTTGTTCAAGATCACAGAAGGGTGTTGTGATAGCGAATATTTTCCTCTTTAAATACCTTTAAATCTATTTTATTATTATGCATTTGAAAAGACGACTAGTGGACATCATGGCTGCTTATCCAGCATCCACTGACCCTTTCATTGTCTTATCCAGATTTTTATTTTTGTATCCATCCCTCGCCATCCAGCCCAGGTATGAAAAACTGATCCTATCCTTTGGTATAGCATTTGGCCCAGTTTTGCTTAAGCCAATCAACACATTTCAATGGCCACAGTCATTTGTTCAGAGGTCCAATCAGGACTCTAGTTTGGAATGTTAGGATGAGAGGCTCTCTCCCCTAACTGCCACTGGCAACCATTCTACAACTGTGAGAGGAGCACCAACAGATTGAAGCTGACATCATAGAAAGCAGAACAGAAATGGAAAGAAACTGGTCTTGAATATTATTGTGTTACTCTAAGTCTTGCCCTACCTTTGGAATTCCAGATAAATCAGTCTATAAATCCTTTTTACTATGTTTCAAACAAGTTCAAGTTTTCTACTACTTATAACATGAAGTACAAATTGATTTGGGGCAAGTATATTTCTAGAAGGGTAACCCTTAAACTCATGGGTAACCCTTAAACTCATGATGGCACACATCAGAATAAAAACAATGAATATCTTTTCATTAAGGTTTGTATAAAAGCTTGAAAAGTGACTTTATGTCCCACATAGTACACAAAACACAGAGTTTATTCTTGTATTATTATTATTAATTACTAGAGGCCCGGTTCCCAAAATGCATGCACTTGGGGGGGGAGGGGGGGATCCTTCGGCCTGGCCTGCACCCTCTCGCAGTCCAGGAGCCCTCGGGGGATGTCCAACTGCTGCGGAGGCAGGAGAAGCTCCCGCCACTGCCGCTGCACTCGCCAGCCATGAGCCCAGCTTCTGGCTGAGCAGTGCTCCCCCCGTGGGAGCTCACTGACCACCAGGGGGCAGCTCCTGCATTGAGTGTCTGCCCCCTGGTGGTCAGTGCCAGTCATAGCGACCAGTCTTTCCGCAGTTTGGTTGATTTGCATATTAGCCCTTTTATTATATAGGACTAGAGGCCCAGTGCACGAATTGTGCACGGTGGGTCCAGCCGGCCCAGCCTCAATTGGGGCAGATTGGGGCAGGGCCTGTCGCGAGGAAGAGTCAGCGGGAGGTTAGCCGGCCATACCACCCCAACAGGGGCCTGATCAGGGCCAGGCCGACTGGGGGAAGAGGCCATGGGCAATTGACCAGCAGGCCCTGCCCCTGATTGGGGTGGGGGGGACTGACTGGGGGCAGGGCTGGCCATGGGGTGGGGCTATGGGCGGTGGGCCAACTGGCCCCGCCCCCGAATGGTTTGAGGGGGCAGATCAGGAGTCAGCAGCCAGGGGAAGGGCCATGGGAGGTAGGCCAGACAGCCCCACCCACAATTGGGGTTGGGGGGCGATCAGGGACGGAGCTGGCTGGGGGGAGGGGCTGCGGGCCATTCAGGTGGGAGAGGCCAATCAGGGGTGGGGCCAGCCTGGGGGAAGGGCCACAGGAGGTTGGCCAGCCAGCCCCATCCCCCCATTGCGGCGGTCCACTGCCACAGTGGGCGTCATAGCAAACGTTCTGGTCGTTATGGCGTTACAGTTGCTGGTTTTTTATATATATAGATTGTATTATTTTCCATATGAACAAATGTAAGCCTACTTTTACCCCACCCTGTATTTTAATAATTTTTTAATGTTTTTAAGACCTAGATTTCTAATTCCTGAAAAATCAAAAGGTATCACACCATTGGACCCATGTTACCATAGAACAACAATCAGCTAGAATGGAATAGTAGCTGCCCCTTTAAGTCTACAAGTACACCCTCAGCATAGTCAATACTAGCAGAGGCTTTGTTTGACGTGCTAACCTCCTCTAGGCATTAAGTTGTCGCACCACTAATATTTAGCAGGACTATATCCATGTAGTCCCCTCTTATCCAGGGGGAATATGTTCCAAGACCCCCAGTGGGTGACTATGCTTTTCCTATACAACTTTTTTTTAAAAACCACTTTTGCACTTTGGGGCCATTATTAAATAAAGGTTACTTAAACATAAGGACTACAATAATGCACTAATAAATGAGACAGTTACTAATGACTAACGGGTAGAGGGTTGAAGCTTATGAATTGTTTATTTCTGGAATTTTCTCTTTATTCTTTTTGGACCACAAGTCACTGCAGGTAATTAAAACTGCAGAAAGTAAAACTGCAGATAAGAGGATACTACCATAATAAAAAATTATATTCCACCTTTTAAGCTTCAATGCTTCAATTAAATTCTTATACTCTTTAAACAAAAAAAAAAACTCATGAAAATATGCATTTGTCACCAGATCATGAGAAACCTTATTCTTGAATTAAATAACATTAAATACCTTTAAATACCTGATAGAAGCCTTAACCTCAGCATCAAGTTCCTGAAAACATGCCAATACATTAATTATTCTGGGTCCAAAAGTTTGACAAATAATATTAGCATACAGATGAAGACAAAAAGAAAATGGTTTTGAAGTGCAACCAGAAAAATGTAAAAGTTGACCAGAAGTTTGAAACACTTGAATACACAAGTGTACCATTAATCAAAACTTATCTGTAAAACAGACTTGCAAAAGGAATTACAAGAAGGGTGGTAAATTTCAAAGGACTTTATAGCAGAATAAGTGCAAGTCAAATTAGCAAAGTTGGGAGGCAGAACTTTGTAGAGAAAGACTTCGCAAGTTATATGGCTCTATCATATAACTCTACCACTAATTTGGACAATTCTGGGGGATCATAGTTTATTTAATTTTAACAGTACAACTTTATTAGTTAATATGTCAAAAAGAACCAATAGAACATAACCTATTTTTTTATTTTAAATAACTTTTTTTGTTGGTTTTTTTTTTATTGTCTAAAGTTTTACATATGTCTCCTTTTTCCCCAATTGACCCCTGCCCCCAAGTCATTCCCACCCCAGGCAAGCCCCCACTGCCCCAGTGTCTGTGTCCACTGGTTATGCTAATATGCATGCATACAAGTCCTTTGGGAACATAACCTATTTTAATAAAAGACCTGAGCCCTGGTTGCTCAATGGTTAGAGCATCCTCTTCTCTCTCCCCTGAAGGGTTGCAGGTTCGATTCCCAGTCAAGGGCACATCCCTGGATTGCGGATTTCCTGCCGACCCCCAGTTGGGCACATGCAGGACGCAACCAGTCGATGTGTCTCTCTCACATGGATGCTTCTCTCTGTCTCTCTCTTCCCCCCTCCCTCCCTCTCTGAAATGCAAAAAAAAAAAAAAAAAAAAAAAAAATCCTCAGGTGAGCATTAACAATAAATAAATAAATGCCTGAAAAACAGAAAAATGTTATGATAGCTACTAGAGGCCCAGTACATGAAATTCATGCACTGGGGGGGGGGGGGGGGGCATCCTTCAGCCCAGCCTGCGTTTCTCGAAGTCTGGGAGCCCTCAGGGGATGTCCAACTGATGGTTTAGGATTTGGAAGCGGGCCTAAGCTGGCAGTCGGACATCCTTAGCACTGCCGCGGAGGCAGGAAGACTTCCGCCACCACCACTGCACTTGCCAGCCGTGAGCCCAGCTTCTGGCTGAGTGGCACTCCCCATGTGGGAGTGCACTGACCACCAGGGGGCAGCTCCTGCATTGAGCATCTGCCCCCTGGTGGTCAGTGCACGCCATAGCAATTGGTCGTTCTGCTGTTCATTTTGCATATTAGCCTTTTATTATATAGGATAATAGTATGAACTCACTAATGAAAAATCCTGTGAAGATAGGTTAAAAGAGGAGCACACAGGAGGAATCAACAATATTGGTAATACATTGGTTAAGTTAGATGGAAGGTTCACAGGGCTTATATTGTTATAGTATTTCATTACTTAGTCATGTCATATATTCTGTAGTCTGTATCCGACTCTTACAGTTTTAGAAATTTTAATCCAATGTATTGACTGTAAAAAAAGCTAATAATCAACTGTCTACACATCCACAGTCTGAGTGAAAAAAACGAATGACTAAATGTTCTCTTTTAAGGTGTTTTTAAAGCAGTTTTCTCAAATCTATTTGAATGTTAAATAAGAAATTGAATGTACTGATGGAGATTTCACCATTAATATTTAGTAAGACCAATGATTTTTGTGCCCTTACATTGGGGAAAGCTATACCTAAATTATAAACACTTGCGTAGGGAATCAAACAATTCTACATCAACTCAAGAGACAGATATATTCCTGGAAAGGTTTCCATTCCCAGAATCATCAAATCAGAGGCAATGTATTTAACCTTTCAGTATCTCAGGATCCTCATCTATAAAATGAGACACAGGCATAACTAGGAGATATTGTGGATTCAGACCACCGCATAAAACCAGTATCACAATAATGCAGGTTGTAATCTTTTTACTGGTGAAGGGTCTTGCCTTCAATTAGTTTTAAAAAAACAAAAACAAACACAACACCCGTGAAGCACAATAAAGCAAAGCACAATAACAGGAGTATGAAGAATTTAAAAAACATGTAAAGCACCTGGCCCATTGCCTGGTAAGTAGTAATAACTTTTTAAAAATCACATTATTACTGGAAGTATCTGTCCTCATTTTGGCTCAAGTAACCTTTTTTAAAAATTCAAAAAAAAATAAAAATCATATATTAGCCCGGCCAGCATGGCTCAGTGAGCCTTGACCTATGAACCAGGAGGTCACGATTGGATTCCTGGTCAGGGCATATGCCCGAGTTGCAGGCTCAATCCCCAGTGTGGGGCATGCAGGAGGCAGCCAATCAAGGATTGTCTCTCATCACTGATGTTTCTATCTCCCACTCCCTCTCCCTTCCTCTCTGAAAATCAATAAAAATGTTTTTAATTTATTTTTAATTAAAACAATCATTTATTGTAACAGTGAAATTCCTGTCCTTGAACAGAATGAAGGCTAAGGCTGACAATTAAGAAATATTTAGGTGCACCTGTATTAACAACATTGAGATGAACTAGATTACCAAATTCCCAACATTTCAGCTCTCCAAATTTTCTGAAAACTGGCCCACACCCTAGATATCCATGAAGGAGCATGAAAAAGTATCATAAGAGAGAATGGAAAGAAAGGAACTAATCCAGTCCTCTGAGCAACTTTCTCTGCTTTATATGAGAAGAGAATGATGGTGATGAGTGGGTGTAATTGAACAGATTTTCCCTCTCCTTCTACAGGAGCATCTATTATCCTGCAAACATACAACTGTGAGGGACTTAACCAACAACCTTAAAATCTTACCAGGCCTACAGTTCTAGGCAGCATATAAGCAACTATTACCACATTTTTAAATCTTCCTTAATGATAAAATGGAAGTGATTCAAAGAACAAAGCAGTTCAAATCTTCTTTCTGCCAGGGGAATGTTGTCTTTCACACACAAACAACTAATTACCGTCTAACACTATCACAGATGTGTGTTTATCATCCAAGGTACATGAGGTTTAGATAAAGGGAAAAAAAAAAAAAAACCTAAAAAGAAAACTTTTCAATTTAAGAGTTTCCATTTTGAAGTAAAGGAATATACCCATCTACCATTTATCTCCTTGAGATTCACAAACTTTTAGTTTATTTTTAAATGTTATTTTTATTGAAAGAAAGGAAGAGAAAGAGGGAGAGGGAGAGAGAAAACATTGATTTGTTGATCCACTCATTTATACATTCATTGGTTGCTTCTTATATGTGCCCTGATCTGAAATCCAACCCAAAACCTTGGCGTATGAGGACAGCGCTCTAACCAACTGAGCTACCCGACCAGGGCAAGGCTCACACACTTTTAAAGTCCTCCCCCCTCAACTCACACACACAAACATACGCAAGATCCATCAAAACACTGATAATTGTTGAAGCTGGATGATAGATAACAGCGTTCTTTATACTATTTATACCGTTCCATTTTAGTGTGTATTTGAAATTTTCCATAATATATAAAAACATGGGTCTATAGGTGTTTATACATAAGCTCCAAATACAACAAACTGGTAGAGAAATGCCCTATTGTTCAAAGTTTTCATATTCCACAAGTGAATTTCATCTAGCTATTTTCTCATTCTAGAAGTTGTACTGCAGGTGACCAGACTATTAGCAAAGGTGCAGTGAAGGAAATAATTAACTGCCCTGAAATAAAAGGAGCCTAACCTTGGAAACATAGATGCAACAAGGAAAGGTGCTAAATAATTATTACAACTACTGCACATTCATATTTGTTCCCATCTGTTATGTTCTAACACGGGTGATTATGTGGAAAAGGAGGAAGTATTTTAAGGCTAAATTTACTTTTTATTCTTTAAAAAGTTGATGGGCAACAGAAGTTGGAATAAAGAAATCGGAAAAGCCCTCATTAAAAATAACCATTTCTGGAGCATCTGAGATCTTACTGAGATCAGCATATATCATCAGTTTGGCTCAAATCAACATATAAAAACTAAAAAATTTAAAAATAAAGTAAGAAAGAACCATTTCTAAGAACAGAAAAGGAAAGTAGTCCATGTCCTTCTTTATAAAATAACATTCATAGTTCATAATGGTATAACCAGCAACTTCCAGTGACCAAATATGCTTAATTGCTAGACATGAATTTCAAAAAAACACACAAAAAACACAAAGATTATCCTATTTCTGCTAAAATTCTCTTTTCAAGTAACCATTCAGCCTAGCCGGTGTGTCTCAAAAGTTAAGCTTCGACCTGTGAACCAGGAGGTCACTGTTGGATTCGCTGTCAGGGCATATGTCTGGGTTGCCTGCTCGATCCCCAGTAGGGGGCGTGCAGAAGGCAAGCCGATCAATGACTCTCTTATCACTGATATCTCTCTACCTCTCCCTTCCTCTCTGAAATCAATAATCGATTTGAAAAAATAAAAGTAAACTGCCATTCAATTTTCACAATATAACCTTACATTCATTCCAAAATTTAGTATTTGTTAGTTATGCCTAAAAATAGGCCTGGTCAAAATTGAAAATAAATGCTAACTTTGCGGCAAATGTGTCTTTCATCAACCCTATGAACAAAATTTTGTGTTCAAAACTTACAGCAAACTATAACTTCGGCAGACTCAAAAGGCAGCCCTATCACTTACATGACTTCTCGAGTCCAAAAAGAGGTCACAAGAACTTATTTGAAATGTCCAAGAGAAATGCAAACGTACTTATATATCTCCCCCCCCCCCCCAAAAAAAAAATGTATAGAATAAAACTCCTCTGGAAAGCCCCCAAAACATTTCCATTAGCAACATTTACTTTCTTGGCACAAAAGTGCACGGGAGCATCTTCATTTTGCATCACCTCTCTTACATCGAAAGAGACAAGACACTGCCCCATTGAGGTCAGCAGACTTTTGTGCCGCTACCCATGGAAAAAGCCATCCTCGGCCCCAGTGAAGCACATGGCTCTCCCTTTTGAACTCCTGGTTCCTACACCCGATGAAAAGTGTCTAAGCTTTTAAAACAGGGTCTCTACTTACCAGGTTAAAGACCGTCTCGACGAGATCCCTATTGGAGACTTCTCCAACTTCAACCAGCCCGGTCAACACAGCAAATTTCATGCGGATGCCCCTGATGGGGAGCCCGGGGGCCAGGGACAGGGCACCCTCCTCTCCGGCAGAGGTTCCTTCTCCTCTCCCTCCGCCTCCCCCGTCATCACCTGTTGGTGGCGGGGAAGGGACCTTGGCGTCTTCACTGGCCATGGCCGGTTCCCGAGAGGCTCGAGTCACTTACAGGACGGCGATCGCTGCCCTGGTGTAAGGAGCACACGCCACGCAAAAACCGAGAGGGGGGGCCGCTCCCCCAAGTTGCGGAGAACCCCCAAAAGCAGTGGAAAGTCCTTGGCGTCGCCCTCCTCCTCTTGGAGAATAGTTGTCCAATCTCTCGCCCCGAGGCTGACAACAACGCCAAACCCTATTGGAAGATGAAATAAGCGTTAAATAGGCTAGGTTTTGTTTTAGGGTGTTTTAGGGGGGAGAAGGGGGATCCTTATTGCGCGTCCCGTAAGTTAGGAAAGGGGCCCCACCAGCAGCCGCCCGCTGCTCCCGGACTCGAGGAGCGAGCGGGCTGCGGAGGGGAGGCGGGCGCGGGCGGCTCCCGCACAGGTTCCGCCTCCCCCACTCGCAGGTTCCCGGCGCCGGGCAACCTCTCCTCACAGGTGCACCGAAAGGGAAACTGTCGCTGGGCGAGGGGGCGGGGGGGGGGGGTGCCGGAGGGAAGGACGGGGCCCCCGAGCTCCCACCGAGGCGGAAAGTTACTCCTCACCCAGATCCTCCGGACCCGTCCTCGCCCCCGCCGGGGCGCCGCGAGACGAGGTGGCGGCGGAGATCCGGGCAGGAAAAGGCGGGGGAAGGGGGCGGTGATTCCTCTCCACGCTCAGCCCAGGGGGAGGAGTGGAGCACCTCTCGGGCACCTGAGGTCCATGGAGGAGAGGAGGGCAGGTGTGTGGCGGCCAGAAGGGAGGGGAGGCCTGGCGGAGACCGCGAGGAGGGAGACGCGGGGGGGGGGGGGGGGGGGGGAGGTCAGTGCACCTGGTCGCAGCCTCCAAGTTTCCCTCTAGTCCGCTTCCCAGGAGTCCGCGGCTGCACAGAACTCCGTGGCTTCCTGGTCCGCCCCACCCCTACGGTCAGCCTTTGCAAAACGAGCCGCCGCTGGCGCTCCGGCCGCGGGGACCCAGGCTGCTGGCGCCGGTGAGGATGCTACTAGCACAGCCAGCCCCGCCTCGACTCGCGCGGCCGTCCCCGTGCGCGCTGGCGCCGCTCCCCGCCGCCATGACAGCGCCGAGGCTGCCGGGCGCGGCGTGCGCGTGCGCGGGCGCGGGCGGAGACGCGCCGGGGGCCGAGGGGGTCCGGGGAGGGCGGGGGCGCTGGGCGCGGACTTGCTCGCGGGGCCGCGTCAGACACACGCCCGAGTGGGCGCGCTGCTCACGCAGCACCAGGTGTGCCCCGGGCCGGGCGCGGAAGCCCTTTCCCTCCCGGAGCCGGCTCTTCCCGCGCCTCCCTCCCAGCCCCTGACCTGGGGAGGTGCCGAGCCCGAGGTCCTGACGCTCCTGCTGCTGTGGCCGGAGGTGCTCCGGGCGCGCGGGGAGCCCGCCCCACGTTGCCCAGGTGCCGGGCTGGGCTTGGAGAAGGACACCTGGGGGACCGCGGCGGCCCCGGGAGGTGGCGACGCTGGAGCCAGCGAGGCTGCGGTCCTCGCCTTAGGGGAGCGGAGCCCCCGCCGCTGACTGCGTTCAGCTGTTGCCCGCCCGCCGCTTTCTTGGAAGGAGGTTCCCACTGGGATGCCCCGGCAGCTGCCACCATTTGGGAGGGGGTGGGCGGGGGGTCGTGCCCACGAGGAGTGGGGAAGATGCCTTGCTGTGCAGCTGCCGCCGCGCCAGACCTCTCCCACATTCTAAGGCAGCGAGGATTCCCGGGGCAGCTGCTTCAGGCATCGTGCAGGCGGGGTGAACCTTGCCTGCACGTCTCTCAAGGGGTTTGTTGTTGTTTTTTCCCTCTAGTGATTTTCCAGTCTGAAAGTTAGGTGCTCCTCCTCCTCGGATTACTTTAAAAGACAAATTATATTAGGATGGAAACCAGCCCAGGTCATCATCACCTGTGCCTTTCCCCTGCACTCCCACAATTCACGGCAAAGCATTCTTCCTCGTGTATCAGTGAAAACCAAACAGGAAAGTGGTTTTTCACCCTTATGATTCTTTAAAGTCATAAAGGCCTTTAAAAAATAATAATGTTTACAATACTGGCAATTCCCTAATATGAAAGAGAAGCAAAAAGTGAGGGTCAAACAAAAGAAAGTACTGTGGAGGAGTCAGAAGAAAAAAAAAATAGTGCATGTTGATCTGGGAGATGAAATAGTTTCCTAGAGAGGGATAGTTGAGATGGGCTTGAAAAGCAAACTGAATTTTAACTATATCACATGGAAATTTGGGAGGAGGGAGGCAAGTAAGAAAAGATAAGCCCAAGAATGTTGAGAGAAGTGTTACCTTTTTAAAATACTAAAATGAGTTCAGCTGCACCAAATCTCATGTGATTGCAAATGTGTGTTGAAGATTTGTCTTCCATAAGTGGGTTTAAATACTCCGAAGATGAGGTAAACATTTTCCTCCTGATCTGAATTAGCGACTCGTGCATCGCCAGGGTAAGAGGCAACATCAGTGGCTTGCCATTCTTAAATTGCTGAAAAAACTATTTTAAACACCCCAGGTTTATAGTTCCGGTAGTGAAATGACTAAGTCTGGACTAGGGAGTGGGGTGTGACCTTTAACACTTCTGTAGGGTGGGAGGGAGAGAGGCACTAAACAATGGAAGGCTTCTAATAGCATTTTGCTTTCTCAGATTTGAGCAAATAGTCTAACTTTGAGTATCCTCCTAAATAATAAAAGCCTAATGTGCAAATCGACTGAACCTTGGAATGACCAGTCGCTATGACCAGGCAAGGCAGGTGCCAGGGGGCCCTCCCCTCCCCCTGATCACCCCACTGGTTGCCCCCCAGAGGGAGGTGACCGGCAGCAAGCCAACCAGGGGCAGCTTTTGCATTGAGCATCTGGCCCCCGAGAGGGAGGCAACTGGTGGCAGTGGCAGGACCATGGGGGGGGGGGGGGGAGCCATGGGGGGACAGGGCCAGGCTGGCCAAAGTGGGTGCCAGTGGGTGGCCCCCCGTCACCCTGCCAGTTGCCCCACAGATCGGCCCTGATCACCAGCCAGGCCTAGGACCCTACTCGTGCATGAATTTCGTGCACCGGGCCTCTAGTGTTAATATGTTGGGTTTATCAGGACTGTAAAGTATTTGTTAAATAAATAAATGTTCTCCATTAAGAAGGGACAGATGATAGTGAGAATGCCCTAAATACAGTGTGGTGACAATTATTCAATCTAAATGATCTAGGGCTAAGGTTTCTGTCTGTCCTGGATTTGCCAACTCACTATTAACACTTCTGGTGAAACAAAAAGGGACTGAAGGCAATCACACATATTGTCAACCATGAAGTGTAAAGAATAGAACCGCCCTAACCGGTTTGGCTCAGTGGATAGAGCGTCGGCCTACAGACTCAAGGGTCCCAGGTTCGATTCCGGTCAAGGGCATGTACCTTGGTTGCGGGCATAACCCCAGTAGGGGGTGTGCAGGAGGCAGCTGATTGATGTTTCTCTCTCATCGATGTTTCTAACTCTCTATCCCTCTCCCTTCCTCTCTGTAAAAAATCAATAAAATATATTTAAAAAAAAAAAAAAAAAGAATAGAACCATGAAAGTGCTTCAAGGTGTAATGGTCTATCAACTGTTAAGCTCCTTCCTGGCACAATACTCTGAACACTGTAGGTACTCGATACATATGATTTGGATTGAGTTAAAACTCTAACTTGCTTTAATTTTTCTGGCTGAAAGCCCTAGCTTGAGTCTATACAACTACTATCCGTTAAGAAGGAAGATCTTTGTCTATATGGTGATCTTAAAATGAAAAGCAGTTTTACCATTTGTTAAAATTTTGACTAGATTTCTAGGAAAAAAGCCTTCATATGAACTATCAGCAGATGTGTTTATCAGACTGCCTTCCCTGTATCCCTCTATCATACACTCAGCTACTACACAAACAGGAAAAGAAAGAAGAAAAGCCAGTCAGTGTGCTCAGTGGTTGAGTTTCAGCCCGTGAACCAGGAGGTCGAGGTTCCGTTCCCAGTATGTGCTGGGGGTTTGCGGGCTGGGTCCTTGGGGAGGGGATGTGTAGGGGAACAGCCAGTGGATGATTCTGTCTCATCCACCTTTCTATCTATCCCTCTCCCTTCCTCTCTCTGGAATCAATAAAAATATATTTTAAAAGAGAGGAAGGAAAAATAAGCCTCCTGTAAATCCAGGCTTAAGTTTTCTATCACTATCTAATTTGTATCTCTCTCTGACATCACCATCTTGACAAAATTAAGGACTAAAGGACTTTCATAATTTTACTTGTCTTCAGCATACACTGAAACCATAACAGAAAAACAAAACAGTGGATTCAGAGCAGGAAGACTTGTGCATAACTCAGAGGAAGTCAAGCAAAGAGAATGTGATTTTATGGAGAAATCAAGATTATGAATCTAAAAACCCTTACCTATAATACAAAGAAAAGAAATTTTTTATAACAAAAGTAGATGGGATTTTCTACTAAAAAGAACAAGCAACCCGCTGAATTGTAACTTTTTGACATTTTCCTAGGATATGGATTACATGATTTGCTATGCACCTAGATGTATATCCATGAATGGGGAGTTTTGTTCAAATTGTTATTTAGCACGGCTTATGATATCACAGGCTGGAAACTCATAGTCCTGGCTTGCAGCACTCTCCTTGTGAGAAAGTCAAACATTGCTTTTACTAGTCATTAAATTTTACTAATGATAAATAAAATTTTAAATGTTAGTTACCTTTATCAGTAACTTATTGGCCCTGGCTGGTTTTGCTCAGTGGATAGAGCATTGGCCTGCAGACTGAAGAGTCCCAGGTTTGATTCTGGTCAAGGGCACATGCCTGGGTTGCAGGCTCAATCCCCAGAAGGGGGCGTGCAGGAGGCAGCCAATCAATGATATTCTCTCCTTGATGTTTCTATCTCCCTCTCCCTTCCTCTCTGAAATCAATAAAAATATTAAAAAATAATAAAATAACTTATTGGGCATTAGACTCTGGGAATTTTTAAAATTTAAGAGGAAAAGACATTGTCTACTCTTGTAGTTGGAAGCTCAAAAGTTTAAGATAAAATTTCATATGGTTGTTCAAAATCTAGAAGTTCAAAATGATCTTTACCCATTTTTTACATGTTAGGCACTTAAATTATTTTTTTTCTTTTGATATGTCACAATAGGGGTAGAGACTCTGAAAAGGGCAACGTCTCTTCACTTTCAGCAAGTATGCTAGCCAAAGCATACTTTTAATACATAAAAATATTAATGAACTATTTCAGTTGACATGAACATAGACTAAGTTTGTTGATTTGTCTTTTCTGTTTTCCCATCTCTATTTTGTTGTTAAGTAGTATGTAAATAGGTAGTTCACTTGCAGTGTTCTCTTATGATGGTAAAAGAGTAATTGTCATGAGACTTAAATGAAATGTATCACCACCCTATCCCAAATTGCAATCTATCCTATCTAATAAAAGAGAAACATGGTAATTAGCGTACAACCGCTACCCTTCCCATTGGCTAATCAGGGTGATATGCAAATTAACTGCCAGCCAAGGTGGTGGCCGGCAGCCAGGCAGCTTGAAACTAACATGAGGCTTGCTTGCCTCAGTGACAGAGGACTCCAACGCTCCCTGCCTGCCGCTGCAGGCCTCTGAGCTGGCAGTTTGAAACATAGTTACAAAAATAGGAGCTAAACAAAACCCCAGAAACCAGCTTTCAGCTAGCCGGGATCTCAGACCTGGAGTTGATACAGAGTTTCGATTGTAGAACCTAAACAAACCAGATACCTGCTTTCAGGAGCGGAGGCCTAAGAGCTGGAGCCTCAGAGCTAAAGCTGGCTCAGAATTTAAAAAAACAAAAGACGAAAAAAAGGAGCAGTTGGGAGCTTCAGTCACCCGCCATCCTGAAAACAGCCCTCAGCCCCTCACCCAGACTGGCCAGGCACCCCAGTGGGGACCCCCACCCTGAAGGGTGTGTGACCAGCTGCAAACAGCCATCATCCCCTCACCCAGGCTGGCCAGGCACCCCAGTGGGGACCCCCACCCTGATCCAGGACACCCTTCAGGGCAAACCAGCCAGCCCCCACCCATGCACCAGGCCTCTATTCTATATAGTAAAAGGGTAATATGCCTCCCAAACACCGGGATCAGCGGAGCTGCGAGGTCTCCGGCACTGGGATCAGCATGACAGGGGGCAGCGCCCAAACCCCCTGATCGCCCTGTGGCTCTGTGTGTGACAGGGGGCGGGGCCACAACCTCCCTATCCGCCCTGCTCTGTTCCTGACAGGGGAAGGCGCCCCAACCCCCTGATCGGCCCTGCTCTGTGCTTGATGGGGGGAGCTCCCCAACCTCCTGATCGCCCTGGGGCTCTGTGTGTGACAGGGTGCGGCACCTCAACCCCCCCACCCCACGGGCCCTGCTCTGTGTGTGACAGGGTAGAGCCATAACCTCCCCATCGGCCCTGCCCTGAGTGTGAGAGTGGCGGCGCCCCAACCCCCTGATCAGCCCTGCTCTGTGGGTGATAGAGGGCGGTGCCCCAACCCCCCCACCCCACGGGCCCTGCTCTGTGTGTGATGGGGTAGAGCCATAACCTCCCCATCGGCCCTGCCCTGAGTGTGACAGTGGCGGCGCCCCAACCCTCTGATCCGCCCTGCTCTGTGCGTGACAGGGGGGAGCCCCCCGACCCCCTGATGGGCCCTGCTCTGTGCATGACAGGGGCGAGCTCCCCAACCCTGATTGGCCCTGCTCTGTGCGTGACAGGGGGGAGCTCCCCAACCCCCTGATCGGCCCTGCTCTGAGCATGACGGGGTGGCACCACAACCTCCCCATCAACCCTGCCTTGAGTGTGACGGGGGCGGTGCCCCAACCCCCCAATCGACCCTACCCTGAGCGTGACTGAGGGTGGCATCGCAACCTCCCAATCCGCCCTGCTCTGTGCATGACGGGGGGCGGCGCCCCAACTTCCCAATCGGCCCTGCTCTGAGCCCGACCAGGGGCTGCACCTAGGGATTGGGCCTGCCCTCTGCCACCCGGGAGCAGGCCTAAGCCAGCAGGTCGTTATCTCCCGAGGGGTCCCAGACTGCGAGAGGGCACAGGCCGGGCTGAGGGACCCCCCTCGCCCCCAAGTGCACAAATTTTTGTGCACTGGGCCTCTAGTCTATATTATAAAAGCCTAAGCAACTGGATGACTGGCTGGTAGCTATGACATGTACTGACCACCAGGGGGTAGACACTCAACACAGGAGCTGCCCCCTGGTGGTCAGTGTGCTCCCACAGTGGGAGTGCCGCTCAGCTGACAGACGGGTGCCAGACACTGGGCTCACAGCTGTCAAGCTCAGCTGCGGTGGCACGAGCCTCTCCCACGGACACTCCCGCTGAAAGCCTGAGCAATGGCGGGGGGCCCGGGGGGCAGGCACAGCGGGACCCAGATGAACAGGAGCGGCACGGCACCCAGCCCAGGCTCGGGCTCCTCCCTGGCTGCCTGCCACTTCACGCCCTACTTCATGCTGTGTGGGAGCAATGCCGACAGCGGGCTGGAGCCCTAGGAGCTGGTGGGTAAGGCTGGGCTGTGGTGCACGGAGGTCCACTGATCCCAGCAGGCCAGGCCAAGGGACCCCACCAGTGCACAAGTCTCTGCACTAGGCCTCTAGTCTATATAATAAGTGCATACCAACTACCAACATTATCAGCTAAATTCTGAATTACTTGTCCAGGTGATGTCTCTTGAAAGTTCAGTGTGTCCCCTAAAACTGGTAGATTATCATTTCAGTCATCGACAGGGTATTTCACATAAGAAATGAGACACCGGGAGACTGACTTCAAGCAGACAGGAAAATAAATTACTTTTTTGAGCCCTCACCTTATGGGGTTTGAACTCTGAAGTGCTTGCTATTACTCCAAGTAGAGAGAGAAAGATGACTACTGTGATGTAGAGGGTGGGGGACAGGGTGGAAGAATTGGGGAGACATCATCTAAGGGTACAAACTTGCAACTAGCAGATAAGTAAGTCCTGGAGCTTTCATGCACAGCATAGTGATTATAATCAACAATACTGAATTATAAACTTTAAAATTTCCACCATAAACTAATCCTATATAATAAAGAGGTGATATGCAAATTGACCATCATGCCCTCGCACAGATGGCCGCCCCCATGTGGGCACAAGATGGCCGGCAGGGGAGGGCAGTTGGGGGCCATCAGGATGGCAGGGGAGCAGGTAGGTGTCAATCAGGGTGGCAGGGGAGTGGTTAGGAGGTGATTGGGCTGGAAGGCAGGTGAGCAGTTGGGAGCCAGCAGCCTCGGATTGTGAGAGGATATGTCCAACTGCCGGTTTAGGCCCAATCCCTGGCAGTTGGACATCCCCCGAGGGGTCCCAGATTGGAGAGGGTGTGGGCTGGGCTGAGGGTCACCCTCCCCCCCCCCCCCCCCCGTGCACGAATTTCATGCACTGGGCCTCTAGTAATAATAATAATTATTATTATTATTATTATGTGACATGATAGAGATGGTAATCATATTGTAGTATATAAATATCAAATCAACAGGTTGCACACCTAAACTTACACAATGTTAAACGTCAATTATATCTCAATATTTTAAAAAAGTAAGAAAGCTTCCTGGAGATGGGAATGCCTTGACTCTTAAAGGAAAAAGAAGACAGTGTGACAGGAGAAAAGGGTGTTTAAACCAAGACAGCGAGTGTACAAAGACCTAAAGGTGAGAAGCACAGGTTCCAAAGTCTGTGGAACATCAAAGGGGAAATGTCCAATGAATAATTACAGCTGGAATTGGAGATACAAATGTGGTATCATCCACCAGAATGAGAAAGTGCATCAGGGACAGTGTCAAGTTAGGAGAGGAAAACAACTACAGACTATGGGTCTTGTAGTAGGCAGCAGCATACCCACTCATCAGCCCCAAAGATACCCACATCCTAATCCCCGGAACCCGTGACTATATTATCTCACATGGAAAAAGGACTTTGCAGATGATAAATTGAGCATCTTGAGGTGGGAGATTACCCTGGATTATATAGGTCCAATGGAAGTAATCCCAGGGTCCTTATAAGTGAAAGACAGAGGCAGACAGGTTAGAGTCAGTGAGAGATTTGAAGGTGCTACCCTGATGGCTTTGAAGAGAAAGTGGCCACAGGCCAAGGAGTTCATGCAGCCTCTAGTGGAGAAGGTGGAATAGGTAACCAGTCTCATCTATAGTCTCCAGAAGGAATGCAGTCCTGTCAGTACCTTATTTCAGCCTAGTCCATCCCATTTTGAACTTCTGACCTCTAGAACTATAAAATAATAAATGTGTTGTTTTAAAGCACTAAAAAAAAAAAGAATATATTGCCACCTTTTTTCATACATGCAGCTAGTCTCAGGTGTAGAAAATGATATCTTGGAGCTGTAATGCCTAATTCTATGGATTTTAACCTTGGCCTTACTTTAGAATAACCTGGAACCTTTTATAAATCCCAATGCCCAGGCCAATTACATCAGAACCTTGAGTAGGACTCAGGCATTAATATTTCTTTACAGCTTCCTAGGTAATTCAAATGCAAGGGCAAGGTTTATAACCAATGAACTAACTTACTTTTGTTTGATTTAATAATACTCCTTTGATGACACATATATACCAATAAGGTTAATGTTAATAAAAATAACTTGCATAAAGATTTTAGTGTCATTCATTTAGATTATTGGGAACAAACTAGAGAATCCCTAAACTTTGACAATCTGGACTATATATTTCTATTCCAAAAGCAACAGTCTTCTAAATCAGAAGGAAGAAGAATTGAGAGTTCTCTGTAAAGAAGAAAAAGAAAAATGCTAGATCTCATGTTAAGGGCACCACAGAAACAGTGTCAACTTCAAAATGGTTTATTTCTAAAGTAAAATGTGGTTAGTAAACAAGAAATTACCATTTAGGAAAATATACCCTAATTTCCAAGATCTAAATGAGATTACTGGAAATTCTGTAATCAGCAACTATGGGAAAATTATATTATATAGTAAAAATTAGAATGGCTTTACTCCTCTGCTAAATCCAATCTCTCTTAATGGGAAGTTGTTAGACAGTTTAACTTTGTGTTTAAGCTTAAAAAAAAACCAAAATGTATTTTGCTTATGTCATTTTAACCAGTTGAGAAAAAACTAATATAGAAAGTAACACATGGCAGAACTGATCTAGTTCTAGTTCTATGAGTCATAATTGTAGAAGCTTAGAAGGAAAAAAAAGAAAGAAACTACTGAAGTCCTGGGAAAATGAGGTAAAACTAACTTAAGTGGAAACAAATTTGCTAAGCCACCCTCAGATTATAATGCACATTTACTTCAGTCTTTCTGGTCTGTTCTTTACAGGTGGATGAGAATTAAGAATAGAATAGAATTTTCCTTTTAATCAATTCTCCATCAACCATTATTAACCAAGGTGGTAATAAATATGTGTTGTTTTAAACCATTAAAGGTGGTAATGTACAAAGTTAGAGAACAAGTGAGCAAACAAATTTTGTGTGTGTGTGTGTGTGTGTGTGTGTGTGTGTGTGTGTGTGTTTAGGTTCCCAAATATTTGGCTGCTAGGAAACCAAAGTGAATTCACTTTTTTTAGTGCTAATAAATTAATTCTGAATTCTGATCATTCAGACAAGCTAGGCATATTTTATTTTTTCAATAGGAAGAATGGAAGAATACTAGAGCCACATCTGAGTTTTCAATTCCAAATCCAAAGATTAGTACAACTGGCTGTGTGTGAAGAATGGATGATGGTCAGGCAAGAATAAAAGCAAAAAGACCATTTAGGGTCAACCTGAAATAGCCTATAAATAGCCTATGCAATATGGAGGCTAAAGGGGGAAAGAAAAGGATTTAAGATTTTACATATATATTGTTGGTTAGAACCAACCGGACTTGCTGATGTATGGGATGTGAAGAGGTGAAGATGAGGAAAAAGGAACAATAAAAGATGGCTTCTAAATTTTTGACTTGAGCAGTTGGTAGATATGCTATTTACTGGGGTGGAGATGGCTAGCATTGGGCCAGGGGGATTGTGAAATCAAGGAGTTGCTTCACTGACTTGTTACTAGCCTGGCTCCTGAAGGAATTTAATTTTCTTTTTTTTCATCTGGGGTAGATGTTGAAGAGGAGAATCAAGGCCAAGTCTGGGGCTCTTTGAAATGTAAAGGGAGGTGAGGAGAAGAGAAGGAACCATCAAAGGGGGTTGAGAAAGTGAGGCCAATGACTTGTAGATGGAAAGTAGGAGGGGGAGGCACAGAAGCCAAGGGAGGAAAGCGACTCAAGAAGGAGGAAAATGATCAGGATATGACTGCGCTTACTCATGGCCCTGGTTAATAAGATATTGGCTAATGGAAAATTATGAGACATAGCTGCACTGGTGGCTGCACCTGTGAAAGAAATTGCTGCATTTGTATCGCAGCTACATTGATTGATACGTTAAGTTCTCCTCACCCTTCTTTCCCCATACAATTCCAGTTATCTGTCACAAAATTAATGATGGTATATTTGTTACTCTGTACTGTGTTTCTCTCTTCTACTTTAAATAACATTGAAGGGTCTTACATAATTAGAAAAGTAATGCATGTGAATTGTAGAAAGTTTGGAAAATGTAGAAAAGTTCAAAAGTAAAAAATAAATATATACACTCATAATTGCAACACCCAGTGATATTCTCTCTCTCTCTCTCTCTCTCTCTCTCTCTCTCTCTCTCTCTCTCTCTCTCTCTCTCTCTCTAATATTAGAGGCCCGGGGCACGAAATTCATGCATGGGGGGGGGGGGGTGTCCCTCAGCCCAGCCTGCACCCTCTCTAATCTGGAACCTCTCGGGGGAGATGTCTGACTGCCAGTTTAGGCCCAATCCCTGTGGATTGTGAGAGGGATGTTACCTGCCTGCCTGCCTGATTGCCCCTAACCGCTTCTGCCTGCCAGCCTATCACCCCCTTACCACTCCCCTGCAGGCCTGGTCCCCCCAAACTGCCCTTTCATGCTGGCCTGGTCACCCCCAACTGCCCTCCACTGCCAGCCTAGTTGCCCCCAACAGCCCTCCCCTGCTGGCATGATCGCCACAACTGCCCTTCCCTGGAGGCCTGGTCCCCCCAACTGCCCTCCCCTGCAGGCCTGGTCACCCCCAACAGCCCTCCCCTGCCGGCCTGGTCCGCCCCTAACTGCCCTGCAGGCCTAGTCTCGCCCAACTGCCCTCCTCTGCAGGCCTACTCCCCTCCAACTGCCCTCCCCTGCAGGCCTACTCCCCTCCAACTGCCCTCCCCTGCAGGCCTACTCCCCTCCAACTGCCCTCCCCTGCAGGCCTACTCCCCTCCAATTGCCCTCCCCTGCAGGCCTAGTCCTTTCCAACTGCCCTCCCTGCAGGCCTAGTCCCCTCCAACTGCCCTCCCCTGCAGGCCTAGTCCTTTCCAACTGCCCTCCCCTGCAGGCCTAGTCCCCTCCAACTGCCCTCCTTGAATTTGTTTAAATTCAAGTTGTTTCCAATGTTTTGCTATTATAAACATCATAAAATTGTGTAGTAGGTAAGAGCATAGATTTTGACATATAACACATCTGGCTTAAATTCTATGTTCATGACTTACTGGCTGTGTGCTCTTGAGAAATTATTGAACAAATTATTAAAGTTTCAGTTTCTTTATCTATAAAATTATTATGATAATAGTTCCCTTTGTAAGGGTTACAGATGAAGTACTTAGCATGGCAACCAAAAGTAATTAGTGCTTAATAAATGTAAGCCATTATTACAATAATTAAAGTGTATGTTGTTAAATGACTATATTTTTAATTTTGGAAAAATTATATAAAAGTTTTTCTGACCAAGTTAGCTATTTACTATGCTATTTACCAGCTAGTCTGGTTAACATTTGGGACACCCATATAATCCTTGACTCAGTCACAAATTCCATTAGTTTCTTGGACCAAAAGAGGTAATTTTTTTTTAATCCTCACCCGAAGATATTTTTCCATTAATTTTTAGAGAGAGCAGAAGAGAAAGGGAAAGACAGAAAGTAACATCAATGTGAGAGAAACACATTGATTTGTTGTCTCCTGCACATGCTCCTACCAGGGCCCTGGCCAGGGAGGAACTGCAACAGAGGTACATGCCCTTGACCGGAATCGAACCCAGGACCCTTTGGTCTGCAGGCCAACGTTCTATCCACTGAGCCAAACCGGCCAGAGCCAAAAGAAGTAATTCTTGGCAACAGATTCTTCTTTGCTCACTCAAACCATTAGGAATCCATGAGGCAAAACAAATTCAAATGAGTTTTTCAGAATCAGAATCTCAGATAAAATTCTTCCAAATCACATCAAAAGTACTAATCTGTTTAAATATATCAAAAAGAATCTAATACTAAACACAACAAACTGGTACAGACTCCTGCTATGCCTGCTCAGCTCCTGCTGTTGCCTACTTCCTCTCTGCCACTTTTATTGTAGGTAATAAATGGAGAGAAGGCTAGGCAAAGTTCATGTGGCATCTAGGAGGATGACTAGAGTTACTGAATTCCATCTTGCCTAATACAACAGCCCCATCATCTTAAACCCTCTTCTAGCACACCCCACTGTTCATAAACTGCACTAGTTTCCAACCTTACCAGATCCTTTTCCTCCTGTGTTGACAAAGAATTGTGCTGACTTCCTTTGTAATAAAATGAGTTCTCACCTATTGTCTTGGTGACCTTTTTATCACTGAAAATTCTTTGGGGTTCCCACATGTAAGCTATTTGAATAAAAAGTTTTGACCAGAAGATGTTTTGAACAAAGCCGGAGCAGCCAGACACCCTCACCATTCCCCCTCCACTTTCTAAATAACCTCTATTTTGTGGATTGTGGGTTGTCTACTGTGCAATGGAAAGTGGAGAAAGTGCAGGTGCTATGTTTACACAGCCTTTATTTCTATTTACAAAATCTCTCTGTGTAGTTTGCAAAGTTTTTTTGTGTTGTTTTTTTTTTTTACTGCTACACCTGTTGGTCCAACTTTAACCATCAGCCAAAGAGCACTAAGGTCTGAAGTGAGTTTCTGATGGGGGAAGTGGGAGGGGTACCCATCAAACTGGTTTGACTGCCTGAAGATGACTGATTACCCAGTTTTAGAAGAAAAAAAAAAAAAGGAACATACAAAATAACATCAGTCTTTGGATTTCCCAACACTGAAATGGAATTTGAGGACTGTGAACAACTACAAATACATTTTCCACTTTTTAACCATTTTAGGACTGCCATGTAGACAGAGCTTTAGAGAACTGCATTGTTCTTACCACCATTACAGACTATTGCACTCTCTTGAGTTAAAAGAGTTATTATGTCCCCAAGCACCTAAACCAACTGCTGGGTCACTTTGACAAGAAAGAAAACGAGTCTCCTGTAGTCCATACAATTTAAGTGCTGGTATTTTGCTTCCCCGTTTAGTGAAAACCAAAAGAAAGAGTATACTTAAATAAACATTCTTCTTGCAGTTCCCTAAAGACTTCATTTCAAACAATGAAAAAAAAGAGAGAGAGTTTAAATCTATTTGAGGACAGTTTCCTACATTCTTATTTAATGCCTCTGAGTTTCAATTTCATCTGTAAAACAGGGCTAATGATACCTACCAAATAGGACTGTTTTGAGGGTCAAATGAGTAAAGGATTTGATAATCACTTTATAAAGAAAATTTTAATATTTATAGTATAATAAACCTATAATACAAGAGGAAAACAATTTTTCTTTAAGAATCACACAAACTTTATAACTTAGTGTTTTTCTTAACCAATGGGGCATTAGTAGCAAATGCCCTCATAATTAGAAGCAAGAGAGGACTGTGTTTGAAAAGTTCTGTTTGGCTGGGAAAGAGAACAGGAGTAAGGGAATGAAGAGAGACCCATATGGAAGGGATTTGTAAATTGCAATAATTTAGACTTAATCCTAAAGACCCAGGTGAACCAATGAAGAGTTTTAAGGAGGGGAATGGCTTGATCAGATTTGAGCATTCCCAAACCAGGATCTGACTGAAGATGGGGCACCTTGTTTAGAAGCTACAGCCTAAAACCAAGGGCATATAACTTGGGTCTATAATAGACTGACCTTGGATTTGGGGGAGGCGGGGGAGAATCTTAATTTTTACTGATCTCTCATTGAAATTTAGGAATTCCTCTAGTTATAAAAGTAGGCAATCAACCACAGTACTATTAACGATATCAGTGATTTTACTAGTATAACCAATGGAAATCAGATATTTTCATAATGCCTTCCAGTTATTATAGACATCTCAAATATTGTTTATCTTCATCACTAGTGAAATCATAGTAGCTATTATACCTACTGCTAGACCTAATATAAATAGATTACTAAAGAAATACATACAGCCCAGCCAGTGTTGCTCAGTGGTTGAGCATCAATCCATGATGCAAGAGGTCATGGTTCATTCCTAATCAGGGCACATGCCCCAGTTGTGGACTTGATCCCCAGTAAGGGGTGTGCAGGAAGCTACCTATTGATTATTCTCATCATTGATGTTTCTTCTCTCTCTCCTTCTCCCTCCTTCTCTCTGAAATCAATAAAAACATCCTATCTAATAAAAGAGAAACATGGTAATTAGCGTACGACCGCTACCCTTCCCGTTGGCTAATCAGCGAGATATGCAAATTAACTGCCAGCCAAGGTGGTGGCCGGCAGCCAGGCAGCTTGAAACTAACATGAGGCTTGCTTGCTTCAGTGACGGAGGACTCCAACGTTCCCCGCCTGCCTTGCCGGCCTCTGAGCTTGCAGTTTAAGAAACATTGTAACAAATATAGAAGCTAAACAAAACCCCAGAAACCTGCTTTCAGCGAGCCCGGGATCTCAGAGCTGGAGTTGATACAGAGTTTCGATTATAGAACGCAAACAAACCAGATACCTTCTTTCAGCAGCAGAGGCCTCAGAGCTGGAGCCAGAGCTAAAGCTGGCCAAGAATAAAAAAAGAAAAGAAAAAAAGGAGCAGTTGGGAGCTTCAGTCAGCCTGAAAACAGCCCTCAGCCCCTCACCCAGACTGGCCAGGCACCCCAGTGGGGACCCCCACCCTGAAGGGTGTGTGACCAGCTGCAAACAGCCATCATCCCCTCACCCAGGCTGTCCAGGCACCCCAGTGGGGACCCCCACCCTGATCCAGGACACCCTTCAGGGCAAACCAGCCAGCCCCACCCGTGCACAAGGCTCTATCCTATATAGTAAAAGGGTAATATGCCTCCCAGCATGCCGGGAGCCGGTCCATGCTTGCTGTTTCAAGGGACCTGGCATATATGGCATACTGTTCTTAATATGTTTGCTCACCTTCTTGGCACTATGTGTTTTAACCAAGGTCTCTGAGAAAGGTTGTTTCCCCAGGTAGGGATTTTCCCCTGAAGTTAGGGAGGGAATAAAACCTCTTAACTAAGTGCCAGGTGGGTAATTAATCACTTTAACTACGAACAATCATGCTTAAGCTACATAATCTTTACTCCCTGGAATGGAGATAAGAAACGCCCTAACCTTTGTAATAGAGATTGATAGGATTGAATCAACTGGTATAAATACAGATGTAATAAGACAGCAAGACACAGAACTCAGAAGACAGAACTTAGAATACAGAGCTTAGAACACAGAACTAAGAAGACAGAACCTAGGCACAGAACCTACAGACAGAAGAACTTCGCTGGAAAGAACATGGCAAAAGATCCTGGACTGAACCTGACTACAGAAATTGGCAAGAGAACCTGACTAGAACCTGGTGACTGAACCTGGCTGGAGAACCTGGACAGAACCTGGCTGGAGAACCTAGCGAGGGAACATGGCTACAGAACCTGGCTGGAGAACCTGGAGAACCTAGCAAGAGAACATGGACACAGACCCTGGCAGGAGATCCTAAGCAGAACCTCTCTGGAGATCCAGACCAGAACTTGGCTGGAGATCCTGGCTGGAGATCCTGGCTAGGCTGCTGATCAACTGAACACTGTCTTCATGTCATTCCTTCTTCGCCGACTCCGTCCACACCTTTGGGGACCCCTGGACCCGCTGGGGTTGGACCCCAGCAAGAGTCAGAACTTAGAATACAGAACTAGGAGAGACGGAACCTAGGCACAGAACCTACACAGAACATTCTCTAGAGACAGAAGAACTTCGCTGGAGAGAACATGGCAAAAGATCCTGGACAGAAACTGGCCTCAGAACCTAGAGACAGAACCTAGCGAGAGAACATGGCAAAAGATCCTGGACTGAACCTGACTACAGAAATTGGCAAAAGAACCTGACTAGAACCTGGTGACTGAACCTGGCTGGAGAACCTAGCAAGAGAACATGGACACAGAACCTGGCTGGAGAACCTAGCGAGGGAACATGGCTACAGAACCTGGCTGGAGAACCTGGAGAACCTAGCAAGAGAACATGGACACAGAACCTGGCTGGAGATCCTAAGCAGAACTTCGCTGGAGATCCAGACCAGAACTTGGCTGGAGATCCTGACTAGAGATCCTGGCTAGGCTGCTGATCAACTGAACGCTGTCTCCGTGTCATTCCTTCTTCGCCGACTCCGTCCACACCTTTGGGGACCCCTGGACCTGCTGGGGCTAGACCCCAGCACCAGCACTGGGATCAGCGGAGCCGAGAGGCCTCCCAGCACCGGGATCAGCGGAGCCGAGAGGCCTCCCAGCACCGGGATCAGCTTGACAGGGGGCAGCGCCCAAACCCCCTGATCGCCCTGCAGATCTGTGTGTGACAGGGGGCGGGGCCACAACCTCCCTATCTGCCCTGCTCTGTTCCTGACAGGGGAAGGCGCACCAACCCCCTGATCAGCCCTGCTCTGTGCCTGATAGGGGGGAGCTCCCCAACCCCCTGACCGCCCTGCGGCTCTGTGTGTGATAGGGTGCGGTGCCCCAAACCCCTGATCGGCCCTGCTCTGTGTGTGACAAGGTGCGGCGCCCCCTCCCCCCATGGGCCCTGCTCTGTGTGTGACAGTGGAGGCGCCCCAACCACCTGATCGGCCCTGCTCTGTGGGTGATAGAGGGCGGCGCCCCAACCCCCTGATCCGCCCTGCCCTGAGTGTGACAGGGGGCAGTGCCCCAACTCCCCAATCGGCCCTGCTCTGAGCCCGACCAGGGGCTGCACCTAGGGATTGGGCCTGCCCTCTGCCACCCGGGAGCAGGCCTAAGCCAGCAGGGCATTATCTTCTGAGGGGTCCCATACTGCAAGAGGGCACAGGCCGGGCTGAGGGACCCTCCCTTCCCCCCGAGTGCACAAATTTTTGTGCACCAGGCCTCTAGTCCTATATAATAAAAGCCTAATATGCAAATTGTTCGACTGGGAGTTCAACCACTCGCTATGATGTGTGCTGACCACCAGGGGGTGGCGTGGAACATGGCAGGTGTCGGCGACATGGCGCTGGAAGCAAGTGGCAGTAGAGGTGCTGCCGGCCCCAATGGGCCCCAATGAGAGCAGGACTGCAGTGGGATGGTGGAGCAAGTGAGTGGGTGGTACCAGGCCAAGGCAGGTGTAAGCTGGGGCCTGATTGATGGGCCCACCAATAGATCCGCAGATAGTGACCAGTGGCGGCGGCAGTGGGGAGGGCCATCACCCCACGCCCAGGCACTGAGGGAGCCAGGCAGGGGGCCCGGCCCCAACCGATCACCCTGTAGATGGCAACCAGTAACCAGCAGGCCCTGATCGCCCAACCAGGACTGGGCCCCCAGCTGGGACGACAAACTGGGGGTGAGTGGTGGCAACCAACCTCCCACGGCACCCAGGCAGGGGGCTGTGACCTCTTGCCAGCTACTTGGGGGCAGGGGTAATGGGGACGGAGGTGCGGTGAGAATGTGGGGTGTCCGCTGAGCTTGCTCTCACTCCCCCTGCTTCCCTCCCCCAGGACACCTGGGCTCGCGCTCTGGGGAAGCCCCCGTGCTCAGGTGCTGGTTGCCCATGCGGAGCCCACCCCGCACCCATGTGGCCTCTTCCGGGTGAGCTGGGCCACAGCCACGGGAACTGCAGGGGCTGGTTGGGCTCCCCATGGGTTTGCGCAGGAGCCGGTCTGCGAGGCTGGTCGTGAGAGAGCGCACTGCCTGCCCAACTTCCATAAAGCACCGTTGGGCGGCCCAGAGGCCCACACTGTGCCCCGGCCCACAGCGTCCGGCTGTGCTCACCACATCTTCACGTGGGGACTTGGGCACTGTGACTCAGGCAGTGGGAGGTGCGCGGGGGCCTGGGGGCCCAGGTGCTACCCAGGGCCCAGAGGTCAGTTGGGACCTGCCTTTCCATGCCAGATGCTCACACTTCGATCACCACTCAGGCCTAGGGACCACACCCATGCACAAATTTCATGCACCAGGCCTCTAGTTTTTAATAAAAATAAACACACACATTCCACTTGTATTTTAAATATTCTCATCACTGTACTGCAATTATTGTTTCCTACTTTATACATATAAAAACATTCCTCCCTGGAAGGATTCATTGGATTTATCAGTGGACAAAGAGGGCTATAGCACAAAAATGGCTTCAAATCCCGGCTCAGGCTCAAGTTGTACGGAAATACCTATGACTCCTCTAAAGCACCAGGCTCCCCTCTCTGACCTCCAACTACTTGTTCAATGTCTTCTGCTTCAAATGCCAGCTCTTTTCTCCACCCTCAGACTAACAGCCTCAGATCTCACCTAAGGATTCCCTGCACCCACCCTCATCCTCACTCAAGTGTCCTTTCTGTGTACCATCATGACAACCTGCTTTTACCCCAAACGTAGTATTTACCACATGGATCCCACATCCCACAATTTAACATTTGAAGTTTTAAATATCACCAGTGGCCCTGAAACTCCAGGACATGTAGTAATTTGTCAGTCTGCTGAGGCATGAAATAGGATTGTTACTGCTGAGATAGAGTCACTGAGCCACTCAGGAGACTGACCACCCAGGATCCACATTGCTACATGCTGTTATTTACTGCTCGCAACAATGCTATAAATAAAGTTACATTATTCCCATTTTACAGATGAAGAATTTGATGAAATCATAAATTAGAGTACAATTAGAGGATCTGGAGATTGTTAAAGGTCTTCAGTCACAGCCCTTTAAACTACTATATTGTTTCTGGCTCAACCATAAGGAAGTGAACTCTCTGAAGTTAAAGACTATGTCTTTTATCTTGGCACCCATAGGGCACACAATGGGCCTGACAATAAGCATGTGCTCCGTGAAGAGTGATCTAACTAACGAGGGGAGGGAGGGGTCCTAAGAATTCTGCCTTCCCTCCCTGAAAGGGGATTTCCTGGAGGTCATGGTTTCTATCTTGATCCCACTGAATTCCCAGCTCCTAGAAAATTACCTGGCTCATAAAAAGTGGAAGTATTTATTAATTCATTGTCTAACTCAACTTAAATTTGTGTTTGCCACCTGACACACATTTTCTTTTATCGGAGGTTGTCTATAAATGTCTTTGAACAGTAAAATAATGTACAGGTGAATAAGACCAATTTATAGATAATTAATAATTAAGCCCTGACTGGTTTGGCTCAGTGGATAGATAATTAATAATTATTTTCAGTTTTCAATTTTTATATTCTTTGGAATAACTTGAATATCAATCTTCTTGATTATTACAGGGAGTTTTTACTTATAAAATATGGGGAGAGAAAACTATATTTTGATTTGGCTATTAATCATCTGTAAACATACAACTGGTACATACAGGTAAGTGTACTTTCATATAATCATATTTTTCCTTAGGTACTATATAATTAAAATAATATTTATTAGTTTTTTTAAACTAGTACTTTATCTTACAGAATGGAAAAAATTAGACAAAAATAATAGAAGAGTACATCTTTTTCCATGTCTAGAATGTGTTGAATAAAAAAAGTGTCCTATCTCAAAACGCTTCCCTTCCTGACCAATCCAGAAATAGACACTTGAGATCCAAATGTGAAATGCACAAATTTCTACTTTAAAGTTCTTGCCCTTTCCCCTCATTACCTTCAGCTGAGCTGCTGTTGTTCAGATAGTCACTAATAACTATGTGCCTCATGTATATTTAGAAGCCACCTTGCAGGGGCATTTGTTTTTGCCACTAAGTAAGGACTTTCAATAGCATTTCCGTGACCATTTCTGGCATGTCACAAAAGCCTAACTTTGTAAAACAAATCACTTTCACTTTTTAAAAACAACAAATTTTTCATGTCATAAGGGATGACAAAAACATTTGGTACTGTTTCTTTATATGGCATTCAATGAAAGTAAATTTAATAATGATTTTTAAAACAATATCTATAAATAGAAGAAAAATAAATATAAATACATAAATAAAAAGAAAAATGCATATAAATATATGGATAAAATGTAATAAAGGAAAAACAGCTTCAGTTCTTCTTTGTAAACTTGGGGATACATTGACAAATAGGAACATTTTATTGAATCCCTATATATCCTGAACCTACATATAAGTGGGGTGACATAATGGGATCAAAATAATCTCCCATCAGTGTTCTTCCACACCTGAAATGTCAACAATAGGATTGGTCATTAAAGGTTTTCTTAGCACACAAACATACCCAATATGTTAAGTCACTCTATTGATTTTGTCTATGAATTCATTACTACTCATGTCATCTAGAGGAAACCATAGCTCTGAACATAACAGGTAAAGTTTGTTTGTTTTTCAATACGTTTTTATTGATTTCAGGGAGAGGAAGGGAGAGGAAGAAAGAGATAGAAACATCAGTGAGAGAGAATCATTGATCTGCTGCCTCCTGCATACCCTTTCCTGGGGATCAAGACCACAACCTGGGCATGTGCCTTCACCAGGAATCAAACCGTGACCTCCTGGTTCATGGGTATATGCTCAACACTGAGCCACACTGGCCAGGCAACAGGTAAGTTTTGGAGAAAAAAGTTCTTCTAGAGAAAAAGGCCCACCTCTTGATATTCCAAAGTAGGGACCCAGCATAGCCAGGAAGGAATGCTTCATCTTTCTCTACAGCGAGTTCCAGTCTCAAGGAATAGTGACTTTGACTTGGGAAAGAGGTAAAGAAATTCAGCGGTTATTCAAGCCTCACACATATGTCTTGCTAAGTGATGATTCTAAAAGTCAAATCCCAAAAGTTCCCACCCATAGCACAAAAGAGACAAAGTTTTAGTTCAAATCTAAAGAATATTATAATCTTATAACTACACAAAATTAAGTAAATTAAAAAAAAATTCCTAAATTTATTAGTTAGGATAGCAGATCAAACAGAGGCATTCATTTTCCTTCCAACACCACCAAAACTTTAGAAGTACAGGGAAAACAGATGGCAGCATCAAAATTTTGGAAGCTGAACCCAAAATAGACCAATAGTAACTGACTTATATCCAAAAAAACCTGAATCCCAAGACATCAGTAGGAAAACTAATAACCAACTCAATTTATTCTCAGGGTAAAGGCAGTTTGACCTCCCCTTTTCCAATGGGGAGCGATTACTCTTTCTACAAGGTTGGTGATAGATCATTTATTCTCTGACTATGAAAGTGCCTGGTACAGTTGAGGGGGATAGGTTTTGTGCCCCAAACAGTGGATTTATCAACTTTATGCATATTGAATACTCATTACAGAGGACCCCACCCCTTCCCTCACTTAGTGCCCAGAATGCTGGCAGCCGGGCACGTATCCACCTGGCAGATTAGGTGTTTCTCGCCTGGTGAATCTAACTCAATAGTTAAACTTGCCTGCCCAAGTTACCCTACAGTGAGGTATAAATCAATGAGCCCCATATTCATCACATTCAATAAGTTTATTTAGTCCCTCATATTTAAACATGGGGTTAAATATTCTTGCTTAATTGTAGAATTACATAATCAAGGATTACCAGTTATTGAGGGAATCTTCTAATGTAAAAGATACAGACAAATACAAACAGGGGGAAAAAGCAACTTGAAAGAATCAAAGACTATTCAGAGAGAAAAAACTTTAAAAAAATATCATGAATATCTTTAGAGTAAATTTTAAAAATACCAGCATCCATGAAATAAGAATAGGATGTCATAGAACAGTAATTCTTAGAGAACAAAAAAAGTCCTCGTTAGGAGAAGAAGAAGAAGAAGAAGAAGAAGAAGATGAAGAAGAAGAAGATGAGAGAAGGAGGAGGAGGAGGAGGAGGAGGAGGAGAAGGAGGAGGAGGAGGAGGAGGAGGAGGAGGAAGAAGAAGAAGAAGAAGAAGAAGAAGAAGAAGAAGAAGAAGAAGAAGAAGAAGAAGAAGAAGAAGAAGTTGTTGTTGTTGAAGGAAGCATCCCTGAAAGTAGAACAGAAAAAAAGATTAGAAAACCAAAGGAACAGAAAAAGAACAAATGAATCAGCAAAATCATTCAAGAAAAATTACCAGAGTTTAAGGACTTGACTTTTCAGATTAAAAGAACCCCCGCTGGTGTGGCTCAGTTGGTTGGGCATCATCCTCTGCACCAAAAGGTTGCTGGTTCAATTCCCATTCAGGGTACATGCCCAGGTCTTGGGCTCCATCCCTGGTAGGGGGACATGCAGGAGATAGCCAACTGATGCTTCACTCTAACATCTGAAAATCAATTTTAAAATATTGAGAGCTGAAGAAAACTGATGAAGATGAATTTATAACAAGTCACCCATTGTGAAATTTCAGAACACCTGGACAATGAAATGACTCTACTAGTTTTCAGAGGGAAAAATGTAAACAGGCTGGTTACACACAAAAGATACAGAAACACAATAGTTTGAGATTTCTCAACTACAGCTCTGGAAGCAAGAAGATAGGCTTTCAAAAAGCAAGAGAAGCCAAAACTGGTTTGGCTCAGTGGATAGAGCGTCGGCCTGCGGACTGAAAGGTCCCAGGTTCGATTCCGGTCAAGGGCATGTACCTAGGTTGCGGGCATATCCCCAGTAGGAGATGTGCAGGAGGCAGCTGATCGATGTTTCTCTCTCATCGATGTTTCTAACTCTCTCTTTCCCTTCCTCTCTGTAAAAAATCAATAAAATATATTAAAAAAAAAAAAGCAAGAGAAATGCATTAAAAATTCTGGACAAAATGCTCTCCAATGTGGAATCCTGTCCTTAGAGATTATCAATCAAGAATGAAGATTGCCCTGGCCAGTGTGGCTCAGTTGGTTGAGTGTCATCCCATGCAAGGAAAGGTCGCTAGTTTGATTCCTGGTCAGGGCATATACCCAGGTTGCAGGTTTCATCCATGGTTGGGGTGCATACCGCAGTCAACCAATCTGTGTTTCTCTCTCACATTGATGTTTCTCTCTCTCTAAATATATATATACTAGAGGCCTGGTGCACGAAATTGTGCGCGGGTACAGTCCCTAGGCCTAGCCTGCAATCAGGGCCATCTTCCCCAGTTGTCAGCAGCTGGCTCTGCCCCCACCCCCAACCCCAGTTCCCCATTCGTCATCCAGCGATAGGAGCCTGACAACTGGGGGAGGGACCAAGAGGTCGGCTGTTTCCGCCTGCTCGCCAGCCCCACCCCTGCTGCCAGTCGCCCTTTGTGTGTGGGGCGACCAGTGGGGCAGGGGCCTTGTTCTGGTGTTGCCCACATCCCCTGCCACCCACCCCAGTTCCCTTTTCGCCATTGGTGGCAATCGAAGCCTACAGGCCAGGGGGAGGGACCAAGAGGTTGGCCCATTCCACACACTCACTAGTCCCGCCCCCTGCCACCACCCACCCCAGTTCCCCGTTCCCCAGCTCGCGATGAGAGCCTGACGGCTGGGGAGGGACCGAGAGGTTAGCCATTCCTGCCCACTTGCCGGCCCCACCCTCGCCACAGGTCGCCCTCTGTGTGTGGAGTGACCGGCAGGGTGGGGGCCTTGGCCTGGCACCTCCCGCATCCCCTGCCATCCACCCCGGGTCCCCATTCACCATTGGCAATCGGAGCTTGCCAGCCGGGGAAAGGGACTCAGAGGTGGTCAGTGCACCTCATAGTGACTGGTCAAGCAGTCGTTCTGGTCGTTCTGCCATTATGGTCACTGGGCTTTTATTATATAGGGTACTAGAGGCCCAATGCACAAAAATTTGTACAAGAGTAGGCTTTCCTTCCTCTGGCGTCTTCCCTCCAGCACCTGGGACCTGGGCTGCTTCCCTCCTCTGGCCCTGGCAGGCACCCGGGACCTGGACTGGCTTCCCTCCAGCCCCAGCTTTGTCAAGAAGGATGTCCAGAATGACGTCCAGTCTAATTAGCATATTACCCTTTTATTATAGACTAGAGGCCCAGGGCACAAAATTCGTGCATGGGTGGGGTCCCTAGGCCTGGCAGTTAATCAGGACCAATCTGTGGGGCGATCGGGGGCCCCCCTGCTTGGCTGACCTGGGGCCTGTGGGCTGGGGGCAGCTCCTGCGTTGAGCATCTTCTCCCTGGTGGTCAGTGCATGTCATAGCGACCAATGGTCTGCCAGTTGTTCTGCTGGTCTTTCTGCTGTTCGGTCAATTTGCATATTAGGCTTTTATTATATAGGATATATGAAAAAAGATTGGACAAAGGTATTTTCATACATTCAAGGTATCAAAGAATTTATTTCCCACGTATCGTTTCTTAAGAAGTGACTAGAGGATGTGCTTCACCAATAAGGGAGACTAAACCAAGAAAGAGGAAGATAGATATGCAATACAGGAAGTTAAAACTCCAATAGAGGGGAAAGGAAATCCCAGATGACAGCTGTGTCCCACACATGAGGGTAACCAATCCAGCTGGGGCAGTATGACTCAAGAATCAGACATGGGCAGCACTGTCATCATCTGAGGATAGAGTACCTGGGTACTTTTCTGTACTGTTTGGCTTGTCTTGACCACATACTGATGAAGTTTTATTCTCCTCTTCATCTGTGGACAGTCATTTCACCCCAAAAGATTCTGGTTTGGTTTATTCCTAAAACCTAGAGATAGGCCATGGGAATTAAAAGTAGATACTAAAGAGCAGCCTTCCCTGTCTGACCAAACTTCGGCTGTGTAAACAGTACCTGATCCACAGTACTACATCCATGTCAGATGGATGAATTCTAATAAACTCTGTTTCCCAGGAATTACTACAGACAGAGAAAATCTCTTATAAACTCTCAGAGGAGCTGAAGCCAGACTATGACCCTGAGACTCTATTCAACATATTTTTTCCTGATAGCCTTCAAAAGTGATGATGGTATTGTTTTTTCCTCATACAAGTAAGTGTGTGATTGCTACTCTAGTTTTCAAAATGAAATAATGTATCATTTGGAGATATGTACGCAAATGGTGGGGCTTTGGGAAATCAAATGAATGGAAGACACAAACTAACAGTTGCCTCTCTGGAGAAAGAGGTGATGGAGAGGGGCACACAGAGCACCAGTACTAGTGACCCAGGTGGGGGGTACACAAATGTATCATGATTATTTGTGGCTTATACACTGTTCCCGAAATAGACATTTTATTAACATTATTTAACTGCATTTTATTAAATATACCTCTATTTTATAACCAACTTTGATTTCAGATCTTAATAAAATCTGAAGTGTTTATAAAACTTCATCTCTCCTGGTGCAACTATTTGTTTCAAATAAGAGCATTTAGACAAAAAGAAAAAGAAAAACCTCATTTCTCCTATATTCATGGAACATTTCAGCCAAAAGGAAATCGAATGATATAATATTGCTGCTATGTAGAAGACAGAAAGCAATTTTCTTCCAAACAAGCATAATGGAACATGTTTTGTACTGAGTAAGTTTTCTTTTGCCTTGACTGGCAATATACTTGGTTATACTATAAATATAAAAATGTAGGAATATTTGCTCAATATTTGTAATAGTTTTATAAGCAGCTCTTTAAGCCATTCAAATAAATATCAACTAAATAACAACATTATTTAATTAGGTAATTTAATAAATGTATATTAAAATCAGAAGATCTAATGTTGCCACTGATTTACCAATCTCAAGACTTTTTACCCTTTCTAAAATACTGAAGTATATATTCAGATTTATTTATTAAATCAATTGTGGCAATCTGCTTAAGTGAATCTGCTTATCTTTGTTTTGTGTGTGTGTGGCCTTTTTTTTCAATCCTCACCCGAGGATATGTTCTTACTGATTTCAGAGAAAGAGATAGAGCAAGAGAAAGAGAGAGAGAGAAACATTGTGAGAGAGAAACATTGACCTATTGCTGTCTGTATGCACCCCGATCTGGAATCTAACCCGAAACCTGGGTATGTGCCCTGACCAGTAATCGAACCCTTGACCTTTCGGTGCATGGGACAATGTTCCAACCAACTGAGCCATACTGGCCAGGGCTTGCCTTTGATTTTGAGACTAGTTGATGCAATACACTGATATTTTGATGACCCTGTTTTGTATTTTGATTTATTTTTTAATCCCCAAACATTGCTGTGGTCAGGTAAAGGAATTTTACAAAGGTTCATAAAACATGCAAATATTTATTTAGTTTGACTAAATATAAGCTATAGTTAAGAAATTTTTAATTTTCCTCTGAACACACTGCTTCCGGCAAATATCTACTTTTACCTATGCCCAGGAATGTTCTGACTCATCACTCATGAAAACTGCAATTCTCCATATATCTAAAAAATGCTAATTATAGGTACCTTTTCTAATATGCACTGCAATTGCAAAGCCAATGCCAATCTAAGACTAAAAATAAGTCAATTGCTCTAGTTATCAATAGCCTAAGTAGTTTCCATATAAAAATCCCTACTGTAAAAAGTGAGGTTTTGCTAATTAAGTAAACAAAATTTTATTGAGTACCCACTATGTGCAAAGCACTGTACTAGGAACTTTTGATATATCAGTGTATAAAACAGACAAAATCACCCTAGCCCAGTGGTTCTCAACCTTCCTACTGCCGCGACCCTTTAATACAGTTCCTCATGTTGTGGTGATCCCCAACCATAAAATTATTTTCGTTGCTACTTCATAACTGCAATTTTGCTACTGTTATGAATTGTAATGTAAATATCTGATATGCAGGATGTATTTTCATTGTTACAAATTGAACATAATTAAAGCATAGTGATTAATCACAAAACAACATGTAATAATATATGTGTTTTCCGATGGTCTTAGACGACCCCTGTGAAAGGGTCGTTCGACCCCCAAAGGGCTCACGACCCACAGGTTGAGAACCGCTGCCCTAGCCGGTTTGGCTCAGTGTATAGAACATTGGCCTGCGGACCAAAGGGTCCTGGATTTGATTCCCATCAAGGGCGTGTGCCTTGGTTGCAGGCTCCTCCCCGGCCCAGGCCCTGGTCAGGGGCTTGTGCAGGAGTCAACCAATTGATGTGTTTCTCTCACATGGATGTTTCTCTTTCTTTCCCTCTCTCTTCTACTCTCTCTAAAAATCAATGGAAAAATATCTTTGAGTGAGGAATAACAAAAACAAAACAAAACAAAAAGGAAATAAAATTCCTGACCTCTGTGACATAGAGCTTATATTCTAGTGGGGAAGGGGAACAGGTGATAAAAAATATAGGTACAGTATATAGCAAGTAAGACAGTAAGAAGAAATGTGAAGGAAAATATAGCAGGTAAGGAATGTGTATGTCGTGAAAGTTAAAATTTTTCAATAGAATTGATGAGGAAGGCCTCACTGAGAAAGTGCTATTTGAACAAAGGAGTTAGGTAATAAGGGCCTGAGACCCGCGACTATCTGGGCGAAGAGCATTTTAAGCAGAAGGAACAGCAAGTACAAAGATCCTGAGGTGTGTGCCCGGTATGTTTGTGAAGAAGGCCAGTATGACTAGGGAAGGAGTGAAGATTGTTGTACATGAGATCAGAAAATTAAGGGGCCAGATCATGGATTGGAGGAGTCCGATGGAAAGCCATTGGTCTGGAGCAGAGAGGACGGACATGGTTGGCATAAAATTTTTAAAAGTCACTCTGGCTGCTGGATTGAAAATAGGCTGCAGGCAGGGCAAAAGCCAAAGTACAAAGGCCAGTTAGCAGAATCCAGGCAACAGACGATGTTGGCTTTGACCAGGACAGTAGCAGTGGAAGTGCTGAGAAGTGGTCAGATTCTGAATATAGGAGATTGTGAAGACAGAACTGATATATATAAAAAAAAGAGAGGAGTTGAGGATATTTCTAAAGTGATCTACTGGAAGATTCAGTTGCTATTACTGAGATGAGGAAGGACCCACTCTATCGTGAATATGAGCCTCTGGGTTTATAAATGTTGTGAATTTATTTCTAAGTAATGTTTTATTATCACATATGCTGAAAGACAATTATTTATAACTGAAAAGCAACTTGAATTAGAGTATGATTTTTTTTATTCTGGAGGATCTGATAAGTGAAAAAACATTCACAATTATTCTTTTAAAAAAGCACTTCTTACATAATGGTTAAGTGTTGAGCTGATTAAGTCCTTGTTGTCTCATTGTAGGTGTTAAAGTGCTGGTGATACATGCTGGTACTGTCTCTATTGCACTTTAATTATAGGAATTATCTCTTAGCCTATCTGTCCTCTGATTTTTCATTGTATTTAGAGATAATTATACATAGAATTTCCACAATGATTATCACCGCCCTACACTGGTGACTCCTGAATCTGTTCATCATGATGTAAATAGGACCAGAATACGGGCCCACTACAGGGTCCCTTTCTAATACACAAATAATCCAAATCTAAAAATATATGCTCTTTTCTTCCTTGTTTCTTGAAAGGTAAAATTATTTGTTTTTAGAGCTTAGCTTTTATTTCAACCATGGTTACTATGACTGCATTTCATTCTGGTATTCTTTAATGGGAATGTACTGATTATTTCTGTAAAGTGGGTTTTGTTTCTAAGATTCTAGAATTCTGTTGTTACCGCCACGGTAAATATTGGTCTGTTTTTAAAGTCTTTTCTGTTGTTGTTGTTAATCCTCACCAGAGGATATTTTTCCATTGATTTTCTAGACAGAAGGGAAGGAAGGAGAGAGAGGGGGAGAAAGAATGGAGAGAGAAGCATTGATGTGAGAAAGACACATTGATTGGTTGCCTCCTGCATGTGCCCCAACCAGAGCTGGGATGGAACCTGCAATCTGGGTAAGTGTTCTTGACAGGGAATTGAACCCTGGACCCTTCGGTGTGTGGACTGATGTCTAATCACTTAGAAATACTGACCAAGGCTGTTTTGTATTCTTTTACCCTTAAAATTATATGGGATCAGATGCTAGAGTTTATTGAAAGCTTAGAAGTAATCTGAGTTTACTTAATGTCTAAATAAGTAGGTACCCAGGTCATTTATTTTAGCCATTTCCAATATCCAGGAGCCCACTACACCACTTAACTGTCCATTGCATTTTTAAAGAGCTCTAATTGCTTAAGTTCTTTCTCACAAATTATTAAAGTTGGCCTTCCTATAGCTTCTCTCAATAAATCCCTGGAGCTACAAAAAGTACAACTGCCATTGATTCAGTCATCCGGAGTTCTATTCTCAGGTCAGCCTGTAACTAGTCCTGTGACCTTAGGTCAGACTCATAACCACTCTGAGCCTCACTTCTGATCTATAAAAAGAGGGTGTTGGACCACTAAATACCTCTTAAGGTTTCTTGTAGATCTTCTATAGGATTTTATGATACCCAAGAGTAAAAATAAAATTTCTTCCTAAATTTACCTTTTTCTACTCTAATGTCCCGAGTTCACTCAAGGATTCTTTGTGTGATATAGTTTCTAGCTCCTTCACAATCCTTATCACTCTTCCCCAGAGACACTCCAGATTGTCAATATGCATAAAGATAGCACCCAGAACTGAAGAAAATGTTCTAGATGTGGTCTGGGTACTGAATTCCATTTTACTAGTACTCCATTGTCCTTGTATTAGTTATCTATTCATGAATAACAAATTACCTCAAACTTTGACAGTTTAAAACAACAATAAATATTTATTAACTTACAATTCCATGGGCCAGGAATTCAGAAAAGGCTTAGCTGAATGATTCTCGCTCAGCATCTCTGGTGAAGTTACAATAAAGTCATCAACCAAGACTGAACTGGAGCTGACGGATCTCTTTTAAACTCATTCCATGTGGTTGCTGGCAGGCTGAACTTCCTCATGGGATATTGAATAGGGCCTCAATTCCTCATCACACCATGTGGGCCTCTCCATAGGATTGCTCCCATCATGATACATCATGACAGTTTACTCGCCAGGGAAGAAGGGAGGGCAGAAGGTGGGGGGAGGGAGGGAGGCAGGGAGAGAGATAGAAGGGTGGATAAGGAAGAGAGAAGAAGAGAGAGAAGCCACAGTTGTGTGTGTGTGTGATTTTTTTATAATACAATCCCATATTCTATTTGTTAGAATTGAGTCACTAGGTCCAGCCTACAGGATTACACATAGACATGGAACATCACAAGGCAGGAAGCTGCCTACTTCAGTTGTGAATACCATCTTTCTATAAATGCAGTCTAAGATTGTATGATGGTTTTATGCCAATGGCTCATGTTGAGATTCTGGTCAATTAAAACAAAAAGTTTCTTTGTTTTACAAGTCCATTGATTTTACACTTAATCGTTTGAACTTTGGGGCAGAAATGATTTCTGACATTTTATTCCATGTATCTCTAATACATTTTAAAAAAATCACCTCCTGTTGTTTGTGACTCCCCCAAAATCTTATCTTTCTAACCCAGCTGAAATAACGTTAATATTAGATATAGTATCCACTTGGAGATTTATCCTCTATTCATTTTCTTTCTAATTAAAGTCATACACCATACATAAAATGAGAATATACAGCCCTAAAAAATGACACAGTCGCCTAGGTTTCAGGTTTGGTCCTCATCAGGGCACACACCTAGGTTGTAGGTTCAGAGGCAGCCAATCAATGTTTCTCTATGATGTTTCTCTATCACAATAATGTTTCTCTCTCTCTCCTTTCTCTCTCCTTTCTCTCTCCTTTCTCTCTCCTTTCTCTCTCTCTCTCTCTCTCTCTCTCTCTCTCTCTCTCTCTCTCTCTCTCTCTTTCTCTCTCCCTCTCCCTTTCTCTCTCTATAACATTCTCTCTCTCAAAGCAATCAATCAATAAAAAATGTTTAAATGACACAATTAATAATGTTTAGACTACAGCATAGTTCATTACATTTAAAAATTTTAAATTTTTACTTTAAATTTTTTTGGATTTCAGAGAAAGAGGAAGAGAGAGATGAGAGAGGAATGTCGATTTGTTGTCCCACTTATTTATGCATTCATTGGTTGATTCTTGTACGCGACCTGAGAGTCAAACCCACAACCTTGGTGTATCAGGAGGATGCTCTAACCAACTGAGCTACCCAGCCAGGGCTCATTACATTTAAAAAATCAACAATATAGCCCTAGCCAGTTTGGTTTACTGGGTAGAGCGTTGGCCTACAGACTGGAAGGTCCCGGGTTCAATTCTGGTCAAAGGCACATGCATGGGTTGCGGGCTCAATCCCCAGTGTGGGGCATGTGGGAAGCAGCCAATCAATGTTTCTCTCTCATCAGTGATGTTTCTATCTCTCTCTCCCTCTCTGAAATCAATAAAAAATATTTTTTTAAAAATCAACAATATAAAAATGTATTTAGTGCTATAAATATTGTCTACTTCAGTTTTTTAAAATTTTTAAAAAATATGCTTTTAGTGATTTTAGAGAGAGGGAGGGAAGGAAGAGAAAGAGATAGAAACATCAATGAGACAGAAACATCAACATCAATTGGCTCCCTCCTGCACATCCCCTACTGGAGTTCCAGCCCCTCAAACCCCCAATGTAGGCATGTGCCCTGAACAGGAATTGAACCTGTGACTTATTGGTGCATGAGTCAACACTCAACCATTGAGCCACACTGGCCAGGCTTCTTCACTTCAGTTTTTAAATAATTCCTTGTCCTTTAATGGAGAAAAGAAAACCTAAAAAATAAATATGAATAAAATGACATCTTTAAATGTTGAAGCTGTGCTGTACTGGTTTTGCAAAATATGAAACCACCATCTTTTGAGTGGCTATTTTTAGTAGTATAGATGTGTACTACAAATGAAAGTGTATTCGAGTTAAGAATCAGTGATCTGACTCAGAAATCTAATAAAAATAACATTGTATAGATTTTTGATAAGTGCGAGAAAACAGGGTTCACTTTTCTTCTTCTTCTTCTTTTTTTTTTTGCCCCTTTCAATAGGAAGAACCATTTTATTAAGAGTCTAAAGACCTGGGCTCTGGACATGGCACTGCCTCTATGGTGTGACCTTAGACAAGTCATCAATACTTCTACATCTTAGTTACTGGTCTATAAAAGAAAATGGTTGGATAAAAAAAAAGATGAATGATTTTAGGGCAGTGAAAATACTCTGTATGATATTATAGTTCCTTTTAGATATCGTTTCTGATTCTGTGAATTTTCTACTGTTCTCACTCTTTTCCTTGATAATTTCAATCTAAAATTGTAAGGAGTTGTAGAGAAGGGAAGCATAGGCAAAATTAAGCGTGCATCTGGGCTCTGGTCCATTGCTATAGCTGGGAATTTTCATTCCTCTGTTTTCTTTTAAAAACTTTATTTTTTTAAGGACAGTTTTAGGTTTATAATAAAATTGAGAAGGAAGGTTCAGAGATCTCTACATACCCCCTGTCCTCACACATGCATAGCCTCTCCCATTATTACCATCACTCACCAGAATGATACTTTTTTCTTTTCTTTTTTTACAAGGATGAACCTACATTTACACATCAAAATAACTCAAAATCCATAGATTGCCTTAGTCTTGGTATTGTACATTTTATAGATTTAGAAAGAAGAATAATGACGTATATCCATCACCATAATGTCATATAGAGTATTTTCACTGCCCTAAAATCATTAATCTTTTTTTAAAATCCTCACCTTCCTTCATTCCATGCCTCCTCCTGGTGGTCATCGAACATCATAGTGAGTGATCGAATTCCCAGTCTCCCTGTTGAACTCCCGAGGGGGCACTTTGCATATTAGCCTTTTACATATATAGATTTGTTTTTGTTAATCCTTATCCCAGGAGATTTTTTTCCACTGATATAGGGAGTACAGGGAGGGGGAGAGAGAGAGAGAGAGAGAGAGAGAGAGAGAGAGAGAGAGAGAGAGAGAGAGAGAGACACCCATGTGAGAGAGACACATTGATTGGTTGCCTCCCTCGCACACCCTGTCTGGGGCCAGGGATCAAGCCTGCAACCCTGGTACATGCCTCTGACTGGGAATCAAACCCAAAACCCTTTGGTGCTCAGACTGCTGCTCTAATCAGTGAGCAACATCAGCTAGGGCAAAGTGATTGTCTTTTTATTACTGAATGTAAGAGCTCTTTATACATTCTGGCACCTTGGCCAGTGCAGCTCAGGTGGCTGGGTGTGGTCCCATGCACCAGTCAGGGCACATGCCAGTGTGCATGAGGCAGCCGACTGATGTTTTGCTCTCACATAGATGTTTCTTTTTCTCTGTCTCCCTCTTCCTCCCTCTCAAAAAAAAAATCAAAATAATTTAAATAAATAAACAAACAAACAAACATACATTCTGGATACAAATCCATCAGATATATGATTAACACCTATTTTCTCCCATTCTTTGGGTTGTCTTTTAACTTTCTTAGTAGTGTACTTTGAAGCAGAAAAGTTTTAAAATTTTGATGATAAATTGCTTTTTAAACAAGCCATTGCAGATCTAGATTAAGAATGTTTTGTAACACATAATGAATAGTTTCATAGAACTTTAGAGCAGATAGGAAAGTAATTCAGGAGTATATTACAAGGAGAACAAGAGAAACTAATTGATAATTAAAAGAAAAAATACTTTGATAGGTAGAAAATTAAATTTCATATAGTTAATATATAAGAATAAAGGCTCTCTAATATATTTTGACTTTTTTCATATGTGTAAATGCACATAAAGCAGATTGCAAGAAACTATTTTACGAACACAAGCCATAGAAAAATATGTGGTTACCCCTAAACCTGACTAAATGAAACTGAAGGGAAACAGAGTTGATTACTCAGGTTAATGGGGTGGTGTCTATAAATGACAAATGGCTATATTAAATAAGTTATTACCTTTATATACTGAACTATTGCTAATGATATTTTAATTAAATAAAAGTTGCTCTTGAAATAAATATTTCTGGTTAATTTATCCCCCCTCTTTGGAATCGTTGGTAGTTAAACAAAAAACTAAATTCAATATGCATCTGAAACTTTTACAACAGTTCATGCAGAGGATACAAAGTTAACAGCTTATAAATTCTCCTTACCTCAGGAAAGAAAACAGGCATGGGAAATATGAAACACTGTTGCGGTCACTCCTGTTAAAATACTTCTCCAGTGCACTTTAGGCTACTCATTTCCTTCTTGTAAATACTTTTCATCGTGCTGTAAATAAACATGAAGGCACAGAAAGCCAGAGAAGGAAAGGTACAAGAATTCAGGTAGGCAGGTGAGGGGGAGCTCTTGAAGGTAAGATTGTAAGTAGTCCCTTCACTTTGCCAGTAACACAGGCAACAAGATGGGCAATATGGAGTCAGAAGCATATTCTAGCAGTGAAAAGAGGTCAGCACTCAAGCAGAGTTTAGATGACAGATAAGCTGGATCTTTATACCTGCGAATTTTTAATGCTTTCTGCTAAGAAAAGAAATTCTCAAACCTGGCCTGAATCTGCAATGGAGGTCAGTGGCTATAAGAAAGAGAACAGCAGCTTTTGACATAAACTAACCCTGACAATATATTAAGGGCTGGGTACCTGGGAGAGTTTCTAAAATTTTGGAGCCATGTATATTCTCCAGAGGGCTCTCTAATGACACTGAAAATACAGGAGTCATAGGAAGCAGTTTAGTAGCCCCTGGGGGAAATCAGTGTTACCACGTGGCACTAACAGTCAGTAGATCAGTTAGAAGGCTTTGGCTGTAAATAATTAATAAAACCAATAATACTCCAACAAAAAGAAATTGATTGTCATATAACAAGGAAGTTCAGAGGTAGGGCAGTGTTGATAGAGGCAGGTGCATAATGATGTCGTGAAGCATCGAGGGTTCTACCATCCCTTTACTCTTTCATCCTTCATCCTTCTGGTAACAATTTCATCCTCAGGCAATAGAAAGATGATAGCAGAAATTCTTGGCATCATAGCTCAGGCATGTCAACATCCAGAGAAAGACGACCTCTCTTAGGAGTGAGAAAGTATTTTTTAAATATATTTTTAATGATTTCAGAGAGGAAGCGAGATGGAGAGAGAGATAGAAATACCAATGATGAGAATCAGCTATCGGCTGCCTCCTGCACACCCACACTGGGGATCCAGCCTACAACCTGGGCATGTGCCCTGACTGGGAATCGGACCGTGATCTCCTGGTTCATAGGTTGATGCTCAACCACTTAGCCACATTGGCTGGGTGTGATGAAGTATTTTTAAGAACTCTAGCACAATTGATTATATGACTAATTTGGAACTAATTACTGGCAAGGATAATAGAATAATCATGATTGCTTTAGACCAGCCATCAGGGATGCATTAAATGTCAGTTAATTATTTATACTCAATACAACTTTGCTTTTGTTGGGATTTCCTTAGTTTTCCCTTAAAGTGCCTATAAATTGTTATAAGTGATAATCATTGATTGATGTCAGTTAATCTTTTTGCTCATCCATTTTGGTAAAGAACTTCCCCACCCCTTGCCCCAAAGCAATGAAGCCATAACTGAGGTGGCACTGTCCTTTTGTACTAAATAGATATATCTGCGTACCTGGCTAGTAAACTAAACTGATAAAGTGATGAAAAATGTCTCAGAGATAAATTAATTCACATTAACTATGGCATACATATATGAAACAGTTTAATCACGTGTAATTCAGTAAGATTAAGGTTCAGAATTAATGGTATAAATACTTACGATTGAACTCCAGGGAATACGGGGTGTGAGAGGGAGCATTGTGCCCTGTCTTGATCCCAGAAAGACATTTACATTATACAATGACACTTGAGCTTATCAGCATCATAATAAAGACCACAAAGACCAAGAAATTGAGGGGTGATGAGTGGTAAGTAGTTCATTTTCTCTAGATTACAACTGGTAGTCTTTCAGGGGAAGAGTCACACTCTCCCTGCCCATCAGCAGGCAAGGGTGAGTCCTGACACAGATGTGACAGGGAAAAGCCTAAACCTTTCTCTTCTTTCAGAAGAGATTAAATAAGTTCAAATCCCACCAAAGATCACTCTTTCCAGGCACCTAACCTCACCAGCAGCAGATGTGTCTTCATTCCTGGCAGGCCAAATAAAAGTGTTGACAGAGCTGTGAACTATTAAGCAATGCAAAATTCCTGAATGAAAGCAGCCAAAAGAATTTTTTTAAAAAAAGGGGGGTTATTTTTTACATGTGTTAAAGGGAAAAATCTCCGAGGGCACAAATTATAAAGTGGAAAAAAACACACACACAAGGAAATGTAAGGATTTCCCTCCCTTGATAAGTCTGATTTCATTAGATAGATACCAGTAACAATGGTTTTCAAACTTTTCTGATCATAACCCACAGTACAAAATACGTTTCACATGGTGACCCAACACACACACACACACACACACACACACACACACACACACACACACATTTCATAAAAATTGAAACAAATGCTCATAAAACCATGAACTTTCTATTTCATTTCACTTAAAAACAAGTGCTGATTGACAACCACTAAATTGATTTCATGATCTACTAATGACCTACAGATTGAAAAACATTGTTCTGAGGTAAATGGATAGGGAAACCCTGTCTCCCCCCCCCCCCCCCCCCAATATAAATCACCTCTCTGTTCCTCCTTAACAGGCAGTGGAGGAAAGGATACCTCAACAAGGACAATGGTGAGAAGTGGCTGGGCTGCTTAACCCCAACTTTGATGCCCCGGAGTTTTACCTTCCTTTCTGGAAGCTCACAATCAGTGCTGCCACCTCCAGGCTGGCCTCAAAAGTACCTACTTCCAATGTTTAGCCTGTGGTCTAAGTTGGACAGAGCTCTCTCTCTCTCTCTTTTTTAAACTCCTTGTAGCCTAGTTAAATCAGGCTGAAACATTTGAATAAGATTTTACCAAAGGCCTAGGGATAACAAGAGGGGAATGAACAAAAAGAGTAACATGAACCTAGATAATCTTTTGTTAAGATAACAAAAGCTTTGGTGCCGAGGCTTTCTGCAGAGATCAACTTTTCTTTTTCTTCCAGGAGGGCCTTAAAACGACTTCTCAAGTAAACAAGAGTGACTCCCAGTCAAATACCTCCAGTTCCCCCTCTCAGCCCTCTAAGATTCTGGTTTCTTGTTTCAATTCCCACCTCTTCTCTGATCCTTAGCACAGGAACAGTCCAACTCTTTGGTGGAGGCCCTCACCCCTACCTCAGGAGTGTCACCTTGCTCTGTGGCTTCATCCTTCTCAGACTATGATGTAACAATTCATCATTATTAGAAGGGATGTACATAAGGAAGTCTTTTTGTGAGTCCCCAAAGAACTGATTAAAATAAAATGTTCAAACTTCCAGAAAGCAGTAAATTGATGCTGGCCCTTCTGAAAGCAAACTGTGATAAGCTCGAATGGAATAGAGACATGATCAGAGCAGCAAAGACACCATGCTTCTCAGTTTTAACTTTTTTTTCCTTAAGAGCACAGGCTTAGGAGTCATGTGCGAAGTCCAACTCTCCTCATCTTAAAAGGCAAGCTTCTTGTTCTCTCTGAACCCCGGTTTACCAATCCATAGATGGACCTAAGTAGTACTCACTTCACAGGGTTGTAAAAAAGAAGTAGCTAATAAAAAAAAATATATAGAATTCACTTAGCAAATGATCAATAAATGACACCTGCTACTTATTTTAGGCCAGTTGGCGATAGACTGAGAAAGCAAATATTATCAACTCCTTGCTTAGCAAAAAGCGTTTTATGCTGCCCAATATTTCCTGGTCTGATGTTTTCCCCGGGGAAGCTCCAGATAGGCCAGTATCTAAAAGGATACTGCTATTTGTCTTCTAGTCTGGTAACTTCTGCTGTAACAGAATACTGACTGTAGGCACAGTGCATATAAAAGAAGACAAGCCCTAGCTGGTTTGGCTCAAAGGATGGAGGGTTGGCCTGCGGGCTGAAGGGTCCAGGGTTTGATTCCCACCAAGGGCACATTTCCAGGTTGCAGGCTCGATCCCTCAATGATTTTCTCTCATCATTGATATATCTATCTCTCTCCCTCTCCCATCCTCTCTGAAATCAATAAAAATATATTTAAATAAATCATCATAATAAAAGGCTAATATGCAAATGGTCATCACTCCTTGATGTGTAACGACCGATCAGCAGGGACCTGAGGATGGGTGACACCTGGCCAGGGTGGGGGACCTCAGGCCGAGCCCCACCCAGCGGAGCTTGACAGGGGACTTCAGGCCACGCCCCCTGCTCAGTGCTAGGCCTGGGGACCTGAAGCTGTGCCCTCCCCCCCCCCCCCGCCCCTGCCACAGGGCTTGATGGGGGGGACCTGAGGCTGTGCCCCCTGCCCAGCAGGGCTTGACGGGAATGGGGCTGCCGAGGTCTGGGTCTCACCCAATGGGGGTGGGGCCTGCTGGGTCTGGGTCTCCTGCAATTCCGAAGCGCGTGCAGGTGGGCAGGGACTTGACTCAGATTCTGACAGGAGGGAGATTTTCATATACATTTTACTAATTTTCTTTCATCTCTGACACTTCTATTATAGAGAAAGGGCAAATAGTAATATTAAAATATTCCCAAAGACCAACCTTCACCATGAATGACACGTAACCATCCGGACCAGGAAGTTCATGACCAACAGACTACTTCAGTGGAAGCAAATGGTCATTGATGTCCTTCATCCTGGGAAGGTAACAGTACCCAAGACAGAAGTCTGGGAAAAACTAGCCAAAATGTATGAGACAACACCTGATGTCATCTTTGTGTTTGGATTCAGAACCCACTTTGGTAGTGGCAAGACCACTGGCTTTGGCCTGATTTATGATTCCTTGGATTATGCAAAGAAAAATGAACCCAAACATAGACTTGCAAGACATGGCCTATATGAGAAGAAGACCTCAAGAAAACAGAGAAAGGAATGCAAGAACAGAATGAAGAAAGTCAGGGGGACTGCAAAGGCCACCGTTGGTGCTGGCAAAAAGTGAACTGGAGATTGAACTACAGAAGGAGTAAAGATTCTTTGGTGACTTTATCTGTGATGGTTGTGCAAATTTTTCATGAGAGGATTAATAAACTATAAACTTAAAAAAAATATATTTCCTCTAATTCCCTTTTAATGTGCACGAATTTCGTGCACTGGGCCACTAGTAAGTAAATAAATAAAAGATGACAAAAGGGCAAATAAAGTTTTTCATGTATTTCTTGCCATTCCTACCATACCCAATTTAGGGGCTTAAGGGGCTTAGACTGTTATAAATGATCTTGGCCTCTAGTTCATCTCCCTCCAATTAAACTTGTGATGCCAGATGGATTTGCTAAAGCAGAATTCTTATCGTGTCACTGCACTGCTCAATAAATCGTCATGGCTCCCCACAACCTACCAGAGTAACTCTGAACTGTATATTTTGGCAGCTGGCATACCATATGAAGTAAAAGGCGCTAACTTAAAGAAATTTTTTAAAAATCAATTTTTTCTGTTTTTTTTAAATTAAATTTATTGGGGTGACCTTGGCTATTAAAATCATATAGGTTTCAAATGTACATTTCTATGATACATGATCTGTATATTGCATTGTGTGCCAACCACCCAAAGTCGAATCATCTTCTGTAACCATATATTTGGCCCCATTAGCCCAATTTTTAAAAAATATATATTTTTTATTGATTTCAGAGAGAGGAAGGGAGAGGAGAGAGATGGAAACATCAATGATGAGAGAGAATCATTGCCCTAGCCAGTTTTGCTCAGTGGATAGAGCATCGATCCCAAGTGTGGTGCATGCAGAAGGCAGCCAATCAATGATTCTCCCTCATCATTGATGTTTCTAGCTCTTTCTCCCTCCCCCATCCTCTCTGAAATCAATAAAAATATGTTAAAAAAAAGTGGTACCAATTTAAAAAAACAAACAAAGAGAAAATCATTGATTGGCTGCCTCCTGCACACTCCCTACTGGGATTTAAGCTCACAACCCAGGCATGTGCCCTGACGAGGAATTGAACCTTGATCTCCTGGTTCATGGGTTGATGCTCAACCACTGAGCCACACCAGCTGGGCCCATTACCCAAATTTTAAAATCCTTTTTTTTAAAATATATTTTATTGATTTTTTACAGAGAGGAAGGGAGAGAGATAGAGAGTTGGAAACATCAATGAGAGAGAAACATTGACCAGCTGCCTCCTGCACATCTCCTATTGAGGATGTGCCCGCAACCCAGGTACATGCCCTTGACCAGAATCGAACCTGGGACCTTTCAGTCCGTAGGCCGACGCTCTATCCACTGAGCCAAACCGGTTTCGGCATTAAAATCCATTTTTATTGTTGAAGCTGGTTTGCTTTTTTGTACTTTCTGGGTTTTTATTTCACCATTATTATGGTAAAATACAAATAAAATTTACCATTAGTGTCATCTATAATAATAAAAGGGTAATATGCTAATTAGACCAGATGACTTCCAGACGTCATTCTGGACATCCCTCCTGACAAAAGCTGGGCTGAAGGGAAGTCGGTGCCGGAAGCCAGGGGGAAGGAAGGCCTACTCCTGCATGAATTTTTGTGCATTGGGCCTCTAGTTTAGTATATTCACAATATTGTGGCACTGTGACCACTACCTAGTTCCTGAACATTTTCATCACCCTGAAAGGAAATCCTGCCATTAAACAGTAACCACTTATTTCCTCTCCCTCCCCTCCCTCCTCCTGCCCCTCCAGAACATCACTAATCTGGTTTGTGGCTTTAAGGATCTGGTAACTCTGGTCTTTTGTGTCTGGATTCTTTTACTTAGCATAACATTTACAAGGTTCATCTATGTTGTAATATGTGCCATTCTTTTTTATGGCTGAATAATATTCCAAAAACCTGTTGTTTATCTATTTATCTGTTGATGAACTATTGGGTTATTTCTCTTTTTTTGCCTTTGTGAATAGTGTTGCTATAAATATTTGTGAGCAAGTTTTTGTTTGAACATCTGTTTTCAACTCTTTGGGTTATATACCTAGGAATGGGATTGCCAGATTATATGAAAACTCTATGTCTAACATTTTGAAAAACTGCCAATCTGTTTTGCAAAGTCACTGCGCAAATTAATATACCCACCAACATGTATAAATGTTCTGATTTCTTAATATCCTCACCAACATTTGTAATTATCTGACTTTTCAATTATAGCCATCTTAGTGGTTGAAGTAATATCCCATTGTAATTTTGATTTGCGTTCCCCTAAGGACTATTGATGACATTCAGTTTTACATGTGCTTCTTGGCCATTTATATATTTTTTCTTCTCTTTTCTTTTCTTTTTTCTTTTCTTTTCTTTTCTTTTTTTTCTTCTTTTCTTTCTTTTCTTTTCCTTTCTTTCTTTCTTTCTTTCTTTTTTTTTTTTGAGAAATCTCCCCTCAGATCTTTTGCCTGTTTAAATGAGATAATCTGTCTTATTATTGAGTTGATAGAGTTCTTTATATTTTCTATATTGAAACCCCTTCACAAATATGATTTGCAAATATTTTCTCCCATTCTGTGGATTGTCACTTTGTTGATAGTGTCATTTGAAGCTAAAAAGTTTTAAATTCTGATGAAGCACAACTTACATATATGTTTTCCTTTTTTTGTTTGTGCTTTTGGTGTCACATCTAAGAGTCAATTAACAAATTGGAGGTCAAAATTTACCTCTATTTTTGCTAAGTGTTTTATAATTTAATAAATTTATATCTTTGGCCCATGAGTTATTTCTTGAATATGGTATGAAGTGAGAATCTAATTTCATTCTTTTGCATGTGGCTATCTAGTTGTTCCAGCATCATTTGTTGAAAGAACTATTCTTTCTCCCTTCAATGGTCTTGGCACACTTGTAGAAAATTAGTTAATCATAGACACATAGTTTTTTTTCTATTTATGCATTTATTTTGTACTTACTCTATCAAATTTATCCCTAAATATTTTATTCTTTTTAATGCTATTGTAAATAGAATTGTTTCTTAATTTCATTTTCTAATTGTTTATTGCCAGTGTATAAAAATATAATTGCTTTTGGTATACTGATCTTGTTATCCTACAACCTTATTGTACTAGTTTATAGCTTTAATACTTTTCTTTGCATTTCTTTTTATTTTCTATATATAAGATCATACAATCTGTGAATACAATTTTATTTCTCCTTTTCCAATCTGGATGCCTTTTATTTTTTCTTTCTTGCCTAATTTCACTGCTAGAACCTCCATATAATGTTGAATGGAAGTAGCAACAGTAAACATCCATGTCTTAGTCCTGATCTTAGGAAGAAATAACCTAGTCTTTCAAGTATACAGTTAATGGTGGGATTTTCATAGATGCTCTTTATCAGGTTGAGGAAGCTCCCTTCTATTCCTAGTTTGTTGTGTTTTTATCATAAAAGTGTTTTGGCCCTAACCGGTTTGGCTCAGTGGATAGAGCATCAGCCTGTGGACTCAAGGGTCCCAGGTTCGATTCCAATCAAGGGCATGTACCTTGGTTGCAAGCACATACCCAGTGGGGAGTGTGCAGGAGGCAGCTGATTGATGTTTCTCTCTCATCGATGTTTCTAACTTTCTATCCCCCTCCCTTCCTCTCTGTAAAAATATCAATAAAATATATTTTTAAAAAAGAAAGTGTTTTGCAGTTTGTCAATGCCTTTTATTTTTTTCTTGTTCAATCTACATAAAGGTTTGTCATCTATTGAGGTGATCATGTGGTTTTTACTTTTGTGTTGATATGATGTACAACATTTATTGATTTTTGGATATTAAGCTATGTCACTTTCCTGAAATATATCCCATTTGATCATTGTGTATAACTTTTATTTGTTAGTATTTTGTGAGGATGTTGCATCATAATCATAAGAGATACTGGGTTTTAGTTTTCCTTTTTGTGATGCTTATCTAGTTTTGTTATCAGGGTAATACTAGCCTCATAGAATGAGATGGGAATGAGATTGCAAGAGTTTGTGACAAACTAGTATGAATTCTTCTTTTAAATGTTTGGTAAACTTTACCAATGAAGTTATCTGAGCCTTGCTTTTTTGTGTATGGAGATAGATTTTTAGTACCAATATATTTTATGGGTCTATTGCATATTGAGTCAGTTTTGTGTCTTTATTTTGTCTAAGTTATCTAATTTACTGACATATAATTGTTCATAGTATTCTTTATAATTCTTTTTATTTCTGTAAAGTCAGCAATAATGTCCCCTATTTTATTTGATTCTAATAATTTGAGTCTTTTCTTTTTTCTTGGTCAATCTAGATAAAGGTTTGTCAGTTTTGTTGATCTTGTCAAAGGACCAGCTTTTGTTTTCACTTATTTTCTCTATTGTTTTTCTATTCTCATTTCATTCATTTCCTCTCTTATCTTTATTCTTTCCTTTATTCTGCTTGCTTAAGATTTAGTTTGCTCTTCTTTTTCTTGTGTCTTAAGGTAGAAGGTTATTACTAAAGATCTTCCTTCTTTTTTAATATATTTTCAGCTATACATTATTTTTGTTCCTCTTATTTGTTTTTACACATAAGTGCACAAAAAAAGGAGTGTGTATGTTTCAAGAGTGGTAGCCTGAGTTGTTCCCTAGCTAGTACATTCTGGGCTTCCAACACAATGTTTAATATTTATAAGCACTTCTTTACTTTCCTCTCATAAGTTTTTTCATTGTTGTACTTTCATTCTCATTTATCTCAAAATTTTTTCAAATTTCTGTATTTTTCCCCCTCCTTTGACCCTTTTGGTGTTTAGGAGTATGTTGTTTAAATTAAAGATACTTGAGTGGGCCCTCACGCACAGTGCACTTCCCTGAGCTGTGGGGCTTGCATCAGGGACTGGGCTCAGACTTATGCAAAAATAAATAAATAAAACATACTTTTGAGTTTCCCCAAATTCTTTCTGTTATTGATTTTCAATCTCATTCCATTCTTGTTGTGGGACACATTTTGTATTATTTCTATCCTCTAAAGTGTATTTAGGTTTGTGGTATGGTTAGTGTATGGTCTATCCTGGAGAATCTCCCATGTGCACTTGAGAAGACTGTGTATTCTGCTGCTGTTGGGTGGTATGCTTTTAGATGTCCATTGGACCTAATAGCACTGTTTAAGTCTTCTATTTTCTTACAGGTCTTCTATCTAGTTGTTCTATCCCTTTTTATCTGTAAAAGCATTTTTTGTGAACCAACTTGGAGTATTTTGTCTGATATTAGTACAGCCACTCTAGCTTTCTTTTGTTGTTTTCATGATATACCTTTTCCACTTTTACTATCTTAAAATCTAAAGTGTAGACAGTATAAAGTTGGATCTTTTTCTTTAAATCCACTTTGACCATGTCTGCCTTTTGATTGGGTTGGTTAATTCATTCAGATGTAATGCTGTTGAATTGGATTTGCACTTGCTATTTTTTTAAATCTTGTTTTCTATATGTCTCATGTGTTTTTTGTTCCTCTTATTTTAGTGCATAAGAAAAGGAGTGTGTGTGCTTCAAAAGTGGTAACCTGAGTTGCTTCCTAGCCAGTACATTCTAGTCTTGCAGCCCAATGTTTAATACAGTATTACAGATACTAGACGATAAATACAGCAGAGTCTTGCCCAGTGAGTCTTTTTTTTTTAAATAAGTTCTTAAGGGACAATCTATTTATGTAAGTATGCATGCATGCGTGTACGTTAATCCTCACCCGAGGATATTTTTCCATTGATTTTTAGGGAGAGTGGAAGAGAGAGGGAAAGAGAGAGAGAAACATCGATGTGAGAGAAACACATTGATTTGGTTGCCTCCTGCACGAGCCCCGACCAGGGCCTGGGCTGGGTAGGAGCCTGCAACCAAGGTATGTGCCCTTGACAGGAATTGAATCCGGAACCTTTCAGTCTACAGGCTGAGATTCTATCCACTGAGCAAACCGGCCAGGGCTTTCCCAGTGATTCTTAAAACATGGATCCCAGTCCAGCAGAATCAACATCATTTGTGACTTAGGTAGAAAAAAAAAGTTAATCTCTGTAATGAAACTTGGGGTTGAATTCCTGCTCTACACTTAACAGCTGTGGGATTTGGGGCAAATCATTAACCCACTGAGTCTTGTTTCTTCATTAAATAATCCTACCCTACAGCATTGTTGTGAGGACTAAAATGGACTGAGATAACGTAAGTAATTCTACTCCTAGGTTAGGGCTTCCATAACATTAATTTTGTTTCCTATTGCCATAATATATTACCTTTTTCCTCAGTAGTTCCAGCGGCTTAAACACATAAACCACTTCTCATTTCAACAATTATTAGGAAGGAAACATGCAGAAACAGAAACAGGAATTGTAAACATAAGGTTGTTTGGTATTTCAGCAGAGAAACAGAGAAATTCAGTCTGAGCTCATCTTTCAAGGTGCTCCGAAAAGTTTGGTGACAATTTAGTATTACCCTGGATGCTAGTGTATGTTCAAGGCCTGAAACCATAGCAATTAAAAAAAAAAATGACTGTTTATGTAAGTTTTTTTTATTTCTACTGAGATCATGGCAACAAGCCTGTCAAGTGGACAGGGCTAGCTAGCATTACTATCTCCATTTTATAGGAACCTATAGATCAGAGGGATTAAGTGACCTGCCAGTGATTACAGGACTAGCTGGTAAGGAAGCTGGGCTTGAAGCCATGTCAGTTAATGACAAATTACATAGTATCTAAGTTTTTGAGAAAGTCTCAAGTAGTTAGATAATACTATTGAACAAATAAATATTTTATTTACAAGTAAAGATCTATTGCAATGAATACCACTGCAGAGATCCTATTTAAAAGGATCTCCATGCTATTTGAGAGGAGACTATGCTATTTGCAATACTGATTTTGGGAGAAGAGGATAGAAGTGTATGTGGATATTGATTCTGACCAAAAGTTTAAACAATATGCGTAATGTTTTCAAGGGCTTTGTATTCTGACTTGACTATGCATGGACTTTATGGTAATACACACATTGCTATTCTACCGTACCATTTGAAGGTGTCACTGAGTAGAATCCATATATAGAGCAGGCAATGTGTAAGTAAGTATACGGGTCTGCATTACTCAATCTCCTTAGCATACTAAGATTCTTGAAGGCACAGCCTATGCTTTATTTTCTAAGAAATATGGAATGCTTCAGGAATTTGTGCATCATCCTTTTTGTGCAGCGAGCGCCACCGCCTGTGCTTCTTCCACCCATTTTATAGTGTCTACTACTAATTAATGAATAAGCACATAAATGAGTAAATGAATGCACTTTCGTTAAGATTATCCTTTGTTTACTCCCCATTTCGTCAAAAGCACTTTTTTTACACCTGACCCTTGAAGGTCAACTTTTCTCTCCTGTCAATAAAAAATATTTCCACCCAAGCCCAGACTGTATTCCCTCAAGATCCTTTCTTCCCCAGGCCACCAATTTATCCCTTAAGCAACAGGTCAAAGTGACTCTCATAGTCATTTGGACCTTGACTATGGTGGGGTCCCCTGAACTGCTCACATAAATTTGCTTACAACCATTTCCATTATCTTATTCAGTTCTTATTAACCAAGCTTCTGATCAAAATCAGTACATACGAGGTTCTTTCTGGTGCTTCCCTTTACCAAGCTTTTTACTTCTGCAGCACCTCCCATGCACTTATTATAGTGTTCCACACTATTAGAAGAGATGAACTTTGTGATTAACCAGTTAATAAACAATAAAAAAATAGTAACAAAAAAGAAAAGAAAGAAATCTCCACAATTCTTATTTATATGTTGTCAATGTAGTGCTAATACGTGGCTGTTGGAAATAAGTTTCCTTTTTGGGTAAAAGGGTGAGAGTAGGGTTATGGAAAAAGAGAAAGGAAGAACTTTTTTTGCGCATCTACTTTATGTGATATACTTACTAAATTCACAAAAATCTTACAATTAAGGCAGAGAGAGAGTAGTTGTTTCTAAATATCCATTCTTGGAAAGTAATAGATTTTTTTTTTTGGAAGATTTTGAGTTTTATAGCAAACCATACTGTACAGACCCGGGGCCCAGCCCCGCTGAGTAATAGAATTTTTGGTGGGCACACTGCTATATAACTAAGGTTTACATTTCCCAGCCTCTCTCACAGCGCGGGACGGCGAGGTGATATGGGTAGAATGGAGGTGTGGAACTTGTGGCTTGTACTGCTCAAGGTAAGCAACATGCCCTCCTCTTTGCTTTCCCTCTCTCTGCTGGATTAAATGTTAACTTTTCATCTTGGGCCACATGGACAAGAGCAACACATTATGGATGGTAATAAGAGCAATAAGACTGAAATCATTAAAATCTAAGTCTCCAACACTGTGGAGTCTATACATCAGCCCTGGACTGTATACACTTAGTCACGTAAGTAAGAAAGAATTCCTATCTTGTTTATGCCACCATTATTTAGGTCTTTGTTACAGTTTCTGAAGAAAGTTTCACTCCCTGTGCAATCGATGTGAGTGGCCTCCCTGAAGACGTGCAACATGGCAACCTTGAACTGAACTTCCAACTAATAGAGTAAGGAGAGACAAATTCAGAAAGATTAAAAACTTCTTAAACTACTCTATGATAAGGTTAGAATAAGCCAAATCTACATGATACCAAACAGTGACAATACTAGATTCTAGCCCTCGGTTTTCACTTTGTGGATTGTTGAACAAAAGAAAAGTTCTACCACTTGGAATCCTACAGTGTGAGGAAGGTGGTTTCAATTCCTACCTCAAACAACAACAACAATAATGGCTGTGTGGGTATTGGGAAAAAAAATGGGTGTCTCCTGATTGTGTACCGTTCTTAGTGATAGTAATGGTAACATGGAATCTAATTTGATTGTACCATTGTACATTCGTAATGACACCAATATCACTGTGCGTAGATTTAATCTCGGTTTTTCTTCTCAATTCTCTTGCTCTGTCTCCTGGAACAAGTTTCTTCTTCCCATCTGCTATCCCCAACAAACCACCCAGGAAGGGGTAGGCAGGAGAAATTATTCCAATAAGAGCAACACTTGACATTTAACAAGGTTACGGATAGAGAGCTGTTGACATGAGTGTGAGCTGGTATTTATTTTGGAGAGAGAGAGAAAAGGAGAGCAAACAGTTACCGAGTACCTGCTATATGCGAAGCCCTGTTCCAGGCATCGACTAGTAAGTATATTGTGTAATTTAAGCCTTCAAATAGCCACAGGAGGTAGGTATTGTTTAAAAAGGAGACAATAGGCCCAAAATGGAGTAAGTTATGCTAGACCCTACATCAGTAAACCAATATTTAATACTTAACCTAATTGCAGTTTCAGTTTCCCAGGAATCTAACATTTTAAAATATACATATATATATTTCAGAGAAGGGAGAGGTAGAGAGAGCTAGAAACTTCAAACAATGATAGAGAATCATTGACCGGCTGCCTCCTGCACACGCCACACTGGGAATTGAGCCCACAACTCAGACATGTGCCCTGACTGGGAATCAAACCATGACCTCCTGGTTCATAGGTCCATGCTCAACCACTGACCCACACCTGGTGGGCAAGACTCTAACTTTCAACATGGAATGACCTGGTCAGCCCTACTGAGATAATCTACCCAACAGATACCTTTGGTTCCTCTTAGGAGGATAGCCTTCCTTGAAACAATGCACTCTTTGCTAATAATTTCCCTTTTTTCCTGCCCCTTTTGCACCTTTAAAAACTTTTCATTTTCTATAGCTCTACAGAACTCCTTTCTATTTGCTAGATGGGATGCTGCCTGATTCAAGAATCTTTCAATAGAGCCAATTAGATCTCTAAAATTTATTTGGTTGAATTTTTGTCATTCAACAGTATTCTCACTTTCTGGTGAGGAAAAAAAAAAGACAATATAAAGTCACAAAGCAGGTGACAGAGCAGTGATTTGAAACCAAGACTGACTATAAAATCCATGTTCTTTCTACTACACCTTGCTGCCTTTAAACTTTTTGAAGTCCTTTCAAAAACTGCATTTTCTTTATATATATATATATATATATATATATATATATATATATATATTATTGATTTCAGAGAGGAAATGAAAGGGAGATAGGAACATCAATGCTGAGAGAGAGAATCATTGATTGGCTGCCTCCTGCACGCCACCTACTGGGGATCGTGCCTGCAACCCGAGCATATGTCCTTGGCCAGAATCAAACCCGGGACTCTTCAGTCTGCATGCCAATACTCCATCCACTGAGCCAAACCGGCGAGGGCGAAAAACTACATTTTCTAATTTTCAAATACATTCTCCAGCAGGCTACCTCGGGTTTCTTAAATTAGTGAGCTCAAGTGTTCTAAAGAGCAGAAAGAGAGCAAGCCAAATACGTTTGGCAGCCTTTTTTTAAGCCATTGCTTGAATCATAGCTGCTAATGTCCCTTGGCCAAAGCAAGTCATGAACAGCCCAGAATCAGTGTGGGAGGGGACTGCACAAGGTCAGAGATACAAAGAGGAGGGGAAAAAAACAAACAAACTGGGGCAATAGGTCCATGGAAGGTGGGTTGCATATTAAACTAGGCTTAGAGTTTCCAGGGCAGGGTTGGATTGAAGGATAAGGCTGCCAGCAGGTACAGCGTTTTGTGAGAAAACTATGGGCTGCGGCTGAGAAGGACAGGACATGAGATCAGGAGGTATTTATGGGAGAAAATGATAATTAATTCTGGAACCCCTTTCAACGCGTGTGGGAGGTGCTCCCACATCAACAAGCAATTCTGACACACTCTACCAATAGATAGTGTCAGATCCCACAGGTTAAGGGCTCACTTCTGCCAACTGCTGCTTCCCTTCAGATGCCAGTCTCAAGTCCCGGTTATCACCTGGCATTCACAGAACTCAGAGAAACATTTTACTTACCAGATTTCTGGCTTATTGTAAAAAAAATATAATATTACAAAAATATATAATTAAAAATAAAAATATAATTCATGGAAGAGATGCATATGCCAAGGTATAGAGAAGGGGTATGGAGCTTCTAAGCCAGTGGTTCTCAACCTTCCTAATGCCGCGACCATTTAATACAGTTCCTCATGTTGTGGTGACCCCCAACCATAAAGTTATTTTCGTTGCTACTTCATAACTGTAATGTTGCTACTGTTATGAATCGTAATGTAAATATCTGATATGCAGGATGTATTTAGGCGACCCCTGTGAAAGGATCGTTCGACCGCCAAAGGGGTCGCGACCCACAGGTTGAGAACCACTGTTCTAAGCCCTCTGAGAGCACCACTCTCCCCATATATCCAGGTGTTCACCTATCCCCAATTACAGCTTTTTGGAACCTCCTGGGTTGCCCAGGAAGCCAAAAGCCAAAAACTAAATTAAAAAAAAAAAAGACAAACCTCCTTCCCATAAAACAAAACAAAAAAACACACCAAAAGCTAAGTGCCCGCGGGACTCTGTTTGGCAGGATATGCAATATTCTTTCTGGAAGAGGATATCTTCATCCTAGGCCTCAAAAGCAATGACCAGTACACAAATATAACTAGGAACTAGAGGAAGCTAGACTTTCATGAGGGAGAACCAGCACAAAAACAGACATTAGAAACAGTCTGGCAGACTTCAGATACTGGAACTCTCATACAGTGACCGTAAAACAATTATGCTAACTGGGTTTAAATCTATATTGAAGATACCTGCAAAGAATAATAAACTACGGCGATAAAAATGAAGTGGAACTTTTAGAAATAAAAAAAAACACTAATAAAAATTCCAACAACATTGGATGGATTTAATAGATTAGTCACAGATGAAAAGAAAATTAATGAAATATTGCCTGGCCAGTGTGGCTCAATGGTTGAGCATTGACCTATGAACCAGGAGCCCGGGTTTTGGGATCAGTCCCCAGTGAGGGGCATGCAGGAGGCAGCTTATCCATGATTCTCTCTCTCTCCTTCTCCCTTCCTCTCTGAAATAAAAATATATATATTTTTTTAAACAAAGAAATGTTGAAACCTTACTAGGTTTGATAGATTCTGACATTTTTCTATTACATTGTATTCTATCTTAATTTTGAAATTCTTAGATGGTTGAGAACCAAGAAACTAATTTTACCCGCCCATGCTGTCTTTTTTCAATATAATTTAAACTGATGATTGCTCCATTTAATGTAACAGTGCAGGGAAAAAAATTTTAAAGCTTTTATTATAAAACAAAGTTGAGGATTCAAATATATACATCTGACAAATCCCTTAGGTCAGTGGTTCTCAACGTTGGCTGCACATTAGAATCACCTGGGAATCTTTTTAAAATCCTGATTTCTGGGCCTCATCCTCTGGAAATTGTTTCTTTGTTACTAATGTTGTGGCTCCACCCCATAACAAAGAAACAGAATTTCCGGAGGATGAGGCCCAGAAATCAGGATTTTAAAAAGATTCCCAGGTGATTCTAATGTGCAGCCAACGTTGAGAACCACTGCCTTAGGTGCTGGTGTTGCTAGAATAAACCAAATGCAGTTGATTTCATTAATGTCTCCCCTGTGGCTTTTTCACTCTTGGGCAGAAAGAGGAATTTGACCAGGAAGAAGGCAAGTTTGGTTTTCAAGCTGGGTTATGTAGCCTTGGAGTCTATAACATTTTCCATTGGGAAACTTTAAAACTGGTGAACTGCCACTTATAAAAAAAACTTAGTCAAGGTTACTATACGTATAGAATTAATACAGAGTTTATTAGACTCAATATTATATTTAGGAGGGACTCACTGAATTCTACTGGTCACTAGTTTTCACCAGTCTGCAATTAGACAAAAATAACGTCTACAGAATTTTTCATAAAGCTGATTTATTTAAAAGGATTGACCTTTTGTGGCCTTCACAGAAAAAAATAAAAGGGCCCACCTTTCAGAGGATATGTTTTTATTTTTATTTGGGGGGCGGGGGTCTAAATAATTTTAGAATGAAATGATGCGGATAGCAAATGGCAGTTGTTTTTTGTTTTATAATGTGGTGAAATTAAAAAATTGCAGTCCTATTGGTTCCCCTAATTATTTTGCAAATCTGGATTGATTCATGAAGTTCAAAAACTGGGACCAGCACTTATGTCATCTACCTCTTATGTGTTCATCCAACAAATATTCTGAGGGCCTATTACGTGCTAAGAGATGGAGCACAGATATGAAGGAGACTGCACTGTGTGCTCACAGGGAGAAAGGGACCAGTTGAATCATTAGTTACTAAGAAGCTACGCAGGGCTAGGTTTCCTGGGAGCCTGTCTGGGGGGATCAATCTCTCACTGAACAACCTGAAGCTGAGCTGTCTTGAAAATGAGCAGATATTTGCCTGCTGATGAGGGAAAAGGAATGAAGGCAAGAGAAAACCATTTTGTTCAGGGAATTTTTAAATAGTTCTAGATGCCTGGTGTTGGGGTATCTCGTAAAGCAGTGGTTCTCAACCTTCCTAATGCCGCGACCCTCATGTTGTGGTGACCCCCAATTTCATTGTTACAAATTGAACATAATTAAAGCATAGTGATTAATCACAAAAGCAATATGTAATTATGTATGTGTTTCCCAATGGTCTTAGGCGACCCCCAAAGGGGTCGCGACCCACAGGTTGAGAACCCCCGTTAAAGGCTAAGATGTGGTGAGGATGAAAGGGATAGTGAGTAGAGCTTGATAAAGGTGTGCTTGTTAAGCTTGGCCAAGGACTTTAGTATTTTTTGTTTTAATTGTGGTTAGAAAAACAAAAAAAAAAAACCACACCTAACATAAAATTTACCATCTTGACCATTTAAGTGAACAGTTCAATAGCATCAAGAACATTCATATTGTTGTATTCATTTTTTTTCTGTGAACGCCACAAAAGGTCAGTCCTTTTAAATAAATCATATTGTTGTGAACTAAGGATTCTGACACTATCCTATAAACAAATGAGATTAATGGAATTATTGATTCCGGAAGATTTAGAAGATGAGGGGGGGGAGGTAGTAGGAGGTAGGGGATGGAGGCTAAAATTACTGGGAGGGATTGCAGGGGTCCTCAAACTACGGCCCGCGGGCCACATGCAAATACAAATATTGTATTTGTTCCCGTTTTGTTTTTTTACTTCAAAATAAGATATGTGCAGTGCACATAGGAATTGGTTCATAGTTTTTTTTAAAACTATAGTCTGGCCCTCCAATGGTCTGAGGGACAGTGAACTGGCCCCCTGTTTAAAAAGTTTGAGGACCCCGGGATTACAGGATTTCAAGGCTTGTGGGGTGTTGTGGGTGGGGATGTTTGTGGCTTGGTCAGAGGGTTTTTTTTTGTTTTTTTTCAGGAGGGGAAGTTAGAGAAGGGAACTCAATATATCCAAGCCTGCATGGGCCAGCTTTCCAGAGGCTGCTCACTTGAAGCTAATCGGCCACCTCCAGCCGGGATAGAATCTGTTAAACCCCTACAGTTGAAAAAAATTTGATTAGTTGCAAAAATTGAACAATTTGATTTCACACTGGAACCATAGTCCCTCTGGGAACCACTTAGCAAAATTCACTCAAAAAAACAAAAACAAAAACAAAAACACACCACCACCACCCCACAAAACTATATATCAATGTATGAGAAACGTATAGAAAAATATACAAATACGTGTACGGCTTCATGGATGTTCACAAAGCGAACATACCCCACGCACCAGCACCCATATCAACAAGTAGAACATTACCAATAAGTACCTCCGGAGTTACACTTATTTAATCCTACTAACAATCTTGTGACGTAGATTATATTACTATATCCATTTTATTATTCCTTTTTCTTTTTTTACTTTTCACTTTTTTTTTTTTTTTTTTAACTGACCTGGAATCGAACCCTCAATCTTTGGGTATACGGGACGATGCTCCAACCAACTGAAACCCCCAGCCAGGGCTACTGTCTCCATTTAAAATACGAGGAAACTGAAGCACAGACAGGTCTCAAGGCTTAAATACTGTTGACGAGCATTTGGACCTGGATCTGCCCATTCCAAATCCAATGCTCTGGGGAAGAAACAGGTTTACAGGTGAGATGGAGAGTTCAGTTTTGAACGAGGTTGAGTGGGCGCCTCCTTCCACGGAAACTTAATTCCGGGCACCGGAGCCACGGAAACCACGGTAACCGAAGCCCGCAGCCCGGCCTTCCGCGCCCCCGCCGGTGGAGCACAGTCACCCAGCGAGCAGTTTCACCACATTAGAGGGCGCTGTTGCCGCTGCAGTCGCGGGAGTGCCTTCCTGTTGTCGCGATGTTTCCGGGGCCCGAGAAACGCAGGGGTCAAAGGTCACGTCGACGGCGCGCCCCGCCCCATTTCATACGCCTAAGTTCTCGCGCGAGTTGCACTTCCGCCCTTTTGGCTCTCTGAGCAGCACCATGGCGGTGGGCAAGAACAAGCGCCTTACGAAAGGCGGCAAAAAGGGAGCCAAGAAGAAAGTGTAAGTGGCGACTGTCGTGGCTCTCCACTTTTTGGGGTTCTGCTAGAGTCGGCGGGAGGGATCTGGGTCGCGGCGTGGGCCGGATGGCGAGGATGCCGGTCGGATTGAGCTGGCTGTGCCGGGTTGGTAAACTCCGAACCGCGGCCTGGCAGATGTGGGTGCTGCGTCTCGGCGGGCCGGCTGCTTTTCCCCCGGCCGTCTGGGTCTGTGCGCACCCCTTTGAGCCCGGTGGCCGCCGCGACTCGGGCTGACGTGTTCCGTATTGTGGGCTCACGGGCCGCCTGGGTTCCACAGGTAATGGATTCCACTCCAAGAGCCGGAGTTGAGGAAGGCACTCTTGTCCACCCAGGACCCTCACCGCTCCTCTGATTGGGCCGGGTGGAACCTGGGCCCTCCAGGGGGGCTTTGTAAAAGAGCCTGGGTTACCAGTAGGTGTCTTCCTGCACCAGTCAATCCGTGCCTGTGCTTTGGGGGCAGTGCCGCCTGCGTGGTGGCGGGACCGATAGGGTGGGAAGTGTGTATGTACATTGGTGGCTTAGAGACCAACACTGCGAAGGGCTCGATTGACACACGCGCCCTTCACCTCCCTCTGGGAGGGATAGAACCGTCCACTGCAGTGCTTACAGGCTAGTTAGCCTTTTAAAATCATTAGAATGAGGAAAGCAGAAAAGTCAAGAATTATGTATGATTTGCGATAAAACTTTTTTTTTTTTTCCCCCAAATCCAGGGTTGATCCATTTTCTAAGAAAGATTGGTATGATGTGAAAGCACCAGCTATGTTCAATATAAGAAACATTGGAAAAACACTGGTTACGAGAACTCAAGGAACCAGTGAGTATCTTATTCTTGGTTTGGGCTTTTTAAAATTGGTCTGTAGGTCCTGTGGTGGGAGGAGGCTTTATAAAGAAATGTCAACCCTTGTTTGCAGCTTTGGCCCCTGTTGTGCTTGTTTTTGGGACACCACTTGTAGAAGCAAATTTTAGAATTTTGCATGGGTAGTTTTGAGCTTTTAATGGGCCCTGTCAATAAGTCATTGGTGTCCTTGTGGATTTGGTTAGCAAAAGTTAAGGTCTTTATATAGTTTACCATTAACTTTGTGAGCTCAACTTTATGCATGAACCTTACCTTTGTTGGCTTGACTGCTTCTGTGGTTTGTAACGTTAATAAGACAATTGATTCTTGTTTTATAGAAATTGCATCTGATGGTCTCAAGGGTCGTGTTTTTGAAGTGAGCCTAGCTGATCTGCAGAATGATGAAGTTGCATTTAGAAAATTCAAGCTAATTACTGAGGATGTTCAGGGCAAAAACTGCCTGACTAATTTCCATGGCATGGACCTTACCCGGGACAAAATGTGCTCGATGGTCAAGAAGTGGCAGGTGAGAACAAAAGTTCCTCAGAGTCATGGTGTCATTACAGCAAGGAGCGTATCATACAGTTGAGGTTTAAATTTCACTTTAAAACCTTGATATTTTCTTGCTTAAAAAATTTTGAAAGAATTTGGCACTTGAATTTGAGCAACAGCAGTGAGCAAGCCATGACCCTCCTATTTATTTAAATTGAGTTCAACATACAACATTAGGTTAGTGTGGGGTTTTTTGCTGCACAAATTAGTGGCTCATTGAGGAACGTCTAGATTTCAGGTTTTTAGTTTTGCCTGTGTTCGGAATGTCTTTGGACCTCAAAACCTAGTGGATTTTAAAGTAGAGGGTGGTTTGGGCTAGTCCTGATTACCTCTGGCCATACATTATAGCATAATAGTAGCATCGCCTCTGGTGTGGAGTTGAAATCTTGGCTCCATTTCCCAGTTGTGTTCTCTTTTGCCAAGTAACTTAAAGCTTGTTAAGCCTTAGTTTCTTTATCTCTGAAATATACGTAAGAGTGTCTTCCCATGGAGTTAGGATGAATTCCACATTTTTAGTACAGAGCTTGACACATAAAAGCATTTACTAAACGTTTGCATTGATTCAGATGCCTCTGGCTAACCAGTTTGGGGATATTTTGTATAAGGGAATGAATGATGACAAAATGTTTTGGTCTCATGATACATACTGATTATACCATTAACATTTATTTTTGACATTTTTCTAAGGTTATATGGCTGCATTTCTGGGAATGTTTTAAGGTCCTTTTGCTATCATGGTAATATTTATTTTTTAAAACCAAGGTGTAAACTTTACAAAATGCAGAGGAGGAGATTCAGTTTTTGTTTTTGTTTTTTAAATTTAGGCAGTAATATTACTAATGGATTTTTACATTGTGTTTTAGCAGAGAAATTGAATATTTAATCCTCAGCATGGTTTTAGTTTGGAACAGGACATTTAAAAGTATATATATGCATTTAGTGTTAATAACATTTTACTTATTTGGAACACTTTAAAGATGTTACAAATAAGTGTAGATATCTATATTGTAGAATCTCTCATAGAACTTATTTTCCTCTTGTGTTGCAGAGTTGTACAGCTGAGTTGAGGGGAAGAATGTTAAAGGCTGTCATGTATTTGTAGAAAGTGTGGGGGTGGGTGCTGTTGCCAGTAATGGTGAGGATAGAGAGGAAAGAGGAGGGAGGACTGTTGAGAGGACTTATTTAACTGGATATGAAGGATAGTAAGAAATTTGGTAAGTTCACTTCAAGGAAGTTAATTCTGGAAATTTTGTGTGTACAATATCTTTTTTTCACTAGACCATGATTGAAGCTCATGTCGATGTCAAGACTACCGATGGTTATTTGCTTCGTCTCTTCTGTGTTGGTTTTACTAAAAAGCGCAACAATCAGATTCGGAAGACCTCTTATGCTCAGCATCAGCAGGTTCGCCAAATCCGGAAGAAGATGATGGAAATCATGACCCGAGAGGTGCAGACAAATGACTTGAAAGAAGTGGTCAATAAATTGTAAGTTTCTTTTTCATCACACAACACAACCCTGAATCTCTGATTAACCCAAAGATGAAGGAAAGCATATATGACAAGGTGCAATCAAACCGGTGTTTCTGTCTGTAAAACAATCTACCTACATCCCTTGAAATGAAAGCATGCTAAGTGCTCTGTAAATGTGATTTCGTTTCTTTATCCTTTTTTGGATGAAGCTATTTTATGGCAATTAGTAAGCCTGGGAGCACAGAAATGCTTGTCTTAGAAAATACACTGAATAGACAAAACCCTCCACAACCAGAAATGTATGGGAATAAGTGATGACAAAATGTTTCGGTCCCAAATGATGTCCAGTGATAAAACTTAAACATTTTTCTGATGTTCCCATGCAGTTGGCTAAGAGGGTGTAATGAAAAAGGCATAAGGCTTGGACTCAGAAGGCTCAAATGTGGATTAACTAAGGGGAGAGGAGCTCCATGTAGATTGATTCTAATCTATTGTTACTGGTTTGCAGGATTCCAGACAGCATTGGAAAAGACATAGAAAAGGCTTGCCAATCTATCTATCCGCTCCATGATGTCTTTGTTAGAAAAGTCAAAATGCTGAAGAAGCCCAAATTTGAATGTAAGTAAAACACTGGATCCCTGAAAAAATTTATGTGGCCAAATAGCATTTTTTGGGGTGGCAAGATAATGGCTTTTTTCTATCATGCCTATACAGTATTGAAGGACCGGTTTCAAGATATGGTATGCTATAACAATTTTCTTCTTCCTTTTAGTGGGAAAACTCATGGAGCTTCATGGTGAAGGTAGCAGTTCTGGAAAAGCTACTGGGGATGAGACAGGTGCTAAAGTTGAACGAGCTGATGGATATGAGCCTCCAGTCCAAGAATCTGTTTAAAATTCAGACATTTAATGACAATTAAAAAAACCTATTTGTGATATTTTATTTCTGATCATTTAAAAAAATAATCTGGTGAATTATGCTCTGAATTGATAGTAATGTGAACTTTTCTGTGCTGTTGTGTGGATTTTACCTATTTCCCTAATTAGCTGAGAAAGGATAGTGATTATCTGGAGGTGTTAGAGATGGCTAACAAAAGAACATTTTTTAAATTTTTTTACAGAGAGGAAGAGAGAGGGATAGAGAGTTAGAAACATCGATGAGAGAAAAACATTGATCAGCTGCTTCCTGCACACCTCCTACTGGGGATGTGCCCGCAACCAAGGTACACGCCCTTGACCGGAATCAAACCTGGGACCTTTCAGTCTGCAGGCCGACGCTCTAGCCACTGAGCCAAACCAATTAGGGCGAAAACCGTTTCTGAACATAGTTTAAGTTTTGATGGTTTTTAAACCATCTGGAAAGATAGTTAAAATATTGCAGGCCCCTGCCCCTGGAGTCATGAAACTTTCATGTAATGCTGATGCCCAGGACCACTTTGAGAACCATTGTGACAGACCGACTAGCAGTGGTTCTCAACCTTCCTAATGCCGCGACCCTTTAATACAGTTCCTCATGTGACCCAACCATAAAATTTTTGCTACTTCATAACTATAATTTTGCTACTGTTATGAATCGTAATGTAACCATCTGATATGTAGGATGTATTTAGGCGACCCCTGTGAAAGCGTTGTTCGACCCCCAAAGGGGTTGCGACTCACAGGTTGAGAACCGCTGGACTAATGGAAAGGAAAGAATCAATTGGCTTTTGGTTTTTTGCTTTTAAACCCAAATACTATCTCCTGGAGCTTTAAAATGCCCCACTGTGCACATGCACTGTGAAGCTGAACTCAGCCAGAGAAATTGATTACTGGTGTATTAATAAGTGGCCATTTCATGTCCACTATCCAGTAGTTACTCCTCCACTCAGTCTGTTCTGTATCCTTCCTTTTTAAACCTCTTTGCACTCAGATGATTCCCATGACTCCACCTTGCCACTTACGGGTGTGTGCACATTTCCTGCCTTACTGAATTTTTCGGACAACTATCCCATTTGAACGTAGGACTTCCCTCCCTCCTGCTTAATTAAGCTCATTGCTCCAGCAATTCTCACCTTTGTCAGTATTCCTTCTACCAAAGCTAAGTGTTAACCATGTTTTTTGCATCTACTTTTTTCTTGAATCTGCTACAATTGGGCTCTCTTCCACACCACTCGAAGCTGTTGCTGTCAAGATTACCATTGCCTTTGTTGCTAAGTCCAGTGGTTCATTCTTGGCCTTTCATTTTACTTAGCTTGACCTCTATTAAGTGATATTTGGTAGTTGATAACCTCCAGTTTTTAATTGCCCTTAAAAATCTCACCTCAAAGTTTTTCTCACATTACTGGTTACTCCTTTTGCTAGTTCATCCTCAAACCTAGGCTTAGTCCTTGGACATTGACCAGTACTGAACTGAAAGTGACCTGTGCCCTTATGTGGGGAAAATGGGTCACAAGATGCCTCTATTTCTGGAGAGTTTTTAGCCCATGTATTTTCTCTATTGACAGCAACTCCAAGAATTAGGTCAGTTTAAACTCGCTAGTAATAAATAGTCTGGCCTTAGAATACATAGGGGCAACTTAAGATCTGCTCCTCCACCCCCCCATGGATTTATTCAGTCTGGGAATCTGAAGAGAATGAGGTCAATGCTATAAGTTGGCTACATCTGTTACTTTGAATCTTAATAGATAATAGCTTTAATTAAATGTATGAGATTATATAACCTTGTTAGATTAATCAGTGGCTGATGGAGGAGCATATGTAAAAATTAGAGGCCCAGTGCACAAAATTTGTGCATGGGTGTGGACCCTAGGCCTGGCCAGCGATCGAAGCATAAGCATCTGGCATGGAAGGGCAGGTCCCAGCTGACCTCTGGGTCCCCGTGCACTGCTCTGCCTGAGTCACAGTGCCTGAGTCCCCACAATGAGATGTGGAGAGCACGGCTGGACACAGCGGGCCGTAGTACAGCGTGGGCCTCTGGGCCACCCAGCAGCACCACATGGAAGCTGAGCGGGCAGCGTGCTCTCCTGGCCAGCCTTGCAAACTGGCTCCTGCATGAACCCATGGGGACCGTGACAGGCCCCCATGGTGCCTGGGGCAGCGGCCCGGCTCACCCGGAAGAGGCTGTGCAGGTGCATGGCAGGCTCCTTGTGGGTGCCCAACACCTGAGCGCAGGGAGTGGGGGGCTTCTCCGGCATGTGAGCCCTGATGTCCCTGGGGAGGTAGCAGGGGGAGAGAGCAAGTTTGGCAGACACTGCACTCTCACCGCACCTCTGTCCCTGTCACCTCCGCCTCCAGGTAGCCAGTGAGAGATCACAGCGCATCACTGACTGCCATGTTCAGCGCCACCCCCTGGTGGTCAGTGCATGTCATAGCGAGCAGTCAAATTCCTGGTCGGACAATTGCCTGAGGGGATAATTTGCATATTAATTAGGGTTTTATTATATAGGATTTTAGTTTGGCCAAGAACATGTCATGCAAAGGAGTGAATTGTGAGAGGCAATCAGCTATAGATCCCATGTCCCTGCATGCTCTTGTTGGGTATGTCAAGACTACAGTTCTCTGACTGCTCTTTATCTGGGCTATTTCTCAGGGTTGTATTTGCATCCACATGAGAAACCTTGAGGGGTGAGGTAATGTCTCCCCCTGGAAAAAGAGCAGACTTGCTTCCACTTAATAGTGGTAAATCTTAGTGTACCTCTTCTGTAATGCAACCCACTGTGATCACTTTGCATCACTTCTTTGAGACTTGAGGGGAAGGGAGACAAATGAGCTTGAACCTCTGATTACTGCTTTTGCAGTGAGTAATAAAGCCCTTTTTGAGTCTTGTGTCTTGCCAGCATCCATGAAACTGGCAGGCTGACTTTTTAAGCTAAGTTGGGTAAAATGTCAAAGCAGCCCATTTCCTGACACCCCCTGCCCAGTTAATTTTGAAAAAGCATTTCAGCATATATCTCTAAAGTGACTTTTAAAAATAGTATACATGCTGCTGAGGTGGGCACTCATGATTTCTTGCCCAGCCAGTGTGGCTCAGTGGTTGAGTGTTGACTTATGAACCAGGAGGTCATGGTTGGTTCCTAGTGGGGGGTGTACAGAAAGCAGCTGATCAATGATTCTCATCTCTGATGTTTCTACTTCTCCCTCTCCCTCTCTGAAATCAATATTAAAAAAAAAAAATTTCTTAAAGAGGAAACAACCAGTCATTAACTCTAAATTTATATAATTCCGTAATATCATTCCAGTCACACCAATTTAATGGGTAATTCTTTACTGGATATAATGTGGTAGGCAATGTAAGTGTGAAAGCTAAGAAGGGTAGCTTCCTTTTACTAAGAGTAATTCTGAAGTCAAAAGTCAGAATTACTGCTGGTGTCATTAGCTCTTAGAAGTTTATTTGCAGTACTGTAATTGTGTTGTATGAAAATATAACCACAATGGTGGCAACTGACAATACAAATAGACTGACAAAATGTTGGTAAGGATATGGAGTAACTGAAACTGAAACATTAATAGCGAGGTATAAAATGGTATAACCACTTTGAACAATGGGCAGCTCTTTTTAAAAAAGTATATATTTTTTATTGATTTTAGAAATGGAGAGAGAAACATCAATGATGGCCCTAGCTAGTTGCTCAGTAGTTAGAGTGTCAGCCCTCTGGGGTTGTGGGTTCAACCCAGGGCACATACCTGGGTTGCAGTCTCAATCTGTCTGGCCCCAGTTGGGGCGTCTGCAGGAGACAACCAAACGATGTGTGTCTCACATTGATGTTTCTCTCCATGTCCCTTCCCCCACTCCCACTTTCTCTAAAATCAATGGAAAATATCCTCAGGTGAGGATTAACCAAAAAAAAAAAAAAAAAAAAAAAAGGAAAGAAACATCAATGATGAGAGAGAATCACTGATCAGCTATCTCCTGCACATCCCCCCATTGGTGATCTAGCCCGCAACGTGGCCATGTGCCCTGACTGGGAATCAAACCGTGACCTGTTGGTTCACAGGTTGACCCTCAAACACAGCCATGCCAGCGGGGCATGTTTGATTTTCCAGGTAATGTAAATATAAACTGTCTACATAGAACTGAGAAGCTGAGCAGGAATGTTCTTCGATGAAATTCAAGGCTTTAATTCACTGTAACTTGTTCTAGTTCTATTATATCTAAGAAGTCAAAGTTGTACAGGCCAATGTGAAGGAGCTGTCTCCACCTCCCATAGTTCTTTTTCCCGTGTCTTGTCTGCCCTGTATGTTCCTTTTCCTATACCTCCCTAGGCAGCCTGGGGAAAGTGGTTGGCTCAGGGTTTGACAGAAGGATGACAAATAAGTACTGTATTAATAAGAAAAGAAAAAAGTTGTACAGGCCAATAAAACGGATCAATTATACTTGTTTAACTGCTAAAGAGAAATGTACCACTTCAGCACAACAAATGGACAAAGTACTGAATTGGTAAATCAGTGGAGCTAGGTTTTGCTTTAGGTTCTGCCATACCTGTATGGCCTTAGGCAAATTATTTAACCTCTACAGGTCCAGCTCTGGTCTGCAGGCTCTCCTCCTCTGTGGTGTAACAGGATGAACTTGCCATTAGGTGAGCAGCCCCTAGATGGTGCTGTTGTTCTGAGATAGGCTTTGTATTTTTCCCCCCTCTATAATTACAGTGAAGTAAAAAGGCATAGGTTAGAAAATGATTTCCTATTCTGGAAAAATTCAGTGTTAAGAGCTCATTCAATGGCATTCAAAATGACAATGAATTATAAGTCATATGCATGGCCCATATGCATCTGACATTAATTAAAAGGAATAAATCATTAATGAATATACCAAATATCTCTGTATACTATGCCCATATAGCCATCAGTATTTCTTTAGGTATATTTACCTAAGCCTAAGATACTAAATAAAAATGAAGTAATTATTGTTAAGAATATTGATGTATAAAAACCCTATATAAAAATATTTTTAAAAATACTAGTTCTAATAATAAATTTTGATGAATGCACTGATACTTGGAATGTTTCAGATTGTATTCAAAACCTGTGATTTCCATGAACACAATGAAAGATTATATTACCCCTCCAGCTATGTAAGCAAGGGCATCTTTTAATGAAATCTGTCTTCTGGTGTTTAAACAGGTAATCAAAGGATAATAATAATATGTTAAATGTTCTCTAGTTTTAATAAAAATTTTTAAAAAAGGAGTAGGCTTAGATGAACAATATCAAGTTTTCACTTAAAATTCCCAAAAGGAAAAATAATACATTCCTATTTTTCCTTATGACATTCACAAACTATAAAATTATGCTCAATCAATATACAGAACAAGAAAGTATCTATGAAAACCTGTACCAAGCTACATTTTGTCTTGTCACTTGAGTGAATAATAAATGACAAGCAAAAACTGTAGCATGACAAAGTGAAATGACATATAAACTGCAAATTTTTGTTTCAATAAAGATTTTTGTCAACAAATTAAGGAGGAAAGATATTACATCTCAGTGTATCCAAGATGGTATTGCTATATAAGTTACCCATCCATCTAAACAATCAACCTTTATTGATATTATATTGAGCAAAGGGCTGGAGTCATAAAGAGAAGATACCATTTCCATTCTCAAAAAAAAAAAAAAATCTAGTTTGAGAAAAGTACTTTGAAAAGTTCAGTTTATTATAATGTCAAGTAGATTTACAACTATTGCACTTATCATTCTGCTGACTGCCAAAATTTAAGAGGATATTTTTCTCCAATAAAGCTAAGTTTCCATGATTTTTTAATGTAAGATGTTAAGATTACACAGGCAAATATGTGTACCTCATGTCCTTTTCCAGACACACACCCTACTTATTACACAGCTTGCTGCAAATGGGAATTTAATTGGGATAATGCTTTAAGTCCCATTTCTCTTGAAATTACTTCAGTAAAATTTGACACGAGTTTTCTTTATATCGTCTTCTTTACCCAAAACAAGTAGAAGAAACAGCCCCCATATCAATTATAACCACATAACTGGCAGATGACCTTTAATCAAAGACGAAGTAAATAACTCTTCCCTTAGAGAACACCATCTCGTGTTTGACCATTAGCTGCCTAACTTTTTGGACAATGGGAAACAATAATAAAAGCTAAAAAGTGGCCCTGTATATGAAATTCTTCTTAAAAATCGAAGAGAGTCATGAACATTGTTGGGAAAATGTTTCACATTTCCAATGAAATTCTATTCCATTGATCTGTTTGGAAGATTGTCTTGAACCTGTTTGGCTTTAGCCCATAAACCAGTGATGGCGAACCTTTTGAGCTCGGTATGTCAGCATTTTGAAAAACCCTAACTTAACTCTGGTGCCGTGTCACATATAGAAATTTTTTTTAAAAATATATTTTATTGATTTTTTACAGAGAGGAAGGGAGAGAGATAGAGAGTCAGAAACATCGATGAGAGAAACATCGATCAGCTGCCTCCTGCACATCTCCTACTGGGGATATGCCCGCAACCCAGGTACATGCCTTTGACCGGAATCGAATCTGGGACCCTTCAGTCCACAAGCCGACGCTCTATCCACTGAGCCAAACCGGTTTCGGCACATATAGAATTTTTTTGATATTTGCAACCATAGTAAAACAAAGTCGTATATTTTTTATATTTATTTTATATATTTAAATGCCATTTAACAAAGAAAAATCAACCAAAAAAATGAGTTTGCGTGTCACCTCTGACACGCGTGTCATAGGTTCGCCATCACTGCCATAAACTGTAATTGATTCAGTGGCATGAAGAACTGCTTTTATCTTAAGCCTGGCATGCGTAACAGTGGATATAGCAGGAAAGTGTGTTTTTTTTTAATTTTTAATTTTTTATTTATTCTATAATTGTGAACGGATGAGCTGGGGAAAAAACAACAAAAAGTATCAGCCTTCAGTCTTCTTAAATTATTTTTCATTTGATTATATTGGGAAGAAATGAGCTGTGGGGCTTGGCATTGTTTTCCATCTTAACAGTTACTCTGTATTTGGGATAATGTGATTCATAATGTATCACTATAACAAGACACAGCTTTTATATATTACTGGGGTAACACAAAGAAAATGAATTTTTCTTTGGGTACCAGTAATTGTCAAAAGAATGATTGCAGATTCAGAAAATGTGCTTTATAACAACCCTGTATAAAGTTATAAATGGAGGAAAGAAGTAAGTACAGCAAGTATGTGGAAGAGTTAGTCATATTAGCAAGGCATCTCAGGATGGTTTTGGTTCTTTTGACTAAGATGCTTCAAATTTTAATCCCCTTCAAATTCTTGGACAAAGGGGAAATACTTATTAACACCAGAAGCATTTGGTGAGCATGAGCTGATTCTCCACGTTCTTACACAGGCTCCAACTAGTTAATAAACTACCCCCTCCTGAAACAAGGATTTGCCCTGATAATAAGGGAAATGTGCTCAAGCTGTTAGAATTAATTTGAATATCACAAATAAAATTTAGATTACCAACCATGTCTTGATGGTTACAGCATGTAGAATACTGAATGTCCTCTTTTTAAACTAAAAGAAAAAAAAGTGAAGAAGCACGTTTAATTGACTTTTGCTGATGAAAATAGATGTTAAAGCACAGCTTTTGTGCGTAGGCCTCCTTGTGCTGCCATGTCACCAGGCACTTTCCCTGGGGGAAGTGTTTAATTGTCTTGCTCATACAGCTGATGTTTTCCTTGGTAGAATACTTGCTCATGGGTTTTCATGTGTACGTTTCTACTGTGATGAAATCCAGACATTTTCTACTTTCAGAAAATTCTAGTGTACCATTACAGCATAGATATTTCTTTCAGTTTAAAAAATAGTGCAAAAAAACCGTATCTGATAGTCAAAGTAATAGTTCTTGTGCCAAGGGACACAGTCAAGCTTCACCTTTAGCCGACTTGTAAAACCTGAACATAGTTTTTGGGAAATATTCCAGATTTCCCCATTAGTTCTCCACTCATCCAGTCATCGTCTACAGATTCCAGCTCTGTTATTGTATCTCCAGCCTGTAAGAAGACAGGAATTGGAAATAATTTTTAGTTTCTGTTGAGTACAAGCATGCTAGGCAGTATCTGGAGAGGCTTGTATTCTCTGACTTGCCGACAGGATTAGATGATATACCACAAAGATAATCTATACCTAATGGATGCCATTCCTTTGCCATTGTCACCCTTGTTGCCCTTTTATTTTCCTGCTGTATTTTGTGCCCCCTAAATTCACTCCTAATTTAAATTCTTCTTTAATAAATAACAATACCAGCTATTATATATATGTATTTGTGTGTGTGTGTGTGTATATATATATATATATATATATACACATATATATATATATATATATATATATAATTTACTAACAATATATATATATATGTGTGTGTGTGTATACACACACACACACCCCTCATGCCCCATCTAACATTTATTGAGCACCCACTATGTTTCAGACACTGTTATTCTGGGCATTATGGATACATCAATGAATAAAGAAGCCATTCTAGAGTGGGGAGACAAATAAGCTGGCAGAGAAAGAAAGTGTGGGGTTGGTTGCTATCTCATTAGAGCAGTCAGGGGAGGCCCCACTGAAGGTGACATTTAAGCCAAGACTTGGAGATAAGTGAGCCATGTGCTTACTGTATGTCTTGTCCTATTTTATGTACTTTATAGGAATTAATTCATATACACAACAGAGCAGTCCTAGAGAGATATTTGTATAGATTTCCTTATTTTAAAGGAAAGGAAATTTAAGCTCAGATTAAATAATTTGCTCAGTGTCCCATGTCCAGTTAGTTAGTGGTAGAGACATGACTCAAATCTAGTGTGATTTCAGGGCCCTTATTGCTAACCATCAAGCAAAACATGGCCACCACATTTTACAGCGGACCTCTTCACTTAGAAAGGCTTTTACTGTAATTGTCTTTTTTTCCACATCCTGAGCATTTTGTACTGTACATTTACTCTTCCACATAATGGTATTCTCTGCCATTTGGTTTATTCCATCCTCCCTGGCCTCAATAGCAAATTTGCATTCTTTCCTGTCTTAAAGAGCTTCACTGACCCAGAACACTGATTTATTCTCATCAGGACAGTCAAAGGGACTGTGTATCTTATTCATGTGTAAATTATAATTCCTCAGCAGATGACATCATTTTTGAAATTATCTCCTGGAACTATTTTGTTCTTTATTGTTTCTAACCATCTCTTAGAATCTGGGTTTAAGATTCTATAATGGTCCAAAATGATCCTGGCTACTTGAAAGATTATCAGGCTAAATGGATTTATTTGTAGCCCTAGTACATAGCCCTCTGGAAAAATGGTTTGATTTAAGGCCTTTCTTTATGGAAAATGGAAAGGAAAAATTCTGACTATCAAATGTCATTAATTTACTCTGCTAAAATCTGTTATACTTCCAGCTACTCAAAGTTTCTATTATAAAAAGTTCCTTCTGGTTCCTAAATTATAACATAATGGCTGATTAAAACTATTTTCCTTAGCTCTGTTCCATATATACATAGTATGTCAATTTTTCTGAGGGCTAGCACACTTTTAATATATTTTTTTTATTGATTTTTTACAGAGAGGAAGGGAGAGAGATAGAAAGTTAGAAACATCGATGAGAGAGAAACATCGATCAGCTGCCTCCTGCACATCTCCCACTGGGGATGTGCCCGCAACCCAAGTGCATGCCCCTGACCGGAATCGAACCTGGGACCTTTCAGTCCGCAGGCCGACGCTCTATCCACTGAGCCAAACCGATTTCGGCAGGGCTAGCACACTTTTAAAAAAGCTTTATCTACAAATATTTTGTGGATATTTATTAAAATATTAATGATCAATATTGAAGGCAGTGCAGAATCCCTTAACTCAAACCTCTAGAACTATCTTGCTTAGAGTCAGTCATTTGTAAAACAATGACCACCTATTTCTTTCTTTTTTTTTGTTTTTTTTTTTTTGTTAATCCTCATCCAATGATATTTTTCTATTAATTTTTAGAGAGAGTGGAAGGGAGGGAAGAAAGAGAGAGAGAGAGAGAGAAACATTGATGTGAAAGAGACACATGGATTGGGTGCCTCCCACAGGCGCCCTGACCAGGGCTGGGGAAGACCTTGCAACCCAGGTATGTGCCCTTGACTGGAATCGAACCCATGGCTCTTTGGTATGTGGGCTTACACTCTAACCATTGGGAAATACTGGCCAGAGTGACCACCTATTTGCTGAAAGATACTGTGAATTGTTATTGATATGCCTAACTTAAATGAATGCCAAAATAACATCCAAAAATTTTGAATCTATATTGTTCACTTTAAGTAACAATCCATGTACAGATAAAAGAAATGAATTTTGAGCTACTGGGGCAACAACTTAGCTTCCAAACATTTGGATTATAAGAACCAAGAACCTTTAGGAATAAATAAAAAAAACAAATAGATAAATGGATATAGGGTTACCAAATTATAATTTTGCATCAGAAATATCTATCATTTACTAACAGTATTTTATCATAGAAATGACATTTTAATATGAAAAAGATAAAAGAAATTCTCAGAAGGAACACCTCACTACAAAATAGGAAAGTTAACATCCTTATAACTGACATATCTCAGCATACCCCTTTTACCGACTCCCCAAAGGTCTGCACATACCCAATATCACCTAGTTTTACTCATTTTGTTATAGACAGGTGAAAATGTTGTTTGGGCACCCATTGTTTTAAAACTCATCTTGTCCAATCACTCCTTGATGCTTTCATTCTTTCTGTGGCATCTTAGCTCTCTGAATACCTCCAATGATGGAGAATTTGCTGCCGTCTGATACAGGCTCTTCTGAGAGCAATGACTACTAACCTTACCCTTCTTCCTCTGGCACAGTCCCAAAGTATTACAAAGGTGGCTTTCCTCTGACTATGGTCCAACTATGGACTGGGGAAACAGGATCATGAAAACATTCTGTTTTTACTTAAAAAAGAGGCACTTTTTAAAAAATTGTTTTATTGCTTAAAGTATTACAAAGAGTATTATATATGTCTCCTTTTTTTTCTCCCCTTGACCCTCCCCTAGCTTCCATGGCCCCCAGTGTCTTGTGTCCATTGGTTATGCTCGTATGCATGCATACAAGTCCTTCGGTTGATCTCTTACCCCACCCCCCCAACCCTCCCCAGCCTTCCCGCTGTAGTTTGACAGTCTGTTCGATGTTGCTCTGCCTTGGTATCTATTTTTGCTCATCAGTTTATAATGGTTTTAATTATCCATAAATGAGTGAGATCATGGGGTATTTTTCTTTCACTGACTGGCTTATTTCACTTAGCATAATGCTCTCCAGTTTCATCCATGCTGTTGCAAATGGTAAGAATTCCTTCTTTTTTTTACAGCAGCATAGTATTCCATTGTGTAGATGTACCACAGTTTTCTAATCCATTCATCTGCTGATGGGCACTTGGGCTGTTCCCAGATCTTAGCTATGGTGAATTGTGCTGCTATTAACATAGGGGTGTATATATCCTTTCTGATTGGTGTTTCTGATTTCTTGGGATATATTCCTAGAAGTGGGATCACTGGGTCAAATGGGAGTTCCATTTTTAACTTTTTGAGGAAACTCCATACTGTCTTCCATAGTGGCTGCACAGGTCTGCATTCCCACCAGCAGTGAACGAGTGTTCCTTTTTCTCCACATTCTCTCCAGCACTTGTCGTTGATTAGTTGAGGATAGCCATTCTGACAGGTGTGAGATGGTACCTCATTGATGTTTTGATTTGATTTGCATTTCTCAGATGATTAGTGACTTTGAGCATGTTTTCATATGTCTCTTGGCTTTCTGAATGTCCTCTTTTGAACAGTGTCTATTTAGGTCCTTTGCCCATTTTTTGATTGGATTGTTTATCTTCCTTTTGTTAAGTTGTATGAGTTCCCTATAAATGTTGGAGATTAAACCCTTATCGGAGATAACATTGGCAAATATGTTTTCCCATGCAGTGGGCTTTCTTGTTGTTTTGTTGATGGTTTCTTTTGCTCTGCAGAAGCTTTTTATTTTGATGTATTCCTATTTGTTTATTTTCTCTTTAGTTTCCAATGCCCTAGGAGATGTATCGGTGAAGAAACTGCTTCAGCATATGTCTGAGATTTTGTTGCCTTTGGATTCCTCTAGTATTTTTATGGTTTCCTGACTTACATTTAAGTCCTTTATCCATTTTGATTTATTTTTGTGTATGGTGTAAGTTGGTGATCTAGTTTCATTTTTTTGCATGTATATGTCCAATTTTCCCAACACCATTTATTGAAGAGACTGTCTTGACTCCATTGTATGTTCTTGCCTCCTTTGTCAAATATTAATTGAGCATATTGGTTTGGGTCGATTTCTGGGCTCTCTATTCTACTCCATTGATCTATATGTCTGTTCTTGTGCCAGTACCAGGCAGTTTTGAGAACTGTGGCTTTGTAATACAGCTTGATATCTGGTATTGAGATCCCACCTACTTTGTTCTTCTTTCTCAGGATTGCTACAGCTATTCGGGGTCTTTTTTTATTCCAGATGAAGTTTTGGAGAGTTCACTCTAGGTCTGTGAAATATGCTGTTGGTATTTTAATGGGAAGTGCGTTGAATTTATAGATTGCTTTGGGTAATATGGACATTTTAATGATGTTGATTCTACCAATCCATGAACATGGTATGTTCTTCCATCTGTTTATGTCTTCCTCTATCTCTTTTTTCAACATCCTGTAGTTTTCTGAGTAGAGTTCTTTTACCTCTTTAGTTAAGTTTATTCCTAGGTAGCTTAATTTTTTTGGTGCAATGGTAAATGGGATTGCTTTTTTGGTCTCTCTTTCTGAAAGTTCACTATTGGTGTATAGAAATGCAATAGATTTCTTGGCATTAATTTTGTATCCTGCTACATTGCCAAATTCATTTATTAAGTCTAATAGTTTTTTGATGGAGTCTTTAGGGTTTTTTATGTATAATATTATGTCATCTGCGAATAAGGACATTTTTACTTCTTTTCCAGTTTGGATGCCATTTATTTCTTCTTCTTGTCTAATTGCAATGGCTAATACTTCCAGTACTATGTTGAACAGGAGTGGTGAGAGTGGGCATCCTTGTCTTGTTCCTGTTCTTAGGGGAAATGGTTTTAGTTTTTGTCCATTGAGTATAATGTTGGCTGTGGGTTTGTCATATATGGCTTTTATTATGTTGAGGTATGATCCTTCTATTCCCACCTTGCTGAGAGTTTTTCTTAGAAATGGGTGTTGGATTTTGTCAAATGCTTTTTCTGCATCAATTGATATGACTGTGGTATTTTTCTTTCAATTTGTTTATGTGATGTATCACATTTATTGATTTGCGGCTATTGTACCATCCTTGCATCCCTGGGATAAATTTATTCTTGGTTCTTACGTAAGTTATTGATTTTTTCATCCATTTCTTTTTGATTCTTACATAAGTTGTTGATTTTTTCCCTCCATCCAGTTTATGCACTCTAGGACCCTTAATCTGAATTCTTTTTCTGACATGTTGCATGCCTCTGTTTCACTTAGCTACTTTTCTGGTGCATCCTCCTCTTCTTTCCTTTGGGAGTTTCTTTGTCTACCCATGTTTGATCTCACTGATAGATCTAGATGTTGAGTCGTTTAGGGGCTGCTCCTTTGGTGGCTGTGGCTCCTTGGGCTGCGGTTGCTCCTCGGGCAGTTGTGGTAGCAGTTGCTCCTCAGTTGGCAGCAGCTCCTCTGGTGGGTGCTGTTCACAGCCGTGGTGGCTCCTCTGGCTGGTGGGGGGAGGCTTCTCACACAGCTGCTGTTTCTCAGACAGAGGGTGTGCTGACCACGAGGCTGCTGTTTCTTGGATGGGGGAAAGCTACACACGCAGCTGCTACTCCTTGAACTGGGGCGGACTGCTCACGTGGCTGCTGTTCCTTGAATGGGGGCTGGCTGCACGCTGCTGTTGTTCCTCTGATGTGGTGGGCTGCTTGTGCAGCTACTGCTCCTTGGATTTGGACAGGTTGATTGCAAGTCTGCTGCTCCTTGGATAGGGGTGGGCTGCTTGCACGGCTGCTGCTCTTTGGACGGGGGTGAGCTGCACGCGTCGCTGCTCCTCCTCTCCAGGTGTCAGGTTATGTGGCTTGCTCTCTAGCACTTTAGCCAGACAGGATAAAATTCACCTTAACAAGACATGATTCAAGGGGAACAAAGCATGAATGTACCCATGACACCGATAACCCCTATATAAGTGACCACCTGAGAAAAGAGAATTAGGGGAGAGAAAAGAGAGTACAAATGATATCTAAGAGAGAGAGAAAAAAAAGAAGAAAAAAACGATAGGAGAGAAAAGAAAAAGGAGAATATATATATATATATATATATATATATATATATATATATATATGTAGAGAGAGAGAGAGAGAGAGAGAGAGAGAGAGAGAGAACACCACAGAACCAATAGATAAACCAAACAAATACAAACACCAAACACCCAGTAAAGTGGGTGGGGGCAGAATCTGTAGAGGCTGAGCTGATATCAAGAGGCACTTCTTTGATGAAGTAAGATTAAATTGTAATTTTCTAAAAGAAACCCCAAAACGACCCTTGGAAAAGTAGCTTAACTTTTTGGGATCATTTCCTGGCCAGTGTCTTCCTGGACAAGACTCACTCAGTGTCTTATGAGGCCCTGGTGCAGTGGCCAATTGCAGCAGGTACCTGACTTCTCCATTGATTTGATAGACATGACAATAGCAGGCAACAATGGCCATATAGAGAATCATCCTTTATTAGGTCTACCAATGAAAACTCCAATATTACTAACATCGAATGTTACAAGGCCTACAAATAAGGAATTCGTTTGGGGATTGTGGGGTTATCAAGCCAATTCAGTTTTATTTGAGTACCTAAATGCTTTGCTGATATTTGCCTAATCTTTTTCTTTGGATATAGGACATCAGATATGTTCATACTTGGCAAATAGTCAATATACCACCCAGATGTTCCACCCTTCAATGGGAGATATTTCAAAATTTATAATTGCTTAATACAGGAACTAAAAATGTACATTCTGACCTTGAAGGAAAGCTCATCTTCATTGTCCCCATGGAAATCATACAAGGCTTTGGCCTTCCTCCCCTTCAGTGCTAAAGGAGACATACTTTTCATGTCAGCTGTGGAAACACCAAAATACAGAACATACTAAAACACAAATCCAACATTTTAAGAAACCTCCTTGTTATCCCCAGGACAAAATATTTTCAATTTATTCAAAAATAATGTTGAATTTATTTAACTTGCAAAAAGATGAAGGAAGTTCTCTTAGCAGGAAAAAAATTATCTATCTATATAAAAGCCTAAGCTACCATTATAACCGAATGGATGACCGAACAGGCTGTGTGGGGCAACCAGGCCAGCAGGGGGGTTAGTGAGGGGCGACCAAACGACCAAGCAGCAAGCTGCGTGGGGCAACCAGGCAGGCAGGGGGGGCAATTAGGGGCAACCAGGCCGGTGGCGGGGGGGGGAGGTGTAGTTGGGGATGATCAGGCCAGCAGGCAGAGGCAGTTAGGGGTGATTAGGCTGGTGGGGGGGGGCAGTTAGAGGCGATCAGGCAAGCAGGCAGGTGAGCGGTTAGGAGCCAGTGGTCCAGGATTGTGAGAGGGATGTCCGACTGCTGTTTTAGGCCCGATCCCCAGGATCAGGCCTAAACCAGCAGTCGGACATCCCCCAAGGGGTCCTGGATTGGAGAGGATGCAGGCTGGGCTGAGGGGACCCTCCCCCACCACCTGTGCATGAAATTCTGTGCACCAGGCCTCTAGTAGAAATATATTATAGAAATATATTTGTATGTTTCTAAAAAAATTATAGAAAATTGGCCATTATCAAATGAAGGCATTTTTATCTTTTTCCCCCCTATAACTCAAACAAAGTATCAAGTATGAAGAAGAGCTTACAAAACTTTATGAATCAACTGTTTAAAATGAAGGCAAACAACTTAAACTGATCATGGCCAGAGGGAAAAGAAATATATATTGCTTTAAAGGTCTTGGGCTCCCCTTAGAGTGAAGAACCACTTCCCGGAGTTGTTGTACCTGGGCAGGGCCGCACAAAGACTGCTGGGAAGATCCCCTCCCTGTCTCGCAGTCTGCCCTTGTACCAGTCAGAGTCCAGCCGCTGTAGGATCAGGATCCGTTCTCCCCTCCTGAAGGGTAAGTCATCACTGGTCTCCGCTGTAAAACTGTGAAGAGCTTCACACCATTCTCCAGAAAGACTGTTATCCTGTTACAAAACAGAGGTTTGATAAGACATTTAAGATTTTATTTGAAACTAGAGGCCCGGTGCACGGATTCGTGCATCGGGGAGGGGGCATCCCTCAGCCTGGCCTGCGTCCTCTCGCAATCTGGGACTCCTTGGGGGATGTCTGACTGCCAGTTTATGCCTGATCCCTCAAGGGATGTAGCAGTGTGCCAAGAGGCAGGCAGCCAGGGAGGAGCCCGAGCCGGTGCCATGCAGCTCGCGCTCATCCTGGCCGGTTGTGCCTACTGTCGCTGCTCAGTAGTACTGCCGCAGAGTCAGGAGACGTTCCGCCACCGCAGCTGCGCTTGCCAGCTGTGAGCCTGGCTTCTGGCTGAGTGGTGCTCACCCTGTGGGAGTGCGCTGACCACCAGGGGGCAGCTTCTGCATTAAGCGTCTGTCCTCTGTTGGTCAGTGCACATCATAGCGACTGGTCAATTGGTCATTCTGGTTGTTCCAGTCATTCGGTCTTAACGGTCACTTAGGCGTTTATACATCTAGATTTATTTCTGCAGAGCTTAAAAAATGGTGGGGAAAAAGCTAAGGGGTCATAAGATTTCAAAGCCTGAAGCTTTCTTTAAATCACCCAACAATTTATGTTGCTATCAAGTTTCAGAAATAAAAATTTCCAAAAAGATTTTATCTTTGAAATATAATTCTATATGACAGATGTGATAGAATTTGTGGCTTTCCTGCTTTTAAAGGGTATATAATACTTAAGAAAAAACTTTTTTCTAATTATGATCTATGATATTAGTTCTATCTTAAAAATTAGGTAAAAGCATACAGTATTCATATATAGTATTTATTACACTATGAAAGAATTCTGGAAAACAATTTCCAGTGAAACTCTTTAAATTATGAAGGCTCATGCCAAAACCGGTTTGGCTCGGTGGATAGAGTGTCAGCCTGCGGACTGAAAGGTCCCAGGTTCGATTCCGGTCAAGGGCATATACCTTGGTTGCAGGCACATCCCCAGTAGGAGGTGTGCAGGAGGCAGCTGGTTGATCTTTCTCTCTCATCGATGTTTCTAACTCTCTATCCCTCTCCCTTCCTCTCTGTAAAAAATCAATAAAAATATATTTTAAAAAATTAAATCTTTAAAAAAAAAATTATGAAGGCTCATAATGGGCAGTCTGTTAGTTCCTAGGTCTTTACTTGATTCAGAAGCTATCAGATTCCATGGCACAAGACTTCATTAATTCACTATTAATTTTATAAGGCGTAGTTAGCACTAAAGCTGGCAGAATAACCACCCAAATATGGTGGGACAGTATGGTGGAATGTACCAGCAAGAATGCTTTCATTTCTACCAAGTTAGGATGGGAGCCCTATGTTCAAGAAACAATCAACTGAGCTACCCCTACCCATCCAGGGCTAGTATGTAAAAATTTTACTCGTTTTTTCTCTCTCCCATTAAAAAAATAATACAAATGCTCCTAAATATTAGGTAAGTTCAGAAATGTATGAAGAAGCAGGGGAAAAAACCTACCCACCCATAATCTTACCTCTTAGGGAAATATGAATATTAATAAATATATTTCCTTGTAGTCTTTGTATGCTATATATTCAATTCCCTATAACATTTTCTTCCCATTATGTTTATTTTATAAAACTAGTTTTTCATGGCCTCAGAACATTCTACCATTAATGATCATATTTAGGTTGGTTCCAATTTTTTTTCCCTATGATAATAAAACCACTATGACTATCTTTGTGACTAAAACCTTCTCTTTTTTACCCTATTTGGAGGGTAAAAATATAAAAATAATCATTTTTACTTTCTTGTTTTTTAAAAAATATATTTTTATTGATTTCGGAGAGGGAGAGAGAGATAGAAACATCAATGATGAGAATCATTGACCAGCTTACTCTTGCATGCCCCCCACTGGGGATACAGCCTGCAAGCTGGGGCACGTGCCCTGACTAGGAATTGAACTGGTGACCTCCTGGTTCATAGGTCGATGCTCAACCACTGAGCCACACCAGCTGGGCTGTACTTTGTTTTTAATACTCAAATAATTACTTGTTTATTGTTGAGTTGTATTGAATCTTTGTTAACTAGATAAGTTAAATGGTATTTCATCATTGCTTTATAAGGCATTTTGATTATTAGTAGGGTTAAATATTTTTTAATATCAGCCACTTATACTATCTCTTTATCTCTTCTATTCTCCAATCATGTCTTTTCCCCCGTTTTCTATCAGGGTTTACATTTCTTTCTAATCCATTTGTATGAGCTCTATATGCAATAAAGATGTTAACCATTTGCCCACAGAGGTGGGCAAAAGTGGGTTTCCAGCTGTAATACAAATAATATAATAACCCTATTAATAAAAGCCTATGTGGTCGTCATGCCCTCATGCTGTGACGCCCTCATGCCGTAGTGAGCGGTCACCAGGAGACTGAGTGCGTAGTGGGCACATATGGGCGGGCAGGGCTGTGTGCGCATGTGGTTGGGCGGGGGCTTGACGCTGTGTGTGCGGTGTGGAAGGGGGTCCTGTGGCTCCGTGTGGCAAGGCCTGGGGGTCCTGTGGGTCTGCGCGGTGCAGAGGCGGGTCCCGCGGCTCTGGCCTACCTCTTTGGGGCAATCCATCAAGGAGCCCTGGATGGGTGAGCAGGGCCTACCTCTTTGGGGCGATCGATCGCGGGGCTCCTGCACTGTGAGAGGGCAAAGGCCAGGCTGGGGGAGCTCCCCCCAACCCCCACTGAGTGCACAAATTTCGTGCACCGGGCCTCTAGTTAATACATAATGATACAAGAATAAAATCTGTGTTTTGTGTACTCACAATATAAATCTACTTTTGCTCATCCCTGTATTTATTTCAAATATTTACTATATGAATTGAAAAATGCTTTTATAACATTCTCTCCTGATAATTACAATTTTAATATCCTTCCCAGAGTTGAAACCTGGCTTTCATTATAGTTATCTATCCAAGCAGCCTACCTGAGAATTTGCTCCAGAATCTTCTTTTTTGGTCTTCAGTGGTACCTTTGTGCCTATGTTAAAAAAAAGTCAAAACTTCAGATGTAAAGACCATATAGTATTGGAGAAAAACCTTAGGGGAGAGTGAAAAGTCTGGGGTTGCAGACCAGTCTCTTCATAATTCTGACCAGGCACTGTCCTCTCTGGGCTTTTTCCCTTTTTTGTACAGTGAAGGAAGATACCATTAGTTATACTCTCTATCCCATTTCTGTTTAAAGGTCTATGATTATCCATATGCCATTTCTGATATGAGGCTATTGCTATTTACCTAAAATACCAACACCAGCTCTCTGAGAGATTACTTCAATAAGAGCTATCCCACACAAATGACCATTTTTAAATAATTTCTCCTTCTATCTTAAAAAATATGGCAATATGGATTATTATGCAGCTCAAGCACTATCCTATTATTTAGTTTATTTCAATTAAGACAGAATATGATAAAAAACGATACTCTCTGTACTCACTGAAAACATTTGTACCAGAGGTGGGTTGATCCTCAACAAGTTCCACAAGGTTAAGGGGGGAAGTCCTAGTTCTGCCTCGAGGTTCTCCTCCAGCCCATTCTTCATTCACATACTCATTAGGAACAATACTTTCTCCCTCCAAGAAACTTAGCACATCCTTCTGGTCTCCAATATATTCAAACTGAGTGCCACATCTTGGACCTCTGAACAAAGATTACATTTGTGGGTTAAACTAGAGAGTACTACTTTTTCAAAATGCTTTAAAACCTTTCATTCAGTCTTTCAATAAATATTGTGTTTACTATGGAACATGGTATACTAGACACAATTTAAACTTTTCCATGATAAAACTTTTTCAGATATGAACGTGTTCACCTAGAAAGGCTAGTCAATGTCACAGAGACACGCAGAATTCCATAAGCTGGTGGTCAGTTTGCACTGCCATGTCTCATGAGCAGTCTCTACATCTTTGTATTCCTGGACCACAGTAATCCATGGCTCAGTCTGAACTCTCTCAGTTATAAATGCACTGAGTTTAGGAGTGCTAACCCTAAGAATCTCAGGGCAAGACATCAAACTTCCATGACAGAATGCAACGGGCATCAGCTGGGCAGACTCAATGCACAATCAATGTTGACTCAATCATGAGTTGTATACATAGATGAATGATCTTCAAAATTAGAAGGTTCGAATAAAACAGAAACTCAGCATATTATCTTATAATACTTAATCTTTTACCTAACTCTGTTGTTTTAAAAATGATTTTTGTATCTCCTTTAAAAAAGGCTTAATTTCTGATAATTAGAACAATCCTTAAATGGTCAGCAATTCTGACTGAAAATAAGAGATAAAACTGTGTTACTGGAAGGCATGATTTAATACCAAACCTTCCATTTGAGGTGTTAGAAAGGAAGTTTCAATAGCAACAGGCTAAGGAGATGCGAATGCCTGAAAAGAAAAGGTTGGTACAGTCTCCAATCAGGTTCTGATTTAAGTCAGGTCAATGGACTGAGGGGCTGAGAGAGCCCACTTCAGATCCAACCTGCTGACACATTAAACACGGCTTAAAAATAGGAGGAAAAACTGAACCTGAAATAGAATTCCACTATTGTGGCATCAGTTTTCTTATTTGTGGTAACCTTTGCATTTATTTTCTAAAGCCCTCAGGGAGCATCTACATATGTCTGACCTATTCAAAGACAGGTTTACAGTCTTCAGCAAGTAGTGAAGTCTATTATTTTGCTCATTTAACTGGAACATAAAGTTGCACTGTGGCAGTGTTTTAAATCATACAAAAAAGTTACAATGATGCATAGAAAGGTCATTAATTCTTCAGACATAAAGGAAGACCCCTCCAACTTAACTCTTCCTTTAGTTTCTTCTAGTTCCTCTTAAAAACAAAACAATACAAAATGTCTAGCTGTTTTTGTAGGGTTCATATTTCTATAAGGTTAAATATTTTCTATGACAATAATTTTGAACCTTCTAAAAATGTGTTAGTAGATAAATACCAGCTGGCCCAATAGATTACACTGGATGACAAAGTGTCTCTGTTTAAGCCATGGCGAGGCGGTGGGAAATAGCAAGGTGGACTCCTTGTGCTGTCTACATGTCCTGTATTGATATGAGGAGTTGCTTAGGTCAGCTTGTACCAGCACGTTGAATTTTCATTAGCATTTTAATCCACTATGGCTTTTAAACAAGTACACTTTTCCTCATGAATCAAAAGACACACTGGGAATAAATAATCACACATCTGAAGTGTATAAGCTTGGTAATTATGATATAACAACAGGCCTGGTTCATGGGATTCGTGCACTGGAGGAGGTGTAACCTGTGGGGACGGGCTCACTGTGGGAGTGCTGCTCATCCTGGTCAGCTGAGCAGCTGTGGACCTGCCCTATGAGCGACTCAGCCCAGTCAGCCGAGTGGTGCTCCCACTGTGGGAGCGCACTGACCACCAGCGGGCAGCTCCTGCGTTGAGCATCTGCCGCCTGGTGATCAATGCGCGTCATAGCAACCAGTCGTTCCAGCGTTCAGTTGATTTTCATATTAGGCTTTTATTATATAGGATTGGTCACCTCCTTTGCATTTTGTGCAAAAGAACACAAATAAAACTTACTTATTAACACAATGAGATGAAACTGATTCTCTTTTCCCATTTCCTCCTTCTGGAACATCAATCTAGTAAAGACAAATCAAGGCAACCATTGTATTTTTTTCAGATTTTAATAAGATGAATTTAAGGCTAGGTAATTAGAAAATACATGATTGAAATTAACAAGTTTAGACAGGTGTTTAACTGGTTAAGTGGTACCATACGTGCCAAAGTTAAGAAATCCAGAATTTGGTTTTAAAAACACACACACACATAACTTGTGAGGCAGCCTTCCTTGAATAGCCAACCAATCCATTTCTTATTTCCTGGAATAAGCATATTAATATCATTCCACCCCTGACTGAATTTTCTCTATCCCATATCCCCTAAGTTGGAAACTTCAGATGAGGAGGACTTAAATTAGAGACTAGGCATCAGGCATTTGGCACCACTGCCATGCCTATTCAAAGTGTTGGTAAAATTCTGCAATACTTTCCGGACCCCAAAATAAAACCTTTTAATCAAACTTGTGGATACTCTCCATTTTCATAACTCTGGAATATTTTTTTCCACCAATGTGAATAGAAAAGGAATTAGTACTCAGTGGGCATCTACTAAGTGGCAAGCACGTTATATAATACCGCACTTACAAAGCTCAATGAAGCTAGGTTGTAATAAAAATTTTTGACCAAAGTATATTCAGTCTTTGAGATCTATATTAAATAAGTCAGTGCCCTTCTTAATGAATTCTAAAAGCTCAAAATTTCAAAATAATTTTTTCAACTTGCAGGCTTAGAAATAATACTTATACCAATAATGTGGCAGATTCAGTGTAACTTATTTGAGTGACGTAACTGTGCTGTAAAAAATACTGTTACATTGGGTAGGAGAAAAATGAGGAAGGGTGCTAAAGCTAACATTGTTCTTAATATTAATTTAGTGAATGTGGATAGATTTTTCCAACGTATCAGGGCATATTTACATTGGAAAATTTTTAAAGCCCACATTTTGTAATCCAAGAGACTCAAACTCATTTATATTAGAAAAACACAGGTTTAGTGCTTTAGTATTCCCAAGTCTATTTTTCTAAATGATGGAAATAAATGGAATGAAAGAATGAAAGAACCAAAAACAAAATGTACTTGAAAGAAAAGGAAAAGTGGTACCGTAAGCTCAGAGAACATTCCTTCAGAATAATCTTGTACCTTTTGAGTCTTGTTTATTAAATTTTTCAAATAATTAACATATATTCTTAAGTGCTTAACAATCCTCCAAGAATAGCTGATCACCAGTTGACCTATAGTGTTTTTTCACCTTAGGATTTCAGATAGCATTTAGAAATTAAGTTCTAGACCCCTATAATATATTAACAATTAAGCATTATCTAGTTGAAAAAACTTTTATTTTCTGAATTTTCCAAACACCAAATGAATTAATGGAAGAGAGAGAAGTAGAACCCAAGAATCAAAGCTTCCGATTACTTTTCCCAAAATGCACGTTACACAGAACCCACTGAACATATGACCAATTAAAACAATCATGACCCACTTACAATTACTTTGACATGGTTGGCAGGAAATACCCCAGTCTGGTTTCTACATTTCCCTCTGTACCAATCTGTATCTATTTTTTCCAGAAGATAAACAATTTCTCCAGAAGTGAGATTCAAATCACCAACTTGCTCTATAAAATAAAATTATAATTATGTATGATAAATTATTCTGGTTGCATGCAGATCTGATTAAAGCAGAGCACAAAGTATTTATTTCTGTCCACCGAGGCAGTATGTTCTACTGACTCTGAGAACAGATTATACTAATTGAATAGACTTAAAAATATCTTTTTTTTAATATTGCTGTTATGAGCTTCCTCTTTTAAGATCAAATTAAATACATTTATTATGCATTGACTGATGAGAAATGGTTAAAAAAAACCAAAAAAACAAAAAACCCCAAACACTGTGCTGGCCAATGATTCCTACTGTGTCAATACAAACCTTTTGCTGAATACATATTGAACTATGAAAGGGTTTTATAGATGTAAAATATTCTTATTCTCATTCATGCTTAAAAATCATTGCAATCTCAAAATATTAACTAAGCAGTGGTTCTCAACCTTCTGGCCCTTTAATTACAGTTCCTCATGTTGTGACCCAACCATAAAATTATTTTCGTTGCTACTTCATAACTGTAATGTTGCTACTGTTATGAATTGTAATGTAAATATCTGATATGCAGGATGCTCTTAGGCAACCCCTGTGAAAGGGTCGCTCGACCGCCAAAGGGGTTGCGACCCACAGGTTGAGAACAGCTAAACTAAGGGAATACTACTCTTTAGAAAGTAAATTTACTCACATTAAAATAAAAATCTATCAAGTAAATAATATATAAACTTATAAATAAATCAGGAGTTTATCTGTAGTTTTGGATATAAAAGATATTTAAAAGTTGATTTAAAAATTATATTTTCATCTCATTAGTAATAGCTGAGCTATATGTGTACGTTTTACAATCCTTAGGAGAAAAGAATTTTATTTATTAAATTTGAAATAATTTCACTATAATTATTAATTGGAACCCACTATTTTGAAAGAGGTAAAAAGTTTGCAACTGGTAGGTATTTTGCTGTTTGTGCATGTGTAGGGAAACACCCTCTTTTTCTCTCCTTCATGGGGAGTTTCAAAAGCAAGGGTATCCAGCTAAGCTTTCTGGAATGGTTGGGTACAATTGACCATTCCTGAAGGTGGGTGATTGACAAGATGACCTCTCCAGTCTAGGATTCTGTTGTGCAGAGAATGAAGAAGGCTGGCCTCAGAGATTAACCTAAGGAGGATGCCTGCTCCTGGATTCTAAGGGCTCTACCACTTTATTATTTATGTCCTTACCTGCTGGAAAATCATGAAGAACGACAGCATGAGGAGCACTACTGTCAACAGGCTTCTGAGTGTGGCTTGGATCCTTTGGGGGAAAACAGGGCTGTGAGTGAAGTATTCAGGATGGATGCTGGATTTACATTCACTCTGAGACCAATTTTTCCTCCCTCACTAGCATCCTCTTGACATATGAGTACAAGATGCAAAACATAGTTGAGCCAAATGAGAGAATCAATATCAAGTTGCAAAGGCATGTGTCCTTGCCCAGGGAGAACAGCAAATAACTCTCAATTATAATATCCTCCAGCATTTTTTAACAATGAGAGTAAAACAAAATGGAATTACTGAACTTTAAAAATTTTTTTCACTAGGACCTATTCTACCCTGAAGTAGTGTTTTGTTTGTTTGTTTGTTTGTTTGTTTAATCTCTTTTCCTATCTGGAGTAGCTTTTTCCTAAAACTGTGAACAGGACTAAATCTTAAGAACAGAGCCTTAAAAGTTGTATCTTCATTAAGATGGGAAACGAAGAAAGTTCTGCAGTTGATATGCTTGCCCTTTAATGAAAAGAGCTAATGACTTTCACAAAAGTATAATTCACAAAAGTAAAATCTACGTCATTTAGTGCCACTTAACTGAATGCTTTCTCTAATTTAAAAGCTAACACTACCTCCAGTGCTTGGCCTAGATTTTCTATTTAATCTGAATGGTTTATTCAATACAATTCTAAGTAAGTTAACAAAGAGAATTCAATATTCTCTAACCATATGGCCAACTGCCATAGATTGGCTAGAGGAGAGGAGAAAGCTGAAGAGTGACCTTTTCTTATTAATAAGCAGTTGTTATTCTTAGTTTCTTTATATAAACTGACAGGCTAATAATCCCTTCATCATCATCAAATCTGATTAAAGGATATTATTTGGAGTTACAATTTTAAAACTCTTCAATACTGGCAAACCTGCGAAATAAATGTAGGCACATTTTTTGTGTCTTTTTTGTCTCTTCAACCCAACTCTTGTCCCCTCAGGGGTATCCCCACGCTTCTATTCCTCTGCCCCTCCCTGGCCATGATGTACCCAGTTGATCAGACTGCACTGTGGATAATGGTCCACCTTCTCCATTTCCCTGCAGCACCTCTGCTCAGATCTTTTCTACATCTCACCTGCTCTTTCAACCAAAATGCAACTGTGGAGGCATGCTGCATTCTCTCAAGGTAGGTAAACTGAAATACCAATTTAGGTCAAGACAGTAACGGCTAATGGCAGTTTATTATATGAGTTTACAAAGTAACACTGACATTTTCTTAGGGGCCACTCAGCACTTTCCCCTAAACAAATGAGCATCATGGGAATTTCAGGGATTGCAGAAAGAAACTGTGACATATTTTAAGTCTGGAGGGGCTTTTAAAAAAATAATTATTTATGCCCTGGCCAGTGTGGCTCAGTTGGTTGGGCATCCTGTGCACTGGAAGGTTGTTGGTATGATTCCTGGTCAGGACATATGCCCAGGTTTTGGGCTCAATCACCTGTGGGGAAGTGCAGGAGGCAGTCAATCCATGTTTTGCTCTCGCATCAGTGTTTTTCTCTCTCCCTTTCCCTTCCTCTTATTCTAAAAATCAATTTAAAAATCTTAAAAAATAAAAGTAATTATCTACATAACTTATTATGTGTTCATATGTAAGTTTTTCATTACCCACCCCCCTGATTTATGTCTGTGGAAAAAAGGAATGACTACTCAATAAATTGTATTAGGCTAACATCCGGTCAAAATGGCGTAGGTCTATGCGGTACTCGCATCCTCCCACAACCACATCAAAATTACAACTAAACTATGGAACAACCAACTTCAGAACCACCTGAAACCTATAGAAATCCTATAACTAATAATACAAAGAAGCCACTTAATATGAATTTGGTAGGAGGGGTCTAGATGTGGAAGGGGCTGAACCTACACCCACATGTAGCAGATAAGAATTGGGAGGATATTGCCACTACAGAGGTCTTCCCTGGGTAGTGGGGTCCCAGCCCCACACCAGGCCCCTGAGCCCAGGGTTCCAGTGCCAAGGCACACATTAGAATCAACCAATGAGTCCTGGCCTGGTGGCTCAGTTGGTTGAGTGTCATCTGTGCTTTGGAAAGTTGTACGTTCGATTCCTTGTCAGGGCATATATCTAGGTTATGGGTTTGATCCCTGGTCAGGGCTTGTATGGGAGGCAACCAATTGATGTTTCTCTCTCATATCCATGTTTCTCTCTCTCTCTCTAAAAATCAATAAAAACATATCCTCAGGTGAGGATTAAAAAAAAAAGAATCACCAATAAATGCATAAATAAGTGGAACAACAAATTGATGTGTCTCTCTCTTCCTTCCTCTCTGAAAAAAAAAAAAAAGAAAACATTTAGAAAAAAAAGTACAAATTGATAGTTACACAATAGTCATGGGGATGTAACGTATAGGGTAGGGAATATAGTAAAAAATATTCTAATAACTGTGTATGGTGTCAGATGGTTACGAGATTATTAGTCATAATGATCACTAAGTTAAATAATGTCTAATTATTGGGTTGAAAGTAATATAATATTGTATGTCAACTCTAACTGAAAAATAAACAATTATATAAAGTAAAAAATAAGTAAATAAATTGTGTTAGGCTAGATGGCTATCCATTTGGAAAATAAATGATATCAGAGGCCTACCCCACACAAAACACAAACATGAATCTCTAAATGAACCAACAACCTAAACATAACCAGGCCTGGGAGAATAAAAGAGGAGAGATCTTAACTTGTGCCTCCCAATTAACTTCCCTCTCTGACTTCAGTGCATAGGTAACACTAGGAATGCTGCTCATCAACCTGGTCTGGAAGGTGAAGGGCAAGATGAAAAGGCTAAATAAGGTTGGCCACTAGAGGTCAGTACAACTCAGACCACACCATTAGGTAAATCTAATATAATTTAAAGCTCTTTTTAATATGACTCTGCTAATGCAAATGCGTAATAAAAGCCTTCATTGTTCCCTCACTGTGCTACTCACTGAGTTAAACACCTTATATGCGTTAATTAGCTCATTTAATTTTTAAAAACATTTTTGAGATATAATTCACATATAAAATTCACCCATTTAAAGTGTACATAGTTTTACTATATTCACAGAATTGTGCAACCAACACCAGAACTGAAGTTTAAAACTTTTTAAATCATCCCCCCACCCCAAAGAAACCTACCCATTAGCAGCCACTCCCATTTACCACCACTCCCCCCCGCCCCCCCCCCCCCCCCCCCAACTCCCAGCCCTAGGCAAAGCACTAATCTACTTTCTGGATTTACCTATGCTGGACTTTTATATAAATAGAACATATATGAATTCTAAAAACAACTCTGTGAGGAATTATCATACCTATTTCACACATTTAAAAAATGCAGCTTAGAGATAACTACCTAAGGTGGTGGGAGGGGAACTGAAACCCATCTCCCTGACACTCAAATCTGTGTTTGCAACAAGATAAACAATCTCCTACTTTTCCCATGATCTGCAGAGTCAACCTCATCTAACAGCATTAGATATTTTCTGTTTACTAAGATAGGGGAAAGTATAGCACATTTTCAGAGATCTTTACCTTAGAACTAGGCTTTCAAATAGGTAAGATTTATTTTCTAAAAAATGTAATGCTAGCCATGAACCCAGAAACCTGAATGAGGTTTCAGTTGAGCATCACTGTATGTAGTTGGCCATCAGAGGCCAACTCTGCAAGCCTACGGTACACGATGAGTGAGGCCATGTTTAATGTGGAAAAAAATTTGGACTATTAAAAAAGAATTCTCATCTTTTTAGCCCCTTCCTTCCTTCCTTCCTTCCTTCCTTCCTTCCTTCCTTCCTTCCTTCCTTCCTTCCTTCCTTCCTTCCTCCCTCCCTCCCTCCCTCCCTCCCTCCCTCCTTACCTTCCTTTAAAAAAACTTAAATCTTTATTGTTCAAAGCATTATATATGTAGCTTCTATTTTTCTTAAAGAAAAGCTTTTTGGCAGCCCAACTCCCATGGTTACCCCCCAGTGTGTTTGAGAGAGGAAGGAAGGCTGCGACAGAGGGATAATGCTGGATCAAAACAAAGAGAAAATGAGTGATAGAAGAACTTTCTGTACGTGAATTAAACTTAGAATTTTCAGTATCCCAGCTACAACTAGCTTAACATGTGTCTTCTCTGCTCTCTAATATACAAATTTTTAGTTTCTCAGCAAACTTCAAAACATAAACTGCCTTCTAAGAAGAAAGAATTGGACTAGATTATGAAAACTAGGATGAATGGGAAACCAAATACTTTACTTAGATTAAATGATTGGTGGATATTATTTTTCATGTTTGCTACATTAAATAACAGTCAAAAATTTAACTGGTTAACTTAAAAAGCTCTTTTAAAAAATATACCTCTAAACATAGTTCATTGGCATTTTTCTTGCTAAACAAATGAACTTCGATGATCACTGTATTCTCCCAGGATCCACAAATTTGTTAGGCTTAAATTGTAACTTCAGGTTGTTGGATTACATTTCATTTCATTACTTTATGAGCTATAATCAGAGAAATGAGGTTTACACTAAGCTTAAATCTTACAAGGGAAGTGCTTTTTTATGGCAGACTAAGCATTTATAGGGGCCCCTTTAAAATAATTATCCATTCTGCTGGGAAACTAATCTCTGGCACTTCAGTAAACATCTTTACATTATTTAAAAATAAATGGCTCTCACAGTTGAAAATTAATGACTGAGTGCTCTGGTTGCTGTAAGTCAGCACGATATGAAGAAGGCAAAACACATGGTAGTCACTGTGTACCAAGGTGATTAGTAAGGCAGTGGCAAGTCTCTTAGAAGTAATTTATTCTTCAAATGGAATAAAATGCTACTGTAATTTTCACTCTGGTTAAGAAAATGCTAAAACCTGAGGATGAGATATAATTAATTGTTCTTTGAAATGTGCTGCCATGGGTGATACGAGGGCTGTACAATATTAATTCCTTTACGTTTGGTCTGCTCCTAAGATGTTCATCAAGTGGGGTGATAATCTTCATCTGAGGCAGGTGAACTCTACCAGTGACTTTTCCCTTTTGGCATTCCCAGTAATTATTTCCTGCCTCCTTCAGCAGCACAAGTCCATCCCCACGCTGTAAGGTACAATACCACTCTCTGAAGCAATTATTATTTAATAAAACATTATTACTTTTCCCACATTTTAATCTTTGGAGCCTAAAGCATTTAATAACGTGTAAAGCAGTAATAACAGAGGCTGGTGATTTTTTTACATTTGTCACTAAAAAAAGAGCTCTATTTTACCTTACAAGAGAGTTCTCCGGGGTTTGCAAGACAATGTATTCATTGGCAATCCCATGAGGCACAGACAACTTAAATATAACCCAATAAAAGGATTATTCACAATCAAAAAACCCTCATCATAACTTGCTGGTCATTTGGGGATTTGGAAGGTGTAAAGTACAACTTCTCCAGGAAAATCTTCACCTGACTTCCTCATGCTCCAGGTCTAGTGGGGCCTGACATTTCTCATGGAGACCGAGTCCTTGGGAGTGTGGAGTTGAGCCTATAGCTAAATGTGGCCTAAAGTTCTCTTTTTACAACTAGAACCAGGAAGTTCTATTCTATAGGACAAGGTCCACCAAGTCACCTGGTGCTTGAAGGATAAATACTCAGCACCTGAGCTCACAGCCTATAAAGACCTACCTTTGAGTAAGGGTTTTCAATGGCTGTTGTCTTCTGAAGGCTGATGGGGGCGGGCAGCTCCTCTACAGGCTAATGACTCCTTCATTTGCCTTGAATCTCATCTTACAAAGCTTCTCTGCCACAAAGCGTCTACTTAAACCCAGTTCATTGCCTGACTAGTCACTTCCTGGTTCACTCAGCTCTGTCTTATTTTAGAATGGTTTTTATATCTGTACCCAGCCCTGGCCGGGGGACTCTGTTCCCTGCCATGGTCAGTTTTGGCTGGTGAGTACAGGTCAGAGGCCTTTACAATATAAAGGCATTCCCAGGGAATGTGATCACACAAGCTCACTTTCAACAAGCAAAGAGGCTGCTTGGGCCCCTCCATCACTCAGGAGCAAAGATGCAGAGTGCGAGGGGTTAGGTACTGATGCTTCCTAGCATTTCTGTCAGAGTCCCAGGGCTCCCAATGTACCCAGGTTCCTGGTTAGCAACTTAATGGCAAGGTAGCCTTGGAAAAAATGAGGAATTTAAGAAATTATTTCATAATGAGACATACTCCTCTAATATACCATATTTTAAATTTATTAATTTGATTCTTTGACTGCTTTATTGATATTACATGGCTATGCTAAGAACCATAAGTACTATTTCCATAGCATGGCATAATGGTTAAGAGCATAGGCTCAGAGTCAGTTGATCTGTGTTCAAAAGCTGGCTCCACCATTAACTAGCTTTGCTCCCTATTTTTTTAAATATATATTTTTTAGCCCTAGCTGGTTTGGCTCAGTGGATAGAGTATTGGCCTGCAGAGTGAAGGGTTTGATTCCAGTTAAGGGCACATGCCCAGGTTGCAGGCTCGATCCACAGTGGGGGCTGTACAGGAGGCTTCCAGTCAATGATTTTCTCTCAGCATTGATGTTTTTCTCTCTCCCTCTCCCTTCCTCTCTGAAATCAATAAAAAAAACCCTATATATATAAAAGCCTAAGTGACTGCCTGACCGTACAACCGCCCAACCGGTAGCTATGATGCACAATGACCACCAGGGGGCAGACGCTCAATGCAGCAGCTGCCGAGCTGTGGTGACTTGGCAGCTACGGTTCTCCGGTGATGCAGCTGGAATCAGAGAGGAGGGAGCTCGATTCTGGGGTGCATCACCTGAGAACCATCCTCTCGCAATCCGGGACCCCTCAGGGGATGTTGGAGAGCCGGTTTTGGCCCAATCCCCACATGCCAGGCAGAGGGACCCCACTGGTGCACAAATCTGTGCACCGGATCTCTAGTAATAAATAAAATGAAATATATTTTTTATTGTTGATAGTATTACAGATATCTCCCATTTCCACCCCTTTACCCCTACAGTTACTTGATGGCTCTGTGTACTATTTTTTTCATCTGTATAATCGAGATAATAGTAGTATCTACCTCACAGGGTTGGTGTGATGAATAAATGAGTTATTTAACATACATAATGTGCTTTGAACAATACCTGGTCCATAATAAGTGCACAATACATCAGGCATTATTTTTAAATAACCAAACCCAAATAATACTTCTGGGTTTTAGCAATTAAAAATGTCATCAAATTAAATGAATATGAATATATATATGAATACACTCGTCTTTCTTATCTATCCAAGGAAAATTTTATAAAACCCTATATGGCTTAAAGTGAAAGTAATTTCTGGCTCAATGATGGAAATGTAGCACAATATAAAATTATTAGCTGCTGTTCTTGATAAAAGCTACTGTCATGCAATTGTTTAAAAAGTACAAACAGGCCCTGGCCGGATAGCTGAGTGGGTTGAGGGTTGTCCCGATAAGCCAAGGCTTGATCTCTCTGGTCAGGGCACATACAAGAAACAACCAATGGATGCATAAATGAGTGGAACAACAAGTCAATGTATGTTTTTTCTCTCTCTTTAAAAATCAATCAGTAAAAAAAAAGTACAAACAGTCCTGATCTCCCTATTTTTTAAAACAAGTTTTCATTGATTTCAGAGAGAGAGGAAAGGAGAGGGAAGTATCAATCAGCTGCCTCCTGTACAACCCCTACTGGGAAGGTGACTTTTTGGTGCATGGGAGGACTCACAACCAACTGAGCCACACTGGCCAGGGCTCCCTATTTTTTTAAATATATATTTTTTTATTGTTGATAGTTATTACAGATACCTCCCAATTCTCCCCCCTTTACCCCCACAGCTCCCTATTTTTATTTGTCTTAGATTTTATGAGGTTAACCAAACCAAAGTGGTAAGAGCACATCAACTCTGTTTTTAAGTATGGAAAATGCAGCCAAAGGTTTAAGGTCATATGATGAGCAAAATATTCATAAAAGAACCAAATTAATACCTCAGCTATTCCAATTATTAATGAAAGCTTCTAATTGGCAACATGATAATTATGTTTACAAAAGGGGAATAACCATTCACCTTAATAAGACCTTTCTTTCTATTTTATTTTAAATTTTTACTCTGTGGGCAAGGGATATAAACTATAAAATCTGTCAGATTTTATAAAAACCCATTAGTGTAACTTACTGGTCAGGTTTCTTAGAGTTGCTGTTTGTTCAATTCCTGTCTGCACTGCCTCCTATTCCTCTATTTCTCCTAATAAAACCCTGCTTTAAAGACCTAGGTTTTATTATGGACTACTTATCTAAAGAACTCTTAAGGTCAAGGATCAAGTCTACATCTGTCTTATCATCTTCCTCTAAGGCAGTGGTTCTCAACCTTCCTAATGCCGCGATCCTTTAATACAGTTCCTCATGTTGTGGTGACCCCCAACCATAAAATTATTTTCGTTGCTACTTCATAACTGTAATTTTGCTACTTATGAATCGTAATGCAAATATCTGATATGCAGGATGTATTTTCATTGTTACAGATTGAACATAATTAAAGCATAGTGATTCATCACAAAAACAATATGTACTTATATATGTGTTTTCCGATGGTCTTAGGCGACCCCTGTGGAAGGGTTGTTCGACTCCGAAAGGGGTCGCGACCCACAGGTTGAGAATCGCTGCTATAAGGAATAATGGATCTTATATATTACTTTAGGACAAACCTCTTGACCACTAACATTTTTAAAAGCTAAATTTACCATGTATTTCCTGTAGAGAGGGTGTCCTGGTTTAGGGCGAGGGGGTAGCACCGGATCTTCACTTTTAAAAAATTGACTCTTGGTTTTTGTGAGTCTGGAAGCCATATTATTTTGTTTTTTCTGAAGATCCATGTCAGAAGAAGACCGATTAAAAGGCAGTTTTTTATTTGATGTTCTGGTTGCAGAAACTCTCGGGGGAGGTGGTCTTTCAGGGGCCCCCTTGGGAGGAGGCTGTCGAGCTGGTGTGACTTTTCCATTTATAGGTCTGAAAGGCAAGGTGGGATCTGTGAATCAGTGTTTGATCAACATTAGGTTCTGTTTGCTCTCTCTCTCTCTCTCTCTCTCTCTCTCTCTCTCTCTCTCTCTCTCACACACACACACACACACACACACACACACACGTGCGCGCGCACACGTGTGCACAGCTTTCTGCTAGTACAATTACCTAAACACGCAGGTTATGCTATTTCTGAGCAAATGGCTGCTGCATTAAACATTATATTATTAGAGGAAATGTCGATGTTCCAGCTTCCTCTCATCCTGCACTAGAGATTCATTAGTTCAAGACAAACAAGCATTTACTATCATGAGCTCTCTAATGCCCCATTTGCTTGTAAACACACCATGACTGTTTCAGGAAACTAAGCACATTCTACCAAAGTCTGAGATGAAAAGCTTACAATAAGATGTCAGGTATATGTGATGTGATCTAGTTCATGATTAGAAAAGGAACATCAAACTACCCTAATATTCATGTTATAGGAATTACTATTCTAACTCTGGGTTAGATTAATATAAAGAAAGCTGTTTTGAAAATGAGCTAGGACAACCATTACTTTGAAAACCTTTCCTTAATCCCAATGATAAAAATAATTTGTAACATAGGAATAGCTTCTGATAGTATCACAGCTTTTTGTTCCAATAGCCCTGGAACTCAGGCAGGCTGATCACCACGGTTCCTCATAACGGAGAGTGGGTGACAGTGTGAAAGTGAAAGTGTGAGTGTATAGGTGTGTGAGTGTGTGTTCATTCCAGAAGTGGAGTTGTTCCAGGTCCAGAAAGGAGTCTTGTTTGTTGGAGGAAAAGTAATAGAGATCTGTTTGTGTTCTGTGAGTTTTGGGGATTGAGTTCAAAGAAGCAGCAGAGATTCCTACAACCTGCTGTTAGAGCAGACTGTAGGCTAGTGGCCTGGGTGAATTCATGAGTTTAAAATGTATCTCTAAAAGAATATCTAAGGCCAACAGCACTCAGTTTTGATGACAGAAAGGGGAGTCCAGTCTCTGAGGCATTAGCTGCTCTCTTACTTTTTAAAACCTTTCCCACACTGACCTTGGTGGAAGCCTGGGGGGTCCTCGCACAGAGCCTCCCATTTGGCCAGCCTGGTCGGATTCCTGCAAGTATCAGAGAATGATTTTTAGTTAAGGTTCATCTGAAAGAAGACCTTGTCAAGAGGAGTTGTGGACAACTTTTTGGCTGGATCTATAAGTGGAAATGTAGCTGAGTTAGAGAAAATAAAATAAGTTAGAGAGAAAGTAGAGAAAGATTTTAGTCTTGAGCAATATTAACTCATCCCATGTTCCCACCTAAATTGTCTACATCCTAATACAAGTGAAGACATAGAGGAGGAGACCGGCGATCTGCTATTGTAGATCATGACCCAACCAATTTCCCTGCACCGCTGAACACCCAGCAGATTCAAAGGTATCAAGGATGATGCTTCAATCATGATGGGTTACACAGTAGCAATTTAAGCAGGAACTGTAGAAAACTAAAAACAAAGGCCTTTATTTATTTCATGATGACATGTAAGATATGTACTGCTCCTAAATTTAACACATAATAAGTGAAGTGGTGATTAGTTTGTTTTGCCTGTTTTGCCTGTTTTAGAACAGGCAGATCTCTCATCACTGGATGCAGTGGGTTCTGAACTAGGAGGCGACAGAACAATGTGAGAAGTTTAAGGGACGGCCTGAAAGGAAGGCATGTGAGGAGAAACAGAAAAGGCCCAAGAAAACAGAAAGCTGGGACCACTAGAGCAAAGGGGTGGGGTGTGCTGAGAAGAGATTTAAAAAAAAAATTTAATCCTCACCCAAGGATACGTTTAGAGAGAGGAGGGAGAGAGAGGGGGTGGAGAGAGGGAGAGGGGGAGAGGGAGAGAGAGAGAGAGATAGAGAGAGAGACAGACATATGTCCCCCAACTGGGGATCAAACCCACAACCTTTTGGTATACAGGATGACTCTCCACCATGCCAGTTCTGAGAAGAGTTTTGTAGGAAAGAGTATAGGGGGTCATGTGAAAAACAAAAGACAGCTTGGAATGTTTTAGCTTAATAGCACATGAGAGAAATTGGAAGTGTGGAGATCTATAGAAAGATTTTTCTAGGGAAAGGGCTTCAAACTGGGTCATTTAAGTAACTTTCATGGAGATGGTGTAGCCCAAGGATTGGGAAATGAATATAATACATGGAAAATATTTTCATATCTTCTGTTGAATGAGAAATTAAAACTTTTTTTCGAGGGAAAAGTCCTCACCAAATTATTCTAATTCTAATTGAATCTCCTTTTTTAACCTTTTCTACTTTCTAAGCACTGACTTCCAGGAAATAATATTTCTCCAGGACCTCAAAAGGAGAAAAATGCCAGCCCTTTAAAATTACACTGCCCTTATTTATTTATTTTAATATATTTTATTGATTTTTCACAGAGAGGAAGGGAGAGAGATAGAAAGTTAGAAACATCGATGAGAGAGAAACATCGATCAGCTGCCTCCTGCACATCTCCCACTGGGGATGTGCCCGCAACCCAGGTACATGCCCTTGACCGGAATTGAACCTGGGACCTTTCAGTCTGCAGGCCGACGCTCTATCCACTGAGCCAAACCGGTTTCGGTGCCCTTTTTTTTTTTTAAAGGAGGTTTAACTATACCTTGGGAGATCTTTGAACTAAGACTGTTTCACTCCTTCTCTTATATAAATGAGTTAAAACTCACTTCAATGGATTTTAATTCAGACTGAATATTTATAACTTTTTCTTAAGTACCAAATGATTAATTGCCAATAACTGTGATAACTGAAATGTGTTTCAATGTTTTAAAACCCCATTTTTAAAAACAAATTAAGCTTGCCCTTAAAACTTGGTTTCACTAATGAGTTCAGTTAATGTAGTGAAGAGAGTCACCAGCTCATAAACCCTGCAATATTCCGGACTATAATCCATGCCTTATAAATACGCTGCTGCTGATATTTCCCCCTGACAAATACTGCTATGATACTCAAAAAACTCAATTATTTCTTTGGCCACTTTAAAAATTAAAACAAGAAAGCAGAAAAACATTCTAGCAGATAGGCAGGAACTTTTGTTGTTTCTTCTCAACATTATAGTTTTTAGACAACTTAATAATTAAAAGCAACTTTTAAAAAATACAGATGTATAAATTTGACATAGAAAGTTATAGATGTACTGTAATAAATACATACCATATAATCCTAATCTAGTACCAAATACTAGATGTAGTTTTCTCCAGATGGTGGCATTTTATAAAAATCTTAAATATCTTTTTCTCAATTTTCTACAATGAGCAAACTCTAAATCAGAAAAAAGGCAGTATCCTCAAATCCCCGATGAACATTAGGCACCTTTTGAAAGGCACTGCTGTATCTGACACACTGAGTATAGGGAAACTGTTCTTGCAGAAGCCACTGCCTTAGTATTTGCTTAAATTCAGGTTTATGCAGAGGTTCTGCCAACAGTCTTTGGGAGATTACTGATTAGTGCTTTCCTCCTCTTCAATAATATTCCACACCTAACTGGAGTTGCTCTGACCTCTTTGAATGAACATACAATGGAGTCAAGACAGCCTCTTCAATAAATGGTGTTGGGAAAATTGGACATATACATGCAAAAAAAATGAAACTAGGCCACCAACTTACACCATACACATAAATAAACTCAAAATGGATAAAGGACTTAAACATAAGACGGGAAACCATAAAAATCCTAGAGGAATCCACAGGCAGCAAAATCTCAGACATATGCCGAAGCAATTTCTTCACTGATACATCTCCTAGGGCATTGGGAACTAAAGAGAAAATAAACAGATGGGACTACATCAAAATAAAAAGTTTTTGCACAGCAAAGGAAACCATCAACAAAACAACAAGAAAGTCCACTGCATGGGAGAACATATTTGCAAATGTTATCACCAATGAGGATTTACTCTCCAACATTTACAGGAACTCATACAACTTAACAAAAGGAAGATAAACAACCCAATCAAAAAATGGGCAATGAACCCAAATAGATACTTTTCGAAAGAAGACAGAAGAAAGGCCAAAAGACATATGAAAACATGCTCAAAGTCACTAGTCATCCGAGAGATGCAAATCAAAATGACAATAAGGTACCATCTCACACCTGTCAGAATGGCTATCATCAACAAATCAACAAATGACAAGTGCTGGTGAGGATGTGGAGAAAAAGGAACCCTCATGCACTGTTGGTGGGAATGCAGACTGGTGCAACCACTGGAGAACAATATGGAGTTTCCTCGAAAAACTAAAAATGGAACTCCCATTTGACCCAGTGATCCCACTTCTAGGAATATATCCCAAGAAACTAGAAACACCAATTAGAAAGGATATATGCAACCCTATGTTCATAACAGCACAATTTATAATAGCTAAGATTTGGAAACAGCCTAAGTGCCCATCTGCAGATGAGTGGATTAAAAAACTGTGGTATATCTACACAATGGAGTACTATGCTGCGGTAAAAAAGGAGTTCTTACCATTTGCAACAGCATGGATGCAACTGGAGAGCATTATGCTAAGTGAAATAAGCCAGTAAGAGAAAGATAAATATCACACGATCTCACTCATTTATGGAATATAATGAGTAACATTCTGGCTTTTTATGTAATGTGTGTGGATAGGCATTTTAGTTCCTGGAGAAGTTGGTTTTTCTGCTGTACTGACCCTATAGATGCCATCTTTTTTGTTCGCAGATGCTTCTTCTCTTCTTTCTCCAGGAACTGGTACCCTCTTTGTCCTGAATTCATGAGCCACATTCTGTGCTGTACCTGTGACACCCTCCTGCCCTAGCTGGCAGCCTCCTTGGGGAAGGCTTTGGGAGTCTTGGGTTCCCATGGTGGGCAACACGGCACACAGAACATCTGCCTCTGCTGGCAGAATGGCTCCAGTGGCTCCTGATGCTCCTCACCATGGAGCCCTTCATTGTTTAAGTGAAGAAAGTGAGATTTGGCAACGATAGCCATTGTCCTGAGATGGAAAGTTCCTCAGCACGGAAGGCATGAGAAACAGGATAGGGTTTTATGCTGTGCCACATAAGAAGACAAAGTGGCAAAGACCAAGCCTGTCCTCATGGGTCGTTACGCTGGAGAAAGTTTTCCCACCGATCCTCACCCACACCTGAAGTCTTTATGGCCTCTGGTCCAAAATCATTCAGTAACTATAACTCTCAAACGAAAGGAATTTCTCATAGATTTGACTTTCTGGCTATCTATTTGTGTGATTTCAGCCAAATTATTTAACTTGTGGTCTGTTTCTCATCTCTTCTTCCTTCAGACCCAGTGTGTCTATTATGAGATGTATTTATTACAGTTTAGCACAGAATGCTTTGACCCCCCACCCCTACCTTATAAATAGTGCAGACAGGATTTTCCTCATGTTGGTCATGTGAGGTACAAAAAAAATGTGAATATAGTACTTCTCCAGATGGCTTAGTTTATTCTAACTTCCTTTTCTTGTTTTTCTAAAATGCAGGAGTTGCTTTGTGGACTGCTTAACACCAAATGTAATACCGCGTGCTTTAATAGAGCGTTATGGCTTACAAAGCCCATGACTTAAATGAACGATATGTACGCCTACTCATTATTCTCTCACTCTCTTGTATAATCCTTTAGAGCAGATGCTGTAGCCTTCTCAGATACTTTCTCCTCTGTGGAAATTTTGGACTTTCCTATTCAACAATAGTATGGTAGGGGCCCTATCATCCTCTTTGGGAATTTTTGGGCCCAGTATTAATAAAAATTTATTAAAATGTAAGTGATCACTTTGAAAATACAGGTGATCACTAAATTTCAATTCAGCCTACAGAAAAATCTCCTTAACTTGATCTTGGCTAATTCAATTTAATGTCTTCTTCCAAGATATTTCTCTTCAACTAGATGATTAGATAGTTTGGCATGTAAAATAAGCATAGTTAATACACAATGCAAAACTATTATGAAATTTGAACTGAAAATTTGTTTCACAGACTTTAAAAATTGGTTCCTTTTGAAACAAACCTTAAAGATTATCTATCATATGGGAATTTCAAAAAGTATAGGGAAATTGTATTAAGGTTGAAGGGAAAAAAAGTATGTATAAAACTCTTGGCCCACAATTTGTTAAGAAGCACATGGTAAAGCACTATTTTTTAAAATTTAAAAATAGTTCTCCCCTAAATTTCAGAGTAACACATTTTTATGGTAATTATCTTTTTTTTTAAAATATATTTTATTGATTTTTTACAGAGAGGAAGGGAGAGAGATAGTTAGAAACATCGATGAGAAAGAAACATCGATCAGCTGCCTCCTGCACATCTCCTACTGGGGATATGCCCACAACCCAGGTACATGCTCCTGACCAGAATCGAACCTGGGACCTTTTAGTCCGCAGGCCGGTGCTCTATCCACTGAGCCAAACCGGTTTCGGCTATGGTAATTATCTTAAAATTATGTCACTAATTGATATTTTATTTTATTTTATTATTATTTTTTTGTCTTTTTTTTTTTTTTTTAATATATTTTATTGAGTTTTTACAGAGAGGAAAGGAGAGAGATAGAGAGTTAGAAACATCGATGAGAGAGAAACATCGACCAGCTGCCTCCTGTACACTCCCCACTGGGGATGTGCCCGCAACCAAGGTACATGCCCTTGACCGGAATCGAACCTGGGACCTTTCAGTCCACAGGCTGACGCTCTATCCACTGAGCCAAACCGGTTTCGGCACTAATTGATATTTTAAATAAAAACTGATCATTGAAATAAATCTATTTCCACAAATAGTACAGGTTTTTAGAGATTTTTCATAACTTCCTCATTATTAGGGCCATTTAGAAGAGATGGCTGATCAAAAAATAGACCCAGAGTCATAGAAGCTTGAACATACTGTTGAACCTCAGAGGGAAGGCAGGGGAGGGTGAATGGGAAGAGATCAACCAATGAACTTGTATACATAAAACATAACCCATGGACACAGACAATGGGGTGGTGAGGGTGGGGTGGGGTGGGGGGGAACAGAAACGGGCTTAAAGAGGTTAACGGGAGAAAAAGGAGGAACTATGTAATACTTTCAACCATAAAGATAAAAAAAAAAGATGACTAGAAATGAAAGAAAGGAGGCCATTATATAGGTACTAGAGGCCTGGTGCACAAAATTCGTGTATGGGAGGGGTCCCTCAGCCCGGCCTGCACCATCTCCAATCCAGGACCCCTCTCACAATCTGAGACTGCTGGCTCCTAACAGCTCACCTGCTTACCTGCCTGATCGCCCCTAACCACTCTGCCTGCCTGCCTGATATCCCTAACTGCTTCCCTGTCTGCCTGATCACCCCTAACCACCTCTGCCTGATCACCCCTAACCTCTCTGCCTGCCTGCCTGATCACCTCTAAGCACCTCTGTCTGCCGGCCTGATCACCCCAACTGCTGCCCTGCCAGCTGGATCGCCCCTAACTGCTCCCCTGCCTGCCTGATCACCCCTAACTGCCTCTGCCTGCCAGCCTGATCACCCCTAACTGCCCTCCCCTACCAGCCTGGTCACCCCTAACTGCCCTCCCCTGGTGGCCTGGTTGCCCCTAAGTGCCCTCCCCTGCCAGCCTGATCGCTTGTAACAGCTTCTGCCTTGGCCCCCAACACAGTGGCTTTGTCCAGAAGGATGTCTGGATGGATGTCCGAAAGATGTCTGGTCTAATTAGCATATTACCCTTTTTTTAGTATAGATAACATATATGCCCCTAAAAAGTTATTTTTTTTACATACTTTAAATTAAATTATACAGTACATATTCAACCTCTTTTACCCGTTTTTTTTTTCTTCTAAATATATCGATTTTTTTTTAATGGAAAGGAAGGGAGAGGGATAGAGAGTTAGGAACATCAAAGAGAGAGAAACATTGATCAGCTGCCTCCTGCACACCCCCAACTGGGGATGTGCCTGCAACCAAGGTACATGCCCTTGACTGGAATCGATCCTGGAACCCTTCAGTCTGCAGGCTGATGATCTATCCACTGAGCCAAACCAGTTAGGGCCCCCCCACTTTTTTTTTTTTTTTTTTAGATTATCCACGTTTATAGATATGGCATTAGTTCATTTTTCCATTGATTTTTAGAGAGAGTGCAAGGGAAAGGGATAGAGAGAGAGAAACATCAATGTAAGAAACATCCCTGCTGTTGCTTTCCTTAGGAGCCCTGACCAGGGATCCAACTTGAAACCCAAGTATGTGCCAGGCTGTGCCCTGACCTAGAATCGAACCTGCAACCTTTCCATGCACAGGACCACACTCATGCTCAACCAACCTATCTACTTCAGCCCGGCCATTATACGATTTCTGGAATTTTATTTCAATTAATTCTTGCAGTCTGTGGGTTAGGTAATATTCACATTTTGCTGATGAGAAAAAAAAACAAACCCGCTTCATTTTGAGACATTATTCTTCACTCATTGCCACGTTTTCCTGCCAACCCTAGAAAGGCTCCTGACCGCAGTTTCACTGGGTATCCAGAGTCAGAAGCATTCTCCTCACCACCACCCTTTCCAAAGCCGCCTCTGCACTGGCACTGAGGCTGCTCTGGAGAGCGCGGAGGCTAGGTAATGCAGACAATGACAGGATTTGGACCACTGGAGCCACCGTACCCACCTCTCCTCTCTCAGCCTTTCTCTGCTGTGCTGGAGACAGGCCAAGATTTGCGGTGCTAGCACTTCGGACACAGGAAGTGCTGCAGTTTTTCGCTCTCCAGAGCTGCTGTTGCCGCCTGGAGGTTATAGGGCTGCCCTGGAAGTCCTCAGCATGCCTCCCGTCGGGGCAAACATGATGGTGGACTACACAATGGAACTGCTATTTTTAGATACTTTTAAACACCCCAGCACTGAGGTAAGACTCCACTTCTTGATTCTGACTCTGCTTCTAGACCAGTGATGGCGAACCTATGACACGCGTGTCAGAGGTGACACACGAACTCATTTTTTTGGTTGATTTTTCTTTGTTAAATGGCATTTAAATATATAAAATAAATATTAAAAATATAAGTCTTTGTTTTACTATGGTTACAAATATCAAAAAATTTCTATAAATGACATGGCACCAGAGTTAAGTTAGGGTTTTTCAAAATGCTGACACGCCGAGCTCAAAAGGTTCGCCATCACTGTTCTAGACTGTGGGACATGTACAAAAAATCCTTAGGCATGCCTCGACTTTCGCGATCAGGATCATGGGCCGCAGGCAAAGCGGCTCCTGGGTCCCGGGGGTGCCACCTTGCCTGCGCCCGGCTTTCTGATTGTGATCACCGGCTGGGGGGTGGGCAAAGGCGGCCCCGGTTCTCCAATCCAGGGCCGGGGGGGCAGGGCAAAGGCGGTCCCCAGGGCCACCTTTGCCCTGCCCCCTGGCTCTTGCCTGCTGCCTGGGTCTCTGATCACCGTTCTTCTGTCCTTCCCCTTTTGCCTCCCATCATTGCGCCTACGTATGCAAATTAACTGCCATCTTTCTTGGCAATTAATTTGCATATCGTCTGGATTAGCCAATGGGAAGCATAGTGAAGGTACGGACAATTACCCTGTTTATCTTTTATTAGATAGGATAGGACAAATTATTTTATGATGAAGTACAATGAATTGGCCTAATTCTTTTGTTCTATAGGGGTTTGTAAAATATAAAGTATCACATTAAAATAAGTACATGAGACTTAGAACCTGATTTGTAATAAGATATTTTTTTAATCTGACCAGTAAAATAATTTGCACATATTTAAATTAGCGCATCAGTGGGTCTTCAACCTACAACACTCTATAACGACCACTTACCAAGTCTCTAGTTCTGTCAACATTACTGGGTTTTCCAGATACTGTACTGTAAGTGTTTCCAATAGGCTTTTCAATAGGGAGAGGAGGTGGGCTTTGTGGATCCTCATGTAAACCTGGAAAAATAGCAGTAATTCATCAATAATTTCTGGTCTTTGGGGATTCAAAAGAATGAAATGACTGCAGCTTGGTTCCTTAGGAAAATAGCTACTGTAAAAGATCCACACAAAGATGGATAGCTAGCCATGCAAGTGAGAAAGAACTCCCAGCAAACTTCAGAAAACTGATGGGTTAGTAGACATTAGTTATGAAATATTTTATAGAGAGTAAAAATAATGCTAAATCATTATGACAGCAGCCAACATTTTTGAGAACTTTCTATGTGCCAGGCATTAAGTTAAGGTACTTTATTCACATACATTTCTCCAACGAACATCTATCTATGCACTAGATCTGTGCACCCCACTAGCTAGTAGTTATATGTGGTGATTTAAATGTATTTCTTACTTACTTAAAATTAAATAAAATTAAGATTTCAGTTCCTCAGTTACACTAGCCACATTTTAAGTACCCAATAGCCGCATATGGTTAGTGGCTACCATATTGTACAGCACAGATCTGGAATATTTCCATCTTTGAAGAAAGACCTATTGGACACTAAATAATATTCTACCCGTTTTTCAGATGAAGAAACTGAAACTGAGAAGATAATATATGAGTCACCCAAGGTTTTAATGCTAGTAATTGTCAGAACCAGGGTTTTGAACTCAAAAGACTATGCTCATTGTAATAGGCATGCTGCTTCTTAACAGGTGGGGTAGTCAACCTTACCCCATCCAAATCATTAAATGTGTTTTGGAATCCATTAGCTCCAGATTAATGGGCATAACTGCCCCCTCAATTTAACAAATAATATCCTTACAGCCAAACTACATCCTTACCTCCATCATCGTGGACTCCCAACTTATTTTAAAAAGAAGAAAACAAAGATGACCAGATTTAATTAGTGACAACTAATTAAAATCTGTGTGCAAAAACACATGGAGAGGGGATGATTGCAACACACAAAGGAGGCTAAAACCATCTTTTACGCATGGTGTAGGCATTTAAAGGAGGTGGGAGGTTTTCCCATTCTTTCAAAAGACACTCTGCCTCCATTTCACAGGAAAAACCTGTAGCGAGAGGATGATCTGTCAGGTTCCTATTTTATCCAGAGACAGGAAAACACTCAAAAGGAGGAAAATACCCAGGCCAACTACTAGACAAACAATGATTTAGAGATAAGTGTTCTCAGTGAGAGACAGCGCTGCTCTGGGAATTAAGACACAGGAACATTCCAACTCAGTCACCATCTGGAAGCCTTTCTCTGTGCTGCAGTTACCTTATTCTTAACAAGGAAGTAATGAATTATTTAGGATACTAGAGGCCCGATGCACAAAAATTTGTGTACTCGGGGGTTCCTCAGCCCGGCCTATGCCCTCTTGCAGTGTGGGACCCCTCGGAGGATGTCCACCCCATTGGGGACCCTCACTCCATGGAGGTTTGGCCAGCCTGGGTGAGGGGCTGATGGCTGTTTTCAGGCTGGCCACACCCCCTTTAGGGTGGGGGGGTCCCCACTGGGGTGCCTGACCAGTCTGGTAAGGGGCTGAGGGCCGTTTTCAGGCTGGCCAAGCACCCTGGCGACGTAAGCTCCCAGCCTCTCCTTTATTTATTTATTTATTTATTTTTATTCTGGGATTTATTTACCTTCTATAATTCGTTGCTTTCAGTGGAGCTCAGAGCTGGGCCGCAGCAGGCGGGGAAGCTTGACTTCCTCCATCACTGGAGCAAGCAAGCCTCCTGATCACCCCCCACTTCATGGCAGCTGGCCGCCATCTTGGTTGGGTTAATTTGCATATAGTCGCTCTGATTGGCTGGTGGGCGTGGCTCAAGGCGTAGTGAAAGTATGGTCAATTTGTATGTTTGTCTTTTATTAGTATAGGATGATATTGTTGTGACAAACAATTACAGGTACAAAGTAGTAACAATATGCAAGGAGAGAGGAGACAGCTGACTGGCAGGCAGGGACATAGGAATTATCCGGAGTGGGTATGTGGGGAGATGGAGATTTCCAATTTCAAATAATGTGGTCAGCAGAAGTCTCAAAGAGAATAGTGGCATTTGAGCAAAGACCCGAAGGAATGGTAAAGAGGGGAGCCATGCAGATATCTGGGAAAAGAACATCCTAGTTAGAAGGAACAGGTCCCCAGGGGAAGGAGCTGACAGGTTCAAACAAGAGCCAGGGGTTTTGCACCACAAAGCTGTTCCTTCCTTCACTTATCCATTCCAAGTTCTTCAGACACCAAAAGTCTTACTTTTCTTCCTCCACGGCATATATGCATTGCTTGATAATTGTAATGATAAAATTCTTGGGAAATAACTCTCTGGAAACTGGCAATTCAGTTCTCTCAAATATAGTTTCTGGAGCTTTGTCAGGATAATAAGTAAAGGTGCTTCCTCAATATACCCGTTTCAGGATTTCAGAACTATTATTCCAATTTATAAGGGTGCTGACTGAAGTAATATACTTCCTATATATAATGGGATAATATGCTCTCTATGATAGACATATATAACTTCATTTGCCATCAGTTTTAATTCCTTTCCTACCATATCTTTACCAGAGGCACCAGAGGATATTATAATTATTCTGAGTTTTAGTCTCCCTCTATTCTCTCTACTTAAAGACATTGTTAAAAAGAAATAAAATCCAAATTTACTGTACTAATTGTCTAAAGAATTGTAAAAAAAACAACAACAACAACTTGCTTTTAAATGTCCTAGACTACAAATGATAATAAATGGCTGATCACACATACTTTCAAAGCAGACATTGATAAAAGAGCATGTATTATCCCCAGGCTCTTGGAGAGCAAATAAAGAAGGCATAGAAGTGCTTACATTTTCCTGGTTTGGCTGGAATTCGAATCACAGTGGGCTTTCTGGTGGGTGCTGGTTGAACTGCTGGTTCTTTTGTTGGTTCTGTCTTTGTGGGGACCTGGAAGGGATCTAATGAAAAACACAGTTTATTTTGCATGTTTTAGTTAACATGGACTCAAACAAAAAATCTCATTCATAATTAAAGAGTCATATTTTTCAGGCCCCAGGGAAAACTATTCATGGATAAACAAAATCTCAGTTTGCAGAGACAAAAACAAAGTCGGAGCTCATGAAAGGAAATAACTTGATGCTCTGTAAATAATTCATATGGCTTTTCTTCCTCTCTGATGAGAGGGATCCAGGACAATCTTGAATTATGTAGAAGCTATCTTTCATGGGAGTGCAATCATTTCCTAAGTGTCTGCCTGAAAATGAGGGGCAAGTGAACCGAAGAGCCAATTTTCCCTTAATGTGAAGCCTCCCAGGCCCCCAGGAAGAAAAGACCTCCGCTCCCCACACGCCTGTGCCTGTGGAAAACTTACCCACATGCCTAGCACATGCTGGGTGCTCAGCAGAGTCTTAGATTTTAATACTTTAGTAAAATGACACTTCAGTAAAATGAAAAAAACAAACAAAACGTTTTATCCTGAAAATAAGACATCCCCTTTCAAATATATCATTTCGGGGTAAGGATACATGACCTGGCATTTCTCTATCTTAACTGATTCATTTAAAATAGATAGTATATGCCCTGGCTGGTGTAGCTCAGTGGATGGAGTATCAGCCCAGCACCTGAGTTGTGGGTTCGATTCCTGGTCAAGGGCACGTACTTGTGTTACAGGTTCAATCCCCTGCACCTGATGGTGTGCATGCAGGAGGCATCCAATCTCTCTCTCTCTTTCTCTTTCTCTTTCTCTCTCTCTCTCTCTCTCTCTCTCTCTCTCTCTCTCTCTCTCTCTCTCTCTCTCTCTCTTTCTCCCTGTCCCTCCCTCCTCCTATCTCTAAAAATCAATGGAAAAAATATCCTTGGGTGAAGATTACCAAAGATAAATAAATAGGCAGTATATGCTTAGAAAAAGTATTTTTTTAAAAAACATATCCACTGAACTTTTTTCCTGAAAGGAATATTCTTTTTTTCTTTAATGTCAATGTTCTTTTCAGTAGTTTGGAAAAATGAATAAAATTTTTTGAAGATGAGAAATCTCAAAATAATTAGATTAGCAAATATAAAATAAAATGCTGTATAACTGATACTCTACACTGCACACAGGATCTCACGAGGCCACCTCTGCCTTTATTTAACAAGAGGCAGAATTAGTATAAGCTGTAATTCTGCACCTGCTCTCTGAGTATTTGCCTTAGGGAGACACTCCCTGTAAAACAATGCACCCCAGAGCTCCTGTGATGAACAGGACTCATGTTCTGCCCATTATGAGCTGCAGTCCAAGAAGCACCTTTTGCTGACCAGCTCTTTGCAGGATATGTGAAGAGCTGAGCTCAGAATAAGAAGGCCCTTCAGCTTCCTGACACTTCTCCTTGCCTTCCACCCAGTTCGCAGGCAATCCTACCATCCTATACCCCCCAAGGGTATCACTCACTTGCTCACCTATGTATGTCTGCCATGTGCCAGTAACAGTGCTGGGTGGGGAGATAGAAGAGTAAAGTACAATCCTATTTTAAGTTTATTATCTACCACCTAAGAAGGGCCTCCAAATGGTATGCTAGGTAAAATTATTATTAGATTACTGAGAAAATAAAATTAGATGACCCCTCTGTGAAACCCTATCAGTTCACAAATGAGGCGAGTCTTATCTAAGTTCAAAAAAACCAAGTCAAGATTATCAAAACATCAAACTTTTGAAAAAGGCTCTTGTAACAATATAACTTTCTTTCACTGTAACCTATGTCCCCACAAAATAAATAAAGGTCCTTCTTTTAGGCCTAACCAAATTCTTTAATCCTTACTTTGTTATAGCATTATTTTCTACTTCAAAAGTAATATTTATTGTAAAAATGGGAAACATATGACAGAAAATCTCCTGTGATCCTATTCCTCTGGGAGTAATTATTATCTAAGATGTGGTGTCTCTGTCTATAATTTTTCCTATAGTACATGTATTATTATCTAGGTATTTTGCAAAACAAAAACAGGATAATTTTATATCCATTTCTTTGTAGTTTGTTTTTCTACTTTTCTTACTCAGTATTGGTTGGGTGCCTGCTACACATCAAACAAGCTAGATGCTGGGAATACTTCAGTGAACAAAGCAAAGAACTTTGCCCTCATGGTACTTTTACTGCAGCAAGGAGATGGAAACAGTAAACAATAAATATAATAGATAAGTAGTTCATGGGGTATATTGGAAGGCAAGAGGTACTACTGAAAAAGGAAAAAGTAGAGCAAGGTGAGGCACTTCAGGTGTGGGCAGAGGGACACAGACTGTAGCATGAAACAGGAGGGTGAAGTTGGGGAGGGTGCCATGACCGTCTTTCCAACAACTGGATTTTACATATTCTAATAGTTCTTCTAACTTGAGTAATATACATTGGTCTTTAAGAAACAGCAGTACCACTGGATAAAAAGAGGTAGATACCCCTGTATTAATGCCCACTATTGCAAATATTACCTAAATCTGAACTCTCTGAATAGTTCATTTATTCTGAGTAACCCTAGCTAAAACAAAAGAATCTGAAGAGCCCATGTAATCTTGGCATTTTATTCAAATACAAAAACACAGTATCTTTCCTCTGTGTGTATTTTTCCTTTCTGTTCTTCTTTCTCGCCTGCCTTTGCCTCTGCTCTGCCAACATGACCCTTGTTGGCACCCAGTGAGCTCTAAGGAGCCACCTTCCTTCCCCAGCTGCTGTAGACTTGACTGTCCAAGAACTTGTCTGTCCTCCCTCTCCCAATCTTGGTTGTAATATCCCATTCCCTCAGGGCTCTGTTGTCTGCTGTGCCAGTAACAGTGCTGGGTGGGGAGGTATAAGAGTAAAGTACAATCCTTTTTTTTTTAAAATATATTTTTTATTAAGATATTACATATGTGTCCTTATCCCCACGTTACCCCCTTCCCCCACACCCCGCTCATGCCCTCACGCCCCCGTTGTCCGTTTCCATTGGTTAGGCCTATATGCTTGCATATAAGTCCTTTGGTTGATCTTTCCCCCTTCCCCCCACCCTCCCCTACCTTCCCTCCCAGGCCCGACAGTCCAATCAATGCCTCTCCGTCTCTGGATCAGTCCTTGTTCATCAGTTTATGTTGTTCATTATATTCCACAAATGAGTGAGATCATGTGGTATTTATCGGCTCTCCAGTTCCATCCATGCTGTGGCAAATGGTAAGAGTTCCTTTTTCTTCTTCCTCTTCTTAAAGAATACCTTTCAGCATTTCATATAATGCTGGTTTGGTGGTGATGAACTCCTTTAGCTTTTTCTTATCTGTGAAGCTCTTCATCTGACCTTCTATTCTGAATGATAGCTTTGCTGGATAAAGTAATCTTGGTTGTAGGTTCTTGCTATTCATCACTTTGAATATTTCTTGCCACTCTCTTCTGGCCTGCATGGTTTCTGTTGAGAAATCAGCTGACAGTCGTATGGGTACTCCCTTGTAGGTAACTGACTGTCTTTCTCTTGCTGCTTTTAAGATTCTCTCTTTGTCTTTTGCTCTTGGCATTTTAATTATGATGTGTCTTGGTGTGGTCCTCTTTGGGTTCCTTTTGTTTAGGGTTCTCTGTGCTTCCTGGGCTTGTAAGTCTATTTCTTTCACCAGGTAGGGGAAGTTTTCTGTCATTATTTCTTCAAATAGGTTTTCAATATCTTGCCTTCTCTCTTCTTCTGGTACCCCTATAATTCTGATGTTGGTATGCTTGAAGTTGTCCCAGAGGCTCCTCACACTATCTTCATATTTTTGGAATCTTTTTTCTTTTTTGGTTGGGTATTTTTTGTTTCTTTGTATCTCAAATCTTTGACTTGATTCTTGGCATCCTCTTGTCTGCTGTTGGATCTCTGTATATTATTCTTTATTTCAGTCAGTGTATGCTTAATTTCTAGTTGGTCTTTTTTCATATCCTCCAGGGTCTCACTAAATTTATCGGCGGTTTCCATAAAATTCTTGAAAAACCTTATAAACATGGTTTTGAACTCTATATCCAGTCGTTTGCTTTCCTCCATTTCTGTCATTTGTGACCTGTTTCTTTGTCTCCGCATTTTTTATGCTTCCCTGTGTTGGTAGAGTGGTTTTGCGTGCTAGATGTCCTGTAGGGCCCAGTGGCTCAGCCTCCCCAGTTACCTGAGGTGGACACTCTTGGTGCACCCCCTTGTGGGCTTTGTGCACAGTCTTGTTGTAGTTATGCCTTGATTGCTGTAGGATCACTGGGAGGAATTGACCTCCAGGCCAACTGGCAGTGAGAATCGGCTGTGTCTGCAGTGGGAGAACTTCTGTGCTGAAGACACCCTTCTGGGGCAAGACTTGCTTCAGTGGGGCTTTGGTGCTCACTGAGTCTGCCCTGAGTGTGTCCCTTATGGATCTGAGGAGTTGTAATCCGGGTGGTCCCCCTCTGACAACACTGGCTCTTGGATCTAAGGAGGTGCTAATTTAGCCTCGGCCTGAGGTTACCCGGCAGGAGCTATGAAGAGAACTGCAGATTCCTCTTCCTTTTTTGGAGTTTGGAGGTGCCCTGATGAGGCCCAGCTGTGAAGCAATGCAAGCTGCTGTGGGGCCTTGGGCCTTCTCTTGGAAGTTCTGGGTCTGTCTGGCCCAGCTGCAATTTGTTAGGTAATTTTCAGGTTGCAAAGGGCCAGGGCATTCATATGCAAAAGCCTCTGCCACAGCCTGGGTGGGGCGGGGTCTCAGGGAATCAAAGGGCGGAGCAAGCAGCTATGGTGGATCCTTAGCCCTGCCCTAAGGGGCCGCGCGTCTCAGTGTCCCGGTAATTGCTGCAAGCACCTCTGAGGGAAAGCCGCCCTTGAGTTCCGAGTTCTGCCTGCTGCCAGACAGTCCAGTTTCTCCCCGTATGAGTCCTGGGTCCCCAGAGACTTCCCGGAACCAGAGTTCAGAGCAGTCGGGAGCTTGTGCCTCCCTCCTGATTCAAAAAGACAGCCGAGTCCTCAGGTGCCAGCCCCTTTCCGCGCATGCGAGCCTCCATACCTCTGCACTTTACTTCCGCAGCTCCTCTGGCTCTCAGTGTGCTTTTCTTTCCTTCTAGTTGTAGAATTTCCACTCAGCCAGCCTAGTTCTGGATGATGTCTGTTTTGTCTTTTCATTGTATTTTTGAAGTTGTTGTGGGAGGCAGCAATTTCCCGGTATTTACCAATGCCGCCATCTTAGTTTCCCTACAATCCTATTTTAAGTTTATTATCTACCACCTAAGAAAGGCCCCCAGGGAAAAGGACTGAAAAAATCAAGAGAAGGGTTAAGGCTGATAATTGTTCATGGTGTTTTACTTTTCAAGTGGCATTTCTTCTCTAAAGGCTGCTTTTGGTACCTGTAATCTGCTGGTTATTAACACAGTGGAATCTTGGTTCTCGAACTTAATTTGTTCCAGAAGTCTGTTCGAGAACTGATTTTTTCGAAAAGCTAATCATTTTTTTTCACTTCTCTATATATAAAAGCCTAAGCAACCAAACAACCGAATGAGCGGTTGACTAGTCGCTATGACGCGCACTGACCACCAGGGGACAGATGCTCAATGCACAGGATTGGGCTCCCTCCTGTCTGGATTAGGCCTGTGAGGATTGGGCCAAAACCAGCTATTCAACATCCCACGAGGCGTCTTGTATTGCGAGAGGGCGCAGGCTAGGCTGAGGAACCCCACCGGTGCATGAATCTGTGCACCGGGTCTCTAGTTAGAAACAAAGTAAATTGAGTTAATCCATTCTAGGCCCCGAAATGATTCCATTTTAATCTTTCCAAATTGCCTGTGACCCTTGTTTCATGAGCACTTTCACATCCTTAGCAACATCAGCACTCTTGATGGCCCCTTTATGTTTTAAAATTGTGCTAATCGCCCAGTTGTGGTGGCTCAGTGGATTAAGCGTCTTCCCATGTACCAAGAGGTCCCAGGTTCTATTGGCTCCAGGTTCTATTCCCAGTCAGGCAGGTTGCGGGCTCAATCTCCAGTAGGGGGCATGCAAGAGGCAGTGGATCAGTTGTTTTCTCTCATTGATGTTTCTATCTCTCCCTTTCCCTTCCTCTATGAAAATCAATAAAAATATTTTTTTAAAATCATGCTAATCATCGATTTTGCCATGCCATACTTGGTAGCTAGATCATGCACACGAACACCTCTATCATACTTTGCAATTATTTCTTTTTAAAGCTTTATCATTGTTCACTTTGCTGCTATCATTAACCTTCTCAGAACCTATGGTGAATTACTGTATATATTTAATAATAAACAGCAACAAAAGCAAAAAACCACAAAAATATTCACAGCACAATTTCCTGATATGATAACAATGTGAGGTTTAGCAGTAAACTGACTCATACTCGCTCATTATCTCTTTTGTCACCTGAGAGATGCATGACTGATCGTAAGGTATCAGCATGAAAGGCCTGTTGGGTCAAGAAGTTTTGTTCAATAACCAAGATGTTTTTCTGTGAACAACTTTGTTGAGAACTGAATTGTTTGAGATAAGGGATGTTTGAGAATAGAGGTTTGACTGTATAGGTTTTTAGTTGATGATTTGGGGGGAGGTGCGTGGAGGGAAAAGCATGGAATAACTTCATTTGTTTCCCAACTCATACCAAATTCTGGGCCAGTATACCACCTACACACAGGCTCTCAAATTCCAGGAGTGAGGGCATTGAACAAGGGGGCAGGGGAAGGAGAAAAGAGGCAATCACTGCCCTTACCGGACGAGACACAGGGGGCACCCAAATGTGCTTGATTTTGGAGGACTAATGCCCCACCCCAAGTCCCACACACTGCAGCAGATCTCACTATTGCATTAAAGGGGTCCAGGCATCATTTTTAAACCTAAAGGATTTAAATTTAAGTAGCAACTATGCAACTTCAATACAAAGTATTCAAAGTCTCCTAGCCATCCACTCTGTCTCTTTTTTGTATTTATTTTTATTTCAAAGAGGAAGGGAGAGGGAGGGAGGGACGGAGGGAGAGCGAGAGCGAGAGCGAGAGCGAGAGCGAGAGCGAGAGAGAGAGAGAGAGAAAGATCAATAATGAGAGAGAATCATCAATCAACTGCCCTCTGCATGGCCCCCACTAGGGATCGATCCTGCAACTTGGGCATGTGCCCTGACCGGGAATTGAAGCATGACCTCTCGGTTCATAAGTCAATGCTAAACCACTGAGCCACAATGGCTAGGCTGGTCTTTATTTTTAATATCATTAGCTGCTCTTTAAGAATTAGCACTCAGATAACTGGTAATTATTCTACTATACATGCCTTTTTCATAAAGTGGAGCAAGGAAGCCTTAGTGTTCCAGCCCTGCGGGCTGTTTGGCAGGAGTGGGCTTGTTTAATGATCTACTTCAGCTGTGCTCACTGAGTCAGTGAGCTCGGCATCTGTCTCTTTGTCTGCATACTGTCCTGGGCTGTAATCCAGACCAGGTGTGCAGATTCGTGGAGAGGACAAGCAGGGTCACTTCAATGAGAAGGTGGAGCCAGAGGCCTGTTTTTCATCTTGATGATGGTGTGCAAGTCTCTCTCTAGTTACCCAGTATGAAGTTTACTCTTTATCTTTTCTTTTCTTTTTTCTTTTCCCCTTCCCTTCCCTTCCCTTTTCTTTTTTTCTTTCCTTCTTTCCTCTCTTCCTTTTCTTTTCTTTCTTTTTATTGTCTAAAGTTTTACATAAGTCTCCTTTTTCCCCAATTGACACGTCCCCCCAACCCCCCGCCATTCCCACCCCGGGAAAGTCCCCACCGCCCCAGTGTCTGTGTCCACTGGTTATGCTAATATGCATGCATACAAGTCCTTTGGTTGCTCTCTTACCCTACCCCTCCCCTGCCATTTGTCTCTGGATCTATTCTTGTTCATCAAATTATGTTGATCATTATATGCTACATATGAGATGTGATATTTATCTTTCTCCAACTGGCTTGCTTTGCTTAGCATAATGCTCTCCAGTTCTATCCATGCTGTTGCAAATGGTAAAAGTTCCTTCTTTTTTATAGTGGTGTAGTATTCCATTGTGTAGATGTACCACAGTTTTTTAATCCACTCATCTGCTGATGGGCACTTAGGCTGTTTCCAAATCTTAGCTATTGTAAATTGTGCTGTTATGAACATAGGGGTGCATATATCCTTTCTGATTGGTGTTTCTAGTTTCTTTGGATACAGTCCTAGAAATTGGATTGCTGGGTCAAAAGGGAGCTCCATTTTTAACTTTTTAAGGAAACTCCATACTGTCTTCCACAGTGGCTGCACCAGTCTGCATTCCAACCAGTGTGGGAGGGTTCCTTTTTCTCCACATCCCGCCAGCACTTGTTGTTTGTTGATTTGTTGATGATAGCCATTCTGATAGGTATGAGATGGTATAGATTTGATGTATGAGATTGTTGTTTTGATTTGCATCTCTCGGATGATTAGTGCCTTTAAGCATGTATTCATATGTCTCTCGGCCTTCTGTATGTCCTCTTTTGAAAAGTGTCTATTTAGATCCTTTGTGCATTTTTTAAATTGGATCGTTTATCTTCCTTTTGTTAAGTTGTATGAGTTCCCTGTAAATGTTGGAGATTAAACCCTTATCTGAAATATCATTGGCAAAAATGTTCTCCCATGCAGTGGGCTTTCTTGTTGTTTAGTTGGTTTCTTTTGCTGTGCAAAACCTTTTTATTTTGATGTAGTCCCATTTGTTTATTTTCTCCTTAGTCTCCACTGGCCTAGGAGCTGTGTCTGTAAAGATATTGCTATGGCATATGTCTGCCATTTTGCTGCTTATGGAGTCTTGTAGGATTTTTATAGTTTCCCACCTTACATTAAGTCTTTTATCCATTTTGAGTTTGTTTTTGTACATGGTGTAAGTTGGTGATCTAGTTTCATTTTTTTGCATGTATCTGACTAATTTTCCCAACACCCTGTATTGAAGAGCCTGTCTTGACTCCATTGTATGCACTTGCCACCTTTGTCAAATATTAATTGAGCATAATGGTTTGGGTTGATCTATGGGTTCTCTGTTCTGTTCCATTGGTCTATATGTCTGTTCTTGTGCCAGTACCAGGCAGTTTTCAGAACTGTGGCTTGGTAATATAGCTTGATATCTGGTATTGTGATCCCTCCAACATTATTCTTCTCAGGATTGCTGTGACTATTCAGGGTCTTTTCTTTTTTTTTTTTTTTTATTCCAGATGAATATTTGGAGAGTTTGTTCTAGATCTTTGAAATATGCTGTTGGTATTTTAATGGGGCTTGCATTGAATCTATAGATTGCTTTGGGTAGTATGGACATTTTAATGATGTTGGTTCTACCAGTCCATGAACATGGTATATTCTTCCATTTGTTCATGTCTTCCTCTATCTCTTTTTTCAATGTCCTGTAGTTTTTTGAATACAGGTCTTTTATCTCCTTAGTTAAGTTTATTCCTAGGTATCTTAATTTTTTTTGCGCAATGGTAAATGGGATTGTTTTTTTCGTGTCTCTTCCTGTGAATTCATTATTGATGTATAGAAAAGCCATAGACTTCTGGGTGTTAATTTTGTATCTTGCTAAATTGCTGAATTCATTTATTAGGTCTAGTTTTTTTGATGGAGTCTTTGGGGGTTTTTCTATGTATAATGTCATGTCATCTGCAAATAAGGACAGTTTTACTTCTTTCCCAGTTTGGATGCCTTTTATTTCTTCTTCTTGTCTGATGGCTATGGCTATCACTTCCAGTACTATATTGAACAGGAGCGGTGAAAGGGGGCATCCCTGTCTTGTTCCCATTATCAGGGGAAATGAGTTTAATTTTTGCTCATTGAGTATGATATTAGCTGTAGGTCTGTCATATAAGGCTTTTATTATATTGAGATATGATCCCTCTATTCCCAGTTAGCTGAGTTTTTACCAAGAAAGCATGTTGGATTTTGTCAAATGCTTTTTCTGCATCCATTGATGATTATGTGTTTTTTGTCTCTCAGTTTGTTTATGTGATGTTCACACTTATTGATTTGTAAATACTGTACCATCCTTGCATCCCCAGAATAAATCCCACTTGGTCATGGTATATGATCTTTCTAATGTAATGTTGATCTGATTTGCTAGAATTTTGTTGAGGATTTTAGCATCTATGTTCACCAAGGATATTGGCCTGTAGTTTTCTTTTTTTGTGGTGTCTTTATCTGGTTTTTGCAATTAAGGTAATGCTGCCTTCATAGAAAGAGTTCCATTGGAAAGGTGCCTTCCTCTTGAATTTTTTGGAATAGTCTGAGGAGGATAGGTTTTAGTTCTTCTTTGAATGCTTGGTAGAACTCCCCTGTAAAGCCATCTGGACCAGGGATTTTGTTTGCTGGAATATTTTTTATCACTGTTTCAATTTCTTCGGTAGTTATCGGCCTATTCATGTTTTTTGATTCTTCCTGATTGAGTTTTTGGAGCTTGTATTTTTCTAAGAATATGTCCATTTCATCTAGGTTGTCCATTTTGTTTGAATAGAGTTGTTCATAGTATTGTTTCATAATCGTTTGCATTTCTGTGGGATCGGTTATTTCGTCTCTTTCATTTCTGATTTTTTAATTTGGGTCCTCTCTCTTTGCTTCTTGGTGAGCCTGGCTAGAAGTTCATTAATCTTATTTATCTTTTCAAAGAACAAGCTCTTGGTTTTGTTGATCTTTATTATTATTATAATTATTATTTTTTGTCTCTATGTCGTTTATTTCTGCTCTGATCTTTATTATTTCCTTCCTTCTGCTTACGCTGGGCTTTTCTTGTTGCTCTCTTTCTAACTCTTTGAGTTGTAGGGTTAGGTAATTTATTACCATTTTTTCTTGTTTTTTGACGTAGGCCTGTAGAGCTATGAACTTCCCTCTCAAGACCGCTTTCACTGTGTCCTATAGATTTTGGATTGTTGTGTTTTCATTGTCGTTTATTGCTATGATGGTTTTTATTTCTTCTTTGATCTCTTTGGTAACCCATTGTTTAATAGCATGCTATTTAGCCTCCAGGTGTTTGACTTTTTTCACTGTTTTTATTGTAGTTGATTTCTAATTTTATGCCATTGTGATCTGAGAAGATGCTTGATATAATTTCTATCTTCTTGAATTTGAAGAGACTTTGCCTGTGTTCCAATATGTGGTCTATCTTTGAAAATGACCCATGTGCACTTGAGAAGAATGTATATTCTGTGGTTTTGGTGTGAAATGTTCTGAAGATGTCAATTAATTCCAACTGCTCTAGTGAGTCATTTAGGATTGGTGTTTCTTTGCTGATTTTTTATTTAAAAGGATTTATCCAGTGGTGTCAGTGGGGTATTAAAGTCCCCTACTGTGACTATATTGCTGTCAATCTCTCCCTTGATATTTTCCAGAAGTTTTTTTTTATGTATTTGGGTGCTCCAGTATTGGGTGCATATATGTTTTACCAGAGTTATATCTTCTTGTTGAATTGCTCCCTTTAGTATTATGAAGTGGCCTTCCTTATCTCCTGTTATGGCCTTCACTTTGAGGTCTAATTTGTCAGATATAAATATTGCTACCCCAGCTTTTTTTAAATTTCCATTCACCTGAAAAACCTTTTTCCATCCCTTCACCATTAGTTTATGTGAGTCCTTTGTTCCAAGGTGGGTCTCCTGTAGACAGCTGATATATGGGTCATGTTTTCTTATCCACTCAGCTACCCTATGTCTTTTGATTGGGGCATTTAATCCACTTACATTTAAAGTTATTATTGATAGGTATTTGTTTGTCACCATTTTTATTCTTTATGCCTGTGTTCCTTCTTCCCTTCCTATTTCTTCTTTTTACAGCAGTCCCTTTAACATTTCTTGCATTGCTGGTTTGGTGGTAATAAACTCCCTTAGTCCTTTATTGTCTGTGAAGCTCCTGATTTCACCCTCAACTCTGATTCATACAGTATTCTGGGATTCAGATCCTTGCTTTGCATGACTTTGTATATTTCATTCCATTCCCTTCTGGCTTGATGTGTTTCTGTTGAGAAATCAGTCAATAGTCTGATGGGAGATTCCTGGTAGGTAACTTTCTATCTCTCTATGGCAGCCTTTAAGATTCTTACTTTGTCGTTGGTGTTTGCCAACTTAATTATAATGTGTCTTGATGTTGGTATTTTTGGGTTCATCTAGTATGGGACTCTGTGAGCTTCTTGGACTTGTGTGAGTTTTTTCTTTTTCCCAATATCAGGGAAGTTTTCTGTCATTATTTCTTCAAACAGGTTTTCTAGTCCTTGCTCAGTTTCCTCTCCTTCTGGGACCCCTATTATTCGAATGTTGTTTCATTTCATGTGTCCCAAAGTTCCCTTAGGCTCTCCTCCTGTTTTTTAAGCTTTTTTTCCAGTTGCTGCTCTGTGTTTGGGTATTTTTTCCTACCTTGTCTTCTGGCTCACTGATGCAGTCCTCCACTTCTTCTAGACTACTGTTGATGCTTTCTATTGTGTTACTGCAGCGATGTCATTTTTCATTTCTTCTTGCTACTTTGTCATTTCCTCTTGGTTCTTACAAATATTGTTGTTTGTCTTCCATCCTTTTCAGTGTCTTTATGACCAATGCTCTGAAATTTTTCTCTGACATATTGCTTGCCTCCATTTTGTTTACTTCCTTTTCCGGTGATTCTCCTTTTCTTTCATATGGAGGCTGTTTCTTTGTCTTCTCATGTTTGCTCCTCTCAGGGTGTCTGGTTATGTAACTCTGTATCTCCTGCATTGACTTAAAGGCACAAAATACAACACGACAAGACACAACACATAGGGCACCAAACACAAATGTATTCATGATACCAATATCCCCAAATAAAAGTGACCACCAGAGAAAAGAGAAGTAGGGAAGAGAAGAGAGTGCAAAAATGATATTGAGAAAAGTAAAAAATGTAAGAGAGAAAAGAAAGAGAAGAAAAAAGAAGGGGGAAAATATATGTATATGGGGAGAAAACTCAAAAAAACCCCAACGGCTAATCCAAAAAATGCAAACAACAAACACTCTGAGATGAATGCAAACAACAAACAACAACTAATCCAAAAAATGAAAACAACAATCACCCAGCTGAATCTGAGGCAGAGCTCTCTCTAGGCAATCTCTGACCTTTCCGTCCATGGATTGCCTCACTAGCAGTGTTTAATTCATCAATTCCAGGTGGGTGTTGTTCAATTCAGCTGTTCCTTCTATCTGCTCTGTGAGAAGGCGCAGGGCTTGCCCATGTTTTTGGGGCTGCTTTGTCTTCCCCTGGACAAACTTTTTAGGCACCCGTGGCCAGGGAGGCTGGAGTCTCAGTGGTTGTGGGTTCACAGCTAAGGCAGCTGGTCCCTGGGAGATGTGGTTGTTGGGTCCCAGGAGGTATCTGAAGTCTCCCCAGTTGAAGGTAAGGCTGTGTTTCTGATCACAGCTGCTCTACTCTTCAAGATGGCGTGGTCTCTGGGGCAGAGCCAGCCGCTGCAGGAGAGATTTCAGCAGTAGTAAAGGCTGCCCGGCCAGGGGAGCCTGGTCTGCCAGTCCCCAACAGTGCTGTGGAACATAGCTGATGCACACTCATAAATACAGACACTCCCGCATATCCACACACTCTTCTTTCGCTCTCTCACACACTATCTTGCAGCCTGTCCCGTTGGCCACCATCATGGATCCTTCTACTCTTTATCTCTTTTCATGAGAGGGCACCTCCCTCTCCCCCAAAATGTTAGTGGACAACATATCGAGCAAAGACAGCATTCATGTTTGGGGACTCCAAGCAATGCCAGGTAGGAAACTGGATCAGTGGAACTATTAAAATGTTGAAAGTTCAAAACTTGGAGGTATCACGCTACCTGATATTGAATTATATGACAAGATTATGGTAATCAAAGCAGCATGGTAATGGCATAAAAATAGGTACAAAGATCAATGGAACAGAACAGAAAGTCCAGAAATAAATCCACACCTATATGGAGAATTAATGTAACAATGGAGGCAAAGATCTAACCATTATTCTGTAAACATAAAACTAATATAATATTGAATATAAACTGTAATTGAAAAAAAAATTTTAATGTTTAAAGTTCATAACCTTTTGCCAGTAGTCTCACTTTTGGAAATTTATTCCTCAGAAACAAAAGCACTAGTAGAAATGAAAATGTTTTTTAGGAGACTTTACTGCAGCATTTTTTGTTGTGGCAAAAAGAAAAAAAAAATTCTCCAAATTTGAAAACAAATAAAACAACCTGCTTGTCCATCAATAGGGGAAATGTTGAATCAACTGTGATGCACTCAGGCAGGTATAAGGACACAAGGAGTTAGACTTACATCTACTGGTCTGAAGAGAAGTCCATAAATCTCATTGTTAAATGAAAAAAAGCAAGCTGCTGAGTAATAGGTATAATACATTAAAATTTTTTATAAAAAGCTGGAAAAAGCACATGCATATATAAATATATATGTTCATAAGCTTTGGTTTGGAATGTCTAAAGGCACATATAACATTGCTCCCACTGGTTAGTCTGGGGATTTGGATTGACTTAGAGGGAGACTAATTTGTATATTTCACTAAATGTTTATATTGCTTGAGTTGTTACAGCAAATATATGTTATTTTGTAACTTCAAAAAATCCAATAAAATAAATTCGCTATCAAGAAAAAAGTTGTAACACCCCTCTCAAACAAACAAAGTAAAAACCATTTAAAAATAAGGGGAAAAAAGCAAAAACTCTTGTCCCTTTTGTTGCTTTTTCAAGGCAATAATGGCCATAAAATTTTCCACAAAGTAACTTGAAAAATAAAAATTCTGTATTTTTTTCCCCTTAATGTTCCAGAAGTGCTCTTACCGCAACTTTGCCGAATTATCCCCATGAGTAGAGTAGGCCTGTTGTCTCACCCTGCTCCTGCACCATCTAAATGTATAGGCACCTGTGGCTGATGAGGTGCTGTTTGTTCCTAGGCTGTTCTGTTCTTGGTGCGGAAAAAAAGCGATCATGTATGGTTGATGGCAAATATTTGAGAATAAAAACATCTCAAGTTTTCCAGCTGAGAAGTAAACTTGGCACCACAGAATTACTTATTTACAAACACTTTTAAAGTACTTACTCTGTGCTCGAGGTTATTCTGGTTCCCTTGAGTTAGGTACAAGTATCATCCCCATTTTACAGATGAAGTAACAGAGGTACAGAAATCACCCAATAGAGAAGTAGCAGAGCCAAGCTTCAAACCCAGGAGTCTGCTTAGAGTTAGTATCAGTTGGGGTTCTCCAGAGAAACAGAACCAATCGGGATTGGCTTATGTGATTATGGGGGCTGGCAAGTTTGATATGTATAGGGCAGGCAGGCAGGAAGTGATACTGAGGTCTTAAGACAGAATTTCTTTTTCCCCAGGGAAACCTTAGTTTTTCTCTTAAGCCTTTCAACTGGTTGGATGAGGCCTATCCACATTGTCAAGGAAGTCTACTGATCGTAGATGTTCACCACATCTACAAAATACATTCACAACAACACTTACAGATGAATGTTTGAATAACTGGGTACTATAGCTTAGTTTTGATGCACAAAAACTAAACATCATGGGGCTCATACTTTTACATGTTGGGTCTAAGATTTATAATAAACTAAAGATAATTTAGTAATGGGCTACCCCATTACAAAATAGTGCTCCTCACCTAATTAAAATAGAGATTAAAATAGAATTTGAATCTCTTTTTCAATTCAAGTAGCTTCTAGCACAAAATATTGCTTCAAGTAAGTGTTCAATAGATAATATTGAAAGAACGAGCAACTGAATTATTTAGGTGATATTTTATAAGACTTTCCAGGCATTGAGACCTCTGGCTCCCCTTTTAAATTTAAAATCATTTTGCTCAAGTGACATACAGGTTTTATGAATGAAAAATGGAGAATATCTGCATAAAAATTCTCTTTTTTATATTATTCCTCAGTGATCCTATTTGATAGGAAATAATGCAGATATATATATTTTTGAATTTGTCTAAATTAGACAGACTTAGTTCATAATAATTAGCTCTTATTTTTAACCTTGAAAAATATAACTTCTTTTTCAAAGGAAAAAGAAGATTTGCAAGTTAATCATATTCTCAGAGTTCTGTGATCCAGAAAGGGTTAAGAACCGCAGTGCCACAAGTCTCTCCATCACAGACTGTTTGCTCTGGCTTCTCCAGAAAAAACACAAAGCATCTCCAAAAGAATCTTTCATCTAAATCTCAGGAAGGCCAATGGCATTTTTCTCTACTTTTATTTGCAGTGTTATTCTGCCCTCCTTCTAGCCCAGGGGTGGGCAAACTTTTTGACTCGAGGGCCACAATGAGTTCTTAAACTGGACCGGAGGGCCGGAACAAAAGCATGGATGGAGTGTTTGTGTGAACTAATATAAATTCAAAGTAAACATCATTACATAAAAGGGTACGGTCTTTTTTTTTTTTAGTTTTATTCATTTCAAACGGCCGGATCCGGCCCGCAGGCTGTAGTTTGCCCACGGCTGTTCTAGCCCCTCACGCACATAACCAATTATTCTCCACCTGCCAAACTAGCAAGCGGCTTTACACCTGTATCCGCATGCTTTTCATTACCGGATAAAGAAAAACATTGATGATAATGTAGTTTTCTGCCCATTACCTGTCTCTAATAACATGCTTGTCATCATAATTAGTTTCACCATCCTTGGCTTGCTTTTCTGTCATTTCTTTCCCTTGAGTTCTGTTAATACCAGAAATTGACTGCTACACTATTATTCTGTTCTGTGTAATGGGGCTGACAGCAGAAGTATTCTGCCTTTTTGACAACTGGATATGATTGGTAAAGGTGTGAAGAGGAACTGCTAATACTTCTCAGCTCTATTATATTAACCTGGAAGGCATTCTACCCATGAAATGAATCCAATATTAAACTGCCTGTTTTATGAGTTTTTCTTTAATAAATTTTCTAATCTTTACAATGTTTTCATAGTATCAGTATTTTCTGATCTCTATTTCCTGAGATTAATATGGCAACTTCATTATATGAAAACTGTTTTATTAGATTTTCTTTATTTTTCAGAAAATAGAAAGAGAAGGAAAGACATATCTGTGAGTTTCTCGCCTTTATCCTGTGTTCCTCTCCCAGTTTCTGGCTGATGCTAGGATGATTAAGCAAGGTTTCGCAGAGACATAATCCAAAGACAGTGCTATTGATATGCCATCAAAAAGTCACAAAGTCCGAAAAAAAAAGTCACAAAGTCCAAATAAAAATAAATAAATAAACCCTCTACATGTTGAGGAATTCAGAGATGATCCTGGAGGGCAATAAGCAAAGAAGTCACAAGGTCCAATGTACACTCTAGAAATATTGCTTGGGTAGCCGTAAGATGGACGATGCTGCATTTGTGGAAGGAGGAGAGACTCAATTCAGGAGGCCACTGCAGTGATTGGGGCATAAAGGCCTAGGACAGGGCAGTAGCAGGAGGGATGGAAATGAGAGGAAGATCCGATCACTATTCAGAAGGTAACGCAGCAGGTTGGTAACTAATTGGATGTGAAGGGCAAGAAATAACAACAACTACCACTTAATGAGCACTTCACATGTTTCAGATCATAGGTAGGGCTTTCCTTCATAATCACATGTATCCTTGAAATACCTTGAGGAGTATTATTATCATGTTTTATAGATGAGGAAACCAAAGCATTGTGGGATTAAGTAAATTGTCCAAGGTCATATGCCAATTAAGTGGTAGACCCAGACCAGTCTGACTCCAAGTCCAAACAACTAGCCACTGTGTGACAGGAAGACTCAAGGATATCTCTAGGATTCTCTAGGGGAGGCTGGGAGTCTGACAGTACCACTAAATGAGGAGCAGAATATAGAAAGAGGTGTTCAGTTCAGTAAAACTCCACAGTCAAGAGCAATGGCTAAAGTCAGGCAGGGCAAGCAAGTTACACATTTTGCTGAAAGACTGCCTCAATAATTAAACGTTATGCAATGAAGTGGTAGAAATTATGAAACAGAAAAGGCTCAGGATGAAGCATGAGACTGCATTAATGTTGAATGTATGTTTTTGACCTTGTTTTTTGAAGATGACTGTAATTATCTGTTTAATGACACAGAAATAGTCTCAGCAATTATTAACTAAGTGCCATCCCCACAGAATCTAGCAGGTTCTATAAAAGGAGGCATTTCTTTGGCCTACACAATTGCTACCCCTTAAACAGCTTGCTGCTGTTAATTTACCCATCCCTGTCCTACCTTGAACCTTGTAACACCAAAAAGGCTTAAATAAGAAAATCGTATAACCAAGACTTGAAAAATTTTTAATGTATTGCCTAATATCAGTGGTCGGCAAACTGCAGCTCGCAAGCCACATGCGGCTCTTTGGCCCCTTGAGTGTGGCTCTTCCACAAAATACCATGTGCAGGCGCGCACATACAGTGCGATTGAAACTTCGTGGCCCATGCGCAGAAGTCGGTATTTTGTGGAAGAGCCACACTCAAGGGGCCAAAGAGCCGCAGGTGGCTCACGAGCCACAGTTTGCTGACCACTGGCCTAGTTTAAGGCTTCATGAAAAAATTGGGTAGCAACATGATATAGTGAAAAATAAACTAGGCTTAGAATAAAAAGATTGAATGCCCTGGCTGGGTAGGTCAGTTGGTTAGAACATCAGCCTAATGTACCAAGGTTGCAGATTCAATCCCCAGTCAGGGCACATACAAGAATCAACCAATAAATGAATAAATAAGTGGAACAACAAATCGATGTTTCTTTCTCTTTTCTTTTCTCTCTCTCTCTCTCTCTCTCTCTCTCTCTCTCTCTCTCTCTCTCAATAAACTAAAAAAATATTTTTTTCTAGAATAAATAGATTGAGTATGAATTCTGCCTTGGAAAACTGTAGTTTTATGACACTGGGCAAATCACCCATGGATCTTCTCAGCCTCATTTTCTTCATCTGAAAATTGAGGCTAATGATAGCTTACAAAGGATTTCTGTAAGTATTCAATTAAATAATAGATGTCAGGGTATTTAGTACCTGGGGTTTGGAACACTGCAGAAACTCAATATATCCCAACAGCTTCCCTTCGACTCCTTATGGGAAAGAGGCATGGTGCATGTTGTGTGTATGAAAAATATTTAATAAATATGTATTTATTATCATTTAAAATACACCTATGCTGTGCAGAAGCTGGTTTTGAATCAGAGTTTATACCACGGATGCATGTTAAACATTTTTACAGATGACAACTAACCTTTTGAAAATACTATTAAGCTTATATGATCAAAAATTCTACCCAAATAAGTAAACAGCAGTAAAAAAAATCTTATTAATGACAGGCAGAGCAGCTTAGTTTGACAAATCAGACATAAGCTTCACCATCACACCCTCTGCTGAACAGTGTGAGGGGAAAAAAAAGCACTCCTCTGCCTCTTGGGAAATTTAATTGTCCTGATCCTGGCAGGAAACTTATATTTATTTACAAAACAGCATTCTCAAGGGAATAGTTTATATAAAGATTATGGGGGGGGAAATTGCAGCATATGGCTGGGTTCTCACTTCTTGCATTGGTTTTGCCAGAGTCCTACCCAGGGCTGGCCCCTCTCCAGGCACTCCCAGCAGGGCTGGTTCAATCTCAGGAGCCCTTCCAGACACACTGCATGACTTCCCATGTATGGGAAGTTTCCCTGCTTCCTGCTCATGTTTGAATCTCCATCTGCCAGAGTAAGGGAGCCGGCCTCACATCTGGTTTGGTCCCTCATCCCAGGCTTGGATAATAGTAATCAACGTGCGTGTCTCCCTCGTTCTCTGTCTCCATCTTCCCATTCCGTATTTTCCCTTTCCTCCCTCTTAACACATTTCGTACCACTCAGGAGTTTTCTCGTGTTTCCGCGCCATCTCTTAAGGACCGCTCTCGAGTGTTCTCGTTTTTCACACCCATGGAAAAAGGTGCAAATCTAGATACTTATGTAAATTTTGTTTGGTCCCTCTTCATAGAGGAAAATGTTTTACGCAGTACCATACGTTAAAAAAGAACTAGGAACTTTGTTTGTTTTTGAAAATAAAAATGTTATAATTATTGAAAAACAACACCTAAAGTGCATTATGATGATTTAAATAATGTGCAGTTTGCCCAAAATGTGCGGTCCCTGGCGTATGTCTTAGAGATTTCTATGCGGTACGCAATGTGTTAATTTCCATCTCCCACCCAGCTCCATGTTTTTTAATTTCTCTGTGTTTCTCCCTCTCTCTACACATACACATCTCAATAACATATGTACTGGAAACTAAAACAGCAAGTGCCATTCAAGAGACCCTATGAATTTAGATTCCCCTCCACTTCTGACTTTTACTCACCCAGTGCCATCTCTGAACCAAGAGAGTCTTCAACCACATTCCCAGGTGGGATGGGTAAAACATCATCATCAAAGCTGATGAGGTCGATGTCCCCCAGAGGCTTGCTTTGCAGACCTGGGGCTGCGGGGTTGGCTGAGGCTCCTTCACCCAATGACCTGAATGCTTTGGCTTGTGATGCCACTGGGGGTCGGGGAGGAACAGTGACTGGTTTCAGCAAAGCGGCAGGGCAGCTGGGGTTTTCTGAGGAAACCGATTTCTTCGGCAGCAAAGGTCGAGGAGCAGGAGTTGGGACTCTCTTCCTGCCATCAGGGTTCTCAATCACAGGCCCTCCCCCCAGAGTCTCATGATTAACACTTCGTGTAAGGCCAGGGTTTGGTTTCTTTGGCAATTCAGGTTTGGTTACTGGGATGCTCCCTACTTCTTGCGGTGGAGAGTGTGGGGTGGGCCCTTCCCCTGAGGCCACCTTGCGTCTGTTTTCACTCCAGGAGTCCAGTTCTCCAGAAGCTCTGTTAGCAGCTGGTTTGGGAGCCACAGAGGGTTTCCCTGAGGGAACAGCAGGCCTGGGGGGGAGTGAGCGGGGAGCAATCTCTGGTTTCTTGGGCAGCTCAGAAGTTTCAGTATTTGTCTGACTATCCAATGCTTTGATCCTTGAAACAATACTATTTTGGCTTCGTTCTGTGTTCATAATGTTCATCCCTGCCTGACTGTCCAAGTCGTTGGTATTGTCCAACAGAGACTGGGGTTGGCTTGGGGCTGACTCCTCTTCGGTGGCCGCTGAGCTGATTTTCTGGAGATTCTGTCCTTTAATGTGAGAATCTCTGGCTACTGGTCTGAGGTTGCTTTTTGATCTTGGTTTTGGCACTGGACATCTTGTAGCATTGGAGTTTTCTGGACAAGTGTGTTCCTCAGAAATGTCAAAGACTATTAAAGGTGCCACATTTGTGGGAAGATCACTGGCTGAGACCCCTGGGGCAGGCTGAAGAGGTTTGAGAGGTGCCTGCAGTGCTGATAAGATCAAAATGAACAAAAATAAGTTGCAACATTATAATTTAAAAGAAAAACATAATAGAAGATAAACAGATTTTTAAAGATATACATGTAGAATAGCAAGAGAATTTGGTTCTCTCAATTAGTAAAAAGTAATTCCCAAATCAATGTGGAAATGTTTATACTCAGCTTTCTGCAGTGTTCAAATTATATTTATTCATATAAGAAACATTCATTTTGTAATAATTTAAAACACTGTTAAATTTCTGATTCTCAGTAGACTTATCACAAAAATCATTTCTCTCTCGCTGTCAAAATTCTAATGATTCTTGCTTTACTTTTCCAAAGTAACTTATTTCCGTCTGTTATCCTAATACAATGCATTTAAAAAGCCTAACAGGGCAAACACCTTTAGCATCCTATCAAGTTTACATTGCTAAATATAACATCCTTCTCGGTGGGAATAAAGGGCATCAGCAGTAATACCAACATGAGTTAAAGGATGTTTTGTGTTATGAATTAGGGTGAGCCCAAGGAAATGGGGCTTTGGGTCCTGAGAATGAACTATTATAATCATAGCAAATCCAAATAAAGAAAGCACACATGATCACACTGACTGGGAGGCAGAGCTCAATAAATTATGTGTGAATTGAAAATTATTTTTAAGACTAGAGCCTACTGATTACTTTCCTAGAACCAGGTCAGAATTAGGGGAGACAAATTACTTGCATTACTTTGAGGCAGGTGGTTGTCTATTTCTTCTGAAAAGTCAGTCTGAGTTGCAGAAGTAATAGTGTGCCTTGGAGAGGCAGCAGCATTATTGTTATTTGTAGTATTAACTTGAACTTGGTTGATTTCTTTTATGACTTGTTCATAAGATGGTGGGAGCTACAAAATAAAGAATGAAAATGTTAGACATCTATGGTTGACAGCCAACATGTTAACAGTCTCACTGTTCTAATCTTTGAATTTCATTTTAAAAATAAAATGTGAAGAGATAACAGGGTACTTATTCACCTCAGCAGGAACCAGCTCCCTGGGCCTCCAAGGGCCTGCTGCAGAGGGTGGGGGAAATGCCAATCCTGGGGCTGGGGCTCCTGGAAACCACGAGGCTGGCCTCAGTGGCTCAGCGGCCACAATGGTGATCTCCGGGCGCCTAGCAGACAGAAGCCTCAGTGAGATTTTGCAAGTTGGTAACACGCTATTGTCTATTTGCAAATGTTCAAAGCTTCATGAAAACAACTACCACCCAAACAAGTTACATAAGAACTACCGCAGTCACAGAAATGACCTGTGCAGTCTCTAACAGTACACCCAGGTAGGCTTCAAGGGATCAAATGGCAGCCATCCTCTATGAGTTTGGGCACAAAAAGTTAGAGATGTACCCTAAGCACACTTAGCTCTGCCTTGGTTGATAAGAATATGGACTAGGTAAGGTCCATACAAGCTCTTCATTCCAGGGCTCTGCTATCTAGCCTATAGACAAACATAAATATACCATAAGTAGAAAAGTGCATGGATCAAACAGAATTGTTTAGTTTTCTGTTATTATAAAGTATAAACTCAAAAATGATACCATATAAATGGAATACCTTCTTCCTCCTCACTCTACATCTGTCCCAATTCCAAGTTATCTTTAAGTACGTATTTAGAGTTCACATGTTCATTTCTAGACCCTGATGTGTGTGTCTGTGTTCCTTGTCAGTTTTGTACACGAATTTGATGATTATTCTTTTAACACTGAGGAGCCATAGTAATTTAGGCATGGCTTCTTTCATAATTTTCTTAACCTGATTATACAGTTTCATGTTTAAATCTTACCTTCAACCTGACTTCCTAACAAATACCAACTCTGAGCTGATCAATCACCTCTCTGAGCCTCAAAAGTTTCTGTTCTAACAAATAATGACGAGGATACCTGCTCTTCCTTTTTCTAGCACTCTATGCCAAATAAAAACAAAACCAAAAAGCACTATCATTATCAAAACTGTGTATAGCCTGGCTGGTGGCTGAGCATCAACCTATGAACTGGGAGGTAAGAGTTCAATTCCTGGTCAGGGCACATGCCCGAATTGCGGGCTCATTCCCTAGTGTGGGATGTGCAGGAGGCAGCCGATCAATGACTCTCTCTCATCATTGGCATTTCTCTCTCTCTCCCTCTCTGAAATCAATAAAAATATTAATAAAATAAACACCCTCCCCCCCCGACCCCATGTATAGACATACTCTCATGCTAGCTTGTGAAATGGCGGAACCTGCTTATTAATTACATTTGAATGGCAGTACCTAAGAACCTCTGCTTATAGCTTTTGTTTAACTAAATAATGAGTTACTAATTAATAAATTTTAACCACTCTACATGCATTAATCTGTATAACAACCTTATGAGGGAGGTCTGGTTTGTACTGCTTTAATGATGGGGATATTGAAGCGAAGAAGGGTTACATAGCTTGCCAAGGTCACATGGTGAGAAAGTAAAGTCATGATTTGAACTTGCATAATGTCTCACTCTAAAGTCCTTGTTTTTTATTCCCAGGTGCCATACCCTAAGAAATCTGAAAGCATGGAAGCTGTTTTATAAAAATCTATCCATTTATCCACCTGCTAATCTTTCCATCCATTCAGCCCTCTATTTGTCCTTCTTTTTGTGTATTCAGTGACCTTCTTCCCTTTCTCCAGCCAACCATCTTCTAGCCACTTATGCATTCAGCTATCTATCCAGCCTGCCTGCCTGCCTCTTTTCTTTTCTTTATCCTTCCACTCAATTTCCTATCCTGTCATTCATCATTTATCTATGCAACATGTACTAAGTAGCTATGAGGTACAAAGCACTCCTTTGAAGCAGTTCTGATAATGCTTTATATATAGTAGTTGCTTAATAAACATTTTCAAATTGATGTCAGTAAATAATTAGTCTCAAAGAACACTTTTAGGCTTGTATTGCTTCTCCTCTCAAGCAAAGTCTCTATCATTCAAGCTTATAGATTAATTCAGGAAATGTATTGATGAGGCAGAATGTTGTAATACACTGCTTATGAAAGAGAAATATTTAACTTACTAACTGATAAAATTTTTATTTCATTATGAGCAGAATATATGCCCTCTATTATAAATATAACCATACCTCCTATCTCGATGAAGCTCACTCTGTATAGAAGTCCGAGAAGCTATAAAAGAAAGAATACATTGATGTAGTACAAAATTAGTATATTCAATAAAGGTTTAAATTTTTATAGGGTATATTATTGAAAAAATAGCTTATACTTGATATCATACAGAATTATGGATTTTTTTCAAGGATTAAAAATAACTTTCATTTATTTTTTGCAAATCTTTTAATCACATCTTATATTTCTTTTATAATTAGAAATAAATTATAGTTATTAAAAACCAGTAGCTAATGATATATTTCTATATACTGAATTATAGATACAGATATAGAGACATAGGATAGTGCCTTAAAGAAAATGTTTTGATAAGGATAGAAGAAAGAAAGAAAGAAAGAAAGAAAGAAAGAAATATAAAGGTATTTTATACCTGAATTAGGTTTAGAGGGAATGATATCTAAGAGGAACATGGAGAAAAAGCAGAATGTATGTATTTTAACAACCACAGTAGAAAAGCAAATCAAAATGATCTTTTCATATGGTATCAAGTTAAGTATAGCATATATTTGAATTCATAAGATAGCATAGATTCAAAAACCCTGCAAAGCACATTCTGAAGTTCTGAAAATAAGTTAATGAATGAACAGAGGGAAAAAAGATAGCTATAAATAGAAATTGCATGACTAGAGCATTATAATTACATGAAGTAACAATGGGCAGAAAACTTTGTTACATGTCTATTCTGATCTATGACTATACTTTTATAAAGTTTTTTTATAACTCTATTGTAAAGAGAATAAAGGTGGTTAAATTTTCATCAATTTTCTAACTTTTCTGGAGTTTTATAGTCTTTGTTTTAGTACCTAAATTAAAAAATAATGAATACAAGAACTGTCCAAATCACTTTTATAAACATATTTATTATAGCATATATTATTATATATGCAGCACTAACTTTTCCCTCAAAGCTTCAATCTCAAGAAGCTAGATCATTTAAAAATTTTCCAAATTTTATTTTAAAATTAAATTAAGTCTTAATCAGATGATCTGGACAATATGTCACATATAGGGTCACATAGTACACATATGTGCAATCCAGAATTATATCCCTATTTTCAAAGAGCACATTCTAAAGATATCTTTTTTTTAAAATCTTCCTACACTACCAGGTATATCAAAATGATTTGTGCATAAACAGGAATTTGTCTCAGATATTAACTATTTCTGCCAGTTGCCCTCCTATCTCTCCAATACTCTGATTTTTTCAATTCTTCTGATTTGTAAAGGTTGAAGATATGAATCTTAGCTTTTTTCCTCTTATTAACTTCTGGTTCTCTCTGAACAAGGAGACTGACAAAGCTGGGAAGACAGGGTAGAGGTGGCTGTGACAGCTGAATCTATTCTGGGCTGGCAAAGCAAACCCAACATTTGAAACCAAAACTCTTGGATATCAAGTTGGAGGATGTCTTGTATTCATATCATCAACTGGTTTGACTTCAATTTTTATCAAAAGTTAAACCAAGCTGAGGTGCATTTTGTCTATTGCAATGAAAGGACAGAGAGGCTAGAGCTCTGAGTGGTGGGTCTGATTGGTAAGGCTGGTTTCATTAAGTAAGTGGCTCATTAAGTGTGCTACAATCACATCACCATCACCACTAAAGCCAGAATCAGCAGGCACAGCACTTGTACATGACATCATATTATTCGTCACAAACATACCTCTTCCACGGGGCATTTTTGCTGTGCACTATTCATGAGTGCTAAGGGAAAAAAAGAAGGGGTTATAGAAGAAGAAAGGGAGAAAAAAGAGTGAACCCAGTTGCTTATGCTCTAAAAGGAATTTGAGAGCAAGACTGTCTCACCATGCCACTCTGCATACTTCTACAGAAAGGAAAAGTTGATGAACCATAGTTTCAGGGAGTAAAGAAGTGTGCTGTGGCAAAGACATGTCTGTACAGACCAGACATCCACACTCATAAAAAAATAAAATAAAAAATCTACCTATAGTTTTTAACAACAGTGCAAAAAATATCCCTAAAAACCATTCTGCAAAATCAATTTGCGACTTCAATAGGAATCAATATTAAAGTATACATAATACTTAAAAGGAAATTCAGTATTCAATTTACATCATTTTAAATCAGTTGCTTGTTACTTGATTCAGCCCTTGCACACCACAGGCCATTAGTAAGAGGGCCCCCCCCCCGGTTAGCAGAGTGGCATTCCCACTCTGGAAGTAGCAAATGAGGGCAAGAAGGTCTCCCAAACATAACTCACAGATCTCTGCATCCTTTCAGAAGCACTGCCTTCTCCTTTCCTGCTCCGATTTTTTTTCACATTCACTCATTTGTGAAATTTCTTTTCTCTCTTGATCCCCATAGAATGACTGGCTCTTTTTGTAAATATTGAACAAGTTTAGCAGCTAGAAACACTTTAGATGTTCACGGCAGGTTTTCGTGTAGTATTTCACACTCTTCCGGCAAATTTCTTAACCACCCACTTAATCCATTCTCACTTTCCCAGATTAAACAGATTTGATGTAGTTGTTGCCAGGAAAACTGAATTTGCCACCAAAGCCCATACAGACAGGGCTCTTAACCCCTGCCACAAACTGCTGCTAGTCTCTTGTACATTTTGGATTAAACCACAGTATAAAGGCAATATGTTCAATTAAAGCTGTTGTATCATTTTGAAACTTTTCTAACTCATATAGTTAAATTCTAAGTACAAAACAAATTAATATTCAGCTGTTCATAAAATACTGAGACCTGGATCTGCAATATTAGTACTAATAAAGACTCTGCCTATGCTCCATCAGGATCATAAGCATGAAAGGACCCTCAGTGATCATCCTACTCCAACCTTACAGATGAGGAGACTGAGACACGGAGAGGTTAAATGGATTATCCCAGGGCCTACAGCCCATTACAGGAAGGGCTGGGGGCAGTTTGTTCCCTGAAGCTGTTTAACTCCTTGTGGAGCCAGGAGAGCTGGATGCTTCTCCTGATTCTCAATAATTCAAAAATATCGATAAAATGATGGTCAGAAGAAATAAACACACAGAAGGATCATCTATATATATAAAAGCCTAAGTGACCATCTGACCAGTAGCTATGATGTGCAATGACCACCAGGGGGCAGATGCTCAACACAGGAGCTGCCAAGCAACAGCAACTTTGCAGAGTGCCCTCTCACACTCTGGGACCGCTCGGGAGATGTGGGACTGCTGGTTTCAGCCCGATCCCCACAAACCAGGCAGAGGGACCCCATCTGCTGGAGGACCCCGCTCACTCAGCAGACATCCTTCGAGCCCTGGCGCCACTCCAGGTACATCCAGCCAGGGAAGGACCATGGGAGGTTGGCTCCAGGGCATGTCCAGCTCATCTCTCCCAGTCCCGCCCCATGGGCCACCTTCTAATTAATTTCCTTTCAATGAGCATGGACCCATGCACTGGGCCTCTAGTTATATTATAAGCTTCCTTGCTATAATCCTTACCAATGAAAATCACAATAATAAAATATAACTAACTACATTTGCTTGAGACAGGGTATGAACTAGATGCCTATGACATGGTAACAAGAACATCCATGCAATGGAAAAGCTCATGGCCTCAGAGTCTCGGGAAATCTAGGTTCACATCTAAGCTCTACCTGATGGAGCCATTTAACCTCTCAGTGTCCCTACCATGTATAAAATGAGGTTAACACCTAGAATGTAGATCATTATTTTATAATGTATAAGAACAGTTCCTGACTTACAGTAGGCAATGAATATTAGCTATTTCTGAATTTCAGAGAATAATTTTTCTTTTAAAAAGTTAATGAAAGGGAAAGCATGAAATCCTAGATATATCCAGTTAGAATATTTTATGATCTTTACCCAAAATATTTAGGAGTCATAAAAACAAATGAAAAAAGAAAGACCTAAGGGCTTGATTGAAACCATACTCATCATGAAAGAATTTAAAATACAACCAGCTAAGGAACATTGCCTTAAAAATGTGATAGTTTTTCTCCTTGGCAGGGTTAGATGATTATGTTTGGGATAATAAAGCAAACATTTCAATGTATTGAGTAAATAAAAAATTTCTTACAATTTTTTCTTATAGAATGAGCAAAAGGGTGCCATAATTATTCTTCATTCTGTATTTACATGGCATCATGTGAGAATCTGTTTGTCTTTTTATTTAACACTAGGGGCCCGGTGCACGAAATTCGTGCACTGGGTGTGTGTGTGTGTGGGGGGGGGGAGTGTCCCTCAGCCCAGCCTGCCCCCTCTCACATACTGGGAGCCCTCAGGCGTTGACCCCCATCACCCTCCAATCGCAGGATTGGCCCCTTGCCCAGGCCTGACGCCTCTGACAGAGGCGTCAGGCCTGGGCAGGGGACCCTCGTTTCCCCCCATCACTGGTTCTGCCCCCAGCCCAGGCCTGATGCCTCTGGCCCAGGCATCAGGCCTGGGCAGGGGACCCCCAGACCCCTCCCACTGCTGGCTCTGCCCCTTGCCCAGGCCTGATGCCTCGGCCAGAGGCGTTGACCCCCATCACCCTCCAATCGCAGGATTGGCCCCTTGCCCAGGCCTGACGCCTCTGACAGAGGTGTCAGGCTTGGACAGGGGACCCCCATCTCCCCCCGATCACTGGCTCTGACCCCCGCCCAGGCCTGAGGCCTCTGGCCCAGGAATCATGCCTGGGCAGGGGACCCCCATCTCCCTCTGATCGCTTGCTCCACCCCCCGCCCAAGCCTGACGCCTCTGACCCAGGCTTCAGGCCTGGGCAAGGGGACCATCATATCCCCCCAATCCCCAGCTCCGCCCCCCCAGCTCCCCGCGGTTGCAGGCTCTGGCCCTGCCCAGGCCTAATGCCTCTGGCCTGGGCGTCCGGCCGGGGCAGCGGGGACCCGCAGCTGCAGCGGCCCGGGATTGTGGGCTCCGCTTTAGGCCCAGGCAAGGGACCCCTAGCTCCTGGGACTGCCAGCTTCAACCGTGCCCAGCTCCCATCGCTGGCTCCACCCCTACTTCCTGCTATCACTGGCCAGGGCGGCAAAGGTGCCTGATTCTCCAATCATGGCTGGGGGGCAGGGCAAAGGCAGCCCCAGGGCCGCCTTTGCCCTGCCCCCCAGCTCTTAGCTCCCCCCTGGGTTTCTGATCACTGTCAGTGGCAGGGGGCTTCTTCCTGATTTCCCTTTCGCCTCCCTGCATTGTGCCTACATACGCAAATTAACCGCCATCTTGTTCGCAGTTAACTGCCAATCTTAGTTGGCAGTTAATTTGCATATAGCCCTGATTAGCCAATGAAAACGGTTCGCCGTATGCCAATTACCATTTTTCTCTTTTATTAGTGTAGACTAGAGGCCCAGTACACAAAAATTTGTGCATTCTGGGGGTGGCCCCTCAGCCCGGCCTATGCCCTCTCAGTCTGAGACCCCTTGGAGGATGTCCACCTGCTGGCTTAGGCCCGTTCCCTGGGGGATCAGGCCCAAGCTGGCAGTCGGACATTCCCTGGCAGCTCAGCAGCTCTCGGGGGATGTCCACTTGCCAGCGGGGAGCAGGCCTAAGCTACAGTCGGACATCCTTAGTGCTGCTGAGGAGGTGGGAGAGGCTCCCACCACCACCGCTGTACTGGCAGCCGTCAGCCTGGCTTGTGGCTGAGCAGAGCTCCCCCTGTGGGAGTGCACTGATCTCCAGGGTGAAGCTCCTGCATTGACCGTCTTCCCCCTGGTGGTCAGTGTGTGTCATAGTGACCAGTCATTCCCAGTCATTCTGCTGTTAGGGTCAGTTTGCATATTACCCTTTTATTATATAGGATAGAGGCCTGGTGCATGGGTGGGGGTCGGGTGGTTTGCCCTGAAGGGTGTCCCGGATCAGGGTGGGGTTCCCGCTTGGGTGCCTGGCCAGCCTGGGTGAGGAGCTGATGGCTGTTTTCAGCTGGTCACACCCCCTTCAGGGTGGGGGTCCCCACTGGGGTGGCCTGGCCAGTCTGGGTGAGGGGCTGATGGCTGTATGCAGGCTGGTTAAGCACCCCCCACAGTGGGAACCCTCACCCCCTAAAGGTTTGGCCAGCCTGGGTGAGGGGCTGATGGCTGTTTTCAAGCTGGCCACACCACCTTTAGGGTGGGGGGGTTCCCCACTGGGGTGCCTGGCCAGTCTGGGTGAAGGGCTGAGGGCCATTTTCAGGCTGGCCAAGCCCCCCCGGTGACAGAAGCTCTAAGCGTCTCCTTTCTTTCTTTCTTTCTTTTTTTATTCTGGGATTTATTTACCTTCTATAATTGAAACTTTGTAGCCTTGAGAGGAGCTCAGAGCTGGCCAGGGAGGGTGGGAGGGAAGCTTGGCTTCCTCCATCGCCAGGGGCAACCCAAGCCTCCTGCTTGCTCCAGCTCTGTGGCTGCTGGTCGCTATCTTGGTTGGGTTAATTTGCATATAGTCACTCTGATTGGCTAGTGGGCGTGGCTTAAGGCATAGCAAAGGTACAGTCAATTTGCATGTTTGTCTTTTATTAGTGTAGATCAGCAATACATACAACCAACAAATATTTCTTTAGCATATACTAACTAACACATAAGAATTAAAGACAAATGTGTTAATTTTTTTAAAAAGGTTCTTCAAAGCAAGAGTTTTCCCATTGTTTCACTTCCTCCTTCCTTTCTGCCGGGGTTGCTTCACCAATTTTCTCTTCACTCTGGCTGCAGTTTGATCTCTCCCCAGATTCCTTCCCTGCTGCCTACAGAGGCCTCCAACTTCCTCTTCCTAAATAGTCTGTGAACATGTTCAAATCTCCTCTCTGCTTGACCTTCATGCCTTCTCAAGCTACAACCCTTTCTTCTCCTATTTACCACCATATTTCATAGAAGACTAGCCTACCCCAGCTGTCCCAGCTTCTACATATTCCATTCATTGTTCAAATCAAAGTGTGGCTTCCAACTTCAATCATCTATTTAAACTGCTCTCTCAAAGGTCACCACTGACCTCCTGAGTGCCACATATAATGACCTATTCTCAGCCACCTTGTGCCTGACCTTCCTGCAGCATTAAGAGATATTTGTGGTCCACTCATTCTTTTCGAACCTCACTTCCTTTGACCTCTAATACACAGCCTTCTCCTAGTCCCCCTTCCTCCCTCCCTCCTTCCCTCCCTTCCTCCTTTCCTTTCTTTTTTTGTTAATCTTCATCTTAGGATATTTTACCATTGATTTTTAGAGAGAGTGAAAAAGAGGGGAAGAGACACAGAGAGAGAAACATTAATGTTAGACAGACACATCTCACATTGATTAGATACCTCCAGCATGCGACCAGGCCAGGGATTGAGCCTGGAACCAAAGTATGTGCCTTTGACCAGAAACGAAACCTTCAGTCCGTGGGCCAACACTCTATCCACTGAGCCAAAATGGCTAGGCTCTCCTAGTTTTTCTATTATCCTGACCACTCTTTTTCAGCCTCGTTTTGCCCATTCTTTATTAAGTACCTTCTCCTCAAGCCCTGCATGGCACACAGCCTCAGGGTAAGCAAGATCCATCCTGAAGGATCAATGGGAAGTCAGGTACAGATTTCAATCCCCAACAAAGAAGTCCTGAAACCCAAGAGAGAGAAAAGTAAAAAGCCAGAGGACAAAGGCAGGAGCCAGAGGACAGGACTCAGTGAAAGGAGGCCTCTCCTCAGCAGGACTGGGTTTTTGGGTCATGCATCTTTGCCCTACAGCACCTTTAAAGCACAGCTTAGTGCTTTAAATATCATGCTTCCTAAGATTCTGTCCTCTGTCATCTGCTGCATCCTTTACACGTTCTCTCTAAATGGTTAGCTATTGCCAGGATTTTGCCTATAACCTTGATTACCCCAAAATTGTATCTCCAGGAAGAAATTTTTTTTATTTAAATTTTTTTTTTGTTTAAAGTATTACGTAAGTCTCCTTTCCCCACCATTGACCTCTCCTCAGCCACTCCCACCCCCACCCCCTGCAGGAAGAAATTCTTGCCTAAATTCCAGACCTATTTAAATGATCTTTCTCCCCTTTTCTCTACCCATTCTCTCCCCAAGGGCTCTAAGGCATGTAAAGCTGTCATGAATTTTTTATTTTCATATTTGAACTCCCTTCAACATAAACTGTGGCAGCCCCACGTTTTTATAATTCACCACCAACAATAAAAATGAAATGTGGAGCAACATGGAGAACTGTGGAATTTCTTTCTGTATTGCCACCTTACAAACTATTCACTGCAATGAGTTCAAATGCATAGTCTTCACAACCTGTGGATATCCTAAATTCATACTGAATACTACAAATGATGTTTCTAAAAATAGTATACATTTTCCTTAGAGTGCTGATCTCAGCTCAAATAATGTGAAGAACATCTAAAATCCTTGTCTTATCTCTTTTTATAATGAGTAAGCCATGTTCTATTTGGAAAAGGGATCTTTGCTCAGCCTTTATTAAAAAGAATGTTGAGCCTGGCTGGCTTGGCTCAGTGGTTGAGCGTCAACCTATGAACCACGAGGTCAGGTTCAATTCCCGGTTAGGGCACATGTCCGGGTTGTGGGCTGGATCCCCAGTGTGGGGTGTGCAGGAGGCAGCCGATCAATGATTCTCTTTCATCATTCATATTTCTATCTCTCTTTCCTTCTCCCTTCTTCTCTGAAATCAATAAAAATGTATCTTAAAAAATAATGTTAAAATCCTACATACCAAGAGCATGTTTCAACGCTTTAACCAAGAGGTAAAGTTAGTAAGTATGACTCTACCATTCTGGAGAAATTCCATTAAGTCACTTCTACCTGTATGTGGAAGTATGAGCCAATCTCCATAGGCATTTTTACAGATAAATAAAAATACTGTGAAAGCAAATAAAAAAGGACAGGGCTTGTTTGGTATTTTTCAAATCCATCAGATGTCTCTACCATTAGAAAATGGTTACATAAAATTTATATTAGATCATAGAAACTAGGTAGATAATCCAGATTATTTTTAACAGCTTAGTGCTATAAGGGAAAAATGTTCTGAGGAACTGGCTTATCAATGAATAAAAGTTGAAAAGAAAGTTGAAAAACTAGCTGCATGTCTGAAATGGCTTATTACTCCTTAGGACAGTGATGGCAAACCTTTTGAGCTCGGCGTGTCAGCATTTTGAAAAACCCTAAGTTAACTCTGGTGCCGTGTCACATATAGAAATTTTTTGATATTTGCAACCATAGTAAAACAAAGTCTTATATTTTTGATATTTATTTTATATATTTAAATGCCATTTAACAAAGAAAAGTCAACCAAAAAAATGAGTTCGCGTGTCACCTCTGACACGTGTGTCATAGGTTCGCCATCACTGCCTTAGGAGAAACTCTTCTTGTTGGATTCTTTGTAAGATTCATCAAACACAATCACTTGCTAGAAATCTAAACCATCATTTAAAATTATTAGAGAGGAAAATGTAGAGCAGGAAAAAACAAACTTACATCTCTTGATTACCGCTCGAATGGATGACAAGGGTCCTTGGCTAGAAAAAGAAAGAAAACTTATTACACATTCATTAATCCTTTTGAAGAAGAATCATTGATCCTGCCAGGCCATTTCTGGACTCAATATGGCGCCAAGTAGCAAGTTTGATACATTAATTACTGGTCTATTCTTTTTATAAAACACAAATTAAAAAACATTTAAAAATTGCCTTTGATATTTAAAATGTTTTATGGGAGGCGAGGAGGCTGATGAAGTACATCTGCAGTATAAATAAAATTTTGCCTTGAAGTTGCTTTTATAGCTACCTACATACTGTCTCTTCCAGTGAACTTCTTTATTTTATTTTATTTTATTTTATTTTATTTTATTTTATTTTATTTTTTCCAGTGAACTTCTTGAAGTTAGGTGGCAATTACCTGGTGCTCAAATTAGGTGCGAATTACCTGGTGCTCAAAATTTTTTTTTAACCCTGCCCTCCATCTCCTCGTGTTTGACCTTGGAATTCTTATCTTCTCAGGTCAAAACAGATTATTTAAAGTCAATTTGACCTAAGCACCAATAGTATTTCACCCTAAGATTAGAATTAAAACATCACCACCTAAAAATAAAAGTCTGCTTTGATTTTTGTTCAATAGCTGGTTAGTCATGACTGCCTCTGACTGTGCAACCTTGGGCAGGTCACAGACCTCTTCCAAGCTTCTGTTTACTCATTTGTCAAAACCCTGTAGAACTGCAAAGGTTATGCTATTAGTTTTCCAGGTTGTTTATCTGTATTCATACCAGGTAGACTAACTGTTTTTGAATCATTTAGAAAAATATGCAAACATGAAAGTTTAATGCTATGATTTAGAAAAAAAAGTTATTTATGAAATTCTTCAGTTTTTTCAGAATAGTCTTTTAAAATTTATACTTATTTTTGAATTTATACTCTTTTAAAATTTCCACTTGTGTAACCTGTATAAATACGCTTGCTGTATCTTAGATAACTACAATAGGAAGACACAATAATATACCAGTCCATTTTATGGAAGAGATACTTTAAAAATATACTATTCTGCCACACAAGAAAAAAAGAAAAGTTCTATAATACCACAAAGCTAGGACAATAATATAAAAACGTGTTTTCAGTAATACTGATTTTTAAAAAATGTCTTGAAAGCTTTCTGTAAACAATTACTTGAAGAAAAAAAAACAGTATAAGGTAATATATAAGCGGTAATAGCACTAAAACCCAAATAGGTCGACTGAAGGCTTTAGGAAAAACTTCTTGGTATAAAACTGGAGTGAATTTGTATGTTAATATTGTGTCTATTGACTTAGGCACAGTAATTAAAAGAATCAAAATCAGTATTTAGAAGCAAGGGAAAAAAAGCCACAGTACCATCTGTGCACAGGCAAGACATAGGGATGTTATTGAATATCTACATCATACTCTCCTTGCTCATTAACACTTATTTGGTGTGATATTATTATTACTTAAAAATACCTTTGTTGCCTTTGTAAAGAAGAAAGGTGTATTGACTGAAGTAAAACATGGGGGGGGGGGATATTTGGGTCAAATTGCCCCTCCCCCCAAATATATGTTGAAGTCTTAACTCCCAGTACCTCAGAATGTGAACTTATTTGGAAATGGGGTCATTACAAATGTAATGAGTTAAGATGAGGTTATACTGGAGTAAGTGGGCCCCTAATCTAACATAACTGGTGTCTTTATAAGAAGGTTATGTGAAGACAGAGACACAAAGGGAAAGTGCTGTGTGACAACAAAGGCAGTCTTGAGTGACACAGCTGTAAGCCAAGGAATGCCAGAGTGCTGACAAATCACCAGAAGGTAGGAAGAGGTGAGGAAGGATTCAACTATGGATTTCAGAGGAATCATAGCCCTGCCAACATCTTGATTTCAGACTTCCAGCTTCCAGAACTGAGAGACAATAAATTTCTGTTATTTTAAGTCACTCAGTTTGTGGCACTTTGTTACAGCAGCCCTAAGAAACTAACACAGGGGGAGACAGGTCTTCTGAGGTGCTGAGTAGATGTGATAATCAATTGAGCTGCACACTTTGTGCAATTTTCTGTATGTTATACTTCAATAAAAAGTTGGGGGTGGGGAGGGAATCTTGGCCCCAAATAGAATTTTGACTGAGTTCAGTCCAAGTTCTACAGTCCTCAAGATTTACAGTGTCATATTTAGACTAGATCTATAAACAAACCAATGAACCAACTGATCAATGAACCAACTGACCACCCAACCAACCAATATTTTATGTCTAAAATGGCATTTCCCAAACTCTAAAACAGGGGTCCTCAAACTTTTTAAACAGGGGGCCAGTTCACTGTCCCTCAGACCGTTGGAGGGCCGGACTATAGTTTAAAAAAAATCTATGAACAAATTCCTATGCACACTGCACATATCTTATTTTGAAGTAAAAAAACAAAATGGGAACAAATACAATATTTGTATTTGCATGTGGCCCACGGGCCGTAGTTTGAGGACCCCTGCTCTAAAAGTTTAAAGTTCTCCTTTAGAGGTTAATGGGTTTTCTGAGAGGAACAAATGAAAAAGAAGGCCTGTGGTCAAGTACATTTCCATGAGAAGTAGTTTTGGGATATGCTGGCTGTGCAGTGCATACCATTTCTGTATCTCAAATGCAAAAACTGAGGTTTAAAGATGTTCTGCAGAGCAAAGACTAGAGGTGAAGTTACCACTCTATTGTCTGAGAAAACTTCATGGGAGTCCTCCCTCAGCATAAACTCAGGCTCATGTCTTAGCTGAAAACCTCCAAGGAGGGCCACCCTGGAGGTAGACATGGTCCCATGACCACTGATCAAAGGAGGGACAGCAGAGCCTGCTGGTTCAGAGAGCTAGTTCTGGAATCCAACTATCCATATTCCCTTCTGGTGCTCCACTTGATGGCTAGTGTGACTTTGTGCAAATTACTTATTTCTCTAAGGCATCTTGTTTCCTCATGTGTAAAAGCATGAGGTTGTTATAAAGAGTAAGAGGGAGAGTCCATTAGGCATTTTACACAGTGCCTGGAACAAAGTGTGTGTTCAATAAATGTGAGACACAATTATCATTTGTTCATAATCTTTAGGGGCAACACAAAACATCTGACAATACTTACAAACCTTGGCAGGTTCCCCCTTAGGGGTCTGATATCATGCAGATAGTAGGCCTAAGAGTTCACTGTATTTTTCTATATATAAGACGCCCCCCACACTTTTCCAACCCCAAATTAAGAAATCAATATTTTAAACATTTTGCTGGTTTCCCTCTTAAGGCCTTCTTCATTTTTGGCACCTTAAGGAGTTGTTCTTCCTGTTTTCTCTACTGTCTGATTATACACTCAGTGGGAGGAGGTTCAAATTGTCTCTGCAGCTCTATTTCCATGCTCTTTTGAATAGCTGATTACATTCAGTTTGAATTTTGCAGAATAAGACAATCGCTTACCAGTATTTATCTTTTTATTTTTTGACATAGTTATGGGCTCAGAACACTCCAGTCCCTGTTGCATCTGCACACTCTCCACCTCCACCTCCAATTAAGGCATCAGCTGACATCAGTAACAATAAGGCTCGTGATTGGAGGAAGCCTCTTTGACAAGGTATGGGCAGCTATACATCCGTGGGACTCCCTCCTTGACTTCCATGTATAAGATGCCCCTCAATTTTCAGTCTAATGATTTTAGAAAATAATAGTCTTATACACAGAAAAATACAGCATGTTTTTTAAAGATTTTTTTTTTCCTTTGCCCTGGTGGGGTAGCTTACCTAGTTGGAACATCATCCCATGCACCAAAAGGTTGTGGGTTTGATCCCGTCAGGGTGCATACAGGAGGCAACCACACAGTTTTTCTCTCATATCAATGTTTCTCTCTCTCTCTCTCTCTCTCTCTCTCTCTCTCTCTCTCTCTCTCTCTCTCTCTCCCCCCTCTCCCCTTCCTATCTCTCTAAAAACATATCCTTGGGTGAGGATTAAAAAAATAATTTTGTTTTCTTTGAGATTGCTATCCTCTGGTTTCTGCTGTTCAGATGGAACCTGAGCCTAAGTCCCTTCATGATAAAACAAAGGACTGCAAGACTGCATCTTCACTCCATCTAAATTTATAAGCCTACGTCCTGGCCATTGGCAGAGTTAATCCAAATCTTTTGCCTTTGGTTCTTAAAATATATAGATATAGATATATAGATATATAGACATATAGATATATAGATGTATATATATATATATTTTGCCCTAGCCGGTTTGGCTCAGTGGCTGAGCATCGGCCTGTGGACGAAAGGGACCCAGGTTCGATTCCATTCAAGGGCACGTACCTTAGTTGCAGGCTCCTCCCCAGGCCCTGGTATGGGTGTGTGCAGGAGGCAACCAATTGATGTGTCTCTCTCATATCAATGCTTCTCTCTCACATTGATGTTTCTCTCTTCCACTCTCTCTAAAAAAAGATCAATGGAAAAATATCCTTGGGTGAAGATTAACAACAAAAAAACCCCCACACAAATAAACAAACAAACAAACAAAATATATATATATTTTAAATTGAAGTTGACATACAATATTATGTTAGTTTCAGGTGTACAGTCCCGTGATTAGACATTTACATAACTTATGAAGTGATTACCCTGATACCTACACTCTAAGCCTCATTTTTTTTTCATGGTAAAATGGATTGTGTGTTGGGCACACATAATAATAAACTTATCATCATCCTCATTGTTGAAAACTCATCATTAGAAATTAATTTCATTTGGTAAAGACACTTTAAAAATGCAGTTTTCATTCTTGAAAATACCTTCTTAATAACTAAAGTTATGTGCAAAGGTAGTTAGAGAATGGTCCTACAGCACAGCCTGAGAAGGGCTTATCAAAAGAGGGTAGGGTGGAAGGCTAAAATGGGATTCTAAACAGATAGAGAGCCCCCCAAATCTTGGAAAAAGATAAATCATTAGGCAATGAGACCAGAGACAATTCTCTTTTGATCCCAGCTTTTGGTTCTTCTCCTCAGGTTCTGAAAGCCATTTCCCCTCACCCTTCATTTCCCTTTTGGAAGGGTCTTTGACCCTCACACCTCAGCATTAGTTTTCTATCCCACCGAGAACAAGGACACCTCGTAACAGCAGCAGCAGTCCTTAAAAGGCAGAAGGCAGGCTTCCGGTCAAGGCGGCTGTATGGGTAAACCCGGTACTCTGGTGCTCAAAACCTCCCACAACCATAACTGAACTACAGAACAACCATCATTCAGAACTGCCCAAAATTTAGCTAACAGAAGCTCTACAACCAAGGATGTAAAGGAGAAGCCACATCGAGGAGGTCCCAGAGCCAGTGTACCTGGTGGACAACTTCAGATCATGCAGAAGTACCACCCAACCACCTCCATGAGCAACACTCTAAGGGTGTACTTATTGGGTACCTGAACCCCACCGAAGTGAGTTCTGCTCCTGGGGTCTGCCCTGCATAGCAGATCCTTCACAGTGGTCATGGCCAGTCCTCCGAGCCAATTAGCCTGGAGGTAAATACCACCCATTGATGTGCCAAATGCAACCAAAGCTCAACTACAACAGGAGAATGCACCTGGAGTGCCCAGTGCGAGTGAATGGGGAGGCTGTGCCACTGGACCCTACAGGACACCTACTACAAGGCCATTCTACCAAGCCCCAGAGACATAGTAGCTCTATCTAATACATACAAACACAGGGAGGCAGCCAAAATGAGGAGACAAAGAAACATGTCCCAAATGAAAGAACAGAGAACAAAACTCCAGAAAAAGATAAGCTATCTGCCAGATACAGAGTTCAAAACAAGTAACTTTCTTATCGATGGCAACTAAATGGTGTTTGTAGCATTTTTATCATACAGTAGATTCCATCCATTCACTGTACTTTTCTAACTCAGATGTCCTACATGCAAGTACTTGTCTTTAATGTTGTCTGTCTTCTGTGCTGTTCCTGTAAATTTGCTATTAAACTACATTAAACTATCCTATATAATAAAAGGCTAATATGCAAATCAACCAAACGGTGGAACAACTGGTCACTATGATGCGCACTAACCACCAGGGGGCAGATGCTCAATGTAGAAGTTGTCCCCTGGTGGTCAGTGCAGCGGCAGTGGGCTCCCACCACTGCACCTCTGTGGCAGTGCTAAGGATTTCTGACTGATGGACATCCCCCGAGGGCTTCCGGACTGCGAGAGGGCATAGGTTGGACTGAGGGCTGCCTCCCCCAAGGGCATGAATTTCATGCACTGGGCCTCTAGTAATATAATACTGATAATTATGGCAAATTTAAAAAAATTAAGCCCATTTTTAAAGTCCTCTCATCATGTTCAGATTCTGTACTATAAAATATTTTAAATCATAGGTAAAGAACAAGTCTCCTAAAAACAACTGACTCATCCATTACACCTATTTAACAATGACTTTTAAAGGGTGTAAAAAGATGTTCTTAAAAAACTTAAAAAAGGAATAGGCCCCATAGACCTTTCTCTAAACCCGTCATTTCAAAAACTATATGCAGCAGAGCACCTACCAAAAAAGGTTGACAGATCCCTTTGGTCACTTCCTTATGCACGTTCAGGGAAAACCTGGTTCAGGGAAAATTCCTGCAACACACATGAAACTGTCTATCAGGGGACATCACCTAGCAAGAAAAATTAGGACACAGAAAACTTGCTGGAAATCCAAAGAGTCACTTGGTCATATTGCAGAAGGAAAATTTAAAGGCAAATATTTCCTTCATCACAGTCGATATACAGAGTCCTAACGCCTATATAATAAGCAGCAAAAACCAAGTAAAAGCCCTCTGCTCTGTCCAAGGGTGAAAAAAATATTCAGGGAGAAAAGAGCTCTAATAACACAGTAGTTTATCACCTACTTGGAAAAAAAGTCTGCTTTATGGTGTTAGTTCGATTTTTACTAAACATTTTCAAGTATTCCAATATCTTTTTATCAGATCACATAATATATTTTTCTCTTGGTTCTATTACACAAAAGGACAGAAGATCGTGGGATGTAGAGAGTGGTAATGATACCACGTCTTATACTTGTTGCTGTAAACTCAGAGACCTACCTGGTAATACTTTTCTGATGTCCAAGTTATGGTGAATAGCTCTTAATTCTAACATTTCTGGCTATAGCTTTTAGATCTCTTTTTATTTTGTTACTGCATAAACAAACCTACCTTTAAAAATAACCTAACATCAATTCTATTTCTTTATAGATAAGTAACTGGCAGTATCTATTATTTGAGTTTTAAGTCATATTAAAGATATGGGAAGAGTGGGTAGGAAGAATGAAAGGAGGAAAAGGAGGAATTAGATTCCATACACAACCTAATAAGTCTATAAGAGTAAAATGAGGGGATTAATTATTTAACGGAGATACAATTAACACAGACCAATATTTTTGGTCTTTGTTTTGACATCGTTCCTAACTCACTTTGAATCACTTAGTATTAAAACTTAGAAAAGAGAATCACATAGCATAGGTGCCTGGTATCTCCTGATGATGTGGCAATCAAGACCAGAACCCAAATTCAAAAATTTCAGAAGCAGCTGATATTTGGAGGTAGGTACCAACAAAATATATTATAAACAAAGTGGTTAGAGAAGAAGCCTTAACCTGAGCATGTGGCAGTTTTCAAATGAGACAAAATTCATCTCACTTAACCAGTATAATATCCTCTTGTAAAAAATAAAACCTTACTACTAATAAAAACCAACGAAAAATCAGTGGGTTTAGTAGAAGGCAGCAGGGGAAGAAAAAAGGTGAGAAACATGCTTGCGTGTTTTTCTGTTTTTTGTGGGATTAAAATAAAACTGGTGAGGGATGATAGTTTGCTGTATTTCATTGCAAAAACAAATACATATTTTAAGCATCTGTAACTGATTAGTATTAATTGACATTTCCAACAGTTAGAAATAAATTAGGTCAGTTTGAAACCCTGAGTTTAAAATATAAAAAAAGTTTAACTTCTCAAATATTAATTAGCTCCATTTTTTATTTGAAATACTGAGGCAGATATTTTGGTTTAAATGTTATTGAAAATGACTAAATTATTAAGCTGTTATGAGAAACTAAGATTTTCCTACACCAATAGTTTTTAAAAAATCTTTTAAAGGTCAATAACATAGCCACACATTTCTTAGCTTTGTAATCACTTGATCAAAGGTTTAAAGTTGGCTAAGCCCTTCCTTTTTTACCCTTTTAGAACTTCTTACAGCATTACATTTCTATCTTTTCACCAAATCTCACTGATGTCTAAGCCAGAATAAAATAGGCTCAATCTATGGGGGTGGGGGATTCGAGTGGGAGTAACAATGAAGAAATAAACATACAAAACTGCAAAATCTAATTAATGTAAATTATATATAAGGTCTTTATTAATAAAAACTAAACCCCATTTTTAAAAAGTCATTTAACCAAGTCCTTCAAAACCATGCAGTTCTTAAAGAGTTCCCGTCATAAAGCCAAGGACTTTGACCCAGAATGTAAAATGGAACACAGAAACAGCTGAGTTCCTTCTAACAACACATGGATTTGTTTGTTCTTCTCTGGAAATTGGAAAAGAAACTTCAACAATGGGTAGGCATGAAAACTTTTTTTAAAAATCCTCACCCGAGGATATTTTTCCATTGATTTTTAGAGAGTGGAAGAGAGAGGGAAAGATAGAGAAATACTGATGCGAGAGAAACACATTGATTGGTTGCCTCCTGCAGGAGCCCTGGCCAGGGCCCGGGCTGGGCAGCAGCCTGCAACCCAACTGAGGTATGAGCTCTTTTTTTTTTTTTAAAGTATACATTTTTATTTTTATTTATTTTTATTTTTTTTTAATTGATTAAGGTATTACAAATGTGTCCTTATCCCCCCTGAGATATGAGTTCTTGACTGGAATCAAACCCGGAACCCTCTGGTCTGTAGGCTGACGCTCTATCCACTGAGCCAAATTGGCTAGAGCCCTGGTTGGCAAACTGCGGCTCACGAGCCACATGCGGCTCTTTGGCCCCTAGAGTGTGGCTCTTCCACAAAATACCACGTGCAGGCGCGCATGTACAGTGCAATTGAAACTTTGTGGCCCATGCGCAGAAGTCGGTTTTCGGCCTGGGCGAGTCTATTTTGAAGAAGTACTGTTGATATTTGGCTCTGTTGACAAATGAGTTTGCCGACCACTGGAGAGCATGAAAACTTTTTTAAAATTAAATTTATTAGGGTGACATTGGTTAATAGGCTCATATCGGTTTTAGGTGTGAGTTTCTATGTTACAGGATCTGTATATTGCACTGTGTGCCCACCACCCAAAGTCAAGTCCTCTTCCGTCACCATGAACACTTTTACTGCAAGTATTTAAGAACTTCTCCAATTGCTGCATACATAAATAGCATAAGCAGCATGTCCACCAGATAGTATCTACTTTTTGCAAAGGCACTGGAAAACTTTTACATTGGATACCAAGAACATATCTGGTAGTTAAAGGACTTTAAAGTCATTTAAAATGATGACCACCAATACTTATATGAAATTACCCAATCTATGACATTTCTAGATTGAGGAGCCCAAAGAAAAACAAGTTTTAGGACACATATTATGCATTTCAGGATACCTTCATTTAAGTGTATGAATGTTCATTAAATCTGTGGACACTGAGTACCACTGCCCCCTAACAAGTCATTTTATTTTTTCAAGATATTTAGAAAGATTTATAGAGAGTAAATTTAAATTTGCCTACTAAAAACATGGAAAAGAAGCAAAAAATAAGAAAGCAAGAAGATGCCAAAGAGAATGTGGAAGAAAATGGCAGATACGGGGTCCAGGTGAACATTGAATGGAGCATTATATTGTGGACGAGAGGAGCAAGGTTTCCAAAGACTCTCAAGGTGAGGACACTGCCTGAGGAATGATGAAGCCCACCATACCTTAAAATAACCCGCCTGCTACACAGGAGATTTATGCTGCCCCTGTTCCCATTCAATCTCTCCTCTTCCCTCTACACTGAAGAGGCATTTATACACCCATTCTCACCTAATCTCCCATGTGACCAGCTCTACCTGCTGTGAAATGGCCTGAAGTATAATCTGGCAAAGCAACAGAGCATGACCAACTGATATCAGAATCTACTTCTATGAGGTAGACAAACAGGTACGCAAACGGAATATTCAGTATGATCCCAACCTTGTTTTTAAAATCTTAGTCTAAAAAATAAACACCCAAATATATAAGTAAACATATTTATGTTTTATTTATATACAAGAAAAGTGAGAACATATCTATGTATTCAGTGATGTGCATGAGTCCACTCACACTGGCTCAAGAGAGCTAACAAATTCTCAGAAATTCTGCAGGCCAGTTATTAAATATAGCCATTATTTAAAAATTACATAAACTTATACAGATTATATAAACTTATATTTAAATAAATCACACAAAAACAAAGGCAATAAATACTTAAAACTAATTATTTCCTAATCATTTTACCACTATTTAACTTACTATTATCCAGGCTCTTGAGACTATTTATGCCTCTCATGTCTTTACAGTGGAAATACAACATAATGATGTATTACTGTCAATATCTTCCCCATTCACCATCAGTGGTGTCCTGTCGGTAGCTTGAAATTGGCCATAGTAGGTATATTTATAGCACAAATACTGGCAAACCAGAGCCTAATTTATCATTTTCTTGATTAAAAAAGTGACAGAGAAAATGTTAATAATGCATATTCACCTTAGCTGTTATGTTATGAATAGCACACAAATTTGAGGAAACATTCTTCCAGTATTTGAAAACTATTATCCATCATTGACAAAAAGAGTGGGAATTCTGACATGTTTTGGTTGTTTTCACTTTCATCTTACTCATTAATATTAATAAAAATATTAACCAACATTTATATTGGAATTGCACTAAGGGAGCTGGTTGTTAAACATTTATCAGCACATCACTGCCTATGCCCAAAGTGTTAACAATAGTTGGCTTTAAGAGGTGCAGAATTATGATTTGTTACTTACCTATGTCTCTCTATTTTCCAAATTTTATATAATAAACATTATTCATTTTGTTTTATTTTTTAAATATTTTTATTGATTTTAGAGAGGAAGGGAGAGGGAGAGAGAGAGACATCAATGATGAGACAGAATCACTGATTGGCTGCCTCCTGCACACCCCCTACTGGGGATCAAGCATACAACTAGGGCATGTGCCCTTGACTGGAATCAAACCTGGGACCCTTCAGTCCCCAGGCCACGCTCTATCCACTGAGCCAAACCCACTAGGATTAACATTACTCATTTTATACTTTTAAGTTATTTTTTAAAATATTTGCTATGGCAAAAAATAAAAGAAAAAAGAAAAGTATTTGGTTCATGTTAAATTCATGAACTTTGAATAATCAAAATTACATTCAAACCATGAGATAACCAATCACTCTCTGGAAATAGACTGAGGTCAAATCTTACAAGCCATTACAGGGGTAAAAACCATCCAGAATTATAGTATGCACAGCAGCATGCATATGATTTCAAAACTGCTTACAAAAAAAGCAAAAACAACAACAAGGAGCTATAGATTTAACAAACCTGTACTGCTTAAACATAAAACAAAAAAAAAATAAGAAGTTAATAATAAAATTAAATGAACAGAAACACTTAGAATTAAAAAATCATTAATGTAACTATTATTTCCTTAGTGTCTTCTATGTTCCGGGGATTCTCCTAGGGACTGAGACAAGAGTAAAAAGATGAGCCCCTACAGTAAAAGAACTTATGGTTAAGTGAAGAAGAAGAAAAGTAAATAGGCAAGCTTTTAGTTCTGGGTTTTTTGGTTGATTTTTAAGCTGGCAATTGTAATACAGATTAGAAAATGTGGAACCACCTAAGGATATCTAGACTCTGAAAAGAAATATCACCGATTCTTTTGTAGTTCATAAGCATTATGATCGGATGTTCACACTTTTGTGTGAGTTGTGCCTCCCACAAACCTTATTATGACTTTGGCACATTACCCGTCTGACATGAAAAAAAAAAATCACAAATATAGAACTAATCATGGATGTCAACTCAAGTTAAATACAACTGAAAGAGAGATTAAAGTATAACCAAATTTTAAAAAATAATAAAATAGATTCTCATTGGCAAGATTGCGGATATGAATAGTAATATTTACCTTCTTGCAGCAGCCAAAGTCACTCTGTAAATTCCCAGGTAGTCCAGTGTTTGCATTGTTGTTTCACTTTCAATCCTGTTTAAACAGGATTGGCAGGACAGTCCAGTCCTAATTCAAACCTCAAGTGGCACTTAAGATCATCCTGCTCACACCTTTAACCAGTGGCTATGTCACCTTACAAATGTCCATAACATATACTAATTGTTTCTTGGGCCATGACCCTTCAAGAATTCATAATAAATAGCAATCAATTGAAATCAATGTGTGATTGGATAGATGAATGAACAGGTAGGTAGGTAGAGATAGGCAGGTAGATAGACTTGTTTTTTCTTAACAGCCTTACTGTCAAAAAAAGAAGATACATTATCTAGTAATTCCCTCTACATATAGGTCTGCCTAGCTAGGTAGCAAATATCATTCCTGTTTTGGTGGAGTGGCAAAGAGATGAAAGCCTTTCCAAACACCCAAGGCTGGTGTGATAAAGTTACATATGTTGCTTCCAGACAAATACTCTGACTCTAAAACTGAGGCCACACTTTTTCTAGGAGAGAGATATATAGCTGTTGCATGCTGAGTTGAACCCCTGAGAGGATATTTGGGATTCTTCCTGGAATTTCAAGAAAAAGAGAACAAGAAGAAGATGGGGAGCAAAGAGCAAAGAGAACTGTAACTATTGTTGGTGGGGTTAGAATCAAAGACATGCTTGCAAGCTGTACTCCTGATTCCACCTCATCTCCACAAGCCACCTGCATCTGGACAACCCTGACACCAGGGTCTAGGAAGGACTGGGTGGAATTCCCATGACAGGATGATCAGCAACAGCAGAAACAGTTTCCCTAGAAAGTCATCTGATGTTGAACAGTACCCATAGTGGGGTAGCAGGGCTATTGGATGATTTTTCTGCCTGAGATAATGACAGTATGACAAGGAAACCAACACAAAATACAAATCAGAAAGCTTTTCTCCACCCTATTTATTTACTTTTGCAAATAGCCTCAAAAAGAAATACATTTCTTGCAGTACTCAGATTTCTAGTTGTTTCTAGCTCACTTGAAAGTGTCTCCTCTTAAATTAGGAAACATTAACCACTGATCATCTGTTACATACCAAATATGGAGATACAAAGATGAACAACTGCTTTGGGGTGAGGAGTCAGACTCATAAATCCTATCTAATAAAGAGGGAATATGCTAATTGACCCTCACACTGTTGCAAAGATGGCGGTACCCACAGCCAATAAGGAGGGAATATGCTAATTCACTGCCAAAGATTGCAGTGCCCACAGCCAATAAGGAGGAAATATGCTGATTGACTGTCACAAGATGGCGGTGCCCAATCCCCTCAGCCCCCCAGGGCCAGCCCAAGGCGCAGGCAACCAGGGCCGGCCGAGGCTTGCACTGCCAGCAGTGGCAGCAGCAGAGGTGTGATGAGGCATCGCCTTCCTCTGATCACCAGGTCGCCTCCCACCCCTGAGGGCTCCCAGACTATGAGAGGGGGCAGGCCAGGCTGAGGGCCCTTCCCTCCAGTGCATGAATTTTCATGCACTGGGCCTCTAGTATAATTATAAACTATAATACAAGTTGATTTGTGCTCTAGATACAATTGTGCCAAAGTAATTAAAAATCAGCCTTTAGTTCATTTTTGTTCCTGTGATATAAAAATGTTTCAAACTTTAGACAGCCTTTTACAATTTTAACATAAAGACTGTACAGTCATGCATTTCTTTTTTTTTTTTTTAATATATTTTTTATTGATTAAGATATTACATATGTGTCCTTGTCCCCACGTTACCCTCTACCCCCCCCCCTACCCCCGCTCATGCCCTCACCCCCCCGTTGTCCATGCCCATTGGTTAGGCCTATATGCTTGCATATAAGTCCTTTGGTTGATCTTTCCCCCTTACCCCCACCCTCCCCTACCTTCCCTCCAAGTCCCGACAGTCCAATCAATGCCTCTCCGTCTCTGGATCAGTCCTTGTTCATCAGCTTATGTTGTTCATTATATTCCACAAATGAGTGAGATCCTGTGGTATTTATCCGCTCTCAAGTTCCATCCATGCTGTGGCAAATGGTAAGAGTTCCTTTTTCTTCTTCCTCTTCTTAAAGAATACCTTTCAGCATTTCATATAATGCTGGTTTGGTGATGATGAACTCCTTTAGCTTTTTCTTATCCGTGAAGCTCTTTATCTGACCTTCAATTCTGAATGATAGCTTTGCTGGATAAAGTAATCTTGGTTGTAGGTTCTTGCTATTCATCACTTTGAATATTTCTTGCCACTCTCTTCTGGCCTGCATGGTTTCTGTTGAGAAATCAGCTGACAGTCGTATGGGTACTCCCTTGTAGGTAACTGACTGTCTTTCTCTTGCTGCTTTTAAGATTCTCTCTTTATCTTTTGCTCTTGGCATTTTAATTATGATGTGTCTTGGTGTGGTCCTCCTTGGATTCCTTTTGTTTGGGGTTCTCTGCGCTTCCTGGACTTGTAAGTCCATTTCTTTCACCAGGTAGGGGAAGTTTTCTGTCATTATTTCTTCAAAAAGGTTTTCAATATCTTGCCCTCTCTCTCCTTCTGGTACCCCTATAATTCTGATGTTGGTACGCTTGAAGTTGTCCCAGAGGTTCCTTACACTATCTTCATATTTTTGGAATCTCTTTTCTTTTTTCTTTTTCGGTTGGGTATTTTTTGTTTCTTTGTATTTCAAATCTTTGACTTGATTCTTGGGGTCCTCTTTTCTGCTGCTGGATCTCTGTAAATTATTCTTTATTTCAGTCAGTGTATGCTTAATTTCTAGTTGGTCCTTTTTCATGTCCTCCATGGTCTCCCTATACTTATTGAGGGATTCATTAAATTTATCGGCGGTTTCCATAAAATTCTTGAAAAACCTTATAACCGTGGCCTTAAACTCTATATCCAATCGTTTGCTTTCCTCCATTTCTGCCATTTGTGACCTGTTTCTTTGTCTCCGCATTTTGGCAGCTTCCCTGTGTTGATAGAGTGGCCCTGTGCGCCAGGTGTCCTGTAGGGCCCAGTAGCTCAGCCTCCCCAGTTACCTGGGGTGGACACTCTTGGTGCACTCTTGGTGCCTTGGTTGTTGTAGAATCACTGGGAGGAATTGACCTCCAGGCCAATTGGCTGTGAGAATCAGCTGTGTCTAAAGTGGGAGAACTTCTGTGCTGAAGACACCCTTCTGGGGCAAGACTCGCTTCAGTGGGGCTTTGGTGCTCACTGAGTCTGCTCCCTGAGTGCGTCCCTTATGGATCTGAGGAGTTGCAGTCTGGATGGACCCCCTCTGACCACTGGGTACAGTGGCTCCTGGATCTAGGGAGGTGCTAATTCAGCCTCTGCCTGAGGCCACACAGCAGGAGCCACGAAGAGGCTCAGCTGTGAAGCAATGCAAGCCGCTGCGGGGCCTTGGGCCTTCTCTTGGAAGTTCCAGGTCTGCCTGGTTCGGCTGCAGTTAGGTACATTCACATGCAAAAGCCTCTGCGGCAGCCTGGGTGGGGCGGGGTCTCAGGGAGTCAGAGGGCGGAGAAAGCGGCCATGGCCGATTCTCCGCCCGGAGTCGCGCGTCTCAGTGTTCCGGTAACGGCTGCAAGCACCTCTGAGGGAAAGCCGCCCTCAAGTTCGCTCGCTGCCGGACAGACCAGTTTCTCCCCGTATGAGACCTGGATCCCCAGAGACTTCCCGGAACCGGAGTTCAGAGCCGTCGGGAGTTTGTGATTCAAAAAGTCAGCCGCGTCCTCAGGCGCCACCCCCTTTCTTCGCGCGCACGCCGCTGTACCTCTGCACTTCACCTCCGCAGCGCCTCTGGCTCTCAGCGTGTTTTTCTTTCCTTCTAGTTGTGGAATTTACACTCAGCCAGCCTTCCTGTTTTTCTGGATGATGTTTGCTCAGTCCTTTGCGGTAATTTTCAATTGTTGTATGAGGCGATAATTTCCCGGTGTTTACCTATGCCGCCATCTTAGTTCCACTCCAGTCATGCATTTCTTAACCATGACGTTATTAGATGATTTTGTCATGTGAACATCACAGAGTGCACTCACACAAACCTAGATGGATAGCCTACTACACACCTACGCCATATGGTATGGCCTATTGTTCCTAGGCTACAAGCTGTACAGCAAGTTACTATACTGAATACTATAGGTAACTGTAACACAATAGTATTTGTGTATCTAAACATAGAAAAGATGCAATAAAAATACGGTATAAAATATAAAAATGGTACACCTGCATAGGGCATCATAAATGGAGCTTGCAGGACTAGGAGTTGCCCTGGGTGAGTCGGTGAGTGGGTGGTAAGTGAATGTGAAGGTCTAGAACATTACTGTACACTGCTGTAGACTTTATAAACACTGTACTCTAAGGCTACACTAAATTTATAAAAATATTTTTCTTCAATAATTAGTTAACTTTAGCTTATTGTAACTTTTAACTTTAAAAACTTTTAATTTAACTTTTTGATTTTTGTGTAGCACCTAGCTAAAACACAAACACATTGTAACAACATTACAACGGCTAGGACGTCAGTAGGTGATAGAAAATTTTCAGCTCCCTTATAATATTATGGGATTGTCATCATATATGCGGTCTATTGTTGAACAAAATACCATCATGTAGCACATGACTGCACTTGTATTCCCTTTTAATGCTAACATCTCAGTAGAAATGTTTGTTTTGGACTGTGACTTCATGAGAGACACTTAGCTGGAACCACCTAACTAAGCTGCTCCCAGATTCCTGACCCTCTGAAACAGTGGAAATGCTGGCTTTTAGTCATGGTCGGCAGTGTAGGGAAATGCATCCTCATATCCTCCCACAACCACATCAAAATTATAACTAAACTACAGAATAATCATCATTGAGAACTGCCTGAAATCCAGCTGAACAGAAGTCCTACAACTAAAGATATAGAGAAGAAGCCACATGGAGACAGGTGAAGTAAACGTCTCAGAATACAAGAGCAATCTCCCAGCAACTGGAGCCTGCACGGCACACATGGCCTCTTACACAGCGGGTCCCTCTGGGCCCTCCCCTCCCTCTACACTGACCCCCAGCCCCAGTGACAGGCTCAACCTTTGCCTCTGCAGGGACCAAAGTGCTCTGTGGAAACAGTTTGAAAACCCTGGCCTTGGATTTCCTCTCTGCATGCAACTCCCATGGGTTTTAGGTTAGCCTTAGTAAGACTTAACTAAGGTGGGGGTTGGTGTTGAATTTTTTCTTAGTAGCATGAAGTGACAAAGGCAGATAACTTGTAGAACAGTGAGAGCATTCGCTTGTGCAAACTCTAAGCCCTGCTGACCAGTCTGGATCCTTCCAGCTCACTGTAGCCCATGGCACCCCTGTCCCTCACTGTGTCTCTCAATGGGATCTCATCTTCAAAAAACATCCATGTCAGCATCAACCCAAGACAGACTAGATGATAGGTCTTATGACAAATCCTTCCCACCTCTGTGGGGCCTTCTCTCCCACGCTTCTTCTTTTTAGGAAGGGTAGGGGAGCTTCTGCAAGGACAGGGCTGGACCAGATCCCTGTCCCTGACCCTATCCTGAACTTCCAGTTCTTGTTACTGTGCTAGTGCTGACCTGGATCCCACCAACCCACTAAATAAAGATGCAGCTTATCAGAGAAAAAAGAGTTTGTTTTCAAAGTACAACTTTCTGTAAAGAGTTTCCATATACCCCAGTTCCCCCTATTGTTTGCATGATACATTAATGAAACATTTGTCACAATTATGTATGTGTGTTTTTAAAACTGATATGCAAACTCTACTTTTCCATGTTTTATTTGTAAGATGTTACAGAAAGTGCTAGAAAAGATCCTCTACAAGCAGAAGTGTAACATTTAACTGTAAACACTGAATGATAGCATTATTCCCCAGAGCAATAAAAATTGTCAAAACCCACATATTTTTTCTCAAGGTGAAGTCATATTTAAACTGAGGAGTGAGGTCAAGCAGGCCCATTCTCAGGGCCTACCGCATGAAGACAGACTATTTGGGGTGCCGTTTTATAAAGAAGAGAAGTCAGGGTGGAATCTAAAGAACAAAATAAACTGATAAACAAAATAGATCCAGAGACATAGAAGCATGCAACAGACCAACAAATCTCAGGGAAAGGGGGTGGGGGAGAGCAGGAAAAGATTAACCAAAGAACTTATATGCATATGTGCATAACCCATGGACACAAACAATGGTGCAGTAAAGGCCTGGGGAGGGTGCAAGAGCAGGGAGGAGGGAGTCAATTGAGGGGGGGAGAGGAGAGACATCTGAAATACTTTCAACCACAAATATAACTTAAAAAAAATACATGCAAAAAATAAAATAAAATAAAAATAAAGTAAAATAAATAAATAAAAAGAAGAGAAGTACTAGTAAAAGGATAAAAATGCTAACTAGTAAAAGGATACAGGATGACTGCTAACCTTAATAGAGTTTAAAGTAAGTCAGGGTAGGGCAAAATTTCTGTAATTTAATTTTTTAGGGTTTCAACTCCCTAAGTTTAGCACAATGCCTAGCAAAGTGCTTATCACACACAATAACTATTTGTGGAATATAAGTGAATCCCACTTTCAAATATATCATTGTACAGGAACTCCAATATATCTGTTTGATATAAAACATGTACTTATCAATGTTTCATAGAGATTTTATTTAAGTCGTGATCCTTCCAACAACAGGCGTATCATAAATGCAAGTTGCGGTTTTGCCTCAGACCTAAGCCGAACAAATCTATGGGAGATTTGAAGGATATATTCTCAGTAAGCACTATTTTATTTTATTATTTTTTGTTAATCCTCACCTGAGGGTATTTTTCCATTGACTTTAGAGAGAGTGGAAAGGAGGGGGAGAGACAGAGAGAGAAACATCAATGTGAGAGAGCCACATCAATTAGTTGCCTCCTGCATCTGCCCGACCAGGGCCGGGGATTGAGCCCACCACCGAGGTACATGCCCTTGACTGGAATCGAACCTGGTACCCTTAAGTCCGTGGGCCTATGCTCTATCCAATGAGCCAAACCAGCTAGGGCAAGTAAGCACTATTTTTAAAAAAGTCAAGGGTACTACTTTATTTAAATACCCAGATTAAGTTGCTTCTTTTGGCAAGTAAAGGGCCAAAGAGAGCAGAGGTAACCTACCCTTGTGCATAAAGCATCTGCTCGCATTAAGTCTACTAGTATAAATGAATTCTTGGAGACACAGGGCATAGAGGGCTCAGGACCAAGGATCATTCTGATAGTTTTCAAACACAGAGAGTGAACTGTATGAGCGGGATTGAGGTTCAGTTTCAGCCCTGCCACTACTTGCTCTGTGAGCATAATCGTATAACTTAATGTCAGTTTCCCCATGTATAATATAAGAGTATTGAGTATGTTTGGATGATCTCTACCTACTCCTCTAAATGTTTTAAAATAAGAAACTTAAAAAACTCCAAGATCCCGATTTAAATTCCACTTAATAAAAATCAATTACTTAATCCAACTGAAGTAAAGAGAGTTGGACTTGATAACGAACCCACTCCAAAAGTAACAGGTAGCATAATTGAGCACTGCTCTAATGCCTCATGTCTTTTGACTCACTGAATCCACACATCCACTTTTAGAAGAGGTACTATCATTATCCCCATTTTACAGATGAGATATATCTAAGGTCTCATAGCTTGTAAATGATGAAGCCAGGATTTGAACTTAGACAGTGTTCTTAGTTACTGTGCTTTCCTGCCTCACAAAAAGTTCACCTGAATGTTGAGAGGAAAACACAAAAAAACACTTATATAAGTGACAATTGTGAATTAATTACCAAGGAACCCCGAGAACTTGTCTTCTTCCACTGAATATCCCATGGCTTGGAAGATTTAACTCAAAGGCAATGGTAGAGGAAGGGGGAGGTGTTTTGAAGAGTATTAGAAAATGACTGATGACTTTCATCACTTCTGGATTTATTTATAACATGTAACATGTCAAGGGATATATGCAAACAAATGTTTGGAAATTCATGGGTCTGGCTGTATTTTGTGTTGTTTTAGGAGATCCCACATTAAAAGAGGTGTGTGTTGTTTTTGTTGGTGGAAAAAGACAAAACAATGAAGGCTTCTATTACTCAGTAAGGCATAGATCTGATGTCAGTGTTCATAAGACAAACAATACATTTCTTCCTTCACACTCTATATTATATGGCAGGGATTTGGTTTGTACATAAATACTTTAAGGTACTATTCTGCTCTGTTTTTTTTCAATATATTCATTGTACCCTAACCTAGAAATAAATTCATGGAAATAAATCCTGAAACAAGGCAATAGTTTGGGTTAGTCCTAAAGCCAATATAAGTATGTTAAATGTGTAATTTTCATTTCTAAGTTATAATATATTTATGGTTATTTCTTCTAATGGCATCATATTATCTTGTGAGGGTAAAAGCATCTGAAATTCCTTTAAACTAAAATTTTAAAATGAGGTTTTACTTATGAGCATATAAGGGTATTTCCACAAACAGCAAGTGCAGGTGAACTTCAAGCAGCCCTGGGAAACAAGGGGGCTTCTTGTACAAGCTCTTATTCTTCCTCACATTCTCTGAGGCCACACTCTCTCTGCTTCCCTCTTCCATCTTCTGCTAAAGTTGGACTAGCTCTGCTTGTTCATCAGTGTATCTGTCCTGTGTTCATCAGTATATATGTCCCACCAAACCCAAATTGAAACAATTTTCAAGCTCTGGAAACCATGTCTCTCAGCTCTATCGTTAGTTTAAACTTTCAAGAGAAAGAACTTGATTATCAAAGCATCTGGGTCAGAAGTCTACCACCTATGGTCAAATGTGGTAAGGCTGTGTGAAAACCTGGTTCCCTGAGTCTGGGAGGCAGTTCTGAGAAGCAGGCAGGGATTGCTTGCACTGCAGCCACCACTCCTGCATGAGGTAAGGTTTAGTAGGACTTCAAACAAACCAGTCATTGAAATGTAGGCTTAGAAGCCACAAGAGGATCTACTGTAGGCATTGTGTCCAGAGCTACTGCTAAAAGCTTTGAAACCCAAGACCATTAAGGAAGTATCCTAACAACGTTTATTGTGCTTTTTCCACTCGCTATTTTACTCCTGAGTGGCCAGTCTTTCCTACTTTGAGTGAGGGAACAAAGAAGACAGCCTCCTGTATTCAGATTGAGAGGAGGTTAGGGTTTCTTATGCTCAAAGGACTACAATTAACTTCCCAAAAGGAAGTTCATTTGATATGTAGAATCTTGGCTATGAAAAACCAGGGCAATTAAAAAGATAGGACCGAATCTGTATCTTTTCTATAAGTAGCCAAAGCTAGTATCATGTCACTATGTCAGAAACCTATGGGACCCTCAACAGTTCGGACAATGCCAGACTTGACCAGTCCACACAAAGCAGACCTGTGTAGCAGTGTGCTCATACAAGCATGGAAGGGTAACACAAATATGGTAGGAGCAGATACCACCAGTTTATGTTCCTGCATGGAATCCTGCCATGACCAGGTTCCAACAGAGAGAACCCTTTAGGATTATGAATAATGCAACAGTACAGTTACTCATGACAAAACTAACAGATATCAAATATCTGTCAGAAAGAACTTGGTTATATAGACACTTGAAGAGCCCCGAGCTTGAAAATTCAGTCCCAAGTGGGTTTAGTCTGCCTAACTGAAGTTCAAAGCAACTGTGATGATCAATTTTATGTCAACTTGGCTAGGCTACAGTCTCTAGTTATCCAATGAAACACAAATTTATGTGGTTAAAGTTCATAATCAGTATGGGAGATAATCCTTGATAATCTGAGCAGGCCTCATTCAATCAACTGAAAGGCCTTAAGAGCAAAGCTGAGGCTTCTTTGATGAAGAAAAAATCCTGCTGGTGGATGGCAGCTTCAGTCCATGTTCAGAAGTTCCAGCCTCCCTTCCTAGCGATCTGCTCTATGGATTTCTGCCCCCACAATCACATAGGCCAATGAACTTCGATAAATCTCTTAATATACTTCTGGTTCTGTTTCTCTGTTTCAACTCTAACTGATACAGCAACGAAATAATCATCAAAATAAACCTAAGAGGTATTATTATTATTAGCCCCATTTACAGATGAGTAAACTGAGGTACACAAGAATTAAGAAACTGCACAACGGACATAGTTCCTAAGGGGAAAAGCTGGATTCTAATTCAGGCAGCCTGATGTTCAAACCCAAGCACTTTATCTTATATTTCACTGCCTTTCTGAATGATTTTACCAATATGAGCAGAACCTAAATAGCTGAAAAGGTATTTTTCAAAATCCATTTGGATTGCCCTAAAAAGTTCTCCAATCTTGGGTATGATCTGGGAGTATTTTTTGTATTCATTTTGAGTCACTCTAGAAGTTCCCCAAACCTGAACATAACATTCCTGATTTCAAATACAACATAAGGGATAGGCACTGGTGTCTATGCTTCTAATTCAGGTGATCTGACTCCTAAATGCCCTTGGAGAAAGGCCTCTAAAAGGCTCTGGGCAAGAGGATTTATGGGGGCTCTGAATTAGTACAAGATTCTTTTGGAAAGTATTGTTTGGGGGTCTGAACTAAAAATTACAGAAATGGGCCATGGTTAACAAATCTGAGCATTCTAAAATAAAAATATGAGTCAAGTTGAAAGAAAACGTCCTTATTCGTTATTTTCTAGTTCATTCATAAGCAACATGGGGGCAAGAGGTGATCTTCAAATAAAGTTATAGTGGTGAGACTACAACCTTTTAATGAGGCAATTTGATAGTACATGTACAAAGTCTGAAAACATTTTTTTGATTCATTAACTTTGACCTATTAATTTCACTGCTAGGAACTTATCACAAGGAGGTAATCAGTGATGGCCTATTAAAATGCAGAGATAAGAATCTTACCACCGCACTGTTTATAACAGGAAAATATTGAAAATAACCTAAATGTCTGACAACAGCAAAATAATTAAAGTTTGATATCGACATGATGGAATACCATTTAAAATCACATCTTAGAAAAATGTTTATCAACTCTTGTTTTGTAAAAAAAAAAAAAAAAAAAAAAAAGGCAGCCTTAGCTAATGGTTTAGCTCAGTGGATAAAGCATCAGCCCTCAAACTGAATAGTCCCGGGTTCGATTCCAGGCAAGGGCACATACCTCAAATCCCTGGCCCAGGTTGGGTCGCATGTGGGAGGCACCCAATTGATGTGTCTCCCTCACACCGATGTTTCTCTCTCTCTGTTTCCCCCCTCCACTCTCTCTAAAAAATCAATGGAAAATATCCTTGGGTGAGGACTAACAAAACAAAACAAGGTAATATACAATACTATGTGCAGTATAATCCCAATTATATTTTATAAAAATACACTAAATATGCACAGAGAAAGGCTGACCCACCAGTATACCAACAGTAGTTATTATTCAGTGGTTGGACCATGAATAACTTTAATTTTTTTCTTTTTTTAAAATAAACTTCCTATAATAAAAATGTATTACTTTGTAGTAGAAAATATAATCATAATTTATAAGACTACTAAAATGGGAAAATGTTTACGATATAACATTAGATGAAAACAATTTAAAAGCAATATATTCATGAGCCTCTATGTTAAAATAATAGCATCGTATAAAAAGATAAAAACTAGAAAGAAATATATCAAAATATAATAGTGATTAACTATGAGAAGGTGGACTTATAGATGATTTTTTCTTTTATATGCTTATTTTTTCCAAATTTTCTATCATGAACATAATTTGCCTTATAATCAGAACAAGTGAATATAATTTCATTTAAGACAAAAAGAATAATGGTGTTAAAGATAGGAATTTGCCATATAGGAAAATTCTTAACAGTGTAGTTCAGCTTATTAGGGCTTTTTACTTGGAGCGTCTTTAGAATCTGTAACCAAAAGAAAAAGTATTGGGCAATAGATGTCCTATTTAGGTCCTATTTGTCATCCCTTGATAGCATCCCTTGACTGCCTGGACAACACATTGTGCCAGGAGCAATATTATCTCCAGGAAACAGATTTACAATTGAGGGGATGTTTGTACTGGGTGGGGAAAAATAGGTTTACAGTTGTATGTGAAACACAGTTTATTCCTGTATTATTATTTATTAATTATTATATTATTTTCCACATGAACCTTCTTTTGCCCCACCCTGCATTCTAGATATGTTACTCTAACTAGGGCAATCAGACAAGTGATACTTTCCTCCTATTCTTTTATTTTCCTAGTCACCAAAGCATACTGATTCTCAATCCTCCTTTCCATAAGGAGAGAGTCACACAAAAGTCCTTTTTTGGCATGCCTGCCTTTTTTTGCTGCATTTAAGTGTTGTACAGGATGGGCAGGCTCACTCTACATCTCTGGAAAGCCACTCTACAACTGGAACAAGATTGGAAGTGACAAAAGCTTGTCACTACGGCAGAATGCTCTGATTTTGAGCAGCGATTTTCAACCTTTTTCATCTCATGGCACACATCAACTAATTACTAAAATTCCACGGCATGCATGCATATACCTATACACAATTATACCTATACACAAAAAATAGGTATAATTTTGATTCACTTACACTGAATAACTATTATTTTGTTAGCTATTGTAGGGAGTGGCTATAGGGTTAAGCCTTGGACAGATCTGTTGGCAAAACCACAAACAAGTCCCAGTTTAGAGGGCACAGCCCTCTTAGCATAATTAGACTTGACCTTATGATACTCCCTAGATGTATCTGGGTAGCTAATGGGCTGTGGGAGGTGCAGCAAGTGCTGCCAAAACAAGTGAAACTCACAAGAACACTGTAACTATGGTGATCACTACCCTGTTTACCTCTGGCTATAAAATAAAGGCTCAGTTTGCTGTCTCGATCTCTCTCTGTGGCCTCAGCCAGGCACAGGAAGATCCACCAGACCCAGCTTATTCTCTTTGTCTGTCTTTTCTACAATCTTCGCCGTCCCCCCTCAGGCTCACCAAACCTTGGCCGTGCTGGCACAGCACAAGCTATTATCTTTTTCTTTTCTTTTTTTACAATCTAGGGAAAAGAGGTCGGTGCCCCTGACTAAATAGTCAGATATTGCATCTTTTAAAAATTCTTGTGGTACACCAGTTGAAAATCACTGATCAAGAGCACCTGATCAAAAAGGAAGCCCCAACCCTGACATTGTATTTTTGGGACCAGGCCTGTTTTCTGGTTTTGAGAAGGGTTTTATGTATAAAGACAAGACTAAATTTTAATCAACAGCCGTTTACTATTACTGAGACAGGAGATGACTGGGCTACTAAATGACTATTTAGCAATTCTGTCCCATACTAAGATTCTTCCAGGAATTAGCTAGTATACTTCTGTGGTTAAAAGTCCTAATCAATACATTTGAAGAATGTGATATATGCTATGCCAGTAAGAGAAAAACATTAAAAAAAATTATAGTCCATATGTACAAGGATATTTATTAGCTGGGGTAAAACCATAACCTAGGGACAGATTGAGATCCACAAAGATGTATACAAAGTTTACTCAACTGAAGGCTATTTAATATAGATTTTGTAGAACTGTGTAAATAACGGCTTCTAAATTACACTGAAGAAAAGTAAAGAACTAATATAAAATATAACTAACCCAAGGGAAAGAGAGGAAAGAATTAGGATGAAAAATTTAAGGGCTAGGAGTTCTATGTGCTCCCTAGACTGCTGAGAAATGGCTGGCTACAATACCCATCTTGAGAAAAAGTAATAAAACAGGAGCAGCTGCTGTTCTAGAGTTAACTCCTGCTGATAGTTTAATTTGAAACAACTCCAGAGAAGCCCCCACACTAAGTATTAAGCGCCACACTAAGCTGGCAGTGGTAGGCCAGCTGATAAAACTTTTCAATTACCAACTGATATACCATATAGATGCTTCAATTTCATTCCCATCACTCCAGGGGGAAATGCTAAAGTGACATTTCTTAAAACCACAATAAAACAACATTATATATATATTTCTCTGTAGAATGACATAAAATGCTAACAATCCTTTCACATCTCCCACTGCAAAAGGATTTTTTTCCCCTCACAAAACCTGTATACACTTTAATTTTTCACCTCATTTATAGCATTACAGGTGCTATAGCTAAAGTAATGTTTCTCTTATAGCTTAGAAAACATACTGCCAGAAAGTAATTACACACAAGCTATAGTTTATAGAGGTATAGGAATCAAAACATATGGGCAGAGAAATGCTACAGAATTACAGTAGTTAAACTAAGCCCAGCAGAGCATAACATTTTAATAGACATATTTAGAAAGAAGAAAAGCAAAAACAAGTTAAATCTTTTGCTTTTAGCTAATCTATTTAAACCATAATGTGTTGATGATAAAGTGTCAAGATAAAATCCTCAACATCAATATAAGATCAACATGAGGGTAACCAATGCAGGGTACCATGACTCCTTCAAATTTTAATAATAAGACTTTATTTACAAAGTCAGGTGGCAGGCCAGGTTTGGCCCATTGGCTGACCTTTGCTTAATATAAATGATATCATACTTACCTACCCTTTTGCAACTTGCTTTTTATCATACACAATTATGCTTCTGAGATTTATCCATGTTGTCATGTTTATCTGTAGTTAGCTTAATCCAAAAAGTGCTATTCTCAGCATTCTTATACAAGGTTCCTTTGGCACATGTGAAAGAATTTCTCTAGGGTATATAATACCTCCTGGGTTGTATGGTACCGGCATTTTCAGCTTTACCAGATATTGCTCAATTGCTCTCTAAAAATGATATATCAAATTATTCTCATGCAGACTTGTCAGTCATTGAAATTTCTGTGCCAACTGGATGGAAATGAAATGGTATCTCGTTATCATGTTACTACACATCTTCTGAATAGTAGCAAGGTACAGAATCTTTTCAAATAATTAGCTGGCTACTTGGGTTTCCTATTTTGTGAGTTCCCTGCTCCTATCTTACTGAGTTACTTGTTTTTTTCTTTCTGATGTATATTTTTTAAGGCTGGACACTAATTTTGCACCTCTGAGCATTGATTGTACAGTCATGACTTGTCTTCTCTCATGCTTTTGATGTCTTCATGTATACAGGTTTTAGATTTTTTTCACATAGGCAAATATTTTTCTTTGTGGTTTGTACTTGTTGAGCCTGAAGAACTCTTTCCCAACTTCAAAGTCATAAAAATATTTATTCAAAATGTTTCAGCTTTACTTTTACAATTTCAAGTCTTTAGATTCTACCTGACATGATACAATAAACTGCATCTGAATTTTTATAAATATGGGTAATCAATTGTTTCTGCACCATCTATTCACATGTCCACTTTCCCCAATGATCTGTAATGCCACCTCTATCTAGCATATAATACATAATTACATGTGTCCATCTGTGTCTGTTGTGGACTCTGTTTTGTTACATTGACTTGTTTCTCTGTTTGCTGACAAAACACTGTCTTAATTACTTGTAAGTCCTTCTCCTTCTCCTGATCTTCAAAAATACCTTGGTTATTCTTGGTCTTCCTTATGAATTTTAGAATCACTATAATGAGTTCAAAATTTTTTTTTGTGATTTTCATTAAAATTTCATGAATAGGTATGAAAGGGGATTTTATATAACAGGTGGTTTTAAGAAGGCTTAGAAGACTAAGATTCATATGATAATTTTTGAGAAACAGATTTGGAATTCTCTGTTTTGCTGTTGTAAATTATTTCCTTGTAATAGGTAAAACACTTAAGACAAAGTAGCTGGTTTTGCAGCCCGCATAAGTCACTGAGCTCTATTACTCAGTTAGTGAAGTGGTAAAAAAAAAAAAAAAAAAAAAAAAAAAAGCTCCTAATTTTCCATTTCTGGCACCAATTGCCACAGGGCTTAACTTTCTCTATTACCTTTAGCTCTTACTTCCCACTGGATTAGTTTACCAAACTGCCATTCCATAGTACATTTTTCAAGATGTTGTTAATGGCTGTCTCTAGGAAAAGAAGTTAACAAATTCAAACAAAAAATTTTAAATCAAGAATAGGCGAGAAACTAAGATGGCGGCATAGATAAACACCGGGAAATTTCTGCTTCCCACAACAATCGATAAATGCATCAGAAACACAAGGTGGACATCATCCAGAGCTACAGGAGGGCTGGCTGAGTGTAAATTCTACAACTAGAAGGAGAGAAAAGCACACTGCGAGCGGGAGGAGCTGCGGAGGTGGCGTGCAGAGGTACGGGGGCTCGCGCGCGCGCGGAAAGGGTCTGGCACCTGAGGACACGGCTGTCTTTTTGAATCCGGAGGGAGACACAAGCTCCCGACGGCTCTGAAATCCGGTTCCGGGAAGTCTCTGGGGACCCAGGGCTCATACGGGGAAATACTGGACTGTCTGGCAGCGGGCGAGCTTGAGAGCGGCTTTCCCTCAGAGGTGCTTGCAGCCGTTGCAGGGACACTGGGACTCGCGACTCCTTAGGGCAGGGCTGAGGCTCCGCCATAGCTGCTTTCTCAGCCCTTTGATTCCTTGAGACCCCGCCCCACCCAGGCTGCGGCAGAGGCTTTTGCATATGAATGCCCCGGCCATTTGCAACCTGTAATTACCTAACCGCAGCCGGGCCAGATAGACTCAGAGCTTCCAAGAGAAGGCCCAGGCCCCACAGCGGCTTGCATTGCTACACAGCTGAGCATCATCAGGGCAGCTGATTCTCGCTGCCAATTGCCCTGGAGGTCAATTCCTCCCAGTGATCCTACAACAACCAAGGCATAGCTACAACAAGACTGTGCACAAAGCCCACGAGGGGGTGCACCAAGAGTGTCCACCTCAGGTAACTGGGGAGGCTGAGCTACTGGGCCATACAGGACACCTAGCACACAAAGCCACTCTATCAACACAGGGAAGCAACCAAAATGCGGAGACAAAGAAACAGGTCACAAATGGCAGAAATGGAGGAAAGCAAACGATTGGATATAGAGTTTAAGGCCACGGTTATAAGGTTTTTCAAGAATTTTATGGAAACCGCCGATAAATTTAATGAATCCCTCAATAAGTATAGGGAGACCATGGAGGACATGAAAAAGGACCAACTAGAAATTAAGCATACACTGACTGAAATAAAGAATAATTTACAGAGATCCAGCAGCAGAAAAGAGGATCCCAAGAATCAAGTCAAAGATTTGAAATACAAAGAAACAAAAAATACCCAACCGAAAAAGAAAAAAGAAAAGAGATTCCAAAAATATGAAGATAGTGTAAGGAACCTCTGGGACAACTTCAAGCGTACCAACATCAGAATTATAGGGGTACCAGAAGGAGAGAGAGGGCAAGATATTGAAAACCTTTTGAAGAAATAATGACAGAAAACTTCCCCTACCTGGTGAAAGAAATGGACTTACAAGTCCAGGAAGCGCAGAGAACCCCAAACAAAAGGAATCCAAGGAGGACCACACCAAGACACATCATAATTAAAATGCCAAGAGCAAAAGATAAAGAGAGAATCTTAAAAGCAGCAAGAGAAAGACAGTCAGTTACCTACAAGGGAGTACCCATACGACTGTCAGCTGATTTCTCAACAGAAACCATGCAGGCCAGAAGAGAGTGGCAAGAAATATTCAAAGTGATGAATAGCAAGAACCTGCAACCAAGATTACTTTATCCAGCAAAGCTATCATTCAGAATAGAAGGTCAGATAAAGAGCTTCACGGATAAGAAAAAGCTAAAGGAGTTCATCACCACCAAACCAGCATTATATGAAATGCTGAAAGGTATTCTTTAAGAAGAGGAAGAAGAAAAAGGAACTCTTACCATTTGCCACAGCATGGATGGAACTTGAGAGCGGATAAATACCACAGGATCTCACTCATTTGTGGAATATAATGAACAACATAAGCTGATGAACAAGGACTGATCCAGAGACGGAGAGGCATTGATTGGACTGTCGGGACTTGGAGGGAAGGTAGGGGAGGGTGGGGGTAAGGGGGAAAGATCAACCAAAGGACTTATATGCAAGCATATAGGCCTAACCAATGGGCATGGACAACGGGGGGGTGAGGGCATGAGCGGGGGTGGGGGGCGTGGGGGGTAGAGGGTAACGTGGGGACAAGGACACATATGTAATATCTTAATCAATAAAAATATATTAAAAAAAAAAAAAAAATTTTAAATCCTGTATAGTAAATCTCTCACTTGGAGTTTTATAATGTACTTTAGTATATCAAAGACTCTTAGTAGAATCAGAGTAAAGAAATATCTCCAATTTTGTTTTAATTCACCATTTCACAAACTTTTTTATGCATGAATTTTTATTTCTTGCATATTGATTAATATCCTACAGAAAAAATATTCCATAGGACATCAATTTTGGAAATGATGTATTTAAACAAATAAGAAAAGGACAAGAAGAATTCAGATATTTCTGACTTGCACACTGGTCAATGAGCAACAAGCAAAATTTAAAAATGCTAGCATCAGAAGAAAAAGCACCCTGTAAGACTTATAAAAAATGCTAGGCATTGTTTTTTCAACTTGGGGTCTTAGCATCGGGCAATACCTAATAAAACTTTTTCTTTAACTTGATAGGAGTTATGCTTTCCTTCTTATTTCAGCACCAAAATGAAAGAATAGGCAGACATCCCAGATTTATTGATCTCTCACTGTCAAAGCTATAGGAGTGTTTGGTCTTATGGAAAAAAAAGAAAAAAGAAATGCATTTCTCTTATCCTTGCTGGGCCTTGAGCCTATCATTCTGGCTGCCAAGTGGCCTGAAGATAACCAACAAACATACCAAAATTAAATGACTTTTTGTTTATATCTTCTTTCTGCTCTATTGATGCAGCAGGTATTAATCTGTTTGATGCATTGCTGGCCTGGCGGGGTAGCTCTGCTCAGCTGAGGATGGCAAGAGAAGAACAGATCACTGCCAATCTCGGTAGACACCCAAACAGAAAACAATGGCCTTGCTGTTTCGATTGGCTGCCTCCTGCTTACCCCCGACCAGGGATAGAGCCCCAAACCTGGGCATGTGTGGACGATGCCCACCCATCTGAGGCACACTGGCCAGGGCCCATTTCTCCCTTTTTTTTAAAAAAAAATATATTTTTTGATTTCAGAGAAGAAGGGAGAGGGAGAGGAAGATAGAAACATCATTGATGAGAGAGAGTCATTGATTAGTTGCCTCCTGCACACCTCCTACTGGGTATGGAGCCCACAACCCCAGGCGTGTGTCCTGACTGGGAATCGAACCGTGACCTTCTGGTTCATAGGTCGACACTCAATCATTGAGCCACACCAGCTGGGCAGGACATTACTTCTTAATGTTGCTGTAACAAACATTCAATAATAGTCATGGGCAAGCTTTTGAGGATCAAGTTCTTCCCAATTTGCAAGAGGAAAATATTGGCATTTCCCTTTCTCTCTTGAAACTACATAGGGCATTTATTCAATAAACATTTATTTAATAGGGGCTTATTATAGACCAGGCACTATATTAAGCTAGGGTTACTAAGACTAATAGCACAGTCCTTGAGAACCTAACAGTATAAATCAGAGATTAATGAATAAAATATCTCCTGAATACCCTCAAGAGTACCAAAATACTGCCTGAAGTAGAACTATAAAGATTTGAATCCTGACTTTAGAGTAAACATGCTCTCAGAGATTGGGAGTGTAAGTCCAAAACAATGGGTGCTCCATGCTCATAAAGTTGGAGACTTTTCTTTGTTTTCTCTTGTATCCTGAGCCTGGATTAGGGCCTCTCAATAAATATGTATTGGTTATCGATTGTACACAGGGCTGCAGCCATGTGTGAACCTTTTCTAGTCTACCTTTTCCTTGCAGTATTTCCTCACATGTGGTCCATTCCATCTTTGACCAGCTATGTCACAAAAGCCATCCACACCCCCAATGTTCCACCCACAGATTCACATCCTGCCCTCTGGGACTTCATGGAACACACAGAACAGTTCCCTCCACTGCTACTTTTTATTTTGAAAATTTTAAGTCTACAGAAAAGTTGAAGGAACAGTACAATTAACACACATATACTTTTCATCTAATCACCGATTACTGATATTTTCCCGTATTAGCTCTGTTTTACTTCTTGCTGTGTGTTTTTGTTGTCATGAATCATCTGAGAGTATGTTGCAAATCTAAGACTACATCATACCTAACACTTCAGCATATATCTCCTAAAAATAAGAACATTCTACCACATAACAGCATTCCTATTGTACATCTAAAAAGGTAATATTAATAAACTATTATTTGGGTGCTCTCCCACCCAGACACACGCCCACACCTTTCCCTTCCTCCTCTTCTCCCACAAGCATGCAATCCTAAACCAGTGGTTCTCAACCTTCTGGCTCTTTAAATACAGTTCCGCATGTTGTGACCCAACCATAAAATTATTTTCGTTGCTACTTCATAACTGTAATGTTGTTACTGTTATGAATCGTAATGTAACTATCTGATATGCAGGATGGTCTTAGGCGACCCCTGTGAAAGGGTCATTCGACTGCCAAAGGGGTTGCGACCCACAGGTTGAGAACCACTGTAAACTCTAAGGGTCCCCAGGAGACTTGCAACCAGGGAAGCAATGGGCAGAGGAAGCTCCTCTGGGCTACCCTCTGAACCTGTCTCCAAGGCCTCCTTTTCTCTGATTCTCCAGTGAGCTGACATCAGTCTCGCCTAGGCTCACTTCTTTCCCATAACATTTCTAGTAAGCCAAAGCAGCCCTGTCTAGTCTCTCTCCTGTTGCTTTTTCTGTCCTAAGCCCTTCCTTGTTTCACTGTCCCAGCTTTAATAAAAGGACTCTCAAAAAAAACCCAAAACCATTATCTAAAATGAAATTCACATGAATATTTTCTCAATTATCCCCAAAGTGTTTTGTTTTAAATATGGATTTTAAAATTCCAGTTTAAAAAGAAATTCAGTCTGTTTTTAATCTTGAATATTTTCCCAGCCTTTTTGTATATTTCATGACATTATTTTTCTTTTTTGCCAGGACTACAGCTATATAAGTGCTAGCTACATGTACTACTGATGCATTATCTGGAAGCACATACTAATGATGATATATAATTGACCACTTGATAAAAAATGTGATCATCAGATATTTTTATTGGAAAAGTAATTTCTCCTTTAATAATTAAAAATGGAATAACATATTTTAAGACAGTGTGAATATCTATTCCTCCAACAACTTTTTGCCCAAGTTTGAGGAGCCTCTGATGATTCTTGTCTGAATCAACTATTACATTGAAAATTATAAAATTATGACTTGCCGATTCTGATTTTTTTCTACATGAATGTTTTAAAAAGCCAATTCGTTAGAATCCATTTTCACTGAGACATTTTTGATACTCAAATTATCCCAGAAGTGGCCAGTGGGAGCCTCCTGAAGCTGCCTCCTAGGCCTTCTTTTTTTTTTTTTTTTTTAAAAAATATATTTTATTGATTTTTTACAGAGAGGAAGGGAGAGAGATAGAGAGTTAGAAACATCGATGAGAGAGAAATATCGACCAGCTGCCTCCTGCACATCTCCTACTGGGGATGTGCCCGCAACCCAGGTACATGCCCTTGTCCGGAATCGAACCCGGGACCCCTCAGTCCGCAGGCCAATGCTCTATCCACTGAGCCAAACCGGTTTCGGCGTCCTAGGCCTTCTTGACATGACTCCATTAGTTGAGCATTTCCTATCTTTCTGTCACATCAGAAGTCTAGGCTCACTTACACTTTCCCTTTCCCCAGACCTGGAATCAGACATTCCCCCAAGATCCCCATTCCCTTTTAGTGGGGGATATTGCATTTATGAGGAATCATTTTCCTGGTCTCTTCTACATGCCAGCCCTCTAAATGTTTGAGGCCAGTTATTTCTGTCTCATACACCTCCCAAAACTTCTACACTTAGGCTAAATTCACCTGATTCCTTATATTGTCTCCTATAACTTAGCTTTGATCTTTATCCTACTCTTCTCTTTCATATTGCCTGTCCCAACTCAGCTGCTATTTTCTATTCCAGGGGTTCCCAACCTGACTATACATCAAAATCACTAGGGAACTTCTTTCATGTATAGATTCCCAGGATCTACTCACTCAATGCTTACTGAATGAGAATATCTGGGAGCATGGGACTCTGTGTGTATGTTTTTTAAGCTCCCCAAGTGATATCAACTACTGAACACTTTGATTTTTCGAGGGCTTGTGGACCCAGAGTTGAATACAACATCAAAAGTACAGTTTAGAGTTACGACATTTTTGAAATATTGGACACTACAATTCTTTCAATGTAATTAAATCAATGCTGACATTTTGAGGGAAATGGAGGCAATAACATAAAAATTTTGACTCATGGAGAATTTGTGAAGAATTAAAACCTTAATACTTTTCAAATATATTGTTGTCACATCTCCCCACTTCATGTTCAATTTTTCTTTCAGACTTAAGTGTACATAAGGATTTACATTTGTTCCAATTAAACCTCATATTGCTTTATTCAGTCAAACCTTAAGTATGTCAAAGGTCTTATGGATCCTGATTGTATAATCTTAAGTATTTTTTCATCCTTCCAACTTTATGTTACTCACAGTTAAGTATGCTGTCAAAGTTCTCTCTCTTACATTGTCTTTTTTCCCCCATTACTATTTTTTTAAGTATTAAAAATATCAATTTCACAAACTTTTCTGATTGTAGTGGTGGTCACATAACTGTATGTTTGCGAAAACTCATAGAATCATGCACCAAAAAGAGTGAATTTTAATGTATGTGAATTATACCTGAAAAATATCAGCCTTATACTTCAAATATTTAGCTATATTTCCCCCCCAGATTAGGTCTCATTAACTTATTTTTGATTGACAAATCCTGCAAAATGTATTGCTATTCTAACTAATGGCAGTTTCATGAATTTTGTATTTTTATTCATTGAGATAAATGCATTCTAGGGTTTGATACCTTGCAAAAGCATCAGGGTTCGGTTTACCAAGCCAGTCAACCCAATGAATGAATGAATGATCATCATTTTATCAGTTCCCACAACATAAAATGCAAAGAAAAAGTTATAGAATGTGGAATAAGGAGAAAATAATATTAGAAAAATTATAATCCTTCACAGAACGGGTTTTTAAAAAATTAAATTCTTGCCTAGGAGTGGAAGTTAAACAATTTTCTACTGGTAAGTTTGGCAAAGATTTTAAAAAATACTTTTTAAGGCTGATGAAGATCTTGTAAAACATACTGTCACAGAGTGATTAAGAGACTTAAGTAATATAAGCCATTTGAAACTATCTAATAAGAACTTAAATAATTCAATTAGAATACATATATACTAATAAATAAAATCTAGAAGAAATTACACCAAATTTTTAGCAGTAGCCAGCTATCTCTAGCTGATAAAAGGCAGACTGTTTTGTTTTTCAAAATTTTAAAAAATATTTTTTAAAATTTCTACAATGATTCCATGTTAGTTTATAATTAGAAAGAAAAAAAGCAATACATGCTTAGAAAAACACCAGTAAAAGAAAGGGGAGGAAAATAAACCACAAAAGGGAGGAAATAGGGATATAATAATATTTTGTAAGGATTTAACAGTCACTGATAGGAATTCTCAAAATAAAATTCTATATAATAAAAGCCTAATATACTGTCTGGTCATCCGTTCAACCAATCAAAGCGTAATAAGCAAATGATATGCTAAGGCCGCTCAACTGCTCACTATGATGTGCACTGACCACCAGGGGCCAGACAGTCAACCGGTTGACCAATTGCTATGACATGCACTGACAACCAGGGGGCAGACACTCCGACCAGTAGGTTAGCTTGCTGCTAGGGTCTGGCCGATCAGGACTGAGTGAGACGGGCTGGAGATGCCCTGGAGCCCTCCTTGGCTGGCCAACCTTCCGCGTCCCCCCCCAGCCCCGATTGTACACTGGTGGGGTCCGTCGGCCTGGCCCTCTCGCAATCTGGGACACCTCAGGGGATGTTGGAGAGCTGATTCTGGCCCCATGGCAGAACAACTGGTCACTATGACATGCATTGACCACCAGAGGTCAGTGCGCTCCCATAGGAGGAGTGCCACTCAGCCAGAGCTGGGCTCACAGCTGGTGAGCACAGTGGCGGTGGTGGGAGCCTCTCCCATCTCCATGGCAGCGCTAAGGATGTCCGAATGCTGACTCAGGCCCACTCCCCACGGCCTAAGCCGGCATTCGGACATCCCCTGAGGGCTCCTGGACTGCGAGAGGGCGCAGGCCAGGCTGAGGGACCCCCTCCCCCGAATGCACAAATTTCATGCACCGGGCCTCTAGTATCTTATAAGTAGTTAATAATTTTATTAAACCTGGACTCAGAAAACTATAGGACACTGAAAAAAGGGATAGAGGACAACATAAACAGATGGAAGAACATACCATGTTCATGGATTGGTAGAATCAACATCATTAAAATGTCCATATTACCCACCCAAAGCAATATATAAATTCAATGCACTCCCCATTAAAATATCAACAGCATATTTCACAGACCTAGAGTGAACTCTCCAAAAATTCATCTGGAATAAAAAAAGACCCCGAATAGCTGCAGCAATCCTGACAAAGAAGAACAAAGTAGGTGGGATCTCAATACCAGATATCAAGCTGTATTACAAAGCCACAGTTCTCAAAACTGCCTGGTACTGGCATAAGAACAGACATATAGATCAATGGAATAGAATAGAGAACCCAGAAATCGACCCAAACCACTATGCTCAATTAATATTTGACAAAGGGGACAAGGGCTTACAATGGAGTCAAGACAGTCTCTTCAATAAATGGTGTTGGGAAAATTGGTCAGATACATGCAAAAACAATGAAACTAGACTACCAACTTACAACACACAAAAGTAAACTCAAAATGGACAAAGGACTTGAATGTAAGACAGGAAACCATAAAAATCTTAGAGGAATCCACAGACAGCGAAATCTCAAGACATATGCCGAAGCATTATCTTCACTGATACAGCTCCTACGGTAATGGAAACTAAAGAGAAAATAAACAAATGGGACTACATCAAAATAAAAAGATTCTGCACAGCAAAAGAAACCATCAACAAAATAACAAGAAAGTCCACTGCATGGGAAAAGATATTTACCAATGTTATCTCCAATAAGGGTTTAATGTCCAATATTTACAGGGAACTCATACAACTTAACAAAAGGAAGATAAACAACCCAATCAAAAAATGGGCAACAGACCTAAATAGACACTCTTCAAAGGAGGACATAAGGAAGGCCAAGAGACATATGAAAACATGCTCAAAACCACTAATCATCCGAGAGATGCAAATCAAAATGACAATACGGTACCATTTCACACCTATCAGAATGGCTATCATCAACAAATCAATAAATGATAAGTGCTGGAGAGGATGTGGAGAAAAAGGAATCCTTGTGCACTGCTAGTGAAAATGCAGACTGGTGCAGCCACTGTGAAGAACAGTATGGAGTTTCCTCAAAAAACTAAAAATGGAACTCCCATTTGACCCAGTGATCCCACTTCTAGGACTCTATCCAAAGAAACTAGAAACACCAATCAGAAAGGATATATGTACCCCTATGTTCATAGCAGCACAATTTATAATAGCTAAGATTTGGAAACACCCTAAGTGCCCATCAGCAGATGAGCAGATTAAAAAACTGTGGTACATCTACACAATGGAATACTATGCTTCTGTAAAAAGGAAGGAACTCCAACTATTTGCAACAGCATGGATGGACCTGGAGAGCATTATGCTAAGCGAAATAAGTCAGTCAGTGAAAGATAAATAACCCATGATCTCACTCATTTGTGGAATATAACAAACAACATAAACTGATGAATAAAAACAGATCCAGAGACAGAGAAGCATCAATCAGACCATGAAACCTCAGAGGAAAGGCAGGGGAGGGGAGGGGCAAGGGGGAGAGATCAACCAAAGGACTTGTATGCATGCATATAAGCATAACCAATGGACAAAGACACCAGGGGGGTGAGGGCATGAGTGGGGGGCGGGTATAATGGGGGTGGGTGGGTAGGGACACATATGTAATACCTTAATCAATAGAGAAAAAAAAATTATTAAAATATTAGAGGCCCGATGCACAAAATTTGTGCAAGAGTTGGCCTTTCTTCCCCTGGCTGCTGACACCTGGGACCTAGGCTTCCCTCCGGCCTCCAACAGGCACCCGGGACCTGGGCTTCCCTCGAAGCCCTGGCTTCATCCAGAAGGATATCTGGTCTAATTAGCAAATTACACTTTTATTATTATAGATTTTGTTCAGAGAAATTTCCCTGTAAAGCATCTTTAATGGCATAGAAAATTCAAATATACAGTAACTCTAAAAGGAATACATGCATTGTTTCCAAACAATATTTTTCAAATGAGAGCTTTATGCAGAATTATTAAATATTTTAAGTTCATACCTTGAAGAACGATGCTCTGGTTTATTTCGTTCGTTGCGATCTGTAAAGTAAGAAGATAGTTACATGCCAAAATGCTCTTTAGAAGCCCTGGAAAAGTTCTTAAATACCAGCTCCCATACCATTATATTTCATAAGAACTGCTCAAAGGTTGCTGTGTCTTCTTCTGTGTAAGGCTGTTCATCAGAGTTAAGAGGGTTTGTCTGACAGAAGAGGTAGAAAGGACACAGAGAAAGACAAGCATATACAGTTTTCATGGTTGTTTAAAACTTGGAAAATATATCACTTGGAACTTGTCTACTTGGAAAATATATCATTACGTGTATTATTTCATTTCAAAGATCTTTGCTCTTTTAAACACTTTGCAAAAAACCAAAACAAATTTAGCTAAAAGAAAGTAAGGAAATTCAAAAACCACAAATTACTCAGCTCCAAAAAATCATTCCATGAATCATGGTTGGCAAAAACTTCTAACAGGATGAGGAGGGGAAAAAACCAGCAGTCAGCTACAGCAACATCTGCAAATACACTAAGACCAGTACAACCTCATCCTTAACTCTCTATCACCCAGAGCAAGTTGGATTTCAATGTTTGAAAGATAATTAAGTCTAATGTGCCTTAGGGCAGTGGTTTTTAACCAGGGGCAATTTCACAGTCCATCCTCCAGAGAACATTTGGCAATGTCTGGAGACATTTTTTTTTATTGTCACAGCTAGCATCTAGTGGGTACAGATCAGGGATGCTGCTAAACTTTCTATAATGCACCCTACAACAATCATCTCATCAAAATGTCAACTGTGCTAAGGTTGAGAAACCCTGCTTGAGGGTAAGAGACAAAAGCTGACTGCTTAAAGTTTTCAAAAACTGCCTCTTTGGGATGCTGTAAAATGTTATCAATCATCTTTAAGACTATTATACATAAGATAAAGAACCACAAAACCCACAGGCTGTCTTTTTCTACTCTGAATAACTTTTTTTTTTTCAATACATGCTCAAAAATAAATAAGATCAGTGTTAAGGGAAAACTAACAACAGAAAGTAAAGCGTAAGCCACAATAAAATCCTATGCAATGTTGTCAAAATATAGTTTTCTAAAGTATCTTCTAAATTATTACTAAGATAATAAAATTTAACCCTAAAAGAAAGAGTAGACAGGAATTCTTTTGTTCCCCTTAATTTTATTGCTGGTGGAGCAGCATAAAGATAATGAGAATATACTATAAAACTTCTGGAGAGAATTATGTAAGAAAAGGAATCAGATTTACATAGGTAAATGTATATATCGATTCTTTCTGAATGGCTCATGATAATTAAGAAATGTTTTCTAAACCAAAAAGTCAGTACACAGGAAAACACTGTTGTCTGAAAGACTAACAAGGAGGAAGACTCGTAATAAAACATGTTTGTTTAGATATAATGCTCTCCCAAATGCACACTGTTAATATGCTTCTGGCTCCAATTTCTCTTGACTTATTGTCACTGCCACTTTTAAAACTTTTGTTTTAATTTAACTTGGTTTTACCCTGCCCTTAAATAAAAATACCAGGGTTTTTCACTGTTGAATATTAAAAATTTAGTCACAGAAATACAGCACACATTTTAACCATATTTTCAATCATTCCTCTTCAGCTGTCAGCCTGCTAGTTTTGCTAACGAAAGTAAAGTATAATGTCTCAAAGTAAAGCTAGAAACTGGGTGCAGATCAGATAACAAAGCAACAGCTCTTACCTGTGGCTAACGATGAGCTCAAAGTCTGCCCGTAATACCATTTGTTGTGGCTGTGATCCTAGTTTCCTACAGTTTACTCAGGCATTCAATCCCAAACTCCCCCACCCCCCCCAAATCTTCCTAGTGGTACAGCACACAAGAGGAGGGGAGAAACAGAGTCACAATGCGTGTAAACAAGACTCAGCATCTGAGGGCTTCCCTGAAGGGCCTGTTCTGATTGGCAGATGTGCTATGACCAGTCTGCACAGCTGGAATGCGGCCACTCAGGAAGCAAATGGCTCGTAGCTCTCCTTCATTCTTGGTTAAAAACAGGAAAGTTTATGACATTTTATACTTTCTGAATTAAGAAACTACAAATGCCTCCCCACAGTACTTCTCTACTGAGCTAGTAATTAAAGTCCAAGAAAATAAGTTGATAATCTGTTGAAGGACATTTTAAACATTTCCTCTCAAATTCACTCAGTGTTATATGTGTTACATTTATATGTAAATATGCATACACAGTGTTTGTAACCTATTACTCCTAAATCCCACATAAATTATCTTACTCACAATATTCCCATCCTCCACCTCTTAACAATGGAAAACAAATTAAAATACATGTTTTTGATGTGATCTTTTTTCTCAAAGTATACAAATAATTAGACTTCAAATTTTGCCATAAGCCATCTTTTAGCTTGAATACATATAAATATGTAGTGTGTGTATGTTGTGTGCCTGTGTCTACACATATTTTTATATACTAATTTTAAGCAAAGTAATTTTTATTACAGCCAAGAATATTGTGTAATTGTCAAGAAACACACTAGTGGTAATGCTGAATTTCTGGCAAAATAATATGTGGTTGTTATTTTGGTCCAAAAGACAAGACTGAACAAAACAAAGCACTGAGGACAGATTCAAGATCTGGGTCTTGCCGATGGTAAAAAACAAAACAAAAACACAATAAAACATTTGGGTAAAATCCCCGAAGTAAAATGATAACTGACCTATAGCAAACATGGAAATTTCATCTTGCTCTGTGCAGTGTTGTAAGCATATGGATCTTATTTGTTTCAAATCAAATACTTTTTGGCACATTCCCCTTCCCGTTTTTAATTCAGAGTTTCTAATTTTTAAATAATTAGAAGAAAATATACTTGCAAAGGATTCCTGAACTTCTACATACTTGGAAATCATATAAATAAACACACTAGCCCAAAGTCTCACCATTTCTACACAAAAAAAATATTTTAGCTCTATATTTTATTTTTTGCAAGAAACTTTTTTCCTCATCACCATTTATCCCCTCTATGCCCTCATCTACCTCCAGCTCCCCCTGCTCCTGCTCTAATTCTAATATTTAGTTGCCAAATCCTGCACATTTACTGTGGACAATGCACTAACTCCATGGGCCCACCAAGCTGAGCATAATGATTTAGGTCAAAGATCAGCAGTACAATCTCAATGTGAAGGTCAGCATGGCTGGATGGCCATGTAAAAGTCTGTTGGTTTTTGCAGCTATATGTATGTCACAGACACATACAAACAGGGCATAAGAGTACTTGCATTCCCTATCCCTACTCATCCATGTCTCCTGGTTAATAAAGCTAATTGAGGAAATGGAAGAATACCCTGCAAGTAAAACAAAGGCAGAAAATAAGGCAGAACAGGTATAAAGGTGTTGGTGGTGATTGTATGTGTGCATATGTGAGGAGAGGTAAAGGAGGCAGTGAGGAAACCCACAGTACACCAAAGGGACTGAGAATCAGGAGAGTGGCAGGAAGCTGCACTGAGTCAGTGATTATGTGTGAGAATGCCACATTACCCAAATTTTCCTGCCATGATGACTTCTGGATCTAAGTAGTCTGGTCATACATGATTCTAATGTTTATGTATTTAGGTGGTATGCCACTTAATATAGAAATGGGCCCCTGTTCTGGCAGAGACAGCTTTTTGAGAATGGTTAGAAGATTCTACTGATGTGTAACCACTCAGGGTGACTCTGAATCGAATAATATGACAAACACTTGGAAATGAAGATGACAAAAATGCAAATGCTATTTTTTGCTTTGATTAAAACTAAGAAGAATGGCCAACTCAGAACTTCTGAGAATCTATTGTACGACACATAGGCTTTAATGATTTGGCTTTGATCACTTAACAGTTAAGTCTTTACTGAAGAGAAAATCAAACTCCATTGGGTAAGAACTTACACTGATAATTTAAGTTGGCAGTGAAAGGTTCCTAAATTGTTCTCTGAAATTAGTGGGAAGACTCAGTCTACATAAATGAATACACCCAGACACACTTGCAATAGAGCACAAAGTGGTATAAAGGAATCTGTCATGTACAAATTGGAGTACTGAAATCTCTCTTTAGAATGAGAATTATCTATGAGGGGATTCTGCATCACATTCTCAAGCATCACTCTCAAATTCCAGCTTGGGTGTACAGTAGGTCCTCAGGTTACGTCGGAGATCCGTTCCTACGGCGTGATGTAACGTGATTTTCGCCATAAGTCAGAACCCACCTACATAAGCACCTACGTCACTCACATGGAGGACATACACAGCAGTAATGAAGTGAAACAGTAAAAAAAATTTAAAAGAAAGATAACAACTCCTGACCTTTACTTGTGGTAAATTAATAATAAAAAAACATAAAGCACATATGTACATACGTCGAAATGACGGAACTTTTTTTTTAATAAATAAATGGGAGATGGCAAAGTAACCATGAAACGATGTACGTCGAGTCTGACGTAACCTGAGGACTGTCTGTAAATACAGTATATTAATTTTTTAAAAACGGATCAATCCTATAGTAATGTTTTACACCATTCAGTATTAGCTAAAGGATCCACATAATCTGAAAAGGAATTCTTTGCAGCTATAATATCATTACCTCTTTACCTATAATAAGCAGAATAAATAAACCAATGTATCCGTCCATTACAAGACAAAAGATATCCAGGTTTCTAGACTCTTATTTTGATGACTCTTTAAAAGATAACAAAACTGGATCAAATAGAACGTAGATGGAATTTTAACTGAGGCCAAAATTTCAGAAGCTTTTCTAAAATATTTAAATGGTTCTTATATTTAGGCAGAAAAAATTGCAAACCTATGTCTACTTGAAAAGAAGCTAATGGTCACTCTATAATATTACCGACACCAAGCAATATCTAATCACTTCCCCTTTCTAATTCCATTTCATCATCCTTGCTCAGATGGGTTTCCAAACTGATTTTCAGTCACTTTTGAGACTCTCACAGTGACTAGTATATTGCTCTTTTATATGGCAGGTTTTCAATAAATATATTTATTGTTGTTAGCGCTATCTCTTTTGATTTAAAACACCAAGAAATTGAAGACAATTTCTGTGAGTTACCACCACAGGAGAGAAATGAGGCATAATACAGAGAAGTGTACATGCCCTCTGCCCACACTTGAGGGTAAGTGGAAAGCTTGGTCTATAGCACTGTCAATACTGATACCTTTCATTAATTCCAATTATAAAGTGCCTAAACTCATTAAAATGCAGCACCCTCATCACACAGGGAGGAGATATTAGAGATAGAAGCAAAGTTTCTTCAATACAGGAGTTATGTTTCAATAAAGAAACAGTTTGTGGAACCCATTTTCTCCTCCTCATACCCACTATCTTTACCTGCACTTTAGGTTCTGATCAGCACTTGTCTGTGCTGTTGTGTCTTGACTGGATTTTCTGGTTCCAGACCCTTTCCCTCCAATTCAGCCAGATAAACCCATGCCTCAGAAAACTTACAAATCACTACATGCCAGAGATTCTGAGAGGATTACATGAGATTCTGACAGGGACATCCTTAGCAACTTGCCTGTGCACAGTGAGTGCTCAAAAATGTCAGCTTCCATTATGTCATTAAAAGGCTAGCTATTAACTAGTTGTTGTGACTAGTACTACACTGTAATGATTATACAATTTACTTAATCTCTTTTAACCTCAGTTTTCTCATCTGCAAAATGGGGAAGAATATTATCTTTATAGAGTTTTTGTGAGGATAATGGATTAAAGGATATAAAGAGCTTAGCCAGAACATAAATTTTTTATTTTAATTGTTACTATTACTCTTAATGTCTAGTTTAAGAACCACCTTCTTCCTGAAACTGTCCCTGACTCCTCTTTCTCTTCAGCATCCTTATACTAATTTCCTATTGCTGCTGTAACAACTTACCACAAACTATGGCTTAAAACAACAAAAATTTATTATCTTGCAATTCTAGAGGCCAGAGTCAAAACAGGTCTCAACTGGGCTAAAATCAAGGTGTCTACAGAGCAACATTCCTTCTGGAGACTCTAGGAGAGAATATGTTTCCTGCCTTTTCCAACTTCTCAAGGTCACCTGCATTCCTTGCCTGTAGCTCCTTCTTCCAACAATGGAACATCTTTAAATCTGGTTGACCTCCTCTTCTACTTTATTTTTTTAAATATATTTTTATTGATTTCAGAGAAAGGAAGGGGGAAGAGAGAGATAGAAACATCAATGATTAGAGAGAATCATTGATCGGCTGCCTCCTGTGTACCCCCTACTGGGTGGGGATCAAGTCCACAACCTGGGCATGTGCTCTTGACTGGAATCAAACCTGGGAGCCTTCAGGTCACAGGCCGACGCTCTATCCATTGAGTCAAACCAGCTAGGGCCTCCTCTACTACTTTAAAGGACACTTATGATTACATTGGGTCCCCAGGATAATCCAAAATAATGTTTATGTCAAGGTCAGTTGATTAGCAACCTTAGTTCCTCCTTTCCATGCAATATAACACAGTCACAGATTCTAGGGATTAGGACTCAGGCATCTTTGAGGGGGAAGCTTTGTTCTGCCTACCACATCCTATCTGAAATCTCGTACTATTTTACCACTCACTTGACAGCACACAATAGTGTGTATTATTATTCAAGATTTTAGGCATGTGTCTGTCCACTTATATCTAATCAGTGTGTCTGAGGAAGGCAACCTGTCTTAGACTCTACTCACAATCAGCCCTCTGTAAATGTTTGTTGATAATGGTTATTCCAATGCCCTGCCAATCCCTTTACTGCCCTGCATCCTTTGGGCTGTAGTAGGTTCATTGTTATATCTGATATTGCTGAAAAATATGTCTTCCTAAGAATTCCCATACATAATTTACTTTTTATAAACACAGTAGTAATTTAAGAGTCACCTTTGTTGTAAAACAGTCCACATTTGGTCTAGTCTTTTATCTCAAAGTAGCTCTCATCAAATCACACCACACTTTGGAGGGAAAAAACCAGCACATTTGAATTGAAAGAAGAATCAGCTATTTAATAATGGGCTGCTAGTTCTTTTTAATAATTCTTTCAAATAGTTCAACTGAATTGTTTTGATTGCTGAATTCAACTAACTATTGAATCAGGCTTTTTATGACTTGGGTTTTTTTATGTTAGTAGTTTCAGAAATGAAAAATCCGAGCCACCATCTGTATTGCCCCTTTTCACTCCAAGATGAATTTTGGTAGAGGCTCAGGAAGATGGACATTTCATCAGGCCACTCAAGTTGTGGGAAGCAAGGCAGTGAGGGGAGCAGAAGCAGGATTAGGACAGGTCGCCATTAACCCTCCTTACCTCAAGCTACCTAATGATTCTCTTAATAATTGCTTTCATACCTCTTTTTGTTACAAAATCTTACTTTTTCATCACATGAAACTTATGATTTAAGGAAGGATAAAAGATCTTTTAGTTAAATATAAATCCAATTCCTGCCAAATTAAAAATATTAGGTCTATATTCAAAATATAGGCCATTCCCACAGCTTTTTCTAAAGGAGTAATACATTTTACCTGGAATAAGATATGCTGTAAGAAAGGTAACCTAAGAAAGTGTGGATGAAAAGGAGGCCATATACTAAACCTGACAAGCTCAGGGGAGGCCTGCCTGGTGGCCTTACAAACTTACTAGCAGACTGAAAGCAATCACATTGGACGGTCTGAACATAAAACTTCTTAACTAAAGAAATCATGGCAGGTAGTCAAGTCCTAGGCCATAATCTTTCTTGACAAAGGTCAATCTTTACCTTACCTGAACCTATTGTCTTTTTTGCATCTAAGATAACATACTTTTGGAATACTTGCATAATCCCTGTTTCCAGACCCCTCAGGGACAGTCTCCCACCAGAGCCAGACCACACAGAACCTCTCATTGTAGTCTTGTTCCCGAATACCATCTTTTTGTGCTGTAAATGTTCATTGTTAACTATCCTATACCCACCAATATAAAAGTAGTATTTGTCTCCTTTTTTTGTTTTGTTCCTTTTTCCATTGATTTTTAGAGAGAGTGGAAGGGAAGGGAGGGGAGAGAGAGAAACATCAATGTGAGAGAGACATATGCCTGACCTGGGATCAAACCCGAGACCCTTCCATGCTTGGGCCAACACTCTAATCACCGAGCAGCCAGCCAAGGCAGAAATATTTTTCTCTTCATTTTACTTCTTATCCAATCCCAGAGATTTCCCCACTTTGCTTTCTTCCACCTCCCTAATCTATCATAAATGACTTTTATATAACCTTCTATATGTCTCCTCTTTTGATTCTCATGTATAAATTAAGGTGCAAAACTACCTTCTCTGGAACACACACACACACACACTCTCTCTCCCATAAGATTTTTTTTAAAATATATATTTTATTGATTTTTTACAGAGAGGAAGGGAGAGAGACAGAGAGCCAGAAACATTGATGAGAGAGAAACATCGATCAGCTGCCTCCCGCACATCTCCCACCGGGGATATGCCCGCAACCAAGGCACACGCCCCCGACCAGAATCGAACCCGGGACCCTTCAGTCCGAGGGCCAATGCTCTATCCATTGCTCTATCCATTGAGCCAAACTGGCTAGGGCTGGAGCATTCTCTCAATCTGTTGAGATTTTGCTTCCTGGCAATTGTCATCAGTTTGGCTCATATAAATTCATAAAAATTCTTATAGGTTTGGGCGTTTCTTACATTGACAAGAGTGGCCCAGTAACAGGGATTGCTTTCAGTGTTTCCCAAATTACAATAACCTCTTGGATGGTCACAAAGCAGATTAGTATCTTAAAGGTTCTGAGAAATTTTGTAATTAACAAAATTTAGCTTTGTAGGATGAACCATGTCTTACAAAATCAGACTTGACATCTGGTACCTCAGCATGAACAATGTTATATTGCGTTACCTCCATCCACTCCCCTGGGAAACCAAGGTTCTTTATACAGAGCTTGGTGTTTGTCATCTCCATCTCCCGCACCATGCCTGTTGCATTGGTGACACTTCTCTAATGAACTGAAGTCCTCCTGGTGCAGGGCCAGGCACAAGATCCAAACACAATCAGAAGTAGGAATTAAGGTCAAAAGAATCTCCCTTCCAATCCAATCAGGTCAAACCCTGATCTTTTAAGATTATATTAAACGTGTCCTTTCTTTAATCCTATTACTTATCTTTGAATTTGGGTTGTTTGAGTTAATTTGTGTATTTCAGAATTACAAGGTTTCACAAAGAAGGCAAGCACTTAGTGTCTCCAGGTATCTACTACTACTGGGTCAGACCCATAATGGGAAATTCATAAGTATTTCAGTATGACAACTTAGGTGGATGTTAAGAGCAAGAACTCTAAGTCAGACAGGCTTCTTTTGAGTTCTTGCTTCACTATTTATTACCTGAATGGCCTTAGTAAGACATTTAACCTCTGTAAGCCCCAGTATTTATATCTGTAAAAAGGGATAATAGTACCCATCTCAAGTTGAATGAAGGTGAGGATTAAGAGAAGAAATGCACCTAAAGGGTAGTAAGGTTGCTGACTATAATTAAGTATTCAACAAATGTTTTCTATTATTATGATAATATCAGTGATACAGAATATATGTAGAGTTCATAACACTGTGAGTAGAATTATCTAAAAGATTAATTGTCCTTTGTCCAATATGGAGTTTTTAATTCTGTAAGATTTTTTTTCTTGTTTATCACTGCTCAAGACAGGAATGTACTCATAAATAACTTCCAAAACTTCCCTTATCCAATGGCTCCAGCCTCTTTCCCTTTCCAGCCTTTTTATACCAAAAGTTACAAAGAAAACTTTTCCCAATGCAGCTTCTGACAAAAGTGATACATAAGCACTAAAAATAAGCAGCGGAAGGGAGAAAGAGAACTAAAAGGCAGACAGAGGCAGTTCCTTCAGGATGAAAAACTGTGCCAAGGAGTGGGTCTCTCCCATTCCTTGAAGCCCATTCCTTGAATTCTTTCCCCATCCCTATTCATCCTGTGCATACTAAGCCCTTGGAGTCATTTTTTGAGATTCAAGAAGTCTAAATAAAATGACTTTTCCGAGTAGGATGAATGAATGAAAATACTGAAATCAGCCTCCATATTTTAGGATGGTATGAATTTCTTTCATAAGAATCCAGAAAACAAAGATTTAAATAGTTATTTCTGGTGCCAAAGGATAGATAACATTTAACCACTGGTTGCGTTTTCAGCTGTTAGGGTAAAGAAATTTTTTTTTTCCTTAAAGAGCAAAATGCCCATTCTTATTGTCTCCTCTTTATTTCTGATTAATTCACAGATATCATAATAAAGTTTTACTTTGTACATCTGGCTCTGCAAAATGAGCAAATATTAGAAACCACTGTAACCAAAAGACTCCGTCATCTGTGAAGAAGCAGGAAACAAAGGGAAAGCCACATTATTCTAATACGAGGCATGTCAATCTGATGTAAGGCTCTGCAAACCATTTTTATATGGATGAGGATTTTTCTAATCTGAGTCTCCAAACTGAGATTTTTATCCACAGTGGGACAGTCTTGATCCCTAATCTAGAGTGATAAAAAAATTTTTCTTTTAATTAAGAAAAGGTAAAGCCACCTCCAGCCCTTGCTGCATCACCTTACCTAGGGATAGAGAACATATTCTCTGGACAACAACACAGTGCTTCTGGTAAATTCAAGTCCGCCCATCTTCTTCCTCTTCACTTTATTTACAAACTTCCATCCACACAACTACCTTAAAAACACTACTGAAGTCCTAGCTGGTTTGGCTCAGTGGGTAGAGGGTCGGACTACAAACTGAAGGATCCCCAGTTCGATTCCAGTCAAGGGCACATGCCCGGGTTGCAGGCTCGATCCCCAGTAGGGGGCGTGCAGAAGGCAACCAATCAATGATTCTCTCTCATCATTGATGTTTCTCTCTCTTTCTCCCTCTTTCTTCCTCTCTGAAATCAATAAAAAACATATATTTTTAAAAAACACATGCACTACTGAACACAAGAATGCCAACTGTCTCATTCTATTTTTAAACTGTGTAGAATCTCTATAAAGTAAGTGCTCCGTTCTGATTTTCACAGTTATAAAGATACACAGGATCTTTGAGTGAGAAGAGACATTGCCATTTCTACACTGAAGCCTTACTTGATTTTTCACAGGGAGAAATAATGGTCACTCCCCGCCCCCCTCCATGCCTCACACACACAGTGCCTAGTACCTGTTGGCACACATCACATTTTGCCTCACATTGTAATTCTTTTTATGTATGTCTTGTTGCTTCGACTATTACAGGTTTTTCAAGACAGGGCCTTTATATATCTTGTAATGCCTGGCAGAGTACCTTACACACAGCAGGTATAATGTAAGTATCTATCACTGAGTAATATACCAGTGTGGATCCTCTCCAACACCTCTGCAAATTGGAAATCAGCTGAGCTAAAAAGCCCTTGTATTGTTTGTGTTTCTTTTGGGGCGGCAGGATGGGGAGCAGTTATCATTAATTCACAGAGAAAGAGATTGGGCATTGCCATGTAAGGCCTCAAATAATTTCAACTTGGAGTGAAAGCATTTTGAAGTCCTACTTCAGAGTTGAAGAATTAGTAAAAACTTTATATTCATGTAATATAAAATGTACGGTTTGGGGGCTGGAGAGACAGTTATCACAAAGAAGTAGAGGAAGTTACACAAAGAAGTCACTTATGTGGTTCCCAGGTCACAGAAAACAGCCGAGATGAATTCAAGACTTGGCTATCAGCAGAACAATCATGACAGCTATTATTCATGAGTGTTTACTACATTAGAGGCATTCTTTTTTTTTTTTTAATATATTTTATTGAGTTTTTACAGAGAGGAAAGGAGAGAGATAGAGAGTTAGAAACATCGATGAGAGAGAAACATCGATCAGCTGCCTCCTGCACACTCCCCACTGGGGATGTGCCAGCAACCAAGGTACATGCCCTTGACCGGAATCGAACCTTGGACCCTTCAGTCCGCAGGCCGACGCTCTATCCACTGAGCCAAACCGGTTTTGGCTAGAGGCATTCTTAATACATTCCCATTTAATCTTCACAGAAGTCCCATGATGCAAGTCTTTTCCATTTTATTATAAGAAAGCAAAGCCTCAGAGAAGTTAGTTAAATAAAAAGGGAGCATGTATTTTCAATCCTGGATGTGAGGAATCCCAAAGTCCCTGTTCTTTCCACTACATCAGAAGTCTGGAGGTCTCTCTTGTTTGATGAACTACAGGGTAAGTGTATAGGAATTCTACTCATCACAAGACACACTTATATTTCAGTATTAGATGGTATGTTGTTTAGAGAATGAATCCAGGGCCTCACATTCTTTCCGAATGTCTCTGTGGTTTTCTTTAGCTCCACAAAAGCATATTAAACACCCTCTTATAAATTCCTAAGAATATAGATGATTTTGACTTGGGTGTCTTATGACAAAATAGCTGAGCTGGGAGAACAGCTCCAATTCACTACCTAGTACTATCGATAATCTTAGGCTGCTAACATTAAATTTCTAAGCTTGACAGAGTGTGAATATAGGTATATGATGATAGAACCAATTCATATAAAATTAACAGATTGTGAGGCAAGTTTAAATTTTATTGCAATATTGTTTGTTATTAATTTCTGTACCCTCAGAATAAAATTTAAAAAATTTTTTTTCAGGTGTACAGCATAGTGGTTAGACAATTATATAATTTATGAAGTGATCCCCTTGATACTTCTAGTACCCACCTGGCACCATACATAATTATTACAGTATTATTGACCATATTTCCTATACTGTGCTTTATATCCCCATGATTATTTTGTAACTCCTTACTTCTTTTACCCTTTTCACCAACCTCACTCCCCTATCTGGTAACCCTCAGTTTGTTCACTATATCTAGGAGTCTCTGTTTTGTTTGTTCATTTTGTTCTTTAGATTCCACATATAAGTGAAATTATATGGTATTTGTCTTTGTCTGACTTATCCCACTTAGCATAATATCCTCTAGGTCCATCCATGCTGTTGCAAATGGTAAGATTTTATAGCTGAGTAATACTCCATCATATATATGTATCACACTTTCTTTATCTATTGATGGCTTTTAGGCTGCTTTCATAGCTTGAATATTGTTACAATGAACACAGGGGTGCATATATCTTTTCAAATTAGTGTTTTGGATTTCTTCAGATATATTCCTGAAAGTGGAATTGCTAGGTCATAAAGTAGTTCCATTTTTAATTTTTTGAGGAACCTCCATACTGTTTTCCATAGTGGCTGCAAAAATTTGCATTCCCACCAATAGTACATGAGGGTTTCCTTTTCTTCACAGCCTCACCAACACTTGTTGTTTATTGATTTATTGATGATAGCCATTCTTCCAGGTATGAGGTATTATCTCATTGTGGTTTTAATTTGCATTTCTCTGATGATCAGTGATGTTGAGCATCTTTTTTATATGTCTGTTGGACATCTGTATGTCCTCTTTGGAGAAATATATATTCAGATCTTCTGCCCATTTTTAATTGGATTATTTGGTTATTTTATTGATGAGAGAGAAACACTGATGTAAGGAGAAACATTGATTGGTTGCCTCCTGCACACTCACCAGACTAGGGATTAAACCTGCAACTGGGTATGTACCCTGACTGGGACTTGAACCCATGACCTTTTGGTGTATGGGATGATGCTCCAAACAACTGAGCCACACTGGCCAGAGCCAGAGTGAATTTTTTTAAAAAAGAATAAAGTGAATTGAAAGAATTATTATATTTTTACTAGAGGCCTGGTGCACAATTTCATGCATGGGTGGGGTCCCTTGGCCTGGCCGGCTATTGGGGCCATCGGGGCTGGCCAGCTGGGTGGAGGGACCGTGGGAGGTTGGCTGTGGGAGTGCACTGACCACCAGGGGGCAGCTCCTGCATTAAGCCTCTGCCCCCTGGTGGTCAGTGCGCGTCATAGTGACCAGTCAACCAGTCATTTGGTCCCTTAGGCTTTTATATAAATAGACTAGTGGCCTGGTGCACGAAATTCATGCTGGGGGGGGGGGGCGGTTCCCTCAGCCCAGCCTGCACCCTCTCCAATCAGGGACCCCATGGGGGATGTCTGACTGCTGGTTTAGGCCCGATCTCACAGGGATCAGGCCTAAACCAGCAGCCACATATCCCTCTCGCAATCTGGGACTGCTGGCTCCTAACCGCTCACCTGCCTGCCTGATCGCCCCTACCTGCCTCTGCCTGCCTGCCTAATCACCCCTAACTGCCCTCCCCTGCCGAACTGATCTTGCCCCCAACTGCCCTCCCCTGCCGACCTGATCATGCCCCTAACTGCCTCTGCCTGCCAGATTGCTAACTGCCCTCCCCTGCTGGCCTGATCTTGCCCCCAACTGCCCTCCCCCTGCCAGCCTGGTTGCCCCCAACTGCCCTCCCCCTGCCAGCCTGGTTGCCCCCAACTGCCCTCCCCTGCCGGCCTGATCACCCCTGCCTCTGCCTTGCCCCCACCACCATGGCTTTGTTCGGAAGGAAGTCAGATGTCTGGAAGATGGCCAGTTGACCCCATCTAATTAGCATATTACCCTTTTATTAGTATAGATAGATTATATAGGATAGGCTTGCTTAAATGGGGAGGAAAAGCCTTTTTCAGCAGGAGGAGATGCTCTTGGCAGACAAAAATACATAATCCCTATATCTAGATTGATAGCCAGTCATATTCACTATACTGCCAAACCAGTCATTAAAAAATTGAACCACTTTCTTACACCTTACACCAAACACCTGTTGCCCTTAAAACCCCTCCTCAGCCCCCACCTTAGGTTCTGCCTTCACAGTTCACCCAGATTAGGTTCTGATTGGTCGGTTTCTATGCCAGTCAGCGTCAAAAGCTCTGCCTCCTAGGCAGCCACTGGCTCCTCTCACTTCACCTAGATTTGGTTCTGATTGGTCGGTTTCTATACCAGTCAGCATCTCCAGGCCTATCTCTGGGCCTGATCAGAGAGGTGGGGCTGATCAGCAGCCCCTGTGGAGGACCAGAGAGAAAGGAGAGGCAAGGTCTGATCAACAGCTGCCATGGAGGCTATGGATCAGACCCTGCTTCTCTCTCCGGGCCCGATCCACAGCCCCCTCGGCAGTCAGTGCTGGGTGGCCGTGCCCGCAACGGTGGCAGTCAGTGCTGGGTCGCCACAGCAACCCAGCACTAACTGCAGGATTGACTTCTGGTTGGTGAAGCCCTCAGTCGTTTTGGACATTATGGACCCTGGGTTTTTATATATTAGGACTAGAGACCCGGTGCACAAAAATTTGTGCACTCAGGGGGGTCCCTCAGCCCGGCCTGTGCCCTCTTGCAGTCTGGGACCCCTTGGGGGATGTCCACCTGCTGGCTTAGGCCCACTCCCCGGGGGATCAGGCCTATGCTGGCAGTCAGACATCTCTCTGGCAGCCAGGGAGCCCTTGGGGGATGTCCACTTGCCAGCAGGGAGCAGGCCTAAGCTGCAGTCGAACATCCTTAGCGCTGCTGAGGAGGCGGGAGAAGCTCCCGCCACCACCACTGTGCTGGCAGGCATCAGCCTGGCTTGTGGCTGAGCAGAGCTCCCCCTGTGGGAGCTCACTGACCACCAGGGGGCAGCTCCTGCATTGAGCGTCTGCCCCCTGGTGGTCAGTGTGTGTCATAGTGACCAGTCATTCCCAGTCCTTCTGCTGTTAGGGTCAATTTGCATATTACCCTTTTATTATATAGGATAGGACACCAATATGGGTGTTGCAGATTTTCTTTTCAAATATAATGATTCATCTTTTATTGCAATACAAAGTCCACTCTTAATGATGATAGTTAAAATACACAAACACTGGGTGATGAAAAGGAAGAACTATAAGATACATTTGCTACATACTAGAAATTGGCTCTGGGGTAACTTATGTGTTATTTATGTAAACCAGACTTTCTACTATCTTGGGTCTGCCTGTCATTATTATCTAAGATTTTCATACTACTCCACACCCAGACTCATGAACACATGTAGAAATATATCTGTTTATATCATTCAAGGATTAAGAGATGTACCACAGGCAATTAAAAAACATGTCTGAGCAACCTTTGGTCAGGGGATACTTTCAGCAATACAGAGATGAAATATAGGACCTATTCTACTTTATCAGAAACCAAAGTAAGGTGTTGTGTGCTTTCTTTCCACCCAGCTATAGATGAAACACCTGCAGATACAGGTGAGTGACACCAATATTGGTCACCCTCAGAGTTTGCTCAGGCTTGGATCTCTTTGATCTTACCCAGCTCTGGCCCAGAGAAAAAAGGGAAAAGATCATGTTGATTGTCCTGGGGGATATGAGGTTGAAGAATACAGTTGGAATACAACAAAATCTACATTCAATAAACAATAAACTAAGAAATTTTCAAAGGCTTCCCAGAATACGGAACATTTGATTTGAGCATATTTTTAGGTTGACTAATTTGAGAAGTAGATATGGGATGAAGGGCATCTAAGTTTAGGAGAACCATATACTATACAAAAGAGTGAAGGTGCATGAAATTGAGGAAAAGTGTTGAATAACTCAGCTGTAGGTAGAACTCAGGATATAAGGAAAATATATTGATTTATTACGAAGTTAACTCAGGATTACTTGGGGCAGTTCATGAATGTTATATGAGACCTTAGCATCTGTACTATTCTGTAGATAATGGAGAAAGGATAACCTGTGGGAAGGACTGGGGTGGAGGGATGCCGAATGAAACCAGAGAGCACTAACAGCAATATATACCAGGACAAAAAGCCTGGCCCCCCAAAAAAGAGTAACAGGAAATGGAGAGGGTCGAATGGAAATAGACAAGATTAGGCATGGACAATTGAAGTATGGTACCTATTTGCTTTGTTTAACAATGGACAGGTTATTTTGATTTTCTGAATTGTAGAAATCATCCCATTCGATTGAATGACTATCCCATTGATTGTTATCATACTGGTCTTAGCACATTCTTCTGTACCTGGAAACAGGACAGCACATTTACCCTAAATTGTTTTAGTGGCCACAGGTGGTGCGTTCCAGCTGACTTAGTGGTTCCGAGACCAGAACAGCACAATTACTCTAAATTGCCCTGACAACTCAGTGGTCGGTAGACCCGAGGGCTCTAGATAATGCATGATCCGGAGACCCAAAACTTTAATTTAGATAACATGTCTAAGTTTAACCCAGGTTACCCAAGGGCTCTAGATAATGTATTTCTGTCAATTCAGTGACCCCGAGACCCGAAACTGTAATTAACATGCTTAATTCTGCTTCTGTAATCTGCTCTTTTTGCGAGCCAGGTGCCTCATTCCAAACCCTGAGATGTAATCAATACCTGTGTGATTTTTTGCCTATATAATTCTGGAACTGTGACCAAATGGCTCCTATGAGATTTGGGAATGGCTCCTCATAGTCCCGGATTGCAATAAATGTGACTCTTTAATTCGACTTCTTGAGGCATCCTTCTGTGATTCGCGGGGTACATTACAACACAATATGTGTTGAGGGAGGAAGCAGGAATGATGATATGGTACATGGTGATACAGGCTATCATTAACTGGGGTCAGGTACAAAGCAAGATGAGGAAGCAGGATGAAAGAATGGGTAGGAATATATTATGATGAGGACATATTAAGTTTGAGGCAAGAGAAAAATCACAGACTCATTCAAGATGGTCCAATAAGAAGTTACATCAAATTTGCCTTCCTCTAAAAGTGAAATGACAATAAAAATCTGCATGGCACCATAACAACATTAAAAATAAAAATAAAAACACCACCACCACCACCTTCGCAAAAAATAATAAACTCAAGAATGAAAGTCATCAATAGATCAGACATCCTGAAAATTAGAGATCAGGGTCCAAGATATTAGAAGTTAAACATATACACTCCCCAGAAAGCTCCTTGTTAGTTAAAAAATAAAAAGTGTGCCTTTAGGCAACCACGGAAGGCAGGCAATTAAAAAGCTGCATTCAGATGACCAGGTTCAGCTACTCAGCACTGCCCAGCCCACTCCACAACTAATTACACCTCAGAACCAGTCAAGGCTTCCTTTATGAGCTAAAGGCAGAACATTACTATCAATATAAAGTTGAGAAAACTCCCAGCGTGGGACTTTGGTCTTCAGGGGACAAAGAGTTGAGTTTAGGGTAGTTTAAAATTTAAGGTAACTTCAGACCCAGAAATTGTTGGGAGACAGAGAGGAATGACAGGTACAGCAAAACACTCCCTTTCCAGGTACATCTAACCCCTAGGATGACAACTTTCTTATTTTGGTAATTTTGTGAGTGTGAGCTTGCCTTCTCCTCCCTTACAGGAAAGCCCACCTGTTGGTATGTCCCATTAATATACCCACTGACACAGTTCATTATTTCATTCAGAGAAAAGCATTTTTTGGAGGAAAAAACCACAACTTATATCAGTCTTTTAATCATAAACATGTACCTACAACCAATGATAAACAAAGATTTAAGAAAAATGATAGTGTAAAAGAGAAAGACCAAAATGTATGATCAATTCTGGATCATAGAAAAAGAGAATTTAGGAAATAGAAAAGAATATTTTATTCTAATTGGTATCCTCACAGATGAAAAAGCATGTTATACCCATAAGAGTCTGCTATGAAAAAGGAGAAACTTGAGAACAGAAACAGTTCTTGGAAATTAAATATATGATTGTCCATATAAAAGATTAAGCAGATATAAACACAGATGAAAATTGAACTTGTAATGTGAAAGATAAGTTGACAGAATTTTAGAGGACACAAAGAGATGGAAAATATAAAAATTAAAAGAGTAGGGGAGATCAGACACAGGAGGCCCACATCCTTCATAAAATTAGCATTTCAAGAGAAGAAATAGAGATAATAAAGGGAACAAGATACTCAAAGAAATGGCAGGTGAAAAAATATGAATGGGAAATAATCCACCCTGAGAACTTAGTATATAAATGTCCAGAAGGAGATTTATTTTTGAAAACAAACTCTAAAAATCTGTTAGGAAAATCTCTCTCCAGGAGAAGGAAGGGCAAAGGAAAGACAAAAGGAAAAGGTATTATGGCTCTTCCTACTGTGTTATAATATCTGTAGAGACGGGTTGCTGACAGCCACACGCTAAGCCCAAGTGAACTGCTGGAACAGAAAACTGAAAAATCAGGGGACAATGAAATAGAGATCGTGGAAATAGGGGAAAAGTCTATGGAAGCTCTGTTCATCACTAGGCATTCAATAAGTAGAAGATTCTGCAATAGGAGGCTTAACTTCTCAAACACTCTTACCACTGACCAGCTATTACCAAAGGATGAGGGCTATGATTTTTATATATTCAACTTTAAGAAGCTGCTAAAATCCACAATGAAATATCATTTGACATCTACTAGTAAGGCCATAATAAAAAAGGCAGAAAACAACAAGTGTGGGAAGGGAAGTAGAGAAAATGGAACCCTCATATACTGCTGGTGGGCATGTAAAATATATGACTGTCCATATAAAAGAGGCAACCACTTCAAAAAACAGTTCCTCAAAAGGTTAAATATAAAAAGCCACCATATAACCTAGAAATTCTTCTCCTAGGCGTATACCCAAGAGAAATAAAAACATATATCCACACAAAAACTGTACACAAATGTTCGTAACAGCCCAAAAGTAGAAACAACCCCCAAATCATCAACTGATTAATGGATGACAAAATGTGGTATAGTCATACAATGGAATGTTATTCAGCAATAAAAAAAAGTGAAGTACTGATACATGCTATAAATGGATGAACTTTGACAATATTATGTAAGTAAAAGAAGGCAGTCACAAGGAGACCACATATTGAATGATCTCATTTTATGTAGAATGTCCAGAATATGTAAATCTATAGAAAGAGAGAAAGTAGACTTGTGATTGCCTGGGGCTGGAGGTGGTTGAGGGGTGAAGGTAAAAGGTTAAGGGTTTCTTCTTGGGGTGATAAGAATGTTCTGAAATTGTGGCAATGGTTTGTCATACCGAATTTTTGGACTGGAACCCGGATTCTTTGTCCGTCGGAATCGAAGAATGAATCCACGGACATAAAGTGGTAGAGCAAAGGTGGAGATTTATTGAAGAACAAGTACAGACTCCCATGTGGGGAGAGGGAAGAGTCCCACAGAATAGGGAGGGGGAAAAGGCCCCACTGGGTTCCCTTTTCCTAAGACTTATATAGGCTGCAGATCCTGGTGCCTTGATATCCCCTCTGATGGGTCACTATGCCCTTAGACTGGTTACTACAAAACTCCTGGGCTCCAAGGTTGAACCTCACATGCATGTGAGGTCCCCCCGCCCCCCCACCCCGCACTTCCATATTGTTTTCCTATTCCCTTTGGGCTTTCTTCTTCTCCTTCTGAATGAAGGGCTTCCTTCTCTTTATTTTGTAAATATAGACCTTTCTTGGCTACTTCCAGTTCCCTTGTCTTACGTAAATATAACTGTTGCTGCTTCCTTAAGGAAATGTAACTGCACCTGGCTTCCATGTGTTATGGAAATATAACTTCTCCCAGTCTGCAGCCCCTTGCTTTTCCATAGACCCCAATTCTAAAAAATCCCTAAGCCTGCCTATGTTCCCCCAAAATTCCTGCTTCATTTGCACAACTCTGAATATACAAAAAAACCATTGAATTTTATGCTTTAAATGGGAGAACTGTATGATATACGAATTATATCTAATAAAGATTTTACTTAAAAAATTGTGAATAATAATAGTCCTGACTAAACAAGTGAATGGCTGAGGTTTTCATTTTAATATTTATGTAAGTATAAGACTACATGAATTGAAACCGAGATAAATATACTTTCAATTGATATAATTTGGTATGACACTCAATTTTAAAAGTTCAGATTTACAATTAATAACATTCTAGAAATGAACCTCCGGTTCTTTTTTGTTGTTATTCCTCATCCAAGGACATTTTTTTCCATTGATTTTTAGAGAGTAAAAGGGAGGGAAGGAGAGGAAGAGAGAGAAAGAAACATCTGTGTGAGAGAGACACATTGGTTGGTTGCTTCCTGCACATGCCCTGATCAGGGCCAGAGGTGGAACCTGAAACCCAGGTAGATGCCCTTGATGGGGAATCAAACTCATGACCATTCAGTGCCTGGGCTGGTGTTCTAACCACTTGGAAACACTAGCCAGCGTGACCTCTGGTTCCTTAAGCAAAATATTTATAAATTTCACATACTGGCCTGGTCAACCTGGCCGAAGTGAAAAGTAATGATAATAATCAGAGCTGTGTTTGCTGCTTTCCATTCTATGTGCCAAGTGCATCAACTCTAATCCTCATAGCCCTGCAATTACTCCCATTTTATTTTTATTTTTGAAAGGGCGAGGGCTACGCCCTCCATCTTACCCTAACAGCCATGTGCTCGGCAGGGCTTCTTCCCGGAAGCCCAGGCCTCTGCTAGCCACGCCCAGGATTTCTTTGAACTAGCCAGTGACGGTCAAGGGAGGTGCATGCCATGGATATGACCACATCCTGTGTGGCGGGACCTGACTTGCACCTGGCCAATCGGCAGGGCCCACGGTCACCTTTCCTCCCCTTACTCCACCCCCCTATAAAACTCCTTCCCACCGGGCTAGCCCTCTCGCTGCCACTTGGCTTACCGTTGGTTCGGTGAGTATGGTCGGGGAGCCGAACCAGTTCAAATAAAAGACTCTCTGCTTTTGCATCGGACTCGCTGGCTCCCTGGTGGTCTATTGGGGATCTTGAAATCTGGGCATAACAATTTTGAGCATATGTTTATTAAAGCTATGGATAGTGAAACAATAAAGGGCTTAGTTACAGTGATGGCGAACCTATGACATGCGTGTCAGAGGTGACACGCGAACTCATTTTTGATTTTTCTTTGTTAAATGGCATTTAAATATATAAAATAAATATCAAAAATATAAGTCTTTGTTTTACTATGGTTGCAAATATCAAAAAATTTCTATATGTGACACGGCACCAGAGTTAAGTTAGGGTTTTTCAAAATGCTGGCACGCCGAGCTCAAAAGGTTCCCCATCACTGGCTTAGAAGAAGCAACAGGAAAGAGCCTAGGTGGGGCTGCTTTTGGTCCACTGAAAAGTCAGAAAAGGGGGCCTTAGAGACAGGTTCAGGGGGCTAGCCTGGGAAGAGCTGTCTCAGCCCCTTGCTACCCTGGTTGCAAGTCTCGTGGGGGCCCTTATAGTTTAAGAGCTGCATGCCTGAGAGGGAAGAAAGGTGTGGATGCCCTCCCGGGAGGGAGAACTCAATTATGCCCATTCTAAAAGGTGGAAATTAAAGTTCTCAGACTGGTCTTGTCCAGGGTCACAAGACCAGCAAAGGGTTGATCAGGGATGGGAGCTGATCTGGGACTGGAAGCAGCTTGGTCTGACTGCGATTCCATCTTCCAGATGGCTTTTCACAACAGTACATTCCTGATGTATCTTTTAAAATAAACAATAAAAGATAGTAAAGACATCACACTTCTATTAACAAGTCAGAGTTTTGCTTGTAAAGAGGAAAGGAGTATTTAGAAGGATAGGTTTTATATGACTTTATATGGTTCTCTATACCCTTGGGTGACAGTTGATTGGGAAATTAATGACAATATTCTAAGACATAAAACCTCTGGTATGAGGGCTTCAATATCAAAGGAGGTTATTAGATTCTCAATCTCTAAATATGATACATGGGAAATAAAAAAGATAAAATTATATTTTGAAAAAAGCTGTTAAGAAAGTCTCCCAGGTATAGATAAGAAGCTGAACACAGATTTGGCATTGATAGTACAGCTAACTAAGCTGTAGGAATCAAGAGGGAAAACAAAGCAGAGGAATTTCCCAATAATAATTCCAGGTGACAGACACATTGACAATTCCAGGGGAGTAATTCTGACTAGTACACAAACTATAAAAAGAGTTAGAGATGATAGAATATCTCCAAACTTCCACTTCCCCAGAAACAAACAGCATAGTAAAGCGGAAAGACCTCACCCTGGTTATCTCTTCTTAATTTTTATGATGCTATCAAAGTAAGAGGAAATAAAGCTGTAATCAAGAATTTGTACACTTCCTGTCCTTGCTAGGTGGCTCAGTTGGTTGGAGCATCACCCATACACCAAAAGTTTGCAGGTTCGAGTCCCTAGTCAGGTCAAATACATAGGTTGCAGATTCAGGCACCAGTAGGGTGGGTATGGGAGGCAACCAATTATTGTTTCTCTCTCACATGATGTCTCTCTCTTTCTCCCTGTCCCTTCCTCTCTATAAAAAATAAAAATAAAAATCAACAAAACATATTAAAAAATTGTACACTTCCTGATTAATCTGTGTCCAGATATTTATGAGAAAAATCATTTAAGCCCTGGCTGGTGTGGGTCAATTGGTTGAGTGTCATCCTGTGCACCCAAGGTCCTCAGTATTATTCTCAGCCAAGGTGTGTACTGGAGGCAGCTAATGACTATTTCTCTCTCAAACTGATGTTTCTCTCTCTCCCTTCTTCTCTCTCTAAAATCAATTTAAAAATAAATTAAGAATATATAAAGAAAAATCATTTAATATCTAAGTGAAGAGTACTCTGGGATGATCAAGTAAAAAGTTTAGGAAATAAAACTAAAAGGCTTTATATTATAAAAGAGAAAAATAAACGTCTCTTACTTCCTATTTCCCTCCATAAATATCATTAAGATGTGGGAATCAAACTGTATAAGCTGATGTCATAGATCCTCAAAACAAATATGGGGGTAAGTAAGGCAATTCCTGTCCCTGGTAAGGATGTATAAACAACATGAAGTTCTTAACTATTTTAGGCGTTCATATTATGTTATCTACTGGCAGAAATTAAGTCATATAAAGATATTTATTGCACTCTTTTATAATAACAAATACAAATGGTCAACAATAGAGGAATGACAAATTTTGACACAACTTCAAAAAATATATATTTTTATTGATTTCAGAGAGGAAAGGAGAAGGATAGAGAGATAGAAACATCAATGATGAGAGAGAATCATTGATCAGCTGCCTCCTGCATGCCCCACACTGGGGACTGAGCCCGCAAAACCTGGGTATGTGCCCTGACCAGGAATCAAACCATGACCTACTGTTTCACAGGTAGATGCTCAACCACTGAGCCACACCAGCTGGAATGACACAATACTTTTTAATGAATTGTGTAGTTATCATATTCAACATTTATTGCTTTACTCACTGGGCCTTCACAAGAACCCAGTGCGCTAAGTTCTCTTATTTACTGGTTCCATTTTACTGGGGAGAAAAGGAACAAGTTCAATTACTTCGCTAAGGTCACGGAGCTAGGAGGTGATGGTACTAGGATTCCAAACCAGTCCAGCTCCAGAGACCAAACCATTCAGCACTATACTAAGTTGCTGTTTTGTATGTCACTTTTCAAATGTGATAATGGATTCTATTTTATAATTTTTCTTTCAAGGATTGTTGTTTCAATATTCACAAGCCAAATTAACCTCTGGTTTTCTTTTAGGAGAAATATATTTTCCTTGTTTCAATATCAATGTTATTTTTCCTTCACAAAAATGAATTTGGGCCCTAGCTGGTTTGGCTCAGTGGATAAAGCGTCAGCCTGCAGACTGAATGGTCCCGGTTCGATTCCGGTCAAGGGCACATGCCTGGGTTGTGGGCTCGACAATCAATGATTCTCTCTCATCAGTGATGTTTCTATCTCTCTCTCAAATCAATAAAAATATATTTTTAAAAAAAATGAATTTGGAAACTTTTCTTCATTTTCTATGCTCTGAAATAGTTTAAGATAACATTGGAATAATTTGTTTCTCAAAGTGGTGGTAGAATATCCTTATAAACTAAAGGGAGGGTAGCTCTTTAACAACATTGTCTATTTCATCAATAATAAATGTTCTTTAAAATTTTCTGTCTTCTGGGATCACCTATAGTCACATATTTTCCATTTCATTTTTTTTTAAATTTAGCAGTTTTATTGAGATAATTTACATGCCATAAAATTTACCTGTTTGAAGTATTACAATTCAATGATTTTTAGTAAATTTAGAGTTCTGCAGTCACCATCACCATGATTTTAGAACACTATCACCACCCTATAACATGCACATGAAGAGAAATTATATTATATTAAAAGGATTTACTTTTCAGAAATTAATGTTATGTTATGCACAAGTGGTATAATTTTCTTATAATTCATTAACGCTACCTGGTATTAATGGAAAAAACAAACAATATGATTGTTCTCATTTCCTTATGTTTAGTACTGAGACTTCCATAAGCCTGTACTCTTAATAGCCCCATTGGCAGCAAGCAATAAGAAGCAAATGCTAAAATATGATCCCAATAACCACCCTGCCTCCAGACATAACAGAAATGGTGATTTTTCTTTACTTCATGTTAACCATATTCTCTTACTATGAAATAATTTTAAAATACTTCCTTTTTCTTTCTTTTTTTTTTATTTTTATTTTTTATTGACTTCCTTTTTCTTAATTCCTTTTTTGAAACTTTTCCAATTCAAGTTTGGAAAAAGTCTAGCTTTTTCTGAATTGGACAAAGTTGTTTTACTCATAATATTCAGGAATTTAATGCTGAAAATTAAGCCCAGCTGACTAGAAGTTCAGCCAATGTATATTTAGTTAGCATTGAATAGAAATTTCTCTAATTAGGAAGTATTAGTGTCATTTCATTTCTTATCCTTGCCTCAAAGTTCTCCCCATACAATAGGGAACATTAAGTATAAGATTAAATCTAATTTAACAAGAAAATAGTTTTACATGTTCAAACATGCATAATCCAGTCAGTAGCATAATTAGATCTAAGATTAGGAAAAATGACTTTGAGCACTGAAAATTTCTTCCAATGATAAAGGTCAACAGAAAACAGGCTTGGAAAAATGGAAAGAGCATTGGTTTTGGAACTATAAACATGGATCCAAATCCCTCTTTCTTCCTTTCCTCCCTCCTCCCTGCCTGGCAGTCCCCTTGTAAAAACGAAGCAAGACAAAATGCAAACAAAAGACTTAAGTGGAAACATACTCCCAAGATATTCTTAAAGTGAATTTATACTGACATAAATTTTTCATTCAGGAACTAAAAGCTACAAAATTAAGTTGCTTCCTTGTCAGCTTAATATCCTTGTTGGCCATCTGTTACTTTTCTATCATCTTCTCTAAGACATAAAGTGAGTCTCAGAAACATCTAAGTGCATATTACAAGATTGTTTTGAGTTTTAAACAGATGCATAGTTACATGAAAGTCTGACTATAAAGCACTAAAGGGTATGTAAATCTTGGTCTGACAAGTATGAATGCACAATAAAGGAATCCAAAACACATATATTTCACACATATATTCAGAGTCTGTACATATCCTTTGTCCTAGGTACACTGAGTGACCAGATTATTATGACCACCTGACATTTGTAGGTAAATTAGCTATAATTTCTCGCTGAAGTTGCTAGAGGGCCAGATCATTATAAACGTCTGAATAGCACAACATACCTAAGTATCATTGTTGATCAAATTCATCCTATCATGTTAATGGCGTATCCCAATGGAGATGGCTTCTTCCAACAAGACAATGTGCCATGCCACGGTGCTTGTATTGTGCAGGAGTGGTTTCAAGAACATGAGGGAGACTTTACCTTGCTTAGGCGGCCCCCACAATCACCAGATCTCAATTCAATTGAACATTTGTAGGACGAAGTTAAAAGAGCCATCAGGCAGCTGGTTCTACAACCATCAAATCTCACAGAACTGGACAGTGCTATTCATCAGGCATGGTGTCAGATTCCTTGCATCACCTTTCAACATCTCGTGGAGTCAATGCCAAGAAGAATTGCCACCAGTATTGAAGGCAAAATGTGGCCCAACGAAGTACTGATGGGCCATAATAATCTAGCCACTCAGTGTACATACTCATTATGTCCATAAAATTTAGAACAATTTTCTTTTTAAAAAATATAATTTTATTGATTTAGAGAGGAAGGGAGAGGGTGAAAGAGACAGAAACATCAATGATGAGAGAGAATAACTGATTGGCTGCCTCCTGCAGGATCAGGGATCAAGTCCACAACCTGGGCATGTGCCCTGACCAGGAATCAAACGGTGACCTCCTGGTTCATAGGTCGACACTCAACCACTGAGCCACCATGGCCGGGCTAGACCTATTTTCTTAATTAAGTAAAAGAAAAGGAATTTTATTTAGCTCTTCTATTTTCATACCTGAGACTTGTTTCCCCAAGTATTTCTCTTAAAAAAGTATTAGAAAGTTATCAAGCCATCAATAATAAATGTGACTTTTAACTGGAGGGAAATCGAAATATCCTATATAGAATAAGCATGAGAAAATTAAAAAGTAGTACTAAATCTGTACTATTACATTTTAAATATGTACTATTACAGGTCTCTCCTTCCAAAAAAGGTCACAATTTAAAGATCTGAAAACCTATTACTAAAAAAAATTTAGAAACATTTCCGGCAACAGAAAATCAGGTCTGTCCTTTTATTTCGATGACTTCCGTTACTGTCCAGCACTGCCCCCACCCACTTCATCATACCCACTTCAGAACACCTCAGCCTGGTTATAGCCAACCCTCTGCCCGCTCTACGCCTCCACCTGTGCTGCTTGGGAACACTGCCTGTGAACACACTTCAATGCCAATTTCACTTTAAATGCTAGTAGATACTTTCTGCGGCACAGCAGTCACACTGTCATGTCGCTGGTCCATTCATCTCCCACACTCATACATCACTAGTTCACTCCTAAGTCCTCAACACTTCCCTTCCCATTCCTACTTTCGGCAGATGATTCCTATTCCTGTGAGGAAATGGAAACAACCAGCAGAGAACTTCTACCACCACACCTCCTACCAAATGGCAACTAAGTCCACATACTTGCTTTTGCTCCTGTTGTATGAAAGACCTGTCTGTGCTCCATTCTAAGCATCCTCACCCCTCAACCAATGAGTTAGGTTCAGTTCCCTCCTGTCTATTCAAGGACACCACTGCAGCAATTCTCCAGCTTTCTCTTCTGCATCATCAGCTTCTCCCTCTTCACTGGGTAATCCATTAGCACGCAAACATGACGTAATTTCTCCCATCTTAAAACAAAACTAGAAAAAAACCAAAACACCCTGCACCACCCAGGCTTTTCTGCCAGCTATTTCTCAACTTCCCTTAACAGCAAAACTACTTTTAAAAACTGCCTATATTTGCTGTCTCCAATTACTCCCTTCTTACTCTTGAATCCATTCCATGATGCTACCGTAAATCTGACGGTCAGTTCATTTTCTCCAGCATTTGGCAGCCGAGCACTTCCTCCTCAAGACACTTCCTCTACTTGGCTTCCAGAATATTCCTATCAGTTCTCTGCTTACCTCACTGCTGTCCTCTTAGTCTCTTACTGATTCCTATTAATCTCATTTCAGCTTTCGTGTGGTCAATTCTTACAACTCACAGTGGGCTTTGTTTATATTCATGCCCTAGGTGACCTTATCTCATGGCTTTAAATACTATGACATGCTGGTGACACCCTAACCTAGCCCTTCGGTTTGTGGCAATCTCCTGATTCCAGATTCATATATTCAACTGCCTACTGGACATCTCCAATAGGACATCTATCAAGCATCTTAAGCTTAATATGGCTATAAATGAATTTCTAATCTATTCCCCGCCCCAAACCTGCTCCTCCTACAGTGTGCTCCATCTCAGTAAATGATAATTCCACACTTCCAGGGCTCAGTGGTTGATCGTCAACCTATGAACCAGGATGTTACAGTTCAATTCTCGGTGAGGGCACATGCCTGGGTTGCAGGCTTGATCCCCAGTGTGGGGCATGCAGGAGGCAGTTGATCAATGATTCTCTCTCATCATTAATGTTTCTATCTATCTATCTCTCCCTTCCCTTTCTGAAATCAACAAAACTATATTAATAATTTTAAAAAAGTCTTTAAAGTCACTCTCTCATACCTTCAACCAACCCTTCAGCAAGTCCTATTGGCTCTATCTTCAAAACGCAACCAGAGTCTGCCACTTCTTACCACTTCTGAGCAAGAAACTGGTGTCTTAGTTACTTCCAATAAAGTTTATTTCTAACTAAATTGGAACCAAAACCAAAAATATATTTTATAAAATGTTAAACAAGAGATTATATGAACAATCCAACTAATATGTAAAGAATATTGATCAGTGACTTCAGACTTGCCTAGAAATATAAAAGTCCAAAGATATAGGACAACCACAGGCTCTCAGAGTGAAAAGAGTACCTGGTCAAATTTTTGTTCCTTTGATAAATCAACAGAGCTTTGATGTCTTTGCAAATGTGACTAAATAGTTAAAATGACCTGACTGCTGTAAGTTAATTGGAGTACCCACATAGATTGTAATAGGAATAAACCTTTTCCTTCAATTAAATGAACAGGTCAAAAATCACAGGTTGCAATATTAATTTCAGAAAAAAAAGTAGGTGAAAAGTACTAAGAGAATTGTTATCTTAATACATAAAGAGGTAATATGCAAATTAGGCCAGGACACCATAACGGGACGACTGGACAGGAGGAGGCTGCGTGCGGGTGAGGCCTGGAGCGGAGACAGAGACAGAGATGGGGGCCTGCCCAAGCCAGTGCTGCAGCTCCGGTGGCCTGGAGTGGACACAGGCAAGGGGCCGGGGTGGGGGGGGGGCGGGGGCCTGGGGTGGAAGTCAGGCACAGGTCCTGGCTGCCCATGGTGCCGGTCTGGCCTGACTCCCATGGCAGCCCTCGGGGCACCTCCTCTGGGTCTCTAGTATACAATAAAAAGCACAGTGAGTGATAGAAACATAACCAGAATGAATATATAAGCCACACACACACAAATAGGTTGCATAAAAGAAGAACCATTAAAAAATGTATGGAGAAGCCCTGGCTGGTTTGCTTAGTTGATGGAGTGTCATCCCATACATCAAAAGGTTTCAGGTTCGATCCCCAATTGCTTGTAACTGAACAAACCTTACCAAAACGACTACATTTTTCGTGATTCTATTATTTTTTAATTATTCATGTGTATCTTTCAAACCTCCCAGTATTTTAAGCTACAAGAGAACAATAAGATGCTTTAAGACTTCAATGAATTTGCCTCCACAGACCTAGTACCCTACAAACAATTGGTACAGAAAAGGCACAAAGATGAATTCTATAATCCACCCTGTGCTGCACCACCTACATCCTCTTTCAGAACTGAAGCATTCATTCTCCTAGCAACCAGGAGTGTTGGCTGCTGACAGTTCACAGCAAAGATTCTAAGAAATGCCAACAGAGCCACTTCACCCAAGGTAATGCCCCCTCCTTGGAGGCAGCCTGCATTCAATCATGCAGAAGTCCCAGAGCCCAGACTTCTTGTTTCAGTTCAGGACATCTTTGAAGGGCCACCTCAAAGAAACTTGTGGGATGAGCTGAGGCCTTTTCTGAAAATGCCTAGAGTTAAACTCTCCCTCTGTCCAATCCTGCTTCCATCTCCCCTTGAGGTGGTGATTCTGAGATCACTCCCAAATAAACTTTTTGCAAATAAATCTCTACTTAAAGTTTATTTTCCATAAAATTTGACTTGTAGTATATTTTAAGGCTAATACGGTATCAGAGTGGAAAAAAAATTAGGAAAAATTAGCCATGTACAGGGTTAATTTCCTTTTTACCACGTCTTTCTTTTGAAGAATTCTGTCCATCTTCCATTTTGTTGCTAGAGAAAGGGGTCCTGTTCTTTCCAGTGGCTTCCAATTTACAGGGGCAGGTAGCTACTGCAACCACTCTCCCCCACCCAGCAGGTACTGTGCTCTCCCTACACAGCAAGGAACACCTCAAGCCCCAGCTCCCCACCCTGGGTCCTTCCTACTGCTGCACTTCTAAAATCTGGTCCCTTCAGTGCCTGGCTCTGGGTGAAGACCAAAGGAGAGGAAGGGGTGAAGCAGAGGAACCCATCTAGGAGAAGCTGATCCTGCCCCTTCCTCTGGCTGCTCCCCAGCTGGGCTCTGCCTGGAAGCCTGAGTCCAGGAAGCAGGGAGTGCTGATTCTGAGGACAGAGACATGGGCCCTGCTGGCAGTGTCTTCCTGCTGTTCCTTGTGCTAGGTGAGCTTCAGGTGGGCTTGGAAGGAGAGAAGGAGAGGTTTTTTTTTGGCTCAAGAAGTTATGGTGTAGAATAAGATGACATGTCACCCAATAGGATCTTACTTATAATAGTGTGCCCTGAGAAAGTCCTGAGAGGATACTATATGCCAGGCATCTTTCTAAGTATCTTAGATATAGTTGTAAACAAAACAGAGATCCCTGCCCTCATGGGGTTTATAAACAATGCACATATGGAATATGTAAATTACATAGCACTTTAGAAAGTAATAAATGCTATGAGAGGAAGGGGCATCAGGAGTACAGGGACTGGAGGCATGTTGTAATTTTAAATAGGGGAGTCAAGGTAGGTTTCATTAAGAGGGACTCACTTGAACAAAGATTTGAAGGAGATGAGTGATTTAGCTAAGAGGATCTAGGAAAAGAACATTTCAAGACTAGGGAACTGGAAGTGTAAATGCTGTTCAGTGATTTCAGCATAAGCCTGTTCATTTATTTTTTTGGCCCACAGTGATTTAAAAGCAGGGTAGGCTGAGAGTAGCCAAAAGATAACAAGTAAAAAAAAAGAAAGATACACAAATACTGAAAAATGCCAATTTAGTTAAACAGGACAAAAGAAAACAGCTTATAAACCTCAAAAACATCTGAAAGCATCACTGTATGTACAACCTAACATCTTAATATTCCTGATGACAGCCTTGAATCACCAAGTAAAAATTAAATTACGTCCCATGTATGAAGGAAGGTAGGTGTGTAAAAATTATCAGGATTTCCCACTAATGGGTAAACATTCATAAAATTTTTGCCTTTAACACCAACCTGAGGAATTTAGTATGTGGAAAGCCTCTGTTCAGTGAATTTTAGACACTGTGTTATCATATATTAATGATACGGTGTGTGCCTGTCTTAGGGTCTTGGGCATGCTCTTCTTCCAAAAAGAACGATCTGCAGTCAGGTGAGTGGTCTCCATTTGGGCCCAAAATTGCTGGGTTTGGAACTGGATTAGGATGGCATATGGAGCCTACAAGAATACAGGTTCTAGGGGTGGATTTGGAAGATGATGAGAAAATGGGGACAATGGGACACCCAGACCACATTTCCTTCTCTCCCCTTTCTCTAGTGTGTGGACGACCTGTATACTCAGGCCGTATTGTGGGTGGCCAGGATACTGTTGAGGGGCACTGGCCTTGGCAGGTCAGCCTGCACTACGGCCAGACTCACATCTGTGGAGGTTCCCTCATCAGTGACAGATGGATACTGACAGCTGCACACTGCCTACAAAAGTGAGTTCTAGGCTAATGGCTAGCACAGATGGAGTCTCAGTAAATATTTGAATTATTTCTTGAATGAACCAATAGACAAATGAAAGTGGCAAGATGAGTAAGAAGAAGGAAACCCTAGGTACCTTGGACTAGGGACAGGACAAAGAGGTAGTAAAAGAAATAATGAAAATAGACACTGTATTAGAAGCTTATTTTTGGTTGTTAATCCTCACTTGACGATATTTTTCCATTGATTTTTAGAGTGAACAGAAGGAAGGGGGATAGACACAGACAGAAAAACATCGATGTGAGAGAGACACATTGATTGGTTGTATCCCAGTCGGGCCGGGAAGAGAGCCAGCAACTGAGGCATGGGGCATGTGCCCTTGAGCAGAATCAAACCTGCGACCCTTTGGTCTACAGGCCGACGCTCTTTCTGCTGAGCCAAACCGACTAGGGAGAGAAACGTTTCTTACTTTTTGCCAAATTACTTGCTAACCACCAGTCAGGGGATTTTGTCTTAAGCTTGGGGGTCATAAACACTACCTGAGCTTTGAGCGAAGTAAGGTGCCATATGGAAAGTAGCCCCTAGGGATTGTTCCATGTAAAACTAGCATTACTACCCAATAGCTAGTGAAGACTCCAAGCCTGCCAACATAAGTGAGTTTGGAAACATTCTCCTTGAGTCAAACTTTGAGGTTGACTACAGCTCACCTAGATCACAGTCTCATGAAAGACTTTGAGTCAGAGGCACCCAGCTAAGTCACACCTGATTCTTGGCCTACAGAAACTATGAGATAAATGTATGTTTTAAGCCTCTTGGCCAGCAGTTCTCAACCTGTGGGTCGCGACCCCTTTTGGGGTCGAACGACCCTTTCACAGGAGTTGCCTAAGACCACTGGAAAACACATATATCATTACATATTGTTTTTGTGATTAATCACTATGCTTTAATTATGTTCAATTTGTAACAATGAAATTGGGGGTCACCACAACATGAGGAACTGTATTAAAGGGTCGCGGCATTAGGAAGGTTGAGAACCACTGCTCTAAGCTTTGTGGTAACTTGTTATTTGACAATAGATAACTAATATATACAGAAATTAAAACAACATGACTTTTCAATAACACTGCAGGGTCAAAGAAATAACTTAAAAATACTGGGAGAAAATGATTTCCAATCTAGAATTCTACTCATATGCAAACCATCAATCAAGTGTGGGACAGAAACAAGACATTTTCAAATATACAAAACAACAAAAATATTACCTCTCATGCACATTTTATCAGGAAGCCAAAGGAAAAAAGTGCTTCACCAAAATAAAGGGGGTAGAGGGGAGACAGGAAAACATGGGATCCAGAGAAAAGATGATACAACATAGAAGAAAATCCCAGGAAAATGATAAGGAAAAGTACCAAGACTGGAGCAAGAGGGCAGAGGGAAAAAAAAAAAAAAAAAAAAAAAGAGGAGGAGGAGAAGAAAGTATTGATATTAATATACTGAGAAATATACATTTCAGGCAGAGAGTTTGGGGAATGAATGATGAATTAATGATAGGTAATTAGAAAACTAAGAAGACACAGAAGTAAGACTACATTATTAACTCTAGGACAAGTGCAAAAAATTCATAAGAAATGTATTCACAGGATCCAATATGGTCCAGTAGTGAATAATGTTTACAAAGTCACAAAAATATACACATTAAATATGGATCTAACACAAAATCATAATACTTGGTTAGGAAGCTGGTGAAAAGAAAGTGGGAGGTTGGCAGTGATTGTTGGCTCAATTCTCACCTTTCATAATAGAAATACAGTATTCTATTAAAAAAATTAATAGCAATAAATAGGGCTTCTTAAAAATACTAAGGAAAATATCTTAGAGTTGAAAGTGATTGTCTTTGGGTAAGGGTTAATTGTGGGCAGTAGGGCAGAGAACTTTTGTATTTATTTAGTACATCTTATCAAATTATTTGACATTTCAAATTATATATATATATATATATATATACACATATATATAAATATATATAACAGGTGATAATACTTTGCTTTAAATTGTTATTAGAAATAAAGGTCTAGTACTCAGAAATAAAAACTGGCAATAAAAAAGGCCAATGACTATTAAGCATTGGTGGAAACCAATGGTGATGGCTGAAACCATGGAGAATGGGAGAGGTGAACAAGAGAACCAGAGAGAAAATGCAGGACAAAATGCTGGCCATAAGCATATAAGAGGAGACCACAGAAACATTAGACAACAACAAAAAAGAGCAATCAGGGAGGGAGGGAGGAAGAAAAGCAGACAAACCAACTCTAGTCAAGTTGGAAGCAGCCTGGTTAATTCTGAGTCTGTTACCCTTCTTCCTTAAGGAGTGTTACTGCTTGCTACACCTAGGCAGCTTGTTCTGACCCAGCTGTAACACATATGCATGCCTCACTTTTATTTTCCTCTTTCTCTTCCCCTTAGGACCTGGATTCCTTTCATATATTCTGTGTGGCTGGGATCGATTAAAATAGACTATTCAAATAACGGTGTGAAACATCATGTGTTCAAAATAATTTTCCATCCCCAATCCCAAAATACAACTGCAGACATTGCTTTATTGAAACTGGCCTCTAGAGTCACCTTCACTTCTTTTATCCTGCCCATCTGCCTGCCCAATATCACAAAGCAGTTGACAATTCCTGGCTCTTGCTGGGTGACTGGATGGGGACAAGTTAAGGAAAATGAAGGTGAGCATGGGTAGAGAAAGGGGTTGTTTTATATGTCACCCTCTTATACCCATTCCAGAACACTCAGATTCTAGATGCATTTTTACCAAGGTAAATATTTTTCAACAAAACCAGATCAACCAATTCATATTTATAAGTCTTCAAATAAAATGTAATTTTTGACATTTTTATCTCTAATTACTCATATCCTGCCTAGAGTATGCAAGAGCAGATACTAAAACACATAATTACCTCTCTGAAACAGGTTAAAAAAACTTGATTTAAAGTTCGGACAGAGTGTAGTGTTTTTTTAATTTGTTTTTAAAGTGTAGTGTCAACTATCTCCCAGAATGGGGTAATGACAAGACAGGAAATGATCTGGGAGCAGAAAAGTGGGAAAGGTAAAAGTTTTAGAATATTCACATCCTTCCTTAATTAAAATGTATCTGAATTTCTCTTTATTTGGAATGTCAAGAATACCTCACATTGGCACATTAGATAAACCTCAAACAAACAGAATTAATTTTGAATTATCTGTTGTTTTAGATTAAGTGTTCCAAAAAATTCTTCCACTAGCAAATATGATTGGAAAGTGATTATATTCTGCTTTTGGATTCCCATTCAGAAATTTTGTACATCATGACTGAATAGTGCCCCTGCACCTTTTCAAATTGCTTTTCCTTTAATTCCTGTCTATCTCTCTACAGGTAATTACACTTCCACCCTCCAGGAAGCAGAAATACCCATCATTGACCGCCAAACTTGTGACTATCTCTACAACCCACTCATCGTCATAGTACCAGAATTAGAGGCAATCATCAAGGAAGACATGATTTGTGCTGGTGATATTCATAAAAAGGACAGCTGCAAGGTTAGGGTTTACTCTTGAAATTTTTTGTATAAAGTCTTTTTTTTTTTCTTAATTTATCTTTATTGTTGAAAGTATTACAGATATCCCCTGTCCTTTATTGTCCCAATCTAGCCCACTCTCATCCCCTTCCCCAGCCTTCACCACACTATTGTCTGTGTCCATGGGTTATGCATATAAGTTCTTTGGTTAATTTCTTCCCACACACCCCTACCTTCCTTCTGAAATTCAGTCTGTTCCTTATTTATATGTCTCTGGATCTATTTTGTTCACCAGTTTATTCTGTTCACTAGATTCCACATATGAGTGAGATCATGTGATACTTGTCTTTCTCTTACAGGCTTATTTTGCTTACCATAATACTTCCCAGGTCTTAATGTGGATCTAGGTATTTCTATCTGTAAACAACAGTGGATTAGGACTCAGGAGATAAGAGTTCTGACAATAATTCTTGTGTTAGTCTGGACAAATCACTTAACCTTTATCTAGGAATTTAATCTCTTCAACTGTTCATTTAGAGCATCTCTAACCACTGGTCACTGGGTTTTTACAAACTTGTCAATTTTTCTAAATATATTAAGAGGTTGATACAGAATTGCCAACTTTTTTATTTTTTCAAGTAATAATATTTCATTCTACATTTAAAAGATGTTATTCCTTTGTCTCCTGATCATAACTGTCTGATGAAAAATTAGCCATCAGTTGTGTCTTCCTCTACTGAGTGTGACATGTTTTGCTCTGGTTGCTTTCAATTTTCCCTCATATTTGATTGTCAGAAGTTTGATTGTGATGTGCTATGTAGTTTTTGTTGTATTTATCCTGTTTGACATTTGTTGAGTTTTGTTTTTCTTTTAATCTTGTTTTTATTTTTTTATCAAAACTTGAAATCATTGATGATTTCTTCCAACATTATTTTACTTCATTTCTCTTTTTTCCTCTTCTGATTAAAACCACAAATTTATAAATTTCACCTTTTTATATTTTCACACAGGTCCCTGAACCTGTTCATTTTATTTTTCTCTTTTTCAGTTCTTTAGATACTTTTAAATTAATCTGTATTCAAGATCTTTGTCTCTTTCCCCTGTCACCTATATTTTCCTGTTAAGTTCATCTAGTGAAATTTTTCAAATATTTTATTTTTCAGTTCTGAAATGACCATTTAACCTCCCCTCCCCCCTTATATGCACAGGTGAGGACACACACATACACACACTACACTTTTCTATATCTCTACCAAGATTTTCTATCTGTATATTCATTATGCAAATCAAACAATGAGACATGGCTTCACATTCACTCGGATGGCTACAATCCAGATAGATTATGATGCCCTCGCCGGTTTGGCTCAGTGGATAGAGCGTAGGCCTGCGAACTGAAAGGTCCCAGGTTCGATTCTGGTCAAGGGCACATGCCCGGGTTGTGGGCTCGACCCCCAGTGGGGGACTTGCAGGAGGCAGCCGATCCATGATTCTCTCTCATCATGGATGTTTCTATCTCTCTCTCCCTCATCCTTCCTCTCTGAAATCAATAAAAAAATATATATATTTTAAAAAAAGATAGATAATGACAGGAGTTGATTAAGAATCTGGAAAAATTGGACCTTCATACACCTAGTGGGAATGTAAAATGGTTCAACTGTTTTGGAAAGTTGTCTAGTAGTTCCTCAAAAGGTTAAATATAGAGTTACCACATTACCTAGGAATTCCACTCCTAGGTATACACACAAGAGAAATAAAAACATGTCTATATAAAAACTTATAAATAAATGTTCATAATAGCCAAAAAATGAAACAACTCAAATGTCTACCAACTGATGACTAGATAAACAAAATGTGGTATATCCATATAATGGGATATTATTCAGCCATTAAAAGGAATGAAGTACCAATACATGCTACAACATAGATGAACCTTAAAAAGAATATGCCTAATGAAAGAAACCAGACACAAAAGGTCACATATTATATTACTCCATTTATACAAAATGTCCAGAATGTGCAAATCCATAAGGCAAAAAGTAGATTACTGGTGTTGGTCTAGGACTGGGAGGAGTGGGAGGAAAAGACGAAGACTGCTGATGGGTATGGGGTTTCTTCTGGAGATGATGAAAATATTCTAAAATGTGCCATGGTGATGGTTGAGAAACATTGTAAATATACTAAAAACCACTGACTTGTATACTTTAAATGGGTGAATTGTATGGTTGTGAATTATAACAATAAGGCTGTTACCAAAAGGAAAAGCAAGATTAAAGATATATTACCAACTATTTATTTATCACTATCGTTTTGTAAAAGAAAGGATTGACACTAAAAAAGGCAATAAGAACCTAAGAACCTAAGGACATAATAAGGGCAGTACAGTAAATTAAATAACTTTAGTGAAAAAACTCATCACATGAATTTCTCTTTCTTATCACAAATGAATATTTTGAAACTACTGATATATTTAGCTAAGATCTCTGCCAATTTCAAATTCTATAATTCTAGACTTTCTGTGATCTCCCGCCTAATGCTGTGGGACGTCCAGCGCCCTCTAGAGTTCTGTAGCTCCACAGCCTCCACTGCCCCATTCTAAGGAACTCTCTACCTCTTGTGACCACATTCCTATTCATGGTCTTTTTCATTATGCTCATGACCTTTATCTCTTCCTTAGGGTGATTCTGGAGGGCCTCTGTCATGTCATATTGATGGTGTATGGACCCTGATAGGGCTGGTAAGCTGGGGATTAGGATGTGCTAAATCTCTTCCTGGAGTCTACACCAATGTGACCTACTATCAAAAATGGATTAAAGCCACTATCTCAAGAGCTGAGGTTTGGGGGCCAACAATCTGGATTTATCTGACTTATTGTTCCCTATTTTGCTGTTCTCTTTGGCTCTCCTGTTACCCTACTGTGCCTTTGGGCCTAACATCTTACCAGGAGAGTACACAGTAAAGCTAAAGCCACTGACCAAGTACAGGGCTAGGAAGAGAAAGCATGGAGAGTAAGTCCCAGCACAGAGAATGCACAGAACACTCACTGGGAACTCTGGGTAACTTCATTAAAATGATTAGAAATAATTCTGTTTTTGAAGTTCTTGATTCTGAAGTATGGTTTAGTGGTTCAAATGTGAACAGCTGAGAAATAAGGTTGCCACTTCTGTGCATGGCATTCTTTGTCCCTGGCTATGCATCTTGCAAGGCAAGAAGGATGCCTTCTATGAATAAGTATTTATGGAAACAAATTAAATGGCTACTGGAGAAGCAGGCAAGAAAAAAAAGTATCTGTGAAGGCAAAAGGGAAGGTCCTCAAGGAAGTAAATTACGGTTTTACAGTGGAGCCTTGACTTATGAGTTTAATTCGTTCCGTGACGGAGCTCGTAACTCAAATTAGTTGTATGTCAAATCATTAAAGTGAACGAGTGAGACACGTGATGCTGGGCTGATGTTACGGCGTTCACTGTGGCGTTCACTGTGACGTTCGCTGTGCCAACTAGCGGTGGGGTATCTGAAGCTGGCTCGTAACCCGAATTTTAGCTCGCAACTCAAAGCAAAAAATCGGCCGAGAGACGGCTCGTATCTCGAAAAACTCGTTAGTCGGGACACTCGTAAGTCAAGGCCCCACTGTACTTCCTGCCCATGGGCTGCATTCTGGGCTTCTTAGTAGGTCTAACATTTCTTATCTCCTCTACTGTCCTACGTTTCCCTTCTGTAGCAAGGGGTCTAGTAAGAAATACATTTATGTGGTTCAGCTCTGGAATTTTTAGAAATTTTTACTCTTTGAAATACCAATGTAACATACTGCCAAAAATGGATTAACGCCATGATTATAAGAGCTGAAGTCTTGGGTTTCAATAATCTGGACTGATCCAGGTTAATATCAATTGTATAGTAAAGTAGTTTAAATGTTTATAAGAAAAGTATTACATTCCTTACTTAACCAGCATGCTTCTTTTGTTAAACAATCACATGACTTATACTATGTCCTTCTCTGCCTAGGCTTCCAGGAGCTCAGAGCTAAGTTTTAAACTTAAGCTCAGTCATCATTTTTATCCTAGATTATCTGGTATAATTCCATGTGTACCCCTTTTTATTTAAATCATCCATTTCTCATTTGAATGAACTTAAGTTTTATCACATCTGTATAAGTTAACTTTCAAAAATAATTTTTGGATAAATAAATACATTTAATAAGAAGTGAGGGTAGGTTTGGAAACATAAAATCCTTTCTAACCCCTACCCTCACCTCTCATGTGGTCTGCTGCAATAGCCTCCTAACTGGAAGTCACACCTCCTTTCCCTCACTTATACCTATGCTTAACTCCACTTATTCTTCACAGTATTCAGACTAATGTTTTTAAAATAAAGGTATGTTTTTATACTTTTCTCCCCCTTTCCCCTGCTTACAGCACTTGAATTGCATCCATGGCACTGCTCCTTAACAAGACCCACCAAACCATGTAGCATTTGATCCCAGACTGCCTCTTCAGCCTCATTCAGCATCATTCCATCCTGTTCTATATGCTTTCACTTTCTCAAATACTCCAAGATCCTTCTCAGCACTGGGATTTTTTTAAAAAAATATATTTTTATTGATTTCAGAGAGGAAGGGGAGGGAAAGAGCTAGAAATATCAATGATGAGAGAGAATCATTGACAGGCTGCCTTCTGCATGCCCCCTACTGGGGATCCAGCCCACAACCTGGGCAAATGCCCTTGATCAGAATCAAACCTGGGACCCTTCAGTCTGCGGGCCGATGCTCTGTCCACTGAGTCAAATCAGCCAGGGCAGCGCTGGACTTTTGCATCTGCTATTCTCTCTTTCCTGCTGCCTTTGCCTACTTAATTCTTACTGTGCCTTCAGATCTCAGTTCACCCTTCACTTCCTCAAGGAGGCTGTCCCAGCTCTCTTGACCAGAACAAATCCCCCTAATATATATTCTCATGGCATTATAGAGTTCTCCTTCATAGGACTCAACATAGCTTTAATTTAACATTTGTTTGTATAATCTTTTACTTAATGTATGTCTGTCTTACCAAAATCTGTGTATGGTCCATGAGAGAAAGAAATTTGTTTTTGCCAATCACTATATCCCAGTCTTAATAAATATTTGCTAAATGAATGAGTGAATTAATGAATAACACTCAAACCTCTTTGTCTCCCCAACTGAGAACCTGGAGGTTTTATTTACTGGAAGTGGCCCAGAACCTGGCACAGTGTTTCACACAGTAGGTTTTCAAATATTAGTTAAATAAAAAAAATGAATGTTTCAGCCTGTTCTCCCCAACCATAACAAATATGAGAAAAGAGTACACAAAGCAAGTAAATGGAAAGGTTTCTCAGAAGCAAGAATTGATGCTAAGCAAGCTCTAGAACAGTGATGGCGAACCTTTTGAGCTCGGCATGTCAGCATTTTGAAAAACCCTAACTTAACTCTGGTGCCGTGTCACATACAGAAATCTTTTGATATTTGCAAACATAGTAAAACAAAGATTTATATTTTTGATATTTATTTTATATATTTAAATGCCATTTAACAAAGAAAAATCAACCAAAAAAATGAGTTCGTGTGTCACCTCTGACATCACTGCTCTAGAATGACATAGGGGGCAAAGCAAAATGGCAAAGAGAGAAAAGAACAAGAGAAAGAAATGAGGGGTGAGGAGAGAGGACAGACTAAAATGAAGATCCAGAGACCAACAAATGTTTGAGTCAGGAGGACACAACAACAGGACATAAAGAAGGTCAAGAAAGCCAAATATTTCTGCCTATCATTCCCTTAGACCGTAGGAAGCAAATGTTCCACAGCATGGCAGGTAGCAAAATTTTTCTCATGAACCTAGAGTTGAAATTCAAAAATTTTCAAGGGACGAGCCCATTTAAGTGGGGAGAAGGGGATATTGAAAGAAGAGGTCCATGTGACATCACTGTCCTGGCTACTACTGGTTGGATGTATCAGAATGAGCATCTGACTTAACAGCTGCTCAGAGGGTGGTGAGGCAGTTAGCCAACAACAGATGTACTCAATACTTGACAGCCCAACAGATCCCTTCTCTCGGGAAGTCTGAAGAACAGCATGCCTTCAACAGTATTAACTGCCCACAATGATCCAGGCACCATTCCAGGCACTAAGGATACTGCAAGTACACAAAAAACATCAAGCTTGCCTTCAAGGAGTTTACATTCCAGTGGGGGAGGAACAATATAACCAAATGCAAAGGGTTTATTATAATGTCACATACAGGAAAATCTTATAAAGAAAAATAAAACAGAAGAAGCAAATACAGAGTATCAGGGTGGGAGATCCCGCTTTAGATTAAGTGGTCAAAGAAGTTTCTCCAAGGAGGTGACATTTCAAAGAGGCCTGCATGAAAGAGGGAAGCAAAAACAAACACACACCCTCGGGAAGAACACTCCAGATAGGGAGAACAGCAAGTACAAAGGTTCTGAGGTGGAAGTATGCTTAGTGTGTATAAGGAAGAACAGAGAAGTCAATGTTGGAACATTGTGAGCACAGGGGGAGAGGGATAGGAACTGAGACCAGACAGGGAGCCAAGCCCCTCAAAGAAGGAACTAGCAGGTGATGCAGAGCCTGGTAGGCCTCAGTAAGAACTCTGAATTTCATTCTTATGAGAAGGCACTGGAGGGATGAGAGCAGAGGAATGATGAAAGAATAGAACAGAAAATCGCCATACCATGCTCTTGGGATTATGCAGAGGCCATGGGGGGGCAGGGGGAGGGTTGGAACGGGGCTAGAATGGTGGAGAGGGTAGTTGATGATAACAGAGTTAGACAGGCTGAGAATGAGAATCAGGGGAAAATACTCTAATACCAATGTACTAATGAGGAAAACACTAGAGGGCTATGGTACCCTGAACATCAGGAAGGAAGGTTTGATTCTATGGAACTGTTTGCTATCTCTTGTCTTCTCTTCCTGATCCCTTAGAATAAGGCCCCATTAATGGATGTGAAGAAAGACAGAAGCCCACTCTTCCTTCCATCTACTTTATAATTCATCATTAAGACACCTACCTTACTTCTTATTTGTTTTTTCCTCATACCCAGACCAATATTCTTCCTATTCCTTCATCTTACCGAGTATTTCCACCTCAAGGCCTTATTTTATCTGTTCCCTGTACCTGGAATACCCTTCTCTTATATACCTCAATCCATTTATTTCTTTCCACTGATTGGAAAAGGAGGTAGTAAATATCTGAAAAACACATCGAAAAGAACCCTAGGAAAAGGTTTTTAAAATTAACAGGGAATGGGTGAACTATAGTATGTAAATTATATCTCAATAAAGCTGTTTTTTAAAAAAATGAACAGGTGTTTCTCCAGCTTAAAAAACAAATGATGGATTTAGGGCTCTCTAAAGAGCTTCTAAATAATTCATGTGATTATCTTTGTTAAAAAGCTCAAACTAAGTACATACATTTTTCTGTTTCAATTGCTACAACACAAAATGTAAAGCTTAACCCAATATAGGAGCTACAGCACCTGGTAGCATATTACTGGTAATGAATTTAGTCAATGACACCACAGACTGACTAAATGAGGAGGAAATAAATAGAAGTATCTTTACACTCTATTTGGAAGGGGGCTCAACAGCATTTCTGCCTTAAAAGTTAATTTTAATTTGCAGAATACTTTTTTTCCTTAGAATATCTGATTTAACATGCTCCAATTTTCATTTTCACACCTTGAGGAATTTTAATTAAGGTGGGATTTGCTAAGGTCACATTTAACATAAAAGCTGTATATACTAAGGCTGCTGAAAACCAGTCATCAATTTCCCCCCTAAAGGTGGGGGGAAGTTATGTAGTTATTTCTAGATCTCCTAGTCATATAAAAAATAAATTATTTCAAGTGATCACCCATTTCCCCCTTTATTTCACTAAATTGTAAAGACACCCCCTAAATGACAGAACATTACTAAAAAAGGTTGTAGAATAAAATGTGGAAAGTTATATTTTGATATTATTTCAACAGTGGGTATTTTTGTCTTTTCATATGTTTGACTTCATTCTGAAATGATAGTATTCTCCCCACCAAATCTGACTATGTATCATTCATTTTCATTCTAGAAATCAACTGCCTGAGAATTTTGTTAAACATATTCCTTCTTCAGGAAGGGGAAGAAGAGTGAGTCATTCAGTACAATCAGAGATTACATCAATTTTATTCCCCACTTTTAATAATTGAAAATGTTCACTGTCATAAGAATAAAGACAATTGAAATCTTTAATGGGAAATTCTAATTGCTTTTCAGGATAATTATTCTCAGCCAACCCAAATTCTCTTCATAGTATCTTCTACCATGTAAATCTTCACTTCCCATCCCCATGCGGTTAGAATAAAGTGATTGGGGTGTAATTCTGTGGCACTTGGTGCCACTCTATGACACCTAGACCACACTGCCTTGTACCATAAATTAGCTATGAATACCCAAGAGTGAAAGAATAGGATAGGATGAGGGCCTAAGGATCCAAAATGCTAAAGTCACTCTGATTTTAGTGGAAATTACTGAGGACAGATTCTAGGTACAGTTGATAAAGTCCAGATACAGTTGGTAGATTCTAGAAACAGCAGAACTGAAATTACAGTTTGATTGGATTTGTACTGACTTGATGGACTGGATGTGGATAGTGGAAGTGAGGGTGGTAATTGGGATTAGGAGGATGGTTAAGATAAGAATTTAAAAAGAGAAATCAAGAATGACTCCCAGGTTACTGGTCTGAGATTGGTCATATTACTAAGTGAAATGAGGAAGGCTGGAGGAGAAACAGCTGTTGGGCTATCAAATCCAGTGGTAGGCTGAATACTGGCCCCAAAGATATCCATGTCATAATCCCCAGAACCTGTGAATATGTTACTTTACCTAGTACAAGAATCTTTGCACATATGATTAAGTTAGTATCTTGAGATGGGGAGATGATACTGAATAATATGGATATGTTTAGTATAATTCCAAATATTCTTGTAAGAGAAATGCAGGAAACTGAGATGCTTATGAGACTATGCAGAAGACATAAGGATGGGAGCAGAAACAAGAGAGGAGGAAAGACACTATGCTGCTGGCTTGGAGGATGAAGCAAGGAGCCATAAGCCAAGAAATATAGCTGGCCTCTAGAAGTTAAAAAAACGGCCAAGATGTGATTCTCTCCGAGAGCCTAGGGATGGAATGCAGCCCTACAAACATCTTGATTTTAGTCCAGTGAAACTATTTCAGACTTTTGACCTCCAGAACTGTAGGAAAATAAATTCTTGTTGTTTAAAGCCACTAGATTTAGAGTAATTTGTTACAGCAGCAACAGGAAACTAATACATACATGTTAAATTTGAGATGTCTATTAGATATCCAAGTAGAGGTGCTGAATAGACAGTCGAGCTTATCTATCTATCTATCTATCTATCTATCTATCTATCTATCTATCTATCATCTATCTAAAACCCTAATATGCAAATCGACCAAATGGCAGAATGACTGGTGGAACAACCGGTCGCTATGACGCGCACTGACCACCAGGGGGCAGATGCTCAATGCAGGAGCTGCCCCCAGCCTGCAGACCTTGACCAGCAGTAGCAGCAGGGGGCGGGGCCGGTGAGCGGGCAGCTCCAAGCCAGCCAAGGCGGGTGCAACCAGGGGTCCCCCGATCGCCCAGCCAGTCACCCCACAGATCAGCTCTGATCACCAGCCAGGCCTAGGGACCCTACCCATGCACAGATTTCGTGCACCGGGCCTCTAGTAGAGAAATAAAACCAGAAGAATCTGTTTGAAGTATAAATCCTCATCCCCACAAACCCAACATCCCAAAAAAGCACTCATGCACATACACATTTGTTATGTAATTTCAAGATGTTCAAGAATCCCTATATTCATAGAACCTCCAGAATATTATACGTAATCACAAAGCAGCCTGTTCTAACCCTGATAAGATTGCTCCCTCCCTAAGGAGGAGGAAACCAAGTAATTTTCCATTTTAAAAAAATCTTTAAATTTTCCCCCAATTCTGCTTATTAAAAAAATCAAAATGTTACAGAAATATCTAACACAGAAAGTTCAAATGCCCATGTAACTGCTTGCTCATCACACGTACCTATACACCCTCATGCTTAAGAATGTGTCAATATGCCTCTGATTCCTTTTTAAATGTTTATACAGATGTACAGTTTTTTTATACTTGCCTTTTTAAATGGAGCTTGCTTTTCAAAATTAGCTTGTAATAACACAAAGCTGTCGTTACAACTGCAAAGCTTTAGAGCTCAGAGACCTTTGATTCATTTTATTAAAAATTCCATGTAACTAGCCTACACAAAAAGAAAAGACAGCAGTTGGTTGATCAAAGAAAGTTTGTGTCAATGAATTTTAAATAATGAAAACATTTGGCCTTTAAAATTACTAGAGCATTTTCAAAGGCAAGAATTTGGGTTTTTGAAGTAACCTCAAGCTCCCCCCCCCCCCCCCCGGCTCAGTTCAATAAAGCTATTTTTATTTCTGATACACAGAGCTAACATTAAAGGAGATAGTTTTTTTAAAAAATACATTTGTTTCATATTCTTTTTGTCCAGATGCTATTGAGTTGGTATATAATGAAAAATAAGTTAGCTCACTTAGAGGCCCAATAAACTAGTTCCAAAATGAGCACAGCCAAGTCTTTCTAAGAAGGAACAATCCATTGAACATCAAGATGGAAGCATCCTATTGTTGGACCATGGTCAACACTGTACAGCCAGCTGTGCATAATATTTTTCATCAGGTGATGGAGTCTCTACAAGTGAAAAACATCTATCAAATACTGTGTGAGTTCAAAAAATACACTCAAGAAAAAAATCTTTCTAAAAGATATTGTTTTTACAACTATGAAAGTAAATTAAGCATAACAGGATAGACTTGGCTATTCCCAGAAGAAAAAAAGGTGAAAGGCCATGTTGAATTTGAGCTTAAGTTTGAATGCAGGGGAATAACACAATCAGTTTGCATTTTAGAAAAATCATTTTGTCAATTTGCATTTTAGAAAAATCACTTTGGTGGTTGTGCAGAGAATAAATTACAGAGAAACAATTCAGGAGTTAGAAAGGCTAGTTACAAGGCTATTGCAAATGGTGAGAGACACCTGGACCAGGTTGCAATAAGGATGGAGAGAAGAGAATCAATTCAAGAGCCACAAAGGAGACAGATTCAATAGAATATGGTAACTGACTAATTAGATGTAAGTATTCATGGTGAGGGAGAAAGTTAAGAATTTCACCCAGGTTTCTGGCTTAGGCAACTTAAGGTGTGTCATTCAGTGAGATATGGAACCTTGGAGAAGATAGCTGAGGAATAAGAAATGTAAATTAAAGACATCAAGAGTCTATAAAAAAGAAATCCAAACAGACACATTTCAATCTTACATTGTACATTTATTAAATAAGCAAGTTGAGAGAATTAGAATATGTTCCAAAAGCTCAATGGACCAAGTTCTAGTTAGTTATTAGTTGCATAGAGTTTGTGAAAAATAATACACATCAGGCCCTGGTCAGGTAGCTCAGTTGGTTAGAGTGACATCACAATATATCAAGGTTGCAGGTTTGATCCCCGGTTGGGTTACAATAAAAAACCAACCAATGAATGCATAAATAAGTAGGACAGCAAATCAATGTTTCCCTCTCTCTCTCTAAAATAAATAAATTTAAAACACACACACACACAATTAGTTTCAGTCTGCTCACACTAGTGAACCTTTTAAGGATGTTGTATTAGATGTTGTTGTACCAATGATTCATTGCCCTCCCCATGGAAGGACTATCCACCTACTTGAGGTGCCAGGTGACTTGCAGGACATCCTGCAAAAGGATTACAGTTCCCTGCATCACTAACATAAAGCTGACCAAACACATATGAGTAAAAGCATTAGTCTTAAAAGCTGGCACACGATTTGTTCATTGCTCTTATTCCCAGATAGTATAAACCCTAAGAAGACACCTAAGAAACTAAGAAGGACTCCTGGTGGCTAACTTGGCTTAAATTAAGCAAAAACAAAAACAGGACCTAGTAGCCATTTCTATACAGAGGCCCTTTACACAAACTGCAGTTCAGGGAGAAGCCTGCACTTAACTACTTGCAGATAAGGAATTGCATGCATGCACTGTTTCTTGCCACCTGAACCAGCCCTTATAAAGAAGTTCCTGGAATCCTATTTCAACCAATAGGACTGAGGCTTTCCCCATCTGATCTGACCAACCAGTGTGGCTCTATTCCGACCAATCATGACAGTGCCCTCATTTGCATAAGGACAGACCAATCAGGGACCAGGAGAGGGTACTTCTGTTCATATAAGCCAGCTCCCCTCAACTCCTCTCTGGCTCTGAGAGTGCACTTTCCCTTTCCACTAAACGGCTGAAGACTGTGATTCCCAGAGCAGAGCAGACCAGTGCAGTGCAAAGCAGACCAGCAAGAAGAGCAAAGGCATCCATCCAACAGCAGAGCAGAGCTGTCTAGCCAGAGAGGCTAAGAGGCCAGGCCCAGGGTTGTCTCACAGCTGAGCTGTTTCCAGAGCCATGCTATATCATAATTGAACTGTTTTGTACCGAATAAAGTTTCCTCTTCACCAAACCCCAAACTGGGAATTCCTGTTGATGTTGCTTTGGTGCCAATGATCATCATAGGTTGACAATAGGCTCCTTCAGCCAGGATCCCAAAATGGAGAAGATAAGTGAGGCTGAGCTGTGGACTCACCAGTTGAGTATAACTGTTATAAGATATTGAGCTCCAGAGGTTGTTTGTTAACACAGCATTAATAACAAAATAGGAGGTATACTGGTGTCTAACAAATAACAATTTTTTTGTGTGTTTCTCCTTTTCTAATCAAAATTTCTGGCTATCTGCTAAGAAGCAATCTGATGGAAAAATTAAAAAGTTGGCCCAAGTACACCAAAACTAAAACAAAGAATTCTGAACCTGAAAGGAAACTTTCTGTTAAGGGCTACATGGTAAATATTTTAGGCTTGCCAACCACACAGATATAGCATAAAAGCAGCCATAGGAAACATGTAAATGAATTAGCATGTCTGTGTTCTAATAAAACTTTATTTACAAAAACAGGCAGTGAGCCAGATTCGGCGCACAGGTCTATAGTTTCTAAACCCTTGGTCTAAATCCTTCATATTGTCATTGAGGATTCTGAGACCCAGAGAGATTAAATCAAGGTCACACACCTGGCTAGTGGCAGGTTGAGCATTAGAATACAGGTCTCCTGAGTGTAGTCCTCTAGAATAGATTCTGTTGGGTCACAGTATAGAGATGAAATACATAAGAAAAAAATAAAGAGGATCAGAGAATGGTAAGGTGGCTTTTGATTATGCTAAACAGCTTTTCACAGTTTGATTATAAATGAGGATTTGCTTTTCAAGAGATTATGGCTCTTATAAAAACAAGTGAGTGTCATAAAACCAAACAGGTAAACAAATGATAAGTTAGCCAGTGTTTGAAAATGATCTTCAGAGGAAACTATTCTATACTTTCTTCCTATTATCATTTCCTGGAACACTATCAATCATTTGTTTTATCAATAGGACAGCATTTGCTATGATCACTGCAATAACTTATCTTAAGGCAGTGGTTCTCAACCTTGGCTGCACATTAGAATCACCTGGGAATCTTTTTAAAATCCTGATTTCTGGGCCTCATCCTCTGGAAATTCTGTTTCTTTGTTACTAATGTTGTGGACCCACCCCATAACAAAGAAACAGAATTTCCGGAGGATGAGGCCCAGAATTCAGGATTTTAAAAAGATTCCCAGGTGATTCTAATGTGCAGCCAAGGTTGAGAACCACTGTCTTAAGGCAAAACAGGTTTTTAAAAAACACCATAACATGAGCAACAAATACACTAGACCAGCAGCAGGCAATTGTTTCTCATAGTACTTTAAATTTATTTTTTTTATTTCTAATTTCCAAAGTAATACTCATTTGGAGGAAACTTAAACAATACAGAAGTATATAAAGTGACACATTCCATGCTCTGCTCAATTCCATTGCCCAGAGTGTTAACACATGACTGATTTACATCAGAGCAGTTAATAAAAATCCTTTCTCTGAGCCACTCTTTTTTCCCCCTTTATTGAATAAGATATTACAAATGTGTCCTTATCCCCCCAATGTCCCCTCATTCCCCCCAATCCTGCCCTCACCCTCATCCCCTGATGTCCACATCCATCACTTACGCTTATATGCATGCATACAAGTCCTTTGGTTGATCTTTCCCTCTCACCCCCACCCTCCCCTGCTTTCCCTCTGAGTTTTGAGCATCTGATCGATGCTTCTCTGTCTCTACATCTGTTTTTGTTCATCGGTTTATGTTGTTCATTATAATCCACAAATGAGTGAGAGCATGTGATATTTATCTGAGCCACTTTTAACAACAAAGAGGGAGAGGAGTTCCCCTGGCCAGATATCCCTTCGAAATCATGTTTTTAAAAGCAACAGAGAGGTTAGGGGTTGTCTGTGGCCTGCAAATGAGAAAAGCAAGCTGCCCATGCACTATAACCATATGAGTGGGGCTCCTGAAATACCTTGATAATACTACTGTAGAATGTACAAACACTTCAAAAATGAATATCTATTTCTTCTCTTGGTATTTTACTAGGAAAACTTGGGCCTGTTCTCTCAGTTTTGAGTGAGTGAAAATAGCAAAGTAAGGAACTCCAAAAGTTTTTCCTCCATAAAAGCAATAAAAAACTGGCAGAATCAACTTTTTTGGAAATCTGGAAACTAACCAAAAGCTTGCAGAAACTACTTGATGCACTTCATAACAGTGAAACACTTAAGAAAAACTAGCTGGATTTTGGTTAGAGCAGTGAGCTTTGTGGCATTTCCCTATTCTCCAGCTCAGTCTGTCTTTCTGGTCCCAGTGACAGTACCAAAGGGGGCAGAAGGACCTCATTCACAAGGCAAAGAATTGTAATAATTTGTGTTTACCTGTCTGGTGGTGCCCTGGAAGACTGGCACAAAAGATGACTTTATCTTGCCTCATTCAGAACTCTCCAAGTGCTAAAAAGTGGCTAGCTGGAAGGAGTTTGTTGAAAACATTTACAAGCGAAAAATAGTTAGTTTGGTGCTGCATGAAGACACCAAAGAAGTTGGGAGAGAATGAGAGGCTTTGGAGAATGAGGGCTTTGAAAAGCTCCCATGTATTCCTGGGAATCTAAAAGACCATGTGCATTCCCAAGATGAGTACATGCTTAGAAAAGATCTGAGAAGGCCCTAAGCTCCCATCTCTGGCTCACCTTCAGGTTCTGCTCAAGGAGGAAGAGAAGGCTAAGGGAAGTTGTGCAGCAATACACAGAGCCCATCTGTAAATACTAAGATATTTTATTGTTGTTGTTCTAGGCACTTAAGGAAAACTGTCCAATCCCTAGAAGACCACTCAGCTAATGAAACTGAGACTTCAGTGCTATACATCACAAAGATTACATACTTTACAAAATTAGTTCAGAAAAGTCACTAAACATACAACAACCATAATAAGCAGCAATAACAAACCTTGGAGAGGAAGATGAATCTGATTGGCTATACTATAATATTCAAAATGTCCAATTTTCAACATAAAATTACAAGGTATACAAAAAACAAGAAAGTCTGGCCCCACAAAGAAAAAAAAAAGTAATACAAAAGGTTCCTGTGGAAGCCCAGACATTGCACTTACTAGACAAAGACTTTATATCTACTATTTAAAATATGTTCAAAGAAACTGTTAATAGAAGGGGGTGGGGGGTTGTAACCCAAAAGAAATATTTTCAAATGTCATATCCAATAAAGAATTTGAATGCAGAATATATAAACAACTTTTAAAAATTGCACAATATGAAAATATGCAAAGATTTGAACATTTTTTGCCAAAGATTAACCACATGAAAAGATGCTCCTCATCATTATCCATTAAGGAAAGGCACAATGAAAAAATCACCACGCATTTATCAGAATGGCTAAAACAAAACAAATAAGAAAAACCTGGTATACCAAGTGCTGGTGAGGATGGGGATCAACTGGAACTCTCATACACTGCAGGTTTTACATCAAGTTCTGGAAAATGCAAAACTATGAGACAGAGGACAGATTAGTGATTGCCAGGGGTTAAGAGTTTGAGGAAGGTTTAACTACAAGGAAATTTCCTGTTCTTCACCCAGACTATGGTGGAGGTCACATGAATCTAAGAAGGTATTAAAGCTCATAAAACTATAGTTAATACCGTATTGCATATTTGAAAGTTACTAAGAGACTACATCTTAAAAGTTCTCATCACAAGAAAAAATATTTTTGCGACTATGTATGGTGATAGGTGTTAAGTAGATTTATTTTTGTGGTGATCCTTTCACAATATATAAACATTGAATCATTGTTTTACACACACCTGAAACTAATATAATGTTACATTGGCAATTACGCATCATTAAAAAAAAACAAACCTCATAGAACTATATACCAAACAGAAGTCAGTTTTACTTTATGTAAACTTAAGTATGTAAACGTAAAAATGAAAGGAGGGGGGAAAAAAAAACCTGCAGGGGTCCGAACCCCAGCACTTCTCTTTGTCCCATTTTCCTCATCTTAACAGAAACTGCCTTTCTTTGTTAGAAGAATTACTAAGTTCCTGGCATATCTTAAGCACTAAATAAGTGGTTAATAAATATAAGTAGTTGATAAAATAAAACAAAAATTTTCATTGATTTCAGAGGGAGGAAGGGAGAGGGGAATCATGGATGGGCTGCCTCCTGCATGCCCCTCACTGGGGATCCAACCCACTGGGACCTCCTGGTTCATCGGTCAAGGCTCAACCACTGGGCCACACCAGCGGAGGGATAAATCAAGTGTTTTTTAGTCATGCTAAATAGTAGGTACTTTAAAAAAACACCTACAACAGCAGTCCCGGGCCCTGTAGCTCAATTGGCTGGAGCGTCCTATACATCCAGGTCGAGGCACACACCTAGGTTACAGGTTCGCTGTGTGTGTGTGTGTGTGTGTGTGTGTGTAAGAGGCAATCAATAGATGTCTCTCTCTCACATCAATGTTTCTCTCTCTCCCTTCCTCCCTCTAAAAAAAAATCAATTAAAAAAAGATTAAAGAATGAAAGAACCTTTAAGTCAAACCCCTAATTCTTCATTACCTTCGTTAAACAGTCACTGGGAACCCGTGAGGTGCTCGTTCCAAAACTGCGCTGCCCTAGGTCTGCGAAAACCCTTGCGCTCGTGCTCGTCCTTCTATTTAACACCAACTGAGGCTCCATGCCACGTGCGGGGCGTCACCGCCCCTCCCCGAGAGACTGTCCAATGACAGCCTTCCTTCTCTTCCCGTCGGGGAACCGAGCCGGGCTTACCAGACGGGCAATCCTTCCTCAGAAAGATCCTTTGCCATCCATCCCCCATCCCACAGAGGTGGGCAACTGAATGGCGACTCCTTCCTTCCCAGGGTCCCTCTGCTCATCTGAACATCAGCCTCCCTTTCTGGGCCCAATCACCAAGGCGGCGTTTGAACTTGATAATCAGATGCCACTGGGACCCAAGATGGCGGCGCCCGGGCCAAAGGGAGCTCACGCAGAGAACAACTGACAGCTGTGGGACGCTCGTGCGCAGGCGCGGTGCGGGCGGTGCGGGCGGCGGGGCCGCCAGGGTGAGAGCCTACGCCCAGGGGTTCGAGGCCCCCGCGGCGCTGCTTCACCGGGGCGGCGGAGCAGACCCTGCAGGGCGGCGTCGGGAAGGGCTGCGAGCACTGCACTTGGCCTCCATTTGCTGCCCCTCTGCCCAAAGCCTGGCGCCAGCCGTACTGAGGGCACCAAGGGGCAAACGAATCCAGCTCTTAAATTAAAAGGGACGCAGGAATATGTGCAGTTCTTGCACGTCAAGGAGTATTGTCTCTTCTCAACAGGGTAAGCTATGGGCACAACAGGAATTCGCTCTCCATCATTGTGTACCAAAGGACTTGGGTTAGAATAAAATGTACTAAAACTTAAAAAATAGTTACAGTAAATAGTTTTTTTTTAAAATTCTATTCTATTTGATAAATATATATAGAACGTAAGTACCAGACACTGTTCTGAGTCATGGGGCTATAACAAGGATTTTCCAACCAGTGTGCTGGAAGATTTTTTTAAAACATTCAATACCTGACTATTTGTCAAATAAAAAAAAAAAAAAATGACAACAGCCAACACAACAATAGCCGCCCGGGGTGAAGGAATCAAAATGATACCTTTTCTTTTGTCAGATTGGCAAAAATTGTATTTTTTGGTGTGCTGCGTAATTTTAGTAATTGGTTTACGTGTCCCTCGAGATGAAAAAGTTTAAAAATCGCTGGGCTATTACAGTGAACAAAGTAAGTGCCTCCCCTCGCAGAACTCAGTGAAAGTCAGTGCTGGGTCATGCATGGCGTCCGCCAATGTTACTCTCTCCATTCTAGGAAATCTCCAACAGCCCCCAGGCCGGGTCCCTCAGCTGCTGGCGAGTCTCCATGCTAGAATGCGGCGGCCAGGCGGGGTGGCTGTGGAAAGGTAACGATGTCTACTTCAGCGGTCGCCAACCCTTCGGACCTCGCGGACCACCAGTGGCCATTTGTCATTGGCCTCCGAGGTAAACTGGCATGAGAACCCTGCCCTTAAGGGCCACTCTGTGCCAGATGGTGGCTGGCCATCCTACTTAGAGCTCGTTCTTGGGGAGACTCACTGTGAGGAAAACAAAACAGAGCCAATTACTCAGTAACTCACAAGCCACGGGAGCAGACAGAGGCACACTGAGCCCAAGGGATGTTCTCTGGACTGACTATTTGCGGCCACTTTCCTCGGGCTACTCTATTTCCAGCTGTCTTCTGAAGTCACTTTCTGTGTGTGCAGGCTTACCTATGCATCCTTACGATAAGCCCCCATCAGCTGAAGTTAGCAGGATAGGCCTCTATGACAGCAGACACTGCTTTCCAGTGACTTCCAGGAGAGCGCCTTAAACCATTCTTTACGTGGAGCCTTCTCTTCCACACAAGATAATAGAGGGATTGAATGAAATTCATTGTAAAATGCATGGTGGATTCGTTTGTTTATTGTTTGACTAAAAATCATCACAGCTTAGGATGGAAGAACATAACAGTTTAAATTACAAGAAATCACACCGAAACCACTTAACATCACATTTTTTTAATGGGAGCCTACGCTGAGTGTCACCTCACATAGAACGTCAAAAATCCAGCTCCCAGCAACTATTCCAGAGGTAACTAATTGGGAAATCTGAGGGGAGGGGGTGGTTATGAGCATGTCTTTTTCAAAGCTCCCTAGTTGATTCAGCTCCAAGCCAGCATTCAGAACCCTGGCACTGAGGGTCTTATTACAGAAAGTGTGGTCCGGGAACCAGCAGTAGCGGCATCACCTGCAGCTTGTTAGAAATGCAGAACCTCAGGCTCCACTCCAAACCTACTCAATCGGGACCTGCATTTCTAGGAGCTCCACGTGACTTGTAGGCCTATTACAGTTCAAAAAGTACTGTTTAGAGGTTCCGTTGCTACAGAAACGTGAGCAATTCCAAACCATCTTATAAAGTTGAAATGTTCTATGAAAAAGAAACAGAAATAGAACAGCACAGGAGATCAAATGTTTGTGATATTAGGCATTTCACATATGCATGGAGTCTGCCAATTTTACCCTCATCTAATTAAGAGTAATATTCAAATGCAAGTCGCAGTATAAAACTTGCAATACCACTCCTTATTCCAACTGAATTCCACTCACAAACCACACCCTCCACTGAGTTATACCTGAGCTAACACAAATCTACCTTTTAATCTCCAGATAGCTTTAGCAGTATGTGCTAGTATGTTGAGGGGGAGTTCTTGTGAGGAAATAAACACGGGGTGTTGGGATAAGACAAGAAGGGATCATTTACGTGAGTGGCCTCCTGCTAGGGGGGTGGGGGGCTGCCCTTTTTTTGTGTGAACACATGACTATTGGAAATGGCGATATTTATCGCCAGAAAAACTAATTATCGATATGCTGTGCCAACACTTTTTTCTGTGCCCCTTGTTCTTGGCCACCTCTCAGAGAAAAAGCATTTAGCTATCCTCCAGTAAAGCGATTCCTTGATTAATGTACCTTCAGGAAACAGTGCTCCGGTACAATGGAGGCAGCCATATTGCAAAAAAAAAAAATGAACTCTGAATCCTAAGCAGCAGCCCTGGCATGCATTATAGGGCTCATCAGCAACTGCAGTTGTTACTCTGCTCTTATGCATCAGAGCAGGGACAAAATCACCTTCCTTCACAGCTTCTATTTATTCATTCCCTGAGAAGTATCCAAACCTGGCACTAGGCAAAATCACAAAAACAGAAACTGTTTTCACATTCTATAGGGTTCCTTTTCAGTACATCACCTATGATACCTTGAGGTTTACAAGCATGTTCCCCATAATGAAATTGTAGGAGTAGTTAGAGAATAATTCCTATTCAAAAGATGCAAATAAAGGGAGGGGGCTCTGAGTGGTTTGTCCAAGGTCATCTATAATAATTAAAGGGAGTATGCTAATTAGACCAGACGTCCTTCTGGGCGAAGCCCGGGTCCTGGGTGCCTGAGGGAAGCTGGTGCAGGCAGCCAGGGGAAGGAAGGCCTACTCTTTCACAAATTTTCGAATTTTCGTGCATCAGGCCTCTAGTATTATAATAAAATACAAAAGAACAATAAGAATCTAGGTATCCTAAGGGAACCTCATGTTAACAAAATGAATTACAGCCTTGTGGTAAGGAGAGAGAAACAAGATGATCAAGTTAGAATTTGTATCAGTTAAGATAATTTTGTCATGTATTCAGGGACTAGTTCTAGAGACCTACGGTAACAGTGGTTTAAACAAGACAAGAGGGTTTTTTTGTTTGTTTTTCTCAGATAAAGGAGGAGGCATGCGATCAGAATCTCAGATGATGACTGTATTGTTGGGAACTGAGATTCCATCTACTTTTCTGCTCCATTATTCTCCGTGCATGGATTCCATCCTCAAGATAAGCTCACGGCCCATAATGGCTGCTGTGAGTTACACATCCTTGTCTCTGGTAGAAGGGGGAAGGAATATGATAAAGGTAAAAGGATATTCTGTGCAGTTGAGTCCTCTTTAAAGAGCTTTCCTAGAAATCCCACCCAATAATTTTTACTTGTATCTCCTTAGCAGGCTGGCAGAAGTAGTTTTGTAGGTTGACAAACTGCTATAGTCAGCAATACAGGATTCCATTGACTCAGGAAGACGAAGGGAATGAATACTAGGTAGGCAACTAGGAGTCTCTGCCACAGAATCCTATTGTGTCACTTGCTAGCTGTGTGACCCCAGATTATTTACCCCCTCCAGGTCTCATGTTCCTCATCTGTAAAATGAAGGAAATGATCACATTTAGTATGGAGACTAAATGAGAAAAATACATGTAAAAATTAGAATACTACCTGGCACCCAGTACATAATACATATTAACTCATGATTATTTGATTATCCTAGTCTAGTGCTTTTCCAGATTCTTCTCCTGTTCCAACTTCCTTTCTAGTTCCAAATTTGGAAAATAATTTATATCAGTCCTTTTTGTACCTGCTGAAACTTTAGTGTGAATGAGTTTTAGTCATAGATGATATACATGTGAAAAATTATGTAAACGGAGCCACTTCAAAACGGAGTTGGAGCTGCCTTTCCAGAGGAACTGCCTTGCACGTCTTACTCCTCAAACCTTTGGAATGTTTAATCTGGGCAAAAGAACCTTTAGACTGGGCCAAAGCAATATTGTGTCCCAAAAAAGTGCTTGCAAAGCTAACAGGAAAGCAGACATTCTGACTACCAAACTAAAAATTAAAGACATTCTTTAGAATTAACACCATGTATAGCTAAAGAATAACTTCATTTATTTACATCTATAGAAATTCCTTCCTTCTAGTCATGTAATTATCCCCCCTTCCCTTTCTCATAAAATCCCTTGCCTTCACTTCATAATCAAAACACTTTTTGGGTTTTTGCCTGAATCAGTGCTTCACAAATAGCTATTTTGGGGAGACCTCAAATAAATACTATTGCCTCTCAACTTTGGCCTTTTATCCTTAGGCTAACAACATAAATAAGTGCTAATCTATAATAATAATTAAGCGTAATATGCTAATTAGACTGGACATCCTTCTGGACGTCCTTCCGGATGAAGCCAGGGCTGCAGCTGCAGGATGAAGGCAGCCGCTTGGCCCATGGCTGTGAGGGACAGATCCAGGCAGCCGCAGCGGCTGCGAAGGTCTACTCTTGCACAAATTTCGTGCATCAGGCCTCTAGTAACTTTATAGGTATTTACTGTGTGCTTAATCGTGTCCTAAGGGTAATACATATACTAACTCATTTAATCTATAAACCCTTCATAACAGGTTTTATTAATATCACTAGAGGCCCGCTGCACAAAATTCGTGCACTGGGGGTGGGGGGGTGATGTCCCTCAGCCCAGCCTGCACCCTCTCCAATCTGGGACCCCTCAGGGGATGTCTGACTGCTGGTTTAGGCCCTCTCACAATACAGGACTGCTGGCTCCCAACCGCTCACCTGCCTGCCTGATCGATGCCTAACTGCTTCCCTGCTGGCCTGATTGCCCCAACTGCCCTCCCCTGCCGGCTCGATCACTCCTAACTGCCCTCCCCTGCTGGCCTGGTTGCCCCCAACTGCCCTCCCCTGCTGGCCCAGTCCCCCCCCAACTGCCCTCCCCTGCAGGCCTGGTCCCCCCCAACTGCCCTCCCTTGCAGGCCTGGTCACCCCCAACTGCCCTCCCCTGCCAGCATGGTCGCCCCTAACTGCCCTCCCCTGCTGACCTGATTGCCCACAACTGCCCTCCCCTGCTGGCCATTTTGTGCGAGGGTGTGACGGTCAATTTGCACATTACCTCTTTATTATATAGGATTGTTTTACAAATAATGAATGGAAGCAGAGAAGATAGTAAGAGGTGATCCAAGAAAAGAACCAAGACAATCTGGTTCTCTTATGCTAAACTCCAGTTGATAGTCACCATGGACTACTTTTTATACTTATTTACCTTCTTTAAAGTGTATTAGTCTTACCTTCCCTAATTCCCTGTTTTATATATCTCTTTGTATTCCTTGTATGTAGAAAATACATTTTGCATATATTATATTGATGGGGATAAAAGAACTCAGTGAATGCAGGATTTTTAATGTGTAAAACAATGTGTAAATCTATCTATATATATAAAAGCCAAGTGACCAGAACGACCAAAACGACTGGTCGCTATGATGCACACTGCGGTGGCCAACCAGCCTATCGGGGCCCCAATCAGCTCCCCCCACCTCCCATAGCCCCTTCCCCCAGCTGGCCATGTCCCTGATCGGCCCCCCCACCCTGATCAGGGGCGGGGCCGGCAGCCAACCTCCCGCGTCCCCCTTGCCCCCACTGGCCTGGCCCCAATCAATCTCCATCAGGGCAGGCAGCCAGACCCCACCCATAAACAAATTTGTGCACCAGGCCTCTAGTATATCTATAATTTCCATGGGACTTATAATAATTTTGTCAAAATAAATTGGACAACTTTGAAATTCTAATAGTAAAAATGGTAAGATGATAACCCAGAAGGATTAATATAGTTTTCAAAACTAACTTATTAGAGCCACAAATTCTCTGAGCCATAGGTTATATAAAGCAACTCAAAGAAACTATAGTTTATGACTTGAAACTCACAATAGAGGTAACTTAGGTGCAGTTATACCTAACTGTGATATTTTAGATTAAGTATTCAACATTTCTGAGTCTCAATTTACTCACCTCTAACACGGGAATAAATAATAAAATCTATCCTCTTTCCTCTCAGTGTCTTTAAGAATCAAGTTAAATGAGGCTGCGAAAGTCTTTCCCAAGCAGGAAAAAACACACAGATGCTAAGTATTTCTAAATATATAACAAGGAACATGCATGTATAAACGTGTGAAGCATTAATATCAATGGACTATTATTAACAGCCAGCGGGATAGTTTGGAAAAACATGAACTTTTAGGTTGGAAAGACCTGGATTCAAGTTCTCATCCTGCCATTTACTAGCTGAGGGACCTTGGGGATGTTGCTTAAACATATTTCTGAGCCTCAGTCTTTTCAATTATAAAATGGGGAAAAAATAATACCTACCTAACAGGGTAGAACATGTAAGAAGCACCTGGTTCATGGTAAACACAACAAATTTTATTCTGTGCCCTTATACTGACAATATTAGTTATTTTACTCAAGACACATCAGAGAAGTTACATCAGTCCTTCCAGAGTTTATACATTAAGACATCAACATATAGAAAGCCTACATTTATTTAGTTTTTATTAAACTCTATTAAATGCCTACCACTCTTCCAGGTGATTAGGAGAGGATCTAGAACTTTATATTCCCTGCCCTGTAGATCAGTCAGAGGTTCTCAGATCCGGTTGACAGTCTGATGAAAGCTACATCGCCTCTCTCCAGAGAAAGTTACAAAACTTGTAGGAGACAATACAAGAGATATAGGAGAATATCTTCATGACCCAGGGGTAGGGAAAGCATTATAAAGGGAGAGTGCAGAGAGGAGGAACACTCTAAAGAAAAAGATTCACAAATACACCTACATTAAAATTAAGAATTTCTATATCAAAGAGACCATAAAGAAAATTTCAGGAATAAGCCACAGAGTGGGAAATATTTACTAGTACAATACATACAATTAAAAAAAAAAAAGTGAGATTCCTGTGTAAAGAACTTCAACAATATTAAAACATGTTTATATAATGAAAATAAACTACAGCTGCATGTAATAAAATGGGTAAATCTTACAAACTTAATATTGAGTGAAAAAAGCATGACACTAAAGAATAGGTACAGGATGATTCCACTCACGAACTTGGAAAATGGATAAAATGAAATAATATTGTATAGGGATGCATATGTTATGCATATGCATATAAGGTAAAACAGTACAGAAGAACAAGGGAATAATTATCACAAAAGTCAAAAAAGTTGAGTGACAGGGATCAGAGTCTGCTTCTAGATTGCTCGCAATATTCTTTCTTGACTTGAACACAGGTTACAAGGGTTTTACAGGCACACTGTTTTATTGAGTTTCATTTACTTTATTGTGCTTCACAGATGTTGCATTGGAGGGAAGGGAAGACCCTCCACCAGCAAAAAGATACGACTCACTTTATTGCGGTGGTGGTAGAACCAAACCTGCAATATCTCTGAGGTATCCCTATCTTTTATAATTTGTAAGTTTTATATGTTATTCTGAATGTACACTGCAAAAATAAACAAATACACTTCCACCACCACACCTAAAGCTAGCAGGGAGAGAAGGAGTTCAGACTCCTTCAAGCCCCTGAACACCAAATTTATGGTGTCAAGCTACATGAGATCAAAGAAAAAAGAAAATCTTTAGAATGTAAAGTGGTGGGGGAAGAAGGGAGTGATGAGAATAGGGAAAGTCCAAGACTGGAAAGGGATCTTTAAGCCTCTGGGTCAGTTCATACTCTCACTTGGAGAGAGAACTTGCAGCCCAGACATGAGGAACAGATGCCCAAGCTTGGTAAGGAATGCGATGGTGTCTGAAAAACATAGTAACTAGTGCGGGGATGGAGCAGCACATCTTGTAAAGAAACGTAATCTATTAAATAATGTCTCCCCAAAGAAAGAAGACCAGTAAGCTGAACCTTCTCCCCACTCCTTAATATCTCCTCCCTTCACCCTTAAATGGTGAAAAACCACAAACAACAGTTTCTGAGTGAAAAAGTATACCGTGTCATGTCTCAGCAAAATACTATCACAGAACTTAGAAAGGCCTCTGTCAGCCTTGGGAAATTAAGGAACTGGTAAAAACAAGTTACAAAAACGCCACTTCCACTAGCCTTGGAATAAGTACACATACGGCGACTGAATGATAAGCCTACACCTGGATTATAGTCTGACCTCCAGTATCGACAGCTCTTCACAGGACAGTCCCTCCTTAGAGAGAGTGAAGCTTTTTGCTGAATAGGACTCCAAGGGAGCCCGCACTGTTCAATGGAAGTACACCTTTGTAAATGTTTTAATTGTATCCCTGCAAGAAATATTTACTTATTTTCCATTATTTCATGAGGTCTGGATTTATACTGAACAAAACTATCATTTTCCAAACGGATGGTGTCAATTGGTTATTTTGATTTTTAAAAAGTCCTAGTAAGGGGCATACGGAATTATTTTTAAGTTTCCAAGGGCTTGAAGTTGACCATTTCCTCATACTACACTCAAATTCTTTCTTTCATTCTATTTTCTACCTGCCTGTTTGTTCCCTCACAGACCCATAACTTCTCTTAATTTCTCCACGACTTGCGAAAGAGGCTTTAGTGAATGTTTTCATCTCCACCTTTCTCACTTGTTTAGCTCCCTTTTGTAGTCAATTCCCTAGGTTGGTTCTCTCTTTTTAGATAACTGGCTTATCCAGTTGGAACCAAAGGCCAAAGAATTCCCTCTCTATTATGTCTGATGGAAAAGCTTCCGGGGAAGAGAGAAGGGGTGTGGATCTGTACTTAGTCACTCTTACACTTCTGCGGCAAACTATTGACCCGTGCCGCCTTTGTGCACCCAAAAGAAGTAATTTTAGGCCCAGAAATGATTCTCAGTCCAAATGGGTCGCCTTTTGGAATGCTATATTCTGCAGCACTCACAAAATAACTCTAAAGCCAGCCCTGCACAAAACTGGTGCGCTCCGAAGGAGCTGGGGGCAGGGAGGAGAGTCGCAGGTCCGAAGTTCAGAGACACTGAAACCAGACTAGACAACTAGCGCGCGGGTCGACCTGGTGGCGGCAGCCCAGGCAAAACTGTCCGGAGGGGGCGTCCCCCACGGGTCTCTGACTCATCCAGAGATAAGTCATCACCTGGGCCACCAGGTCCAAGGCACCAGCTCCTGGATTTAGTGTGCGCATGGAAAATTTGTAGTTTTGGCTCCTGGGCCCTAGCAGGTAGAGAGAGACCCGTGTGGTTTCCCTCGGGCTCCGCCCCGAAAGTGAGGATGAGGATGGAAAAGCCATTCTCCCTCTCTCATCTCCAAGAGGTGCGGGTCCCCTCCTGGCGGGTGAGCTAGTGAGGGAGCCGCCGCCTTCTAGGGCAGGACCTGAGCGGCCCCAGGGTGTCCAGCCCTCGGTCCTGCTCCCCCCATCCCCCCGCCCCTTGTGTCCCTTCCCCACCCCCCACCCCCCGCCTCGTGCTCCTCACGCCCCTCACCTGCAGCCGAGTGGCCCGAGAGCGCCCGGCCCCGGGCGCGGCGCCCCAGCTCTTCCTCCTCGTCCTCCCACCGCCGGCCCTCAGCCATGGGCGAGGCGAGGCGCAAGGCGCAGCTGCGGGACGATGGACGAGCCCCGAGGGCCCCCGCGCCAGCTCCCTCGGGGCCGGGAGGAAGGCCCCGGGGAAGAAGTGGCAGCGCCTGGGGCTGCGGAATCGGCTGCCTCCGCGGCCTCCACCTGCAGCTGGCGGGGCAGCGGCGGGGCACCCGCGCGATCCCGGTTCCCCGCCTCCTTCCAGCAGCGCACCCGGCCTCTTTCTCCCAGCTTTCGCTCTCCCACTCTCTTCCCCCTTCCTCTTTCCCTTCTCCGCCCCTCGGACTTGGAGCCAGGGACCGGGGCGGGTTCGGGCTGGGCCTCGCCTCCTCGGGGAGGGGTCACCCGCCACTGAGGACGCCCCACAGCCACACACCCTGGAACCACCTGCTTGCTGGACCCAAACAAACGCGTACAGAATCAATAAACAGGGGTGGGGGGAGGTGGCCTGGCCTCTTCCTGACCTTTCACAGTATTCCGGTGTCAACAGGAAACCCATTTGCTTGACACTTAAACAAAAGGAGGAGGAGGAACCTGCCCCTAGCGGGACTAGGAAAGATGGGACAGCCGGGAGCCGCAGAACTTGGGAACAAACTAGCTGAGAGATTGGCTGAGACTGCGTAATTTTTTTTTCTTTCCCTCTCTTTTCGCCCTTAAAAATCGAGCCTCATTGGTAATGGTCCAGTTCTTGAACTGAGTGGTAGGTTGACTGGTGCTCATTGTACCACCATCCATTATCCGGTATGCATGAGTTACATTATTCGTATGTATTAAAATATTATTAATAAAAACATTTTATTTAAAAAAAAAAATCGAGCCTCGCCAGAGCACAGAGGACTTTTAGGGCAGTGAGTCTACTCTGTATGATAGTATAATGGTGGGTGCATATTATTATACATTTGTCCTAACCCATAGAATGTACAAGGTCAAGAGTAAATAAACCCCAATGTTAACGGAAAACTTTGGGTGTTGATATAGGTTCCTCGATTGTAGAATGGACCACTCTGTGGGGAATGTGGATAATGGGTGAGACTGTGCATGTGTGGGGCAGGGGTTATATGGGAAATCTCAGACTTTTCAGCTCAGTTTTGCTGTGAACCTAAAACTGTTCTAAACTATGAAGTCTATATTTCAAATATTTTAAATTAAAAAATGTATTCTAAAAAAATGGTTACAATCCCTATAAGAAAATGTACTTCAGAGCCCTGAACCTGATTATGTGTAGAGAGGCCATTTGGAGAAGTGGCAGGAGCACTGGCTCTGGAGTCAGAAACTGGAATTTGAAGCACTTAGCGGTGAGATCTACCCCTGTGAAAGCTTTTTCATGCTTAAGGACATTGCAAGAAAGTTGTTGTGTACCTATTCTCAATAGCACATATCTTAGGCTCAGCACTTGCACACACAGAGAGGCAGATTCTGGGAAGATACCCAAGTAGCAGACAGGAACACTGCCCAGACATGAACCCATATGAAAGTCGCCGGGGGCAGAACAGGCCCTTATTTTCAGCCTCTTGCTCTATTTCTGAGAGACTGTGAGAGCTTCCAATTGTTCAACATGTAAGAGAGGAAAAGAGAGGGGAAAGGGGGTCACTGAAAATAGAATTGCCTGCCATACCTGAGTGGTGTTTCTTTGCCTTTTCATTAGTGGTGGTTGCGGCCTGAGAAAAATCTTTCTGCTTTTAGGCAGATAAGAGCCACAATTGATTTTGTGGAATTGAGGTCAAATCCACAAGAGAAAACTTTATTAACTGATAAGCAGTTAAATGAGTAGACATCTGGAGAACTTGAAATTAAAATGGGGGGGGGGGGAAGGTTCTAGACCTTTAGGGTTATTTTAAGTGTGTGGGTTCACTATTAAGTGAAAGCATATTTGTTACTTAACCTTCAAGGAAAATGAATCATTCTGAGGTCCCTACAGCAGCAGAGCGTCACAAAGCTGTTGGGGTCAGTCTACTATTTTTCAGATTCTTAGCTTGAAAAGGGTTCAAGTGTTCTGATTCTCCCACACAATCAGAGCTTTAGGGACCCACACCGTTATTTTGGGGTGCATGCTCAAGCCCACTGTACATTCAGCAAACACTTATGGTCACCACTGTGTGACAAATGCCACACTAAGTGCTGTGGGGGTGCTAGAGGCATCTCTCACCAACACCAGAGAAGTGTTACCATTACCCAACAGTCCCCTGAGTCAGTGGGAGAGGAACTGTTCCCAACCTTAATCCTTTTCTTCTTAAATAAATGAATTTTTAAGAGAGACCTTGACTGTGTTGTGAAAAGCCAATTTATTAAAGCAATTAAAGCACGCACCTTTATTGAAAAAGCAAAGCAAGCAAACAACTATACTGTACATCTGGCTTATGAAGTGCAGACAGGTTCTCAGCTAATCTGAAGAGCTAGTTGGGTGGGGGTCTATAAGTTTCAAAATTCCTTTGCTGAATATTTTACTACAGATCCATTCTCAAGGTGCCCATTTTTTCTTTGTTTTGGCCTCGTCAGAATTCATGAGAAGCGCTTGGCAACTTTGTCTTGCCAGACCTCGAGACTGCTGGCTTCTCTGCTTTAGGGAGAAAGCGGCCCTTTTCCCCTTTCCCCTTTCCCTCTCCCTCATTGCATTCTCATTAGGGAGGTTTTTAACTATTTGCTCTTAAGTGTCCTTGGCTGGGGAAGATAATATTAGTTTCAAGCTGGCTGTCGATTGCCCTCACTGTTTGGCCTTGTTTTAACTTTCCTGTCTCAGTTTCCCTATTCCTGGAATCCTGTAACAAGGGGAGGGCTCAAAAGAAGAAATGAATTATTTCCCCTGGGGTCCTATGGTCGGTGCTTTTCACATAGGTTTTTCTCATTTTAAGTGAACAAATATGTTTCCAATCCTCCAGTGATGGAGGAAGATCTATGCAGTTTACTACAAAAGTAAGGGCTAGAACTATAAAGCTCTTCAAAGAAAACATTAAATCTTTGTGACCTTGGGTTAGGCAATAGTTTCCTAGGGTGACATCAAAATGTGTAAGTGACAAAAGAAGAAATAAATTGGAACTCGCCAAAAATTATAAATGTATGCCTCAAAGGACATCATTAAGAAAGTAAAAAGACAGCCCTCAGAATATGAAAAAATACTTGAAATCATATATTTGATAAGGTATATAGAATATATAAAGAGTTATATGTACAACTAAACAATTTTTTAATTAGCCCAATTTAAAACTGGACATTCTCTAAAGAAGATATACAAAGGCCAATAGAACATGAAAAGATCTTCAATATCATTAGGGAAATGTAAATCTAAACCCCAGTGAGATACCACTTCACACTAAATAGATGGATAAAATAAAATGGAGAAATTTCAGTCTTCATACATGACTGGAGGGAAGGTAAAACAGTGCAGCCACTTTGGAAAATAGTTTGCAGTTCTCAAAAAGTTAAATTTAAATTTACCATATAATGTAGCAATTCTACTCAGAGGTATATACCCAAGAGAAATGAAAATGTGTCCACACAAAAACTTGTATGTGCATGCTCACAGTGACATTCATCATAGCCCAAAAGTGGACACAACCAATTGTTGAATGGATAAACAAATAGTGGCATATCCATACAGTGGAATATTATTTAGCCATAAAAAGGAATGAAGCACTGACATGTGCTACAACATAGGTGAACCTTGAGAACATTATCTGGCTAAGTTAAAGAAGCCAGAGACAAAAGACTATGCTGAAGTGTGATTCTATTTCTATGAAACGTCCAGAATAGGTTAATCCATAAAGACAGAAAGTAGTTTAGGGGTTGCTGGGTGCAGAGGATAATGGGGAGCTATAGCTAATAGGTACAGAATTTCTTTTTCTTTTTTTCAAGGATTTCTTTTTGAGGTGATAAACACTATAAAATCAGAGTTGTACAACTCTGAATGTACTAAAGGATGAATTTTATGGTATGTAAATTATATGTCAATAGAGCTGTTATTTAGTGGGGAGAGAAGTATAACCTACTCACTATGAAGCAAGAAAACAAAGATTAAGGAGAGGACTGCACTCTGAAGTCATTATATTTAAGTAGAGAAACCAGATAGGGATTACAAGCAATGACAATTTAATCATATGAAAGAAAATCAAAGGTGTGGCTGACTAGCAACCAAATAAACATGCCAAGCATCTTACCCATCCTGGTGACACAACAAGAGCCAAACCCACAGAAGGAAAGTGTTAAACTTGGAATGCAAACTTACAGACTAAGGGTAGAACAAGACTCTCCTTCAAAGGTTGAAGGTACTAAGAAAAAAAAAAATTCTAAGAAATACTGAAAAACAACCCAATGACAAAGGAATACTTCTCACTTTGGATGTATAACTTGAAACAAAATAGGTACAAATAGAACACATGAAAAATAAGAATATACTATTCAAATACATATTTAGTACAGGGCTTGGCAAATAGAAGCCACAATAAATATTTGTTTAATGACTGAATGAATATACTTACATATTTTTTCTGCTGAATCACCAGAAGGCCTGAGCCTCAAGTTAGTTAACTTAAATAAAAATTAACTATCTGGAATTTAAAATTTACAACTGGGAGAACCAAGATGGCGGCATAGGTTAACGCCGGAGTTTGCTGCTTTGAACAACTACTTCAAAAGTGAAACCAAAAAACGGAAGGGACATCACCCAGAACCACAGGAACGCTGGCTGAGTGGAAGTCCTACAACTAGGAGGAAAGAGAAACGCATACGGACACTCAGAGGAGGCGCAGTGCTGAAGTCAAATTCTGAGGTGCGGAGTGCGCGGAGCGGGCTGGCGGCGGAGGGCGCGGTTGGCGTTTTCAATCGGGAGGGAGTCGCAGACTCTGAGCTCCAGATCCGGGCGAGTCTTTAGCGACCCAGACTCAAACGGGAGAAGCGGGACTGTCTGGCTTCAGTCAGAGCGAGTGTAGCTTTCTCTCTGAGCTTTGCAGCCGGGGCTGGGACTCAGAGAGGCAGAGCCCCTGGGGACAGGACTGAGAGCCGCCATAACTGCTCTCTCCGGCCCACCCTGTTGATCCTGTGCGACCCGCCCCGCCCAAGCCCTGCACACAGGCATTTGCCGGATAGCCTCAGGCAAAGGCTAGATTAGCACCTCCCTAGAGGACAGAAGTTCTCTCACTGCTGACACAGCTGATTCTCATAGCCACTTGGCCTGGAGGTCAAACCCTCCCTGGAATTAGCTACAACAATCAAGATTTAACTATAAGACTGCGAACAAAGACCACTAGGGGGTGCACCAAGGAAGCATAACAAAATGCGGAGACAAAGAAACAGGACAAAATTGTCAATGGAAGATATAGAGTTCAGAACCACACTTTTAAGGTCTCTCAAGAACTGTTTAGAAGCCGCCGATAAACTTAATGAGATCTACAAGAAAACTAATGAGACCCTCGATCTTATATTGGGGAACCAACTAGAAATTAAGCATACACGGACTGAAATAACGAATATTATACAGACTCCCGACAGCAGACCAGAGGAGCACAAGAATCAAGTCAATGATTTGAAATTCGAGGAAGCAAAAAACACCCAACCGGAAAAGCAAAATGAAAAAAGAATCCAAAAATGCGAGGATAGTGTAAGGAGCCTCTGGGACAGCTTCAAGCGTACCAACATCAGAATTATAGGGGTGCCAGAAGATGAGAGAGAGCAAGATATTGAAAACCTATTTGAAGAAATAATGACAGAAAACTTCCCCCACCTGGTGAAAGAAATGGACTTACAGGTCCAAGAAGCGCAGAGAACCCCAAACAAAAGGAATCCAAAGAGGACCACACCAAGACACATCATAATTAAAATGCCAAGAGCAAAAGATAAAGAGAGAATCTTAAAAACAGCAAGAGAAAGAAACTCAGTTACCTACAAGGGAATACCCATACGACTGTCAGCTGATTTCTCAACAGAAACTTTGCAGGCCAGATGGGAGTGGCAAGAAATATTCAAAGTGATGAATACCAAGAACCTACAACCAAGATTACTTTATCCAGCAAAGCTATCATTCAGAATTGAAGGTCAGATAAAGAGCTTCACAGATAAGGAAAAGCTAAAGGAGTTCATCACCACCAAACCAGGATTATATGAAATGCTGAAAGGTATCCTTTAAGAAGAGGAAGAGGAAGAAAAAGGTAAAGATACAAATTATGAACAACAAATATGCATCTATCAACAAGTGAATCTAAGAATCAAGTAAATAAATAATCTGATGAACAGAATGAACTTGTGATTATAATAGAATCAGGGACATAGAAAGGGAATGGACTGACTATTCTTGGGGGGGAAAGGGGTGTGGGAGATGCGGGAAGAGACTGGACAAAAATCGTGCACCTATGGATGAGGACAGTGGGTGGGGAGTGAGGGCGGAGGGTGGGGCGGGAACTGGGAGGAGGGGAGTTATGGGGGGAAAAAAAAGAGGAACAAATGTAATAATCTGAACAATAAAGATTTAATTAAAAAAAAATAAATAAATAAAATAAAATAAAATTTACAACTGAAGACCTTAAACAAGAAAAAGCAAGGATGGACAAGAATATACAGTGGATTTTAAAAGTACAGTATCTTCACCCTAGCCAGTTGCTCAGTGGTTAGAGCATCAGTCCATGGACCGAAGGGTCTCCGGTTCAATTTCTGGTCAAGGGCATGTACCTTGGTGGCAGACTCAATCCCTAGCCCTGGTCAGAGCACATGCAGGAGGCAACCAATTGATGTGTGTCTCTCACATTGATGTTACTCTCTCTCTCCCTCTCTCTCCTTCTCTCTCTCTCTCTCTCCCCTCCCCTTTCTCCCATCCTCTCTCTCTATAAATCAGTGGAAAAATATCCTCAGGTAAGGATTAAAAAAAAAAAGTACAGTATCTTCAGAGTTTTCTTTCTTATACTAAATGAACCAAATATGACAGAATTTTAAGATTTATTAAAGTAGGATATTTCATTCATGAGTGATTATTATCTTATTCTCCATATTTTCTGTATGCTTTTAAATTTTCATTAATTTCATTAAGCAAAAAACTGTTGTAGACTTTATAGTACAGTTTCTGTTTGCTTCTTGCACTTCCCTCTAGGGAGGTCTCCCTGTGGTAGATGGCTTGCAAAAATGTCCCCATTATCTCTTCATCTGCCTATACACTTTATAATGTGACTTTGTATCTCCTCTAACAAGAGGTCGTTTCCTACACCATGAACTTGGACTGGCTTAGAGATTTGCTTTGACCAATAAATAGAGTATGGCAGAACTGACAGCGTGTGAATTCCAAGTCTAGACCACACGAGGCCCTGCTTGTTCTTTTGGAAGCCTTCTACTACCATGTGAATGAACCAAGGTGAGAGAACGAGACAGTATGTGAAGGAAAGACCAGTTGTCCAAGTCGAGGCCAGTCAACCCTCAAACAGGTGAAGAACCCAGTAGAGATCAGTAGAGCTGCTTATCTGACCAAGAGCTGACCACAGACACATAAGTGACCTAAGAACCAAACTGCTGTCCAACTGGCCTGAAAACTCATAAGCAGTTTTATGTCACTGAAGTTCTGTGGTTGTTTGTTACACAGCATGTGCTGGCTTGAGATCTCTGGTTATGTCACTGAAACATTTATTAGAGAGGAACAGCTGTGAAAGGAACAGGAGAGATAGAAATATTGGTCAAAAGAAATTGTTCATACCACTATGCAGACCTGACAAAGCCTGTGCCAGTCCAGTAGTATGAATGGCTAGGCTTTTTAAAATATATATATTTTTATTGATTTCAGAGAGGAAGGGAGAGGGAGAGAGAGATAGAAACATGAATGATGAGAGAGAATCATGGGGATAGAGCCCGCAACCTGGGCATATGCCCTGACGGGGCAAACCATGACCTCCAGGTTCAATGGTCAATGCTCAACCAATGAGCTATGCCGGCTGGGCTAAATGGCTAGGCTTTTTTTTTTTGCTTTGTATTAAACAAAGGAATTTATTTTCTTTGTATTAAAAGAGAAATTCCTGAAATAGCAATATACTATAATGCCATTAAAATCCAACCTGATGAATTTTTGTTTTGGCTCTTAAATTCTATCCAAGAATATTAATTTTCTTTTTTTCCTGCAAAGTAGGTGGGTCACCCTAGGGGCAACCTTTGCCCGCTTAAAAATTCGTCTCACATTAACAGTGAGGATTTTGGCATCACCCTGAATCATTATTTTCCTTAGTCATAAGTTTAAGGCATGAGAATATTAATTGTCTTACTGTATTGTTTCCAGGCTGCTTGAAAGCTGCGGCAGACACCTAGGGAGATACCGACTAGAGGCTATTTGCTTACTGTATTCTTTGTACCTGAGCACCAAGAGCTTTCTTGAAGGGTGTGGCACATCTCTGTGTTAACCATAGTCCAATCCTTGCATTATGCAAAACCATTTCTCCATACATTTCAAGGGGGTAGCTCAGGTTAACCTCCACCACTGCAGTTGGGTCTCAGAGCCTCCACTAGTACGCCTAGCCTCCCTTCTCCACTACCCAATCTAAGCCCCTCTTGCCTTCAGCTACCACCTCTGCTGGTCTTGGTGGCTTACCTGGTAATATGGCCCAAACTTTCATTATTGAGGTGCCTAGTAATCATCTCCTTCTCAGGCTGGGCTTCTTCACTTGTCTGTTCACAGATACAATTGCTCAAAGGAGAACCAAGAACCAAAAAGCACCTAAATGGGTCATCTGACTTCCACACATATGCCTCTCCCATTCCCATTCTATAAAATCAGCCTTACCGGCTGTTGCTGATCAGAGTTAATTATCCATGCCTTCTCACCTGCAGGTCCCTGGCCACAATGAACTCAAAGTGTGCAGGTGGCGGCCATCTTTTGTAACTCAGTTGGGCCCTTGCTGTGTCTGGTGAGAGCATGCTCCTGCTGACAACCAGAACCTCTAACCCTGTGGAGCCCAGGAGGCCTAACTCAGTAGGTCACTGGGAGCGATGGTTAGTGGGCCACTCCTGCTTCCACCCCCTTGTTTCCAGATCCACCTATTCTCCTGAATGGAGACCTAGCACCATAAAAAGGAAGTTCTCAAATATAATGTACTAGTATATACTGCATTCTGGAGGATTGAGCCCCATTTTCACAGAGTATTGCCTCCAACTTTGCACCTCAGCTGTCTTCCTTCAGCAGGAAAAAGAAAAGAAAAGAAAAGAAAAAAAACTAGGAGTAAGAAGAATAGTATATAATAGCTTTTTAAAAATAAGCACTATTTCATCCATCAAAAACAAATCCAAATCTCTCAATGTCACATTCATGGAACAAGTGATTATTATTAGTCCCTCTGTTCAAATAAAAATGGAACCTATATTGCAAAACCAAGACCAGGGCTCTCAGGAGCTGTAGCTTCAGGTTCACAATATAATAAAATATAGGAAAGTGTCAAAAACGAGAGTTCATTTTCTGACAGAAGAACATTTTTATTTTAACTCTTGACACATCTAAAAAAGAAAAATTTTAGTGGTTTATATACTGGGACCTAAAGCCTCTATTGTTCTTTGGGCAGGTCAAAAAAAATTTTTTTTAATCCTCACCTGAGGATATTTTAGCCATTGATCTTTTTAGAGAAAGTGGGAGGGAGGGGGGAGGAAGGGAGAGAGAGGAAGAGAGAGAGAAACATTGATGTGAGAGAAACACATCAATTGGTTGCTACCCGTTTAAGCTCTAACCAGGCCAGGGATCAAACCTGCAACCAAGTGGGACTCAAACTTGAGACCCTTCGGTCTGATGCTCTAACCACTGAGAAAAACTGGCCAAGGCTGGCCAGGTCAAGTTTTAATCCCTTTCCTTTGCCACTATTTCTTTCTCCTTTTTTCCTGTCCACATCTTTACAAAATTTTCTCCTTTCCCTCCTCTTTCCTTCTTTTCTTCCAGTTTTTCTATATCCTTTTCACCTTTCTCTCTGGTTTTCTTAACTGCAGTGTGCCTGAGTTTCTGCATCTGTAAAACAGGGGTAATAATAATAACTATCTCACAAAGGAGTTGTGAAGGTTAAAATGAGTTAATATATCACTTTGTTGGAGCGATCACAACAATTGCTATTGTGGCTTAAACAACAGCAATTTATTGTCTCATAGCTCCGGAAGCGAGAAGCCCAAGATCGCTGTATTAGGAGGATCGTAGTCCTGAAGGCTCTAGAAAGATCTGCTCCAGGACCCTCTCTCCTAACTTCAGACAGTGCTTTGGTTTGTGGCACCATATATATATATAATCCTAGGAATGCTGGGACTGACTTTGCTGGGAGTGCTCTTTCACCAGGCACGGCTTTCCTTTGGACCTCCTTCCCAGCCTTATCATTCCTGTTCCCTGCATGGAAGAGCTGCTTTACAGGACCACCAGCTGGCCACTGAACCCTGACCCTTGGAATGGGCCCTGAGCTGACCCTCCGAAATACCAGTACCAGTGCTTACTCTGGAGCACCATCGGCCTTGCTCCACCAGCAGGCATTCACGACACCTTCCTGGCTCAATTAGACACTCCACTTTCCTTAGGAAGAATTGCCTGGTCCCCCTCCCTTCCCCATTATGCATGCCATTTACAATCTTTCATCCTAGTAATCTATGCCCTGGCTACTGAGTGTGGTCCATGGACTAATGGCATCAGCATTACTCGCACTTGATTAAATACAGAATATCAGCTTCATCCTGACCCACTGAATCAGAATCTGCATTTTAATAAGATCCTTAGGTAATTCACATGCATAAACTTTGAAAAGCACTGCTCTATGCTCTGACAAGCCTAACCCTCTTGAAATATGGTAATAAAGATGCCTAACTTTAACCCTTTGATACAAAATACCGGCTCTTCCACAAAATACCAACTTCTGCGCATGGGCCACGAAGTTTCAATCGCACTGTACGTGCATGCCCGCACGTGGTATTTTGTGGAAGAGCCACACTCAAGGGGCCAAAGAGCCACAGGTGGGTCGCGAGCCGCAGTTTGCCGACCACTGATCTAGGGGAGAAAGCAATGGGTTTTCTATAAAGACTTGGACTTAGTCAGTTTGAATTTCATTCCCTGAAGTTTCTCTTCAAGTTGGTGTTTATTTGCATAACTTGCTATTATGAAATCTTGATTTACTGTGTTTCCCTCTAATTTTACTTTCGGAAGACAAACATTCTTGCTTATCTTTGCTTGTCTAGCATCTCCATAGCAATTGTCAGAACTCTTCCTCAGCAACAAACCCACCACATTGACCTTAGCAAGACCAAAAATGTCTTACACAGAGCTTATTTTGTGCACTCCAAAGGGAATGCTCAGCTTCAGCAGTTCTTAGGGCTAAATATCACGAGAAAATTAGTGGACTAACATTTTATAAACATCAGTAATTGGAGGCCCTTCGAGCCTGGCTGTGACCAGCCTCCATTGCTCACTACTCCCCTCCCCAACCCTCTGTGCTCCAGTCACACTCAACTTGTCACTGTCCCCAAAATACTCTTCTCTTTAATGTCTCTACCTTGGACATGATATTACCTCTGCCAGGACCAATGAGACAGCAAAATGTAGAGATAACATGGGCTTTAGGCAAACCCACGTTCACTTCTTTATTCTGTGATTTTTGAGCAAATAATGAACTGTTCTGAACTGTTTATTGATCAGAAAAGTAAGAGATAGCAATATCTAACAGGTTAGGGCTGTTGTAAGGACTAAGTGAAAATAATAAGTTAGCATTTAATGAGAAGTCAATATGTGGCATTATTGTGCCGGGTGCTTCCACTGTCTGAATTAATTCTTATATCAACAGGATACTTACCCTGTTAGCAGCCCTTTCCATTTTGTGAAATGATGTGTTCTATTTATTTATTATTTAATTTTCTTTTTTGAGATCTTATTTATTTATTTATTTATTTATTTATTTATTTATTTATTTATTTATTTTAGAGAGAGAGAGGAAGGGAGAAGGAAGAGAGAGAAATGTCAATGTGAGAGAGAAACATTGATCAGCTGCCTCCTGCACTCACCCTACAGAGATTGAGCCCACAACCCGCGCATGTACCCTGACCAGGAACTGAACCAGCAGCCTTTCACTGCACGGGACAACACCCAACCAACTGAGCTACATTGGCCATGGCATGATGTGTTGTTGTTGTTTTTTAACATACCTGTTGCATACACTAAATTGTTAGTCTTCAAGGACTAAGCAATTATTTTTTTATTGCTCCTGGAATCAAGCAAGCACCATGCCTGACACAGAGTAGGGGACCAATGATTGTTTATTTAATGGCTTGGTAGTATGGCATTCTTGCTATTTCAGCTGTCTTTGCACTGTGACCTTCCCATTCAATGTCTCAGGTGTTCACCTACTAAAAATAACACCTTGGAGAGTTATTTTGAAGATTAAAAATAACCAGCTGTCACAAAAGCAGGAAAGAAACTTTAATGCATATTGCTGAGTGAAAGATGCCAGTCTGAAAAGGCTACATGCCATAGGATTCTAGCTCTATGATATTCGGGAAAAGGCAAAATTTTGGAGACAGTAGAAACATCATTGGTTTCAAGAAGTTTGAGGGAGGGCGAGAGGATGAATAGATGAAATACAATGGATTTTTAGGGTACTGAAATTATTATGTATGATATAAATGTAACTATTTGTCAAAGCCTAGAGAATGTACAATGTTATACATTTGTCAAAACCCTAATGTAAACTATGAACTTTAGCTAAAAAAAAAAAAGTATCAATATTAGCTTATCAATTGTATCAAACATGCCACGTTAATGCAAGCTGTTAATTATAGGAGAAAATGGATGGTGGCGAGTGAGGGGGTATATGGGAACTCTGTACTTTCTGTTCCATTTTCCTATAAACCTAAAACTGCTCTTAAAAAAACTAAGTTTATTAATTATTTTTAAAATAAAAATAATAATGTGAACATAGTATTTTTCTATATATAATAGACTTTATATGAAGTACATTTAGCAAATATCTATTGAATGCCTACTCCGTACAAAGCACAGTTCTAAGCACTGGAGTTGCATAGATGGAAGGCCTTGCCCCTGTCTTTAAGGGTTTTAAATCTAATGAAAGACTCAGAGAGAGCAGGAGGGGATTTACAATACAATGTGACATGCACAGGCACCTCTAAGCTGGTTTGGGGAGAAGAGGTAGCTAGGGCACGGAAGTCTTACTGGAGGAAATGATGCCTGAACTGAGTCTAAAAATAAGCAAGCATTAACCAGGCAAAGAAGAGAGAGTACGTAAGAATAGTCTTCCAGGCATGATCACAATAGTTGTAGACACGGTATTCAGGAAATTACAAGTAGTTAAATATTGCTACAGACAAGAGGAAAAAGGCTGTTGAGCCGTAGGTGAAGATGGCAAGGTAGGGAGAGGTGAATTAATAAAGAGCCTTTGTATGCCAGGCTAAGGGATCCATTGATGGGGGGACAGGGACCCATGGAAGGATTTTAAGCAGCAGGATGGCCAGGAGAAAGATTGAGTAGACCAGTATTTTGGACTCAGCTCTCTCTCTCATCATGCCCTTCACTCTGTGCAGCATTGCTGCTGTAACTCAGATGGTTTGTTTTTCTGAATAGGGTCTAGATGCTGGCAGCAGGTGAAGATTTGGAATTGGAGATTTTGTCAGGCAAGTGAAGATGACATGGAACATGAAATGGAAGCAGAAAAGATGAATGCTTTCTCAGGCTGCTCACACATTGAGACTGCTTTTCTGCAACACAGACTCTTTCCACTTGAAGCCAAATCTTCTGTCTAGAGGATAAACATTGGTTCCCAGCATACCCAGAATTGGGAGGGGATCTGAGCCTTCAGCATGCCCACATTAATTAATCCCCATTTCTCTCTTCAGCTATGGACAAGAAGTGGATGAACTTCCACTTCTGGTAGGGGAGGTGGGGGGATCACCCAGTGGAAAAGATTTGGGGATAAGTATAGAAGTAGTATGACTTCTCGGGTAGCTCCAACCTCCAACCAGTTCCTTTTTTCACATCCCTAGTACATCTTCACTCCTTATCCAGGGGATTTTGCAACGCCACTCCCTTAACACATGGTTGTCTCAGCTCCACCAAGTCTTTTATCACTGCTGTCTAAACTTCTGTGGCTATTGCTTCTTGTCCCTCTCTCCCATTTTCATGATTTTTAGTGGTTCTGGAGGAAGTCAAATAGATGCATTTGTTCAATCCATCATTTCTACCTGGAACCAACTGTCAAACATTCTAAAACGCTGAGGTTCATTTGTCTCATAAATATTGAGTGCTTACTTTGGTAAGTGCTGAAGGTGAACTATGATTTATGTTCCCACTGTGATGACCGATGCTCTAAGGTGATGCTTTAAAAAGAAAAGGCCCCTTTCTTTGTCCTGAAGTCAGAATTTTATTTTATGGGGGTTGCTCTATGCTGGGGTTACTTGGGCAGCTTTATAACTGATCCTGATTTGAAACTACATCTAGAAGCCTTGGATCATATCTGATGTCATCCATTCTCCCACCCTGGCTGCGTTTCTGAGTTTCTGTAGGTTAATTGGCCTAATACCTAATTCTAAGACTATATGTAGTGTCAGGGCCAATTTGCCTTGAAAACCATTCATTCTGAATAGTGCATAGCAAAGATCAAGTGCCTCAGGCACTGACTGAAGGATGGATGTGCAGTTGTCTTAACAGAACCTTATGTGCCCCTGATTATGTCTCTGTTCCTGGAAGCAATTTATTTGAGATCTTGTCTTTAAAGTTTGGCAATAAGCTTCAATGATTGTGATGAGAGAAGGAGGCGAGGAAGGAGGTATGGCATTTATTAAGTGCCTACTATGTACCGGCAGTGGCCTTGGTACTTCACATTTAGTAACTCAATCTACTGTTATCCCATGTGCAGTTGTCTTAACAGAACAAATTTATAAGCATGGCAAAAATTCTCCCAGAACAAAGATAATAATTCAAGCATCTGTCATTCTCTTTTCAATCCTCCTCCTACTCAGACTTCATACTCCTGTTCCACATCTCTGTATTCTATTTTACAAACTCTCTTGAAGCCAAACAGACATATTTACACAAATCACATGCATGTGGGGCTGTGTTCCCAGGATATGTTGATACCCCTAGTCCATCCACCTTGTTTTTATATTTCTAGGAGATGAACTGCACACGTAGCAGCACAAAGCACCTGCTTCCATGGCAGGGTTGGGCACTAGTGGAATAGGATGAGCCCTGGAAGGCTCCCACTGAAAGACCTCTGGAATTCTGTATCTTATACACTGACTCTGGAAAATCTCACATTTAGGTCAACTAGCTATACTAATAAAAGGGAAATGTGCTAATTAGACCGGGTCGACCGGCCATCTTCCAGACGTCTGACTTCCTTCCCGACAAAGCCATGGTAGTGGGGGCTGAGGCAGAGGCAGTTAAGGGCTATCAGGCTGGCAGGAGAGGGCAGTTGGGGGCGACCAGGCCGTCAGGGGAGGGCAGTTGGGGGTGATCAGGCTGGCAGGGGTGCAGTTGGGGGCAGTTAGGCCAGCAGGGGAGCAGTTAGGGGTGATCAGGCAGGCAGGCAGAGGGGTTAGGGGTGAACAGGCAGGTGAGAGGTTAGGGGTCAGTGGTCCCAGATAGTGAGAGGGATGTCCTACTGCCGGTTTAGGCCTGACCCCTGTGGGACAAGGCAGTCTGACATCCCCCAAGGGGTCCCCCCATTGGAGAGGATGCAGGCTGAGCTGAGGGAACCCCCAACCCCATGCACGAATTCTGTGCATCAGGCCTCTAGTAAGTAATAATGATAGTCACAATAACATCTTATTTTTGCAAGTACTCAGAGGTTACTCATTGTTACACACACTACTTCCTCTAAATAGCCTTGAACTTGGTTTTCTGTGACTTATTACTGTGCTATTTCAGAGATTACTTTGTGACTTTACTAATGACTAACACAATACACATGCTTTATCAACCAATAATTTCCTAATCTCAGTGTAAAGGTATGGCTTATGTTGAAAATCTTCCCCTACCCCCTATAATAAAAGCACCTGGAAAAAAAGCAGGGAACAAGTAACTGTGGCAAACAAGCATTTTGAATCTTCTAAGCAGTACCTTAGAACAGAATCATAAAATCTTAGCGAGGGAAGAAAGGCTGAAGGTCAACTAGTTCTAATCTCTATCTAATCCTGCTCTACATTCATTCAAATATCCTACCCCAGGGGAAGGCTCTACACGCTCCAGACAGCATTTGCATTTCCTAGGTAGTGGAGTTTGTGCTCCTTGGGGCCAGAGGGCAGCTCACTGGGAGAGTGGAAGGATGGGGAGCAGTGGATAAGGAGCTGGAGAAGGAAGTGGGATCTGCCTTAAGGAGAGAAGAGAATCATTTTCCAGTGGACACTGGCCCCTCACCCAGGGCCTAGCACAGCTGATGCTGTGGGGGAAGCACAGAGGGAAAGAACAGACCCCTCCCTCGGGCGTTAGAGGCTGGTGCAGTAGGAAGGGCCTTTCACAGGAAGCAGTTAATGAAGGTGTGCCAGTGAGTCACCCCTTGAACTCTGAGCATTAGACTAATAAAATGAAGGCAACTCAGACAACACTGGACAGAAGTACTTGAAAGAGACCAAACACCTCACAGGCCACGTGTGGGTTTAGAGCAGAATGGAAGATTTCCCTTATCTAAGTAAAGAATTTATTGGACGGGATTGCAAGTTAGGACCAAAAAAGTAAGTGTGAGTGGGCCTCGGATTTCTAATCCATTCTGAGGAGGACCCCAAATCAGGCTGCAGAGGAGTTCCCAGATGGGAGAGGACCTCACAGAGGCCTGGAAGGGTCATCCCCAGGGCTGCCCACCACCCTTTGCCGTGAACCCACCCTTAGCAACAACCTTCTTCATGGTACTTGGTTTTGAAGGCACATCTCCTCAGTGAAGTTTCCCTGAACACAGTCTCCACTTTCCAGGTAAAGTTAGCTACTCCCCCCTTAGTCCCCATATTTATTGTGTGCATACCTCTCTTACGGACCAACTGTACCACGCAGCATTTGTAATGCTTAGTTACACATCTGTCTCCCCTACCATCTGGAAGACTAGGAGGCAAGCCTGGAAATTCCTGTGCTCTCAGTGCCTCTGCACAGTGGCTGGCACTGCACAGGTGCTCTGTCAGTAAATGAGTGAGCGAGTGAGTGAGTGAGTGAATAAATGAATGAAAGGATACATGAAAGGGTATATTGGAGAATTAATATAAGCAAAGTCATCAAGTCAACCATGTACCTAAGGGACAATGGCCAGAATGACCTGCATGCTGCATAGGGGATATAGTCAGAAATACTGTGATAGTTGCCAGGTGGATACTGGAAACGTGGGGAGGAGGGATCCTCTGTGAAGTATATGGTTGTCTAACCACTGTACTGTACACCTGAAACTAATACAAACCAATATTGAATGTAAACTGTAATTGGGGGAGGGGGAGAGAAAAAATGAGCTGCATGAAGCATGTTTGGAAAGAGCTAGGAGAAAATGGGTTAATAGGTGCCCAACCGATTTGGCTCAGTGGTTGAGCATCGACCCAGGAACAAAGAGGTCACCTGTTCCATTCCCAGTCAGGGCACATGCCTAGGTTGTGGGCTCGATCCCCAGTAGGTGGCTTGCAGGAGGCAGCTGATCTGTGATGTTTCTCTCTCATCAATGTTTCTCTCTATTCCTCTCCCTTCCTCTCTCTCTAAATATCAATAAAAATAGTTTTAAAAGGAAAGAAAATGTGTTAATAGAGTTAGACTATGCAATGGAGAGCCTTGAGGACCAAGGAACATTCCTTTGTTTACTGGTATTCATTTTGTTCAACAAAAAGTTTCCTGTACCCTTCCAGGTAGTGTGGATAATATAAAGCTGCAGTCTCTGGTCTAGGGGAGGACACAGTGAGGAGGAGAGGAGGCCCTCACAAGGCAGATGGTGGCACCACCAGAGAGCCCTAGTTCAAGTATCAGTAAGTCACTTCAGGCTGTGCTGATAGAGATGCTTCTGATTTGGCCTCCGAGGGTAAGCGGCCCTGCCCGCTGGCATGACATCAGCAAGGAAGCAGAGATTGGACCATACAAAGCCTACAGGGGAAGCTGAGAATCACTCCTTATAGCTGAAGCACATCAGCAAACAGGCGCGAAGCAAAAGATGAAGACGTGAGCAGAGGTTGGGTGAGACTGTGCAGGGTATTCGTCAGGCGAAGGCATTGCGCCTTATTCCCTGAGGAGCTGGGGAGCGTGTGGGGACTTGCTGTATGCTAGGGTAGGGCTAATTACCGAGCACAGAGAACTGTCAGCCCAGCCCTGGATAAAAGGCGAGGTAAATCTTTTTGACAGGCCTACCTGAGGTTTTGATTTTTTTTTACTCTATAATTAAGTGTCAGATGCTGAGATCGTTTCTGAGGGTTTTACGTGGTAACTTGTTCTTCACGCGCTGCCCTTTCATTGCACCAGGTACTATCATTATCATTGCTTAGCGTTCTAAGACAGACCTCCGCTGACACAGAAACACACAGGCTGTGCTATGGGCTGGATCCTGGGGTAGAAAACAAAACAAAACAAGCCAGCACCAACAGAGGATTCTGGGAAGATGGCAGAGTAGGAAGCACCAGGAACCTGTCCTCCCACCTAGACAATTGCCTGGTGGAATCTGTCTGATGGAGCTATTTTGGAACTCAGAAGTCTATTGAAGGCTTGCAACTTTCAGGGGATGGCCTGCATGGTACATTGCGGTCAATTTCAGCTCTCAGCATCCACTCCCCCACCTCAGTACCCTGACAGGCAGCTGGGCATGTGCTCTTGGAGCAGCTTTTACACAGCTTGGGTGGGAGAAGAGGAACCCCTCCTCCAAATACCAGGGACCTGTGCTCTGATCACTGGTGCTGCTTCTGACCTCAGAGGGGCAGACAAACAGGCAAGTCCCTCTCCTTCCAGCTGAAGTGACTGCTAGGGGATTTAAAGACTGCTGCCCTTCCTCCTTAACTTTTCTCTTTTCCCCTTTTAGGAGCCAGACATTAAAGCCTAAGACAGCCCTAGCTGGTTTGGCTCAGTGGATACAGCATCAGCCTAAGGACAGAAGAGTCCAAGGTTCGATGCCGGTCAAGGGCACATGCCCGGGTTGCAGGCTCCGTCCCCAGTGGGGGGCGTGCAGGAAGAGGCAGATCAACGATTCTCTCTCATCATTGACATTTCTCCTCTCTCCCTCTCCCTTCTTCTCTGAAATCAATAAAAATATATTTTTAAAAATTGGAAAGAAAAAAAAAGGCTAAGACATTCAAAAGCAACTGCTTATTTGAGGGAAATTGGAAAGCCAGTACACATGCCCAGGGAAAGGTATAGACTCAGTAAATACCTGAGAATACTTTAAGTTTACACTCCAGACTGACCCTCAGCACAGAGATAGCTTACAACAATAAAAACAAACAAACAGAAAACAACAACATCCCCCCGCTCCCTGCCCCCCCCCCCCCCCCCCCCCCCAGTAAACCTTGGGGAAGGAGGAGAATCTGATTTCCACCATTAGCACATTGTTAGATTCAAATGTCCAATTTTCAACAACAAAAAATCACAAGGCATATAAAGAAACAGGAAAGTATGGCCTATTTAAAGGGAAAAAATAAACAGAAATTGTCACTGAAGAATACCTGATGATGGATCTATTAGATAAAGCAATCACTCTGGGATTTTAGATAATTTCTCTCCTGTCTTTGGTGAGAATTAAATAAGAAGAGTAACTATTAAAAGTTGTTAAAAACTAATAATTATGTACAAGATACTATGCTGCATGAGCCACTTAAAATGTTTTTAAGCACTTAGAACAGGATCAGGGTATACCGTACAAACTTCTGGTAGGGCAAAGTAGGAGAGGTGGGCAACCTATGGAAATATTTCTCTTCCTTATTCAGATGTTTTGAATAAAAGCCTAGTATGTCAAATATACTTGATTAAGAAAGACAAATTGCAACAAATTTCAAGGGTCCATTCCATTTTTGAATACTTTAATTATGGTGTATTTTATATTTCTTATAATAAAAATGACTCACAGCTGGAAATATTTCAATTCTAATGGATTTTTATGAGGTTGTACTTTGTAATAGATTGTGCCTGTGTATGTACAGCCCATCAAGTGAATTCAAATAATTCACTCAACATTACTCTATGCCAGTGCTTCTCTACCAGGGACAATTTTCTCCTCCAGGGAACATTTGGCAATGTCTGGAGATGGTTTTGGCTGTCATGACAGTACAGTCCCTCACAGCAAAGAATTATCCAATCCAAAATGATGTTAAGAGCACTGAGTTTGAGAATCCCTCCTCTCTCCCCCCCTCTCTCTCTTGATATATATATATATAAATAACTTCTGGGTATACAGTACAAACTTCTGGTAGGGAAAATATATTCTCATTATATCTAATAAAACTATTGATGTATAGTATATAATAATTTACAGAGATCTTTATATATATGACATGCAAATGTACATTCATCAAAGAACCAGAACAAAAGTGAGGTTTACAGTAAAAAAGAACTTTTCCTAGGAAAATGCTGGTGGCCTGGTGGGGAGAGGGAGCGGGGAGCCGTGTGTGGGAAGAGTCTGTCTGTGGAGGCTGGAGATGCTCAGGATGTCAGGTCCCTAACAAGTCAGCCAACTTTCCAATCTATCTGCCAAGGGCATAGCCCAGTTCTGCCTCAGCCGAGTGACCCATCTGTGAGTCTTGGCTACTGGAGACAAAAGTGTTGCTATCTCTTCGTAGAACTGGGCACAACTGCACAGCAACGCACACTAGCATTTTTGTTAGGAGTTGGCACGTTCACAATTAGCGCAATTGTTTCAAAGAGTGTGCGAGTGCACTATTGCTTCATGTCATTAATGTCTGCAGTGTGCTAGGAATAAAAGGATGGCTGGGGGAGGGGGTACATAAGTTTTAATTATTCAAATGCATGCAGAATTATTCAGCCTTAAAGACTCAATTTCTGAGGCTCCTTCCTGCATCGACACAATGTATTAGATTCTACCAAGTACTCAGAATGACTCCCTTGCTTTGAGTTAGGGATTGAAAAGGGGTCTATTAATGCTGTCGGGCTACCAGGTGATCGCTTAGTCGCTCCTGTTGTGGGGGAGAAATAAGAAAGAAAAAAAATCGGAGCTGTCAGAAGACTCAAATGGTAAAAGTCCCTTGGTCTGTATCATCACTTCTTTTTTTCTTTTTCTCTTTTGGTATTGCAGCCGTTCAGAGCAGGCTTTCATTAAGTCCCATGGGTTTTTATTTATTTATTTTTTTTTAAAATATATTTTATTGATTTTCCACAGAGAGGAAGGGAGAGAGACAGAGAGCCAGAAACATCGATGAGAGAGAATCATCGATCAGCTGCCTCCTGCACATCTCCTACTGGAGATATGCCCGCAACCCAGGTACATGCCCTTGACCGGAATCGAACCCGGGACCTCTCAGTCCGCAGGCCGACGCTCTATCCACTGAGCCAAACCGGTTTCGGCTCCCATGGGTTTTTAAAATTTTTTATTTTACTAGTATTATTCAGCCATGGTAGCAACTGCTATTATTATTGCTTTCCCTTCTCATTTTTTTAAAAGCTGAAATAAATATTCAGGGCCCTATTATTTGAGTATCAAAAGATTCGCTCTGTGACATATTAAGTTCTTACATCTCCATAGAAAGAAATTTAATGTCAGGCCAGCAAGATGCCATTTCGTGTTGGGCTTCCAGGTCAAGGGGTGAAACAAGTAATGCTGCTCAGTCCTGTGTGAATTAACCAACGAAGATTTGATGAGGGATCACTGGTACTCAGCATAGTGTTAGGTGCTATGAGATATGTAAATATATGTTATAGATCCATACACAAAAAGGCAAATATGAATGTATAAAGGGAACTCTCAGGCTTTAAAAATGTTAGTGGATTTGGAGGCAATATTTGTGGTAAAGGATGTGTTGGTAGGGAATGGATCAAGTGACTGTTCTTTAGCGGCCAGTTAATAGAGTTTCGGGCTCTCAGGATATCATAATCTAGTTAGGGAGACAAATTATATTGATAGTGGAGAGTTAATGATTGTTAAATAGCTTGGTCTTAATTATCAGTGCGATGTAAGTTTATAAAAGGAAAAACCAGATTGGCTTGAGTAAATGTGTAGTTGGAATTAAGATGGGATGAATAATTCATACTATAAAGCATTAGTCAAGCAAGAAGTCTGAAATACCTCTCTCTCTCTCTCTCTCTCTCTCTCACACACACACACACACACACACACACACACACACACACACACTGAAATAATTCCCCTGAGCAAGGGAATGACAGTCAATCAAGAGTCATGCCGAAACCGGTTTGGCTCAGTGGATAGAGCGTCGGCCTGCGGACTGAAAGGTCCCAGGTTCGATTCCGGTCAAGGGCATGTACCTGGGTTGCGGGCATATCCCCAGTAGGAGATGTGCAGGAGGCAGCTGATCGATGTTTCTCTCTCATCGATGTTTCTAACTCTCTATCTCTCTCCCTTCCTCTCTGTAAAAAATCAATAAAATATATTAAAAAAAAAAAAAAGAGTCATAACTGTCCCAGGTACTGGGGGCACCCAGATGAGCTCACAAAGGGACATTTTAGGAAATGAATTTAGCTGCAGCCCACAGGACAGACAGTACAAGAGAGAGTCTAGAGCTGAAGAGGCTAGCTATGAGGATGAGCAGGGGGATGATGAGGGCTGGGTTGGTGTGGTGGGCTTGGGAGAGCGGAGGAAGTGTGAGTCTGAAAGGCACTGAGGTACTTGGAGCCTGGAAAAAGGCCTTCTAAGAGAGGGAAGTGGTAATGAGGGCAGACACGTGGGAACAATGGCTATGTCAGCAACTGAATTGGTGCACTTGAAAGGCAGCCAATTGGAATTGCGGAGATTACGAAATTTTTAAAGATATTGAAAGTGAGATAGTGGCAGGACGTACATGTTGAAATAAATAGTAGAAGGATGGAATTATGGGCTGATGCAAGACAATTGAGAATGGGTGAATTCTCCAGGGCAGGAACTGAGGGGGGAAGGGGGGCGCGGGAGGAAGGGAGGAAGAGGGGGGGGGAGAGAGAGAGAGAGAGAGAGAGAGAGAGAGAGAGAGAGAGAGTACATGAATGATATAGAGATATCAGAGCCTTAGGGGCATCCCCACAGAGTTAGAAGCTGGGAGGGAAAGAGAGAGGAGACCAAAAGTAGTTGAAAAGGTCAAAAAGAAGTTGAAAAATGTAATGTCACTGAATCTAAGGGAGGAAAGAATTTGAAGGAGTGGGTTGTCACGGTGGTTAAATGCCACAGAGGCGGGAGAGAAAAAAACCCCCAAGATAAAGCCCTTCATTGTATAAGACTGCACTCTATGAAACAGCCTGTGGGCTTTCTGTTTTAAAATTAAATGAAAAGTATCAGATATTAATAAGGTCTGAAATAAAATATATATGCAAATGAACAACATCAAAGATTCAGTGACCTGCAGGGCTGAGGTAACAGTACCTATAACCACACAGCACTTTTGTTTTCAAAGCACCTTTGAATACATTATTTCAACTGATCCTTCACAACATCCTGGGATGATTGTTGCCTCAAAGGAGTCACATTTCCTGTTTGCATCATTTACCTGTTCAATCACCATTTGCATTTGTACAGCCATCAATACTACTAACAGTAAATAACTATCCAGGAACTCTGCTGACAGAAAATGAAAGATGATCATGATGATGATACCCATGGTAATAACACCCAGCATTTTGTACAGCATAAGATGATTTCACACCTGTTATTGCATTTTACCTTCAACAGTTCTGTGAAATAAGTCTCATTATCTCCATTTTACATGTGTGGGCAGCTTTTAAAAACCTAGACCAAATAAATGGGCTTTTCATGTTTAATAAACTTAATCTCTGCTAAGAACAATAAAGTATACCTTACCATAGAACAGGAAAAAAAAATCTCAACATATCAGGACCTATCGATTAATGTATCCCCTTTCTATAAGTAGACATGAGTATATTGCTACTTATTTAAAAGTCTCATAAGCTTTTGTGTTAGAAAGTTTGTGGTTGCAAATGACAAAACCCACCTCAATCTCATTTAGGGGAAAAAAAATGTGGCAGGGTATTTACTGGTTCAATAATGAAAGTCTAAGGGTAGAAGTTCAGTCTAAAGGTTCAGATGTGACTGGATCCAAGTGCAATTTATGCCGGAAAAGAGCAGATTCAGAGCATGGATGGGCTGTGTGTGCATGTAACACCCGTGTGTGTGCATGTACCACTTGCACTTGTGTGTATGCCTGCATGTGTGTGTGTGTGTGTTAGGAGTGTGTGAGTGCAGTGTGGGAGCAAACCAGCCCTACCTCGAAGGCAAGGACTTAGAGTAAGGAAGGGGTGATTTTCCAAAGGAAAACAAGGTGCTTCTAGAAGTAAAAAGAAGAATGGATCCTGGGCAGGCAAGAGCAGCAGACCTCTTAAATTACTACTGTCCTCAAATAGTGTCCCACCACCATCCCTGAAATTCCCACCATATGCCTCACTGTTTAAGACTTTGGACTCAGGAGTTTCCCAAATTATACAGTTACTTTGGGGCAAATTTTCACAACCTTGGTTATACATTGGAATCATGGATGTGGCCAAAAATACTTAAAAAAAATATGCGTGCCTGAGCCGAACTTCTCAAGTGAGGTCCAGATATTGGACCTCAACACCTCAAGCTTTGTCTATGCAGGAATAATAAATTGTGCATAGTTAATAGCAGGAGATACCAGTTCCTCATCTCATAGCTTTTCTCCCCTCCCTTCCTCCCTCCCATGCTATTAGTGAGGACTAGAGGACAGAGTAGTCATCCCATAAATATTGGCAGAATTGAGTACAGAGGAACTTAATTGAGAGAATATACTATCCTATCCATGTCCACGTGCTTTCCTTTTTTGAACATACTAGATTCCTACATTCTGTTTGAGACTTACTCTCTCCAAGTCAAGAAAAGTGGTGGACAAAACGAGGAGTCATGTGTATAACAAGGACCCTGCGGTCCAGTAAGGGAGAGAGGTGAGTTTACAGGAATTACTGTTTGGAGCTGGGGGAGCTCCTAGCACAGATCCACAATCTTCCTGTCTTAGGAAATTAAAATGAGTCCAACTCTGAATTGAGATTTAGAAGTCAGACAGAGAGAGGCGGTGTGGAGTTTGCTTGGCCTGTGTGAAATCCGGCAAGCAAAAAGAAGCCTGGCCCATCTGGGGGCTTGCAAGTAGTTCATTATGGCTAGAGGACAGTGCCTAAGGGCAGTGACCAGGTGAAACTAGAGAAAAGAACAGGAGACGTAAGTGCTAAGTTTATTTTTATTCAAGTGCTCAGGGCTATTACAGACCTAAGTCCCACACATTATATCAAGTTGAGCGTGTGCATGTTCTATTTGTGAGTTGGGGGGGGGGGGATTACAGTTTTAAATTGGATTGCAAAATTTAGTCCAGAAATGAATACAAATGGCTTTCCCCAAAGCGATCTGGTGCTCCTGTGCTGCAGTGCCGCTGTTTGGCCACAGGGGTGCAGTGCAGCTCAGCGGACAGTGGGAGATGAATGGCCAAGGGCAGGGTTACAGGGAATGCCTCCCTACTTGGGTTCTCCTTGAACTAGGTGGAGCGCGTGGTTTCTACTTCTACCCCTCCACGCTTCCTCCCTCCTCCATCCGTCGCCCTCCCCACCGCTGAAAACAAAACAAAACAACAAGAGAACGCTATCATTAATAGTGTGTGGAGCACAAAAATGTTTGCAAATAGGTGGTCCCTATGGGACTTGCTTACTTGTCCCCATATCCCAGTAAACTGGGTTTACCTTGTAAAAAAAAAAAAAAAAATTGGGAATAACCAAAATGTCCAATGATGGGGAGCTGCCTAAACGACTTGTGGTATGTTCATACAAAGAAATAGAATGCAACTATTAAAAGGTAGGAAAAATGATCATTAGAAAATGTAAAAAAAAAAAAAACCAAATAATATATAGTGAGATCCTAATTTTATTAAGGTGTTTATATAATATATATTTGCACGGAATAAAACCTTGGCAGTTATCAGTGATAATCTCTTGATGGTAGAATTACTATTGATTTTTCTTTTCTTCTTGTTTATAATTGACATTATTTCTTTCTTAAATGGTTGGTAGGAAAACTATCTGGGCCTGGAGTTTTCTTTTGGGGAAGGTTCTTAACTACATAGTCAATTTTGTTAATAGATATATAGGACTACTTAACTCATCCAATTCTTCTTGAGTGAGCTTTGGTAGTTTGTGCCTTTCAAATAATACTTTCCTCTGACTCAGGTAGTTTCCTCACACACATGCACTAATCAACACTCTGCTGTGCATCTTCAGGGTTGTCTCTCTGTGCAGCTCTTTCTTCTCTGGTCCTCTGTCCTGTGAACACTAACCGCCTTGGTCTCCTTGGACTGTCAGCTCCATCCCAACTCAGAGAGTCCACTGGGCGGTGCCTGGTCCCCCTCCCTGCACTGCAGCCTGGAACCTCTGCCAAGCAGCAATCATAGGGCTCCCCTTGCTTGTTTCCCATCTTCTAGGGATCATTCTCCTTTATTGCCTGATGTCTATTGCCTTGAAAACTGTGTTAAATTTTGTCTTTGTCTTTTTTAGATGTGGGGTGTGTTTCAGGCAGAATAAATCTGGCCACTGTTACTCCATCTTTTGTGGAAACAGAAGGCCCTCTAGAGTTTTTATATCTTCATAGCAAAGTTTTTTCTTTTGATAGTCCAAACATTCGTAATCTAAATTTGGCAGATGCTGCATATCTTTGAAAAACAATGAATTCAGCAAGAAATGTTTTGAAATTATTTTGAGAAACCCCAATAAGTCCTCATTACTTACTCTGTGAAAATACCATAAACTTAAAGCTTTATATAGTTTTAAGTATTATTGTTATGTTTTCCATGCTGTATAAAATCTTTATATATATATATGTGTGTGTGTGTGTGTGTGTGTGTGTGTGTGTGTAATACACACACACAGATATATATACTAGAGTCCCGGTGCATGAAATTTATGCATGGGGGGGGGGTCCCCTCAGCCCGGCCTGTACCCTCTCCAATATGGGATCCCTCTCGCAATCTGGGACCACTGGCTCCTAACTGCTCACTTGCCTGCCTGCCTGATGCCCCTAACTGCTCTCCCCTGCCAGCCTGATTTCCCTAACTGCTCTCCCTCCTGGCCTGATCCCTCTAACTGCCCAACTGCCACATTCTGCCTTCTCCCTTCTGCCTTCTCTTGTGGTGCCTTCTCCCGTGGCCTTTGCAAAAGGGACCGCGGCACTGGACCGGCCCTCACAGCTGCCACAGCTGCTGGCCCTTGACCTTTGCAGCTACTGTGGCTTTGTCTGGAAGGATGTCCAGAAGGATATCGGGAAGATGTCCTCCCTAATTAGCATATTACCCTTTTATTAGTATAGATATATGCTTACATTGTACTCTCTTTTTTTTTCTTTCCACAAAAGGTTTAGAAGCAACTGAATAATGAAACTTGGTAAAATATTGTCATAAAATGCTTAATTTTGTTACTTTACCAATTAAATTTAATAAATTAAAATTTCTAGCTTAATGATGAGTCATTACACATACTGATCCTGGACAGGAGTATTTTAAAAGTTTATATTGAGGATGGCTTTTTCTTAATATATTGCTTTTACAAGTTCCAGAACTTTAGGAAATATTTAAATAAAAGGAAGGGTAGCAAAAATTATAATAATTAATAAACATTAAGGACCGAATTTAAAATACCTATTCAAAGTTGCAAATGTAAAACTATAGCTCATAGCATGGTTTGAATTGACTATGCTCTAATGCACACTGAAATCTATCAAGTTCAACTATTTTATAAACGATAAAATAATTATGTTTCCAAAAATGATGGCAGGAATTATAGTAAGTGCTTTTGGAGCTCTGAACTCTATTCGTTTTTTTATAAAAATAAATGGTAATTGCTTAGTAAAGAGTTTAGCAAACTGTTTCTTAATACTTTTTTTAAATCCATGATAGATATATTTAAAAAAATTTTTTTTATTGATTTCAGAGAGGAAGGCAGAGGGACAGAGAGATAGAAACATCAATGATGAGAGAGGATCATCAACTGGCTGCCTCCTGCACATCCCCCACTGGGGATTGAACCTTCAACCCAGCATGTGCCCTGACTAGGAATCGAACTGTGACCTCCTGGTTCATAGGTCAACACTCAACCACTGAGCAACACTGGCTGGGCTAGATATTTTTTAATGTATTTTATGAATGGGAAGAAAAATAAACATAGGAGAGCTTGTAGATAAAGATGAAGTCAATGGGAAGAATTTCCCTCTCCAGACAGAGAAATGCCTTCCCTTATCTTGCCACTTTATCACTTTTTGACAGAGCAATAACCAACCAGCCAACAGCCAAAAAAACAAACCAAAACAAAACAAAAAAACAATGCCCTGGTTAGAGTGTTGTCCAGATACACTGAGGTTGTGGGTTTGATCCCCACACAGGGCACATGTGACAAGAATGAATGCATAAATAAGTGGAACAACAAAGCAATGTTTCTCTCTTTCTCACTCTCTAAAAATTAATAAATTAAAAATAAAGAAAAAAATGAGCAACAATCTCTTTTAAGACCACCTCATTAGCACTCACGGATAACTGTATCCATGGCTCTAGAGATAAGTGAATTAACTGTGAATCCTTAATTGAGAAAATTCTATTCTCTTAATGATGAAAAGAGAATAAAACTAGCCCTTTAATGGGTGGAAAATAATGCAATGCATATTTTTAAAGGGTAAGGTTACAGATAGTAATAAACAAAAATCAACCAAATAGATTCTGAATCAAACTTTGTTCTGTGTTTTGAGTCATCCAGTTTTGATTCCGACAGTTACCATATCCTATCAAATACAGAAACCAGTGAGCAGGATAAATTGGACACCTGACAGCTTTCTGGTTAAGCAGTTTTTTCATGCTCTTTCATGAAAACCATCAGGAAATTTCTTTTTTTTTTTTAATTAAATCTTTATTGTTCAGATTATTACATTTGTTCCTCTTTCCCCCCCCCCCCATAACTCCCCTCCTCCCAGTTCCCGCCCCACCCTCCGCCCTCACTCCCCACCCACTGTCCTCATCCATAGGTGCACAATTTTTGTCCAGTCTCTTCCCGCATCTCCCACACACCTTTCCCCCCCAAGAATAGTCAGTCCATTCCCTTTCTATGTCCCTGATTCTATTAGAATCACAAGTTCATTCTGTTCATCAGATTATTTATTCACTTGATTCTTAGATTCACTTGTTGATAGATGCATATTTGTTGTTCATAATTTGCATATTTACCTTTTTCTTCCTCTTCCTCTTCTTAAAGGATACCTTTCAGCATTTCATATAATCCTGGTTTGGTGGTGATGAAATCCTTTAGCTTTTCCTTATCTGTGAAGCTCTTTATCTGACCTTCAATTCTGAATGATAGCTTTGCTGGATAAAGTAATCTTGGTTGTAGGTTCTTGGTATTCATCACTTTGAATATTTCTTGCCACTCCCTTCTGGCCTGCAAAGTTTCTGTTGAGAAATCAGCTGACAGTCGTATGGGTACTCCCTTGTAGGTAACTGAGTTTCTTTCTCTTGCTGTTTTTAAGATTCTCTATCTTTTGCTCTTGGCATTTTAATTATGATGTGTCTTGGTGTGGTCCTCTTTGGATTCCTTTTGTTTGGGGTTCTCCACGCTTCTTGGACCTGTAAGTCCATTTCTTTCACCAGGTGGGGGAAGTTTTCTGTCATTATTTCTTCAAATAGGTTTTCAATATCTTGCTCTCTCTCATCTTCTGGCACCCCTATAATTCTGATGTTGGTACGCTTGAAGCTGTCCCAGAGGCTCCTTACACTATCCTCGCATTTTTGGATTCTTTTTTCATTTTCCCTTTCCGGTTGGGTGTTTTTTGCTTCCTCGCATTTCAAATCATTGACTTGATTCTTGCGCTCCTCTGGTCTGCTGTCAGGAGTCTGTATAATATTCGTTATTTCAGTCCGTGTATGCTTAATTTCTAGTTGGTTCCCCAATATAACATCGAGGGTCTCATTAGTTTTCTTGTAGATCTCATTAAGTTTATCGGCGGCTTCTAAACAGTTCTTGAGAGACCTTAAAAGTGTGGTTCTGAACTCTATATCTTCCATTGACAATTTTGTCCTGTTTCTTTGTCTCCGCATTTTGTTATGCTTCCTTGGTGCACCCCCTAGTGGTCTTTGTGCACAGTCTTATAGTTAAACCTTGATTGTTGTAGCTAATACCAGGGAGGGTTTGACCTCCAGGCCAAGTGGCTGTGAGAATCAGCTGTGTCTGCAGTGAGAAAACTTCTGTCCTTTAGGGAGGTGCTAATCTAGCCTTTGCCTGAGGCTATCCGGCAAATGCCTGTGTGCAGGGCTTGGGCGGGGCGGGTCGCACAGGATCAACAGGGTGGGCCGGAGAGAGCAGTTATAGCGGCTCTCAGTCCTGTCCCCAGGGGCTCTGCCTCTCTGAGTCCCAGCACCCGCTGCAAACCTCAGAGAGAAAGCTGCACTCGCTCTGACCGAAGCCAGACAGTCCCGCTTCTCCCGTTTGAGTCTGGGTCCCTAAAGACTCGCCTGTATCTGGAGCTCAGAGTCTGTGACTCCCTCCCGATTGAAAACGCCAGCCCGCTCCGCGCACTCCGCACCTCAGAACTTGACTTCAGCACTGCGCCTCCTCTGAGTGTCCGTATGCATTTCTCTTTCCTCCTAGTTGTAGGACTTCCACTCAGCCAGCGTTCCTGTGGTTCTGGGTGATGTCCGTTCCGTTTTTTAGTTTCACTTTTGAAGTAGTTGTTCAAGGCAGCAAACTCCGGCGTTAACCTATGCCGCCATCTTGGTTCCTGGAGAACTTCAAAGTCCTGATGGCTTCTAGGTAACCCTGTTTATTAGTTACAGCGCTCTGCTTTCTTGCCTTTTTACAAGTTCCCTTTGTGGCAGAGCAGCAACCAGGTCTCTTTCAAGGGAGTGCGCTAGAAAGGGGTATCCAGGAAATTTCTACTTGACTTGAATAGAACTGTAAGACTGAAGTTTCTTCTAAGAAAAAATGATTGCTTACTATTGTATCAATTTGGAGACTCCTGGGTTCAATGGAAATAAACCAGGTATATTTCTGCCATGGGAAATGTATCACATCGGGCACAGAGTTCATCCCAATCTACTTCTACACAAACACGTCCTGCTGTAACCATGAGGATGCTGCCTGGTGAAATTATTTTATAGGAGGGAAACCTTAATCCTGTCCTTTTAAAAAAAACACTCCTAAAAGCTCTGACACATGCTACAACATGGGTGAACCTGGAAGAAATTGTGCTAAGTGAAATAAACCTGTCACAAAGAGGCAAATATTCTATGATTCCACTTTTATAAGGTTCCAGAGTAGTTAAATTCATAGAGACAAAAAGTAGAATGGAAATTTCTGGGGGTGGTGGGAGGGGAGAAAAAGGAGGGGGGGCGTGTCATTTAACTAACAGAGTTTAATTTTGCAAGGTGAAAAAAGTTCTGGTGATTAGTTGCACAATGATGTGAATGTACTTGATATTACTGAGCTGTGCACTTGAAAATGGTTAAGATGGTAAATTTTAGGTTATGTGTATTTTACCACAATTTAAAATAAAACAAACTGACTGCCAGTGGTTTCCCATTGCCAACAATAATAATTTCCGGGTTTTTTTCATCAAGGCACACTTATAAATGATCATTAGCGCACCAGGATAAATGAGCCACATTGTTCTGAGCCACTGTTGACCAGCTGGGGTCTCTGGCCATCTCAGGTTCCATGTTTGCCCAAAAGGGGAAGGATCAACCTCTTGGCACTTCAGCCACCGAGTCAGAGACCCCTAGTTGAGAATACCTGGTCATGATCTTCAGCCTGGCCTCTAAGACTCTTCACAGTCTGGCCTGACTGTGTCTTCCTAGGGCTCTTTCATTGCATGTAACTGAAATCCAACACAAATGTGTTTAAACAAAAAAGCAGGGCATTGCTTTATATATACCCACGTAACTGACTATAGGCAAGGTTGCTTTGAATGGTGCAAACAATTTTGGTGGACTTGTGCTCACCGAACATTTGACTCTGCATCCCATTGAGTGCCGCTTCATTTTTCAGAAATGCTCTAAGTTACTGATTTTCCATCAGAAGTAGAACTGCCTTGTGAAATGGTTAGCATCTTTAGTCTGAGCATTTTTGTGCATGCCTCCTGATGGGCATAAGCAGAGTTTCTCTAGGGAAATGGTTCTCCATGGATGGTCACACCCTGCTTCTCAGACTTTAGTGTGTTTATAAATCACCTAAGAGCTTGTTAAAAGGCAGTTTCTGATTCTCTGGGTTTGGGTTAGGGGCCCTATCTTTCTCATTTCTAACAGGTGACAGCGATGCTGCTGGCCCAAGGGCCACATTTGAGTATCAAGGTATTAGGGGATGTTCAGAAATGTGGAAGAGCATTTTTGGTTGTCCCATGAGTGATAGCACTCCTGGTAATTGGTGGGGAGCAGGGATGTTTAAACTTCTTTCAATGTGCAGGCAAGTTCTACCTAATGAAGAATTGTCCCACCCAAAATGCCAATAGCTTCTCCTTCTGATGTGTCTGCAGCTAGTGGCATCCTAAATATTTTAGGATGGAAGTCAGTAAACTTTTCATACCACATCAAAATAGAATGTGACTCTCAAGAAGAATTAAAATCACCGTAAATGTTTAAAGGTCACCATTAAGGTATTTTCTTTTGGGGTTTAAAAAATACCATTAAGATTGTAGCATCTACAGTATTTTTTAATCCTGTTTAACCTAAAAAATCCTGTTTTTAACCTAAAAAAAAGTGTTGGGAAGCCAGATTATTCCTCCAAATTCGTTATAGAGGCTCACATTTTAGTGTTACAAATATAAATGCTGGTATATATGGCTGGAGCAGTGCTTTGAAGTATTTTAGATAAAATGTGGGTTCTGTGCTTGGTGGAAGCAAGCCATATGCAGATTGGCTCCATATTCACTGCACCTTTTTTTTTTTAATTTCTGACTTTCACACCCTCTTTTGTTAGATGTTTGGATGCGCTAAGTTCTGAACATTAAGCCAAAATGACATGGCCTGTGTTTCTGGGAGTATATGCAATGTTAAGGAAACAATTTCTAGTCCTAGACGGCCTAGGTTCAAAGCCTGGCTCAGCTAGACACTTAGTTGTGTGATTTTGAGCAAATTACTGAACTACTTGGCTTCTCAGCTGTGAAATTGGATAATATTGGCACCTACTTCCTGGGGTTGTTATAAGTAATTAAGAGATGAAAAACATTATTTAGAATAATGCTAAGCACATGGTAAGCATTAGATAGATGTTTATTACTATGAAACTATCAGTTTGAGTTTGTTACAGGGTATGTTTAATGGTATAATATAGGAAGACAAAGAGGCATCCTATACAAAGAACATTGTTTTCATAATAAATGTGAAGTGGTTTCTAGGATAAATTAATTGGGGTGTTTGCATTTAATTGAATACTATTCAATAGTTGATAGATCAGTAGTTCTCACTTTAGTGTGCATCAGAATTATCTGGAGGGTTTGTTAAACCACATATTGCTGAGCTCCACACCCCAAGTTTCTGATTCATTGGGCGAGAGGCATAGCCCTAGAATTTGCATTCCAATAGATTCTCAGGTGATGCTGACACTGATGCTGCTGGTTAGGGACCACACTTTGAGAATCATTAGTTTAAATCAGGGTTTCCTAACCATGGCACGGGGCTTTTAGACTAGGTAATTTTTTTTTTGGAGGGTTGTCCTGTGCATGGTGGGGCATGCCTGGCCTTCTGCCCACTTGATGCCAGCAGTACATATTCTTCTTTTCCCATTATGACAAGTAAAAATATCTCTAGATACTGTCAAGTGTCCCTAGGGAGGCAAAATTGCCTCCTGTTGAGAATCACTGGTTAGGGAAAATGAGCTAGTAACATGAACCAATGTTAAAAATATAGTTTATAGCCTGGCCATTGTGGCTCAGTAGTTGAGCATCGACCCATGAACCAGGAGGTCATGGTTCAATTCCCATTCAGGGCATATGCCTGGGTTTGGGATTGATCCCCAATAGAGGGTGTGAAGGAGGCAGCCGATCGATGATTTTGTCTCATCATTGATGTTTCTATTTCTCTCCCCCTCTCCTTTCCTCACTGAAATCAATAAAAATACATTTTTATAAATGGGCAGATGACCTGAATAGACACTTCTCCAAAGAGCACATACAAATGGCCAACAGACATATGAAAAAATGCTCAATGCCACTAATTTATCAGAGAGATGCAAATTAAAACAACAGTGAAGTATCACCTCACACCACCCAGGATGGCTATTATCAATAAATCAACAAACAACAAGTGCTGGCGAGGATGTGGAGAAAAAGGAACCCTAGTACACTGCTAGTGGGAATGAAGACATACAACCACTATGGAAACCAGTATGGAGTTTCCTCAAAAAATTAAATATGGATCTGCCATTTGACCCAGTGATCCCACTTCTAGGAATATATCCTAAGAAGCCCGAAACACCATTCAGAAAGATTATATACACCCCTATGTTCATAGCAGCATTATTTACAATAGTTAAGATCTGGAAACACCCCAGTGCCCATCAGTAGATGAGTGGATAAAAAGCTGTGACACACTTACACCATGGTATACTATGCAGCTTTTAGAAAAAGGGTCTCTTACCCTTTAAGACAGCATGGAGAGACCTGGAGAGTATTATGCTAAGTGAAATAAGCCAGTCAGAGAAAGACAAGTATCACATGATCTCACTTGCATGTGGAATCTGATGAACAAAATAAACTGACAGTCCAGAGACACTGAAGCATGCAACAGACTGATGTTATTTCCAAGGTGGGGTGTCAGGAAGAGATTAACCAAAGAACTTATATGCATATATGCATAACCACTGGACACAGACAGTAGTGCGGTAAAGTCTGGGGGTGGGAGCGGGAGCGGGGTGGAGGAGGTCTTTGGGGGAGGGGGGAATGGGACATCTGTAATACTTTCAACAATAAAGGCATTTTCAAAAAAAGGATAGCATAATAAAAATTAATAATATAAAAAAAGAAGAAAAAGCAGGCTGCAAAAAACAACATACGATAGTATGCATCCATTAATGTAATTTAGAAGCACACAAAACAATATATTTTTATGGATACAAATGTATTTATTAAAGCATATAAAATATGGAATGGAAGAGCACACAACAAAATCATGAAAATGATTGCCTATGAGGAGAACAGAAAGGCAATGGGCTTGGGTATTCTATCTGTAATGTTTGACTGTAGTGTTGTATTATTTAAATATTTTAAAAATTCAGGAGCTCATGTGGCAACCCAATCATTTTTATTAATCGTGAGTAATAGGTATGTGGATATTTATTATACTACTAGAGGCCCGGTGCACAAAAATTTGTGCACTCTGGGGGAAGGGAGGGGTCCCTCAGCCCGGCCTGTGCCCTCTCGCAGTCTGGGACCCCTTGGGAAATAACGACCTGCTGGCTTAGGCCTGCTCCCGGGTGGCAGAGGGCAGGCCCAATCCCTAGGTGCAGCCACTGGTCAGGCTCAGAGCAGGGCTGATTGGGGAGTTGGGGCGCCGCCCCTGTCATGCACAGAGCAGGGCGGATCAGGAGGTTGCGATGCCACCCTCTGTCACGCTCAGGGTAGGGCCAATTGGGGGGTTGGGGCACCACCCCCTGTCACACTCAAGGCAGGGTCAATGGGCAGGTTGCAGCGCCACCCCCTGTCACAGACAGAGCAGGGCCAATCGGGGTTGGGGCGCTGCCCCCTGTCACTCACAGAGTAGGGCCGATAGGGGAGTTGGGGCACTGCCCCCGTCACACACAGAGCAGGGCGGATCAGGGGGTTGGGGCACTGCACCCTGTCACACACAGAGCTGCAGGGCAATCAGGGGGTTGGGGAGCTCCCCCCTATCAGGCACAGAGCAGGGCTGATCAGGGGGTTGGGGCGCCTTCCCCTGTAACTCACAGAGCAGGGCGGATAGGAAGGTTGTGGCCCCGCCCCCTGTCACACACAGAGCCGCAGGGCAATCAGGGGGTTTGGGCGCTGCCCCCTGTCACGCTGATCCTGGTGCTGGGAGGCATATTACCCTTTTACTATATAAAGGCCTGGTGCACGGGTGGGGGCTGGCTGGTTTGCCCTGAAGGGTGTCCTGGATCAGGGTGGGGGTCCCCACTGGGGTGCCTGGCCAGCCTGGATGAGGGGATGATGGCTGTTTGCAGCTGGTCACACACCCTTCAGGGTGGGGGTCCCCACTGGAGTGCCTGGCCAGTCTGGGTGAGGGGCTGAGGGCTGTTTTCAGGCTGGCGGGTGACTGAAGCTCCCAACCACTCTTTTTTTTCTTTTTTTTTTATTCTGGGCCAGCTTTAGCTCTGAGGCTCCAGCTCTTAGGCCTCCGCTGCTGAAAGCAGGTTTCTGGCCTGTGTTTACCTTCTGTATTTGAAACAATGTTGCGATCCTGCTGGCTGAAGCCTGGCGACTAAAGCAGGTTTCTGGGGTTTTGTTTAGCTTCTATATTTCTAACATAGTTGCTTAGAGTTGCAGCTCAGAGGCCGGCAGCGGCAGGCGGGGAATGTTGGAGTCCTCCATCACTGAAGCAAGCAAGCCTCATGTTCGCTTCCAGCTGCCTGGCTGCCGGCCGCCATCTTGGCTGGCAGTTAATTTGCATATCACCTTGATTAGCCAATGGGGAGGGTAGCGGTCATACGCTAATTACCATGTTTCTCTTTTATTAGATAGGATTTTCTCATATTTAGAACATTTTTTTTCTAAATAAAATGCTCACAAATATTTAGTAAGGAACCATCCACAGTATAATTTGTGTTACTCATGCTCTGATTGAAAGTGTTGGTTTTAGTGTCAGAAAGACTAGGGTTCAAATCCTGATTCCACCACCGATGAGTTTATGACCTCTGTAAGCCTCAGTTTTCCTAATTATAAAGTGGAGATGACCACAGAACAATTATTTTTACAAGCATTGACTGTAATAATAGGTTTACCTGTTAGGCCAGGTCCTTTGAGAGGCAGGATTAAAGACGCAAGGATTATTTTTTACATGATGATAGAAGGGTGGGCAGAGCCTTCAGACTACAATGCCAGTCAGCTTGTGAGTGAGGCAGAGAAGGAGGCAGGCTGGATAGGAGCATCCTAGACCACTGTGCAGGCTACATCCAGGTTTGGCAAGGCTGTTCAGGAGGCCTCTAGCTGGTTAGTTGCCTGTCTAAGGAGTCAGCTGTCTCCAGGACTGAGCCTGCTTTGGTATCTCTGCCATGCTCAGGCACGTCCCTGTTCGGCGCCAGATGCCGGGGTCCAACCCCAGCAGGTCCAGGAGTTCCCAAAGGCATAGACGGAGTCGGTGAAGAAGGAAGGACACGGAGACAGTGTTCAGTTGATCAGCAGCCTAGCCAGGATCTCCAGCCAGGATCTCCAGCCAAGTTCTGGTCTGGATCTCCAGAGAGGTTCTGCTGTTTATTGTCTTGTTACATCTGTATTTATACCAGTTGATTTTAATCCTGTCAATTTCTATTACAAAGGTTAGGGCGCTTCTTATCTCCATTCCAGGGAGTAAAGATTATGTAGCTTAAGCATGATTGTTCGTAGTTAAAGGGATTAATTACCCGCCTGGCACTTAGTTAAGGAGTTTCATCCCCTCCCTAACTTCAGGGAAAAATCCCTACCTGGGGAAACAACCTTTCTCGGAGAGGTGACCTTGGTTAAAACACACAGCGCTAAGGGGAGCAAACATATTAAGAACAGTATGCTATATACGCCAGGTCCCTTGAAACAGCAAGGATGGACTGGCTCCCGGCAAATTCCCCCTTTTTTATTTTTTAAAAGCAGGCATTAAAAAGAAAAACCCCAAATGCTCTCTTGTATCCATTTTAAGAGTAGGATTGGCGCTTTCCGCTATTACCTGAGTCCTGATCTATCACCCCAGGGAGAGCTTGCCAATCCTGCACTTTCCCGGGGTGGAAAGGCTGCAGTGGGGTTAAGGATAAGGCTCCTTGGGCCTACCTTCTCCCATGCCTTTACATTTACCTTTCCTTCCTCAGAAAAGCATGGACATATTTCTTGTATAAAACGTTCTGTCTGACTGGGAGTAACCTTAATTCCTCTGCTAGCAAGCATATGTGTTAAAAGATCAATACAGAGTCTTATTTCTTTAGACTCAGTATGGCACATCTTCTTAATCTAAAGATCAATACAGAGTCTTCTTTCTTTGGACTCAGTATGGCACATCTTCTCAATCTAAGTTCTGTACTATCCACCTTCTTACCCTACTTATCCTCTATAGGGGGGTCTGCAGTACCCTGGTGGAGTCCTATCCGTCCCGAGTGTGGGGTTCTTAATGGGGGGGGGGCTTACCTAGGGGAATCCTGTTCCAGGGGTTCCCAAAGGTGTGGACGGAGTTGGCGAAGACTATCCACCCTTTTCCTACGGTGGAGTCCGATCCGTCCCGAGTGCGGGGCGCTTACCTAGGGGTCCCTGTTCGGGCGCCAGATGCTGGGGTCCAGCCCCAGCAGGTCCAGGGGTCCCCAAAGGTGTGGACGGAGTTGGCGAAGAAGGAATGACACGGAGACAGCGTTCAGTTGATCAGCAGCCTAGCCAGGATCTCCAGCCAGGATCTCCAGCCAAGTTCTGGTCTGGATCTCCAGCAAAGTTCTGGTTCAGGATCTCCAGCCAGGTTCTGTGTCCAGTTGTCTTGCTAGGTTCTCCAGCCAGGTTCTCCAGGTTCTCCAGCCAGGTTCTGTAGCCATGTTCCATCGCTAGGTTTTCCAGTCAGGTTCTGTCCAGGTTCTCCAGCCAGGTTCAGTCTCTAGGTTCTTCAGCCAGGTTCTCTCGCTAGGTTCTGTCTCTAGGTTCTGTGGCCAGTTTCTGTCCAGGATATTTTGCCATGTTCTCTCCAGTGAAGTTCTTCTGTCTCTAGGTTCTGTGTCTAGGTTCTGTCTTCTAAGTTCTGTCTGTAGGTTCTATGTGTAGGTTCTGTCTTCTAAGTTCTGTCTTCTAAGTTCTGTGTTCTAAGTTCTGTGTCTTGCTGTCTTGTTACATCTGTATTTATACCAGTTGATTCAATCCTATCAATCTCTATTACAAAGGTTAGGGCGTTTCTTATCTCCATTCCAGGGAGTAAAGATTATGTAGCTTAAGCATGATTGTTCATAGTTAAAGTGATTAATTACCCACCTGGCACTTAGTTGAGGGGTTTTATTCCCTCCCTAACTTCAGGGGAAAATCCTTACCTGGGGAAACAACCTTTCTCAGAGAGGAGACCTTGGTTAAAACACATAGTGCCAAGAAGGTGAGCAAACATATTAAGAACAGTATGCCATATATGCCAGGTCCCTTGAAACAGTAAGGATGGACTGGCTCCCGGCACCGAGCAGCCCATGGGAAGCGTGGCCCAAACAGGACATAGTTTCAAAGCCCAGGATCCGAGGCGCAGATTAACATGGCTGGAGATTTGAGAGGAACATCTGGGCCACCACATCTGCATACCATTGTCCTGAGTACATGGTGATTACTCAATAATTCAGTGATGGCGAACCTATGACATGAGTGTCAGACGTGACACGTGAGCTCATTTTTTTTGGTTGATTTTTCTTTGTTAAATGGCATTTAAATATATAAAATAAATATCAAAAATATAAGTCTTTGTTTTACTATGGTTGCAAATATCAAAAAATTTCTGTATGTGACACAGCACCAGAGTTAAGTTAGGGTTTTTCAAAATGCTGACATGCCGAGCTTAAAAGGTTCGCCATCACTGCAATAATTACTAGGTACTATTAATGACAATACTAATATAGTTATAGCAATAACTCTTTTTCAGTTTGCCATGTGCTCAGAACATAAAGTGTACCTTTTCCACAGTTTGTTTTTCCATTCATCAGTTGACGAACATTTGGGTTTGTTATGCAATGTGCTGAGGTTCCAGAAAACCTCAGCGTATTGTTCTTGGATTCCCAAAGAAATAACCCGGAGGTCTGGCTGTGAAAAACTGGTTCATTGGGACTTACATGCGCACTGCTGGTGGGTGACAGGTGACCGGCTGACACAGGTCAAGTTGAACAGTTATGTCCCATCCAGCCCGCAGACAGGCCACACTCAGGGTGGCCAGCCAGTGCTATTGTTTCCCTGCCACCCAGACTTTCCCAGCACAAGGTTTTATAGAGTAGAGAAAACAGGGCATGCAGGGGGAGGGGGACAGGCATGTGTAAGATCACAACCACTAGCTGTTTTCTTGACTGAGGAGCTGGCTAGGCTCCCAAGATCTCACAGTCTGCTTACTGATGGCCTTTATCGTCTTCCCACAGGATGGGAGGGGGAGTTGGAGCATGAGAAGGGGCCCATGTTCCCGTTTATCATACGGGTTTCTTCCCCCTTTTGGCTGTGGTGAGTAATGCTGCTATGACCCCACGTATTCAAATATCTTTTTGAGATACTGCTTTCGGTTCTTTTGGGTATATACTCAGAAGTGGAATTGCCGGATCATATGGTAATTCTATTTTTAGTTTTGTGAGGAACCACCATACTGTTTTCCATAGCAGCTGCACCATTTTAGCTTCCTACCAACAGTACACAAGGGTTCTAATTTGTCTACATCTTTGCCAAGACAGACATACCTGGGAGATAGTGCAGGTTCCATTCCAGACCACCACAACCAAGTGAGCGTTGCAATAAAGCAAGTCCTGATCTTTTTCCTGGTAGAGGGTCCTACCTTCAACTTGTAAAAAACGCAACACCTGTGAAGTGCAATGCAGTGTAATAAAACAATGTATGCCTGTACTTGTTATTCTCTGTTTTTCTTTTATGACAGCTATCCTAATGAGTGGAAGGTGGTATCTCATTGTGGTTTTGATTTGCATTTCCTAATGATTAGTGATGGTGAGCATCTTTTTCATGTGCTTGTTTCCACTTGAATATCTTTTTCAGAGAACTGTCTCAAGTCCTTTGTCCATTTTTAACTTGGATTGTTTGTTTTTTTGTTGTTGAGTTGTAGGAGTTCTTTTTATATTCTGGATATTCATCCCTTATCAGATATGTGATTTGCACTATTTTTTCCCAATCCATAGGTTGCACTTCACCTTATTGATTGTGGCCTTTGATGCACAGAAGTTTTTAATTTTGATGTAGCCCAATTTATTTTCACTTTTGTTGCCCGCGCTTTTGTTGTCATATCCCAGCTATCACTGCCAAATCCAATGTTATGAAACTTTCCCCATATGTTTTCTTTTCAGAGTTTTATACTTAGTTCCTATGTTTAGCTCTTGGATCCATTTTGAGTTAGTTTTTGCATAACTACTAAAGATTTGTGAATAAATGGAGTGACATGAAATGGTTGTAAGCTAATGATTTAGTAAACTGATAATAATCATAAACAGTGTCTCATTCATGTCCTCAGATTCGATGTCTAGTTTAACCACCTAAATATAATCCTTTCTGTAAAAGGGCCTACTCAATCTGGATTGCCCTGGAATTACCTAGAGAAGCTTAAAGAAACCTTAATATTTGGTGTACACCCCCCAGACATTTTCATGTAATTGGTCTGGTATGTGGCCTGGGCATTCATTGGTACTTTTAAAAAATCCCTGGGTGATTTTAATAAGCAACCAAGGATGAGATCACTGTGCTAGAAAGATTTCCACCATTATAAAATTAAGCAACAGTTCACGGTGTGATGATCACTATTCATTTGCTTTACTCACTGTAGTAAAAAACAGCTTGTAGATTTAAGACAAGGGGAAAAATGCATGCATTCCAATATGTTTCTAATTTAATGTATTGTCTTTTCAATGCAGATAGTTGCTCAGTAAGGATGGTTCCACTTAAGATTTTTCGACTTTATGGTGGTGTGAAAATGATGTGCATCCAATAGAAACCTTTCTTTGAATTTTGAACTTTGATCTTTCCCCAGGCTATGATACTCTCCCACGGTGGCGGTCAGAGTCAGGGGGATGATTTTACCTCATGTAGGCTAATGGAAGTGTTCTGAGCATGATTAAGGGAGGCTAGGCTAAGTATAATGTTCAGTCTATGATGTGCAATAGGTTAGGTATAGTAAATACATTTCGACTTAGGATACTTTGAACTTACAATGGGTTTATCGGGATATAACCCTATTGTAAGTCAGGAGTATCTATTTACTGACAGTTAACATCTGCCAGGCCAAGTTATGTAGTGATATTAGAGCGATTCCAACTTCAATGATTTATACATTTTAAAAAATTATAAATTTTTTAAATCCTCACCTGAGGATATATTTAAAAAGATAGATTTTAGAGAAAGAGGAAGAGAGAGATAGAGAGGGAGAGAGAAAGAACGAGAGAGAAACATTGATCCATTGCCTCCCATACGCATCCCTATCTGGAATCAAAACCACAGCCTTTTTGGTGTATGGAAGGATGCTCCAACCAACCAAGCCACCCAGCTGGGGCAATCTATATATATATATAAAAGGCTAATATGCAAAGTGTCCCCTTGGGAGTCCGACCGGGAGACTGGGAGTTTGATCGCTCAAGACGACATGTGCTGACCACCAGGGGGCAGTGCAGACGAAGGAAGGCCCTGGCTGGCAGCCAGCAGCTGGGGAAGGAAGGCCCCAATTGGCCCTGATCGCCAGCCAGGCTTAGGGGCCCTACCTGTGTACGAATTTTGTGCACCAGGCCTCTAGTGATTTTTATATTTTAAAAGAGTTCTTAAATGATAAACTGCCTATGCTAGTATTTTTATAACTGTATCATATGCCTCTTTGATAAGTAATGGCAATTACTTTATCTCAATGGCATCGCACTCTGACTCCATGAAACACACTCAAAAGGAAAAATGCCTGTAAATGAAATGTGCTAAAGAACTGTAAGCCAGCCAAGAATAAAAATAGCTGTTCTGTATTGTAAACTGCATATCCAGGCTAAAGAGAGCTTGTGTTTTTTTTTTCTAAATCTACATATTTTTGAAATTTCAGTATTCCTCAATTATATTTTCACAAATTCTGGGAAGCAACTAGAAATTGAAATTTATTATCAAAACCTGTGGATACTGAGAAGCCTGGAAAGGGGTAAGGAGAAGAGGATAAAGGGAGGAATCTAAAGAGCTGAGTGTTTCATGTCACAGAGCCAAGCCCTGATGACTGAGATGGAGAGCAGCAATCTCATAGGCTTAGAGTAGGAATTATTTTGATAATAGGACATCGTACGTGCCTTTTTAAATGCTCGATCTTATAGTTTTCATTGGGCAAAATCATAGATAAGGTGCAGGTGGCCAAATCCTGTGGCTATTTAGAAGCAGAGGAGTGTAACTGAGGTCTGGTGCAGAGCTTCCCTTTAAATATTTTCCCTGTGTTTTACACCAACAGTTCTCAAACTTGATAATGCATCAGAGTCACCTGGCAGGCTTGTTAAACCATGTTGCTGGGCCTGAAAGCCCATGGTTGGTAGGTCGAGGGCAGGGCCAAAGCATCTTCATTTCTAGTAAGTTCACCCTCGATGCCGATGCTGCTATGGGTGGGGAGGATGTGAACCACTGTTTTATCTTCTTTAATGCTGAGCCCCACTGGGAACAGGTGTCTCTTATTGGTCCTTATTCTTGAGTTTTCAGCACATTTTTCAAATTGCTTTTTGTATTGGTTGGTAGGACTGATTTTTTTGTTGTTTGTTTTTTATGCTTTCCTTTGAACATGATTTCAATCTGATATCTGTTTTTTTTTTTTAATCTTTTAATTGAATAAAAAGCCCTACTGAATAACTTTCAGGATTCACATACTGTATTTGTATATGTGGCTGTGTTCTACTGTGAGTTCCTATAATCCTTCATTTGGATACATTTCATTTATGAATAATAATCCCTTTACTAACTACAACAGTGAATTTCATAGTCCTGCTACCTTTCCAAATTTTGGATGATCAGAGTTGTGAATTAAATGGGAATTAAGATAGGAAATAATGGCTACTGGCAAAGAAGGTGCTGTAGTCTAAATGTGCCCCTCAAAAATGCATATGTTGAAGCTTATCCCCCAAGGTGGTGTTAGCAGCTGGGGCCTTTAAGAGGTGATTAGGTCAGGAGGGTGGAGTCCTCGAGAAAGGCGTTAGTGCCTTTATAAAAGAGGCCTGTGAGCTTTCCCCTGCCCTTTCTGTCTGAAGATACCGTGAGAAGACTGTGACCTAGAAGGAGGTCCTCGCCGTATCATGATGGCCCCCGGATTTTGAACTTCCAACCTCCACAACCGTGAGAAAGAGATTTCTGTTGTTTGTAAGTCACCTAGTCCGGGGTGTTTTGTTGTAGCAGCCTGAAAGAACTAATATAGAGGGAAGCAGATTTTATTAGGCTAACCTGTGCATTTCAATTATTCATGAAGTTTTATCCTGGGAATAACCAAGAGTTCACTGTGGCTATAATTTTCTGTTGAATTTATCCTTTCTAAAACCCCACATAGCAGTTTAATTATAATCTCTCACTGTCTACTCAGAGAAAGCTCTTGAAACTGTGGGTTTCCTGAATATCTAAGAGTTTAGTGTGTCACGTTGTAGCCTAGGATGGAGGATAAAGCACCCAGCATAAAATATATGTAATAGGGCATGAAGAGAATATAATTTGTGAGAAATCTGAAAGATAAAGGCAAGCATTCTTAAGACTAAAACAGTAGACAAAACAATAAAGAACAAAAGGGATAGGTGACTTAGATTCTTCAGTGGTCGGCAAACTGCGGCTCGCGAGCCACATGAGGCTCTTTGGCCTCTTGAGTGTGGCTCTTCCACAAAATACCACGTGCAAGTGCACATGTACAGTGCAATTGAAACTTCGTGGCCCATGCGCAGAAGTCAGTGTTTTGTGGAAGAGCCACACTCAAGGCGCCAACGAGCCGCATGTGGCTCGAGAGCCAGAGTTTGCCGATCAAGTCACCTGTGTTTCTTTTTTTAAATATATTTTATTGATTTTTTACAGAGAGGAAGGGAGAGAGATAGAGAGTTAGAAACATCGATGAGAGAGAAACATCGATCAGCTGCCTCCTGCACATCTCCCACTGGGGATGTGCCCGCAACCAAGGCACATGCCCTTGACCGGAATCGAACCTGGGACCTTTCAGTCCGAAGGCTGACGCTCTATCCACTGAGCCAAACCGGTTTTGGCTAACCTGTGTTTTTAAGAAAACGTTTATCACCGACCATTAGAGTGGGAAAAATCAAAACCAAATACCTTCAGTTGTCAAGAAAACTTGAAGCATATGTTAAGCAAAACAAAAACAAAAAACCCCAAAAAACCTGTCTAATTCATATCACAAGGGGCTAAGACAGTGGTTCTCAACCTTGGCTGCACATTAGAATCACCTGGGAATCTTTCTAAATTCCTGATTTCTGGGCCTCACCCTCCAGAAATTCTGTTTCTTTGTTATGGGATGGGGCCACAACATTAGTAACAAAGAAACAGAATTTCCGGAGGATGAGGCCCAGAAATCAGGATTTTAAAAAGATTCCCAGGTGATTCGAATGTGCAGCCAAGGTTGAGAACCACTGGGCTAAGAGGAGGGAACCTTTGAAAAAATTCATGGACCCAGGAATCATCTTCCTTCAATGAGAAAGAAGACAGGCGTTTGTGGCTGTCGTGTGAGACCTGTGACCATAAAACGATGAGATGCTTCACAAATCCCATGTAAAAAACGATCTCATCAGGTTGGGGATTTACATATATGCAGCACAGGACACAGAGATAATATCACATATGTAGCTGAATATTCTGAATTTATTTTAACTTTGGCAAAGCTGTTTGTTTGGTTTTTTTTTTTACTCATTTTTGGTCCAGCTGGACTAGCTCCCATCCTCAAATATAGCTTTCTAGCTGCATGTCATTGTGCTAGTATTGGAATTCCTTTTTCATAGGAAATATTTTCTTTACCAACCTTGACCTAATAAAAATCTACAAACTCCATCCAGGCTTTGCTCAAATACCATTAAAAAAATTTAAATTGAGGTATAATTTATTTTTTAACATTATATTAGTTTCAAATGTACAGCATAATGATTCGATATTTGTATATATTGTGAAATGATCCCACAATAAGTCTAGCTAACATCTGTTGTTATACATAATTACAGGTTTTTTTCTTGTGATGAGGACTTTTAAGATCTACTTTCAGCAACTTTCAAATATGCAATAACAATAGTCACCATGCTGTACAGTATACCCCTGTGACATTTATTTTATGACTGGAAGTTTTGACCCCCTTTACCTATTTTGTCCACCCCACACCCGTGCCTCTGGCAAACACCAATCTTTTCTCTGTATCTATAAGCCCGGGTTTGCTCATTAGATTCCACATATAAGTGAGATTATATGATATTTGTCTCTCTCTGACTTATTCCACTTAGTATAATGCCCTTAGGGTCCATCCATGTCATCACAAATGGCAGATTTCTTTTTTTAGGCTCAATAATATTTCCTTGTGTATTTATACCACACTTTATTTATCCCTTTATCCATTGATGGACATTTAGACTGTTTCCATATCTTGGCTATTGTAAATAATGCTGCAGTGAACATAGGCGTGCATATATCTTTTCAAATTAGTGGTTTTGTTTTTGTTTTTTCAGATAGATACCCAGGAATGTAATTGCTGGGTCATATAGTAGTTCTATTTTTAGTTTTTCGATAAACAGAACCTTCATACTGTTTTTCATAGTGGCTGCACCGATTTGCAATCCCACTAGCAGTGCAAGAGGGTTTCCTTTTCTTCACATTTTCACCAATATTTGTTATTTGTTACTGTCTTTTTGATAATAGCTAGTCTGACAGGTGTGAGATGATATCTCATTGTGATGTTGATTTGCATTTCCCTGAGGATTAGTGATGTTGAACATCCTTGCAAATGTCTCTTGGCCATCTGTATGTCCTCTTTGGAGAAGTGTCCATTCTGGTTCCCCACCCATTTTTAAATCAGATTTTTTTATGTTGAGCTGTAAGACTTCATTATATTTTTTGGATATTAATTCCTTACTGGATCTATCATTTGTGAATATTTTTTCCCATTCACGGGGTTGCCTTTTCGTTTTGTTGATGGCTTCCTTTGCTGTGCAAATGCTTTTTAGTTTGATGTAATTTCATTGTTTAATTTTGCTTTTGTTGCCCTTGCTTGGGAAGACATATCCGAAAATACATAGCTTAGTTTATATAAAAAAAAAAAGTTTACTGCTTATGTTTTCTCCTAGGAGTTTTATGATTTAAATCTTTAATCCATTTTGAATTCATTTTGTATATGATGTAAGGAAGTGGTCCAATTTCTTTTTATTCCATGTAGCTGTCTAGTTTTTCCAACACCATTTATTGAAGAAACTGCTTTTCCTCATTATAAGTTCTTGCCTTTGTCTCTTTTGTTGTAGATTAATTGACCATATAAGCATGGATTTATTTCTGGGCTCCCTATTCTGTTCCATTAATTTAAGTGTCTGTTTTTGTGCTACTACCACACTGTTTTGATTACTATAACTTCCTAGTATAAAAAAAATCAGGGAGCATGATACCTCCAACTTTGTTCTTTTTCAAGTTTGCTTTGGCATATATATATATATATATATATATATATATATATATATATATATATAATTTTTTTTTAATATATTTTATTGAGTATTTACAGAGAGGAAGGGAGAGGGATAGAGAGCCAGAAACATTGGATGAGAGAGAAACATCAATCAGCTGCCTCCTGCACACTCCCCACCGGGGACGTGCCCGCAACCAAGGTACATGCCCTTGACTGGAATCGAACCTGGGACCCCTCAGTCCGCAGGCCGATGTTCTATCCACTGAGCCAAACCAGCTAGGGCTATTTTTATATTTTTTTAAATAAAACTGAGATCATACTAATTGGTAGACTATGTTTGGGTAGAACATACTTTATTTTAGTTTATTCCTTGACAGTTAAATTGTTTCCAAAGTTTTGGTATTATAAAATATGGCTGATAGGACAATACTTGTACATAAATCTGCATGTTTAAAAATTTTCCTTATGATAAGTTCCTAAAAATTGCCTTAAAAACTAAATTTACTGAGTGCTTATTATTTGCCTTTGTTTGTGCTCAAAAATATATGTAGATATAGAGATACATAATCCTCATTACAAATTGATGATGTAGATACTATGATTATTTCTTTTTAGAGCGAGAACTGAGGCACAACTAGAAGTAAAGTTAGTTACTTGATCCAGATTACAAAGCTGGAAAGGGGTAGAGCTGGGATTTGAATAGATGTCTGTCAGCTGCGTCTTCTCTAGGTACTGGTCTCTGAACAGGCTGTAGTGATTCACTTTAAAGGAGAAGATAGATGGATTTGAGAAGAGTTTAATAATAAATAATCCTTATATCATCAGTGGAGTAGATTCTGACCGCTTGATAATTTTCATATGAGATGGGACCATTCAAAAGCAATGGGTTTTTATTAATTTATTTGTTAGAAAGAAGAATTTCTTGATAAGATGATTAATATTCTAAGAGGATATACACTGTTCATTTCTGAGCTCTTTTTAAGAGAAGCAACTTTAGAAGGTAATTTAAATTTAGATTTAATCTGACTACAAGTGGGAATAAAGGAGGTAAAAGAGGAGGGAGTCTTTTCTGACTTCTGCATTAAAGACATCTAATTTCAGTGCTTTGACATTTTGCATATAGCACAGCTAAAAATGGTAAAAATAAATAAAATGAGATAAATTTATGTAAAGTATAATTTAGAAAGGTTGATATTTTATTAACATACTAGAGGCCTGGTGCACAGATTCATGCACTGGTGGGGTCCCTTGGCTTGGCCTGCACCCTCTTGCAATCTGGGACCCCTTGGGGGATGTCAGAGCCAGTTTTGGCCCAATCCCTGCAGGCCAGACTGAGGGACCCCACAAGTGTATGAATCTGTGCACTGAGCCTCTAGTATGCATATAAAATCTTTGGTTAATATCTTCCTGCCCTCCCCGCTCCCCTCTTCCCTCTGAGATTCACCAGTCTATTCCATGTTTCCATGCCTGTGGTTTCCACTTCTGCATTGAGGGTCTGCCCCCTGGTGGTCAGTGTGCGTCATAGCTACTGGCCATTTGGTTGGTCGGCCAGTCACTTAGGCTTTTATATATAGAGAGATGCATTCACAACCTAAGTACCTATTTCTAACTTCTGCTTCATTAATTATAACTTCTAAAGCAGTAGGGTTCAAATCAATGTTTATTCACTGGATGCCTGCTGCTAAAAATGCATTGCTCCAAACTAGAGCTCATATATTGCTTGGGGGAATATAAATTGGTATCACTACTTTCGAAAACTGTTTGGCAGGATCAACTCATATATACAGCCTTTCATCCAGAAATTCCACTCCTAGGAGAATATGATACTTGCTTATGGCTGAAACTTGGAAATGGAGAAAAGTACAAAGAAGAGAATGCAAATAAACTCATCTTAGTGTGGAGATAATAATTATTAACACTTTTAAGGAGAACCTTACTTTACATACTATTTTGTAGTAGCCTTATTTTATACAGTAATATATTGTGAATATGTTTCCACTTAATTGGTATGCAACAATATATTTTTAAAAATATCTGTCTATCATATCATAACATGGCTATCCCACAACATACAGTGCTTACCATAATTCTGTCTTGTTGGATATGTAGGTTATTTATAACTTCACTACATTTAAATGACACTAGTGGACATTCTTATATATAAATTTTTAGCAAATATTTGAGTATTAAATTCCTAGAAGTAGAATTTCTGATTTCAAAGTATGTACATTTTAAAGATTTATATAAAATTGCTAAAAATTATTATTTTAACAATAATTTTTATTAAATAATACCATTTATTATGATATTGTCCAACATACAACAATAGGCATAATTATTTTTTCTAATCCTTGCCAAATTTATAACTAAAAATGCCTTGCCATTCTAGGTTTAATTAGTATGGTTGGACATTTAATGTAAGTATATTGTCCATTTATATTTTTGCAGAATTCTCTGTTCATCTCCTTTGACTATTTTTCTATATGTCTTTATTTAGAATTCCTTACCAAAATTCTTTGCTTACTATATATGTTGTGGATTATTCTGCTTTATTACACACTTCATATTTCAAAATCCTTTTTAAAACTAGCAAACTCTGATACTTTAGTTGTCTTCTTGAGGAAGCAGAACTTGAGAGAAGCTACTGTCACAGATAGATTTCATCAGGCACCTTTGTTGGACTTTACTTGTTTTCATTTCATGTTCTTTCTTTTCTGTTTTCCCTCTCATTTACTTTTAGTAAGACTTATTTCCTTGAAGTGAATGACTGTTTCACTCCCAGAGGGCATAATGGATATGTATGAAAGAATTTCATACATCTCTATTTGTAGAGAGGGAACTAACATTCTTTAGTACTTGCCATGTATCAGGGCCTGAGCTAGACACTACTATATTAATTCATATTATCCTTAAAGGAACCTTAATGAAGTATGTATTGTTTTCTTTGTTTTGTAAGCTTGAGGACATTGAAGATCATTCAAATGATATGTCCTTTCTTTCCTGTCTTCCCTTTGGCTTTCTTTTTTATTTTTAAAATATTTTTACATGTTGTTTTTTAAATTGATTTCAAAGACAGGAAGGGGGAGGGAGGGAGAAATAGAAACATCAGTGATGAGAATCATCAATCCGCTGCCTCCTGCACTCCACCTCCCTGCTGGGGATCAAGCCTGCAACCAGGCATGTGCCCTGACCAGGAATCAAATGGTTGATGGGTCAGTGTTCAACCACTTTGCCACAATAGCCAGGGCCCTTTGGCTTTCTTTATTTTACTTCCATCCTGCTCCTTCTAAAGTCTTCTCCATCTTTGTTATGACAATTCCATCTTTCCAGCTGCTCAGCCCTTTAAAAACCTCAGATTCATCTTTGTTTTTTTCCACTTCATACTCCACATCCACCCTCTAGGGAATCCCTGTTGGCTCATCATCTCCACCCCATCTCCCTGGTCCATGTCACCATCCTCTTGCTCCCGAATTATCTCAATACCATTTTACTGGGTCTCTGCTTCAGCCCTTACCCCCTAGTGCAGGGGTGGGCAAACTTTTTGACTCGAGGGCCACAATGGGTTCTTAAACTGGACCGGAGGGCCGGAACAAAAGTATGGATGGAGTGTTTGTGTGAACTAATATAAATTCAAAGTAAACATCATTACATAAAAGGGTACGGTCTTTTTTTTCAATAGTTTTATTCATTTCAAACGGGCCGGATTCGGCCTGCGGGCCGTAGTTTGCCCACGGCTGCCCTAGTGTCTATTCTCAACCCAGCAGTCAAAGTGATGCTATTATAATGCGTCAGAAGTAGTCACTTTTTTACCCCAAACTCTCCAGTGACTCTCAACTCAAAGTAAAATCCTCACCAGATCTGAGTTATCCTTACTTCTGACTTCACCTTCTCTTCTCCACTTTCAAAACCTTGGCTTATGGCTTTTATACTTGCTTTTTGCCTCAATAGATGTCTGCCTGGATATCTTAACTCCTTGATCTCCTTCAGGCCTTTGTTCAAATATTACCTCCTTCAGAGGCTGTCCTTGATCATCTTATTTAAAAGAGATCCCCATCAGATTCCTCATGTCCCCTCCCTGCTTAATTTTTCTCCACAGTATTTATAATCATACAGCAGCCCACATATTTTCCTTATGTATTTATCATGTCTCTCCCACCTGGAAGGTGAACTCTATGAAGGCTAAGATTTTTGTTTTTGTCTTCGGCTGTGTCCCCCACCTCTAGAAGAATGTCTGGCATGTGTAAAGCATCAAATAAATATTGGTTGAATAAATGAATTATTCTCCCACATTCCAATCTTAGGGCAGGCCAAGGTGACCTGCTGTGCAGAACTTCCTGGCTCCTATTTCCGTTTCTATCTCCCTTGTCCTTCCCCAGCTTTTCCTGAGGAGTCACTTGTCTGCACTTGTTATAGGTGAAAGGCTGGTGAGTCCTGAATGGCATGGGCAGCAAGTGCACCCAGTGTTTCTGCGGCGCACAAGCACATCAGTGGTGGTAGACAGCAGAAGGAAGCGTGAAGCTTGCATCATTCCATTGCAAGCGGGAATTAGAAACTATACTATCTACTGTATAAACTAAGTTATATAGTTTTGGCTCTCTCTGGTTGCCATTCATGGAGAAGGAAGGGAGGAAGCTACTTCCTCCAAAGTATAATCTGGTGAGGCGCCAGCAGGATGCCGCTGCGGCCGGACAAACTTCCACATCCGCCTTTGCAAGCCACAACCTGCCCAGATTGTGGCTCACCTCAAGTTGCAGCCACACCAGCCACAGGACACTGAAAATGCCAAGAGGGCCTCTCGCTAAGAACTTGATTCTTCCTCCTGTTTTTCATGTCCCGAAAGCAGAGCGTTGACTTCGCTGCCCAAGCATGCAGGGGAAGTGGGAGACGGAGGGAAGAGGAGTGGGGTGGCGCTGCCAGTGTGGCAGTGGGTCCAAATGTCTGCTGAAGGGCGGCGGGCCAACTCAGGGTCTGGGCTCTGGGAAGGAGACTGAGACAGAGGAGCAGTGCCAAAGGCCACCACCACCACCCAGCGTGGTAGGGAAAGAATCGCCTAACCTGTTCTCGCATCTTCCAGGGAGTCCTGAGCCGGGGAAGTTTCCTTTTTTGCTGCAGAACAGTCCAAATTAAAGAGCATTCACTGTTGGGGTGCTCTCACACGCGTACACTCAGAACTCCGGCAACACTGGCTCCCGCGGAAAAACAAAAGAGAACAGCAACACCCGCCCCCTCTCCTGGGGCCGTGAGGTTTGCGGAGACCCAGTCTCGCCCTGCCCACTCCAGGGAGTTTGCCAGTAGCAAAACAGGGGACCGTTTCCCTCACTTGACCTGGCTCTTTGGGGATTTTACTAACATTTAAACATTCAAACTGTGGGGAGGAGGGGGAAGAGATGGGGTGGCGAAGGCGCCAGTAGCCGAGGTCAAACCTTTGGGAAGGGAGACATCTAGACCCTCCCTGCCGGGCAGCGGTCTGTCTTCTCCACTCGCGGGTTTATTGTCCTGCGCGGCTGTGAGTGCAGGAAGGAGCGTGGCTCCCGAAGGGCCAGCCCCCAAGGGCGAGTTGTCCTCCATTCCGCAGGGGTGTAAGTTTCAGTGGAAACTTTCCCGTAGAGGCTCCTCCTCTTTCACCTTGGAAACAGGCACCTGGCGCCGCGTGTGGGGCGGGAGGGGCGGGGCCGGGCCGCAGCCGGGGCGGGGCCAGCGCGCTCCCAGCCGGAGTGGCAGGTGGGGCCCCGCCCCGGCCCGGTCCGCCCGCCCGCCCTCCCCAAGGGTTCGCAGCGGAGGGGGCGGGGGCGAACGTGGGGCCGTGTGGCTCAGCCACCCACTGGTGATCCGTAGAAAAGTTGCCCTCGGACCTTCCCCAGCCTCCTGCTTCCTTCCCCCGGCCCTGCTGGTGAGTTGGAGTCGGGCGGGGAGGAGCCGGGCAGAGACCTGCGAAGTCTCCGGTGAGGAGCCGGCTTCCCTTCCCCGTGGGATTCGGCACCCGGGGAGGCGCCGGGCCCACGTCCTCAGGACCGGGAACAAACTTTCTGGATCGTCCCGGGACACTTGTCGGGCCAGCCCAGCACCGCGCGGGGAGGAGGAGCCAGGCCGGGGGGACAGGTACGTGTACGTGGCACGCTGCTGTGCGAGTGGCACTTGAGGGATTCTTTTCGTTCAGGGGGTTAAGGGAAGGGGGCGCAGAGTGTCCCTTTCCTGCATCTCCCCTCCTCCCCGCGCTGGGCTGGAGGAACAGGTATTGGGGCGGGGGTTGGAGGGTTTGGGGGGGACCCAGTGAAAGTATCCCTAACAAGATTCGGGGGTGGCCAAGCACAGCGGGTAGGAGGTGGCTCCCAGAGCTGTGGGACTTGGTGTTACTCAGTGATAACCCTGGGGGAGACAGAGCGAGGTTGTTTTGAGGGAGAAAGATGTCATCAGGGCTCTACCCCTTTCCCTGATCCCTGGGGCCTGGGGGCTGGATCCTACGGGAGGAACAGGCAAAGGCATAGAAATCTAGGGCTCAGTTTCCCTCTCCAAACTCCCGGCTTACACTAGAGACAGAGGCGGCGCCACGTTGAGGTTTGCAGCACTTGACTGGTGTAAGGACCTGCTTGTTTGGTGGCTGTTGCTCAACTTCATAAGTTCTTAAGTGAACCTGCGTTTAAGCCATGTCTGTTGTTATAGATGGTGTGTGTGTGTGTGTGTGTGTCCCGCCTCCACCTCAACAAAGCTCCCTTGTTAATCCCACTAGGGAGTGGAACTGGCTGCTGTCCTAACCCAGGCACACCAGAGCGCCAGAGCAAGGTGTTGGTGGCAGCAGTAGCAGCCCTGTTGGCTTAGGGGCATTGGGAATCCTGTGAGCAGATCGGATGAATTAGCCCAACTCTGTCCCACCAACCTGGATCCATGCATTCTTCGCAGATCCGGCCTCCACCTTTCAGCAGGTGCTGAAGCCTCAGCTATCTAGGGACGTGCAAAATTCCACATGGAGAGAAGGAGCCCCAATCAGAGGACAGACAGTCCTGAGGAACAGCAGCAAACAGTGTATACCTATTGTTGCTTCCCTATATAAATCTGATCTACTCCCTGACTTCTCTGAAAGGGTCCTGCTATCAAATTAATCTCATTAGGAAGTCAGCTGCTCTCCGCTATCATGGATAGAAGCTCTGATGAAATTATGTAGGTCATTGAAAAATAATTCCTGCTTAATCACCTTTATCCCCGTTGGTTAATGAGGGAAAAGATTTCCTCTCCTTAGTGTATCTTGCCTGCTTGGCAGGGTCACTTGCCTGCCCCTCAAGTTTCTTGTATACCTGGCACCAAATAGGATGTTGTCTCTGAAGCTGCACAAACCTAGTGTACTACAGCTGAAGTCCACATTTGGAGAACTTAACTCGTCTTCTCTGGACAGAATTGAACAGGAGATTCAGGCCGTAAATTTACTCTTTAACCAGCATATTCTTCTTTTTTTTTTTTTTTTCTTTTAATTGATTTTTTTACAGAGAGGAAGGGAGAGAGATAGAGAGTTAGAAACATCGATGAGAGAGAAACATCGATCAGCTGCCTCCTGCACATCTCCCACTGGGGATGTGCCCCCAACCCAGGTACATGCCCTTAACCGGAATCGAACCTGGGACCTTTCATTCCGCAGGCCGACGCTCCATCCACCGAGCCAAACCGGTTTCGGCTAACCAGCATATTCTTGGCTTTAGATAACTTTTCAGGTAATCAAAGGTTGGTTTCTTTCAGCTCCAGTTCATCCCTTTCCACAGAGCTCATAAGAATTGTGTTCATGCTTATCTTGAAATAAACTAAGTTTGGGGTTCCATTGTTATTTGTCCTATAGCTTTTGAAACAGGATGAACTGTGAGGCAGGTGGAAAAGGCAAGAGAAACCAAACATCAGTGAACCAGATTCAGGAGAAATTTAGAATAGCCTAATAATTTAGGCCACTAGCTTCCTTCTTGCCTCTACATAGAGACCCTATAGGTTGTACCCCTTTTCATGCAGTCCTTTTGAAGACTAGAAATGAAAGGACTGTTTTACTGCAGAGTCAGAGTAATGCATTGCTGGACAGTTCTTCATGCTAACCTCCCAAGTTTGGTTCAAAACACTTTCTCTGCAGAGTTCTTTCTACCACAATAGGAAGTGAGCAGATAATGTCTACAAACCAAGAGGCAGGTGTACACATACATTATTAGAGAGGTAGAGGTACATATTAGAAGAGACAAAAAAGTTACCTAAGGAATGACTTTTGAAATTATGACCTTATATTACTTTTAAAAAGAAAATTTGATAAGGAAACTCCCTTTCTCTGCAGATATAAAAATTGCTCTCTTGGGTTACTGCTTAGACCAGTGATGGCGAACCTTTTGAGCTCGGCGTGTCAGCATTTTGAAAAACCCTAACTTAACTCTGGTGCTGTGTCACATATAGAAATTTTTTGATATTTGTAACCATAGTAAAACAAAGATTTATATTTTTGATATTTATTTTATATATTTAAATGCCATTTAACAAAAAAAAAATCAACCAAAAAAATGAGTTCGCGTGTCACCTCTGACACGCGTGTCATAGGTTTGCCATCACTGGCTTAGACCTTGATCTTTATTCTGTGTAGATTTGTCTCATAGGGCAATACAAAGGCCTTTAAGGAACTGGACCCTCAGGTTCTCACCTTGGAACACAATTTACGTCTACATCGCGCTTACCCTTAATTTTTAGCCTAGGTAGGGGAACAGTGCCCAAGAATGATCAGTAACTTCAGGGGCTCTTTTAGTAGACAATAAGAGAAAATAACATATCTGAAGTGCTTTATGATTAACAAAGTGTTATGATGTGTGCAATATTTCTGCATTGTGATTTAACCATTTTGTAGTGGGTCCTATTATATTAAGGCTACACAGGAGGAAAACAGATGAGATTCAGAGAAAATAAGGAACTTTTAGATGCATATTTGGCTGCTCTATGTGGTGGACTCAGACCTGAATTTAGGATTTCTGATTTAAATAAGGCCATGTTTTAAACTTTTTCCTGCTACATTTTGTGAAGTGTTTGGATGTAAAATGGAACCTTAATTTCTTATTAGACAGACTGTCTATATTGAAGACAGGACTGTACACCTCTATATGTGTATGTAATATTTGTATCCTTTGCATGTCAACAGTGTGGCTGTACCCAGAGAGGTAGGTGGGTTGGGTGAATAAATGCTCCCGTTAGATTGAAGAACGAACTTTCGGTAATGTCTAAAATTGAAAAAAATCAGGAAAGAGCAATGTAAGTGTGTGGTTTACAAATATTGAAGTAATTACTAGAAGAGACATCTTGCAGAGTTGAAGGAGCTTCTTTTGGGGAATGGAACTCAGGATGAAAGAAAGCCAGGCAGAAGTCTGCTGTCTTGGGTAATACCTTATAACTTTATACCTTATATTTTATATTATGTACATGCATACTCTTTTAAAAAATCTTTTGGCAAGGACAGAGTAAAGGCCTGTCTTCAGAATTTTTGAGTAGAAAGGGATCAGAGATTATTTACTGTCAGTTCTTTCATTGTGCAGGTGAGGAAATTGAGGGATAGGAGTTTAAATATTTTGTCAAGGTAACATGGCTATAGAAACAAACCCTTCCCAGCACAAATTCACACTCTCTTCCCAGGCAGGTGGAAATTTTCCCCAGGCTTGTAATTCCTCAATTACATTTCTAGTCAATTCTTTTTTCTCCTATCTAGTTTTTCCAATGTTTGTGTAGATTACAGGACTGTAGATTCAAAATCAATTTCTCATATTTTCATTATGACAATATTTCAAATATCTTTAGAATCTGCAGGCTCTGCAATTTTTTAGTTAAATTTGCAATGACTTTTAGTTAGAATTAGAGACACCTAGACAATCTGTGTGTGATTTTTAAGAAATTGACAGTGTTTCTCAGTTGAATTTTATAAATACTGGAATTAGGGCTCAACTTTTATCCTGAGAAGCTATGATTAACAGAAGATGCTGAAGGGGCTTTTCTGATATCCCTGTGTTAGTTGCTTAATTTTAAAGTTCCAGGAATAAGGATACAGCTGTCTTCCAAAAGAGTGGTACATTCATGACATTTTAGAGCTATTATATTAAAGTTTTAACCCCCAAGTTTTCCTTTTCTTTACACACAAGATTTTCTCCTACTTCCATTCCACATATATCACTAACTTAAAACTTTTTTTTATGATTATATACACAATATATATTACTCAACATTCAAACTTTTAGGAAGATGTAATCTTGAAAATTAAAGTACACTGTAATCTTATATTCTGAAGAAACTGCCAAAACTTCTCTCTCTATTAAAATATATTTATTATTGTGAGTATTAATAATAACTGGGGTAACACTAAACAACTTTCAACTTGGTTTTTGTTTTTGACTTAATATATCTTGAAAATGTTTTCATGACTATAAATATATGTATATGTATGTGTGTGTATGTGTATGTATATGTGTGTGTGTATGTATGTATATATATATATATATGGCATCCTGGCTGTATATCATTGCATCACAGGCCATTGGAACAATTGCCCATTGTTAAAAATTCGTGTTGCTTCCCATTTTTCTATACTAAGAACAGTGCTTTAGAGATTATCCTTAAAGTATACTTGTGTGAGTGTTTTTTGTAGGAAAGTTTTTTGAGTCAGGGATATGAGAATGTTAACATTTTAAAATTATACTTCCTGTAATATAAAAATTACATTGATACCCCTTTTTTTTTTTCTGAATGCATAAGACTGAAGATAGAAATTCTTAATACATGATCAGACACTGAAACAAAAGGTCATAGTAGCAAAAGGCTCTGAGCTGTTAGGTAGGGCTCACCTCATTTCCTCACATTTTAGGTTCTTTTTGATTTAAATTTTTTCCCCTCAAGGGAAGACAGTAATTGATAATAGCTATAAAAATACTCTGCAGTTGTTGGATGAGCTGCTAATTAGCTTTTATGGAGCATAGTTTTTTAAAAAAAGAACACATTTTCTTAACATTATTCTGGGACATGCCATTAAGGAGTTCAGAGAATCCACTAAGCTTTGCAAAATGAACGTATTTTAGCATCTCTTCTGGTATTTTTAAAGTTTACCTCTATTGAAATATTGGTAATGGGTAAATTTTAAAGTCTTTAGGCTTGTAGAAAGTGCTAGGAACTGATTTCACTCTTCTGAATGTGGAAAATGTGAAATAAGATACTTTGGCTAAATTTCATGACTCAGGCTCATTGAAGCAGGAACATTTCAGGGATTCCTGTGGTAGTTTTTATTGACCATCTTAGAGAGTTGATTAATATTTTTACTGAGTCTAAACTTTGTTCATAACCAGTCAATTACAGGATTATGTTTCATTCTTCAAAATTAGTGTCTTCAGTTTTGTTTGTGTGCATGAAACTTGTACTTAAAGTTTATTCATTTTAGGTTGATTTTCTTTGTAGTACTAGTATATCAGAATGAGTATAGCTATATTTTAAAAATATAATCTTCAATAGGTCATTTAGCATGAATACTATGTACATCATCAAAATGAAATTGTCCACATTTATTTTATTAAATGTTTTTTATTTTATTTTTGTATGATACATTTTTTAAATAAAGCTTTCGTGTGTGTGTGTGTGTTTATTGATTTTAGAGAGAGAGAGAAAGAGGGATAGAGAGATAGAAAGAAAACATGGTCGAGAGAGAAACATCAATCAGCTGCCTCCTGCATCCCCTTCAGGTGATTGGGTCCTCAACCCAGGCATGTGCCCTGACAGGAAATGGAACCAGTGACCTCTTGGTTCATGGGTCAGCTCTCAACCACTGAGTCCCACTGAGCCAGCGGGGTTTAATAAAACTACTTCTTAGGACAGGTAAAATTTTACAGTTTGTACATACTCATATTTTGATCTTTTCATGGGAAGATGCAACTTACTAATGTATTATTCTTGATTATTGCCTATTCTCTATTATGGAGTAACTTTTTTGATAAATTGAATATTTTAAATCTCTCATAACAATGTGTATGTTACAAAATGTTTACACTTTTGCTTATTTTAAGCAAGATTTTGATGAAAAATCTGACAGTGAGACCTTCATTGACCTTGATTTGCTTTAGGAAATACCAGACTACCTTATTTATTTGCATTGTATTAAAAACTTAATGGTTGATGCAAATTTCTTAATCTGCTTGATTAAGTTTGATCTTATCTGAATTCCCTCCTTGTCCTTCTCCACTGTGTTACTGTTTAGGTTAGGACCTTGCATGTCCTATTTGAAAAGTAGACCCTGGAGTTGCTATACTGTAGATCAATCAGCTTGTAACCTGTGTTTAGGTATCTGTGAACTGGTTTTGTTGCTGCCTTCCTTCCCCCCCCCCCCCCCCCCCCGAAAGTAATAATGTTTGCTGATGATCTGCCTCTTGGTCATGTTTTAGGGTTAGTTTGTTCACCGAGGAGTGGTAATTCCTTCCCAGTGAATCACACTAGTAGGTTTGAGGAGGCTTCCTGATTCAAGTTGGACTGACTCAACCTGTTATCTTCCAACCATCTGTCAGTATAGGCATGCCAGGAACAGGTTCTCAAGTTGGCTCTCTTTTCTACATGGATCATTTCTAAATCTGCATCCTCATTGCTGACTTTTGTAATTCTAGGCTTGTTTCTCCAGTTCCTGCTGCATAGGTCTACATTTGGATCCTGACATCAAATTAAACTATAGAATAACAAGAGTAACTCTGCATCTTAATCATCTAGGAGAGTACCTTCATATTGAATAGAATCCTATACATGCTTGCTGATGATCTGCCTGTTACTATCACATGGGCAATTATAATAAAAAAACCTCACCCAAGGATATGTTTTTATTGAATTTACAGAGAGCGGGAGAGAGAGGGAAGGGGGGAGAGGGAGAGAGAGAGAGAGAGAGAGAGAGAGAGAGAGAGAGAGAAACATAGATTTGAGGGTAAAACATGGATTGGTTGCCTCCTGTACCTGCCTTGCCCTGACCAGGGATCAAACTGCAACCTAGATATGTGCCCTCTTCAGGAATTGAACCCGAAACCATTTGGTGCATGGGACAGCACCCCAACCAAACTGAGTCACTGGCCAGGGCTGGGCAATTACAATTTTTAAAATCTTATTTCTTGTCCCAGTTTTTTTTTTTTCTAATCTATTTCATACCACATGCAGTTTGACTTTATAAAGTACAACTTTGCCCATGTTGTTGATCGTGATCCTTGTTGTCTACTGGGTAATGACTCCACTCAAGGTGTGATGATTAATTTTATGTGCCAACTTGACTGGGCCACGGGGTGCCCAGATATTTGGTTAACATTATTCTGAGTGTTCTGTGATGGTATTTCTGGATGAGATTAACATTGAATCTATAGATTGAATAAAACAGATTACCTTTCCCATTGTGGGTGGGCCTCATCCAATCTATTGAAGACCAGAATTGAACAAAAAGGCTGAGTAAGGGAGAATTCATTTTCTTTGCCTGTCTGCCTTTGAACTAGGACATTAATCTTCTCTGTCTTTGGATTCAAACTTGGGCTTGATCTTGAACTATACTATAGGTTCTCTTGCTGGGACTTCTCAGCCTTCATAATTTCATGAGCCAATTCCTTATAAAATAAATCAGTGTCTCTGCCTCTTGTCTCTTTCTCCCGTAGGTATATATCTCCTGTTGGTCCTGTTTATCTGGAGAACCCTGACTAATACTCAGGCATCTATGATCTGCTCTCCTGTGCAGATCCTCTTCTCTGGCTGCCTGCTGATCTGTTCTCATTCCTGAGCCACACCCTACCTATTCATTTTTCTTGATTTCTGCTGGGACTAATCCTTCCTCCTTCCAGTTATCTCAGTGAGGCACATTCTTCAAAGCCAAGTTCAGAGGCTGGGTCCTCCATCAAGCCTTTGCTGGCTGCCTTTTCCTGTGGTAATTTCCTGGTATTAGAATCTCTGTACTGCAATTATAGAAACTTAGTCATTTGCTGCCTTCTAGTGTTTTCTTTTATACATTTGTCCTTCTTCCCAACTAGATTATAAACTCCTTTCCAAGCTCCAAGCTCCAGATTTCCAAATCCTCTTCTGTTTTTGGTGTTGCCTTACACTTAGTAGGCGGCCAGTGAATGTTTACTGTTACATATACATTTTAAAACACTTAGATCTACCTGGGAAAGGTAAGGTAAATGTGTGGCTTGCATGCCCCCACACTTCCCCATCTTGAGCCTGTAGAAGAAATGTCTAATTTATTTCTCATAGGACCTGAAAGTCTTTATCAATGCAGTGCTCCAGGGAAACTCTGCTGGTTGTTTGGGGTTGTTGCTAGAAATGAAACCTATATGTCATTCTTGACCTAGAGCCAGCTTTTTCCTAGGAAAAAAGATTGAGTCGTATTTTAAGTCCCGTTGAATTAGCCCTTTCCTGAGGTGCTGGCTTGCAACTATTTTTGCTGTTATCTGCTTTGCTCTTATATCTTGTAGTTCCCTTTGCTTGGCCTCTGGCTGTGTCTTTTCATATCTTCCTCTGTAAATATGCTATGTAGCACACTTGTGTCAATAATTTTGAACAAGGATGAACAGGAAGAAATTTAGAAAATTAGCTATATGTTTCTAGGCAATTTAGATTGGTCAAATTTTATGCAAATTTCATTCAAACACAATGTGATTTTCCTGTAATTGAATGGAATTTTTGAGGAACAGCATTGGAGATCTGCCTTCATTCTGCTCTTGGCTTATCTTTTTAGCTCAAAGTATTGTAAACCCTCTGCCCACAGTTTCCATCCTCCTTATCCTGCACTCCTGCACTTTTTTCCTAACATATTACACTTTACTTAATAGGTGTATTGTTTATTGACTGCCTCCCTGCATAAGAATAAAAAAAAAGAAAAGCTCCATGAAGGGCTGGGATCTTTGGCTATATTAGCATTGCCTACCTTCGACTATATATACCAACATGTAGACCAGTGCCTGCCATTCCATAAGTATTTGTTGAGCTGAGTGCAAGTTTGCTAACTTGGACCCCTTCACCACCCCTCCCCCAATCCCCTTAGTGGCCTACTCTTTCTGTTTTATCCTCTGAAAGGTCTCTGTTTCTCTTTTGCCTTCTTTTTACTAAAGATTGCTTCTACCCAGAGCTAGCTAGCTCTTTCAAACCATACAACTACCTGTTTCCCAGGTCCGTGTCTTTGTAATACCCTTGTCACTAACAGAAGGAATTTACAGTCCCTTGGCTGTTCATAGTTTACAAAGCACTCTGCCATATATGATCTCATTTGCGGTATTCTTGAGTCCGTGACAGTGATGTATTCTTTAGGGCCTGCCATTCACCAAAGTAGGCAAGTTGGCAAAATCTTTTTCCGCCAACGATGCAACCAATCTTTATTATGTGCCAAGCACACACTCCCCTTGGCTTTGCTGTTGCCAAATTATATATAAGGACTGTGCCTCTTTGGCATCTTCTGTCCTTCTCCAGAAGCGTGCCTATGTTGTATAAGGGCCTCATGTAAAGGGATAAAAAGAGAAAGGAAAAAAAAAACAAAGAAACAGACAACCAATAATGTGCATTTATGGGACACGTCAATGAAAGCTATCTAGCTAGATGCTGAACAACTATTTTTGCCTCAGTTAATTTGCTTGCAGGAACTCCATGTGAAATTGGAGACACAAACATGGAAATGGGAAGGTTGGCTAAAGGATGCAATTCATGTAGAAATGAGGGTTGGTGACCTTCAGGTTCTCCACCTGGCCTCTCTCTTTGCTAAACTGTGACGACAGACCATTTTCTTCCTAAAGGCCTTCTGTTCTTGCCTCTAAGCCATGGGAGTGCTCAATAACTATTAGTGTCTAGTAATGACACAGGACTATTCCTCTGAGCAATCAAAGAGCTGTAGGCGTGTCACACATTGACAGGTACTCACAAATCTCTTTTTGCTGTTTTGAAATATCACACTCGGGGGAATTGTATACAACTTGTTCTGACAGAGTGGTCTTAAATATTCATTCCTTTTACCTATTACTTTAAGAGAAATGCCAGCATTTAGTCTTTAGGCTGCTAGTAGCAATTTTGGACAAATTGTAGCATAACTTTTTTCAAGATTCTTATTTTCATATACCTCATTTATTTATGTATTAACATATTAATATTATTATTTTTAATGATGGAGGAACAGGAACTTTGAGATTAATGGAAAGTCAAGTGTTAAACGGAGGTCCTGGATCTATTGTTCTCTCTGATAATCTAATTAGCAGGTGTTTATTATTATGGGAGGCCATGTGGGCATAGTGGAAAGGGGATGAAATTTGAATGAATTTGTGTTCAAATCCCTGCACTACCTTTTAGCGTGGCTTCAGACAAGTAAGTTTTCTGTGATGACCCTTAGCTTCCTCATCTTAAAGTGGAGATAATAATGCCCATCTCAGGAAGTTTCTTTGAGGGTTAAATAAAATAAGAGATGTGAAGTGCTTTACATGGAAGTAATAATCCATGGTAATTGTTATTTATATACTGAGGCTCGGTTAGCCTTTTCTAGGGACTGTTGAGGGGCTTTCAAAAGGTGTGTAAAGTATATGTCTGCAAGGCCACAAAAGATGACAACACACACACAAATGTGACGAAGTGTTATTTGTACAGGAAGTAAGTACAAGAAACCAGAAAGGTAGAGGTCATTGTGTTCATAGTTTTCAAGAATCATGGTAGAGGTGGTGTCATAAATTGTGTCTTTTAGTTGTAAATTATAGAAGTTAAACTGTGTAGAGGGCTATTTATTGGCTTACGTGGCCAAGGAGTAAGGTGAGTCTCAGAGAAACCAGACTGAGAACTTCTGTACACCAAGACTCTCTGTCTCTAAGCTCTGCTTCTCTGTCAGTTTCCTCCACAAGGCTGGGGCATGGCTTCCAGCAACCAAGGATCATCCAGAGAGAGGCTCTGGCCTTCTTCCCTTAATCTAAATCTCAAAATCCCAGGAATGGTTCTGATCAGCGTCACTTGGGTAACATCCTTGTACTTGTGGCCAGGGGCACACATTATCTGGTAATTGGCAATCCCATCTAGAAATACATAGTTAGGATGGGGAAGAGGAATAGTTTTTTAAAAGGATTGTGTCCTCCTCAGAATACAGAAGGGGTGTTGGACAGCAGGTGTTTGCCCTAACCGGGAAACCAATGGGTGCATGGGATGATACAACTGACCCATCCGGCCAGGGCCAAGATAAATTCCTTCTTACGATCCTAAATTTTAGTCACATTTTTTGCCAAGTATGTTAATATTCACAGCTTCTGGGGATTAGAGAGTGGTATATCTTTGGGGGCTATTTTTTCCTTATCTCAGATTCTGAACTGTCCACGTGAGCTGCAACTTGACCCATAGAGTACATTCCTTGGCATGGCTCAGTAGTAATTAATATTTTTCTGCAAATTACTCTTTTAAGTTGTGCTACAGTATTATAAGGCTTGAGATTTTAATTCCTAATGCCAATGTATTTTATCCTGTTTTTTTTTCTTTCTTTCTTAAAACCCCAAAAATAATGACATTCTCGTGACTTCTCTTTCTCACCCCTGTGCCAAAAAGATTTCAAGGTATATATTTAAAAATAACCATAGGAGTCAGAGAAAGACAATACCACATGATTTTACTCATATGTGGAAACTAATGAACAAAATGAGTTAACAAGCAAAATAGAGATAGACTCATAGACAGAGAGCAGGCTGACACCTGTTGGTGGTGAGGGCAGGGCTCGGGTGTTGGAGGTGGAGAGATTGATCAAAAAAGAAAAAACTCATGGACACTGACGACAGTGGTAACGATGTGGTGACTGCCTTGGGGGGCGAAGGGGTACGGCGAAGTAGAGGGACGTGGGGGAAGGTATAGTGGGGATAAGTGGTGATGAAGGGAGACTTGGCTTGGGGTGGTGAACACATAATACTGTGTGCAGATGATGTGTTGCAGAACTGTGCACCTAAAAACTATAATTTTTTTAACCAGTGTCATCCCAATAAGTTAAAAAGTAAACTACGGGAGGCAGAGCACAGAATTTCTCAAAGAGCATTGTACCAGAAGTATGATATTTCCCAAAATACCATTATATACCCAACTCAGGCTTAAGTGTATGTTTATAAATGATGATGACTGTCAAGATACTGTTTTAGACTATTCCAGTTACTTCACATATACTTAATATTTTAATGATTTTTTTTAAGGAAGGAAAATAGAAATTCATATGCAGAATCTCTGATCAGTTTTCCAGATTCTGAGAGGAACTGATTACTAATGTCTGAGCTGTGACTTGAATTGCCACAAGCAGCGTATTTAAAAGTGTATTTTAGCCTTTAGAAGTTCGTTTATTGACATGCAGTGGCGTTACATTTTTTGCTTAGTGCTAGTGGCTTTTATATTGAATTTGTTTCTTTTGAAGTAGAAAGCTGCATTTTGTAGTGGTGGTATAAACTATAGTTGCAAAATCTCAAAATTAGACTGTCTTTTTTTAGCTCATGGAATTAGAATGTAGCTGGTACATTTGTTGTTGATGTACTAGGCTGCTAAACCCCATTTCCCTCTTTTCTGTTTGTTCTGAGCTGTGGTACAGATTGGTCTGTCTATGCCAGACACAAAAGCATGTGGCCAATTTGGTACATAATTTAGACTTTTTCTAATATGTTCATATAACATATAAGGCAGACTACATTGAACTTCTTATTACATTGCTATGACATTTGTAATCCAGGCTTATGGGAAAGCTGTATTTTTTTTTTTTTTTGAGAGCGTGAACTAGAGCTGGTATATAGTAATATAGATATAAAAATGACTTTTCCATGTGGGTGAAGTCATTGGTGAAAGAATATATTTAAATCTTTGCAAGCCTCTTGGCCATTCTAGTTGCTTACCAAATGGTTTATTATAAAACTTGATGGTGATTATTAAATTCCTCAGGCATTTCATCCTTTTAAAGTTGTAAAATCACCCAATTTATGTACCCTGTAATAAAGGAGAAATGTTATATGGGAATAATCAAGATAAAGGTTTACATTTCAGTTGATATAGTATTATGGTAATCTGTTCTGCATTTTTTAGTGTTTGCTTTTGTGCAAGGAAGAAATATTTACTTAGTAATATTCTTTAAGATATAGGTTCTCCTATTACCTAAGTGTAGCACAACTTTCCGGAAAACACATTTTTACACAAAATGAAATACTGAAGTTTTGTTTTTCTCTTGGCTGCTTTATTTATTTATTTATTTATTTATTTATTTATTTATTTATCCTTGCCTGAGGATATTCTTTTTCCAATGATTTTTTAGAGGGAGTGGAAGAGATGGGGAGAGGCACACAGAGAGAAACATCAATGTGAGAAAGACACATCGATTGGTTGCCGCTCCGATGTGCCCCGACCTGGGCTGGGATTGAGCTTGAAACCGAAGTACATGCCCATGACTGGAATCAAACCCTTGACCCTTCAGTCCTAACCACTGAGCAAAACCAGCTAGGGCTGCTTTTTCTTCTTTATATAAAAGAAGATAAATATGATACAGAAAACTGATTGAATAAAGACCCCTAATATTTGCATGATGTTTTTTGGTTTGCAAATAATGAACAAATTGGGAACTCTTAGGCAAAACCAAATCATTATCTTTGATGCAATAATGAATATAGAATACCATTTAACCCTACTGATTTTACATCCTTGGTACCTCTCAAATCCATTCATTTATCTGAATTAACTCCACCCACTCTACTAGATTAATAGTAGCTTCTTAACTGGTCTTCCTGCTTCTTCCCCATCCACTCCCTAATTGGTTCTTCACTCCAGCCTTACTGATTTTTAAAGAATGTAGGTTTCACAGTGTCATTTTCCTTCCCCACCTTCTCATCACTCTTAAGGTAAATAGAGATCCTTAATGTGTGCCGGGCTCTGTGGAATCCAGTCCGGCTACCTGGCCAGCCTCATCTCATACCATTCTCCCACTAGCTCTCAATACTTTAGCACCACTGTCTTTCTTTCAGTTTGTAATGCACACATGTTTTTAAAAAGCCACAGAGCCTTTGCACAAATGTTCACTACTCACAGCACCGTTCCTCCCCACCTCCACCATATCCATGCCTCTAACCCTCATTCTGCTTTGCTTAATTGGTTAACTCCTATTTATCTTCAGCTTGAACCTCATTTTCTCAGGAAGCCTCTTTATACTAGTTGGGTCCCACTATTATAGGCTTTTTACAACATCATGTATCCCCCCCCCCCCCCCCCCCCCGCATTGGACTTACCATTCTTATTTATGTGCTTAAGTAAATCATCTTAATGACAGCAGGTTGAAGTCCTGTTTTTGTTCACCATCATGTCCCTAAGACTTAGCACAGTACCCAGCACACATTAGGTGCACCATAAATATTTGTTGAATGAATGAATAACATGAAAAAATAGAACCAGATAGCTCAGCTACCTAATTGATTAATGCAGGCACCAGACCAAAGACATTCATTGTAAAAGTGAAATGAGCCCTACAAAGAGGTCCTCTAAGGAGGTTGCCTGCTCATTCTATAGCTGTCGCTCTTTGGAAGGAATTTTGGGACAGTTTTAAAGAATTGTCTTTATTTTTTTAAAATATATTTTATTGATTTTTTACAGAGAGGAAAGGAGAGGGATAGAGAGTTAGAAACATCGACAAGAGAGAAACATCAATCAGCTGCCTCCTGCACACCCCCCATTGGGGATGTGCCTGCAACCAAGGTACATGCCCTTGACCAGAATCGAACCTGGGACCCTTGAGTCCGCAGGCCGACACCCCTCCACGGAGCCAAACCGGTCAGGGCTAAAGAATTGTCTTTAAAAGTAGTTTATAAGCCACATAGCAAAAGTACTTTCAGCTTTTGACTAAAAATAATATCCAGCTTGACGATTCTCTTTATTTTCTAAATGCACTTCCAACTTAACAGATACCAAGTTCCACTTTTAAAAGAACCAAATTGACCACAGTTGAAAATTTCAAAAGAACGTCATATGAACGAAGGCAACCTTAAAAGAGTTGTCCCTAAAATATTTTGAGCATTGGTGGGCATTTTTGTAATAAGTGTGTAGTCTTTGAAGGGCTCATACTCCTGTGGATGCGTGGGTTCTGCTGTGTTCGTTAAAACCTTCCTCGAAGTCACTCTTCATGTTTTTAAGATGGTTCCCTTTTTGGTTCTGGCCCTGAGGCAGAGGGATGCATTTTACTTTAAGTCATTCACCTCTTCCTTGTGCTTTCCATCCTCCAGAGGCAAAATGAGTCTTGGGAATTTATTTATTTATTTATTTATTTATTTATTTATTTATTTATTTTATTTTATTTTATTTTTTTTTTACTAGATAGGCATGAAATGGAGTGAATTAACTACTACAAAGTGCTTTAATTTTTCTTTTTTTTTTAGATGTTGAGTTTTGTGTTTAGCAAAAGTCCCCGTTAGTGTGAAAGATCACAGAACTGAGACCACATTCTTCCATTACAAAATAGCAGGGATTCTTGCCAAGTTCTGCTATTCAAGATTATTTATTCAATACTTTTGTTGTTTTAGTCAATAGCGCCGAGTCTCTTCTGAGCTAGTATTGCCTTTTTATCTCCTGATTTTGAAAGCAAGTTGCTGTGTGTACGGTCTTTCTCCAATAGCTCAAATCCGCATAGATTTTAAGAAGGAGTCACGGAATTTAAAATGACATATACACATCTGTGCTTCTTAATCTACAGGAATACCTCTGGATTTACTGAACTGATAACTGCCGCTATGGAAGATTATCTTCAAGCAGGACATTTGTTACATCGCCACTCAGGCCACCATTAGCACTGCTCTTTTTGCTTGTTCACCTTTGGGAAAAATGAGCTAAACTCAACATGATATAGGTGCTTTCAGAATAGTAAACAGCTTTGCCAGCTAACGTTTTGGTAGCATCTCCTACTTACGTGGCCAGTAACAAGTTTTATTGACCCTTTATTCTCAAGTGTTCTTGTTTGCATCTGACCAACAGATTTCTTTCATTTGCTTTTTGTTTGGTGTACTACTTACCAGTGAAGGCTCACATTTTCATACTGCTTTAGTGCTGGCAGTATTCACTTAATCAAATACATTTTTGGTGCCTCCTTATGCAAATACAGTCTCTGTGCCTAGCAATAATATCGAGACTTGTGAGAGAACGACCTTTTGAATTTTATTTAATACGTGTATGCTTTTGTTTAAATAAGGCTCTTAAGAAAAAGCACTTTCAGTGTTTGTGCAGAATGCTCACTGTGTTCTCTGCCTGTCCGTTTGAATCCCAGTGAATCTGTTTGTGATTGAGTTGTAACTTCGTATCTGAATCAGTGACATCCCATCTGTGTGAGCCCTGGCCAACCACGCCCTACCTCCAAACGGAATTATTGTCCCCAGAGGGATTTAAATACTGTCAAATGCATTTTGACTGAGATGCATTTACTTTAGCATTAAGCCCTTTATTATTATTTTTTTTTTCTAACTCATCCAGTGTTAAGCTGGAGTCATGCTTTTATGCAACATATTTAATGGGTACAGTTCTGTTGCTCATCACATATGTGATTGTTGTACTGTTTCCTGTGAGGGGAGTTAGGAGAAAGAGAATTACTCCTCTGTGTGAGGTAGTGCCATCTTGGGACACGATTTTGCTGTGGCTCCAGGAAGTCTTAGGAATGGTGGCAGTAATGTGCTTAAGTCACCTGTGCTCCCTGGATGAGCACGGAAATGCTGTCAGGTAATGAAAAGTTAATGGAGAATTAATACTCTGTACACATAACCCCCTACTATTTTAAATAATGATCTACTCAAGTTCAGGCAACACATATTAAAATATTCTAACTGGAGTCGAACAATGTGAAACTGGTAAAGAAGGGGAAATAAAGGATTTAGGACTGACTATTCATTTAGCTGTGAAGGAAATAGATGCTCCACATGCCAGGTTTCCTAATCTTCTGTTAGAGAGGAAGCTGAAGTGGAGAGAGGTTACATAGGTGATATAAGTAATCAGTGACAGAGCTGGGTCTGGGATCTGAACCCAGACCTCTGACAGCTCAGCTGGTGATCTTGCCCTCTGCCATGCTGCCTGTCCTCTGGGAGGAAGGCATGCTGTGGCATGACAAATAATACAGACTCCTCTTATTTTTTAAAAAAGAGAGGAAGGGAGCGGGGGGGGGGGGGAGAGAAACATCAATGATGAGAGAGAATCATTGATTGGCTGCCTCCTGCATGCCCCACACTGGGGATTGAGCCTGAAATCCAGACATATGCCCTGACCGGAATGGAAACTGTGACCTCCTGGTTCATAGGTCGACGCTCTACCACGGAGCCTCACCAGCTGGGCCAGACTCCTTTTATTGATAAGAGAAGACAAATTCAGATTTAAAGGGGAAATTAATAAATTACTTGAGTTTTTATTGAACTGGCAAATCATTTGATAGGAATTTATCAAGGGCTTAGCATGTATACAGCACTATGCTATATGCTAGAGAGGATATCAAGATCACCAACTGTCAGAGCTTGTAAAAAAAAATATGACATTTATACAAGGCAGAATTCATTCACTCAGCAGGCATTTATTTGGCACCTGTGATGTGCCAGGACTGGGCTGGACATTGCAGATCATTTATCTACTTGTCAATTCATCCTAAACTTTTGACTACCTACTCTGTGCCAAGCAGTGTTCTAGATATTGGAAATATAGCTGAGAACAAAGCAGGCAAGGTCTGAATTCTCACTGAGTGTTCATTTTAGTGGGAAGGAGACAGATAACAAGCAAGAAAAGACCTGCTCTCTAGAGAATTAAAACAGGAAGGTGTGCAGAGAGTAACAGTGTGGCTCTATTGAATTGCAAAGGTAAGTAAGACTTGCTCTTTGCCTTGGAGGAGACAGACCTGTAAACAGTCAACTGCAGTATGATTCAATGTGTGCAGTGATTGATATATGAGCAAAATGCTTGGGTGAAGTGACTGTGAAGGGCCTTGTGAGACCTGAGGGATGACTATAAGCAGTCTACTGACCGGACAAGATGTGTGTTTAGGATGGTAATTGTGGAATAATCTGAAAAATGGTTAGACAGGGAAGGGACTGATGTTAGGATGTGATACTTACTGTCAAGTATCACTTCTGTGATACTTATAGCCCTAGACAAGTGCAGGGGGTAGGAGAGAGGAGGAAGTGTTACTTCTAACCGGAGAGAATTGGGATTGGGAAGGCTTCTTGAATGGGGCGACACTTAAATTGCAGAGATGAAGGGAGGGCATCTTGTGGTTATGTCACCATGAATAAAAGAGGGGAGATCCAGCCTACTTTGGGACTGGCTAGAGCAGAGAAAGCCATGAGAGGTAGGTGTGATAAACCAGGTTGCTTCAGGTAAGCAGAGAAGAGCTGCTGCAGGTTTTTTAGTAGACTGACATAATCACAGCTGCAGGAATATCATTCTTTCAGAAGTATAAAAGGTACATTGGAGTGGGGAGAGAGGTGGCTAGGAGATAATTCAGGAGTTTAGGAAGATGGCCTTGGGGCTGGATTAGAAATCATGGGATGGTTGTGCAGGTAGACATAGTGAGGCAGACTCCTGATCAGATGTGGGAAGGTGGGGAGAGAAAGGAGAGAAAAATCAATTCCAAAAATGTAAGGCTAGATGACTGAGAAGATGTCTATGACAAACTAGGTATGGCAGGAAAAATAATGTGTTTGAGAGGACAGATTATTTAGATTACTTTGAGGACGTGTGGAATTAATGTGGTGGGGACCTCGAGGTAAGAGTGTCAATTAAGTAAATGAAAATCAGAGTTTAGCTCTGGATTTGAATACTTACAATGGGGTGATAATCAAGCATCTCCAGTTGTAGATGGCTTTGGCCAGGGACTGATTGTTCAAAGAAAGGAGGCAAGGATGGAAATTTAGAAACACTGTAATTTTGGCCATTTATTTTTGTGGACTTTGAGCCCTTCACTGCTAGTCCAATTCACCATGTTGCTTAAAAAATTGTACACCTGGGCCATATTATCTTGACTTCTTTGTAGAGTTCAGTTTTAATAAGGGACAGCAAAACAGCTTTGTGACCTCATTTGCTATTGGGAAAATTTCCCGTCCCATCTTTCAGTGTCTCCTAGAGCAGCTCTTTCATAGTAAGTGATAGTAAACAGCTTTGCTTCTCTGGAGGAGTGCAAATGTTTGTACCTCATGGACAATCACTTAAGTAATCACATTTACTTTTTCACTTTGGCTGCTAGGAAGCACAGAATCAAATTCTCTGCTGAACTGTAATAACTATGGTGGACTCAAGTAGGTCTCCATATTTGAGACCTATTCCAATTTCTCTTACCCCAGCCACAGCCTTCACTTTCTTCTCTAATTTATACTTTCCTTGCTCATAATTTTTAATTTTCTTCCTTAATACACACATTTCTCATAAGGCATTTCAAATTCTTTGTAGATTGAGATGGGGGCTAAATAAATAATGCCACTATGCTGTTTACTATACAAATGATATATACTTGAATGTTTATAGATCAGTACATAAATATAACATATTTTAAATTTATATGTTCTTTGTTCTCTATGGACTTTGTTTTTATCAATAGTTTTTAGGCGAATAGTACATATAATCAGACTATAAACTAAATGAAAAATGATGCAACGGTGATAGCCAAGTTCATGAATAAATACATTGACGCAGTCCACTCGGCCTTTTGATACAAATCTTTGCAATAAGAATGAGAATTTTTTGTTAGTCATTCATAAATTTTATTTATTTATTTATTGATTGATTGATTGTTAATCTTCACCTTTATTTTTTCCATTTCTTTTCTGAGAGAGTGGGTGAGAAGGGAAACAGAGAGAGAGAGAGAAACATTTATGTGAGAGAGACACATGGGTTGCTTACCTCTTACACATGCCCCAATCAGGGGCAGGGAGCAAATCCACAACCCAGGTACTGCCCTTGACCAGGAATTGAATCTATGACCCTGTAGTACATGGGCAATCCTCTAATCACTGAGCAACACCATCCATGGCTCATAAATTTTAATGGTTGGTGGATTTGGAAACTTGTAGTGGATATTACTAATGGCCTGGGACTGGTCACTGGAATTTGAGCAATGTGATCTAGTCATGGTAATGTTTTTATTTCTAATCAATGTACGCAAACCCTGCCCTAGAAGACCCTGTAGTGTTTGTGGTTATTCACTGTTGAGCAATGAGTTGTTTACCAGTTAGGTAAAAAGAATTGACCTCCTACTGCCAATCATTCCTAGATTCTGTTATCTAAAGAAGGATCTTTTCTTTTTCATTCTGTAGAGGGAAACTTTTGCTCTTAATGACCAGGTGAGGAACTAGACTCCTTTATAACAAAAATATTTTAAATTAAAAGAGCCAAATAATTAAAGAGCTATCTGTGATTACTGAATTTGCCATACATAGCCTCCGGTAGAAAATTTCCCCCAATTTTAAACTTGACAAAATGTCATCTTTCCCTCAAACCACTTTGTCCATTCTTAAAAAGTGGGAAGAGTGCTGATATAAATTTCAGTGGTACAAAAAATTTGTAGAATCAAATGAATATAAAATTAGATATTTTTAGGAACTTAGTTTTAAAAACAGTAATTCTTAGATCTAAGTCTGTTTCAGACAGATGGCCTACTTCCTATTTAAATGACGTGTCAAATATTAACATCAAAATATCTTTGTGATTCAGTTTGTATAAGGATAAATAAATTTAGTTAATTAACAATAGCATTTACTTATTTAGGCCCATCTTATTACCCCCAAAGATATGCAGTTATTCTGAATGTGGCAGTAATGCTTCAGTATCTTCCCTGTGAATGCTGCAGGCCTGGAGCTTGCAATCATGGTAGAGCTGAGGCCTGCTCTTCTGCCTTGTGTCCGTGTTAAATGTCTTGGTTTTTATTAGAGCTTCTCAGAGCTACTCAGACTTTTTATTGTTTATTGTAAAAAAATATCCTTAGGATTTTTACTACATTTAATAGAATCTTCTATCAGGAACCATGGGTTGAATTGCTTTCTGATCTCAGTATCAAAAATAGTTGTTCTTTCTCTGAGCAACTGGTTTATTTTTACCCCGTGGACACCGAATCTTGTAACAGATCATGTTTCCCTCTACACGTTGGCTGCAGCAAAGCTTAGAGTCCCCACCCCTCCTTTTTCTCCCTCCTCCACCCCAGCAGTGTCTATAGAACCTCTCTTCTGGCTCTCATTCTACCTTGTGGCTACAGTGATTGCTACTTATCTTATCCTACTAATTTTAAAAGCTGTTTGAAGATAAAGAATCTACTATTTAAAAATAAATTCTTCACAGTGCTATGACGGTGCCTTACACACATTTGGCAAATCAAATAATAGCTGAATTGAGTATTACTAGGCCATTCAAAAATAGCCTCATGTTGGGCTCTCCCTAGTGATATGGGTAGAAATATGTAGTATGCCAGTGAAGGTTTTGAAATATGCTGAGGGTCAGAGGGATTGTACATTGGAAAATATGGCACAATAAATTGGGATGCTCCTATGAATAAGAAAAGAAAGTTGCATCTAGGAGCCAACGTGTGCTATTTTCCTCTTTGTGTCACATTTAACGATATTGCTGTATCACAGTTTGGAACCTGGCATCTCCTAACTCTGCTCCAATAAGAAAGATCAATTCTCTCCTCTCATAGAAAAAAGATGTGTTTGTTAAGAAAGACAATGTAATCAGTGAAGGTTTAGAAGTTGCTTTGAGATCTCTGCATACAAATAGTATAGAAACAACTTCTGTGTAATGCAGATTATATCACATCTAAAATGGTTGAGCTGTAGCCAATGATCCATGTGTTTAGCTATTATTATTTATGATTAAATTCCAGTACAACCAAAGAATGTGGCCAGACCCATGCAGTGAATTCTAATAGTAGGTGACTGTACAGTCAAAACTCTTTAATAGGAAAGTCCATTGAAATGCAAATGGATCTAGTTAACTGAAGGTAAAGATCATCAGATTGGTAGTAACACTTTATTTTATAATTAAATTTACAAAATCTATATTTGGTGTATTGAGAAAGGAAAGCTTTGTTTTATAAAAATTAAAAAAATTTGTTGTATTTTATCACGTTATTGGTAAGCATCATAGTCTAATAGTAAAACTTTAAATATCAGATACTTAGAAAAATACTAATTAGAGGAAACTTTTTCCCTTGTATTATCCTCTCCCGTTGACTCCTCTGACAACAAAATCATAAGATTTGTTCAATTAAAAACAAAAACCCTGCCTTACCAGAATTTCTTTTTTAAAAAATTTTGTTTCAGGTCTTGAGTGTCTTTGAAAGTAGTATGTAATTGAAAATATATGTTTAAGAACCCTTTATTGAATTAGTGAAATAGCAGTTATTCAGCATAAGGTAGCAAACAAGCACTGACTGCCTCATAGGGTTGTGAGAATTAAATGAGTTGGTCATTCATGAGTGTTTGTTTAGAGAGTGTTTGGCTCAAAGTAAGTGCTATGTAAGTGTTTGCTGTTTTTATTATTGCTGTGATATAGCTAAGCCCTTTATGTAATTAAAAAACAATTTTCATCGCCTCCAATAGAGCTTGAAACTCTTGAAGCTATCGAAAGGGCTTTTGCTGTTAAAAGTTATGTACAAGAAAAGCTAGAGAGTCCTGGAACTCCCCTTCTGCCCCCAGTGCTCATTTACCCTAAGACAGCGGTTCTCAACCTGTGGGTCGTGACCCCTTTGGGGTCGAACGACCCTTTCACAGGGGTCGCCTAAGACCATCGGAAAACACATATATAATTACATATTGTTTTTGTGATGAATCACTATGCTTTAATTATGTTCAATTTGTAACAATGAAGATACATCCTGCATATCAGATATTTACATTACGATTCATAACAGTAGCAAAATTACAGTTATGAAGTAGCAACAAAAATAATTTTATGGTTGGGGGTCACCACAACATGAGGAACTGTATTAAAGGGTCACGGCATTAGGAAGGTTGAGAACCACTGCTCTAAGATGACCTAACTTGAATTCTCTGGGCTTCCATTTCCTCATCATAAGATGACAATTCCATGGTGATGGGTCTCTGTTATCGCTTCACGCCACAAAAATTTCATAATTCTTTGATTCTTATCTTCTGTTTAACAAGAAGGTTGAGATTATTTGTGTCAAATTCCTGGATCTGGAATGGCAGAGTTTTAGAAGTGGAAGGGGTATTAACCAAATAGTCTACTCTTTGGTGGAACTCATCCCTTCTTTTAGCTTTAATTAGTTTTTTTGTTTTTGGTTGTGGTTTTTTTTTTTGTGTGTGTGTTTGTTTTAGATTAGTACCAGTCTTTATTTTTCCTTTCATTTTATATCTTTTTTCCAAAGTATGTACTTTTTATATATTTATAAAAACTTATTGTGTTCATTGTTTGTCTATCTCCTGCTTGAATATCAGCTTCACAGGGCAGGGATCTGTATCTTTTTGTTCAAGTGCCTGGTACATAGCAGGTGCCAGGTAGGGGCTCAGAAAATATTATTGGATAAATGAATGAATCCTTAATTGCCTAGTGGACATTTCTATTAATTGATCACTTCTGACTCTCTTCTAAAACAACTCCCTTTATTGATTTTCTTATTTCCATCAATGAAATTAGTTTCATATGACCAAGAGCAAAATCCCAGAGGAGGTGACAGCAAAACCTGAGACAGAACCAATTAGATGATTTTCAAGGGGATTTAAACAGTTACTGCCACCAAGGCTCTAGGTGCAGAAAGAGTGACATGTTCATACAATGTAGGTGGACCTGAATCTTCTCAAAAGGAATCTTCTGAGCCAGAGCTGCCCAGGAAATTACTTAGAGTTACCAAAACTTATTACTAAAGTCATAGCTGCTGCTGGGTTAATATTCCTGACATGCTTCCTTTGTCATGCTAGTTCCATTGGAAATTCCTTGATGCTTCTAAAGGACCTCCCAACTCTGTAGCTTGGCATCCACTGAAATCACAGAACTTTCTGGTTCTAGATCACAGTTCTCCCCAGCTGAGGGCTCTTTCTTAGTGGTCCCGAAAGCATGTTCATTCTGGCTGTTAAGCCCCTCTGTTCACCCTGTGCTGTTTTTAATGGGGTGGTAAGGTTTTCCTCCTTCTGCACCCATCCGAATCCATCTTCTTTAATCCACCAGAGAAGCCATCTGTATCATGTTTTTGGGCTCCCAAATGTTGCATTACTCTTAAATAACCATTTGCATATTTATTGCTTTCCTTACTTTATGATTACATTCTTGAGGGGAGGAACTAATGGAGTAATGGAGTTGAGGTTAGCGAATGAATCACAACTCATACCTAGAGTAAAACCTGCTATACTGGAACAAAATTGACTTAATGTAAGTGCATATCCTAGCCTGTGATAAAGCTTTCAAGGGCTCCAGAAAATGCCAATTTTGAGTCCTTCCTCCTTTTTGGCATTAAAATGTCCTTTAAAAAAATTAAATGATAATCTCTGGCCAGGTAGTTCAGTTGGTTAGAGCATCGCCCTGATACACCAAGGGTTTGGGTTCGATCACTGATTCCATCCAAGAATCAGCCAATGAATGCATAAGTTTCAATGTTTCTCTCTCTTTAATCAATAAATTTTTTTAAAATTGAATGATAGTAATAACATCTAGTAATAGTAATGGCTTCACATAAATCATCTTTATTTGGAAAAATGTGTGTGTGTGTGTGTGTGTGTGTGTGTGTGTGTGTGTGTGTAATCATACTGGTTTGTGAAATCAAACAAGTCTTGCTTGCTGCTAATCATGGGAGGGTACATACTCTGTCCCTTCACCTGGTGGCCATTATCTCCCCTGTTCATAGCATAGAATTCACTTTTCAGGGTGCAGATATTGGCTTAAAATTCTCATGCTGTGGTTTGATTCTGGTTAGTTAGCCTGGGAATGCATGAAAGTTACCTTCTAAATATGCAGAAGAGTTTCCTTTCATTTCTTGAACTTCTAAGAATATTTTTTCTTGTACACTGCAGATTAATCTAGACAATGGCATTCCATGCCCTTTCTGAGTAAATCAACTTTATTCATGTCATCAAAAGAGAAATTTTTATGGCTTTCTAATTTTTCAGGCTGATTGATTGAAAAACTCAGTGAGGATACAAAAGACATGAATTTCTTCTTCATTTTCTTTTAAAATCTTGAACCATTTGTTTCTCTTTTTCTTCCATCTTATAAGGCAAGTTAACATTCTTGTTTTTGTAATTGTTCCACAATTTCAAGTTTTCATTGAATACACTATATGTTTATTCTTGGGGTTTGACATTTTAATTATGAGGAGTATTTGATCACATATAATTTTAATAGTGTTCAACAATAGCACATGATTCACACTTGTGCAGAATGCTGACAGAATGACAGGCAGTTGGGAGCTAATACTGTGTTTTGCAGAGCTGATTGGTGAAGGGAAAGGCAGGGTGTTCCCATGTTACAGCAGGTATAATATGGTATCTCTTGGTTTACTGTGCAGTCCCAGACAATAGATATCTGAGCTCTTAGATTGCAAAGAACAAAAGCCCCCTCAGGTTCATTTAAAATAGGGGAAAAAAAACCCTGAAAAATATAAGATTTAATAGCCAATCTCAGTGACACCAGGACACCTATGAGGGATTATGGAATGGGCTAAGAAGTAAAGAATCCTGGTCACATTGCCTCCTCTCTTGCTCTTTCTCTGATGTGACCTGTGGTTTCAGGCCCATGGTTTTTGTTTATATTTTTCTCAAGTCACATTCTCAAACAGACAAGTTGATTGGCTTTCTTCAGCCCATGGATGCATTTCCCTGGAATAAGGTTGCTGCCCTGGGTTCGGTTAAGGTTGGGGTGGGGGAGGATTTAATGTGGCACACACTGGGCAGCTTTTAGTTGGATATCCACCTCCTGCTTTGTTTTGGTTTTTTTTTTTTTTTTTTTTTTTTTTTTTTTTGGTTCTAATTTGTTCTTCCCTATTTTCTGTCCTTTTGTCTTTTCATTATATATTTTAAGAGATTTCCTCATAGTTACCTTATAATACTTTCACTGAATTTTTACTCTGATAATACTATTTTCATAAACATTAAAAAACTCTTCATTGTTCTCTCATTTTCATTGTGTCATGTTCTTGTTTAATAGTTGTAGTATCTTCTTGAATCTCTTTGAATTGTTTTAGAGTTTTTTGAAAAGTGCTTTTCCATTTCCTGAATTAACTGTGTTTCTTCTTAGTGTTAGTTTTACTACCTCCCCCCCCCCCCCCTTCCAATGTTACTGATTTTCCTTGTAGGCTTGGTTGCCTATTTACCATTAAGAATAAAGGACTGGGGAGTTTCCTCTACTATTTTAGAAAGATCGTATGTAGAGTTTTTCCCTCTGAGGTGTGCCTCTTCTCTGAATAGGAATTCTAAATTGTGTATGTGTGGTGGGGTGGACAGGGTACTGGGTTTTCAGGTGGCTACGTTGCTTCACCCCAAAAATGGTCTAAAGAGGGGGAATTTATTCCCAGGGACCCAAATTCACTTCAGAAGCCCTCACAAGCCATCTTTCACTCTCTACTACCACAATTGGTTCAGTTCCAATGACAGATGTTTCGTCTCTCATTACTCTTGGCCAAGTTTCCTGAAGCTCTGTGAGACGGTGGGGGAGACGGGGTGGAAGTACTGACTGTCATCACTTCATCTCCCATTCTGGCCCCATATCGTCCTTCCCGCTCTGTGATACCTGTTGACTCTGTGATACCTGTTGACTTGGAGTCCAGAGCCCTACCTGGGGTTCTGCTGAGCAGATTGCCACTTTGGAGGGTCCCTGGGTAGCAACTCTCCTGTCACGGCTTCATCTGTCAGCACATTCCCATTTCCTGCTCTGTTGTCCAGAGATGAGTTGAAATCTTTTGTCCATTTAAAATTCTCTTCCAGCAAACGGTTTCTAGTCTTAATGGAATTCTTCTGTTTCATTTTTTGATGCTTTCGTTTCATTAGGGAGATTTGGGAGGGACAACCAGGTTGCTAACCATATTGAAATTAAAACCCCATCAGCTTCGTTTTTTAAAAAAATAGCATTTGGTGTTTGGCTTTTATTGTTCATTTTTCAGTCATTCCCTTACTTTTTGAAAACCATGGGTTTGCCTTATGAATATTTATCTCTGAACAATTATGGGCTGAATTATAGTCCCCCAAATTCACGTGTTAAAGCCCTCAAAAGTTAATTATTAAAATTGTTTAATTGTAGCTGTTTTTGCTCTTTGTATACATAGAATCATACAACATGTACTCCTCTGAACCTTGCTGTTTTATTCAAGATTGTTTTGGAGACTCATCCATGTTTATTCATGAAGTTATATGTTATTTATTTGACTGTTGTATAGCATTGCATTGTAAGAATATACCACATTGAGTTATGTTTTCTACTGCTGATGGGCATTTGTGTTTGTGTGACTTTTGCCATCATGAGAAAGATGGGTGTGAACATAGTTCCTGTTGCACATATGCTAGAGTTTCCCTAATATAGAAACCTAGGAATAGAAATGTGGAGTCATGGAGTATACACATGGTTAATTTTACTAGGTGATGACAACTATATGCCAGAGTGGTTGTACCAGGGTATTCTACATGGGTGTATGAAATTGCCCGTGGCTCAACAACCGTTGGTATGATCAGATTTTTTAAAAAGATATTTTTTATTGATTTTTAGAGAGAGAGGAAGGGAGAAAGAGAAACATCAACATGAGAGTGATGGAACATCATTGGATTAGCTGCTGCCTGCAGGCCACCCACTGGGAATCGAGTGTAACTGTAACCAAGGCATGTGCCCTGACCAGAAATTGAACCAGCAACCTTTTGGTGCACAGGATGACGTGCGACCAACTGAGCCACACTGGCCAGAGTGGTGTGATCAGATTTTTAAAAATTTTTGTCTGTTTGCAATAGTGCAGTGAAGGTCTGGGTGTGGGGTGGAAGGAGTTAAAGGGGGGAAAAGGGACATCTTTAATACTTTCAACAATAAAGATAAATAAAAATAAAAAACAAAAAACACACACACAAATGTGGTCTGTTTGGTGGGTGTGAAATCAGATATTATTGTGTGTTTTTAAAAATGAGATGTGATTTATGTGTAGTATAATTTACCTTAATGTGACTTTGATTTTTATTTTCCTGATTATTGATGAGGTTAAAGATACTAAATTTTCATATAGCAATTAACCTTTCATGCTTTCTCTTCTGTAAAAGTTTGCCATATTTTCCCAGTTATTTCTTATTGACTGGTGGGTTTTCCTTAGATATCATGGAAATAAAGTATGTATATGTATACATAAATAATATAGGACAATTAATTTTTTTGTATGTGGGCAGGATTCAGTTTTCTGCAGATATAATTATGGCATTCTCCTTTTGGTTGTTGCTAATTGTTGACAATACTGAGAAGTAGGTTTTAGCACTTTAAAAGTTTTGGACTCTTTTTTCCTCCCTCCTCCTTATCTACCCTCATTGTGAGAGAGTTTTGGTTGAAGAAGTATCCTGACATTCAGTAACTCGGAGTGTTTTCTTTGGTGTGCATGCTGTAAAAGATGGACCTGCCAGGCCCAGGCTGGCCAGCACTTGGGCTCGGAGAGGAGCTGGGCTGTGAATTCGGGCCCAGATCTCTAATGGGAGAGCTGTGGTAGTTCTCTTGGCTCTGGTTAACACATTTCTGAAATTCAGTGTTTTGTAAGTTGCCTTGATAAGTGATAGCATTAGTTACTACCCATTCTTTTCTCCATTTAACAATGTACCCTGAAGTTAACTTAAGGGACAATTTTCTTTTAAATGGTGATAGTTCTATAAATAAAAATTTTATGAAATGGTTGAAATGGTAAATTCAATATATTGTGATGTACATATATTTTACCACAATCATAATAAAAATACACCCAAAAGCTAGAAAGAGAATATTTTGGGAGACTTTGGATTCCAATAAAAGTGCAAATATGACATTTTGAAGTATATCCGTTTTTGAGAGTAGAGCCATCTTTCAAAAGTTAATTACTGATGTATGGTAATCAGCAATATCTCTTTTATATAAGCTGCTTATTTTTTTTCATGACTAGTCTTTTAAGAAGGTTTACTTTTTTTGAGTTTTTTTTTTTTAAATCTTGGAATGAATTTCAAGGATTATATGTTCATTTATCTTATGTTCATAATGCTAGCTATCACTTCCCCCTTTGCTTCAGCTGCATGGGCTTGCTTTCATTTCCTCTAATCACTCTCCTTTTCCTTCCTCAGGGCCTTCCTAGGGTTGTTCTTTTTCCTTTGCCTGCTTCCATTTATTTTATTATTTTTACAAATTGTAAAATATACATATTACGGGCTGAATTATGTCCCCCCAGATTCACGTGGTAAAGCCCTCAGAATGTGACTGTATTTGGGCTTTTAAAGACATGATTCAGTTAAAATGAGGTCATTTGGGTTGGTTCTAATTCAATATGAATGGTGTCCTGATAAGAAGAAGAAATTTGGACACAGACAGTGGCAGAAGGAAGTTGGAGAAGACAGCCACCAACAAGCCAATGGGAGAGGTCTCAGAAGAAACTGACCCTGCTGACACTTTGATCTTGCACTTCTGGGCTCCAGTATTGTGAGAAAATACTCTCCATTGTTTAAGCCACCCAGTCTGTGGAACTTTGTGGTGGTGGTAGTCCTAGCAAACGAATGTAATACATGAGATAACATTTGCCATTTTAACCAGTGACATTAAGTACATTCGTATTGTTATACAACCATCACCACCATCCATCTCCAGAACTGTTGTCATCTTGCCAAATGGAAGTGCCATTCTCCCCTCCCCCTAGTACCTGGAAAGCACCATTCCACTTTCTGGCTCTGAATTTGACTATTTTGGGTACCTCATAAATGGGAAATCATACAGTAATTGTTCTTTGGTGATGGCTTATTTAACTTTACATAATGTCTCAAGGTTCATCCATTTTATAGCACGTGTCAGAATTTCCTTCCTTTTTATGACTAACATTCTATTGTAGCATATACCACATTTTGTTTATCAGTTCATCCACTGATAGACGTTTGGGTTGCTTCTACCTTTTGGCTGTTGTGAGTAATGCTGCTATGAATATGTGTACACAAATATCTCTTCAAGAATCATCTTTCAATTCTTTTGGGTAAATATCTAGAAGTGGAATTGTTGGATTATATGGCAAGTCTATTAATTACTACTTGATATTTTGAGGAAGCACCACACTGTTTTCCATACAGGCTGTATCATTTTATATTCCAGTTTCTCCACATCCTTGTCAACACTTGTTATTTCTTTCTTTCTTTCTTTTTTTTTTAATAGCAGACATAGAATTTCTGGGTATCAGGCTGTCAGTGATAACATATGGCTTTTAATTATCACTGGGTTAAGTCACAGAGAGTCAATTCTCACAGGGGTGTGAAGTGGCATTCAGATGCCTCTTGACTTAGGTTTATCACTTTGGAGGCATTGGGATTATGGTTGTGAGAGACTGGCAGCCATTTTCATTTCCTATTTGGGCCAGGACTTCATTCCCGTAAGGAACTTTTGGGTCTGCTTGTGTGATACAGGACCAGCTATGCCAAATCTTAGGCATTTTATTTTTTTATTTTTACTAGAAAGACTCAGTGAAATAAATCTTTGCAGAACTAAAGAGACTAGTAACTTTTTTCCTTTGGAGCAAATTTGTATTTTCCTGAGTGTTTACAGCTGTGTTTGCATAAAACACTCATGTACCTAACAATTACAGTCCAGTGAGGAAAACAGAGCACGGGAGGCATATTGGGCTTCCGAAACCTCAAAAGGAGGTTGTGGTAAAACACAAGAAGCCTGAGAGACGCACAGGGGCTTCCTGAGGGCCCCTCTGACGTCATGAAAGAGTTACATGTCTAACCGTATATGTTGCGTTACAACCGCCTGAAAGATTACAGAGTGGAAGAGACTGAGTAAGGAATCTTTATAAACATATCCCTTAACTTTAGTTTGTGGGTGAAAATGGAAATGTTTATGTGGGTTTACTTTTTTCCTTGTCCACTTGTGTGGATTTCCCTGCACTCCAACAGCAATTTTTGGTGGCCTACAGTGAGTGGCAAAAGAAACATCATTCTTTCATTGTGGCTGGGGACTGACAGAGCCACCTGGTCGCACTGGGCGGTCGTGTCCCTCCCTCCCCCACCCCCTTTGCCATTTTATACTCCAGTTTCTGTAGATGATAATTTCACAGCCACATGTTCACAGCGTTAAGCATTAACAGTAGCATCACAGTACCCAGTACAATTAATTGTACACACACAGAGCTCATTTTTCTTTGTGCAATCTGTACCCCTACTGGTTTAAGAATTCACAGTAAATATAATTAAAGCCAACACATATAAGGATGTTTCCCCTATTATTAGCCAGCCTTCAACATCACTGTAATAGTAGCGCTTTGTCTAGGAACCCTGAAAGCTCTGCCAGTGCTTCCTACGTAGGCTTTGTAAACCGAGATGACCACTCTGTCAACAAGGGTGAGTGAGAGGGCGGGCAGGTCATCCCCCAGCAGGGATCCACTACGCCTGCCTCCTACTGTTTGCCGATTTAATCCCTTTGGGATAGTAAAGCTGGACCAGGAGTCCACAGCTAATACCATATGCCTTTCTGTAGGGCTGGTACAAGGAACAGGTGTCAATTTCATTGCTTTCTTGAGGTGTGCCACTCCCTCCCTTCCCCCCAGATCTGTCCTTTTACTTTGGAAGGTCTGAGCTGAGCCTGGGAGGAGCCACTTCTTGTTCAGTGCTTTCGGTGTTTTCTGAAAGCCTTCAACATCAGTCGTGCTGATCTCGGTTGGTGGGACCTCATCTCAGTCTTCGTTATTCACATAAAACACAGCACTGCCCCTAAAGGCAAAAAGGCAGAAGGCTGGGGTTACCTCACTGGTTTTTTTTGTTTTTTTAAATATATTTTATTGATTTTTCACAGAGAGGAAGGGAGAGAGATAGAAAGTTAGAAACATCGATGAGAGAGAAACATCGGTCAGCTGCCTCCTGCACATCTCCCACTGGGGATGTGCCCGCAACCCAGGTACATGCCCTTGACCGGAATCGAACCCGGGACCCTTCAGTCCGCAGGCCGACGCTCTATCCACTGAGCCAAACCGGTTTCGGCCTCACTGTTAATTAACTGATTGGTGAGCTGTGTCACCCATGTGTAACAAATAGGTGTAAAAGTCTGCTGTGTGTTGAGAGAACTGTGCTAAGCTCTGTAGAGGTAGGTAAAGCAAATATAAAATGTGATTTCTATTAAAGTACTAGCCTAGAATGTAAGATAGAAGCAGGGAGCACAGAGAAGATGCCTAACTGGCAGGAGAAAGGGCTGCATTGTGTGGTACAGAGCTTTTGTGCCATGAGGCTCCAGGGAAGGGAGCTGGTCATTAAACCTCTCAGAAGAGGAAATAAAGGCAAAGCAAATGAGGAATACCAGCCCTAGCTAGTTTGGCTCAGTGGATAGAGCATTGGCCTGCAGACTGAAGGGATCCTGGGTTCTATTCCAGTCAAGGGCACATGCCCAGGTGTGGGCTTGATACCCAGTAGAGGGTGTGCAGGAGGCAGCCGATCAATGATTCTCTCTTATCATTGATGTTTCTCTCTCTCCCTTCCTCTCTGAGTGCAATAAAAATATATTTAAAAAAAACAAAAACAAAGGAATACCAGGCAGAGAGCTACTTTCTGCACAGTGACTCCTAAGTCCTTAAGGGCCTTAGCCCTTTGGAAAATACATCCTGAGTCTCCAATAGTAGTTAGGTACAGCATTGTTAAAAGATATAAATGTTTTACACCTGATAATAAAAGTTACAACTTTTTTTTTTTTTTTTTTTTGTAGGGCAGAAGACTTGTAAAAGACACATAGATACAGATAAAGTAAATTACCCATATTCCAGACACCTCGAAGGAATCCCTGTTAACACTGTGGAATATGCCCTTACTTTTTTTTCCTTCTATGTAATGACTTTAATTATATTTACTTTGGATTCTCAGACCAGAGGGTGTGCAGATTCTATAAAGAATACATTTTAGTTGGATCCATACAAGATCACTGAACTGGTTATTGTATTGATAATTTTGACCTCCTCTGCCTTTAATTTTGTAGTTATTTTGAAAAATTGTTATAACTCTTGGAAAAAGCCCATTTGTTTTCATTTTAGAGTATTTGAAAGCAGATGACCTTCTTTTAAAGAGAATCTTTAAAAGATTTAAAGATTAATCTTTAAAAGTCTACCAATGGGTAGACTTTTGGAAATGACAGGAAGTGGAGATTTTCTAATAAATTAAATAGAAATTGTCGTTGTTTAATTGTATATCAATAAAACTCTAATATGTAAATATCTTTACAGTCTTATAGTGTTGAATTTTTGTATGTTTTATAGTGTATTCCCTCCCCCTGAAATGATGTGTTATTAAGAAGGAGTATGCATATTTCTTAATTATTAGTTATCTCTTTTTATCATGAATGGAAAATCTATGTGGGCTACGTTAGTAAGAAAAGAACAATATTAGATGTCAACTTAATTTTTTGATATATGCAGAGCTATAGGTGAATTTAAGATCTTGACCTCTGACAGGTGCATTTGGAACAAGAATTTGCTGGGAAATGGCCTTTTGCACTTAGGGAAGAGCCTGGCTTTTGAAGTATATTTTCTGATCTGTCACTATTATATTTGCTCTGTCCATTTGTGCCAGACCAGGAATGCTAACAGTGGGGATCTGTGTTTTGGAAGAACCTTAATGAATTCTGTTTTGGAAGTTGTTACTGCCCATAAAACTACAAAGTAGAGTATGTGCCTTTTGACTGATTGAGAGGTCTTAACCTTTTTGGAAATTGGTGGCTCCTTGCTATGGTGTTTCAAAAGGCATTGTTTTTATATAATGTCTAGCTGCCCTAGTTCTATAGTATCTATTTCTTCCTCTCTCTTTCTTTCTTTTCTCTTCTTTCTTCCTTCCTTCCTTCCTTCCTTCCTTTCTCTTTTCTTTTTCTTTTTCTTTTCTTTTCTTTTCTTTTTCTTTTCTTTTTCTTTTCCTTTTCCTTTTTCTTTTTCTCTCCTTTCTTCGTTTTTGTAAAGTCCTGTGTAGTTCAGAGACTGTTTGTTAGGGGAGAAGAGGTGTCACCAACTCAGGGACCAGACAGTTTAATGAGAATATATAAGATTATAAAGAGGAGTGATGAGGACTGTGATAGATTGGAAAATACCTCTTAAAAGGCAATGAAAAAAAAGCCAAAATCAAGATACATTGTAACAGCCAAACAGAAAGTCAAATTTGACTGGAAGCCTACCAACATATGTTTGTTTATGCCAGTTATCCCTGGAACAATAGCAGTAGGAGAGGAGCAGTGTAATGACAGTAGAAATCGCTAACAATTTTTGACCGCTTACTCTGTGCCAGGCACATGCATCATCTCCTTCTGTCCCCACAATAAAGATAAATACTCTTACTACCCCATCTCAGGATAAAACGGAGGCTTAGAGAGGTTATTTGCCCGTGTCCCAGAGACAGTAAGTGCCAGAGTCAAAGCCAGGTTTGTCTGACTCTGGGTCTTGAGCTCTGTGATGTGTTTTGATTTTAGGCCACAGAACTTGGAATTGCATTGGGTAGGAAGAAAATCGCCAGGCAGTGGTTAAGCTACTCAGTGTTGGCACCGGCCAGCTTTGTGACCTTGGAGGAGGCAGCCAAGCCTGGGAGAAAGGGCAGTGTTCTTGGTCCGAGAGGAAGAGGAAACAGCAGGATCAGGTCTTTAGCGGCGTGGCCAGGCTGGAGAGAAGTTTTCACCAGGTGCCTGGGGAGGGGATTAAAGAGAGGTGCCCACGGTGTGTTTGGGAGTGTGGTGTGTGTGTGTGGCATGTAGAAGTGGAAAATCAGAATCAATGGAAGTTTAGTGGGCGCTTGTAATGTAAGTGTTGGCAGGTGTGGGTAAGGGCTGCGGGGATACTATGTACCCTTGATGTAACAGTGCACGAGGGACTCACTGGAGTTGTAGAATAAAGAACTAACATGTATGGGGCCTGAGATTTAACACAGGGCTTCCTGTTACAATACGCTTTAAAACTAAATGAGGTTTTCGGCTCGGTGGAGGGGACAGACTTCTCTCCGCTGTCTTTTGTTCAGTTGTCTCAGCAGGCTCCCACTCACTGGCCTCCGAGTGGGTTTTCTGGGGCATAGTGGATCTCTATCAGGCTCGCTGGCATTTCCCGTGATATTTAGTAGAAAGAGAGTCATAAAGAAAGAACCCTGACAAACCTGAGGAGGTTGAATTAACCAGCACAACCCAAATATTCGACTGTTAACACAGCACCTTTCAACAAACAAGCCACTGACTTGTTGTGCATTGTAGCTCTCAAAGCCTCTCTGTCTAAGTGACTCGAACTCAAGGAAATGAAAAGTAAAGCCAGGCTATTCCTAACCGGCAGCACGTGAACATGAACCTTAGGAAACAGAGCAGCCTCTGTGAGAGGCTCATCTGCATAAACCTCACAGGCCCCTAAAAATAATTTTAAAAATTATATATGAAAAAAATTAAAGGGCTATATCTTGACTCCATCCCCCCCCCCCCCCCCGCGAGAATGTGAATATACTATAAAAAAAAAAATGATAGGTTAAGATTGATGAATAGAGTTTGCTTTCTGCAGCCTGAAGACTTAAATAGACACTGAAGGAGGAGGAAGCAAACTTAGTTGCAAGAAACCTAATACCTCCTAGAAGAAGGGGGAGAGAGGTGGGACCAAAAATAGAGCATGAGTTGGGTCCAGGGAAAGCCCTTTTGTTGAGTTGTTTCATTGGCTTTAAATGCTCACTTTCCTAGAAGCAACAAGAAAAACTGGTCCCGTTTGTTTTCACAGAGTTGGGGAGAAAATACTTATGTAAGCAGCTCCTGTTTGCAATGTTTCCATCTGGAATATCATTTAAGAATTTGGCCAGATCTCAAGTGATTTACGTTTAGTAAACAAGATTATCCTCAGCTTCCCTGCGAGAGAGCACATGGTTTGGGGTTTAGTTGCTGTTTTGCAGCCTCTTCTAATTGCTTGTGCAAGGTAATACTGCACTAAGCTCCGTTATTTCTCTCCAGTGTTCGGGTTGTGACAGTGGTTTCTGAAGCAAGTAACCAGAGCAGTGGCTGACGTTAGAATGGCTTAAAGTATGACTCTCCTTGTTGTAGAGCTACCAAAACTATACCTGCTTCTTAAGGTTGGGGGGGGGGGGGGGCTGTGTGTGTGTGTGGGGGGGGGGGGCGGTGAGGGGAAGGAGGAATGGCTTTTGCATAAACTTGAAATTCACCTCCTTTTCATTTTTTTCAGGAAAGATACCCTTAATGTTATGGACCAATGAAATAAAGGGAATCTCGGGTCAGCTCTTTTGAATGCTTAGGATTTTTCATTTTTTAAGAGTTTACTTTTCCCCCTAATATAGGAAAACATTTCTTACCAAAACGGTGGTTATGTAGTGAAAAAGGACATTTCTTTCTGATGTTTGAGGATATATTATTATGAAAATGGGAATACTGATGCATTATTTTTTCAAATGTGGATACAATGTCGATGCTTTAAGTTTAAATTAGTTTTTATGGGTCCCCTCTTAAATTCTTCTAATTATTAAGTTTCAATATTTATGTGAGAGAGGTAAGCATTTTAGCAAAGAAATGACCATTTTATTCTGCAAGACAAAATATAGTAATGAAATGTTTCAGAGCATAAAGTTTGGAAAACCATATATTATATATTTCAGATTCACTGCAGATAAAAATAGTTACATCTAGTTAGTAAGAACTCTGCTATAGTAACCTCCCCAAACACCTCTTCTTAAATCTTGAATTGAAGGTCTCTTCCTAAACTGGTTATGTTAATACTTTGAGTTTCATATCTTACACACAGTGCAAACCAAGCAAAAGATAAAATGTATAGAGGTCACTCTGCCTTTCAGATTCTTTCTATTGCCTATTTTGAATCGAATTCTTAAATTGTTCATGATAGCTTGGCAGCAAGCCATGTACTTGTCATTTTTAGCTCATTAAAGTCTAGTCCTGTCAAGAACAGGTTTACTAGTCTTTTTTTAATTGCCTGCTTAAAAATTTTCATTTTCAAAAATCAGCTAAAGAATTTAAGATGGTGATAAATGTGGACTGAGGTCAAGTATAAATTCCGAGCACATCAGGAATTCACTGCAGAATGGAAATGCAGAGATGAATGCGTTTAAGGCCCTTGTGGAGGAGCGAAGGGTTGCTGAAGCATTCGTATCTAGAGGGATGGAACACGGTTTAAACTGTGTGGTTGTATAAAAATGTAGATGGTGTTTATTTGGCTAGTATAAACAGGTTTTGTGTTGTTGTTTTTTTGTTTGTTTTTCATTTAAATGTGCCACCTATTCTTCTGGGGGATGGGAGGGTAAGTATTCGAAGGATGTGGAAAAACAGATGAAGACAAAGTGGGATGTAGAGCAGACAAGAGAGAGAGGGATGTCCCAAGAGCCAAAAATAAAGAGACCTGGAAGGAGGGGAAACAATGGAATGTGCTCAGGAGTGACACCAGGAAAATCTACATAGAGAGGAAAAAAGGCTGAAAAAGAGGTGAGGTGAAGAGACCTTTAGGAAGAGGCCGGGAGAGAAAACGTTGGTGTGAGTGGAATAATGTATACCTGCACCTCTGCATATAGGAGAGGCCAAGTTCCCAGCAAATGGCCAGGCTCATTTTGTTGATGTGCCCAGCAGTCTGAGGTGTGGTGAGCGTGGCACTCATTCTTCTGACTGTGTAAGGGAATAGGTATGGGAGAGGGTGTGGCGGATGTGTTAGCCTCCAGGGGTATGTTTGGGGCCATAGCAGTTTGTGCATGACCTTGAAGTGGGAGGAAGACAGTAATGCTTGGGATTGTGTAACTGACTGAGCAATCTAGTTGAATCAAATCAGAGCAGCCTCACAGGCCCATCTCCTTTCTCTTGAATCATCCCTCGCCTGGACGACTGGGGAATGGGATTTACTTATAATGTGTGAGGGTAGGACTGACCATGAAGAACTTAGGATGTGTGTCAGTAGAACCCCTCTCTTGCTTCCTCTGTCCTCTTCCTGGGGTTCATCATGGGTTCACATTGTTCCCCGACAGGTCCCAATTTGCTGGAAATATCCTATATAATAAAGATGTAATATGCAAATGGTCGTTACGCTGTGAAGTGTAATGACCGACTGCATAAGGACCGGATCACGGATCAGCAGGAGGGTGGGTCAGTGAGCTACAAGCAGGCAGCAGAGAGTTACAGGAGGGGGCAGGGCAGCAAGCTATGCGGGGGGACGTGGGGGTGGAGGGAGCTACAGGAAGGTGGGGTAGCTGGTGGAAAGCTACAGGAGGGTGGCAGCGAGCTACTGGCACATGGATTCATGCTCAGGGCTACTAATATTTCATATTCTGAATCTTGATTTTCTTTCCACTTATCAAAACTTACCTGTTCACTTTCTGGTGTCCCTATTCTCTCCCAGTAATTGGAGCTAATTTGGTAAAAACCTTCATTCTCTTGTTCAAAGGTAGTATATAGCCCCTTGTTTGTTATATGTTTGTATTCAAAAGAAGGATTCACAGTATGTTGACTCAAAGAGATGGTGGCATTTTGGGCATGACTTTGGGTAAGTAATAAGATGGTGACAGGGTCTTTATATGCATATTGTACTCATGGGAATTAAACTCATGCATGTGGCTAAAAGAAAAGAAAAAGGACAAGAAGTAACAATTGAAATAAGATGAGCATAGTCCTACAGTGAACATGAGATGGGAGATATGAGCCTGCACTTTGTAGGGAGATTGCATTTCCTCTCGGGGCTTGAGCATTGGGTTTAACCACATGACCCATAAAATGCAAGTGAAATCCTTTGATATTTACCTGAGGAGTTAATAGTCTTGCCCAAATGGCCGGGAAAACTAGAGTTAGTGAGAGGCAGTATAGTGTTTTATTTTATAAGGAATTTCAGGGCATTTTCAAGGATAGTTTTAACTGTTTGTGATTGCTGCCTTGAATTTGACTTTGGACTCTAACGTAGTTCCCTGTGCCATTAGGTATGACTTTAAAGTGTTGATTGGCTGAGAGTAGTTCTTTTCAGGGCTCCTGTAAGCTCCTTTTGAGATTTCAGACTGTGTGTTGTTGTTCATTATTGCCAAAGGAGCTCAGAAAACGTTTTGTTGAATGAAATAATGAATAAATAACACCTCTGCCTGGTGCTCTCTCCATCACCCAGAACATGGCCCCTAGAACAGATATGAGTGGGGACATCCTGGCTGCTTTGGTTTGGGAGAGATGGGTCTTGCTGAACAGTTTAGATCATCTGTTGGAATTGGATTACTGAGATTTTTTTTTTTTTTTCCTGAGCATGTGGCACCATCCGCTGTATCTCATGGCATCACCATGGTATTCACTGAAAATACCATGCAAGGTGTTTCTGCAAGGTGTCTGCTTGACAGGGCAAGTTTAAGTAAAGATAATCACCACTAGAATCTGTCTGGCTTTTGTATGCCATTTACAGATGTTCAGTTGCTGCCCTCAGTGAGTTTGGAAGCTCTCGTGTATGATACCCAGATCCTCATACCAGACACAAGTGTGATCTCACTGCTAACCACGCATTCTGGTGCTATTTTTAGTGTTTTGTCAGCCTCCTGGGCCAGTCTGATATTTTTATAGTTTGAATGTGCCAGTCAACCTTTGTTGTATTTAATAGAATCACAGAATTTAGAGGGACTCAGAGAGGTAATCAGATCCAGTGTTCTTTAAATTTTCTTTCCCTCAAAGGGACAGTAAAACCACTAATAAATATAATTTATGCCAATATGTAAATCAGAGAAAAGCTGAACTTCCCATTCAGAGAGAGACTGAAATGGGAGACCAAAATCCTCTTCTATTTCTCTACTGCCTGCCCATTCCAACCCTCGAGGTATCTGGATATGACATCGGGGCTCTGTGGAGCTCAATTTGAAAACCACAGCTCTGGAGTCATAGGAGTTTTCCCAAATGTTTAATCTTCCTAGCACCAATTTGCTTTTTATTGCTTCCTGAGAGCAAAACTTTAAAACAGAACTGCTCAAAGTTCTTCCTCTGCATTTCTCTGCGTGCAACACTCACCAGTCATCAAGAAGTTTATTGTGTTTTGTGAATGTGCAGCCCAACCAGTGTGCACCCTTAGGAACCACAAGAAGATGAGTTGAGTGATTGAGTGGCATCTGATGGAGACTATGATATTCTCAAGAAGTTGGGATGTCCTATACAGCATAGGCTCTAATTGTATAGATCTGATTCTCAAAGTATCTTCCCCTGACTAACAGCAGCAGCAACATCTCCTAAAACTTGTTAAAATACAAATTCTTGGCCCTACTACAAACCTGCTGAATCAGAAGAAACATTGACGGTGGAGCTCAGCAATTGTATTTAACAAGCTTCTCTGTTATTCCACTGCACATTAAAGCTTTGAGAACCACGGATGTTGGAGAACAGGATGATAGCACCAAGTGTTGGCTGCTTCCCCCTCCCCCTCCTCCCCCCTTTCTCTAGCAAACTTCTTGCTTTGCTATGGAAATTTGATGTTTTCTTGATCTTATGTGAAATCCTAAGCAACTTAATCTTAAAAAACAAACAACAAAACCCCCTAGGTCTGCCTTTCGATTAGATTACATCTCTTGGTCCCTTTTATATGGAGATTCTGAAGCTGCCACTTGGATGTACATGGACACTATTTTTAGGTGTTGCAAGTGTGGTTGCTTCTGAAAGGAAGTGATTTTCTGCTTGACCAATCAGAGCCTCATTTGTCTGAATACTGCTGAGGTAACTCAGAATCACAGACCTTTCAGCTTCTCTTCCCGGTGAGAGTGTGAGGGAGGATTTCCCAAGTGTAGCCCCCAAGTAACATGATCATCTCCATGTTAACATTGTAAACCAGTTTATTTTCTCTGTGTCTTTCTGATGAACCAGACAGTCACTCGGCAGTCTGGAGCTGGGGATTCCTAATGTAAGATCCAAGAACCACCCTTGATAACAGACAAATAAACTTGCTTGTATGAATGGATGTGACTTTTTGTGGATAGAAGGTCCATAGTTTTCATCAGATTCTGGAAAAGATCTCTGCACCCCTCTACCCGACCCCCCCCCCCCCCCCAGCTGATTGATTATTGCTTTAGCTGCTTTTGAATAACAGTTTTAAGATTTGCAGTCATTTGAGATGGAAGAGCTTCAGGGGATTGGCAATCATCTTTTAGCCTGCCTTGTGGTCTCCTCAACTGTTACTGTCTACTTAAGTAGAGTAAGATTGGTTCTTTAACTTGTGCAATCACATGTTGCTGTTTCTAGTGGTGGAAAGGATGCATACTTGTGTGTATCCAGAAGTTTCAGGTGTAGTTTTTGTTTTGTTTTAATATATTTTTATTGATTTCAAAGAGGAAGGAAGAGGGAGAGAGAGATAGAAACATCAATGATGACAGAGAATCATTGATTGGCTGCCTCCTGCACGCCCACTACTGGGGATCGAGCCCGCAACCTGGGCATGTGCCCTTGACCGGAATTGAATCCAGGACCCTTCAGTCCGCAGGCCGACACTCTATCCACTGAGCCAAACTGGCTAGGGCTCAGGTGTAGTTTTTATTTTTTTGGTAAGATCTGTGAAATATACAGAGCAGGAGGTATTATTTATTCCTACTTATAGTTGAGGACACTGAGGCTTAGAGAAAAGCATGAAACAATATCACTTGGTGTGCCTGTCATCTGAAAGCATCTGACACTCCCACTAGTTCATGCTCTGGTTACATCTAAATACACTTGGATGATGTCTAGAGAAGTCTTAAAAGTTTATTGTGGATTTAAAAAACCGGCTGTTTAACTGATCTAACATCATTATTCTCTCTCTAAAGGAAATGGATCATGTTCACATTGTGGATTTTTTTTGGCCTTATTTTAGCGATTTTAAAACAAATCTTTATAGATATAATCTCCCCACTTCACAGTCAAATAAAAGCTGGATCCCATCCACTTCTTTTCTTCTTCAAAAAGATCATAGAAAAGCCTACCTGATTATATTTTTTAGCATGTTGGCTCAGGAGAGAGTCATTGGCAGCCGATAGCATCTCCTCATTTTCATTAGATTGTTCTTTGGGTTTCAAAGATGAGTACCCTTGTAACTTACATTACAGTCTTAAAATTGCACATAAAAGTTTGCTGTGGAAGCGTAGCAATGTAAGATAAATTGAGAAGGTTAAGGGGAAAACTGTGCTGAGGGCTTCTCATAAATGAATTGTTATAAAAGCATAGTGATTCTCCAAGTGACAAATTAACTTGAGAGAGTGCTTTGCATTTTAAAATAATGTGTGATAGGGTAGTTCTATTTGTGTTCAAGCCAGAGGTCAGTGACTCACTTATTCTGCTTGTGCTTTTTGTCTAATGGTGTAGAAAAGAAAGTTGTACATGTGGATATTTAATTTACTTTTATTTTGCAAATGTCTATGATTCGGTCAGCAGCGAGAGTATGTGTGTTAAGACAGGCTGGCATCTAAAAGGTGTCTGTGCTGAGGGCTTGGGGACAGAACATTTTACAAAAGGAATATTTGTGCTTAGAAAATTTCTTATAAAGATCTCGTTCTGACTTGAATTATTCTTACTTCAGTGGGGGTCACTGAAAAGGACATCAGGATATCGGTCATTTCTTTAGTTCCCTGGCATTGGGTGGGCAGAAAGGTATTAGCAAGTGGGGTGGTAATTCAAACAAATCAGGGGTTTGATTATGTTAACTTGGAGTAGGTCACTTCATATTTCTATGAGGAATGTACATATTAATGTCATACTTTTTTGGGGGGAGATATAAAGTATCTGCATTAATTTTAGGGTTTGTACATTTGTGATTTTGTTGAACAGTAAAGAGAATAAGAGAAGATGATTCCTGTCCTGCCTCCATACAGTCTATCTAATGAAACCCAGTGTATCATGGGAAAACTCTGTGTTCTTCAAGCCACTGATGACAGTATTAGGAGTTTAATAATAATGTCTTTGTCCTCTGCATTCTTTTACTGACGTTTTTTTTTTCTTTGACCTTTGGTCACATTGCATTATTTTGGGGAATATGATTTTATTGATTTCAGAGAAGAGAGATGGAGAGAGAGAAACATCAATGATGAGAGCAAATCATTGATTGGCAGCCTCCTGCATGCCCCCCACTGGGATTTGAACTGTGACCTCCTGGTTCATAGGTCGAAGCTCAACCACTGAGTCACGATGGCTGGGCCAAATTGCATTTTTGCTGCAGGATTTTAATTTGTGGGGCAAAGACAGTGGGCATGAAGTTAGCTAATTACCTCAAGTGCTGGCTGGTGTGGACTTGACCTTTCAAAGTCAGAGCTCCGTTCCAGAGATCACATTTGCATCTGAATGAGGTTGTTTTGTTGTTTCTATCTTGGGGAAACCTAGGAGTGCAGATACAGAGGAGATCAAGGGAGATGAGCAGTGGTGCTTGATTCAGCAGCTCCAGGGCCCTGTAGCTATCAATCCCCCAGCACATGCTAGTGGTCTTTAGGTTTCTTGGAAGAAACAGAATAGATTCAAATAATTGCAGTTAGAAAGAAGCCCGAGGCAAAGAAGGTCTCTGGATTTCCCTGAAGTTCTTGTTTTTTGTTTGTTTTAACTCCAGGTCTCTCCTGGCATCTATCTTTTTTTTTTAAACTTTATTTTTTTCTCATAAGAAAAAAACAGCAGTACTCTGTATCTATGGTTTCTGTTGTGGAAACTAGTATTGTAGAATCTGTTCACTTTAAAATAGAGAAGGTAAATCAGTTTTAACAGCATGCCAGTCAGGTGGCCCAGAAACTTGATGGGTGTTTTGAGGTTGTGTATTTTGCAGCTGTGTTTTGAAGTTGTTATTTTGAGGTTGTATATTCACCTGTCTGGACAGTTGAGGTCTCAGGACATATGTAGGGATAGGAAATATCTGTTCGATTATAAGGTGTTTTTTTTTGTAAAACATATTACCATACGTTAGAGTCCAGTGACATAGGGTCTGACTTCAAAAGAGCTTTGCCTTAATAATAATAATAATAATAATAATAATAACCCTCCCCCTGCCAGTTGGCTTTTAAGGTTTTTTTTTTTTTTTTTTTTTTTTTGTATCTTATAATTTACATAACACACTGAATATTTTTTGTCAAGAGAACTTATGAAAGGTTAACTAACTGAACACTTGGTTCATGTATTTGCATTCAGTGGCTCATAGGCCAGGCCCTTGCCTTCAAGATCTAGGGGGATAAAAATGTAAATAAATATTGATAGAGACATGTACAAGGTGCCCTGTGACTGCAGAGGGTGTTTGCTGCACTTTCCTTTGTGAGCCTGCCTCTGAAAATAGTGGCATCTTTTCCTCTTGCTATTTTTTTGTAGCGACTTGTCTTGCTTCATTGTCTTCATGTTCTCTGTTAGGGATTTCATATGAAAGAATTTTGTCAGCTATTTCATGCTTCTGAACATTTCTTGCTGCTCAGATTCAGACAGATATGTAAGTGGTGATGTCTGATGTTGGTCTGTTAGAATTGTCAAATGTGCTTGATATAGCTTGATTTCAAAGTTGATATAAAAAAAGGTATTTTCAAATGTTGGAGGGTAAACTGGGATTCTGCTAAGCTTATTTTTCCTGCAAATCTGTGGCAAGACTGTTGGCCAGTAAACTCCAGATCTGTTTTCGTACTTAAGCCAGTCCTGTATTACATACATTCCTGTGTTTATTGTGTTTCACCCCATCTCTTCCAAAACCCCAAGCCAAAAAAGAGTGTACTTCAGTCTTCTTTGTTGAAACTTTCTATCTCTTCTTTTTTTTTGTTTATTAAAATCTCTTGCATGTTTGCAAATGATAACAATGACTTTTCCTTTTATACTAGTAAGTGGAGGGTTTAGTGGACAATATTTATAAAGATCTCTAGACTTCTTAGAGAAAGGACTAAATGAAATGAAATAGTACTATGTAAGGTGAATAAATTATTTTCTTGAGTTAAGGTGAGTTTTATTAAGGTGACTTTTTCTCAGTGCTAATTTTTATTTTATTTTTAATTTTAATACTCCTTTTTTAAATAGCTAAAATGCACTTTACACACTCTCTCTTCCCTATTTTAAGGCATTTCTGAACTGGCACAATTGTCATATTTTTCCCATTAATTTTATAAAATGTATTTTAAATGTTACTTTAAAAATTTCTTCTTTAATGTCTCCTTTTTGGCCCATGAAATGTAAAAATGGACTTCAATTGACTTCATTTTAGTAATCTCATGTTATTAAAATCTTGCAACATGTTGGTCAAGTGCGAGAATATAATTTTCATAGCTCAATTTTAAACCTTAACAGGAGTTTTATTTTACCTTTCTCTGTGTTAATTGCTGAAAGGGCAAGCATATCTGGTTACACTTCACAGTTTATAAAAAGGTCCTTTTACTCTGTTCGCTATCTTGACAGCTGAAAAAATTAAGCGAACAATCAGCAGCTTGGTGTAAGAGAGCTGAAATTTGTCTGGTGCACTGGAATCTGCTTCCTCCAGTGGAAAGCTTGTATTTGTGGCCTACAAAGTGAAGTTGTATAAAAATGTGAAGGAAAGGTGTTTGTTCTGGCCTTGACTAAGGTTAGAATTTGAGATGGAAGAGTTAGGCTCTGTATAAATAGGAGGGGATTTGGAACTTGACCAGTCTGTCCATTTTCTTACCTATCACTGAAACTGAAGACTAGGGGAAGGACATATAATTTCACAACTCATAATATAGCTCTAATATCGTTTTTCTCCTTTTGGGTGATGTATTTGAAGCAGTTGCATACATTTTCCATAATTTTTACTGCCTCCCATTTAGCTCTGAATAGAAGCCAACTAGAGAAATATTTAGAAGGTTATGAGCAACAATAGAATGAACTCTTAGAAAAAGGGCTTTTGTGGCACTCCTCAAGTGTGTGCTGGTGGAAGAATTACTGTAATTGGATAGTGAAATGCTAGAAAATAATTTTATTTAGTAGTTAGAAATAACATAAACGAGCCTTGAGATTTAGATTCATAGGTTCAAAACAGTTAGTCATGCCTCACCAGCTCAATCTTTGCTCATTATGCTTTCCATTGATGGGATGAAATGTGACGCATTGCAGTGCTGGATCAGCTCAGTTCTAAAATGCAGGGTTTGATTGGATTCTGAAAAAAAAAAAAATTAAAGATACTGTTTAATATCAGAAATGGAGATTTGTGAAATTTTGTTTTTAGCCTAAAGTTGGTTTAAGAAAGTATCCCGACGATAGAAGAGGGGAAGAACATGAAGACTATCTAATTGTAAATTGCCTTTTGAAACCAAGAGAGAGCAAATAATTTTTCAAAGCCAGGTGCTTGGTGTGTGTACTGGTGGTAATATGGCTAGTCTCCAGGGGAGCAGTATCTCTGTGAGTGCTGGGAGTAAACACATGTTTAATGGCCATTCGGCCCAGAAGCATCCAGTTTTATCTTCTGGATATGGAAGGACACATATGGATGAAGGTCAGAGCTTCATGATGCTTGCTGTGAGGCTCATGGGTATTGAGAGAACAGAGCTGTCTTAATAGAACGCCCATAATTTCCAAGGAATTCTTTGGAGGCCATCTTTTGATTCTTTATTCTTTTTAAAAAAATACATATTTTATTGATTTTTTACAGAGAGGGAGGGAAAGGGACAGAGAGTTAGAAACATCCATCAGCTGCCTCCTGCACACCCCCTACTGGGTATGTGCCCGCAACCAAGGTACATGCCCTTGACCAGAATTGAACCTGGGTCCCTTCAGTCCACAGGCCAACGCTCTATCCACTGATCCAAACCGGTTAGGGCTGATTCTTTATTCTTTTGCTTAACTTGTACAGGGACTGTCTGCACAGTTTTCCTCTGACTTTTACTGGAGTCACTAACTTGTGTTTTAGTATTCATAGGGTTACATGAGCACTTTCTATGGCCTAAAAATCACCTGCCATTTGTTTTAATGGCTAGGGTAGAAAATTGAAAGTTAAACTTGGGTTTCAGTCTCAGCTCTGCCATTGTGTGATTTTAGTTACGTAATTGCTTTACGCTTTAGTTTTGTTGTCTATAAAATGGCCATTCGTTCATTCATTGAACAAATATTAAGTAATTTCTATGTGTCAGGTTCTGAAAATGAGCGAAGCAGATAAAATCCCTGCTCTCATGGCACTTACATTCTACTGTGGAAATGAAATAGAAATTAATACAAGTTAAGTATAATATGTTAGATGGTGACAGTTGCTACAAAAAAAAAAATAATAAAGCAGGGTCATGGGTAGACTGACAAGATTGGGAGGCAGTTTCTGTTTCATGTGGGATAAGCAGGGAAGGCCTCTGTTTGAGGTGACATGTATGCAGAGACATAAATGGAGAGAGGAGTGTTATGTGAGGACACCTGGGGATAGAGGATCTCGGGGAACAGCAAGTCTGGCAGGCACTGCACAGTCCCTGAGTGCCGGGGTCCAACCCCAGCAGGTCCAGGGGTCCCCAAAGGTGTGGATGGAGTCGGCAAAGAAGGAATGACACAGAGACAGCGTTCAGTTGATCAGCAGCCTAGCCAGGATCTCTAGCCAGGATCTCCAGCCAAGTTCTGGTCTGGATCTCCAGCGAAGTTCTGCTTAGGATCTCCAGCCAGGTTCTGTGTCCATGTTCTCTTGCTAGGTTCTCCAGGTTCTCCAGCCAGGTTCTGTAGCCATGTTCCCTCGCTAGGTTCTCCAGCCAGGTTCTGTGTCCATGTTCTCTTGCTAGGTTCTCCAGGTTCTCCAGCCAGGTTCTGTAGCCATGTTCCCTCGCTAGGTTCTCCAGCCAGGTTCTGTCCAGGTTCTCCAGCCAGGTTCAGTCACCAGGTTCTAGTCAGGTTCTCTTGCCATGTTCTATCCAGGTTCTGTAGCCAGGTTCTGTCTCTAGGTTCTTCAGCCAGGTTCTCTCGCTAGGTTCTGTCTCTAGGTTCTGTGGCCAGTTTCTGTCCAGGATCTTTTGCCATGTTCTCTCCAGCGAAGTTCTTCTGTCTCTAGGTTCTGTGTAGGTTCTGTCTCCTAAGTTCTGTCTGTAGCTTCTGTCTTCTTGGTTCTGTCTTCTAAGTTCTGTCTTCTAAGTTCTGTGTTCTAAGTTCTGTGTCTTGCTGTCTTGTTACATCTGTATTTATACCAGTTGATTCAATCCTATCAATCTCTATTACAAAGGTTAGGGCGTTTCTTATCTCCATTCCAGGGAGTAAAGATTATGTAGCTTAAGCATGATTGTTCATAGTTAAAGTGATTAATTACCCACCTGGCACTTAGTTGAGGGGTTTTATTCCCTCCCTAACTTCAGGGGAAAATCCCTACCTGGGGAAACAACCTTTCTCAGAGAGGAGACCTTGGTTAAAACACATAGTGCCAAGAAGGTGAGCAAACATATTAAGAACAGTATGCCATATATGCCAGGTCCTTTGAAACAGCAAGGATGGACCAGCTCCCGGCACCTGAGGGGAGAGTAAGCTAGGTGTGTGTGAGGAACAATGAACAGTGAGGAGGAGAGTGGTGAGGATGGGAGCTGGAGGAGCCTGAGTGAGAGAGCCAGAGCCGCCGAGATAGCATCTGCCTTGTAGAATGCTTAGGAAATCCAGTGAGATAACACGTTCAATATGTACTTTGCACACATTAAAAGAATAATACACACACACAGAATAATGCACCATCGCAAGTGAGGGTTATTTTAGGAATGAAAGAAGGGTTCAGTAATATAAAATTCATTAATGACATTCATCATCTTATGATTGCGTTCCTACTTATATTGATATTACTTTTATAGAAAAGGCCTATGATAGCATCTAAGATCACAATTACAGATTTAAGAAAAGCACCTCACAGTAGAGTAGGGAGTGTTTCTTGGAGAACGTCTGTGCAAGCTCTGCGAGCCAAGGCTGCCCCGTGTGATGGACACATTGGATGACACAGAGCGGGGCTCCCTCCTGCAGGCCTTCCTAGGGCCTCATCCACATTATGTGCTTTGTGCATATTCAAGAGGGATATTTAAATGCAGCATTTTCCAAATTTATTTGAATATAGAACCTTAAACAATTACTACTTTTTTTTCTTTAAGAAACATCTCACAAGTAGTTGTCATGTTGGAAAACATCACTTTAGTACTTGAATTTTGGTTTTGTTCGCCTTCATTATTCATTTTAATAAATCAGTATTCTTGGTTTATTTTTCAGATGCCTGTAGTCTCTCTCTCTCTCTCTCTCTCTCTCTCTCTCTCTCTCTCTCTCTCTCCCTCTCTCTCCCCTCTCCCCCCCCCCCTTCTCTCCCTCTCTTCTGCTTTTCCTCCTCTGATATGCTTCAATTTACTAATTTGTTTGGTGGTTGAGACCCTCCCAAAGTCATCTAAATTGCACTGGGTTTCTTGGGTAAAACAGAGAATTATATATGATTAATGTAAAAATTTCAGGGGTGCATTGAATGGAAATTGAAGATTGAAGGTTCATTTGGTTCAACTTTTCCAAAGCTTTTAAAAGCTTTGCTGTTTGGAAGGAGGAATGAAATCAATTTAATGGGCAGCTAGTTGAGAAATTGTGAACTTATTGTAGAGAAGAGCATTGTGGTGGGTTGGAAAATAAGGATTCTACCTTTGTGTTCAACATTTACCAGCTAGTACTTCATTTTGTACAGGCCACTTAGTCTTCCTCTGCTTCAGTTTTGTCATTTGTAGAATTCAGGGATGGATTTAGATTCATCCATTTTAATAGGCAGAGTTACTATTAATATACTTAATCAAGTCAGTGATGATTGTGGGCCTACATAGAATATTTTGTTCTACTCTGCAAGTTTCTACATGTGACTATAACCTTGTGTCTCAGTTAAGCTCTTTTGGAGAATGAAATTATTCAATAATCAGCTCATCGTCAACTCCATGTATTTGAAAACTCTCGATGAGTTGTTTGAGACTTATGCCTTCATTGATTGATTTGTTAATTACCCTATAGGAAAGCACAGGTCAATTAATGCAGCGCTATGGATAAATGCACACCTCCTACGTTTGTTTTACTGACAGAGGGAGAAATCCATGATGTGAATATTAATTATCATCACCCCTCCCTCCCCACCCCTTTGTTCATTTGGTGCCTTTTGCACACTCCCTGCTTATTAGCTGATTTCTGAACTCAGCACAGTAGAGGTCTAAATTCAGTGAATTCATGCCATCTGTAAATGAGCTTTCAATTCTGTTCCTCTGTTGAAATTAGGGATGTGACATAGTTATTACATGGAAGGATTGTTAGCATGGATAGGATTTGATTATGTGGAGGTAGAATGTCGTGTTAGAAGGAAAGCACTTGCCTGGGGACAGATTTGAGTGTGACTGAATCGCTAGCTGCCAACTTTCCTCTTTTTAACAGGAGACATATTTTGTTTTTAAATGAGATGACAACCAAGTGAATTATCAAGACCTAGTGAATTTTTAGAGTCCCTTTCATTTACTTGAGTTCCGTTTAACCTTGCTTTCGATGTCATTCTGTGCATTACTGTCAAAGGACACGGCTTCCTTTGAAGTTGCTGGCGGAATCATGATGGTAAAATATAAGAGGGGTTCCCAGTAAAGCTCTTAGCGATACACAGTGATGCCTTATTACCCAAGTAAAAGGCTACGTGTGGGGGTGCTTAAAAAATGTAGTGTGTAAAGGGAGGATAAATGATAATGAACAGTAAAATGGGAGAAGCATTTCTCATGAATTAGAGATGCCCTTTCATAATTCAAGAGTCACCGAACGAGGAAAGGCTTGAAATAGCCTGAAAAGCATCTGGGAGCAATCTGTAATCCTTACGAGGCAGTGGAAGAGCCTGTGTCACTCGAGTACATGGCGCTAAAACTGCTCATGTGGGATTATGGAGGAAGGAGGATTCTGTGACTTGTAAAACCTCTTGCAATGAAATGCCCAGAGTTTTGAATATGAATTATACTGCAAGGTCCCAGGTGCTTAAATAAATGATTAATTGGCAGCGGTTCTCAACCTGTGGGTCGCGACCCCTTTGGGGGTCGAACGGCCCTTTCACAGGGGTCGCCTAAGACCATCGGAAAACACATATATAATTACATATTGTTTTTGTGATTAATCACTATGCTTTAATTGTGTTCAATTTGTAACAATGAAATTGGGGGTCACCACAACATGAGGAACTGTATTAAAGGGTCGCGGCATTAGGAAGGTTGAGAACCACTGGATTAGAGTGGAGGAGGCAGATTTAAAGGTTCTGAGGAAATTTTAATTTTGTTTATTTGCATGTGGAATGTTATCTTTTAGTCTTCATGTTCATTTTTTCAATTACAGTTGACAGTATTATTTTGTATTAGTTTCAGGGGTAGAGCATAAAGGTTAGGCATATAATCTAGGAAGTGACCCCCCAGTAACTCTAGTACGCATCTGGCACCACACATGTTATCCTTTACATTTCATGCCCCATATTCACTCTTCTTATGCCTGGTCACTACCACCTCTGTGCCTAGTTTTGAAGATTTAGGTCACTCTAAGGACCCCCTCACCCCATTTTTTCCTTTCATGGAACATTTGTTATAAGAAAAGGCATTCCATTCCAAGCCTTGAAGGCAAGTGTAGATAAAAAATACACACATTCAGAACCTCTTCTAGTAACTTTTTAGGAAGCCATCTTTTAATACATTGGACTGTTGCAGAAAAATTATTACAGTAATGAAAGGCTCATCCTTTAGGGTTTGGGAAACCCTTAAACAGATTTCGAAAAGACTTATTTGTTGTACTAGACTCTGGCTTGAATTGCTCACCTCAACCCATCTAAAGAGGCGGAAATATTTTACGTAATATGACTACATCAGAACAAGTTGCATCTTGTTTCTTGCTTTTGTGTAAGTAATTATGATTATGTGTAATCACAACATTGTACCCTTTTTCTTTTTTATATGCTAAGTGGCATTTCCCCATTTTATTATAAACACAAAATTTTTTGATGGCTGACAAAATTGTGGTTAAGTAAATTATATAATTGAATCAAATTTACTTACCCCCCCCCCATTATTGGACAAATAAATGGTTTCCATGTTTTATTAAGTGTAGTATTGTTTGTTTTTAAGTTTTTCTTGGAAATTTTCTCTAGCTTTTGCCGATTTTGACATTGAATAATGGTTTTGTTTAGCATTTGCATTAGCTTCTGCCTTTTATATCGCCAAGTGTTTGGGGTTGGTCTTTTTGTTATGCTGCCCTGGGTGCCTCTAGGTGTTCTCTGTATTTCTCTCAGGTAGGATAATTTCCCCACCTTCTTTAAAATCATGTTCTTCCGGTTGTACAATAGGGAGTATTTGTGCAAGCCATGAATTTATGCTGTGAAAGTTATCTTCCCAGTCATCCTGATGATATGAGATGTGTATCTAGAACCAAAGTAAACTTTGCCCATGGGATGGCAAAAAAACTGACCTTTGAACTGTCAATGACTAGGTAAGTCAAAGGTACTGTTACCTGAGAATTAAATTCCCGGGTCACTCGTGAGAATGAGGTGGAGGTTCTTGTGGTGCCGCTGAAATAAGCATTTTCAGGAGCCCCCATGGGAGGATGAGATGTGGAAGATTTTATTGGAGTGGAGTTACATTCCTCAGTTTCCAATGTCCCATCTCCCCCAAGCCAGTCCTGAAAGGGGGGCAGCTGGAGTCCAGCAGTGCCAGAGGAGGGACAGTGTCCAGAGTTTCTGTTCCATGTTGCAGCCGGTGTAGTTCAGTATCCGAGCTAAATAAAGTCCATTAGTCCACGTGTGGCGCACATGGCCCTGAGCCATGCTGGTGCCTGGGAGCGTGCCCCTGCAGCAGGAGTCACAGGAGCCAGGCTCCCTGGAGCCAAGAGAGGAGAGAGGACTTCCTTTGTTTGGAAGTTTATATATTTAGATTTTGCGCCCTTGCAGTGGCCACTCCCATCTTGGCCACTGACTCGCTTTCAGGTGTGATTTATGGGAAAGCACCTTCCCATCATCTCACTTAGACCTTACTGGGCATGTGTCTAAACTGCCTTTGTCTACCAGTGGTTCTCAACCTTCCTAATGCTGCGACCCTTTAATATAGTTCCTCATGTTGTGGTGACCCCCAACCATAAAATTATTTTCGTTGCTACTTCATAACTGTAATTTTGCTACTGTTATGAATCGTAATGTAAATATCTAATATGCAGGATGCATTTTCATTGTTCGCGACCCACAGGTTGAGAACCGCTGGATCAGTCAGCAGGGAAAGACTCAGAGTGAATAAATGGCATGCCTGTATTATTTGGCCTTCCTTTCCACTCCTTGTCTGTTAAATAACAACCAGGTTATTACAATGGACGGCATCAGTTCCTGGGAATATTTTGGGAGTATTGCATATTTTGGAAAAATTGTTTATGAAAGTTATTTATGGTCCTCTCGTTGCTATTTTTTATTTTGTTGTCATTAACTAACATGATGCTATTGATGCATGGATATGAATTTATTTAGTTTCACTTTTTTTCCCTCTTGTAAAAGAAGCATATAATTACTTAACTTCTTTTAGGGGATGGAAGAATCCTCCTCTCTACTCTCTATTACCCAATGAGAGTCTCTCATTTTTGGCTGGCATTCAGATTTCTAAATAAAGATTTAGTTTTTGCTTATTTTTTAAATGATAAAGTAAACACCATCTGAGAAGAGCCCACTCAGTGCACAACAAATGGTGGAAAATGGGAGGAGGAAAAAACTAGAAAAACTTAGATTGGATTTTTATAGTTTATTTGTGATTGTAGAACATTTTTTATTTTATTTCTATAGATTTTGAAAGTCTCCTGGAGTTTCCAGCAGTGCCAAGTGTTGGAGAAATTTTTTTCTGTCCCTCTGATAGTGAAGTGATCAAAAACAACCCCGCAGGAGGCGAGTGAAGAGTGGTCACAGGTAATGTCTTCTCTTTTTAATACTATTGGTATGTGTTCAGTAATATACGTAAAAAAGCCCAGTTGAACTTACATATCCAAGTGAGCATTATCTTTTTGAGAGGCCATTCTCTATCTTCTACTCAAAACATTAAATATTTTCTCTGCATCTTGATTCTCTGTTACCTTTCTTTAAAGCATCCTGTTTTCTGTGGTGGCAAATCTCAACTCTGTGATGGCGTATTTGAAAAGTAGTAAGAACATTAGAACTGGATGAATCAGGGGAGCTCTAATTTTAATAAAAAAAAAAAAAACAGAAGGAGCCCTGGCCGATTTTGCTCAGTGGTTAGAGTATCGGCCCGAGGAATGAAGGGTTGTGCTTTCAATTCCCAATCAAGGGCATGTACCTCGGTAACAGTTTGATCCCCAGCCTTGGTGGGGTGAGTACAGGGTGAGAGGGAGCAACCAATGGATGTGTCTCTGACACTGATGTTTCTCTCTCTCTCCCTATCCTTCCTCCCACTCTCTCTAAAAAAAAATTCAATGGAAAAATATCCTCAAGTAAGGATTAAAAAAACAACACACACACACACACACACACACAGAAGGAGCAATAATGTAACAAAACCAGTTTTTCTTTTTGTAATTTTTATATGTACTAGTATTTGAAGGCTCATGTTCCGTATTGAAAAAGTTAATTCTAAGAAGGGGTGACTCTAAGTTTTAAACAATGATATTGTTAAAATAAGAGGTTAGGCTTCATATCTTATAGAGAAGCATATATTATTTATTTGACTATATAAATCTCGGTATTCTTTCTTTTAAAATTTAAATTCTTTATTGTTTAAAGTATTACATAAGTCTCCTTTTTCCCCCATTGACCTCTCCCCAGCCGCTACCATTCCCCAGCATATGCCCTCACCCCCGCTACTGTCTGTGTCCATTGGTTATGCTCATATGCATGCATACAAGTCCTTTGGTTGATCTCTTGCCACCCATCCCCCCATCCCCACCCTCCCCTGCCTTCCCTCTGAGGTTTGACGGTCTGATTGATGCTTCTAGGTCTCTGGCTCTATTTTTGTTCATCAGTTTATGTTGTTCATTATATTTCACAAATGAGTGCCATCATGTGATATTTATCTTTCTCTGACTGGCTTATTTCGCTTAGCATAATGCTCTCTAGGTCCATCCATGCTGTTGCAAATGGTAAGAGTCCCTTCTTTTTTATAGCAGTACTAGAGGCCCGGTGCCCAAAAATTTGTGCACTCAGGGGGGAGGGGGGGGTACCTCAGCCCAGCCTGTGCCCTCTCGCAGTCTGGGACCCCTTGGGAGATAACGACCTGCTGGCTTAGGCCTGCTCCCGGGTGGCAGAGGGCAGGCCCAATCCCTAGGTGCAGCCCCTGGTCGGGCTCAGAGCAGGGCCGATTGGGGAGTTGGGGCGCCGCCCCCTGTCAAGCACAGAGCAGGGCGGATTGGGAGGTTGCGATGCCACCCTCAGTCACGCTCAGGGTAGGGCCGATTGGGGGGTTGGGGCACCGCCCCCTGTCACACTCAAGGCAGGGTCGATGGGGAGGTTGTGGCGCCACCCCCTGTCAAGCACAGAGCAGGGACAATCAGGGGGTTGGGGAGCTCCCCCCTGTCACTCACAGAGCAGGGCCCATCAGGGGGTTGGGGAGCTCCCCCCGTCACACACAGAGCAGGGCCCATCGGGGGTTGAGGAGCTCCCCCCTGTCACTCACAGAGTAGGGCCAATAGGGGAGTTGGCGCACCGCCCCCTTCCACACACAGAGCAGGGCGGATCAGGGGGTTGGGGCCCCGCCCTCTATCACCCACAGTGCAGGGCTGATCAGGGGGTTGGGGCGCCGCCACTGTCACACTCAGGGCAGGGCCGATTGGGAGGTTATGGCTCTACCCAATCACACACAAAGCAGGGCCTGTGGTGGTGGTGGTGGGGGTGTTGGGGCGCCGCCCTCTATCACCCACAGAGCAGGGCCGATCAGGGGGTTGGGGCGCCGCCACTGTCACACTCAGGGCAGGGCCGATGGGGAGGTTATGGCTCTACCCCGTCACACACAGAGCAGGGCCCGTGGGGTGGGGGGGTTGGGGCGCCACACCCTGTCACACACAGAGCTGCAGGGTGATCAGGGGGTTGGGGAGCTCCCCCGTATCAGGCACAGAGCAGGCCGATCAGGGGGTGGGGCACCTTCCCCTGTCACGAACAGAGCAGGGCCGATAGGGAGGTTGTGGCCCCACCCCCTGTCACACACAGAGCCGCAGAGCGATCAGGGGGTTTGGGCTCTGCCCCCTGTCATGCTGATCCTGGTGCTGGGAGGCCTCTCAGCTCTGCTGATCCCGGTGCTGGGAGGCATATTACCCTTTTACTATATAGAATAGAGGCCTGGTACACGGGTGGGGGCTGGCTGGTTTGCCCTGAAGGGTGTCCCGGATCAGGGTGGGGGCCGCCAGTGGGGTGCCTGGCCAGCCTGGATGAGGGGATGATGGCTGTTTGTAGCTGGTCACACACCCTTCAGGGTGGGGGTCCCCACTGGGGTGCCTGGCCAGTCTGGGTGAGGGGCTGAGGGCTGTTTTCAGGCTGGGACTGAAGCTCCCAACTGCTCCTTTTTTTCTTTTTTTTTTTTTTTTCATTCTGGGCCAGCTTTAGCTCTGAGGCTTGGCTCCAGCTCTGAGGCCTCAGCTGCTGAAAACAGGTATCTGGTTTGTTTCAGTTCTATAATCGAAACTCTGTATCAACTCCAGCTCTGAGATACCAGCTCTCTGAAAGCTGGTTTCTGGGGTTTTGTTTAGCTTCTATATTTGTTACAGTGTTTTTTAAACTGCAAGCTCAGAGGCTGGCAAGGCAGGTGGGGAACATTGCAGTCCTCCGTCACTGAAGCAAGCAAGCCTCATGTTCAGTTTAAGCTGCCTGGCTGCCGGCCACCATCTTGGCTGGCAGTTAATTTGCATATCGTCCTGATTAGCCAATGGGAAGGGTAGCGGTTGTACACCAATTACCATGTTTCTCTTTTATTATATAGGGTAGTATTCCATTGTGTAGATATACCACAGTTTTTTAATCCACTCATCTGCTGATGGGAACTTAGGCTGTTTCCAAATCTTAGCTATTGTAAATTCTGCTGCTATGAACATAGGGGTGCATATATCATTTCTGATTGGTATTTCTTAAATCTTGGTATTCTTATTGAAATCAGTCAGTCAGTATTGTAGAAAGAGTTCTTACATTAATCAGGTTATATAGAATGAGATCTGAATTTCCTTATAAGGTATACCTCTAAGACTTTGTAATTCATATCTTACTGGTGGTGTGTTTTGCATTTTCCCCCTCAAAGTGTTATTAGAGTGTTGTTAAAAATGCACGTTAAAAATTCAAATGACTAGGCCCCAATCTTGTGTGTCAGCATCAGGAACAGAATGGTAGGAGGCAGGTTTTAGGAATTTGCCTCTTACAGGTATCACCAAAGACTGACATTCTTTACCTCTAATTAATCTTTGTATTTTTTATTCAGTGATTTCCTTGATTTTTGCTTTGACTATAACACCACCAATAATCTTAGTTTACTGTTTTGACACAGGGTTATGTTCTCAAGTAGCTCATTATTAGATCAAATGAAGAATGTAATTGAATATAACTGTATTTGAACTTTAAGTCTAAATTAAAAATGTATATTTTTTTTCTTGGATGTAAATGGATAAATCTGTATTTGAGATCCAGATGCCAAATACTAAATTTTATGAAACATCTCTTCAAATTTGCTAATTTGTACTTCAGGTTTATTACTCATATTGAGGCTAAAGAGTAAGAGGGTAGGTAAGCATTGGAAGCACCTGGGATCTGTGCCACACTGCACTTAGCATCCAGTCCAGCATTTTTCAGGAAACATGTGATGAGGGTTTTGCTGGGCAATTTATGGTCCAAACAGAGGAAATCCTTTCTTTCTAGTGCCCTGAGGTTTGTGAAGCTCTCTGAAACTTTCAAGGGGAGTATTAACATGAAATGAAACAGGCTTTGCTATGAAGTTATTTTCATTACTATGTACATTCTTTAGTAATCATTCTTATAAATTTATTAATTTTACAAAATGTAAGCATTATGTATAAAGTTCACTATTTTATAGATATTTTCAATCCTACAAATTATACCTTTACTTTAATATTTATAATATTATTAGGGGCTTGGTGCACAAAATTTGTGCACAGAGGGTGGGGTGTCCCTCAGCCCGGACCTGCACCCTCTCCAATCCAGGACCCCTCGGGGGATGTCCGACTGCCCTCTTGCAATTCGGGACTGCTGGCTCCTAACTGCTCGCTGCCTGCCTGCCTGATCACCCCTAACCACCTCTGCCTCCTGGCCTGATGCCCCTAACTGCTCACCTGCCTGCCAGTTTGCCCCTAATTGCTCCCCTGCCTTCCGGCCTGATTGCCCCCTAACTGCCCTCCCCTTCCAGCCTGATCGCCCCCTAACTGCCCTCACCTGCCAGCCTGATCACCCCTGACTGCCCTTCCCTGCTAGCCTGATCTCCCCTAACCGCCTCTGCCTCGGCCCCCACCACCATGGCTTTGTCTGGAAGGATGTCTGGAAGATGTCCAGTCTAATTAGCATATTACTCTTTTATTAGTATAGATAGCATTCTGGGCATGTTCATATTGAGAGTTAATAATATACTTTATGTAAAATAAAAATGTGGCAATAGATTTAAAAGTTAAGTCTATTACTTCAGATGCTTGTTTCTTTATCATAACACAAAATTTACCATTTTAACCATGTTAAGTATATAGTTTAGTATTAAGTATGTTTAGATTTTTGTGCAACTGGCCTCCAGGATGCTTTCATCTTGCAAAACTGAATCTTTACATACATGATAAAAACTTCTCCTTTACTCCTCCCCCAGCCCCTGGCAACCACTTGTTCTATTTTCTGTCTCTATGAATTTAACTATTCTAGATATCCCATATAAGTAGAATCATACAGTATTTGTCTTTCAAAAAAGATTTTAAAATTAATTTTATATAGAGAGAAAGAGAGAGGGAGAGAGAGAGAAATAGAAACATTTATTTTGAGGGAGAATCATTGATAGGTTTCCCCCTGCAAGCCCCCCACCAGGGATCAGCCCGCAACCCTGGTATGTGCCCTGACTGGGAATCAAACTGGCAACGTCTTGGTGCATGGGTAGACACTCAACCACTGAGCCACACTGGTCTTTTTGTGACTGGCTTATTTCACTTGAAATAATGTCCCCAAGGGTCAATCATATTGTAGCATATGTCAGAATTTCCTTTCTTTTTAGGGTTGAATAGTATCCTATTGTATGTATATTCATTCATTTGTTGACCAATGTTTGGGCTGCTTCCCCCCTTTGGCTATTGTGAAAAATGCTGCTGTACGTGGGTGTACAAATATCTGTTCGAGTTCCTGTTTTCACCTCTTTTGTGAATATACCTAGAAGTGGGATGACTGGATCATATGGTCATTCTATTTTTAATGTTTTGACGAACTGCCATACTATTTTCCATAGTGGCTGCACCATTTTATATTCCCACCAATAATACACAGGAGTTCCAGGTTCTTCACGCCCTCACCAACACTGAGGGATTTTTTTGATAGTAGCTACCCTAATGGGTGTGAGGTGATATCTCACTGTGGTTTTGATTTCTATTTCTCTAATGACTAGTGATGTTAAACATTTCTTCATATGCTTATTGACCATTTGTATATTTTCTTTGGAGAAGTGCCTAGTAAAGTCTTTTGCCCATTTTTAAATCAGGTCATTTGTCTTTTTGTTGTTGAGTTGCTGATATTAATCCTTTATCAGTTATATAATTTGCAAGTATTTTCTCCCATTATGTACTTTGCCTTCTCATTCTGTTGATTATGTCCTGTGCACAGAAGTTTTAAGTTTTGATGTAGTTCAGTTTATTTTCACTTTTGTTGCCTGTGCTGTCAGTGTCATTTCTAAGAAATCATCGCCAAATCCAGTGTTTTGAAGTTTTCTTCTATATTTTTCCTCTAAGGGTTTTATAGTTTTAACTCTTATGCTTAGATCTTTGATCCATTTTGAGTAAATTTTTGTATATGGTGTAATGGAAGGATCCAACTTTATTCCTGTCCATGTAGATATCCAGTTTTCCCAACATGATTGGTTTAAGAGAAGTTTATATTTTTAAAGACAGTTTAGAATAAGGAAAATCAGTCATAAATGGCTATGTTGTGTCTATGAAGGAATTCTTATTATGTCCCCTGTTTCTTATTACGATATTTCAGAAAGTAAAGGGATTTTGAAACTCACTTTAAACTGAGATTTAATAATTGTAGATAGGCATAGAGCCTTTAAGTTTTATGTTAGTTTTTCAGTGGATGATGACTTCATATATTTGCAATTTAATTATAGCAAACTCTGAGTTTTGGTCTGCAGGTAGGTAGGGGTGTGTGTGTGTGTGTGTGTGTGTGTGTGTGTCCTGTTACTGGCTTTTCCCAGTTAACTCCAGCCAATGAGAGATTCTCTAATGTTTTTGGGAGCTTTTGTTTCAAGACCCTAAACAGAATCAACATTCTCATGATAAAGAATAACCAGTAATGCTCTGGCCAGTGTTCTCAGTGGTTAGAGCATGGCCTGTGCACTGAAGGGTTAAGGGTTGAATTCCCTGTCAAGAGCACTTACTTGGGTTGCAGGTTCGAACCCGGGCCCCAGCTGGGGCACATTTGGGAGGCAATCAATCAATGTGTATCTCACATTTATGTCTCTCTCTCTCTCTCTCTCTCTCTCTCTCTCTCTCTCTCTCGTCTCTCTCTCTCCCCCTGCCCTCCCTTCCACTCTCTCTAAAAATCAAAAATATCCTCAGGTGAGGATTAACAAACAAACAAACAAAATAGAATAGCCAGTAATAAATCCCAGGAAAATCTATAGCCAGCTTGAACAAGTCACTTGTCTGTGTAACAAACGTTATTTGGAACCTGGTTTTGCCTCTTAGCTCTAAAAAGCAGTTATGTACACTGACTCAATGATGTTTACACTGATTTTGGAAAGGTCAAAAACCAAGTATTGTGCCATTAGAAGTATGGTTATTTCTTGGGAGGAGAGGAGGGTGTTGAGGGTGGGTTTGGGAGAATACAAAAGCAAATATGTGTTACTAAGATAAAAGCTTGGGGAAAGGTTCTTAGAAGGTAGAGGGAGAGACTTAGGTGGGTTTGGGAGTAACATGGATAATGAAAGGACCTAACACTTTAGGTGTATTACTTCTTTGGAGGAAATGATAGCAGATACCAAAGGTAGCACAGCAAGGACTACAAGTAAAAAATGGGCCTGAAAGGGTAGAAGACAATTTGATATAAAATGTGTATGATAGTCCTGTAGAGATGCTGTCCGTGGAATTCATGTGTTATGGATTTTGGATGTGGTCTCAGAACAGTGAGACGAATAGCAGGTAGACAGAGGCAATTACAGATATTCTGAGCTGTTGGGAGAATTATTTGAATACTGTATCTCAGGGTTAAGAGCTGTCTACACGAGAAAAGGGTAGCAGTGAAGCAAAATGCTCTCTGTTCTAATGTAATACCGGCATGCCTGAGCCACACAGAACTGGGATGGTGAGCAAGGAATGTTTCTCTGTGGTTTCCCTGGCTTTGTGTGGAACCAGTGGCAAGCCATTTCCAAAGTGTTTTTTTAAGTATATTTTTTTATTGATTTTAGAGAAGAAGGAAGAGGAAGAGATAGAAACATCAATGATGAGAGAGAGAGTCATTGATTGGCTGCCTCCTGCACATCCCACACTGGGATTGAGCCTGCAACCTGGGCATGTGCCTGGACCAGGAATCAAACTGCGACCTCCTGGTTCATAGCTTAATGCTCAACCACTGAGCCATGCTGGATGGGCACCAAAAGTGGTTTTGAATCAAAATCTAGTCTCAAGATTGGTCTGGGACTAGGTTTTCTATAGCAATAACTAAAAAAGATACCTAAAAATGACCTCTTAATCAAACCAGCTATCTAATGCTATCATTCTACAATTTGTTCATTCTGTTCATGTATTTTTATAATTTTATAGATTTAAAAATTTTTGTGTGTGAACTTAGTTGTTTTATTTATTCAGTCATTTTTGTCTCCTTATATGTTTCACCACCCTTATAATTTTGTTCTGGATGAGTTGGGATGTTCTCCAGTTCTGTATGTGTCTTCCAATTGAACAGAATGGCTTAGAATACATGTATATGATGTATGTTTGGTCATGTTTCTATGTCATTTTTAACATCATTCTTGGAATACTTTGTCTTTCTTGGTCTTTAAGGATGCAGGGCTTCATTGATGCCCTCAGAAAAGTGACTAATGACTTCAGCAGAGACCAGGGGTCCTCACACTGTGGTCCCCGGATGAGCAGCAGCCTCTCCTGGGAAACTTGTTAGAAATGTCAATTATTGGATCGGAAACTCTGAGGGTAGAGCTCAGAAATTTGTATTTAACAAGCCCTCTAAATAATTCTGATGCATGTTAACGTTTGAGAAATGCTCTGGACACTCTCATTAGCTACATACCATTGTCCAAGTCATTCATTTTCTCTAGCTCTTGGTCTCCTGATCAGATAGATTAGGGTTTCTCAAACGTTGGTGTGCACATGAATTATCCAGTGAGCTTGTTTCAAAAATTTCAGAGAGCAGTAAATCTGTCCTAACCTCATGCCTCAAGATTCTGATTCAGCAGGTCTTGGATGACTCACTGGTGAGCAAACCCTACCAGTTACCTCTCTTCAGCAAGCTGCCCCAAGTAGTTTTATGTATGATCTGGACCAATGGATGTGTCTTGAGTTTCCTTCAAGCCCCAAACTGATGTGATTTAAAGTGGCCTTTTTTGAGTTCAGTAGCTGAAAGCTTGGGTCCAGAGCTTTATTTGCAAAATACTGTTTGGATTATTTTTCACTGAAGCCATGATGTTTGGATTTATTTCCTTGAAAAATATGGTTCTTTCTTGCCTACCCAGATTACTATTTGAGATTTTTCTGAGGCTTATCCTCTTTGGCAAGGCAGTTTGCTCACTAAAAGAGCTTTCTGATGCTTGTAAATTTAGAGATTGCATTATGTGGTTTTCAAAAAAATTTATAATAATTATTAAAAAACTATAAACACTGGTTCTAAAGAAGTACCACTTTATATGCAGATCTTTTCTTCCCTTCTCCTAGTCCCAGTCTCTAAGCTTTTTCCCTATGCATGGTGATGCTTCCCTTATTTCACTGCCATCCCTACTTTTGTTTGTTCCTTTAATTTTTATAGTACAACCTGATGAGAACTATTTTTTGTGTGAGTTTTCCTCTTTGTCTCACTGGCTGCTCCTTCTCAGTCTTTTTTTTCCCATAATAAAAGTAATACTTTTAAGTTTATTAAGTACTCAGATATTCCCACAGATTGTTTTTTTAAAAACATATTTGTAATTGATTTATTTTTTTGTATTTCATTGTTTAAAGTATTACATATAGTATTACGTATGTCTCCTTCCCCCCATTGCCTTTTCAGTCCTTTTTTTTTTTTTCATCTGCCCTTCTCTAGGGCAGGCCCCAGTTCTTTTCTTTACATCTCACCAACATGTTCTCCCCTCAGACAGGGCCTTCATGGCTATGTGGTCCTTGCCCAAATGTTACCCTAACACCACCCTTTATAAAGGAGCATCTGACTCTCACAGCTCTCTTTTGATCTTGAGTCCCATGTAATAAGCTGCCTACGGGATGTCCCACAGGCAGATCAGGTTAATGTATGCAAAACTGAACTGTCATTCTCCCCCCCCCCCCGGCCCCCCCGCCACCCTGCTCCCCCAGACTGGGCCTTCTTTCATGTTCTCTGTCTCAGTGAATGGCATCACCATCACCCTGGTGTAGCTACATTTATCTGGCATTTCCCACATGTCAGGCACTGTCCTAAGAACTTGAATGTAACTCCTCACAAAACCCTTTGAGATAGATTCTGTTATTATTCCCATTATACAGATGCGGAAACCAAAGCATATGGAGTTTAAGTAACTTTCACGAGGTCACAAAACTATTCATTGGTGGAGATGGACTCCCAGAGCAGCAGGTAGTCCTGATCATTGTGCTCTGGTACCTTCCTTTCCCAGTAGTCTGAGCCCGAAATCTAGTATTACCCTTAGCTGAGCCCCCCCCCCCCCCCCCCCCCCCCCCCCCCCCGTGTATCTGGCCAGCCCTCCTGAGCCCACCTTCCAAGTCTCTCTTAAAAGCACACTTCCATGTTCATTATAAGTGTTCTATTCCATGCCTCTTGCCCCCACTGTTATAGTTGGTGTCTTCTTTCCATCCATTTCCTTATATTATTATCAGTCTTATTCTTTCTAGTAGTTACTCTCATCATGACACCTCTATATTCGCCAGCCTCCCCCTCCACAGTCAGTCATCCAGTGCGGGACAAATCTTCTATTATCCACTTCACTGTTGAGCAAACCCCACCAATTCTGAGGAGCAGGACGTTCAGACATTTGAAGAGTCTGACCGTGAGTTGACTGCTAGAAGAGTGCAGGTAATACCTGGGTGGTACCTGACATTTTGAGGCAAAAGAGAAATGCTATCTTTTGATTAGGCTTTGCCTCTTTTGGAACTAAGTTTCTACTTACTGTAATAAAAAAAGTCTAGTTTGGCCCAGAGAGAGATTGACAAGAAGAAGAGTGCTCTTCTCACGCCCACTCCAAGTCTGTGCTCTAGCCATAGTGAACCTGCACTCCCTGAGGTACATCATCTTGTCTCTTCTTCCTCCGGGCCTTCAAAAGTACTCTTCCTTCTCCCTAGAATACTCCTCCCGCACTGCCCCATTTGCCTGGCTGACACTACCATTTTTATAACAACTGGAAAGATTTTTCTGATCCTACTTACATTCCAAAGTTTGGGTTAAGTGCTTTTTCTTATATGCTGCCACAGCTAACCATTCTTTTCTTTACCATGTGACTCTTCAGACTTTGTTTTAATTGTCTGTTCAGTTGCTTCTTTTAGACTGTAAATTTCATCTTATTTATTTCTGTGTTTCTGTCACCCAGCAGGGGTGTTAAGTAGATGTTGGTGTATGGAAGATTAAATGAGTATTTAAATGAGCTAATTGATTTCTGCCACACTTGTTATCTTTGTACAGTAACTCTAGAAGGGGGATATATCAGTTGGGGTTAAGCTCACCCATAAGTAACTACCAGGATCAATGGCTTAAACAAATTAGGGGATTATTTTTCTTCCTCAGAAAATAAGTCTGGAACTAGGCTATCCAGGCTTAGTAGAGTGGCCCCTTGATTACCAGGGACCCACTGTCTTCCTTCTCCACTCACCTGGGTGTGATCCTGGCACCCCTGTTCTCATGTCAGCATGGCTGCCGGAAGGCTAGCCACCTGCAGGTCCTCATTCTAGGAGTGAAGGGAGCCGTCAAAAAGCAAAAGGAAGCTTTGTCAACAGTCTGCCTTCTGCCCCCTCTCCACCCCTTTCAGGGGCTTTCCTGAAAGGTCTTCAAGGATTTCCCCTCAACTCATTGATTGGAGGCCATCACAGTGTCACTTCTGGTTGCAAAGGGGGCTAGGAAATAGTTTTTTGTCTTAGTTTTTCGCTGCTTGGTACAAAATCAGGGTTCTGTTAATAAGGAAGGAGAGAATGAATATTAAGTGGTAACAAGAAGCCTCTAAATAGCTTAGGATGATTTCTCCTTAAGTGATCACAGTTTTAGTAAATAATTTACAGATCAGTATGGCAGCACTTTTTAAAATAAATAGCTAAAATGGATTTGAAAGGAATCTTACCTTTTTTGCCTCTAGTCACTTTACATAAAATTGTCATTATATTTTAGGAGTTTCAATTATAGGCATCTAAAAATTGAAATGATTACTATTATGAATCTTTATTATAATTTTTGGGGGTATTTGCACTTGTTGATTTAAGAGGATGTTTTGTTAAAGAATAATTGAGATGTTCCCAGAATCTGTTGGTGGGAGCGTAAATTGCCAGAACATCTGGCAAAAAGTTTGGCAAGAAAAAAATGAATCTTTATCTTTTATTTGTTGTTAATCCTCACTCGAGGTTATTTTCCATTGATTTTTAGAGAGAGTAGAAGGTGGGGGAGAAGAGAGAGAGAGCAATAGTGATGTGAGAGAGATACATCAACTGGTTGCCTCCCACATGGGCCCCGACTGGGGCTGGGGATTGTGCCCTTGACTGGGAATCGAACCCTTGACCCTTTGGTTCCGGGCCAATTCTATAGTCACTGAGCCACACCAGAATCTTTATCTTTTTTTAAAAATACATTTTTATTTATTTCATAGAGGAAGGAAGAGGGAGAGGGAGAGAGAGATAGAAACATCAATGATGAGAATCATTGATTGGCTGCCTCCTACTGGGGATTGAACCCACAGCCCGGGCATGTGCCTTTGACCAGAATCGAACCCGGGACCCTTCAGTTCTCAGGCCAGTGTTCTATCCACTGAGCCAAACAGGCTTGGGCTGAATCTTTATCTTTAATCTCCTTCTGTTCAATCTTCTGTAAATAGAAATTCTTTAAATTGGATTTTTTGGGGAATTTAATGAGTTGGAAAAATGCTCAGGATATAGTATTAAATGGAAGGAACAGAAATCAAGATTTAGTCTCAAGTCATTAAATACTTCAAAAAACATCCAATTATATTAGTTGTCTTTTATTCCACTATATGGATGTCCCATATATAGATTTAGTCCTTCTCTTATTATTGAACATTTAGTTCTAATTTTTCTTAAGTCTTTGGTGAATGACTTAGTGCATTAGTACATAACTTTTGTTTGGATTTCTGTTTGTTTTTTTTATGATAAGATTTCTAGAAGAATGAACAGAAGAGAGTAAAGATATAAAACCTATATTTGTTGATACCCATTGCCAAATCTTTTGCCAAATGTGTATACAAACACATATGTTATGCTTCTGATTTTGTAAAATTTATGAAATTATTAGAAAATATAGAAAAAAGAGTAGAAAAGTGGTTGATCTCCTTTGGAGGTCTTAGAGTGATTTTTGCTATCTTTATATGCCTGTATATATTTTTTGCAATGCTTATTGTTTTTATTATTTAAAAATAAATTCAGTTGAAAATAAAGAATATTCTGTTTTGATGATCTGTTGCTTTGCTATCAAGGGTCTCAGAAGCAAATCTGAAATTTTAATGATGATGTTTTAATAAAAGAAGAATAAACATATGGAAGACATATCCTATAGGGTTTATGATTTACATATTACATGTTTTTCTGTATTTGTTTGGAGACATTTTTTCTAACAGTTTAGACCAGTAATTTTTTTTTTCTTAGTGCCATTTGTTGTAGTGATTAGAAACAAAAGCACTGCAAAACTTAAAATCTCCTATTTAGTAGTTGGGCTGTGGTATAATCTCTATGTAGTCATAGGGTCATTTTTAGCATGCCGTTTCCTGGACAATCCTGTTAATATATAAGTATATATTTGTTTCTAGAGGCAAAAGTGGAGAGGATCATGGAGCATATGGGTTCATGTAACTGACCCTCAATCAAGATAAGGTGACCCAGTGACCTACTTCATATTCACAGACTCTGTAGCCAGGAATAGATCAATTTTAGAGACGTAGTCCAGAGTGTCAGATAAGGAGAGTGAGTATGAAAAACATATTAAATATAAACCAAAAATGGTGTCAGGTAAAAACCAACAACAAAAACAAACCCCTCTTTCAATAATATGCAGGTGGGGATTTTGGAACTAACAGATGGTAGTAAGGTTTGGGTTATGTTTAGGGGAGGGAAGATTTGCAGGAACATTTTAAGCATTTAAACATTTCCCCAGGCTCTATTGAGGATGAGCACACTTTTCTAATGTAAAAACATACTCTGGACTGCTACTAGATTCCACCTCTAATTCTGTTCCCCTCAAATGAGAAAAGAATATTGATAGACATTATTAAGACCCTAATCATAGTTTTTATTTATTTATTTTTTTATTGCTTAAAGTATTACAAAGGGTATTACATATGTGTCCTTCCCCCCCCCCCCCGCCCTTGACAGTCCCCTAGCCTCCCCTATCCCCCAGTGTCTTATGTCCATTGGTTATGCTTATATGCATGCATACAAGTCCTTTGGTTGATCTCTCACCCCTCTCCCTCCTGCCCCCCAACCCTCCCCGGCCTTCCCGCTGCAGTTTGACAATCTGTTTGAGGCAGCTCTGCCTCTGTATCTATTATTGTTCAAAAGTTTATAATGGAAAGACCCTAATCATAGTTTTAAGTAAATGTGTATTTTGTTAAACATAATTATCTGTGCATCATCTATATTTATTTGAAAAGTGGCACTTAGTCTGAAATAGAGTTTGGCAAACAATGGCCCATGGACCAGATCTGGCCTCCTGACTGTTTTTCTATGTATCACCAGATAGGAATAATTTAGACCTTTCTAAATGGTTGGGGGGTGGGGGTGGGGTGGGGAGACAAAGGAGAAAATGTGTAGAGAGCATAAATGTATCCTGCAAAGTCTAAGATATTTACTCTCTGATGTTACAGAAAAAGTTTGTCAACCCTTGGCCTAAAGCTGTGGTTTGTAAGCAGAGGGAAATTTGCCCCCAGGGGACAATTGGCACTGTCTCAAGGCATTTTAGACTGTCACAGGGGGTATGGGTGCTGCTGGCGACCAGAGGGTAGAAGCCAGAGATGCAGCTGAACATCTCACAGAGCACAGAATGGCTCTCTAGACAAAGAATTAACTGGTCCAAAATGCTGACCAAGATTTGCTCCTTGCCTAAACTGTAGTTAGACTTTCTGAGCCTTCTTCTCAAGTAGGTTTTAGCCTTGGCCCCATCCTGTGTTTGGCCTGCCTAGTTTTAGCAAGAATTCTGTTGAGTCAGTCTAGCGACAATCCCCTCACTTTTCCTAGCTGGTTATCCTGCGTTCAGCAAGAGTCCTGTTAGGTCAGTTTGGTAAGAATCTCCCTACCCTGGATGTCTTGCCTTACTCATTTCCATCTCTGGCCCCTGCGCTCTGCTTGTTGATATAAATTCCTAGCTGTCTTGGCTGTATTCGGAGTTGAGCCTGATCGCTCTCTTCTATTGCAAACATCTTGACGCCTGTCGCCGTAGTCCTGAATGAAATCTTCCTTATCGGCTTCACAAGTGTCAGGATATCTCATCTGTACCTCAGTAGTGTAGAGGTTGAGCACCCCTGGTTTAAAGTGGTGTTTGGTACGTGCATGAATTCAGAAAACACCTCTTCAGATGCTTCTGTGGGAGTCCCTCTCTGCTTCTGGGGTTCCTTTGTTTTCTAGGGAAGAGGGTCTAACCAGCACAAATGTGCACAAGGAAACAGTTGTCTTCAGGACTTGGAAGAGGTCAGTTGTAACAATATTTTACTCCAACTACATTCCCAGGGCAGAGGAGGGCAGTCTGGATGGGGTGGCCATGCTGTGTTTGGCCCTGGCTCTATTCCCTGGGTTTCCTTAAGGATGAAATAAGGTTGACTGGGTCTGTGGGGATTTCATTATCAAACCCCCTTCCTCCCCAATATTTTTTGACCTGTTGGAATCTTCATTAGAAGATGAAACATTGCAATCTTCAGTCCAAAGTAAAATACTAAAAGGCAAATGTATGAACTTGTTAAAGCGAGTTTAGACAGTTATTCAGCAATAAATAAAATTGATTACGGTATCTCTCCTTGGGCTCATTTAGAGGTGTGATCGAAAGGAAGAGTGCACACAGGGGTTGAAAGTGCATTTCTGTATTTTGGGTTACAAGTTAGGGAGGTTGGAGATCTTCATTGGTGAGGGAGAGGCAAGAGAAAACTAAAGACAAAAGAAATGTTCAAAGCTGTCACTTTACTCTCCTTGTATAACAGAGTCGCAGAGCCCCCCTTTTTTGCCTGCTTGTTTCCTTTGAACGTGCCCAGAACCTATTCTATCCATGTGGCAAAAGCCTCTGGACCCTGTGGCTATGTACTGGTCTGAATGTCTCTCTTTTTCACAGGAAGCCAGACCTGCCCAGTATAAGTCCAGCCTGGTCAGCTGAACCACCCCAGCTGATGGTTCAGATGGTTCCATAGCTCTGATTTTCTTTCTTTCTTTCTTTTTTTAATATATTTTATTGATTTTATACAGAGAGGAAGGGAGAGAGACAGAGAGCTAGAAACATTGATGAAAGAGAAACATCAATCAGCTGCCTCCTGCACATCTCCCACTGGGGATGTGCCCGCAACCCAGGTACATGCCCCTGACCAGAATCGAACTTGGGACCCCTCAGTCTGCAGACCGATGCTCTATCCACCGAGCCAAACCAGTTTCGGCTGATTTTCTTTAACATCCTAATTTTCTTTGACCATCTTATTTCTGACAGGGTTCTGATAAGGTAAGTGTAGTTCCAAAATGGCCACTTCACAAAGAGACTTTATGGCCACTGTCAGGCTCTTATTAGAGACTGTTTTAGTGAGTAATAATTGTCAATATAGAAGATGTCCAGAAGGACATGGGAAACGTTAAAATCTGTGCAGAGAAAAGAGGGCAGTAATCAGAGATTTCTAATTAGTTGCATAGTGGACTTTGACCACTCTTTAATTTTGTAGGCCCCCAAAAGACCATTTTAATGTACTAGCAACTCAATACAAGAAGGGAACTATCAGTTAAGTAACTAGGTGGAACTTACTAACTTATTATTTGCTATTAAGTTAGTAGACATAGAAAAATATTATTCTTTCCTGGATTGGATCAAGATCAGTCATTCTTTTCAAATAAAATTCTTACATTAAAAAATGGAATCTGCTAAGCCATCCTAAGAAATACTATATAATACTGACTTTGTACTGGAAACACTGAGGGATTACTCTGTAAAGTATATGATTGTTTATGCTGCATACCTGAAACCAATACAAAACCATACTGAATGGTAAACTGTAATTGAAAAATGAAATAAAAGAAGAATGCTGACTTTGGAGACAGCTCTGCCCATGTCACCTGGAACAAGTTACTTAACCTCTCTGTGCCTCAGGTTTCTCAGATGTGAAACAGGGAAAATAATAGCATACGTACCTCAGAGGGTTATTGCAAGGGCTGCATTAGTTTATATGTAAAGTACTTAAACCAGTGTAGGCCACATTGTAACTACCATTGGAGCCTTAGCTAGTAGTAGTATTTACTGTGGTCTTGGGGTTAATGAGTTAATCTAGCCAAATGTATTTTTAGGAAATATGTTCAGACATTTCAAGAAAGAGAAGCATAATTCTTTGAGATAATCTTTTTTTTTTTAAAGAAGCCCCCTTTTATATTTTTTATTTTAAAAATATATTTTATTGATTTTTCACAGAGAGGAAGGGAGAGGGATAGAGAGTTAGAAACATCGATGAGAGAGAAACATCTATTAGCTGCCTTCTGCACACTCCCTACTGGGGATGTGCTCGCAACCAAGTCTGGAATCGAACTTGGGACCTTTCAGTCCACCAGATGACGCTTTGTCCACTGAGCCAAACTGGTTAGGGCTGAGATAATCTTAAATCAGATTAAGAGAAATGAAATAGTTGGCAGTGTTAAATTATATGTTTTCCAAATAGGTTACTTCCCATAGACACACTTTCTGTTTAGGGTATTTTTAGGTCATAGCCATTGCTGAGGCACTGAAAAGTACTTCAGCAGCTTGGCTATGTATCAGGAGTGTTGGCTTAAATGGCACTCATTTAAATATGTCTTACTGTGCAAATATTGATTTGTTAAAGATCATAAAAGTGAAGCTCCCTATAGGGTTTAATTTGGGAAAGGATAGCAAAACACATGGAATTTGAATTTTGGTGACACCAGCAGCAGTAAAGGTAATACAAACACCCAGATTTCGGTCAGTTGACAGAATAAATTGGCCCTTTATGAAGGGGGCAGTTTTCCTTTATTTTGTTCAGTAGACATGAGTTGAGAAGTTAAACATTTTTTATAAGTATAGTTATGCTACTTAGATGTACAGAAACATTTTCAAACAAGATTTGTTTTCCTAAAATACTCGAATTCCTAAAACGTTATCTTCCTATTTTATGGCACTAACCTAAAATTTTTTAAGTGTGTGTTTATAATCAAGTGCACCTGTGTTAATATGTGTGTACACATATATAAAAGAATGTAATTATGGTGGAGAAAACAAATTTAGAAGAGGTTATGGATTTCTTTCTTTAAGTAAAAATAAAGCACCTTTCCCTGAAAATGAGTTTCTTGAAACACACCAGAAAATCTGCATAGCATTCTGCCAGTTAATTTTTTTTTTTAAATGTATTTTATTGATTTTTTACAGAGAGGAAGGGAGAGGGATAGAGAGTTAGAAACATCGATGGGAAAGAAACATCGATCAGCTGCCTCCTGCACATCTCCTACTGGGGATGTGCCCGCAACCCAGGTACATGCCCTTGACCGGAATCGAACCTGGGACCTCTCAGTCCGCAGGCCGACGCTCTATCCACTGAGCCAAACCGGTTTCGGCTAATTTTTTTTTTTATAGGATGAAACAAATGCTTCATTGATCCCTGATATGGTTTATTTATGTGGCTGGTTTTCTACACGAAGAGAAAAAAAGTTTCATTAATTACCATTAACTGTGACATATCCCGTGGGTAATGAAAATTTTTTGTATCTCTTTTCTCCCTTTTTCAAATAAATTGGTGGCTATGTACTAGGTTCCGGTAAAGCAGTCTGCCAGAACACTTATGTAAAAGCAGCTTCTGCAAAAGCATAGGATGGCAGTGTTGTCAAGCACTTAGGTAGTGCCTGAGAGATGCCGTGTCCGCCACCATCTGCAGGACCTGAATCTTTAAGTCATTTTCCTGGGAGCTTGGGTCAGGTCCTGGTGGCGCCTGTGCATCCTTGAGGTGGGTGCTTGGTCTTGGAGCTGTAGTCTGTTGCCATGAATACCAGTGTGATTTGAAGCCAGCACAAGATTAAATTAATGGCTTTGATTTTGGTAACTTCTACTCTTTTTTTTTTTTTTTTTTTAAACTAGAGGCCTGGTGCATGACATTCGTGCACTGGGGGGGGGGGGGACACCCTTAGCCAGGCCTGTGCCCTCTCACAGTCAGGAGCAGGCCTAAGCTGGCAGGCAGACATCCCCCAAGGCCACCGTGCTCGCCAGCTGCGAGCCCAGCTTCTGGCTGAGTGGCACTCCCCCTGTGGGAGCGCATCAGCCACCAGGGGGCAGCTCCTGTGTTGAGCATCTGCCCCCTGGTGGTCAGTATGCATCACAGTGACCAGTCATTCCACCCTTCGGTCGATTTGCATATTAGTCTTTTATTGTATAGGACTAGAGGCACGGTGCACAAAAATTTGTGCACTCGGGGGGGAGGAGGGGTCCCTCAGCCCGGCCTGTGCCCTCTTGCAGTCTGGGACCCCTCGGGAGATAACGACCTGCTGGCTTAGGCCTGCTCCCGGGTGGCAGAGGGCAGGCCCAATCCCTAGGTGCAGCCCCTGGTTGGGCTCAGAGCAGGGCCGATTGGGTAGTTGGGGCACTGCCCCTTGTCAAGCACAGAGCAGGGCGGATCAGGAGGTTGCGATGCCACCCCTAGTCACGCTCAGGGTAGGGCCGATTGAGGGGTTGGGGCACCACCCCCTGTCACACTCAAGGCAGGGTCGATAGGGAGGTTGCGGTGCCACCACCTGTCACGCACAGAACAGGGTCGATCAAGGGATGGGGAGCACCCCCCTGTCATGCACAGAGCAGGGCTCATCAAGGGGTTGAGGAGCTCCCCCCTGTCACTCACAGAGTAGGGCCGATAGGAGAGTTGGGGCACGACCCCCTGTCACACACACAGCAGGGCAGATCAAGGGGTTGGCGCGCTGCCCTCTATCACCCACAGAACAGGGCCGATCAGGGGGTTGGGGCGCCGCCACTGTCACACTCAGGGCAGGACTGATGGGGAGGTTATGGCTCTACCCCGTCACACACAGAGCAGGGCCCGTGGGGGGGGGGGGGTTTGGGGCGCCGCACCCTGTCACACACAGAGCAGGGCGGACAGGGAGGTTGTGGCCCCGCCCCCGTCACACACAGAGCTGCAGGGCGATCAGGGGGTTGGGGAGCTCCCCCCTATCAGGCACAGAGCAGGGCTGATCAGGGGATTGGGGCACCTTCCCCTGTCACGAACAGAGCAGGGCAGATGGGGGGTTGTGGCCCTGCCCCCTGTCACACACAGAGCCGCAGGGCGATCAGGGGGTTGGGGAGCTCCCCCCATCAGGCACAGAGCAAGGCTGATCAGGGGGTTGGGCGCCTTCCCCTGTCATGAACAGAGCAGGGCGGATAGGGAGGTTGTGGCCCCACCCCCTGTCACACACAGAGCCACAGGGCGATCAGGGGGTTTGGTCGCTGCCCCCTGTCACGCTGATCCCGGTGCCGGGAGGCCTCACTGCTCCGCTGAACCCGGTGCTGGGAGGCATATTACTCTTTTACTATATAGGATAGAGGCCTGGTGCATGGGTGGGGGCCAGCTGGTTTGCCCTGAAGGGTGTCCTGGATCAGGGTGGGGGTCCCCACTGGGGTGCCTGGCCAGCCTGGATGAGAGGATGATGGCTGTTTGCAGCTGGTCACAACCCCTTCAGGGTGGGGGTCCCCACTGGGGTGCCTGGCCAGTCTCGGTGAGGGGCTGAGGGCCGTTTTCAGGCTGGTGGGTGACCAAAGCTCCCAACTGCTCCTTCTTTTCTTTTTTTTTTTTTATTCTGGGCCAGCTTTAGCTCTGAGGCTTGGCTCCAGTTCTGAGGCCTCAGCTGCTGAAAGCAGGTATCTGGTTTGTTTGGGTTCTATAATTGTAACACTGTTGCGGTCCTGTTCACTCCAGCTCTGAGATCCCGGCTGGCTGAAAGCAGGTATCTGCATTTGTTCTATAATTGAAACAATGTTGCGGTCCTACTGGCTGAAGCCCGGCTGGCTGAAAGCAGGTTTCTGGGGTTTTGTTTAGCTTCTATATTTGTAACAATGTTCTTAAACTGCAAGCTCAGAGGCCGGCAAGGCAGGCGGGGAACGTCACTGGCTTCCTCCATCACTGAAGCAAGCAAGCCTCCTGTTCGCTTCAAGCTGCCTGGCTGCTGGTCGCCATCTTGGTTGGCAGTTAATTTGCATATCGCCCTGATTAGCCCATGGGAAGGGTAGCGGAGGTATGGCTAATTACCATGTTTCTCTATTATTAGATAGGATATGTTCTTATTGATTTCAGAGAGCAGAAGGAGAGGGAGAAAGATAGAAACATCAATGGTGAGAGAGAATCATTGTTCACCTGCTTCTTGCACACTCCCTACTGGGGATCAAGCCTGCAACCCGGGCATGTGCCCTGACCAGGAATCAAACCATGACCTCCTGGTTTCATGGGTCTTCACTCAACCACTGAGTGACACCAGCCTGGTGGTTACTTCTACTTTTGACTCTAATCACTCAAAGTACCATTGTTGCTGTTCATTACATCAGTGCTTCCTCATTTGGAGTAACAATATAATCTGATGTGCTTTATTCACACTTCTTTCTTATTTGATTTATTTAATACCGTACAGCAGATGTCAATTATGATAAAGTAAAGTTCGTGACTTGCCCAAGGCCATTGAATAGTATGCAGCAGACTGGATCTCAAACCCTCCTGAGCCCAAGCATATTCTTCTGTACCACATGCCTTTTTTATACATTGCTGGATTTAATTTGCTAATATTTTGTTGAAGAATTTTGCATCTTTGTTCATCTATAGAATGTCTTTGTCTGGTTTTAATATAGTGGGCGTAAGCCCTGACCCCTGTGGCTCAGTTGGTTGGGCATCATCCTGTGCACCAAAGGGTTGTCAGTCCGATTCCTGGTCAGGGCACAGGCCCAGGTTGGGGGCTTGACCCCTGGTAGGTGGCGTGCAGGAGGCAGTTGATTGATGTTGTGTTCTCATATCAATGTTTCTCTCTCTCTCTCTCTCTCTCTCTCTCAAAATTAAAAATATTAAACAAATATTAGGGGGTAATATTGGCCTATAGGATAAGTTAGGCAGTATTCTCTCTGCTTCTAACTTCTGGAAGAGATTGTAGATAATTGATGTAACTTCCTTTTTAAATGTGTAGTGGAATCTATCAGTGTACCCATCTGGGCCTGGTGTTTCTGTTTTGGAAGGTTAGTAATTATTGGTTTGATGGATATAGTTCTATTCAGATTATCTGTTTCTCCTTGTACTTCAGGACTGCCTGGTAGAGGGTTTTTAGCTCTCCTTATGTGCTGTGGACTGACAACAAAATTGTATGTTGTTCAAGACCATTAATAGTAAACTGATGGCCACAAACAAAAATCTTATGTATGTATGTATGTAATGGTTAGCTAACACTGAATAATTTGGGGTTTCTAAACATGTAAAAGTTTTTAAACCTTCTGCGCTCTGGACTACCTACAAACCAATTTCATTCACTTAGAGTTAGATATTGAAAGAATTAGTAGTTAGACTTGAAAAAAGGTTTCTTAATAAAGTAGGAAATATTATGCTATACCCAAGAGACTGATAGTCTGCCAGGACTTGGTCAGACTTATGCACAGGTGTTTGCCACATGGTTGTCTCAGGAAACTAAAGGTCAGATGTCAGGTTCTCCCACATTTGTATTAATAAATCATGTTCTTGCATGAGGGCAGGCATGACTATATTTTGGGGTAGAGTTCCAATGGAAATGGGTGGAAGGACTTGGGTAGAGAGTATGTAGAGAGGGATGTTTTTTTTGTTTGTTTTTTAACAGGATGGTTAATAAAATATGTGCTGTGACTGTGAGGCTCTACTGAATTTTCTGTCACCTTTGCCAGGGAAATATTTCCACTAAATGAAAACAAACATATCTTCATAGAGTGCTAAATTTCAAAACAAAAAATATGAAACCAGTTATGTAATATGGGAAGAGGTTTAGAACTGTGGTAATAGTTTCTTAAGTTTACTTACAAACCAACTTGGTTACCTGAAACAGAGGACAAATCTTCCCTCCTCTACAAAAAGGAAGTCAAGTATGACATTCCATTGACATTTAATCAAACATGAGACTTCCATAATCTTCGACAAGAAGTACTTGTTTCTAACTGAGATGTCCCACCCAGAGTAGCCCTGCTTAATCCAGGGACTTGTACCACTATCGCTGTATATGCTGTGAGAGCTATGTCTAATTTTTAAAAGAAAGACAATGAGTGAGGTAGAAACTAGAAAAGAAGAAAAATGTTCTTTGAAAAGTTTAAATATTGTGTATTATTTTTAACCCTAATTTTTCATTTATTACTTACTTTCAGTTAATGTATGCATTTATTATTATTTGCTAATTAAGGAGTTATCTAATATATTTTTATTTTCATATCATTATGCCTTGTTAAATGGTATGGAAGATGATCTTAGATCTATGTCATGTTTTATAGGCAATGCTTTCTTGGATTACTAAATGGACAAGGGGCATCTATGATCTTTTTATTATTTATTTTCAAAGTTATAACGACCTGTAGAAAAGCCTCCATTGCTCTCCCCTCCCCCCATCATTAGTGAAAACTCTTTGAGATCCACAGTTTTGACTCTGAGAGAGAAAGATGGAGACATTTACAAGGAGAGAGGTGATCAGGAGCTGGGAAGGATGTTGTAAGCTGGTGCTCACCAGAGAAATTGTGTTTTATATTATTTATACAGTGAAGGTAAATGTTGCTGATCCTAGAAACAGGAGTAGTACTGAAATCAGAGTGTCTTTCCCAAGACACTTCAGTCTGAATGATCCAGAAGGAGAAAACAGAATATAGAATGAAAACAGAAGGGGCCATTTCAAGGTGAGGACTAGAGGAGGTGTAGGAAGGCGAGCAGGCAGGCAGACCTTACCAGGCAGGTTTATGAAAAGGTTTGGAAGAGGCACAGACATGAAACTAGTGAACCAGAGTAGGGTTTATGTAACAGGACTGCATAATTTTCCCTGGCTCCATGCTTTTGTATAACTCAATATTTATTTAACCTTAGAGAAGAGCAACATTTACCAATGAAAAACCTCTTGCCCTGGCTGGTGTGGCTCAGTTGGTTGGCATTGTGCCATGCACCAAAAGGTTGCTGGTTTTATTCCTGGTCAGGGCACCTGCCTGGGTTGCAGGCTCAATCCCCTGGTAGAGAGTGTGCAGTAGGAAGCCAATCAATGTTTTGCTCTCACATTGATGTTTCTCTCTCTCTCTCTCCCATCCTTTCCCTCCCAAGCTCTCTCTCTAAAAAACAAACAAACAAATAAATTAAAATATTAAAAAGAAAAACAAGATCTAGGAAAGACCAAGGCAGGCATAGTAACTTAGGGGAGAAAGACTCTGGAGATCTGCCCTCATGGGCAGTATGGTAATGTTTACCGAGGTCTGACCACTGGCCAGCACTGTCTCCTTAAGTTGTTGGACCTGGAATTGTTAGCCTCTTAAGTTGGGGTGGGATCTGGCCTGTCTACTAGTATAGGTTCCTCATTGGAGCACAGAAACTAAGATTAAATGAGTGGCTGTGTGTGGTCCCAGGCTGGAGCTATGGGTGAAAGGACTGGGTATGAGAAAGAACAGGTTGCCTTCTACTTGCCCTCTAGGTGAGCAGTCACATACCAAGGAGCCAAAATCATTGGTTGAACCAAAAATTAAGCAGTCTACTTAAGTAGAAAGGTCCACAGGATCAAGGCGTGACTTTTTTAGTCTTACAAAGCTTAGGATTATGGGCTAAACAAATATTCGTCATTGGGAATTGGAACCTATGAGACCTGGAATCAGGTAAACCAGTCTCTCAGGATTGTCTGGACCCTTAAAGAGACAGAGGGGGAAAAAAAGGCAACTCAAAGGTTAGAAAAGCCCATTTCCCCACCAGTCAGCTATATACTTCTCTGTCCCCAGCCAGCTTTTCCTAAAAACTACCCATCACTATGAAGGGACATTCCTCCTAGAACCTTTTCCCCAAGATAAAGCCAGGAAACCCTTAAAACAACAGCTTTCCATCCTTTTAGATTTGGATGAAATTCTTCCCTGTGGGCAGTATCAGACATTCTTTGGGAGGAAAACAAATAGTCCCTACCATGGGCTACCCTTGTACAAATGAATATTTAATAAATGTTACTTGAGAAGAGTAGATGAGATGGGGAGCACACTCTTTCAGCCATGGGCAACACTGGAAGCATTTGTCAGGCTCTTTACCCTCATGGGGCACTGAGCCAGGGATGGCACAAAACACATTAGCAGGTGTGACTTCTGCCCTTGAAGACTGAGAGCACCATTTGTGAACGTATTCTTGTATGAAATTTACCTCTGGCTGACAAATAAGTAAATAGTGGATGGGGCAAGGAATAAAAGTGGCCAACCAAAGGCCAGTACAGAGGTAGACTGCACTGCAGGGCTCCTTGCTTCTTTGTTTACTTTTAAAATACTGTACTTGGTACAGCTACTCCTTATGTTTTGTGTAGATACATGCAAATGCATTTAAAGAGACCCCCCCCCCCACTTTGTATTTATCTCTTGAGTTGTTGGAGTTCTTTATATATCTGGGTACCAATTCTTTGTCAGGTATATGTTTTGCAGATCTCACGTCTCTAACTCGACTCTTCATGTTCTTAACTATGTCTTTGAGAATTTCTAAATTTTGACAGTTATATTTGTTATTTTTCTTATATTATTGCTTTCTGTAACCGGCCTGAGAAACCCTTGCCCACCCCAAAGTCATGATGATAATCTATATTTCCCTTAAAACCTTTATGGGTTTAGCTTTTACGTTTACAATATATCTGTTGCATTGCAAGTCAGTGTGTGTGAGGTAGGGGTCAAGGTTAATATTTTTCTATATTGATATTTGGTTATTCCCACACCATTTGTTGAAAACATTTTTCTTTATCCATTGGATTGCTTTGGTACATTTGTTGAAAATCATGATTGTCTACATGGGGCTGTACTTCTGGGACTTTCTATTCTGTTCCTTTATCTATTTTGATTACTCTTGTCTTGTACCATTTTAAATAATTGTATATAATACAAATATCTACACTCATATGGGATCACTTTGCTACTGGACATTTTGAAGTTTATTTTTGCTATATTACTTCTGTGTAGCCTTCACTTAATTGTAAGTGGTAGAAGTAATTTAAAAGCAAAATTCATAAGCAAAATTTATAAGCAAAATATGTAAAAGTGTAACATTGTTTAGCCTTCCATAGTATATTCCAATGATTAGTTCTGTGACAAATGAGAGTGCCTGCAGTTGGCAAGAAGGTAGAGTGAGGTAGTGTGTCCAGCAACTATGACGTCCTTGTCAGCCGAGAGAAGAAAACTCACTTTGCTTCTAAATGTCATTTATGGATTGCATTTACTATATTGTCAACCAGCATTATTAGGTAAGAGAGACATAAATACTAAAAACTTCAAAAGGACTTCCTTAGAGCTTATTGCTTTCTGTGGGTCCCCTGATATTATTTGCATGCATGTCAGGTGATGGGAAATGAGAGGCAGATATTTGACCAATTGTCTAAAGGCATTCACTCAATTATGGAAAAGCACAGTGGTGATGACTCATGTCCTGTGTCCTGTCAGATGTGAGAGGTTATCTGTCTTAGGCTTTGTTATATGGTAATCAGCAAGATTTTTAGTTGTGTAAATGATAACCCAAGACACATGTTTTTATTTTATGTGGGTACATAAAATTATACCGCTGTGTGAAGTGCTTGTAAATGCTTAGCTTCTTTACTTGATAATTTATCTCTTTATGGGAGGAATTTGTGGTATATAGACTATCCTAGACATCATTTTAAGTATTTGTGATGCTTTTCTCAGGGAACATAGATTTTAAGGGGAAAACAGTTATTTTGGGTGAATATCAAATGTTTATGTTCACAAAATATTTTTCATATGGACAGTGAAATAATTGTATATCGTAATATTTTAAGAGGTTTTCTTGTGTTTACAACATAAAAATTAATATTTGTGATGAAAAGACTACTGTACTAGAAAACTACAGTTTTCATAAATTATTAAGTTATCTCTGCAGTCTGTAATCAAAGTTGGATAGCTGCAGCTTGTGGCCAGCTAGATTTTAGAAAAATAGAGACAGAGGCTACAATTAGAAGAACATCATTGGGACTCTGTAAGAATGTTTTTTTTTTTTAGATTTTTATATGTGCCTTTTAATTTGTCGAAAGAGATTTCCTTTCTGGACCATGTTAGTTATTTTTAACCAATTATAAACTCTTGTCTGTGTGAAGCTTTCTATTATAAATAGAGTCTTTCAGAGGGCTAGCCTCTCCTCCTCCTCCTGAGGGGTGACAAGAAAGAGTACAACAAAGTGAGTTGAAAACCATCCCCCCTCCCTCCACTCCAGCCCCAATGCTGACTGCAACCTTCAGTACTGATCCTGGTACCAGGCCACTGTAGACACAAGGTACACCGCTAGGTGGTTTAAGAGAGAATTATTGCATTTAGTCATATTGGCCTTAAGATTTTTTTAAAAATATATATTTTATTAAGTTTTTCCAGAGAGGAAGGGAGAGGGATAGAGAGTGAGAAACATTGATCAGCTGCTTCCTGCACACCCCCTACTGGAGATGTGCCTACAACCAAGGTACATGCCTTTGACCAGAATCGAACCTGGGACCCTTCAGTCCGCAGGCCGACACTCTATCCACTGAGCCAAACTGGTTAGGGCTGGCCTTAAGATTTTGAGGTGTGTCCCAGAGTGAATTGCAGAAGTCCTGAACTCAGTCTCTGTTTCTTCTTAATGAGAGAATCTCTCTCCTTTCTCTTGAAAGTATATGGCTGTCCTATTCTCTGTTCGGGGATCTCCCTGTGGGCAGTCGGTAGAGATTTAACCAAGTTCAGTGAGAAGGTGGTCACAGCTGGCTGCTGTACATTCGCTTCAGAATCCAATTTTCCAGCCCCTGCCTGTTCTCCTAATGAGAAATAAGCCACAAAATGGGACAGAACAAAACCTATAACCAAAACCACAAAACAAGTTTAAGATGAATTTCATCCTTTGGCTCTCTCATCTTCTCATCTGATCTTCGGTGCTTTAGCAACTTTTGATAACGTGTGCTATATCTATAAAATCGATTTATCTGTTTTCCTTTTTTAAAAGTAAGAGCTGGGAGATTTGTATGCTCGTACAATTCTAAAGTGAACGTTTAACATTAAGAACATACTGTTCTCCCTCCTTCCCTTTGTGCTGTGATCTTGAACATCACCATCAAGGTGTGTGTGTGTGTGTTTGGTTTGTGATCAATTTAGCTGTCTGGCATTTGTGGTTTTCCCTGAGCCAACTCTCGCTTCTAATGAACATGATCATTTATACGGTGTCACTGCAGTATAGGCATGTTAAATAATTGATTGGGCCATGGCAGGTAGAGAACGGCAAATGTGGTCCCTTTGTTGCTATGGCAATACTTTTGGTTTAAGGGGACTGTTTGTCATTTGGACCTCATGGATCTGGTGTGTGTGACATAATTGCCTGTGGTTGAGGCAGTTGGAGGGGAAAATCAACTTAAGAGGCAGAGGCATTTTGAAGCAAATTAATATATATTTCAGAGAGTTCTTGGGCTTACATTGTGGGGTGAATTATTCTTTTTTATTAAAAGGCTCATTCTTTGCTAATGCATCAGCATAGGGAATGAGCCAAGTGACAGATTTGTTTACTTGCTAACGTGGTGGGATTTGATCATTTATCGCGTAAAATGGCTACTGTGTGGGGTTTACATCCCTCCCCTTATGGTTCCAAGCAGGGCTCCCTTTAAGTGAAATTGTTACCACATTTATTAGGGATCTTGGAAGGGAAGCGCACATGTTCTCTTTTATTATCCATTTTAAAAAATTATGTCTTTAAAGGTAGGGGCTGTATTTATGTATTCTTTCAACAAATACTTATCGAGCATTCAGCTAGGTGCTCTTAGGGCTTGGGAGTCCAGTGTGAGCAGAGCAGAGATGGTGCCTGTCCTCAGGGGTGAGACGCCAGTGGACCAGGCCCCCTTATCTCTGAGTTCCCCCTTTAGCACTATCCTTTGCCTTACACAAAGCTTTCTCACGAAGTGCTCATTACAGTTTTAGAATAGTTCCTTTCTTCTTCCTCCCCAGGATAATCTCTTAATATGTGCCCCCCCCCCCCGTGGTTTATTAATACCATTTGTCAACAACGAACATACAAGTGAACGCTTAGGTGACATAAGCACCTGTCCTTCCATTGATCCACGTCTTCTTTCCTTCGTGGCTCAACCGAGACTCTGTCACTGCTGTGATGCCTGCCGAGCCAATAGCAATCTCACTCTTGGATAGTCTACTCAGTTAATGTGACATATTTTATCTGGTTTTCTTATGTCATTACTTACGTGTTCAAATCCCACCATGCTGTGTTCTTGCTACACCTCTTAGATGTGTTGGGGCAGAAAAACAGCTAAAAGTCAGTGGTCAAGTCCCCGTATCTTTAGTCTATGAAGAAGGATCAGGCCCGTAGAAATGAAAAGATAACTGGTTATTAGAAGAATCACGATTGGTATCCAAGTGTACAGACTCCGGGATCTCTTCTCTTTCCTCATTTCTGAGAGGAAGCACCAGTGCGCACCATGCTTTAAACTTGGAGTGTGAAGGAGTCTGGTGACCATGGGGTAATGAAGACGAGGGCTGGCCCTAGGACTGACGGTGAGTTTAGGCATAATGGGTTAGGCATAATGGGTGAGTTAGGCATAATGACGGTCCTTAGGTAATGCAGAACTGATGGATGCAGCACTTTATTGGGAATTTTAATTTGACACATCAAGCAGCTGGAAGCTTAATGTGAGCAAACTAACACTCAAGGGAAGATGTGAGAGATTCTTGCCACTGTGTGTCAGTATTGTTGGGAGCAGGAAGGCCAGCAGGAAATGACCTTGGAAGGGAAGTGTTACCCCTTTGACACAGAGAGACTTGAGGCTCTTTGATTTTGAACTAAGGTGGTATAATAAATACATGACAGAAGTAGGAGTCAGAGTCTCAAATGGCATGCCAGCTCCATCTCTTGTGATCAAAGTAAGTTTTCTGACTCTGAATTTTGATGATTATTTTATTTTCTCTTGCTGAAGGATCACTCTAGTTTTACTTAACCTGTATGCCACGCTTCTGCTACTTTAGCCCTAGCCCTGATTGAAATAGCTTGGAATCAAGGAAAACTTCTACTAGGTTAAATAAAAAGGGAAATTTGTGGGAAGGTTTCTGGTGTCATAGGGAACCCAGGCTCAGCCTGCCCTTAGACCAGGATTGGGAATGCCAGCTCACCACTCAATTCTATTTTTTAATAGAATCCCACATAGCTAAACTGGGCTGCTTTATTCCTTCTGCGTTTATGTCCCAGTTCTTGAAGCAACTAGAGAAACTCATTTAGCATTTTCCCATTCTGATTTAAATTCTTAGGGGAGAAAATTTGATGGGCTCTGCCCATAGGCCCATATTTGCAGACCAGTCAGTAAAGGGGAGAGAACAGGGCAGCCTGGCTCATGTGACGTAGGCTGGTAGGTCCCACTCTTGAATTGGGGCTGTTGGGGGCTTGGTCAGATAACAACCAACAAATTTAAAAAACCCACTTAAAGTTACTGAAGCTCCTAAAATGTTATTTGCCATTTGTTGCATAAATGTTTTGAAAATGTTTCTTTGTGGCATAATGAGGAATTAAATCTATTCAGTGCATTTATCAATTTCATCATATAAAAATAATGCAGAACGATAGCTTTTCCTTGAAACTGTCTTTTGCTTCTTACTGCTGCACTTTTCAAACCCTATTGGAAAAATGAGTTCTGTTTTTTTTTTTTTTTTGGGGGGGGGAACATAGTGGATGAGAAGTTAAAGGTCTGAATTGCTTTAGTATAATGTCCTGACAATTAAAACATGAGCTATCGTGCACTAAGAGAATCTGTTCATCATAAACCGCATTTCTTTTGATTGTGTTTATATCCTTCCCAGAGAAACTTAGAAATAAATAACCTTGAGATGTTCAGCCCTCAGAAGGTTTACTAGCTTCAAAGATCCTGATTTTATTTCAAGGCTGCAAGAAAGTACTCCTTGGAGTTTGTTGTGATTCACTGCTTATCACCTTGGGCTGTTGCCACTCAATGCCAGGGAGGCGTTGAATCTTGTACAATGATAGAATAGCGTACAAATCTTGTAGCTCAAAACAGAAGCCCAAGTGTGTTAGGTCAGGTGTTTCTCATAATGCATGGAATGGGCCCAGGACAATGACTTTAGATCTGAAATTTTCTGCTCACCCCCACCTCTGTGAGAAGTGAATACTTTATCAAAACCACAGCTGCTTTGAGCCCAGTTCTCTGAGTGGTTAGAGAAAAAGCCAACAGCAATAACAATTTTCAAGCTCAGCTGAGTAGTGGTCTGACGAAGAGTAAATCTAGATAAATTACGCTTTGGCCTGTTAGAGAAACCCTGACTCCTTCTTCAGGTCTGATTGATGCAAAAATGCTTGTCGGCTGCCTCTTTTAAATAATTTACAGCAAACACATTTTCTGTGTTATATGCAGATTTGAGAGAGGCGCTGAAGCAGGTAGCTATGAAGTACACATCGACACTGTCTTCTGAAACCCATTGTCCATTCTGTTGAAGTATAGAGCTCACATATTTAAACCAGAAACATGAAGTGGAACAAATTGGGTTGCAAGCCAGCTAATAAATTAAATGATAAATGGAAAGGGACCTCCAAGGTGCTCCGAAACGCTGGCATGGGATTGGAGGCCAGGCCAGGAGGAGGTGGGTGTTGGAAAGGCTTCGTGTAATGGCTCCGGCGTGATTGATGCGGCCAGTTATTTTGAGTGTCATTTTCCAGATTATGGATTTGGGTGGGGGAACAGGGAGCCTTTGCTTTATGGCTTTTTGTCATTGTTTTATTTTTTGCTTTGAGGGGGCTTGCATAGTCTGGTTTGTATTTTTTGTCCCTTAATGAAAATGTATCTCAAAGAAAAAAACCACATTTGTCTTTGCTTTAATCTTTAGAAGTGTTAGAGTTATCTCCCCCACCCCTAACCCCACCCCCCATAAAGAGGCTGTTAGTGGTGGCAAGGGTATGAGGGATTTTGGACTTTACTAGGTATTTCAGGGAACTTCTTAAGGATATATACTACTTATTACAGGGGTGTTCCCTCTGTGAGTTGTTACCTTTGGTGGCCTGCTTATGTGAGAGGCGTCTGGAGCCCTTCTTTGCTACATGGATCATATCCTCTCTCCCTCCCAGTCTGTTCAGTGAGCTCCTACAAGGCAGCCTGGCCAGTGACTCTCTGCTTTTCATGTGGGTGTGGGCTCCATAATTGCCTTATCTCTGGTTGCAAAGAACAGAGATACACCCCTGAGACCTCAGGTTGTAGGGGTTTATTGTTAGATGCTAGGAGGAGGAACAGCTGGGCTTCAGGAAAGGCAGGGACCCAGGGGATCTGGACACCTGAAGGCTGGAATCAGAAGGCTGTTTGGATTCCCACTGGTTCCAGGAGTGTTTGCTGAGGGCCTGTAGCTGTCATTCTGGGAGCCTGCCCTCACCCACTGTTAACCCAGCTACTCTCAAATTGCTAGTCTGTCTTGGGGCTTATCTGTTTCACTGCCCTACAGGCTAGCTTTACTTTCTGGTTCAAATGTCTGAGAGAAGTTGGATGGTTGAGTTAATAGGTCATCATCCCTGAGGTTAAACCATATCACACATTGATGGGCAGTCTAGGGATTCGTTCCCACTCTTGTCCTGTCATGTTCAGTTCCATGTGACTAGCAGGTCAATGGTGTGTGTGTGTGTGTGTGTGTGTGTGTGTGTGTGTGTGTGTGTGTGTGTTAGTACAGAAAATCATTTTCTAAGGCTGCCCTCAAGAATTGCATGGGAACATTACCAACTTCCTTTAGTAGGGGCTGTGGGCGGGGCACGCGCCACAGTGTGATGAAGAGTACACTCATGTAATGCTCATACGATAGCAGTTAGATGGCAAGGTTATTATCCCTTGCTTTATAACTGAGGAAATTGGGGCCAAAGAAGTTAAGTACTTTGCTTAAAGCTATAGACGCAGGAGGTGGCAGAGCTGGAATGTGAAGCCAGATTTATTTGACTCCACTAGGCCACGACTTGTTTTTTACTTTTGAGTTCTTCAAAGACGAGGCAAGGCCATGTTGAAACTTGAAATAGTGCTGGACCTTTCTTGTTCTTAGAGGGGCGGGAGCTTTTTCCTAGTGCTTAATAACCAGGATAGCGTCTCATTCTTCCATCTCAAGGGGATGATCTTCTAAGAAAGATTCTCAGCTTTCAGTTATTGAATAGAAAGTTACAATTCAATGCTTTGAACTTTGATACTGTTCTTACTATAAACAGCGGTTCTCAACCTGTGGGTCGCGACCCCTTTGGGGGTCAAATGACGCTTTCACAGGGGTCGCCTAAGACCATTGGAAAACACATATATAATTACATATTGTTTTTGTGATTAATCACTATTCTTTAATTATGTTCAACTTGTAACAATGAAATCGGGGGTCACCACAACATGAGGAACTATATTAAAGGGTCGCGGCATTAGGAAGGTTGAGAACCACTGCTATAATACAACTGGACTTGGGGTTGGGTTGGAGGGTCTCAAACTGAGAGGTACTCGTCTGAGTTGAGGAACAGTCAAGGCCAGCATTCCGGAGTAGCTTCTATCAGTCCAGCTCATTCCCCTTCATGATTCTGTATACAAAGTTCTCTTCCTCACTTGGGTTTTGTGATTTCTCTTCAGCACACGGAGGCTAGAGCCCATAACAAGGGCAGTGGCTTGGCAACTGGCACACAGTAGGCATACAAGGCATGTTTGTTGGGTAACTTGTGGCTCCACAGCAGGTCCTCAGGTAGGCACCTTCTTGGTGAATCACTTTTCTTCATGCAAAAGCCTCATTATTTCTCTTTGTTCAAAGTTTACCAGTCCTGGGAGAGAAGGCAGACTTTCTGACACCTGTTAGGGGAATCCTTTGGAATTCTTTTTTGGGTTCTCTAGTGGTTCAACATTCAACCTCTGCGATTCTAATGGTTTTTAGTCTTGTAAACTATGCTTTGGGGGAAATAAAGATGCTTGCAATTGTCAACTCCTTCTCTTTCCTGCCTTGCCCTTCCCTCCTTTGACATTACCTCTTTGGTTGCAGTATAGTGAGTAACAGGGTAGATTTGGGAGCCAGACAAGTCTGGGTTCAAGTCCCTGCTCTGACATGTCCTGCCTGGGTGACTTTGGCAAGTTATCCAGTCTCTCTGAACTTAGGGCATGTAAAAAAGTACTTAGTACAGTGCATGGCACATGGTAACGACTCAAGAAAAGTTAGGTGCTGCTAATAATATTATAATGATAATGACTGCAATTGTTGCATTTTCTTTTCTGTTCATTATTCCCAAAGGGAGAGCTCTTCACTTTGAGCTGCAGCAACACAGTAATGGCCCCAGGAGCCTTAATGCATGGTCCTTTTGTTTATATTCTATTATCATCCTAGAGTTCGAAGCATTTCAAGTGTTGTAAAGCAAATTTTGAGTGAAGATAATTATCATGTTTCTAATGTAGTTGGGAGCCGAGGTGTTTTAATAAACGATGTGCCAGCAACCTTTTCAATAAAGGTGTGATTTTTTAAAAGGCCTCCACTTGGTCATAATTAGGGCATTTGGAACACACACGCAGAGTACCTGCTGATTTGTACACATTCATTAAGCAATCAGGATTGAATGACCCAGTGACCAGACTTTCAGGGGATCAGGTTCCAATTTTTGAGAAGGAGGAACTGGTTATGCTTTCTCTTCTCCCTGCCCGTTTTCCATCTGTACTCTTTATTCACAATCGGTGTTCATCTAAAATAGGGCTGGTCTGCTGTCTGTTCTTTTGAGGCCTTAATTTCTATAGACACCCTCTTCTGCACAATCCTCCTCTTGTCTTGTCAACCAATCTGGCTAAATCCCTACATTAGAGAATAAAATTTTCATATGGCACTGGCTGTTTTGGGAGTACTGAAGGTGATTAATAATAGAAATAAAAAAGGTGAAGACAGAGTCATAAGAATCAGAAAAAAAGAAGAGTCAAGTAAAAAACTTGAGAAATGAAAAGGGATTGTTGATTTCATATCTAAACTTAATGGTTATAGATTCTGAGCTCCATAAGAACAGGGAACATGTTTGACTTGTACGGTGTCACATTCTTTGTACTTAGCACAGGCCCTGGTGCCGAGTAGAATTTATTGAATAAATTAAAGAGAAAATGGAGGCCTGCTGACACTTATGTAAATTACATTGATCTTTTTGGGGACAGAGCCTGGGCCAGAATCTGGACCTCCAGGGACTGAGGTAAAGAGGCAAAAATTAAAAAACAACAACATAGGAATCCTATTTAACAAAAGGGTAATATGCAAATCAACTGAATGGCAGAATGACTGGTCGCTATGATGCGCACTGACCACCAGGGGGCAGACGCTCAATGCAGGAGCTTCCCCCTGGTGGTCAGTGCGCTCCCACAGGGGGAGTGCTGCTCAGCCCCAAGCTGGTTGACGGCTGGTGAATGCAGCGGCAGTGGCGGGAGCCTCTCCCTCAGCAGCACTAAGTATGTCCAACTGCGGGCCTAAGCCATCAGTTGGACATCCAAGGGCTCCTGGGCTGCTAAAGGGCACAGGCCAGGCTGAGGGCCCCCTTCCCCTCCAGTGCACAAATGTCGTGCACTGGGCCTCTAGTATGTAATAAGAATGTATAAGAAAGTTACAAAATAGAAAATGTAAATTTCACTTGCTGGTACTTCATAGGGAAGGAACAAAAACTGTTTGATGTGTGGCATTGCACAATTCAATGCTGCAATTTGATTATTTGATTGTTTTTCAAAAAGCAGAGGTCGGGCAGCTGCGTAACAATTTTGCTATTGTTGGGTCTATTCTTAGTGTTGTCCTTTTATTGATTAAATTAGGATGACTGTTCAAGCTTAGAGTATCATTTTTTCCTCTCCCTTTTCCACTTTAGGTTTATAATTGTTGTGTTGAAGTACCATTAATTTCAAAACTCTTTTCCTTGCTATTAATGTAGATTACATAATTCCCAATCCATCTAGATCCGTCAGATTCTTTATACAGCAAGCAGATCAAAAGCTAGTATGACAAATGTCCTCAACTGGATTTTAAGTTTTAAGCTTCCATTGTGCAGGTTCCATGGACCACATACTGTTCCTTTCCCCTCTTTCCTGGCTGTTTCCACTGCAGATATACAGTGGTGCCACCAGGGCTTCCTGGAGAAAGATGGGTAAACGCTCCTCAAGCACTGGGGCACTTTTCAGGCAGCATAATGGGCTGTGTATTGACTCTTCTACCCTCACATTCTGAAGGTAGTAAGGATTCTAACTCCTGAATCAGGTCAGAGAGGGGCTGGTGGTGGTGGATTTCTGGGATAAGGTGGAGTCAGTGGACAGATATTTCCTGAGGAGCAGCAGAACACAGACTGACTGTCAGCCTCCTCCCACCCTTCCCTTTATAGTGGAGGCCATGTATTGGTCACTGTGATGTGTGGTGAGTGGAGGCTTCCTTAGAGGACAGAGGTGAGGAGCACCCATCTTTCCTTGTTAAAAAGTACCTGCCAGTGTTTTACCTGGTGCTGTTTTCCTGGGTGAGTGCAACACTATGGACTGCAAGGTAACTGTAGCCTCCAAGGGATGGCGAGAGATCAGTACTAACCGCTCACCATAGGGCTGGAGCACATATATGAAGGAACTTTGAGGGCTGTTTGGGATGGCATATGGGATCTATTTCCTTTAGCTCACTGGAACACACATTATGACTTCCAATTATGTAGACATCTAGACAAATTAGTTTTGAAAATCCCTAAAGTATGCCCATAGACCTATTTATCAGTCCATCTGTAATTGTTTATTGATCACATACCACATGACCAGGCCTGGCCCCTCATCAGAGAGAAGAGTAAAATTTGGTCCAGGGTTTTGGAACTGTCACTCTGTTTGTGATTTAGGTTATTAGGGAAAGCCCATTTACCCTGAAATCAAGACAGATGGCCTCAGGGAGTTCTGAGTGGAACTTCATCTGTTTCCTCTGTCATTTTAGAGAAGGTGCCACGCTTATACTTTGAGGGTGGATTATGCACAATCAACGGTGATGAATGTATATGAGCATTTTTAATTAGTCTTCAACTCTCCATCTAATGCAATCAGAAACCCTCTATTAGAGTAGAGATTTATAATCAATAATTCATCATCTTTTGAGGTGGATGTAAACCCATTTGCTTTTAGCCTGCAACTTAAAATACCTGCTTTAGAGAAGTATTACTTAACCAGGCAGATCTCTATAAACCAACTACTATATTTTGAGCATGTAGACTTAAATCTCAAATTGCAGATTGCTCTGATTAAGCATAATTGTGTGAATTAAGTTGTCTCTCGCTTTCACTCTGCACAGAGAAAACTCACCAACAGACAAAATAGTGTGAGGGAAAGCAGCATATCAGACCGCATCGAGACCTGAGTTCCAGGCCCAGCTTTGCGAATCAGTTTCCTTTGCAAATCAGCAAAATTAAAAGGGATTAAAATAGCTGTTATTTAAGTCCTCATTATGTCATGTTAAAGTTACGTTCCTTATAATAGAACACTAATAATAAACGATATTTCTGGACCATTTGATACGTGCTGGGTGCTGGGCTGCAATACTGTGCCTTGGAGCAAGAACATGAAGCCAGCATCATCATCTCGTTTATTCCTACGTCTCCCCATCTGATAATTACTATGAAAAGGCCACCCCTGTCTTAGCCTGGGAGTTCTTGGTGAAAAGGTTGATCTTTGTAGGCCAAGGATTTGAAGATGTCAGATAGGAATTTGCAATGATGATCTAAATAGAGATCATTGGATTGAATACAGAGTCCTACAAAGATGACCTTTTGTTAGCCTTCCTGGGTCTGACTAAATTCTGCAATCAAAATGAAATTGACAAATTAAAATTTTAATTTAACTGACAGCCATACATCCTCCATTTTGATCTGTTGAAATGATTTTTCCTTCCCAAAAGTGAAATTCTAGAGAATCCATGAACAAGGTTAGCTTCATCATTGGTCAGCAGCATTAGTGAGCATGTAGAAACTGGATCACTTTCATGCCCAAACCAATTGTTAGGAGTGCAAATTGGCACAGCTTCTTGGGAGCCCACTTATATCAAAGCATCAAGTGTGCATACCCTTTGAGCCGACATTTCCACTTCTGGGGTTTTTACTGAAGGACAAAACCAAGTATACGTTCAAATGTAATGTTTAAAAAAAAATGTTCATTGTCCACCATTGATAAAATACTCAACCATTTGCAGATTGATTAAAGAAACATATTTGATGTTAAAATATGTCATTAAAATGACATGTATTGTTTAGCAAAAGGAAATTATACAGTTTAAATAGCAGAATGTGTTGTGTGAGCCCATCTTAGTGTAACCACATGAACTAGCAAGTATACATACATAGATATTAGTTTAAAGTATATCTGGGGCTTAAAATAGTTATTGTTATCTGGTTGAGTGGTATTACAGTTGGGGTTTTACTTTGCATATCTTCATTAAATGTTTTTTTTTTTCTGTAATGAATCTGCATTGTTTTTATGATCAGAAAAAGAAATTAGCAGAAGCAAACATCTTGAAATAGAGACTCCAGCTCAACCTAAGGGCTAGGAATTGTCTACAAACCTGAATTTGTGAGAAAATGTAATTGTTAGGAATGTACACATTTTTTTTTTTAAATCCTGAGATAATCCAGTGTGGTTAACTTGCCTTTATTCATGTTAATTGAAGAAGTCTTTGAGTTTTTTGAATCAGGATTTAGAAAAATTTTACTCTGCTTGTACTCAGAAATCAAACGAAACTAAAAAGAAAAAGAGAAAAAAGAAAGTACTCTGTGGGGACCAGCCTTTTCCCCTCCACTAGTTAAAATTAATAGCAGTGAAACTAGTTAATTGTAGAAATTTAGAATATACAAATAAGTACAACAAATAAAATTAAGTAAATCACACATATACAACCCCACTTTCTAGAAATAATCTATGTTAACATTATTTTGGGTTATGTCCTTCCAGATTTTATATTATATATACATATATGTGTGTGTATCTGTAATCACATGCAGAAATATATCTATAGTGCTTTCTCACTTGTTTGTTTACCAGCAGAGGACAGTCCACCAGACTGTATAGTTTAATGAGCACAGGGACATGCAACAGCAGTGTCTGGCACATAGCAGGGATTACATAAATATTCATGGAACAACTGTGTATATCTTGACTATCTTTCCAGGTCAACTTTTACTCCCATTATAAATTATTCATTACAATTACTCTCCTAAAGATCGACTCATTGGATCAAAGGGTACATGTGTATTTCTCACTTTTGATGGCATTGCCAAATGCCCTCCAGAAGGGGTGGCCATTTTATATTCCCAGTGAGAGAATGCAGTGCCTGGTCTCACCTATACTCTTGGGATCATGGGCCTTTATTTTTTTTAATTGAATTTTTTAATTGAGATAATTATAAAATCACATTCTTTTGTAAGAAATAATACTGAAAAATCCCTTATACACTGTGCCCAGTTTCCCCCAATGGGAACATTTTGCAAAACTAGAGTATAATATCCTTACCAGGATATTGACATTGACATAATCCAGTTTTACTTACACTCATTTGTATGTGCCTGTGTGACTGTACTAAGTTCTCTATAAGTTCACCACTTGTGTAGGTTCATTTATCCACCACCATAGTCAAGATACTGAACAGTTCCACCACTACCAGGATCCCTCCTAGTGCCTTCTCATAACATGCTACTTTCCTCCTGCTGTCCAAGTCCTGCCAACCACTTATCCAACCTCCATTCATAAAATTGTCATTTCAAAATGTTATGTAAAAGGAATCATACAGTATACAACCATTGGCATTTGACTTTTTTTTTTCCCACTCAGCATAATTCCTTGGGGATTTATCCAAGGTGTTGTTGGTGTCAGTTGTTGGTTACTTGTTGTTGAGTACCATTCCTTGTTATGGACATACCACAATTTGTTTAACCATTCACCTGTTGAAGGAGATCTGGGTGATTCCAGTTTTTGGTTATTGCAATAAAAGCTGCTGTGAGTATTTGTGTACACAGGTTTTTGTGTGAATCTAGGAGATAAATACTCAGTAGGTCAGTTGCTGGGTTATATGGTAGTTACATGTTTGGTTTTTTAAGAAATTGCCAAGCTCTATTCCAGAATGGCATTTTATATTCCCACCCGCAATGTATGAGTGACCCAGTTGCTCTGCCTCCTGGCCAATATTTAGTGTTGTCACTTAAATTCTGATAGGTGTGTAATGATACATCATTGTGATTTTAATTTGTGTTTCCCTTATCTATCTATCTATCTATCTATCTATCTATCTATCTATCTATCTATCTATCTATCTATCTATAAAAGGCTAGGTGACCGTCTGACCGTTCGACTGGCCAGTACATATGATGCACACTGACCACTAGGGGGAACATGCTCAATACAGGAGCTGCCGAGCTGCGGTGACTTAGCAGCAGTGGTTTTCAGGTGATGCACCTTTGGAACCAGAGAAGAAGGAGCCCAATTCCTTGCGGGGCTGCGCGATTCCACCTTCGGCTGTGGGTTTTGTTGTTGCTGGGGCACTCTCGGCCTGGAATCTGGTTTACTGCCGAACTGCAGTAATTAATTTCCTTTTAATGTGCACAAATCTATGCACCGGGCCACTAGTAGCTAATAATGTTGAACATCATCTCATGTGATTATGTGCCTTTTATATATCCTCTCGGTGAAATGTCTGTTCATGTCTTTGCCCATTTTCTAATTGGATTGTTGTCCTTTTACTGTTAAGTTTTGAGAATCTTTTAATATTCTAGACACTAGTCCTTTGTCAGGCACATAGTTGTCAGATATTTTTGCCAGTCTATTTTTTTTTCATCTTCTTCAGATAGGCTTTTACAAAGCAAAAGTTTTGTTTTTTTTTAAATTTTGATGAAGTTCAGTTTATCCATTTTTCCTTTTATGGATCATGATTTTGGTGTTAAGTCTCAGAATTCTTTGCCTAGTGGATGTGGACTTTTTATTTTAATCCTTACCTGAGGATATGTTTATATTGATTTTTAGAGAGAGAGGGAAAAGAGAGAGGAAGGGGTATATAGAGAGAGACAGAGAGATGTGAGAGAGAAATAGATCGGTTTTTTCCCATACTCATTCCAACTGGCGACTGAGCCTGCTGTCTTTAGGTATACGTGATGACATTCCAACCAGTTGAGCCACACCGGTCAGGGCTGGCATGAACTTTTAATTAGTTTCTCAGAGATCCTCTAATGTTGATTATAATTTTTCAACTTGAGATACCTGTGTAGGAATTGGTTTGAAATAGTTTTAACTTTATTAATAACTAGACTTTTTTCTTTCCCGTTCTCATAACTTTATCTGGGAGACTATCAGGGTTCCCCTTTTAGTTCATGTTCCCTAGAGCTTTCATAAAATATTGCACTATTTCTTTAGAATGGGAGCATCTGGGTTCTGAACATTTATTCTGTTCATGGTCTCTTGCTAATTCTTCTACAGTTTCTCTCATTATAGCATGTAAAAGGAATTCTTCATCCTCTCCACGAAAGATGGTGATGAATATGAAAATGGGGATTCTTGGGACTCATGTTCTCCCTTAAGGGGTAGAAGGATTTTACTGAGTCAGCAGCTGTGAACCTACTTTATGTTTTACAGTTCCCTGCAGGTCCAGGTAGTATGCAGTAGCATAGCCAGGTGGTTGATTGTGAGCTCTTTAGCTAGATGACCTAGTTTTTCATCCTGGCTCTTCTCCTTACTGAGTAAGCAGAGCCCTGTTTTTTTTTTGTTGTTGTTGTTGTTTTTTAATCTTTCTCTTCTTCAATTTTGCCTTTTATAAAATGGGGATAATAGTAGTATCTACCTCACAGAGTTGTTCCAAGGATTAGCTCATACACGTGAAGTGCTCAGAACAGGGCCTGATAAGTACTTATAGTTGTTAATATTTTTAGTGTTACAACTCTTGTGTCAGTCAATATCACCTTGGGTGCATGTTAAAATGCAGATCCCTGGATTTCCATTCCTAGACCTACTGAATCAGAATCTGAAGGATTAGACCTTTGGGAACCTGCATTTTAGCAACATTCCCTCATGGTGTTAGGAAGGCTAAAGTGTTTTTTTTTGTTGTTGTTGTTAATCCACACCTGAGGATATTTTTTTCATTGATTTTTAGAGAGTGGGAAAGAGGTAAGGGGGAGAGAATGAAAGGGGGGGGGGGCGGCTTTGATGTGAGAGAGACACATTGATTGGTTGCCTCCTGCACATACCCTGACCTGGGGTGGTGATTGAACCTACAACTCAGGTATGTGCCCTTGACCGAGAATCACCCATGACTTTTTGGTGCATGGGCTAACACTCTAACTACTGAGCACACCGGCCAGGACAGGAAGACTAAAGTTTTTGAACAGTTGTTACTTAGGCTGCCAATCATTAATTTCTATTTCTTCTTGATAAGTGGACCCTCTGGTCTTCCTTTTAGTGATGTGGTTGGGTGCTTCCACCAAGGCAAATGCCTTTTCTCTAAGAGCATTCCTGGTGTGGCTGGAGACTAATCAAAGTTTCTACACAGAATCAAGTTATAATGATATTATAGATCCTACTGATTCTGTGGCATGTCCACTTGGGGGAGCAGGTGTGAGACCGTAGGGAGTTGTGGAGTCTGTGGTGAACTAGAGCATGAACACCATACCTAAAAATTTCCAAATGAAAATAATAGTAATAAAGACTAAGTCCATGGGCTGGATGTAGTATTTTCATTGCCAATTTTAATGGTCTTGCACAGGTCTGGAACAATGTCTTTGGAGGGGGCTGTCGGGAGACTGTATTTGCAAATATGTGTGAATTTTCTTGTAAGTGGGCTGCTCAAGGGCATTTAATTTTTTTCCCCACCAGGTGTCTGTTAGAGATTACTGTCCAGTGTAAATACTGGAAATTAAACCTCCGGGGATAACCATAGGCTGTGGAGATAGCAGTACACGCTTCCTTTCTCAAAAAGAATAACGCACTAGGACTTGTCCCATAAGCGATGCCAGAAAGACACAGAAGTCCTCTCTTTGAGAGACTTAAATGATATTTCCTCTAAACAAGACATAACTTTGCCTGGAGATACCCTTTTAAGCTAGAGGTTAGTTCTTGAAACAGCTGGTTTTTAAAATAATACCATGGGAGTTCTCTCAACAATCTAAGTGGCTCCCTGGATTGCCAGTTCTTCCTACTCACGTTGGAAAGCACACTGACTTACCCCCACCCCTTGGTAAGTGTGCTGTGTGGTGGGCTATTTCCATGGTGCTCTTGAGGTCCAAACTTCTCCTCGCACTGCTGAACTGTGTGCATTGTTACAGTAATTATATGATTTCCATCAAATAGCATGTACACTGATGAAATATATTTGTGAAAAGAACATTGTTTCTATGAAATCAAGTTCTTTGGAAAGACTAAATAAAGGCAAGTTGCTATAAGATTCTGCTTCTAATTGGATGTGGAAGAGATAACTCTAGAAGACTGGGGAGATGTTTAAAATGTGGAATGATTCCACATTTAGATTGATCCACACTGAGATTTTTCACAACTTCAAGTAGCCAAACTGGAAGTCATGTATTATACATTATGAGTATGGCTCATGCAGACAGACAACTTTGAACTTCAATCAGTGGGCCTGTACTTGCAGAAATAGCTTTAATCTATGTGAAAATATTGGCAAATAAATTTGCTTTTTTGTGGTTCATGATAAAATAAGGTATTTAAAATGGATATTTAGGTCATTTTTAATGATTCCGTGCCTTAAATGACATCTTCTATTCATGTACTGACAACATCTCAATTGCAATAGGATTTCTGCAGCTGTTCTGCCATATGTTGGCAAGATTGAGTAGTTGACTAAGACTAGTTCACAGGCAAGTTGGGGGGGGGGGCGTGTCTCTTTTGAGAAAGAAACACACATACAATGCTCTAAAAGCAAAGTATCTTTAAATACCTTAAATTTGTTACTGAAATTTGAAGTTTGACTCTTATTTTATACCATAGCTCTATCTAGTCTTACAACTACTGAAATGTCAGTAATTGTACATTTGGTAAAAATCAACATTTGTTTTCTCTTCCTGTGAAAAATTTCTCATATAAATGATGCTCATTATTCAATATAAGGTGATGCAAAGTGATTTCATTTTTCAAGTTCAAGGATATTCAGAATACTATATGACAGTAAAATTGGGTGTAATAAATTATCCTTACTTTAGACATGGATTGATAAATTGCTTTATATAAGATGTTAGTGATAAAAATCTGAAATTTAGAATATGAAAAATATCAACAGCTTCTCTGGCTGGCTCTCAGTTCTATTCCAACTACATCCTCTGAGTGGGTTCTGCTTTCCCAAGTCAGGCAGGGGCCAAGCTGCTCAGGTCCCAGCCAACCAACTCAGGGCTCCAGGACCCAGAGCTGCTCTGGCCTCCTGGACCTTTTTGAAGGTAGAACAGGCAAGACATTTTGGAGAAACTACATAAACTCTTCCTTTTACTGACTTTGGCTCACAGTCCATGAGAGAGTTAGGTACAGTTCACTAATACCCTCTGGGAAGAAGAAAATTTGCTTTTTGGAGATATATTTACCCCCTGATTGTAACCAGTGAGTCAGCTGCCCCTTTAGACCTGCAGACTATTAGAGAAAGTCACCACTTTTCTCTAGGTTGTTCATCTCTTCCCAGTGAGGTTTTTTTTTTTTTTTTTTTTTTACACCAAAATGGTTTTCAGACCATCTCTTGCCTTCCCAGCAAATGACTAGACAGTGATAATTACTCATTACCTGCGCATCATGGTGCCCAAGAATATTTGTTGAATGAATTAATGGCTGCCAGTCTCAACAGGCATGGCTTATATTTGTTCATAATCCCAAGTGAAGACACAGGCATTATTGGTTAAGTTAATAAAGCATTAAGTTGAGAGTTGGAATGTTAATGCAGGCTCATTGTGGGAAAATTGCCTGGCCAGAGCTGGGAATTGGACTTTAACCACAGTACATACATTTTTTTTTTTTGCAGTCCTTTATGTTTCTTCCTGTTTTCCACCATAAGAACTCATTCTTTTGACACTCATGTCTGTGTTATTACCATCTGATAATATTCATTAAGCTCCTTCATGATGAGTAGTGCTGGGTTTTGTCCCTTTAAATAAGCGAGGACGTTTAAGTTGAAGGATTGCCTTTTATGCACCACTGTTTGGTCCTGGAAGGACTCATCTGTGAGTACACATGACTTTGGCACCTTCTTTTCCTCAGTTCAGTAAGCTAATTAGATCAATCACATATTTTTGTTGGCAAGCGTAAGGTGCCTCTTTAAAACAAGGGGTAAATTAGCTTGGCTTTGTGCTGGAAGATGTTATCAGACCTGGGCTCTATGTCAGGATTAGCCATTAGTGGGTTCTTTGTCTTGGTTCTGTAAATATTCACTTCCTTAACACCACAGATGCTTACACTCTATGATTCCTTGCTAGTCACTTTTGTCACTTACTGTAGAACACCTTTTCAGTCACCCAGCATTTGCTTAGAGTGCAATGCTGGGTGATGTTTTATTTTGTGCTACTATCGGTTAGGTTTTTAAAAAATGCTTTACAAATAGTAATTGCACTAAACATTTCACAAACTTATAGAAATCAAAATAAAAGGAAACATTTCTTGTCCAGCCCTCAATGGATTATGAAATGTGACTTTTTTCTCCTCCCCATTTTTTGCTTCCAGTATTCAAATATTTTTTTTTTTATTTGTCCAGCTCTACTATCTCTTTGTGCAACACCTGGCCAGTCCCTCAGCACCTGCCACCTGCATTGTCTGTTCCCTCTCTCTCTCACACACAGCTTCCTTTTGCGTCTTTCCAACATATACTGTGTTTATCTGCCAGACCAATTTTCTTACATTCCTCTTTTGTCCTATAACTGCTTTGCTCAGAAATCTTTTATCAGCTCCCAATTACCTAATGAACGAGAACTTAACTCCCTTACATAGCTTTCATTATCAAGTTCAATGCACTCTGTCAGTGGTTGCTCCTGTCCCCTTTGAAAGTAAGTAATTTACCCAGGGTAAGCATGTTCACTCCTTTCTGCAAGATGGTGCTGTGGTTAAGAGCATGGGCACTGGGGGCAGATTAGTTTGGGAGCAGATGCTGGTTCAGCCACTTACCTTGGGCAGTTAACCTCTCTGTGCCTTAAATTTCTCTCTATAAATTAGGCAAAATGTTATTTCTGCCATCATAATGGTGTGGGTTGTATCTGACTTATAGGGATACAGCAAAAGTATGAACTATTAATGAATTATGCTATGTAGTTTAAAATGTCCTTCTAATAATTATGTTAGTTCTTATATAATGGTTACTATGTGTCAGGCACTGTGCTAAAACCTACATGATATGGTTTTGTTTAATCCTCACATGAGAAAAGAACTGATACCAGTCCCATTTTATAGATGAGAAAACTGAGGCCGAGAGAGTTTGAGGGACTTGCTTAAACTCACATAGTTGGTAAGTGGCAGGGCTAGGATGTGAATCTAGAAAATCCAGCTCTAGAGTCAGTGTTCCTAAGCACTGTTGTATAAACCTAAATTCCACTTGTGAACCCCCTCTAGGAATCTCCTTGGCCACTCAGCCCATAGTGATATCTCTCTGTTGGAACTCCTGAAGCATGTAATAGGCAGAATAAGTTAGTAATTGCCTAAGTCCTCATTGTTTTGCATCCTTCAGTCTTGTTCATATACTAAAAATTCCTCTCATTGTAAAGTTATTATAGTGGCTCTCTCTTATCCACAGGGGATATATTCCAAGACCCCCAGTGGATGCCTGAAACTGGGAGTAGTACCAGACCTCATATATACTATGTTTTTCTCTTTACACACTCACGTTTCACTCACAGGATCCACTTTATAGCTTCTCTTTGGCATATCTGAATGGCCAGCATCACTACTCTTGTGCTTTGGGCCCATTATTAAGTAAAATAAGGGTTGCTTGAATACAAGCAACATGTGATATAGCAGCAGTCGATCTGATAACTGAGATGACTGCCAAGTGACCGATAAGCGGGTGATCTATGTAGGGTGGAGATGATGGACAAGGGGATGATTCACATCCAAGGTGGGACAGAGCAGGATGGCTCGAGACTTCAGTATGCTACTCAGAATGGTGCACAATTTATTACTTAGGAATTGTTTATTTCTGGAATTTTCCATTTAATATCTTTGAACTACTGTTGACGGTGGGTAATTGAAAATGCAGGTAACTGCAGAAAGTGGAGCTGTGGATAAGGGGAGACTATTCTACATGCGAAAATAGAGAATTTGGGAGGAAAGATCAAAGAAGAAAATAAAATACACCTGGAGATAACTGCCGTTCATATATTATCTGTCCTCCTAGTCTTAGTCATAAATATCACACACACACACACACACACACATGACGATACAGGTCATATATACACATTATTGGTAATTATGGTCATGCCATGTATATAATTTTGCCTTCTGCTTTTCTTAACATTATAGCACGAGCATTTGCCTGTGTCATTAAATATTATTCTAAGTCACCATTACAATGAATTCAAACAATTTAATTGTTTGCTTAATCTGTCTATAGTGAATATATTGTTTGCTTCCATTTTTTAAATGACTAATAAGCATTTCTACAATTAAATGGGTCATAGGTCATGGCTTTAAAAAGGACTTCTGGTATGTGTACACAACTGCCTTCCAAAGATTGAACCAATTTATTACTGTAGCGGGAAACTCTAGATACTTCACTGAACTGGTTGACTACTTGTTCACTGGTTTATTATTATTTTTGGGCCAATAATGTTTTGATTAGTCATTGCTAATATGATAGATGATCTAGGGCACAGGTCATGGCTCAAATTTCACTGAACCCAAACTGCTTTGAGTAATAAGGACATGGCGCTACATGAATGCTTCTTTGGTTGACTTTGCAGTAAAGGTGTGATGGGATTTGTAGAATTCCAGGATTTGAAAACTGGAGGAGACTGTACTAACCATTTAATATATCCCATGTTTTGAAGATAAAGAAAGTTAGAAACAGGTTAAGTAACTTGTCAAAGTTCATACAACTGGTTAGGAGCAGAATGACTATTAGATTTCTGTTTTTCAAACTCACTGATTTTTCGCTCTTAAACACTTTCTCATTTACCTTAATTATTCATCTGCATCCCTTCTCCATCTGGCTTCCTAAACTAGCTGACCCAATTTGGAAGCACTGCTTATGACCACAGAACAAACTAATCAATGTTTGCAATTCTTTGGTGCTAATCAGACAGTCTAGCCTTGTTACCACATAATTCCTCTTTCCCCACTTACAGCTTTCCATTTGCCAATGTTTAATTCAGATAAAATAGGAAGAGCGTGAAGATGGGGACCTTAAATATGGCCTGTCCCTCTGTGAGGTTGTTTAGGGCTTTATGTTTAGAAATTGGTTTCCTTATGGGCTTCCGTGGTAGCTTCAATGTCTGGCTGTGTAGCCTTTCTCTTCTCTATCATGGTGTTGAGAAAAGCTGTGTTTGGAGCTCACCCATGGAAGCTGGCTCAGCCGGACTGAACCTTGCTCTTGAAACCAGTTCTTGGAGCATCACTTGAATATAGCTTTGCTCTACAGGTTCGGAAACATGGAAGTTCTCGCTGCCCTCGCGCTCTTTTCTTTTCTTTTAAAAACACTTGGTTTCTCAGGAAGGGCTGTGCAGCATGGGTTAATATTTCTATCAATATTGTGGGATGAAAACTAAATGTAATGAATGTTTGCAGTTCAAAAATATTTTGACATTGTGATGACTGAGCTGCACAAAGGTTAGCAGCTTCAAGATTGGAAACACATGTTAATTTTATATTTCATCTTTAGTGCCAATACAAATGAGTAAAATTGTTAAGGCAAAAATGTTTCCTTACTCTTCTTAGTCTCAGAATAACCTACCTTTGTCATCCAATCCTTAACAAAGAACTAATGATGATGTCAACTGATTACAAGAATGATCTTGATGGGTTAAAATTTTCCTATAAAAATAAAAAAAGAAACCTGCCTTGAAAAGCTTCTTGCCTTTGGGGAAAGGTTAATGCCTTAATATTTAATATGCTTTTGGAGGAGAAGCTTAGAAAAAGAACTTTTAAAGATGATCATGTCCCATTTATCTTTTGAGAATATGTTACTGTTGTTTAAATATTGTGGGAATGATAGGTAAAACCAGGCTCAAATTTTGGGCAAAACGACCCTCTTTCCCTTTCTTTCATTTATTCATTAATTAATTCACTCAACAAATATTTCTGTGTGCCATGTAAGGCATTAGGGATCTCGCAGTGAACAAAATGAAGACCTTGCTCTCCTGGAGTTTATCGTCTTGGGGGGCAAAAAATCAAATCCATCTGGGAAGACTTCCTAGTGGTGGAGACTTGTAAGCCGAGACCTGAGGAATGAGAAGAAATCTTAGTCACCCAGCACCTACTATAAATAGACCCAGAATGCCAAGGGAAAGTGGGGATAGACACAAATCATGCTAAAAAGGAGGGCCCTGAAAACATTCAGGTGTAATTACAGAGTCCTCACCTCCAGACAAAAAACCATTTGCCATTATTTTAGAGCCTAAACTTGGTTTTTCCAGGTAGCCAGCCTCATTAGCCAGGGGGAAATTCAAAGCCCTGGGTTACAATCACAAAAACATTCTTTTTGGTCCCCACTTCATTAGCCCCAGCAGCCCTAGCTACTCTGTGTCTGGCCACTTGTTCCTTTACTTTGAAAACTGCCTGGGGAGTCTTCCTCTAGGTTGGCAGATCTGATTAGAGTAAGTGGACTATTTCAACGCAGAAAGCAGGAGGAAATTGTGACATGCTTTTGTGCAGTGGTGCCACTGATTTCGGCTGCCTTGTCCCCTGAAGAGTTATCATAAAGGACTGCAGGTCCTCAGTTGCATCCTACATGGTGTGACAAGTGGCAGAAGTTCCTGCAGACACTGTATTGGAGGTTATTAGAAAGAAGTTCTTTCTGAAACAGTCAGGACACCCTTCTCTACTTTAGTGAGAAAATGGCTCTAAGAGAAGAGCCGCCCTTTGGAGCAGGACACAGACTCACTGAAAACTAAGACTAAAATGTCAAGATCTCAAGTTCTTTGAATTTTCTTAAGACACTTAAATCTTCCATGGAAATCTAGAATATTAATATGATAAAAGCAATTGATACCATAGAAAGTTTTAATTTTCATTATTTTTTAAATGCCTGAGGCACTGCTTCTCCTCAAACTTCTTGGGTTCTGGCAGGCACAGATTAAAAAATAGTTACTAGCAATATAATAGCTCGTTTCTATTAGTGCTCGGAACGAGAGAGACACTGTGCTGAGTACTTACTCCAGTGTCACATTTAATCTCCCCGGCAGCCCTGTGAGTAGGCACCATTATGATCATCTCTATTTTGCTGACAGGGCATTAGACTTAAAGAAGTTTAATGTCCTGACCAAGCTCACATGGTTAGGAAGTGATGGGAGTTGGACGCGAACCTGGGTCTTCCTGACTAACCAGCCAGTGCCCTTAATTGCTAAGCTAGTGGGATCTCACCACTAGATACCTCAGGATGTTGTCATGATCTTCCCAAGGTCACACAGTGGTCAGAGCCAGCACCAGGTCTGGGACCCAGGAATTCCTGACCCCTGGTCCAGTATTCTTTGTGCTATACCATAGTGATAACTGCTTTGGAAATAGCAGAGTGGTATTTAATAGATGAACTAATTACTTAGGAACACATTCCCTTAAAACAAAATGTAGTATAGGACACATGTCTTTCTTTTCACACAACTTAAGAACATGTTTATTATGAGAAGAACTAACATCATTAAAATGTCCATACTACCCAAAGTAATCTATATATTTAATGCAATTTCAATCAAGATATCAATGTCATCTTTCACAGAACTAGAACAAATATTCCAAAATGTATTTGGATAATCCCTACTTCATTGAGTGGTTGTGAGAACTAAATAGACAGTATAATGTGGTGCCTGCGAGAGAGAAAGTGCCCAATATTATGGTAAGTGAAATAAGCTAGTCAGTGAAAGACAAGTATCATATGATTTCACCTATATGTGGAATCTAATGAACAAAATAAACTAACGAACAAAATAGACTCACAGATACAGAGACTAGACTGGCAGTTGTCAGAGGGGTGGGGCTGGGGTGCTTGGTGAAAAGAGTGAAGAGATTAAGAAAAACTCATACAAATAAAACAGTGTGGTGATTGCCAGAGGGAAAGGGAGTGGGTGGGAGGTAGAAGAGGGTAAAGGGGGGATAAATGGTGATGGATGGAGACTTTACTTGGGGTGGTGAACACAATATAATATACAGAGGATGTATTATAGAATTGTATACCTGAAACCTATATAATTGTATAAATCAAGGTACCCCATAAATTCAATAAAATATAAAAAAATTTAAAAAACATAGTTATGTCTTAATTATTTAAATTGTATACAAAATAACTGCAATAGATGTACAACTGAATTTATGACCTTCTACTCAGAGTATTGATCAGTATATGCTATATGAATAGGAAAACACACATGTTTTGAATCAGCATTTTGGGTGTAATGCATCTTCCAATAGTAATAACATATCTCCTCCCTTAGAACTTTAGTGATGAATCAGTATATATTAAAGTGGCTAATGTTTAGTGTTTTGGTTTTCTTTTTATTGGTGGGATAATCTGTTTTGTTCACGTTTCTAATATGCATTAGAATTGCTAACCAGTAGATTTCTCTTTCATGACTAGACTTGTGTGAGCAGGGAAATGCACCATCTCCAGCGGCTGAAACCCAAGTTGTCTGGACAGTTTGAGTGACACATTGTGGTGGTAGCAATGACTAGTTGACTAGTGCTCCTTACAGCTCTTCACCCATTATTTTGCCTTTTCCCAGACCTTTAATTTCCCTAAAAGTTGAACTCATGATACGGTCAAGTTCCACGCCCCTGCCCTTATGGTAAAACAAATAAACAAATGGTGGACATATTTCATGAAGGACTAGAATGTAGGGAAACACATCATATTTTTATCAACACGCTTCTCAGTTGCTGAGGTGAATTGCTTCCATGTGCCACTGCAGATATAGTCCTATGCAAACGTGGTATCAATGAAGGTGCCATTCCTAATTCCCTCTCCTGACCATGGCTGCAAATTAACTCCTCCTCTCACCCATCCAGTCTTCCCAGTTCTCCTGGTCCTGACCCAGTTCTCCTAGTCCTCCTAGTCCTTGTTAGCCATGCGAACATTCACTTTTTTCTAAGCTTCAGTTTCTTCATCTGCAAAATGGATATGATAATCCCTACCCCACTGAGTGGTTGTGAGAATTAAATAGACAGTTTAATGTGGTGCCTGGGAGAAAGTGCCTAATAGATACCAGCCCTTCTCACTGATATCTTACCCAAGTGAACATCTCCCCCCAGGGAACTGCCTGTGCCTGGGTTTTATTCACATGCTCCACACTACACATCTTAGGCAGGGGATGAATGCTTCTTGAATCACCCATGAATAGCAGAAGGTGTAACTCCTACCCTCAAGGAGAGCAGAGTCTTGTTCTGAAATAACCACAACACAAAGCAGAAACGACTTCGCCCCAGGGAGATGCAAATTAAACTAAGAGGTTTAGAGAAGAGCCATATTAATAGGGCAGGTTTAAGGCAAGCACTTAATAGGTGTTCAGCATAATTTTCTGATTCTGGCAACTAAAGGCTTTGGGATGCTGAAATTTCTTGCTAAATTATACGGACATGTTACATTTCTGCTCTGAATTCTACCCCTCTCCACCTATTTTAATGACAACTTGTTCTTTGAACTGTACATGTAACAGGGATGGACAAAGTGCTTTTTTTTTAGGCCAAGTAGGTGGAATTAGATCTGAGGGCATCTGTGTAATGCATCCAAGTCCCTTTGACACCATGTAACCATTTGCTGAATAGATCATCGCATATACTGGGCTGGGCGTACTGTTAGCTGAGCATATGCTAATTTCAATGCTTGGTCATAGTGTGTAGATAATTTGAACCTTCTTGCTTTCAAAATTTTTTTATTTTATAATTATTCTGTTTAATTACTTTGAAAAATTTTCTCCCTCTAGAGAGAGAGCCAAGCTAGAATTATGTTTTTTAGTCACATTTCTGGGGCTAGCCTGCTCTGCTTTGTGGTTCTCCCAGCACTGGCATAAGCTAGTTTAGGAGAGAAATCTCAGGGGGATCTGCTCAGTGCTTGTTTGATTCCCCCAGAGGCACTGGCTCTTTGATCTCCTGCTAGAGTAGCTCCTCTGATCTTTCACTCTGTAAGGTGCTTGTGTCTCTGCATGATGGATGTTTCACTGACCCAAGTAAATGGAAGAAAATTTTCTCCCGCCTTTAAATGTGTTGCTTTCCTTGTTCTTTCAAAAAACACACTTTTCTTGGGTAAAAACATTTTAAAGGCATTTGGCATCAAATCAACAGAACTGTGGCCTTTAATGGAATTGGAAGCACCATGCAGTGGTTTGATTGGGAACAATCCATTTTGTTTCTTTCTTCTTGACTCTATTCCCCTCACACAGTAATGAAACAGCTCTCCTCCTCCTCTTACTTTTTTAAACAAGAGTATCTGATTTCATTAAATTTCCTGCTTTGGCTTTTATTGTCACTTTCCTTTTTCCCTTGAAGGGGAGGGAAAACTCTCAACTGTGTACTGAGTAAATTCAGTTATGAGGAAAATAGTCTACAGAGTTAAGGTGAACTGAGGTTTTGGAACATAATCCAAGCATTGCCATGATGTTGTAGATAGTCTAATCCAGGGGTGGGCAAATTTTTTTACTCGAGGGCCACAATGGGTTCTTAAACTGGACCAGAGGGCCGGAACAAAAGCATGGATGGAGTGTTTGTGTGAACTAATATAAATTCAAAGTAAACATCATTTACATAAAAGGGTACGGTCTTTTTTTTTTCAATAGTTTTATTCATTTCAAACGGGCCGGATCCGGCCCGCGGGCTGTAGTTTGCCCACGGCTGGTCTAATCCATGATTCTGAAACATATTAGTCATTTTGATATACTGTTGATTTGACTAATTACCCTGAAGGCTGGCTGGCAGACTGAATTGCTCTAGTCAACTAGTAATTTTGATCAAATCAATGAATAATTATAGTTTTGTGCAGGCAACAAATATAGAATACTGATTATGTTATTCTAAAGGAGATGTTATTGTGATAGAATCATATAAAATGTTTAATTGCAGCATTATAGCAGTACTTTACCTTTTTCTTACTTTAAGACTCAAATTCTCAGAACACTGTAAAAAAAGGCCGTGGCAACTTTTTGGAGGGAATAATTTTATTCCTGCAATAAACAATATGTAAACAAGTCAAAGATTCTCTGATGTTACAGTAAATACTTGCATTTTAAATGTACTTTAATTATAATAAATATACCTTTGGACGCCCTCAGAACTAATATACATAGATTTAAAGCTAAAAATTCTCTGTAGATTTCTTACAGAAAGAACCTTGAAATGAGCAATTTGTGTGGCAGAGCCAGAGTTATCACTACTATTTTCCCTATCAGTTTAATAAATGAAAACTAATAACACCATGATCAAGTCTACCTGAAACCCAAATATTTATATTTATTTGGTTCTCATTCTATCATAATTATTTTTCTCACTTTTGAGAAATCTTTCTGCAAGGTATGATGTTTATTACTGAATTTCTAATTAGCAGTGTTTGTATGCTATATTTGTGGGTGTAAATTTAAAGTATTTTAGAAACAGAGGCATGTTTACCTACTGGAAAATCTGTCTTTAATTTTACTTGAGTTGTCTCCTGGATGGCTTACCTATATTAGATTCCTTTTCTATGAAAGCAGGAAATATGATTTACTGGGATGCAGTGCAGATTTGCTGTGTACTTAGTTACTGTTTGTGAAGCTCCCTTAGGATAGTTATTCTGAAGAAAGCTCCAGGGTTGTGTAGCAGCTTCATCCACTATTTCTGTCCTTGACACTCCACAGAAAAGAAATCAGAAAGAGAAAGAGAGAATAGTAATTTTCAGGGGTTCAGATACATTTGGGTTTACTCTTGGGGAATTGGAGATGTATTCCTGCTCTTTCCTTGCTTGGTCCCAGTTTCTACCTGCCTCTCACAGTGTGAGCATCTCACCACGATGAAAGCAATTCTTGCCTTGGAAGATACACAGTATTTTTTTGTACACCTGACCCCCAAATGCTCAACTACTACTTTAGATACTCAACTACTTCTCCAATTTAACGAGGAAAAATATGTTGATTTCCAACAAGTGCCTTGCTAAGGGGTGTTCAGGCCTTAAGCACTGACATTGGAACCTAATCTCCACATAAATTGCATATTCATTCCAGTAGTAATGAGTCAGATCATCAATTTTTTGGCAATCCCACAGGGCATAGAAGTATTATGCATATATATGTCAACACACAAAATTATTCTTGCCAAAAAAGGAACTAGCCAAATTCTGCTTTTGCTTCCATAGCCTCTTTATAACTCCTTTGATTTTAGAAGTTAATTAGCTCTAAAGTGCAGGATACTTTTGAGGGAAACATAGAAACCCTTGTCTACTCTTCTTGTTCATTGTTTTCTACCTGAAGCACCAACTCTGGGGAAAAATAGTGTCAAATGCAAAAGATATTTGAAGCAAAACTTAATTTAAAACACTGTCTTTGATGTTTCTTTTTTGGCTTTTGCTTTCTCTTTCTTTGCCCTCTGTACAAAAGACATTGAGACACATGTGTTAATTTAGCAGAGAAAATTTTTAATTAAAGAAATCGAGATGGCCCGAAACCATTCAAGTCTGTGCCAGTCACTCCAGAGGCAAGTGGAGATGAATTGAAGCAGAATGTGGGAGAGTCGTGATTACCCAGTTGCTTCTGGAGGCTTATGGATAAATGAATGCCTTCCTCCCCATGAGGACAGCCTCTCTGCAGGTCTGCTTAGGGGCTGGCAGCCATCCAGGCAATAAGCCATCCTTGCTGTGACAGAGGATCTGCTTAATATAAGTCACGTCAGCTTTTAGTTTTATTTCTTGGAAAGGCATCACAGTCAGCCTAAATTCTGGACCCACAGGCAGAAATTAGAGCCTTCGTTACCCTTTGTTAATTGCAAATCACATATGGCTTTTCTGTTGTAGCGTCTCTGAAAAGACAACAACTAATGATTAGTATTTACATCTGGTGCAGAGCTAGACTTGCGTGTGTGCATGCATGGGTGTGCATCTCTGTGCAGAAGGGGGCTGGGAGAGAGAGAGAGTGAATGCACCTCCCATTGAAATAAAGCACTGCTCCCTCCAGGGTAACTAGTCTCACCAAGTTCTGTTTCAGAATTCCACAGAATCATACCTGTGGCAAAATTCAGGCTTCAGAGCAGTGAGAGCTGCTGTTAATGAGAGCAATATATATTTTTGAAATTTATCTTTATTGTTGAAAGTATGACAGGTGTCTGATTTTTTTTTGTTGTTTTTCCCCCATTGACCTCCTCCTCCCTGCATCTGCCCCTCCCAAGCCTTTGCCACACTATTGTTTGTGTCCATGGGCCATGCATATATGCACATAAGTTCCCAGTTAATCTCTCGCCCCTCCCCACACCTTCCCTCTGAAATTCATCAGTCTGTTCATGGTTCTATGTCTCTGGATCTATTTTGTTCATTAGTTTATGTTGTTCATTAGATTCCACATATGAGTGAGATCATGTGATGCTTGTCTTTCTCTGACTGGCTTATTTCACTTAGCATAATACTCTCCAGGTCCATCCATGCTATTGCAAATGGTAAAAGTTCCTTCATTACCACTGCATAGTATTCCATTGTGTAGATGTACCACAGTTTTTTAATCCACTCATCTGCTGATGGGCACTTGGGCTGTTTCCAGACATTAGCTATTGTAAATTGTGCTGCTGTGAACATAGGGGGTGCATATATTCTTTCTGATTGGCATTTCAGGTTTCTTAGGATATATTTCTAGAAGTGGGGTCCCTGGGGCAAATGGCAGTTTCATTTTTAATTTTTTGAGGAAACTCCATACTGTTTTCCACAGTGGCTGCACCAGTCTGCATTCCAACCAGCAGTGTACTAGAGTTTCTTTTTCTCCACATCTTTGAATGAAAGTAATATTTTGACAAAAAACTCAAGAAACGCATAATGAACTTTGATTTTTCAGGGTGAATGTTAGTTTAAAAGAATAGGCTTTGTACAAATAGAAAAAAAATCCTATTAAAAAAAGCCAAATAATTTAAAAAGTTGTAGTGAGTAGTGGTGAAACTAACTGCTCAAGTATAACTACAGTTAATTGCAATGCCGGCCGCTTTTTTGGATATAAGAAATCTTCACAACGAGCTATGTTTACTTAGATTGATTTTTTATTTTTGGAGATGGCCTTAAAAATTATTAAGATCCTTGAGGTCCCCCAGAAAGGGTCCTGGGGAACTCTGTGTTCCTCAACTACATTTGGAGAATCACTGAGCTAGACAAAGGTATTGTAATAAAAACAACGTGGTCTGGCACAAAACAAACACACAGACCACTGGAACAGAATAGAGAGCCCAGAAATAAACCCACGGCTATATGGTCAATTAATCTACAACAAAAGAGGCAGGAATATAAATGGGAAAAGAGAGTCTCTTCAGTGAATGGTGTTGGGAAAACTGACAGACACATACAAAAAAATGAAACCAGGTTGTACTTTCTTACACCATATACAAAAATAAACTTGAAATGGATTAAACACGTACCAGTAGCCCTTGGTGGTGTGGCTTGCTTGAGCATCATGCCATGCACTACAAGGTTGCTGGTTTGATTCCTGGTCAGGGCACATGCCCAGGCTGTGGGTTTGATCCCCAGTAGCGGGTGTGCAGGTGGCAGCTGATCAGTGTTCTGCTCTCACATCAATGTTTCTCTCCCTCTCCCTTTTCCTCTCTCTAAAAATCAATTAAAAAATCTTTTAAAAAACGGATTAAACACTTAAATGTAAGACCAGAAACCATAAAACTCCTAGAAGAAAACATAGGCAGTAAACTCTTTAACATTGGTCTTAGAAATAGCTTTTTGCATATGTCTCCCCAGGCAAGGGCAACAAAAGCAAAAATAAGCAAATGGAATTAAATCAAACTAAAAAGCCTCTGTACAGCAAAGGAAACCATCAATAAAATGAAAAGGCAACCTACTGAATGGGAGAAGATATTTGCAAATGATACATTCAATAAGGGGTTAATATACAAAATATATAAAGAACTCATACAACTCAACATCAAAACAAACAATTGGATTTAAAAATGGGCAGAGGACCTGAATAGACTGAAAAATATTTTGGCAGAACATTGACTTTCCTAATTCCTAGAGTTAACCTCCTAAGTTGAAGGTAAACTGAATAAATTTAACCCAGTAAGTATTATTAAAATAAGCATTAAAGATATGGTCCTAATGATAACATACATCATTCTACTTGGAGAGGTGCTAGTGGTTAAGATACTGCGTCTGAGTCAGACCTCAGGATATCTGTGTGACCTTGATTAGACCAATTCCTCTACCCTTCTGTGCCTCAGGTTCCTTATCTGTGCCTAAGGGTAATAATAGTTTACATATTTAAAGAGTTAACAGTGTAATGTATTTAGAATAGTACCTGGCACAGAGAAGTACACAGTAAGTGTCAACTCTTAATAGTACTATTATCCCATATGCCATTTTGTAAGGGGAACGTGTATTTGTAGGGTAAATGCACAGAAGTGGTTTTGATGATCAAATTTAATATTGTGGGTAGAGCACCAGTTTGTGCATTCACCTGAGGTCCCTGAGATGCACCGATAGTTACTTCGCTCAGTCATCTCTGGATATGGGTGAGTCTGGACCTTGATCGTGTATTGAGGCCCATGCAGTGTTGCTCAAGAGGGAGAGATTTCAAGTTAAAACTTTCTTCCCCCCTGAAAATTTGCAGTGCTTTTAGAAGGTCTTGCTTTTTATTTTTCTCCATATGATGTCTTCTCTTGATGATAAACTGATCCTGACAATAATATATATGTGAGTAGTAAAAACTTGAAACCAGTAGGTTTTTATCACATACTTCTAGAACAGGGGTGGGCAAACTTTTTGACTCGAGGGCCACAATGGGTTCTTAAACTGGACCGGAGGGCCGGAACAAAAGCATGGATGGAGTGTTTGTGTGAACTAATATAAATTCAAAGTAAACATCATTACATAAAAGGGTACGGTCTTTTTTTTATTTTTAGTTTTATTCATTTCAAATGGGCTGGATCCGGCCCGCGGGCCATAGTTTGCCCACGGCTGTTCTAGAATCTTTTAGTATTCATGGATGAGAAAACGTAGTTGTTTAAATCATAGTACCATTTGTGAGAGGGATTATCCTATTTATATGTAAGGAAGCCTTACATTATTTTTATGTTTATAAAAATTAAATGTGAAATTAGAACTTCATAGTCATAGGTTACCACATAAAGGCCCTACTCGAAGGCAGGCTGCCTTTATCAGTTAGCTCAAGCACCAGTGGTTCACACCCTTTCTGTCATGTTTATGGTACCCAGTAGTTATCTGACTCTTCGTGGCCTGTTTCACAGACGGTCAAGGAAGGTGCCATGTCCTAATCGGCATGGGATCATGTTGGAGGAGACCAGGAGTTTGCTGACTTTTGAGCCTGTTACTAAATTATAATAAATGCTAATCATTTTTTATCCCTGACAAGTCGCCTTGCAGTGCGTTGGGTGGGAGTGGAAGTGCTTAGCCAGCCATGAAATTTGTAAGGCTCGGAGGCCTGAACTGATTATTACTCAAGAGCATGATTGCTCCCAGGCTGGAGCAGCCCGCAAGCTGCTGAGACATACTTTCTCTTATCACCGAAGTCCCAGAAGTCCCACCACTGTCTCTGCAGTGACACCTTCAGAACTGGAGCTGGCCATTTGCCTCTGCTCTGGGGCTCTTGGTGGTCTTACCGTGAACACATCTTTAAAGTAGCTTTTAAACTTTTTTGAAGGGGGGAGCAGTTTATGAGCCCCTTTTAGAGTTGGCTAAAAACTGTAGCCACCTCTCTTTAGAAAAATATGCCCAGCAATTGGTGAGACTCATGGGATACATGGAGAATTTTATTGTTACTTAACTCATTGCACTTAGTAAGTCTTATGCCATGCCTAGATGAAGGATATTTTCAAAAAGGCGGTTTCTTGTGTGGTTTTTTCAAAAGGTAATCCTCACATCCTCTTGATTACTCTGCAGATTACATGCCTGAAAAATTTCATATGAAGACATTTGAAGGACTGCCGTTAGGAAACTAATCCTCATGGATACAGGTGTAAAGACAGGCATTAGACTGAACAGCATAACTTCCTAAAGGCCCCTCCCTTTCCAGAGAAAATGACCAAGACATGTTGGGCATACTACTAAAATTATATTGATTGATTGGGTTGTTGGGGAGACTTCCTTTAAGAATGATCCAGCTTTCATGTTTCAACAAATCTCTCCGTGTGAATAAGAAACTTTTCTGTTTAGTCACTCATGAGCTGATGTCTCAACACTTGCTGTAATTTTCAAAAGCTATAATTTTTACATTCCAAATCTTTGCCAATAGGGGTTTAATTTCTTAAATAGCATTAAAAATTAAGTCCCCAAACAAATTTCAGGTATGAATTTGAATGTTAATTTTAATTTTCCTTTTCTACTTATTCTGTTTATCAGTCAGTTGCCTGGCACTTAGGTATGACCTAGTTGGAGCCTGTTGTAGTGAAGTGAAGATGTGAAACATGGTGGAATTATTTCAGGGCATTAACAGTTTCCCTCAGTCTTATTACTCATTTGAAGTATACCTTTATCAAAGCCTGAAACTGCTTTGAATATCTGTATTGAGAGAATTTTCTTCGTGCACTTGAAATTCATGAGAATTTTTCTGTGAATGAACTGGTGACCTACAACTTGGCACAAAACAAGGTACTGCTTTACTGAAATGATGGACAGTGAACCTGAAAGAGCCAGAGTCAAACTCTATGATGCCTTGTCTAAGTGTTTCGTTGGAGCATCATCTTATACACCAAGAGGTTGTTGGTTCGATTCCTGGTCAGGGCACATACCTAGGTTGAAGGTTCCATCCCTGGTTGGGGCATATACAGGAGGCAGCCGATTGATGTTTCTCTCTCCCTCTCAATTCAATAAACACTAGAGGCCCGGTGCACAAAATTCATGCACTGGCGGGGGGGGGGGCGTCCCTCAGCCCAGACTGCACCTTCTCGCAGCCTGGGAGCCCTCAGGGGATGTCCCTATGGGGAGCGGGCCTAAGCCATCAGTCAGACATCCTTAGTGCTGCTGCGAGGCTTCCATCACCGCTGCTGTGCTAGCCACTTCTGGCTGAGCAGTGCTTCCCCTGTGGGAGCACACTGATCACCAGGGGACCTCTCCTGCATTGAGCATCTGCCCCCTGGTGGTCAGTGCATGTCATAGCGATCGGTTGTTCTGCTGTTTGGTCGATTTGTATATTAGCCTTTTATTATATAGGACTAGAGGCCCGGTGCACAAAAATTTGTGCACTCGGGGGGGAGGGGGTTCCCTCAGCCCGGCCTGTGCCCTCTCGCAGTCTGGGACCCCTCGGGAGATAACGACCTGCTGGCTTAGGCCTGCTCCCGGGTGGCAGAGGGCAGGCCCAATCCCTAGGTGCAGCCCCTGGTTGGGCTCAGAGCAGGGCCGATTGGGGAGTTGGGACGCCGCCCCCTGTCATGCACAGAGCAGGGCGGATTGGGAGGTTGCGATGCCACCCTCAGTCACGCTCAGGGGGGTTGGGGCACCGCCCCCTGTCACACTCAAGGCAGGGTCAATAGGGAGGTTGTGGCACCACCCCCTGTCACGCACAGAGCAGGGCCCATTAGGGGGTTGAGGACCTCCCCCCTATCACTCACAGAGTAGGGCCAATAGGGGAGTTGGGGCACCGCCCCCTGTCACACACAGAGCAGGGCGGATCAGGGGATTGGGATGCCTCCCTCTATCACCCACAGAGCAGGGCCGATCAGGGGGTTGGGGTGCCGCCACTCTCACACTCAGGGCAAGGCCGATGGGGAGGTTATGGCTCTACCCCATCACACACAGGGCAGGGCCCGTGGTGGGGGGCCGGGGGGGGGGGGTTGGGTCGCCGCCCACTATCACCCACAGAGCAGGGCTGATCAGGGGGTTGGGGCGCCACCACTCTCACACTCAGGGCAGGGCTGATGGGGAGGTTATGGCTCTACCCCGTCACACACAGAGCAGGGCCTGTGGGGTGGGGGGGTGGGGCGCCGCACCCTGTCACACACAGAGCCGCAGGGCGATCAGGGAGTTGGGGCGCCTTCCCCTGTCAGGAACAGAGCAGGGCTGATAGGGAGGTTGTGGCCCCGCCCCCTGTCACACACAGAGCCACAGGGCGATCAGAGGGTTTGGGCGCTGCCCCCTGTCATGCTGATCCCGGTGCCGGGAGGCCTCTCAGCTCCGCTGATCCCAGTGCTGGGAGGCATATTACCCTTTTATTATATAGAATAGAGGCCTGGTGCATGGGTGGGGGCCAGCTGGTTTGCCCTGAAGGGTGTCCTGGATCAGGGTGGGGGTCCCCACTGGGGTGCCTGGCCAGCCTGGATGAGGGGATGATGGCTGTTTGCAGCTGGTCACACACCCTTCAGGGTGAGGGTCCCCACTGGGGTGCCTGGCCAGTCTGGGTGAGGGGCTGAGGGCTGTTTTCAGGCTGGGACTGAAGCTCCCAACTGCTCCTTTTTTTCTTTTCTTTTTTTCATTCTGGGCCAGCTTTAGTCTGGCTCCAGCTCTGAGGCCTCAGCTGCTGAAAGAAGGTATCTGGTTTGTTTGGGTTCTATAATCGAAACAATGTATAACTCCAGCTCTGAGATCCGAGCTCTCTGAAAGCTGGTTTCTGGGGTTTTGTTTAGCTTCTATATTTGTTACAATGTTTCTTAAACTGCAAGCTCAGAGGCCGGCAAGGCAGGCGGGGAACATTGCAGTCCTCCGTCACTGAAGCAAGCAAGCCTCATGTTCAGTTTAAGCTGCCTGGCTGCTGGCCGCCATCTTGGCTGGCAGTTAATTTGCATATCGCCCTGATTAGCCAATGGGAAGGTAGCGGTCGTATGCCAATTACCATGTTTCTCTTTTATTAGATAGGATATCCTCAGGTTAGGATTAAATAAAGCGCTCTATGACAGGTTGAGGGTCCAGGGGAGTCAGGGCTATTAATCTTGCCTTTATTTTCCACAGCCCAGCATGCTATGTGATATGACAGTGAGAGAGAAAAGGAAACTGGGCCAGAGGATTAGAGCACAGGGAGGATTTAGGCTTAATAGGATTTTATTAGGCTCTAAGTCGAGGTTGTGTGAGGTAGTTTGACCTCAAATGAATTCCCCTCACTGCTCTTAGTTATAAGTGAGGGCACAAGGTTCCCCTCTTTCAGGTGTTCCCAATATTGGAAGAGTCTTCACTCTTAGATGCAATTTCATGTGATAAGCACTTTTACAGTAATAGACTTTTTATGTGTTTAGTAGCAGCCAGTTTAGGGCATTCCAAAGTGCATTCTAAAACAATGAGGTTTTATACTGGCAGTTGCTCAGGAAACCAACCAACCACAAATGGGGTTTGTTTGTTTATATATTTGAGATGGTTGATTCCTGTGCTTTGGGTTCCTTAAGTGAAATATGCTTCAATTGAAAAAAGCATAGAGATAGAATCCCATTTATTGTTCTTCTTTAAGATTACCTCTTCCCAGTTAGTATCACAGTTGTAATAAAATACACAAAATAATGACTTCTGAGCTGGGAGAGACCTAGCTACTCACCTAAGAGAGGTTCCAATCTAAGAGCCCCATTTTTTATTTAGGGTGTCACAGCTGATTAGAACTGGAACCAGAGTCTTGGGGCTTTCTCTCCTGGTTCAGAGCTCAAGACTCCAAGTGGGGACTTTAAGGTTTTTGACTTCTACACTTGGACAACCAAGCTAAAAACACTTAGCCTTTACCCTTTGTTCCCTACATTAAATCCACCCAAACTCTCCATCCATTTCCATACACCAGTCAGAGAAATGTCAGGTGGGTAGAAGAAGGAAAGGTGGGAAGGGAACCTGCAATGTCTTCCCACCAAGGCCAGGCTATTACTTCTGAATTGGTAACACGAAAAGACTCTTTGCTTCTCTTTTGTCTCTAGGCCTCACCCTACCTGTGTTCTTCACCGTTCTTCTCCTCTTGCTTCATCAAATCCTTTCTTTCTTTAAAAAATCTTCAAATTCTCCCTGTTCATTAGTTCCTTCCCATTAGATCTGCAAATATGATCACTTTTTCCTCAATAAAAATGTTCTCTTGGCTCTGTCTCCCAATAAAGTAGCTATCTATTTCTTTCCCTTAAGGAATTTTTAAAAATTTGTTTTTAAAAGATATTATATTGAAACAGATAAAATAATTGAAGGATGATATGAGATAATATAGAATTATATGCCAAAATGTTTACATTGTAAGTTCAGTCTGTAGTGAAAGGGAGATATATTAACATATAGTCATTCAGGGATTGTATTTCAAGAAAAAATGTAATCCTGACACATTTATAGCTCTCCTAGGTATTGTAGATTTTGAAAGAGTCTGAAATTAGATATCTGTTTATTTGGGAATGAAGTTGAAGGAATTTTTACATTGGAAGGAGGTGTGATCTAGATGACTACAATCTAAGCTTTTATGACCATATGGAGTCTTTTATAATTCTGTGATGTGGAAGCATATGCTTACACTTTTTTTCATAGTCAAATAAAACATATCATATACTTTCCAAAAAGGGCCAATAAAAATCATATAATTTTATGTCAGTTATCCCTGTCTCCAACAAAAATTTAATAGAGTTTTCTTTCCTTATTGATGGAAAATATTTTTACATATAATATTGAGATGAATATATCGACTATCAGTAATATCTTTGGAAAGAATATATTCAGTTCTGTCTTTTCACTATAGAATGTGTGCTGATACATCAGGCTGTCATATATATGATATTATGATAGCTCCTCTACCCACCCCACCCCCATGCCAGAAAATTCAACAACCACACCACAAAACCACGAGCAACCCTTGTTGAAAAAAGAGCCCTTTAGGTATTTTTTTTTGGTGTTGGTGGTTTATTTGGAGAAAGAAAAAGAAATTACTCGTTAGGGTCTGGATGGTTTATAGAGCTCTCTTTTTGGCATGAAATTCAAATTTATGTGCATGTGTGTATTTACGGGAAGAACGGGCTGTGTGCCAAGAGCGGCCAGCATTCCCAGCTTCAGACGCCTTAGGCTGCAGAGGGAACAGGGCGAGGAAGGGGAAATGTCCCATAAAAGCCAGGCTTGTCACACGGCACACATTCCAGCGACTGCAGCCTCTTTTACCATCTCACAGCTTTTTGCTTAGTTTTGTCCTTCTCTGTCCTTCTCTTGGGACTTTCAGTTGTGATCTGAGAGTTAATTAAACAGCTTGGAATTGAAAAATGCAAAAAAGGAAAAAAGTAAAGCCCGATAACAGGCAAAGGCAGAATTATCTTGAAAATCTTGGTGCTGGAGGAAATATATCCTTATACCAGTACATCTCTCATAAATATGGTGCTGTCTCTTCCTTTCAGGCTTAGGTTGCCCTGGGGATATGCCTGTGATGTAATCGTCTAACATGGGAAAGAGAGAGAAAGAGTGGAAATACTCAGCCCTTTGGTCTCTGGTTAGTATTTTCATTTGCAGGATCTTCTGGCATGGTGTTTTGCTATCAAATATGGGTTGCTTGACTTGCCCAACACACCTTTCTCCACTAAGTTTTCTCAAAGTTGTGGTTTCTGGGCTCATGACACGTTTAGATTCCTCAGGCATCTGCCTCAGAAGTATGATCAGATACGTACCAACCAAGTGAGATGCCCTTTTCCCAGAGAAGATCCAGATCCCTTAAGGCAATAGGGCCAGGATTCTAGCCAGCAGGAAGGAGAAGATGGTTTTCTAGAAAGATCCCCGGACTGGGAATTGAGAAACTTACATTCTTTTGCCATCAAAACTAACTTGTAAATTTATGACCTCAGCTAAGATAGTTATTTTGTCTGTAATGCAGTCTCTCTCTCTGAAAGGTTGCATGTAAAGTCCCTTTGAAAACCAACTGAAAGGATCTTAGCATGTGACTGATTTTGAGTCAGAGGCGGTTGGCACGGTATATGTTCCCTTCAAAGCTTTGAACAAGAATCTGAGAATCCTGGAGCTGGAACATCAAGGAGTCTTCTACTTATTCAGCCTCTGGGATAAACCAAAATATCCTGATGTTCCTTATTATGATAATTACATCGTCTGAATAACAGACCTGGATGTTTTTCACAGCAATATTATGTTTAGGACAATGAGGAAGTTGAGTCAGAACTTGTTCTATCTCTCATCACTTGGAGCAAAGCTGCATGCTGAAATGTTATTTGTACGGGCTAGCCTGGTAGTCAAAATGAGGGGGAGAGGCGGACAGTGGGGTCACAGGGAGTGATGGGGACCATGGGGATCATGGGGACTGTGGGGACTGGGAGCGCATACCCTGCATGCTTGGGGTGGCCACTCTTAGTTTTTAAAACACCAAGAAAAAACATGCCTCTCAGGGGCAAAGGGCTGTGGTTGGCAGTGAACAATGTCTTATTGAAAACAACAGTTTTGTACTCTTAGCAACTGTACAATAGGGAATTCACCAATTTAAATAATAAAATATCGTCATAGAAGACACAGCTGCTTTTTCCTGGGGAACATTCTGTGTGCAGTGCTCCTCCTAATAGGCCTCCCTCTTTGTGTACACTTTAGTCTTCTTTAATTCTCCTTAAATATGTTTCTTTCTTCAGAATTATTAATTCTTGTAAGTTTTCTGTCGTATGTCCTAATATTTTTTTAAAAGATCCTTTAATGATGAAGGGTTAGCCTCCCATCCCCCAGCAGAAGCACTTGTTTGGAATATACCTTAACTGTTTTCCAGTGTTTAATTCCACTCCTCACAACACAAAGGTCTAATCCGAATCATCACCTGCAGCCTTCTTTCTTACGGTTCGTTGTTCGTAGGAGGAACAGTTGATTAGTGTTCTCCTGGTATTACCTTTCATATCCATCAGTTGAAAATAGCTGTTTTTGCCCTACTCGTTTTGGCACTATGAGCCTGGAAATTATATCATGGGTTTTGTTTTCCAGTTCTCTGATAATTACAGTGTAATTACCTTTCTCTGATCTCTCTCCAATCTGTATACTAAAAAAATAATATTTTGAATGGTACCCAGTCCTTTTATGGGCTGTTCAAACTGGTGAGATAACACCACTGTGTTGGTTCTTTGTCAGAAAGTAAGCGCCGCACAACTGGATCAGACCCACTGTTCGCTCTGTGACCTCAGTATCTATTTCCTCCCTACGGGGAGTCGGTTGCAGTCAGACTTTCTTCATATTTTATCCACACAATTCACTTCTCATTTGTAAGTGTGCCCTATCTTGTTTTTGATGGATCATTTCTCTCTGATTTGTCAAGGTTACTTGGAATTCTATTATTTTTCAGAAAATCTAGAAACCTTCACTTAGTTTGTGGCCACAAATGACCGAGAATGTGTTCAGTTGCATTATTTAAAAAAAAAAAAAAAAATATATATATATATATATATATATATATATATATATATATATATATATATATTTATCCTAAAAGGCCTGTGGTTGTAATGCCATAACGGCAGAACCATCACCAGGAGGTGCATGGAGCACCTCTCATGGGCCGGGCTGGCGGGGGGTGGGAGGGAAATGGGGGGGTCGGGGGCGGGGGGAGGGGGCTCGGGCTGGTGCAGTGGAGGTGGGGTCTGTGGCTCCCGCAGGGCAGGTCTGGGATCCCGCTGGCGTGGTGGGTCTGGGTCTCACGCAATTTCACTCACTGGAACTCTAGTCAATAATATTAGACCCAGGAGTCTGGGTGCTGTTTCATAACTACCCAAGTTTCATGAAGCCATTTATTTCTATCACTATTAGCTAATGGTTTCCCTGCTTCTGGGTGTTTTTAAACTCCACAGACATTGGCATCATAGTTTCTTGCTTGATGATAGCAACTAGATTTGAGTGATTTAGAATTGTAATCGAGGGGGTTGGTTGGCAGTAGTGGAGAGAATAAACCTAATAATTGCTTAATTTATTCATGTAGCTTTGGGAGACTCATTATATTTTGAGTAGCAAGGTGAGAGAAAAAGGGAAGCCTTCAGATTGAGTAGAAATGTCTATTTCGTAGATGTTTTGTTCTGTGTTGGGCTTTGATTTAAATATAGTAGTCAGTGTCCTATTCAATATACGAACATAATGAGATGCATTTTTTGTTGTCATTACAGGTTTTGGAAGGTGACAATGAAATGTGAAGAAGTTACATTTCTAATGTGATACTTGAAAGTTAGTGACTGCTTGCGAAATTTTGATGAAAATTAAATATGACTTAGAAGCATTGCTTTATGAAAGTTTATGATGTCATCGGTTGCGACTGAACACAAACTCCAGCAGGCTGTGAGCCTGCAGGGAGTTGACCCAGAAACATGCATGATTGTATTTAAAAACCACTGGGCGCAGGTAAAGTATGAGTTTCACCCTCTCTGCTGGTCTAGAGGCCTCCTTCACCCTGACCCAGGGTTTCCTATCTGTGACAGGGTTTCCTTCCAGAAACTGGGAGGAAAGCCCCTTCAGAAAGGCAGGAAAGCAGCTTTCTCTTCTAGCTTTCCTAGAGTAGGTATCTGGTTAAAAACCATGGTTTTCAACACACAACCAATTAGGGCACATGCATGTTCCCCAGCAGTTGGCCTTCAAGTGAATCTGACCTCACTTTCAGTATACTTGACCATGTCTCCATCCTGTCTCTTCCCCTCCTCCCTGCTGATTTCCACCCAGACCTTAGACTCTGACATGACAAAGCACACATTTATTAGATGTTTACCAAGTGTTGTGCTGATTACTTCAAATGCCTTATATCATGTAATCTTTTCCACAAACCCATAAGGCAGTTAGCATTAGCTTCCTCATTGAGGGAATGGAAAATTGTAGAGGTTAAGTAACTTGCTTGAAGTTATGTAACTAGTGGGTTTTCAAGCAAGTATTTAGATTTTGGTCCCTTGACCTCTGTTTTCTACCCTTTTTGGACTGGTGGTCAGGTGTAATTTAAGGGAAGACAGTGCCAGGTGTTACCTGAATTCATTACAAAGCCAATTATAAAAGTTTTTTTATTATTATTATTATTCATTTTGACTTCTCTGTGACTCTTCTCTGATCTGTTTTCATGGATAATTAAGGGTTGAATGTTCCAGCTCACCCTTTTCTCAGGGAGTTTGCAAGTAGTAAAATAAATAAAATTGGCATTCTTTACTACTTGTCCAACATTACACTCCCAGGTGAGCTGGTAAGTGGCTATTTATGTGACAGTTTTTTAATGACTACCCAGTTCCTTCCTGTGTCCGGAAACAGCACATGGGTTAAAGCACTGAGCCTGTAAATCACAGCAATTATGGAGGATACAGTTTAGATCAAAAACAAAATTAATTCTGCTTCTGGGTCATTTGCACTTTGTAGCTTCTTGTCACTATCCAGTCCAAAGCTTCCAAAATTTCTTATGCATTTCTCTGACTTTTCACCATTTGAATCTTAATGGGTTTTCTCTGGATGTTAAGGGCACAGCTGCTTTAGCAAAGGGAAGAAAATAATTCAGGAGTTTTCCAGGTAATAGAATAATACCTTTGGCTTTGTACTTTTGTAAGATTCTTAAAGTGCTAGCTTCAAAGTGGGGTGGTGAACCCAAACGGATGTGCCCAATAGGCTATTGCGTGTGGGAAGAATATTTTAGAAGGCACATTCCCATCTTTATCTTTTAAAATTTTCTATTTTGTGTTTATAATGTACATAATATATTCATAAATTAGTATGTATATGTTTATTAATTTAATTATTTGTCCTTATTTTTTTTTTTAACTTGTAAGATTGCACAGTCAGATGCTCCCTATTGAGAACATTTTCAACCTCAGTCATTTCATTTGGCAGAGGAAGCCTTATCATTCTAATGTGCAGTCTTTGTCCTGGGCCCCATTTTGCTTATTTGTTTGTGTATAATACCTTTGCTTGTAATCACTTCTGCTGGGGTATCTGTGATGTGACCCATTTAGCATTCTGTACCCCTCTTCAAATACATTATATATCATCAACCTCTTGATTTTATGTAGATGGATCATTTGCCCTTTCAGATAGTGTCCTGGGCAAGTTTTCTCCAAAGCTGTGGGAGTGCTGTGAGAATGTCTTAATTCAGGAAGGTGTGAAAATGCTTTTCCATTGGTGAAGAAGGAAATCCTGGTTCCAGAATCATATTTTTCATGTCATGTCCGATATGAATGGCTTCAGCGTTGGCAGACATTTCTGGTTATCTGAAGCATAGCTCCCTCCATTTAGTGCAGAAAAACACCGAGCTGAGGGTAAGTAAGGATAACTTTGTCAGAGAGAATGGTGTTTAGTTAGTAAACACGCCTTTTGTAAGTGGGGATACTCTTGGTCTCGTTGTTAACTTTGGTCAAGTTTCTTACCTCGTTAGTCTTGACTTTTCCTTTGTAACCAATCTGGAAAACGTTCTCGGCTTCTGTGTACTTTCAAAGGCTCTGGAGGGCTTTCCTGTTACCTTTATCAATAAAAATGCTGGTTGCAGAAATTCACGTGGATGTCAACGTGACTATTGCTGGCTGGGGATTTGCTGAGTCCACACTTCAGTATACTACTGCAGGCACCAGGTGGGGGGTCGGGCGGGGGGGGGGGGGCGGGGGGGGGGGACACAGGAATGGACGAGCCTTGGTCTGGGTTTTAAAAAATGTAGAAGTTAATTTGGATGCCAATGTGACAAACATTGTTATAAAATGAATAATAATGATTACAGGGATTAAGTCAAGGGAAAGGACTACTATGGATGGGAAAGGCCTGGGAAATGGAGGCAGTGAGATTTTGCTAGCATGACTGAGGGAAAAGAAGGTCTTGATGTCCGAAAGGTCAAGGACACTGTAGAGTAGGGATATTGGAAACAAATGCTCAGGTTTGACTTTTTTTGATGGTAGAAAAGAGTGAGGAAGTCAGGGCAAGGAAGAGATGTGGGACTAAGTGTGAGGTAAGGAATGAGACCTCCAGTTGATAGGAACAAATGCTATTTATTGTTTTGGAGTTGCATATGTGAGTTGTTCAGGCTGGGGGTGGATGAAGAGCAATTGCAGAGGATTGGGAAATGAGCTAAAATCTGAAATAAACTCCTGTGATTCCTGGGGCTGTAGCCCCTGGGTTTCCCCAAGGCAACCTGGAAGGCCAGTGAGAAATGTGGCAGAGACAGAGCTGAGTGATAAGGTTTTATTTAGTGAAGTGTACATTAGCTGGCAAGTGCAGCACCTTTTTATCCAGGGTGTTTCTGTTTGTTAGTGTGCCGATTCAGCATAATTAACATTGGGCGAGTTCTATTCTACTGCTTACTAATAGCTTCTTTTCCAGACCTTGAGTTTAAAAGCACACTTTGGGGGGGGGGGGGTGAGGGGAGGGTCTCTTGCCCACCTACAACTTGCAGTGTGTCAGGGACAGCTAGTTATGTAACCAACCACCATCCAAGGCAGCCTGTGATTCAGGGCGGGTTTCCAGGGGAGAGTCCTTGAGTGGCCCAGCATTTCTAAACTGTTCCCTGGGTCTAGGGATCTCACGACATCCCAGGTTTGTTCCATAGTGGCCATTCAGGAATAGTTGTATACCTAACAGCGACCCTGGAGAATCCAGGCTGTAGGAAGTAGTCTCTGGCCAGTACTTCCTCTCACCTGAGATGCCATCTTGCATCGTAAGTTGCCAGAGCAGGGAATCTAAAACCCAGATCTGTCTGGATCATTCCTTTAGTTGGAATGATCTAACTTCAGTGGTCTCCCAGCTACAGGCCGGGATGGCACATAGGGTTCATTACGTCCTGGCTTCTTTCATTCCTCATCTCTTATTGAGTTTCCGGAAATACAAAATTACTTGGAGTTCTTAGTCACTGCCCTCCTGGGCTGTGGCATTGTGCTATTTTATGCCTCTCTGCCTTAGGCACTTCCTCTTCTTTCTGCCTGGAATAGCCCTCCCCCTGGTTACATGCCTCTCCTGCAGGTCTCATGTGGGACATCATTTCCTCCAGGAAACCTTTCCGCCCTCTTGTATGCTCTCACTCTGCTCCAGCAGCACCTCCAGTGTTCTCTCATGGTTAGACCAACCACCTTTCACTAACATGACACGCACAGAGTCTTTTTCCCAACCTCGTGATCAGAGACCATTTGTTCACCTACATCTTCAGTGCCAAGAGTATGTTGGCATATTGTGGATTTCAACTTGCTGACCTGAAACACAGGAAACAGAAAATACAACTTTTAGAAGAGAGAGGTGACTTAGAAAACAACTTTGAACATACACTAATATTCAAACACTTTATAATTTGCTACCAGTAAGATCTTTGGACTTGTATTTAATGATCAGTGATCTGGCAGAGTGTGTTGTATTGTGTTAGGTGTGTGTGTGTGTGTGTGTGTGTGTGTGTAATTTTTATAGTAGTCTATAAGACTAGTTTATAGTCTCATAGACTGTTGCTTTTGTCTCTTGCTTCTTTGCTTTTGAATGGAAGAGAGAGCAAGAAGTAAGCACTGGTCCATCAGATAAACTATTGAACTATACTGCCATATGAATCCTCCCCCCCCCCCGCCACACACACTAGTTATTCTTAATGGCACAGTTGTAGTTTGTGAAGCTTCATGGCACATGCTGTACTCATTCTCTATCTCCTTTTAAGCACTGAATCAAGATTAGTTATATACTTAAAGGTGTCTGCTCTTAGAGCCGGGAGAACAGGGGTGGTAGGTTATTAAAAAAATCAGTTATGAATGCACATTTCTTTGTGATTCTAGTTAGTCAGTAGCCCAAAGCATTTCCTTACCACTCTTAGTCTGCAAAAATAAGCTGTTATACAATTTTTTTAAGATAAAGAAAATTTCAGAGCTAAAATAGGGTAATGCTGACTGATGAATAATACTCTTTGTAATATTTTAAGCAATAAGACAAAATTTAAAAAAAAAAAGCTAGTCTATTTAGCAGCCTTTTTCTTCTAAGGAGATGGTGGGGATAGGAAACACTGTGTTATCTAGATTAGTTAATTAAGTCAAATGTCTTCCCACAACGCTGTAATGAAAAATAGGTAACATGTTTTAAGTATAGTGTCTGTGTAGAGCTCCAAGTAGCCTGGCTTTACTGAGAGCGTGTAGAGCACTTGTCCGTGCATTGGAGATGTGCATTTCCACCTGTTCCCCGACACTCATTCTCTTGACCTGCTCTGCTCATCTTCATTCCTTTGGTATGTGCCTTGTCATAGAATCATGACGGAGAGAAATTAAGTAAAGTCTTCGAGAGATGAAAAGTTGGGCAGTATTAGAGAACTCTGTTTAATCTTCATGTCTTAGTAACATTTAAAAAAGTTGTTAACAAACATCTGACCAGTACTTCCTCTCACCCGAGATATTTGTTAACATTTAAAATTTGTATATTTCTTCTCAGCTTTTCAAGTAGCTCTAATTTTGAAGTAGAAAATACAGCAGAACAAAAGCTATGCTTCTTAAGAGCAATGCCGCCAACCTTTCGGACCTCACGGACCACCAGTGGTCTGTGGACCACCGGTTGGCCACCGCTGGCTGCTTTAGAGAGTCAGGGCCTCCCTTCGTGATTCTCTTAGCCCGTCAAGTGGTTACACATGTTGAAATGTCAGCAACTCTCCCATGGTGTGCTTGGCGATGTCTGTTTTTTTGCTGTGGTTGAAATTACAGTGTTCTCTGGAGTATTATTACATAGATCACTACTCTTAAGTCCTTTCCCTAATACCTAAATTTTTAAAAAAGACATAGCTAACTAAGCATTAGTTTATGGTGTTTTATTGACTGATGTCCCTACCATGTTTCTGCATTGCAGTAATTACTGGACTGTCCTTGGTCCCAAGGAGGGATGGCATGTACATGTAGCTCCTGTGTGAACCTGGTTTACACCAGATTTAAACAAGTCTCTGGGGTTCAGGACCGGAGCTGAGTTAACCAACTTGTGCAAGAATACATGTTATTATTTTATGTTATCTTAATACAAAAAGATATGACTTAGTAAAGGTCTCCCACAGGAATAGGTGTGCAAGGAATACCCCAGACTTAAAGACCAGGTGTTAAGTCATGAACAAGTACTGGATGGAAGCTAACTTTTGTTGTATTTATTTGGTACATTAAGTGGAATTTGCTTAAGATTGCTAAATCCTGCCTTTCTTCTGTGTGATGGAAAATGTTGCTTAGTAACTTGGTTTTTTTTCATGCTGCCACTTTTAAGCATTCCAGAGGATTTGGAAGTATGGGTTGTACTCATGTGACTTTCTTAAAATAACTAGGCTCCAACTAAAGTAGCATAAATAATCATCTATTGATTCATGCATATATATGTGTGTGTGTGTGTGTATACACATATATATTATATAGAACAATGTTAAGATGGAGTCAAAGCTAATCTCCTGAGAGGGAAACATTTGTGTTTATTGTGAAGAATAATCATTTGTTATCTTGAGGTGTGATTATGTGATTTATGTAGATCTTTTGATTCTGAAAGCATTTGAATTTTCTGTTTAGAATTTGTGAATATTTGAAATCCGGGCCCATTTGCAATGACTGATGGGGCGCATCATTACAGCTAAGGATAGGAGTAGCTAATATTCCTTTATGAAAGAAATATGCTATTTGTTCATCTTATTTAGCCCCGATAATCCTAATATATAAGATTCAGTGGTTCTCAACCTTCCTAATGCTGCAACCCTTTATACAGTTCCTCATGTTGTGGTGACCCCCAACCATAAAATTATTTTCGTTGCTACTTCATACCTGTAATTTTTCTACTGTTATGAATTGTAATGTAAATATCTGATATGCTATATGTGTTTTCTGATGGTCGCGACCCACAGGTTGAGAACCGCTAGATGATCATTTGTATATCAGTGTTAACACTGTTGATTTTTTTTCATTTGTTTCTTTTTAGAGTTGTGATAACTTACATGTGGATCTATATATGATCTGGGCTCATAATTCGCACACATACATACCAGCTTGTATTTATTAAAGCTTGTAAATCAACACATGTCTGGCTGTGCTCAGCAAAACATTTACAGTATAATTTCTGATCTCAGCTGGTTTACCCACTTAATGACCATGGACTTTATCAGGGGTTGATTCGTTTCTTAAATGATATTTGCAGCCTAATGAAGTGAACTTGTTTAGTAAAAGAAATATTTGCCATGTGTATTTTGCTTGCTTCTGCTTTGTTCTCTGCTTGGATCCCTCCAGCCCCCCAGTTGAATCCCTAAGACTGAGCGTATCCATAGTTGAGAAGAAACTGGGGCTGGGAAATCTGGGGCAAGATTGAGAGTATGAGAGAGAGAATATAATCAGAGAATGGGCAAGGCCTGGGGATGCTGCTGGGGGCAGTGTGGGATCATGGATCCTAGACCTGGAAGGTCAGAGTTGATACATAGGTGAACATAGGCAGCAAGCAAAAATCGGGGACACAGGAAAATTGGAGTTTGGTGGGTACAAAGGAAAATATAAGGAGACGTCCAGATCACATTAGGAACCAGTCTGCAGAAATTGAAAGAGCTATGACACCACCTGGGCAGCAAACTTGGAACATGAGAACTGAAGTTCTTTGGCATTTCAGTGCAAGTTGTGCTCTAGCCAAGAACTTATAAGGCATTCCCTGTTTGGACAGGAACCAGGCCCAGAGTGTGGGCCCCCAGAGCCCACTTATAAAAGCAGGTCATGGGTGTGTCTGCCTGGAAGGGGAAGGGAGGAGGCCTGGGAGGGTCCTGGCACCTAAGGAGAGAGGTTAAGGACTTGTGGCAACACAGGCAGAATCAGCACTTCCCTGGGCATTGTGCACTCCATGACTCACTGGCCGCGGTTGTAACACACCCATCTTCCAGGCAGTAAACCACCCCTGGGCTGGGAATGAATAAAGCACTCTTGATGGTTCTGCTCCATTCCAGGTGATCAGCAAGCCTTGTATCTCCATAGGTGTTTATAGCTCTGTTCTCATGTTTCTCTGCCCATTAACCCAGAAGGCAGTGGGAGCTACACTGTAAAGATGCTCTGACTTAAAAGCTGCTAAATAGTTTGCATTTTATATAAAAATCTCAGTTCTCTATTTTAGATTTTTCATAGAAAAAAATTGTTTGCAAAGAAATACATTGGAATAAACAATATTCACGAGAAAAATGTAACTTATGATTATGTATATAGTTTTTGTGTGTATTACTTGTGTACATTTAGATATATAATATATACATGCATGCATATAAGTATAAATACATATGCATAAATATATATTGCTCAGGAATTTCTGAGGATGAGATTTCCAATTATTAATTTTTTTTAACTCAGTGTTTTGGTCCTTTTAAAAAATACATTAGTACAAAATTACTTTGTCTAATTTTATTTTTACTTATATTATGAAATTAGATCAATTTATAAGAAAGAACTTATGAACCTGACTATCTCATTTATATCTTTTCAGACTCACTTCTAATCATACATCTCCTTGTCAAATATTTAGTTTTTAACTTAAATTATTTTATACATACACTTGCAGGTAATTATATGATTAGTGTTTTAATAGCTTTATTGTATGGTGAGGTAACATTTTGATTGTAATTCTCTTCTTTTTGACCATTTAGGTAAATAATATTTTTATTTTTCATTATTAAAAATATCACCAGTGTGAGCATTTATTAACTAATTATTTTTGGGTTGTTTCCTTTAGGCATTTCTCCCAAAGTGAGATTAACAAGTCAAAGGGGAGGAACAATTTTCGTAGTTTTTGTACATATTGGCAGGTTGTTTTCCAAAGGGATTGAGCTAATTTGCTATGCCACTATTGATGTATAATGTCCCAATTTTAGATAGTTAAGGCAGCCTGAGCACACATGAGAAGTATAATTACATTTCTACCCCAAAGCCTGGCTGTATAGATAGCTCTCCTCTCATACATAAACTTAATATGTGGACATTGAAATTATAGAACTGATAAGGCAGGGCAGCTAATTTGTTCTTCAGAACTTGGAGCCTTAAAGTTAGGGCTTTGGAGTTGGAGACTATGCTGTGTTGACGTGGAGCCCCCTTTTGGACAAGTGTGGTACTGTGATCTCTGTCACCGAGGCCGGAGCAAAGGGAAAGGGGGATGGGTCCCAGCATTTCTGCCAGTGAGGTTATCAGGCCTTTGAGGAATTCTGGGCAGCTTCTTGGATGTTAGGAAGGGTGGGGGCATTCTGGAGTCGGCATAGAACGAAGGAGGGCATGTCCAGTGGGCACGCTGGAGTCACCGGTCATTGAGCCACGTACCTCCTGGGTAGCTGCTAACCAAAGGTCTTTCTTATTGAAAATGTCAGCCCAGGAGTGCTGGGGTGATTTCTTCCTTTGTAACAGAATTGTTAATTTTATAATAGAAGTGGATTGAGATGACAGACTCTGTAGAATTCTGTTCATTCTATAAGGATATAACTTGCCTGGCTTATAAAGGTTCCTTTGCCCTGTTTCTGACAGGGGAAAACTTAGAACTCCCCCTGAGAACTAAACTTCTGTCATCGCTCTCATGCATGCTGACACAGCATCGTACCATTGCCAGCTTCTCCAGTGACTTGCAAACATTCTGTAACCTAAATACAGAACATGTAACCGCATGTTACAGAACTGGGCCAGGAGGGTGCTGCATGCAGTTCAGACAGGCAAAGCGGAATGACAATGAAGCCATCAGTGTTTGGTTTGTTTAAAAATTATCATGTGGATAATTGTTACCATAAAAGTCATAAAGTTACATGGGAGTTGAGATAAAAAACATTGTTTTAGTTTCCAGGTGCCAAGGTAGAAGTCAGTATTGATGGGCAGAGAGAGGCAGGGAGCATCCACAGGCTAGCAGTGGCAAGGGAGAGACGCACCATGACCCGATTAGGGATTTATTCTTTTTTTTTTTTTTACTGTCAGTTGACTTTTTCTTTTTGGTGGTCAAAGATATATAATGAAGTTTGCCATCTTAATTAACCATTTTTGTTGTTGTTAATCCTCACCTGAGGATATTTTTTCCAATGATTTTTAGAGAGAGAGGGAAAAAGGAGGAAGAGAGAGCGCGAGAGAAATATTGAGGTGAGAGAAACACATCAATTGATTGTCTCCTGCACGCACCCCAACCAGGGCTGGGGATTGAACTTGCAACCCAGGCATGAACCCTTGACTGGGAATTGAACCCATGACCCTTCAGTGCACAGGCTGGTGCTCTACCCAATGAGGAACAACTATCAGGTCCATCTTAACCATTTTTAAGCATATAACTCAATGGTATCAACCACATTCACAATGTTATGCAACCATCACCACTATTTCCAATACTTTTTCATTACTCCAAACAGAAATGCTATACGTTAGGGATTTCTTTTATAATTGGTTATCTCAGAACTTTTTCTGGCTTCAAGAAATGCAGACATATGCCATATGTTAGAGCTGATTCTGCTAGGTATATGTCTTTTGTTAACCAGTTTCCTCTCATCCTTCCTAATGTTGCTTGCTTGGCTGAAAAGGGTGCTCGTCCAAGTAGAGGAGGGGAGGAGAATGTTCTCTCAAGGGCCTATGAGGATCTGTGTTCCTCTGTTGAAATCCTCAAATCAATGCTATTTATAGGAGAACACAGGTAGTCTTGCTTATTTAATGTATTTTAAGATTAAAAAGCAATATTTTTGACAAGTTAGAAAAAATTTAAGAACTTGTCATCACTTTGACCACAAAAATGGTTTATATTTTTCATATTTCTTTTTGGTCTTTTTTTCATGTTTTTGACATGGTTGATAATGATGGACCTAATGATATAAAGTAACTGATTTTTTTCATCTAAAATATCATTTACAAGTTTTTATTTTGCTCAATCGTCTTCATAGCAAGAGGCCCAGATATGCATGTGGCTTAATTTGCATAACCATACTACCTTCTTTAACAGTTAGGTTGCCCAAAATGATAACTATTATAAATGAATATCTGCAAACATCTTCCTTCTATAGTTTAACCTCTTCATCTTATTCTCATGAGAGAGAGAGAGAGAGACAAACACAGTGCTCACCTATTTCTTGTGGGCCATGGCTCCCATATCTTCCGTGAAGATTTGGCACAATCGGTGCCCTGTTTTTGTCATTATGGTAGACATCAGTTGGTTGACAAATGTTTGGTTTGGTTACAGGTTGTGAAGATCTTAGAGAAGCACGACCCCTTGAAGAACACCCAGGCAAAATACGGGTCCATCCCTCCCGACGAGGCCAGTGCAGTGCAGAATTATGTAGAACACATGCTCTTCTTGCTGATTGAAGAACAAGCCAAGGATGCTGCCATGGGGCCGATTCTGGAATTTGTGGTCTCTGAGAACATAATGGAGAAACTCTTCCTTTGGAGCCTGAGGCGGGAGTTTACTGATGACACCAAAGTCGAGCAGCTAAAGATGTACGAGATGCTGGTCACCCAGTCGCACCAGCCTCTGCTGCACCACAAGCCCATCCTGAAGCCCCTGATGATGCTGCTGAGCTCTTGTTCGGGAACAGCCACCCCCGCTGTGGAGGGGAAGCTGGTTGTCCTGCTCAACCAGCTCTGTTCCATCCTTGCCAAAGATCCGTCCATCCTGGAACTCTTCTTCCACACGAGTGAGGACCAAGGGGCGGCCAACTTCCTCATCTTCTCCCTTCTAATTCCCTTCATTCACCGAGAGGGGACCGTGGGTCAGCAGGCCCGGGACGCTTTGCTTTTCATCATGTCTCTCTCTGCTGAGAACAGCATGGTGGCCCGTCACATCGTCGAAAACACCTACTTTTGTCCTGTAAGTCCCACTCCCCTCATTGCCATGCTTTCCACCCAGTCCTCTTTCCTTTCTTGTGCTGGTGATAAATACTTTATTAGTCCTTTTCAGCCAGTTGTACTTGGCACCTTCTTTGGAAAGATATTTACAGGATATCTTTGGGAGGGGCCAGGGCAATCTTAAATCGAGATGCTATTTGGTTGAGCAGTGTCAGCTCAAAATATGGAACCTACATGTGTAACCGTGTCTTGGTTCACTTCTGTGGGGTTAGAAACTATTTTAGTTTTCTCTAAGAGCATGGCCCGAGCAATTGGTAAGACCTGCTCTTTTTGTATTTTTAGCTTCTCAGGTTTATTGTGCACCAACGGATCATGGCATGTGGTGAGACCCCTCACAGCTGGTCTCACAAATTAATTTGTTTCTCAGCAAGATAATGACCATAATTGTGGATACAAAGCACCGACTTTATTTTTTTAAAAATAAGTACCTATTTGCAGTTGGAGGTAGTTAGAAAGACTCTATTCTGTATCGTTTCTTAACCATTGGTATGGTGAGAAGTAACGTGTAAGGTCGCTTGCAGATGGTGGAATAGCCCAGGTCCAGTCCCAGTTCCAGAAAATAATGGGAGCTGTCTGGGACTCTTGAGGTGCCTCAGGGCTCTGGTCATTATTTTGGCATTAGTGTTGGCTTTGGAAGGAAGATTCAGAGGACAGATTTGTATCTTCTTCTGGCCTGTCAGTTATGTTGGGCAACAGCTATTTTTATTTTCTCAACTCAGTGAACATTTCTGGTTTATTTCCATTGTCTGTTCTTTTTACCAGTTGCATCGTTGTATTTCTTTATAAACTATAGTGCCTTAAATATGCCTGATTCTGCTGGCAGACTGCGTAAGACCATTAGTAATTTTTTTTTTCCTTTTGGAACAGGCCAGGCAAGTTGACATAAGTAGATTAGATTCATTGTTAATTAACACTATATGGGTAGTTCTTGAACAGGCATGAGGGCACTTAGAGGGCATTTAGAAATGTATGTGGGGTGTGTTTGGTTGTGATAGGGGCATGTGGTGGCTGGGGAGGAATGTAGTGTGAGGGGGCCAGGGATGCTGTACAGCAGTTTGTGGAATGGTCTTGCCCAGTAAAGAGCTGACCTGCTTGAAATGCTAGTAGCAACCCTAGTGAGTAATACAGTGTATTTTGCTTTGAGGTCCAAAAGCAGTAATTTTCTTTATACTACTAAATTCCTATTTCTACTAATAAACCAGAGTCACCTCATACCTGGTGAATATTTATTTCAGGCCAACAGATAAGTAAAATTTTTTGAAAAATAGAATTTCAGTTAAAAAAATTGAGGATACGAAGTATCTCTTCCCTTCTGGATTCTGACCAATGGAATAAGAGATTGTACAAAGATTGATAGTCACATGGGAAGTGAAGAACTGATTCGTTCATCTGTCCAACATACTAAGTTTCTCTTTCTTTGAGCTGTCTGAAAAAATGTTTATCTTCTACTACAACAACATTGCTCACATCCAGCTCCTCCTTTTTATTCTCATTCCTACCATCTTTGTGTTTAGACCCTAATGTGTCTCCCTACTTTCTTAGCATCTACCAAATTCACCATCTTACATTGTCAGATTATACTCCTAAGAGAATTCTGATTTTGCTGTTTTATGGCTTACATTTCTTCAAGAGCACTCCAAACTGGATATAGCAATTGTAGCAAGCAGAATAATGCTCCCCCCCCTCCCACTTCAAAGCTGTCTACATCCTAATTCTTGAACCTATGCACATGGCTAGTAAGAGATACAGTCAGAATTTGAACCTGGTTAGTTTACCCATGTGTTTAGTCACTACTTTGTACTTAAGTAATAAAATATCAAGACTTATATTTTTGCACCAACCATAATTATAAAGCACCAACCATAAAGAAAAGACTGGAATTAAGAACAAAAAAACACAGACTGGGAGAAGATATTTGCAACACACATAAATACAAGTAATTGGTACCCATAATATACAAAAATATTTGTAGTGCTACAAATTAATGAGAAAACATTAGAAAAATGGGCAAAGGATGTGAATGAACAATTCCCAGAAGACGCCCAAAGCCCATAAACATATGAAAATATGTGTATCTTTCCTAGCATTGGAAATGCAAATCAGTTCACAAAGAGACATCAGATACTGCTTATCTGAGTTGTGAACTGTCGGACATCTGGTAACACCAAGTGTTGTCAAGGGTGTGAAAAAACAGGAACTCTTGAGAATGTAAACTGGGACAATAAATCAGGAGAGCAATATGGCAATATTTAATACAATTGAATATTTGTGTGCCATGTGACCCTGCATCTTCTAGATATCCCCTTAGGGAAGTCTGGCACATGTTTGCAAGGATACATGCACAAAGATATTCAATAGAATACTGATTTGAGGAAGAGAAAAATAGAAATATATTAAAGGAAAGATAAATAGACTGTCTTGTTCTAATAAGGGATGGGGAACCTATATCTCTGCCATTGGCCATTTGGATATTTATAAAATCATTCGCAGGCCATACAAAATTAGCAACTGAAAAATTAGCCTGCAGCCCAGCTGGTGTGGCTCAGAGGTTGAGCATTGACTTATGGACCAGGAGGTCATGGTTTGATTCCCGGTCGGGACACATGCCTGGGTTGTGGACTTGGTCCCTAGTTGCGGGTGTGCAGGAGGCAGCTGATCAGTGATTCTCTCTCATCATTAGTGTATCTCTCTCTCACTCTCCCTTCCTCTCTGAAATCAATAAAAATATATTTTAAAAATTAGCCTGCTATATTTGGTCAAACATTTAATTATTCAGGGTCAGACAAAATGATTTCGTAGGCCTTATACTGCCACAGGCCGGTCATTCTGCACCCCTGTTCTACATAATGAATTACTATACAGAATTCAAAATGAATGAATTGCATGTATAGTGTACATGTAACTATATATGTGTGAATACCTACAAGTCTAAAAACATGTTAAGTAAAAATACAAGTAGCAAAAGGTTACATATAGTATGTTAGTAAATTCACAAAGTTTTAAGACATAAGGTATGCTGTTTTTTGGGTACATGTGAATACAGTAAAAGTACAAAAACAAGTACTGGAATATGTTCTCACTTCAAGACTGTGGTTGCTTTTGGGGGTGAAGGAAGGAGAACGGAGGGTAGTGGGGTTGGAGTAGGGTTTAGCTCTATTTGTTAGATTTTATTTTTTGATAAAAATAAAGAGTGCCCTGAAGAAATGATGTGCAAACATTAAAATCTGTGAAATTTTGGGATAGTTTCTATCCTGTTATATTATATATGTTTGTAACATTTCATACTTAAACATTTAAATTTATTAGGACTAGAATAGAGCATATTTTTAATGTTTAGATTTTCACTTATGTTGTAAGCAGATTTTACTGAGTAATTGTTGCTTTTATAAAACTGTATTTTCAAACACTGTCGAGTTCATTAAAGTTGGAGGAAAAACAACGTCTACAGCTGACATTATTTTCTAGAATGGAACACAGAGCTGCTGCATTGTGTTAAGTTGCCCCTCAGGATGGATCCCATAATCTCATTTGTCCCCAGTTTTCTATAATTACATCTGACAACATAATTTTTAAAAAAGGGGGCCTCTGTATGTTGAGTATAAAAGCATCCTCTATTAACCACCCAGCTAAGGACCACAATTGACAAAAGGCTTTCTCTAATTAGTATGATTGTCAAAGTGTGTTAGCATCAGGTGTGGGGAAGAGTAATGACTCTTTCCGGAAACTAGACCACTGTTGGAAACTCCTGCTGTTGTCATTGATAGGAAGAGCTTGCTGGTTCCGCCACCGCTCATCTCACGATGTGCTTTTTCCAAGAAAAGGAGGATGAGAATACCCTAGGGAACAATTTAGAGCCAACAAATGATTGGGAACTCTATGACCCTGTCTTCTTTTGATTTTTTTTTTTAACAAATATTAATGATTAAGCCCTTGTCACTTGTTACTGATTGGCAAAAGTAGGAAGCAGCCTATACATAAATTCAGAAAGGCAAATTGAAATTTTGCAACCTTTAGGTACACAGCCGTAGGTAGAACATTATTTATCCCATATCTAAAATTTATGAGGCTTTTTATGTTGGCAAGGTGTATCAAATGGTCCCTACCAGGTGTTCTGCTGCTAGCTTCAGACTAAAGCCATCTGCTAAAAAATCTTTTTGTTTTTGCTAAAATTAGCTGGGTAGTGTTAAATGTTTTGTGTTAAAGATGGACCTTCCCTGGCTTGTTTTGTGCTCTGGGCACATCACCTTTCTTCCCTCCAGTGGGAACATCGGTATGTGTCAACCATGATGGTCACCTTTTCACATGCGTTATTTTCTTTAATTCCCACAGCAACTCAGTAAAGAAACTGAACCCTAGAGGACTTAATCACTGCCTGTAAATGGCTGAGGCAGGTTCAACAGCTGCGTTAGTCTGATACTAAAATCCATGGTCTCAACCACTACCATGCTTTCAGGGAAGTGGTGCTGTTTAAATTATCCGTTATTATCCTTATAGTTTTATATGGTGATTATTTTCTTTTAAGGAGACTCTTGAAAGAAAATAAATTAAAAATATTGGGTTAATACTTAATGTGTTAGGAACAAATATGTCTTATAATTACTTTTGTGTGGCCAGGATCAATGCAAGGCTAAAATAGTGGATGGGTATTTTATTTTTAATTAGCTGTTGAATATCTATATATTTTTAAATTAAGTTAAAAATGAAATTTAAAAGTAAATGGATAGTGCCATTAAACTCTTGGAAAAATTATCTACAAACCTGTTGCCTCTTCTTTTCCCTTGTCCTGTTCCCACAGCACCCTCTGGTTCCCTTTGTGGACCAATCGTCTTTCTTGCATTTATTAGTTTATCACCTTTCTTCTCCTTCTCTCTTGGGCTGGCTTGTTCACTTCTTTCTCCAGCACCTGGGCCACAGTCAGTGTTTTAGAAATATATGTGGATTGGGTGAATGGATCTGAACTCTGAGCAGTCTTAGAAAGGAGGATCTAAGTATTCAGCAGTAAAGATTTGGAATCTTGTTCTTAAGACTATGTAATACTAGTTCTGGCTTGTGCGACTCAGTTGGTTGAGCATCATCCTGTGCACCAAGAGGTCACCAGTTTGATTCCCAGTCAGGGCACATGCCTTGTGTTGCGGGTTCAAACCCAGTAGGGGTGTGCAGGAGGCAGCTGATCTATGTTTCTCTCTCTCTCTCCCTCTCCCTTGCTTTCTCTCTAAAAAATCAATAAAAACCTATTTAAAGGAAAGATGTGATACTCTTTATTCTGCAGAATATTTTCTTCCATGTTTCTTTGCCTGAAGAACATAGCAGAGATGTTCGCTAGCCCCACGTATAGTGGCAAGAACCTGGTAGTTCTCTGTTCCAATCGCCACACTGCACTGTCTCTAGAGACAGGCTTCTGTTCCCATCTTAGCCATGCCTTTTCCAAGAATACGCTTTAAAAAAGTGAATATTAGGTATGTGTTATTTTTAATTACTGTCACTGATGTATGTAATTTGAAGATTAATGTTGCTGTAATTATATTGATATACTAAATAGTTATTCCCAGCTTTTTAGTCAGACAAATTAAGCCTGTCTTTATGAATTCATTTTCAGAGTCTCAAAGTGGTTAAGGAATCGGGCGTATGCAGAATTAAAGCCTTTGTTCTGTGGTTAATTTAGCATGAGTTAGCAAATGTAATTGATTTTTAAAATGTGGCATCAAGGTTAGATTTCCCTTCAAGGAGAACTTTTGGTCTCTGTTCTCTCTTGGTAGAAGATTCTAATTTATTACAGACAACTCACTCGGGTCACATTTACAACGGGAGTTAAAGTGATTGGTTTGGGTGTGTAGATAAGGAGTTAAGTACTTTAAATAGGGGACAGTCTCCTTTGGGAACACAGATGCTTTGATTATGAAAAAGAGATAAATGCATTATCTTGTTTACTGTTGTATTTCCTGTACTTACCCTAGTACCTGGCCTGAAGGTGCTTAGTAATTCTTTTTTAATGAACGAGTGAATGAATGGGTGAAAAAAGGTCATTAGGAAAAAGGACAGAGAAACAGACATAATCTTTTGGTTTCTCAAATATTGAAATGGTTCGCTTCTTTCTCTCACTGCCCTTCCTACTCCACTGTGGGCTCCCACTCCATGTGACCCCCAAACCCTCCTTCCCGAGGCATCATCTGGTTTCTCTGCGCTAAGACCTTCAGGTTCTCATTTCTCAGGCCAGGCCTGTACTCTATTGTCCAACTGGGTGTGTTTCTCACGGGAAGCACTGTTGGCCTCTGCTACTCCATATACCTGCCTGCACAAGTCATCCACACACCAGTGAGGACTGGACTGGACAGGTGACACCAGGTGAGACGGAGCAGACAGCCGTAAACTAATAAATGCAAGACCGACAGGTGCTACACAAAGGAATACAGAGGATGCTGTGGGAACAGGACAAGGGAGAAGGAGGGGCAACAATGAGGTTATAGATCATTTTTCCAGGTTCAACATACCTGGACCCCCACCACCTCCTCTGACTTTCTGATGTCAGGCACTATGGGTTACTTTATCATATCTCATCTGCATAAACCTCCCTTCCCTCTCCCTCTGGTCTGTATGGCTTGAGGTACCATGTACATGTGGATGGTTCCAGATCACCATCTCTAGCCCAGATCCTTCTCTAAGCATCAAGTCCATACAGCTGCCTACTGGGCTCTCTAGTGGATGTCCCTCAAGCTCTTTATCTTGGCCTACAGAACCCTGCAGGGTCTGACTCCTGCTTACCTTGACGGCTCTTTCCACCTCTGATTCTACATTCCAGTAGCACTGCACTGCTCTTCGTTCCTGGAACATGCCATTTTTCCTTCTTCCTTTGAGCTTTTGTACACACTCTGCTTAGAACATTCTTCCATTCAACACTCTTTTTTGGCCATCTACTGTTTATTCTTTAGCAGCTTGGGCGTCACTTCTTCTGAGACCATTCCCTGCTCCCCCACCCCAAGTCTGGATTAAGGGCCTTTTGTATATCCACAGCACCATGCATTTTCTATCATGTTTCTGAACATTTATTACACTATTATAATTGCTGATTCATCTCTTATTAGACTCTGAGATCAATGAAAACTTCGCTGTTTCTTTCCTGGGCCTAAGTTAGGATTGAATGTTTTCTTGAATGTTTCTAGCCCATCTGAGTCCCTCATAACCTCAGGGATTAGAGGAACGCCTTTTATAGGTAACTTCTTGCTTCTGTTCCGTGCTATTCCTCTGCCTGATCAGGATCTCTGAGGTGCTGTTTGGCGATCATCACTTCCCAACTGTGACAGCCCTAGTTTCCCTCAGATTATGCTGCACAAGGTAAAATCAACAGGCTCACAGCACAAGTGGGTTCCTTGCCCACATTTCTGTCTCTGTTAAAGACATCATTATTTTCTTAATGACCAAGCTGGATAATTTAATAGTTTGAAGTTATCACTCATCCTCACTTACTAAGCCCAAACTCTGTCCTTTTAGGAACCTAGCATTGAGGGAGGAAGTAAACCCCATGAGCTTTGGATCAATATTGGATCGACAGATGTCATGGTTAGCTCACCCTCACACCCACCTCACACATGAATCTCAAATTTATTTCCTCCTCTCTTTTCCGACTGCCAATACTTCAGCTTAGCCCCACTGTAGCTCTGTTTGAACTATTGTCATCATGTCTAACTGACCCATGGCCCCCAGTTCTTTTTTCTTGCTATCACTTGTGAAGATCAGATTAAAGCACTTTTCAAACTGTAAATAGGCACGTGTCAGTCATGACCTTGAACATGTTTGCAGGACTCTTTCTCTAAAGCAGCGGTTCTCAACCTGTGGGTTGAGACCATCGGAAAACAGATATAGCATATCAGATATTTACATTATGATTCATAACTAGAAAAATTACAGTTATGAAATAGCAATGAAAATAATTTTATGGTTAGGGGTCACCACAACATGAGGAACTGTATTAAAGGGTCGCGGCATTAGGAAGGTTGAGAACCACTGCAGCCACTCATGGTTCTTACCTGTGAGATCTTCTGACCTGGGCTGCCATAATCTAGGGCAGTGGTCGGCAAACTGCGGCTCGTGAGCCACATGTGGCTCTTTGGCCCCTTGAGTGTGGCTCTTCCTAAGCCTTAGGAGTACCCTAATTAAGTTAATAACAATGTACCTACCTATATAGTTTAAGTTTAAAAAATTTGGCTCTCAAAAGAAATTTCAATCGTTGTACTGTTGATAATTGGCTCTGTTGACTAATGAGTTTGCCGACCACTGGTAGGTCTTCCTCCCAGAGACTGGGTTTGTCCCTTCTCTGAATCTGCATGCAGCGTATGTACTATAATGCTTGTTGATGAGTTTGCCCCTCTCCTTAACAGCTTGGGGGCAGGAATCATGTTTTCTTCATCTTTGCCTCTCCCTCGCTCCCCCTACCCTTAGACCAGCATGTGCCCGGTACAAAAGAGACAAGCAACCTGTATCTACCATGTATGAATCAACCAAATACCCTGGTTGCTGCTGTTCCCTCTACAGGAGTTGTCCTTCCCTGCTAATCTTCACCTGTCGAATCCTTACTAGCTAGCAAAATACCCTCTCACACTTTAATACCTTGCTACTTCAAGCGCAGTCTTTGGACCAGCAGCATTGGCCTCCCCGGGGAGCTGTTAGTTGCAGGTTCAAACTTTGGAAAAGAGCCCGGCCAGTGTGGCTCAGTGATTGAGCATCGACCCATGAACCAGAAGGTTGCTGGTTTGATCCCCGGTCAGGGCATATGCCTGGGTTGCGGGCTCAGTGACCATTAGGGGGCATGCAGGAGGCAGCCAGTCAATGCTTCCCTCTCATCCATATTTCTATCTCTCCCTCTCCCTTCCTCTCTCTCTCAAAACCAATAAAAACATATTTTTAAAAATCTTTGGAAAAGAGCTGACTACATCTTTATTTCTGAACACAGGTGCTCGCAACGGGGCTCAGTGGTCTCTACTCTTCCCTGCCTACGAAGCTGGAAGAGAAAGGCGAGGAGTGGCACTGCCTCCTGAAAGACGACTGGCTCCTCCTCCCCTCCCTCGTACAGTTCATGAACTCCCTGGAGTTTTGCAACGCCGTCATACAGGTACTGAGTGCAATGCAGGGACCCTTGGTTAGGATCCATTCAGAGTATAAGCATGGTAAAGGAGTAGTATATAAATAGTCCTTTTTTTTATTTTAATGTTTATGGAATATTGATGTTTTACTCGAAGCATACTAAGTATTCTTGAATGAGTGAAAATGTTAGTTTATGGGGTTTCTGGGAAGTTTTAATTGAGAAAAAGTAAGTAGATATTCTTTTCTTCCTTATAAAAAATGCTAATTATGTTTTGATTATCCACTTAACCATCAAAAATAAGTTCAATGCCTGACTCATTTAATAGATATTTTTAGGCTTCTAAGTACTCCAAATTATACCACTTTTATTTCAAGGTCTTTTGGGGAGTCTACAAAGGAAAACACTTTGTTGTGCTTAATGGTGCATACTACATAAAGAATATTGTTATCCCAATTGAATTTAGAAGAACTTAAGCATCTTCTTAGCAACACAAATTACATTTGCTTTGAAATTGGCCTGCTTTGGGGGGGAAAAATGCCACTGAACTCTACTATACTTGGCTTCTTGATTAGATTTTTATTTTCAGATTTTTTTTGTTACTGTTTTGAATAAAAATTAGATTTTATAAACATCTAAGGATGTAGTAGGTTTTCATAAAAAATGTTTTATTTCTGTATAGCATAAGCATCACCTCAATATTGGATTTATTAAGAAATCAAATTTTCTTTATGGTGATTGTGAGGTGAAAAATGTTAGTTATAATCTGTTTATCTACCAAATAAAGAAATAGCTTCTGGAAAGAAATGCAGTAAATCACTTTGGTTCCCATCTCATTTTTATTGCTAAGTCAAAGGAAGTTTTATTTATATATAAGATAAGTGGATTACATCTTAAGTTATTTTTTTTCTTTAATATTACAGTCTATCAACATTTTCCTGCAGAAGTGTGTGGACATAAAAGAGATGGAACTGTTAGTTTCTCCCCAAATGTACACAGAGATTATTAGTAATTTAAAGATCTAGCCTCACTTCCCTAGAAAATGCCTTTTATTTGATTTGATTTGATTGTATGTCTTTTTAAGAAAGAGAATTAAAGCTAACAGGCATGGTTTAGAACCGAGAAGTGATATATTTCATTCAATATTTTGAGGCCATATACTTTTAAGATTTTGTTTGTTTGTTTGGGGGTGCTATTGAAAAGATTACTTGTAAAAGAGGCTAACCAAAGAACTTGTATGCATATATGCATAACCCATGGACACAGACAATAGTTGCAGTGAAGGCCTGGGGAGGTGGGGGGCGGGTATGGGGTGGAGAGGTTAATGGGGGGTAAAGGGGGAACATCTGTAGTACTTTCAACAATAAAGATAAATTTAAAGATATTAGTGGGGGTTATCCATACAATATATATTTTGTAAATTAAATATAGAAAGACTTGTGCCTCTGATAATGTTTTCTGCTTTTGAATAGGATCTAATTTTTATGAACAGAATTTCTAAATGCCTTCCTCCTTAATAAAATGAGTAGCAGAAAATGCACCTCTAAAATGAGAAATTCTTTTCTACCAGCAAAATAAATGTATTTAATTGTCCATTTTGACAGTTGTATTCTTTTTTAAAATTAGTCACAAATTGAGATGGGACATAGATGAAATTATGGGGTAAAATTATACTTTCTAGTTTGTGAATTTTATGATATGACTCTGTATACATCTTCAGTCTATTTTTTTCAAATAGAAACTTAAAACTATCAGCTTCTCTCTCTCTCTCTTTTTTTTTTTGAAAGTCCAAACTATTTATACTGGAATAAACCATCTGGAAAAATTCCATGGTGGTTTGAAGTCTGAATTATTTTTTAAACATGAAATAAATGGCCAAAATTTGGATTTCTATTTTGAATTCAGGATGTACACAGAAATGTTTGATTTTTAAGAAGACCTAAAAATTGAATTCTTTGTAATTTTTATAACTACTTATTTCTCTCTTAGGTGGCTCATCCTTTGATCCGTAACCAGCTTGTAAATTATATTTACAATGGGTTCTTGGTACCAGTCTTGGCTCCTGCTCTCCACAAGGTCAGTGACTGGCTGATGTAATATTTTATCTGTTTGTAGTACAACTTATGGAAACTGAGAGAGGCCAACATGGTGTAACTGACCCGATGGTGACTTCACCCTTATTTCTCGTACCAGCTATATTCCTTAGCCATATCAAACAGGCCTTAACAATGGTGACAGCTTTAAGTCCGATGGGCTCCATTTATTGTCATAGAATACGGCATTTTGAATGTCAAGTAAGATAGTCTAAACCAGGATTGGCAACTAGACTGACTCTTGTGCTTGCTGAGGTCATGGATGGTGGCTACTTGGAACTTCCTGTTAAGCCGTCCTGTAAGGCTACATCTGTCACAGGGGGAGCAAGGTTTACTATGGCTGTAAAGAGGGGTGTGGTAGCAAAAGTCCCATGGATTTGCCATATTTAGGACATAATTTTTTATTATAAAAATTTTGAGACAGCAAAAAATTAGAGTGAAGCCAAGTTAAGGTCTCATCAAAGGTTGGCTGTCTCATTCGCACCAGTCTGAATTCACTATGATGCTCTCATTTTGTGTAATAAGTCAGCTTACTCCATTGTGAGCTGTCAGGAGACACCCATGGACCTAGAATTCTAATTTTAAGTTCTTGATTCACCAAGTAAAGAAACATATACAATATTTAGTTCAAGAGGATCTTTGTCAAGTTGTTGTAATTGCCAGCCTTGGTCAGGAGAGAAGCAGGAAGTACTTATCACATGCATTTAGATGGAATGCCCGTTTTTCTGCACCTGGAAATTCCATTTCCATGAGCTCTCATTTTATAGAATCTGAGATTACATTATTATGGCAACTTTGAAGCCTGGCTGTATATGCTGATGGGAGGAGCAGGTCTCCACAGCAATCCCCAGATTTCCAAAGTATTTTATTTTGAGCAGATGCTACCTTCAAGGCAATTCCATACCACAGATACCATGGTTAGTATTACAGCTCCAGCAAGCCTTTCTGCATGCTCATCTCATGGAGCAGCAGGTCTTGGTGGAAGATGTTCATGTCTTGCCACTTAGTGCCTTTTGAGCACAGTGGCAATGTTTTCCAAACAGACAGGGTATTTGCTCTGAATAGGACTTGTGTGTTACTTCTAGGCTCAAGAGGGACTCTTGGGTACGGTTTGAATATAAAAGTATTGAGATTTCCAGTTTACTTTAGTGGTTTGTGGGCACAAAGGGCCCACGTCTTTAAAATTAAAAATGCTTGTAAAATATGGAACATATCCTTGGAAAATACACCCCTTGTATTTGTTTCCAGGTTGCCTTTCTGTTAGTATCTTGCTATTCTGGGGTTGGGTGGGTGTCTTGAAGTGGAGGTCTCCAAGCCTCTGCATGAAGGAACCCAGCAGAGCTGGTGAAATCCTTGGCAGTAATGATCCCTGTACTCCCCCGCACATTTAGACTTAGTTCCACATTTATTCCCATCCTTTCCCCCATTGACCAGTTAACCTAAAATAATTTCTTATCATTGCCATAATAGCTGTAATTAGAAAAATATTATTTGCTCAGTATATTTTATGGTATTCTAATTAACCTACCTTAATTTTACAAATATTAATGTTAACTCTCTATCCCTAATTGAGGATGACATCCACCTCAGAGAGCTGTCATGAAGCTCTGATGGGTCACAGTGCTCCCCTTCATAGCACTCACCACAAGTGGAATCGAATCATTAAATGTGCAATAACTTGCTGAATAGCCTGTGTCCACAATGGTGCACCTGCTTCTTGGGGTAGGGTTCACACTTCTTTTGTTCACTGGGGTATCTCCAGTGCCAAGCTCAGTCCCTTAGATTTAGAGGTTGAATAAACAGCACACAATGGAATGATGTTTGTCAGAGGGCCAAGCAGAGTGTTTGCACTTGGTACATCTCCCGAGAGTGGCTCATAGAGAATAATAATAGCACCTTACATATATTAACAAAGATTGTTCTCAGTAATTCCCATAATTAAATGAAAAATTTTAATCATGAAGTGATTTTAATACATGCTTATTGTGGAAAAATACAGTCAATACTAAGTATATAAAATGCAAAGTGAATGTTACCATATTAGATTTACAATCCCTAATTAAGATTCCTTAACTTTTATCCATCGCGGACCACTTCTCCCAGGACTATTGAGCTACTAGAAAGAATATTTCCTCCTTAATTTATTTTTCATCCTGCTCGTCATCTTTTTATTTTGTTTGTGGTTAACAGCCTTTCCTCTGGCTCTTGGTTTCCGAAATGGTTGATGAAGAAAAGAGCCTTTTATGAATATCAGGACAGAGGCCAAAAACAGTTGGGGAAAAATGTCCAGGATTGGGTGTTTCTTGAGAAGTTCCCTGTGGGAACAGTCCCATGCTGTGTCCTCTCCTTTGATGTGGAAGAGATGCTGGGCATCTCAAGTCTACTGCAGGGGTTCCTGTCCACGGTTTTCGCCTTCTGGGTCTCTTGCCCTGACAGAAGAGCCTTATTTAATGCCCTAAGTAAATTTCTCTGTGAACTATCTCAGCCCCCAGTTTATGCAAAACATTCTAGTTACCTGCCATCAGCGTAGGCAGTTTGTAGAGGTGAATTTAGTCTCTCTCTCATAAGTAATATAAATAAATTCATACTTAAAAACGTTACCACATCACAATCAATACTCACAAAGAGTGTCTCCACAGCATCGCTCAACAAGAGCTGAAGTTATTACAGAGGGTTGTGGGTGGGAAAAGGAGGGGAGGGCAGAAGTGGCAAGTGGAGATGGTCTCCACCTTTCCTCTTCCCACTCTATGTATAAGGTCACACCTCCAGTGCAGGCTGTCCTGCTCCATGCTTCCTTCATGCAGTGCTGTGGGGCAGCCAGTTGTTCTCCTGTGTTAGTATAGAGGTGAGGCTAGTTTCTTTATAGGGCTGCACAGTTTTCTGTAGTGTGGATACACAGGTCTGCAATCCTGTATTCACAACTCAAAAATGCAAACATCTCTGAAAACGGAGTTTTTAAAATAATTGTCTTTGATGGCAAACCCATACCTAAACTGTCTCAAGGCTGTTTTTTTTTTTTTTTTTTAAATCTCACTTGAGTTAATATTTGTGTGTTATATGAAAGGAAAAAAAAATAATGTATTTGATTGTAGAGTTCTGCTCCAGATCTGCTGGGTTACATCAAATATGGCTGTTGTAATATTACTTTTCTAATATATGAAATTTTGAATTCCAAAATGCATGGTCTCCAGGGTTTTGGATAAGAGATTGGAAGCCTATTTTGGACATTTAGGGAGGGATACATTTTGGAGAAAGGTTAAATCACACTTTGTAAAAGTCACATTAAAGAAAATGATATCATGTCAATGTAGGTCATTTAGGAGTTGGATCTAACCATAGCCATGGACATCATGTAAAATTGTGACTTTAGATTAATGGAACAGCCCCCATCCAGCAAGAGCTAGCTCTGTCTCTGTATGTTTAATTGATCAAAGCTAAGTTTTCAAGGCTGAATATTCACCGACATAGTTGTATTAGTCTGTGTTCTCAGTGGAGTGGATGCCAAGATAGGTTCAATGTGCAAGGATTTTGCTAGGGGAAATGTTGGCGAGAGAGAAAATGGGGAGCAAGGTGGGGGAAGGCTGGGGGAGTTGTCAGGCTGCAATGCAAATCTGACCCCAAATGCAGGAGAGGGGGTAAGATTGAATGGGAGTGTTGCAGGCTGCCGGGAGGAGACCTGTGTTTCCCAGGGACAGGTCTGCCAAGCATCCCCACTGCACTGTCATTGGCTGTGAGAAGCCTGTGGGAGGTGTGGGAAGAGTTCAGTGTAGCCACGGGGCCCTTGGTCACTTATGCTCCCTGTAGTTAGAGGTCTAGGTGGTGGATTCCCATGGCCACTGCGTTTCCACATGGTTGATTTCCATGGTGTTCCTGGTTGTAGCTGTCAAAAAGATAGACATATATGTTTGCTTAATTTACAGACCTCCTCTTTTTGTGTGTGAAACATTCCAGAGTTCAAATGCTCTCTCATACATGTGGTCGTTTTGGTCAGGATTAGCTTGAGAAAAGAACTTACTATGTCAGTCACCATGATTATGCTTCAGTCACAAATAACACCATCTATTTATGTTTTTGTTCGCATGACATGTCCACCTTGGGGTGTGGAATGAGCAGCTTGTCGGTAGCTTTTCTCCATGTTATCCTCAGCCAGGGCCCAGGTTGATAGATCTTCAACATCTGATATCTCTGGCCATAATGTCTGAGGGGAGACCATAGTGAATGGCCCGCTGGCTTTTGAAGCTCTTGTGTGGAAGTGACACACGTCGTTTCTGTTCTCATTTCATTCTCTGAAGCAAAGAAAATCACATCTGACCTCAGAGGGGAGTGCAGTTTCATTTTCTCAAAAAGAAAAGTCTAGAATGTGATCATCAGCCCTAATGACTTTTGTCAGATGGCACCCACTGGGTAGTGAGGAGAGTCTATAGGAGTATGATGTTTCAATGATCGATTGCTGTGTGATAAGCTGCCCCCAAACTTAAAGACTTAATCATTTATCATTAGTATAAAGTACAAGTCTCTGGTTCAGGAATTAGGGCAGGGCACAGTGGGGACAGCTCGTTTCTGTTCCATGATGTCTGGGGCCTGAATAGCTTGGAGCTGGATGGATCTCTGTCTCTCTGCCTCTTTCCCTCTTTCCACAGAGCCTCTCCCTGGGCCATGTTGGGCTTTCTCACAGCATGGCAGCCTCAGGTAGTTGAATTTCTTATATGTGGGATGAGGGCTCCAAGAGACAGGAAATACAAGGAGCCAGTCTGGAAACTGAAACAGTGCTGCTTCTGTCATATTTTACTGTTCATAGTAGTCACAGAGCCCGCCCATTTTATAGGGGAGAGGACATAAACCTCCCACCTCCTGATGACAGGAATATCAAAGAATTTGTGCCCAAGTTCTGGGTAGGTTTACCCTGGTTACCACCCCTACAGTTGAATATGTTTATTAAGGGGCAGAGAAGTATATAGAAAGGGCCACCTGATAAGAACCATGGACTTCTGTCATGGATCACAACCAAACCTGAGGCAACCCCTCAGGGAAGAAGTCAGTGGAATAAAATAAACATCCAAACTTTATGCTCCTTCCTTCCTCTGATGTCCTGCTGGCCTCCCATTGGGTGAACCCAAATGGAAACCAGGTGGCAAGGGAATCATGGGAAAAAGAGGTCCATGTAGGTCAACTGGGCTCTGCGCAGGGTGAAAGATGGAGAGGGGCAAATGGAAGGCATCCAGCACACTTATTTACTAGGGTCAGCATTTTAGAGTAGTAATTAGCACATATAGATGGCATCTACAGAGTGTGTTTGGAAAGGCTTAAGTAAACGGGGGGTTTAAAAATTTCTAGAAACACATAAGAAAGTCTACTTTTTATAGTTTATAGTTACTTCCCAATTCTATGTATTGAACCGTATCCTTTAAAGCCTAAAATCATGGTTATACTTGAATGTGGTAGGTAGATATACTAACAATATACTAGTCATGAATGTTTTCTCTTACTCGGTCTTCAAAAACCAGCTTAAATCTCACTGGTTTCCTCCGCCTTCCCTAACTTTGGGGGTTCTAGGCTTCCCTCTTTTCTAGAATTTGTAGCTCTTAATGTATGTGTCAGTCATTTTGCACAGAGCATATGCACTTTTGTATTGTTTGGTGTATTCTTATTATTTGACTCTGTGTCCCCACCTCTATCCTGAGACCCTGGAAGAGTCTTTATTTATGGTTCCCAAACCGTGTGCCAAGGAGCCCTGGGGGTTCTCGGTGAACTCACAGGGACGCTGCCAGGTAAGTTAAATTTATGAGGGAAACGCAGTGACATCTGTCTGATACTAAGTGAACTCCTAGCTTGGAATAGTTCAGTTTCAGTATTCAATGCACATTCCTTTCAATATGCTGATACCTTTGCAAAGCTGAGTTTGGGGTGGGTCCTGTGCTGTAAAGCAAATGCACATGAAAATTGGTGTGGGACGGAGTGAGGTTGGCAGTGTCCAGTCTGATTCCTAGGTGTAAGTGACCAGCAGGAAGTGAGTTGTTAGGACTTAACCACATTAAATTATTTGGTCTTAAATACTTAATAAAAGGGATAGTTGGGCATTTCTTCTGGCTTCTGAGGGCTATGAAAAAAAAAAATTACTGATACACTGAAGATACCGTGAACTGAAAATGCTTTAGATCCTCTGATCTGTGAAGTATGATCTTTTATGCCACCAGAGCAGGTTTGGCCAGCTACAATCTGGGGGCCAAGTCTGGCCTGTGGTTTGTCATTGTGTATCTTGAGTTAAGAGTGGTTTTTATATCCATCGAAAGATAAATAGATAAACAAAAGTGATACACCACACACACACACACACACACACAGAGGAAATTCTGACACACAGATGAACCTTGAATTGTGCTAAGTGAAATAAGCCAGTCAAAAGCGGACAAATATCACATGAATTCACATATATGACATACCTAGTGTAGTCAAATTTATAGACAGAAACCAGAAAAACAGTTACCAAAGAGGAGGGAGTAATGAGGAGTTACCGTTGAATGGGTACAGTTTCAGTTCCCCAGAGGAAAAGAGTTCTGGAGATTGGTTGCACAACAGTGTGACTGTACTTAACACCACTGAGCTGTGCACTTAAAAGTGGGTAGGGTGGTAAATTCTATGTCTTACCCACAATTTAAAAGGATAGGAATATACAACAGAATGACAAACCCTAAAATACTTACACTTTGGCCCTTCACAGAAAATGTGGGCTGAGCCCTGCTCTGGAGGGTAGCATGGTGCTCTCTCTATATTTTAGATCAGCGGTCGCCAACCGGTGGTCCGCAGACCGCTGGTGGTCCATGAGGTCCTAAAGGTTGGTGACCGCTGTTTTAGATGATCCATATATGTTTGTAGATGATGGTAATAGTGGAAGAAATCCCCAGTTAGAAAGAGATGGCCTAGTGAAAACATTATCAAGTCCTTTTTTATTTTTATTTTTTTAAGGCAGTGATGAGGCTGAGGAGCAACAGGCAGAAACAGAAGGAAGCAGGCTGATTGGCTTTGCCACTAGCTTGGAAGAGTCTTTGTCCAGGTGTGTTGTTTAGGGGTCCTGGGCTGGTGGGAGACCAGCAGACAGTTGGTGGCAGCAGCTGAAGATGGCTCTAGCAGGGGCAGAAAGGGGACTGGAGGGCTCAGTCGTCTTATTTCTGTCGCGTGTCTTATGAACTAGGATGGTCTTCTGTTTTGTGGGTTATAGTGGTTCCTCTATTTGAAGACTGGTGAGAAATTAAGGGAGAAATTTGGGGCTCTCTGTAGTAGTTGAAGGTGGAGACATCGAGGATGTTGAAGTAAGGGATGGATGGAGGGAAAAGCGATCACACACCATCCTTTTCTGCAGGCAGCTCACAGGCGTTAGCAGTAAAAACTGTGGCCTGAGAGAAATCCTGTACCTCTGGTTTTTGCAAAGAGCAGCTAGCTGTGTTTCATTTAGCAAATTATTCCACATACGTGTGCCTGGAAAACCAGCAGCAAAAAAATCTACCAGAAAAAAACGATTTTTCCACCATCTCTGCATGCTGAAACCATGCTGGAACAGTATACATGGGTAGAATAATTTCAGGCATTTCCTTAAAGGCATGTGTGCTGAGTTCCTATAAGCCACATTGGAGCCCATTTGTTTTACAATCTTGTCTTCCAAACACATACATACATATTCATGAGCTGTATCCTGTGAGCGCAGTAATTCATAGCTTATTGACTTAGGTTGATGGATGGAAGTTTTTTGGGGACTAGAGAAGAAATGATGGAAATTTTGAGAGGCTGGGAGCAGCCACACTTGTGAATCACCCACTTGCCATTAATGTGTCTGTGGGTGGGGTAGGCGGGGACCCCTTGCTCTCACTAGCTAGGAATGTTTTTAACTTTTATGAAACTAGTTAGAGTGACGATTTTAAGAGAAATTAAATACAATCCTCAAATGATCATCATTAGTAAATGTTAATGAGCTATAATTGGTGCTGAGTTTATGGGAGGAATACCTAAGCCTGTATGTCCTGCTGTTTTCAGTCTCCAGTAGAATGAGCAGAGCAGCCTGTCACCTCACTAAGCTCTACTTCCATCCATCCTTCCTCCTACATCTCTAGTCTGGGACGTGGTGGAGGGGCTTTGGGAGGCAGGAGAGCAGAGACAGGTCTCCTGCTGGCTCTTCCGACAGACTTCCTGTTGCATTTTTGGGTACGGAGCATGTTGGTACTCTTTGTCACTGCTGTCATCTGCATCACTTTCTGTTGAAAAACACTTTGAAGTCTTAGGTCTGGTTTCCACTAATGATGTAAAATTTCACCGTCCAGTCATTGCTTTCAGTGGGCAGTTGGAAGAAAAAAAGGAATCAAAACCATGGAATTAGGATGTCATCTTGACCCTGCCATCTTGGCACTTTGAGATTTTATTTATTAAGTTTGGTGGTTCTTTGCTAAATCCATTATAGTTTTTTTGAGTTATGGAGGTCCCCACTAGACTCCAGCTCTGGGGAGAGCTATACTAAAAACTAATGGGATAGTGTTTTGGTCCCTCATTTCATATTTCTACTTATGCATTTCAGTAATTTGCTTTTAAAACCTGTTCTCTAAGTTAGTGACCCAAGATGTTTGAGCACGAAAGGCCTCTGAACGTTGTCCTGCTCCGTTTTCTGCTGGCTCCTTATCCTTTTTCTGTAATGATGTTGAGCTCTCCTGGTTCATATGGAACTTTGCTTATTACCATGCCTTCAGTAGACCAGTCACTTAAATGCCTCTGCCCTCTGCTTTGCTGAAAGCACACCTGTGTGCTCACCTAGACCAACAGGCTGCTGGTCTGGTGAGAAGTGATAGGATCTCAAGGATGCCTGGAGCAGTGAGGTTGTTTCACACAGAAGCTGCTGCTGTTGTCTTAGTCTCTCAGGCAAGTGCAGTGGGCTCCTTGCAGGGAGGTGCTCACTCCCTTCAGGGCCACCTGGCAGCTGGGCTGTGTGTGGAGGCCTGAGCTCAGCAGGAGAGCTGATGCACCTGGTGCCACCTCATGTTTATATTGCATTGTGGTTCCCGTTTGACATGGGAGATCCAGTTGTGACTGAGGAGCTAGTGGAGCCCAAACAATCCTGTCTTCTCAGTTACTCCGAACTTAAACAGAAGAACCGTGGAAGCAGAGAGGCCACAGTACAGATATAAAGCTCGCTGTAGTCCGTCAGCGATGGCAGTTGAACGAGGTAATTAAAAGGCCCAGTCCTGTCTTGGCCCTGCAGCTATGTAATGTGGATCGGCAGTAGCACTATTAAACTCGGTTGAAAAATCATATTAAATAGGCTGTCTCTAGACAGCCTAAATTAATAATCGCTCTATCCAAAGTGAGCCAGCTATTAAGTAGACCTAGAAGATTTCAGTGGCAGTTATAAGAGTATTTGACTTGAAATACTTGATTTATTAATTGAAAACTGAGAGTTAGCTTGTGCCATTGAATACATCCAATTAATGCTTTGTATTCAAATAAAATTTTGGGAAGGAGCACAGCTTAACAGTTTTTAAATTGGGGTTAGAGGTTAGAGAGATGTTAGTTTGAGTTCTGTTGCTTCACTAGCAGTATGACTGTGTCAAGTACCTTCATCTATATGTATATATTACCTGTGGGTAATAACATCTACCTTATTGGTTCTTGTGAAAAATAAATGAAATACTGCATTTAAAGTACTTATTGTCTCTGGTACTTAGTACTCAATATTACCTATTAACCAGCTGAATCTCTGAAATGAAACATCCTTCATATGATATGGTATATTACTGGACAGTGAATTTTATGCCATTTTTAGTGCTATAGTATTTTTTTTAAATATATTTTATTGATTTTTTACAGAGAGGAAGGGAGAAGGATAGAGAGTTAGAAACATCGATGAGAGAGAAACATCGATCAGCTGCCTTCTGCACATCCCCCACTGGGGATGTGCCCTCAACCAAGGTACATGCCCTTGACCGGAATCGAACCTGGGACCCTTCAGTCCGCAGGCTGACGCTCTAGCCACTGAGCCAAACCGGTTAGGGCAGTATTTTTATTTTAGACTAGAAGCCCGGTGCACGAAATTTGTGTACTTGGTGGGGGGAGGGGGGCTCCCTCAGCCCAGCCTGTGCCCTCTTGCAGTCCGGGAGCCCTCGGGGGATGTCTGACTGATGGCTTAGGCCCACTCCCCACAGGCCTAAGCCCGCAGTCAGACATCCTTAGTGCTGCGGGGGAGGCTTGAGAGGCTCCCGCTACCACTGCTGCACTCACCAGCTGTGAGCACAGCTCAGGGCTCCAGCATTGAACATCTGCCCCCTGGTGGTCATGCACATCATAGCGACTGGTTATTCCGCCGTTCTGTCGATTTGCATATTAGCCTTTTATTATATAGGACTAGCGGCCCAGTGCACAAAAATTTGTACACTTGGGGGGGGGGGAGGGGGAGGTCCCTCAGCCCGGCCTGTGCCCTCTCGCAGTCTGGGACCCCTTAGGGGATGACCACCTGCTGGCTTAGGCCTGCTCCCCGGGGGATTGGGCCTAAGATGGCAATCAGACACCCCTCTGCCAGCCTGGCAGCCCTCGAGGGATGTCCACTTGCCAGCGGGGAGCAGGCCTAAACTGCAGTTGGACATCCTTAGTGCTGCTGGGGAGGCAGGAGAGGCTCCCACCACCACCGCTGTGCTGGCAGCCATCAGCCTGGCTTGTGGCTGAGCAGAGCTCCTCCCATGTGAGAGCGCCCTGACCACCAGAGGACAGCTCCTGCATTGAGCGTCTGCCCCCTGGTGGTCAGTGTGTGTCATAGTGACCAGTCATTCCCAGTCCTTCTGCTGTTAGGGTCAGTTTGCATATTACCCTTTTACTATATAGGATAGAGGCCTGGTGCACAGGTGGGGGCTGGCTGGTTTGCCCTGAAGGATGTCCCGGATCAGGGTGGAGGTCCCACTTGGGTTTCTGGCCAGCCTGAATGAGGGGATGATGGCTGTTTGCAGCTGGTCACACCCCCTTCAGGGTGGGGGTCCCCACTGGGGTGCCTGGCCAGCCTGGATGAGGGGCTGAGGGCCGTTTTCAGGCTGGCAGGTGACTGAAGCTCTCAACCTCTCCTTTTTTTCTTCTTCTTTTTCTTCTGGGATTTATTTACCTTCTATGGCTGTCACTGGAGCTGAGAGCTGGCTTTAGCTCTGAGGCTTGGCTCTAGCTCTGAGACCTCAGCTGCTGAAAGCAGGTATCTGGGTTTGTTTGGCTTCTATAATTGAAACTCTGTTGCAACTCCAGCTCTGAGGCCTGGCTGGCTGAAAGCAGGTTTCTGGGGATTGTTTAGCTTCTATAATTGCAACATTGTTTCTTAGAGTGCAAGCTCAGAGGCTGGCAGCGGCATTCAGGGAACCTTGGCTTCCTCCATCACTGGAGCAAGCAAGCCTCCTGTTCGCTTCAGCTGCCTGGCTGCCAGCCGCCATCTTGGTTGGCAGTTAATTTGCATATCGCCCTGATTAGCCAATGGGAAGGGTAGCGAAGTTACAGTTAATTACCATGTTTCTCTATTATTAGATAGGATAATATGCTCATTGTTCCTTAACACATCTTTACCTTATTTCATAGACAGCATGACTCTGGACTTACTCTTTCCTCATTGCTGTCAGAGTGTGGTGTCAACTCAGTTGTTACTAGAATTAGTTTCCTATTTATTCTAAATGTCAATGTCAGAGGTTCTCAAATCTAAATGTACAAAGACAATTATTACCTGGGGACTTTTTACATGGAAACTCCCAACTACTAGAGATTCTGGTCTAATAGGTAGGGCTGAGGCCCAGAGTTTGCACTTTAGCCAGGACCACGCTTGCTTGATTACACTGATCCATGTCCTTCTGCGGGCACTCTGGCTATTTATGCTCTTTCATTGGATGAGGATGCAGAACACATGTGTGATCTCCAGGGCCTTAACCCAGTTAAGGATCCAGGTTTTTCATCTGTGGTAACCCCACTGTGTCAGCCTCCCAAGACTAGTGACCATCAGATGAGGAGGAAGCTGACAGCCCGTTGGGAAGCACTGAAGCCTTTTCCAAATGAGCAAGGTATTAGAACTTGAATACAGTCCACCCTGCTTCCCTCTGGAGCTGTTTTAGCCATCAATGCAGATGACATAGGTCAAATACTTGGCAAAATTTAAGGACTTACTACTACTAGTAGTAGTAGTATCTAAAGGTGAGTAGTGAAAGGAGATTGTTGGGTTCTTATCTAAGAATGTATGTACAGTGTTTGATTGAGGGAAGTACCTCCCATTGTTCATAATGCTGGACAAGTGCCATTATTACTATGAAATAACTCTGCTCTCCTGTGCGATGCTGTCAAGATATGGACAGTGAGTGATGTCATTACCATAAAAACCCAGATGGAAATGCCATTGACTTTGCAGTGGGAATACTGACTGATGTTCTGGATATCACAGAGTATTGTAAGGCATTATCGTTCTACTGCTGACGCAGTCCCACCAGAGCCGTGAGCAGAAGGGAAAAAGTGCTCCTTGTAATTGGAGGTTGCACAATAAGTACGGTGTTGCCAGTTGAGTGAAACCTTATTTCTTTTTTCCACTTTCCATATTCTAGGTTACTAAGTGGAATGTTTAGGTTCTACACAGATGTTTAGATCCATATACAAATATACTTTTCCCATCATCAATATATAGGAAAGCCTAAGAGAATCTATTATTTATCCCAGAGCTATCATGTGTGAACCAGCTGTGGCTCATAATGAAATGTCTACTGTTTATTGTGGAAAGCCTCTGAGAATGTGGAAACTATTGGAAAATTCACTTTTTTTTTTAAAGAAAATCTTGTAATTAATATCTACGGTTTCATGGTAAGCTTCTAGCCTACTTGAAGCACTGGGTCTGAATATTTTGTGAACAGGGAGGTTCCAGATAAGGCACCTAGTGTGTATTCATCTGAGACTTGGCATATTGTTATGGGAATGGAAACCTAAATCTTTCCTCTCATTTTGCATATTGACAGAACAAATAGGGAACTGATTGGCCATTGGATATCATCACTGTGGCTTAAAGCCAGCCTCTTGGTGCCTTGGAGGTATCCCTGTTCCTCTTCCTGTAATGACGCTGAGCTCTACTTGTTTTTTTTTTTTTTTTCTGTCAGTTTATTTTTTTTCATTTTATTTTTAATTTAAATTCCTTATTGTTTAAAGTATTACATGAGTCTCCCCTTTCCCCCATTGACCTCTCCCTGGCCCCCCTCCCTCCAGCCCCCGATCTGTGTCCATTGGTTATGCTCATATGCATGCATATAAGTCCTTTAATTGATTTCTTGCCCCCTTACCCCCCTCCCCCCGCTTCCCTCATAGGTTGGACAGTCTGTTTGATGCTTCTCTGTCTCTAGTTCTATTTTTGTTCATCAGTTTATGTTGTGCATTGTATTCCACAAATGAGTGAGATCATGTGATATTTATTTTTCTCTGACTGGCTTATTTCATTCGCTTAGCATTACTGTCTACTTGTTGTTATGGAGCTATGTTTTACCATGCCTGCAGTATTTCTATAATGCTGGGTCTAATGCTGTGCCCAAACAAATAGACTTAAAATAGAGAGCAAAAGGGAAGGCAAATTTATTCATTGACATAAACCTAGCCATCCAGGTATCCAGCGAATAAGTTCTTTGCAAAGGGTTTAATATGGTGTGGACTTAAGAGTCAGACTGCCAAGATTGATTTCCCAGCTCTGCCACTTGCTGTGTGCCCTTGGGCAGAACCTTTACCCTCACTGAGCCATTTTCCTCATTTGTAAAATGGGGTGATAATGATAGTGCCCACCTTATAGAACTTGTAAGGGTGAAATAAGTTGATACTTGAAAATGGTGCCTGGCACAAAGTGAGTGTTCACTCTATTATCACTGTGTTTGTTTTTCTTCTATACTTGTTGGAAAAATCATAATTTTAGATTGCTGAGCTGTCTTTTCATTGGTATGTAATACTATACTGTAATATTTTTATTTATTCTATAATAATATAAAATTTGGCATATTGCCAAGAGGAAATAGCTAGAGAACTGTAGACATCAAGGTATTAAAAGAAATACTAAGAGAGACTCCTTAGAGCCCAGTTATTTTAACTTTTTCCTAGGTTAATCCCAAACTTCCTCCCACTTGCCTCTCATGGACTTACTTCTCCATTATCCTGGGCCATGTGCTGTACACTGAGTGTGAATTAGCCTTCTAGTGAAGTGTCTGTGCTTATGCGCTTCCTCCCCTGACGTTGCCTTTCTCCTCCAACCAGGCCTATCCAAACATTTCTCATCCTTTAGTGTCCAGACTACATGCCCTTCCTTCTGAAAGTCTTCCTGATCAAGCCAGGAGTAGGCAGCCACTCTTCACTTCTTCAGAGTTTGGTTGGGGACACTTTGTATGATCATTATGGGTTTAATGCATCTTACTTCTCCTCCCAGATGGTCAACACCATGAGAACAGAGGCCACACATATTTGCTTGTTCATTCATCCATTGAACTCATATTACAGCAGCATATGTGGCACACCTCCTTGTACGTATAGGTATTTTTATGTTTTTTAAATAAGGGAATGGGTGAACATAGATATGGTAGCTAAGTAGAGTTGCATGTGTGTAGAGCTAATGTGAGGGAGTGAGAGAGAAACCTGGGGAGAGATTAAATAGTTTAGGCTGTCAGGTCTGGTCAGGTTGATGAACTGATGTTTGGCTGACAGCTGGCACTCAGGGTTGGCATGGAGTGGGAGGAAAGTGAGGTGCATGAGGGGAGGGGTGTTTCGTATTGACTAGAGATGGCTGCTGCTGAAAGTGAGGCAACTCTTAACTACTGTGAAAGTCCAGAGAAATGACTTCAGACAAATATTGCTGGAAAAATAGAATGAAATATATGGATATTTTATAGAAATAATCAAAGGAAAATGAACAAAAAAAGATTTCTGAAGGATCAGTGATGTCTCTAAGATGGATGTTTGAAATGTGCTCTCCTCATCTGGAAATGAAGTTGTATGATGTGGGCAAACTTCACTGTTTTGGGCTTATGTTGCCTATGATTGGCAATATGTCATTGCCATGTTTATGTATCAAAACATCAAACTATATGGTATTTATATTTGTGTTAAATGCTTTAATAGAGGACTAGTAGATTTAGCTACACGGTTTTTCCTTTGAAGATATAATTCTATTAGAATTTAGGAGTTGAGAGTTTTGAAGTCCATAGATTTCAATGTCATAGAAGAGCTATATGTAGAATAAGGGTAAAGGACTCATTTGTCTCCGTGTCCTTATTTCCTGACATGCTCTTAGCCCGATGCTTGGTGCCCAATAGGCACTCCATACATGCTTTTCAGTGAATGGATTAATAACATCTCATTTTCTCAATAAATGAATTACTAATACCTTAGTTTAATGTCCTTGCCAAATCTACACGAAGAGATTAAATTGGAGATGGAAACAGTACATTATGTACTCATAGAATTTTAGTGCTAGACATCATTTCAGAGATTGTCTAGTCCCAGCTCTTTGTTTTTCAGATAAAGACATTGAGGACTAAAGAGGTTAAGCAACTTGCTCACACAGCTGATACCAGCCAACCTTGGACTAAAACCCAAATTCATTTCCAAGTCTCGAAGCCTTAGTATCATCTGTTTTCATGACCCTTCTCCAAAGCAAATCTTAATTCCATGATTCCTTCCATGGCATAAGTTAACTCCTGAGCTCCCAATGCAGAATTTAGGAAACATTCTCCTTATGCTTTTATTAATTCAACGGTTTCTTAGAAAGGAAACCCCCTTCTTTGGAAGGCTGCTCTGCAGTGTGTGGCTGCTTGGGTGCACCCCTGCTGGAGTTTTTCCCTCAGCTCAGTCTGCTCCAGAAGGAGAGCTTGCACCCTCTAGTGGATCTAAGAGGCTCTTAGGTCTGAATTTCTGGTGGTTCTACTTTAAAAAGAAGAGAGGAACAATATTTTTATGTAATTAATCTGTAGATTCTCACATGCAACCCTTTGTTCATATCATGAGAGTGAGGTTAGCAGCTAGGAATGATGGTGTGGTTACTTGTGCCTCATAGTGCTGAAAAAAGGCACCTTATTGACCCCCCCCTTCCTTTTCCTCCCCCTTCTTCTTTTTCTTTTATGGTAGAAGGAGGGTAAGGAAGTGGGCAATATATCAACCTTGCTTTTTCCACCAGTGCTTGGATTCTCTAGGTCAGTTATTCAAACATTAACTCTTCTGTAATGGGCCTTCCCACCGTAGATGAGAACTAGTCCAATCCTAATATTCCTGGGAAATCCAGTAGTACTTCATTGGGCAATTAACATATTCAATCATGTATAGTAATCTAGTACCCAACTGGATAAATGTATTTTGGGAAGTTTCCAAATTACCCCTTTGTTTTCCTTCAATAGTGATTTTAGATGTTTTCATAAGCTCTGCAAAGTACTTATGTGGCAGGTGGCAGAAGGTGGTATCTGTGAAGCAGGATGATTTGATGGCTGAGTGGGTAGCACAGGGGATCTCACCACTGACTTTTCCCTGTGATCTGAAATGCTCCTTTACCTCCCAGGCCCGAGTTTTCTTTGGGAAGAATGTGATTGGTCATCTTTTTATTTGTGAAGTACTGGTCAACCAGCTGTTTTTGTTTGTTTGTTTGTTTTAGCTCTTGCCACTCTATCAACTGAAATATTTTTAAATGGCACCTTAGCACCCCTGCAGTACAGTCATCTTTGTGATTCTGGGTCATTGTGATAGAATCAACAAGAGAATCCTCACTTATGGCCTCACTTATGGAGATTCTGCTTTAACCGTATCCAAGTGGGGCGTGAGCATGGGTATTTTTAAAAGCTCCCCGGGTGGTTCTAACATGCAGCCAGGGTTGAGAACCACTGCTGTAGATCCTTGAGAGTGTTGTGCATCACTGGATTCCAAATCAAGTTTGAATACTGGAGATACATATTTGAAAACCAGTATTCTCCTTGGAGACAGAGGTTGTCCTGTGTTACGATTGGAGTAATGAAGTTATCAGTGGGTCTAAGTGACTCCATGTTGACATGTCTAGTTGGTAGGGGTGGAGTCAGTCCTGATGCATAACCCAGGTCTGAGGAATGGGAACTCTCCAGGGACAGCCGGGTGCAGTGAGGGCCAGAGTTTTGTGAGTGGCAGTTTAATGCATTATTGTAATTGTTCTCATCTGAGTACATTGATTCCATGTTGTTGGCACTTGTCCTGGTGATAGTCAGAATATTGGTGTCTCACATTACGTTTTTTTTTTCTCTTGTTGGTTTTAAGAGCATTCCCCCCCCAATCCCCATTTCACTTCTCTCTGTGGTTTTGGGGGGTCAGGTGCTCAGGGAGTTGTTTGGAGAAGCTGTTTTCTGGAGTAACGTTCTGATCTGTCACTGGGAGCAGCTTGCTCCTGAGACATGTAACTGAATTGTTGGAGGAGGGATGGGATGGTAGAAGGACACACATGGGTGTAAATACTCCCAAATGCTGTAACTTTAACTCTTACAACAGCGTCCTTGACCTTCATCAGCCCACATAGTTGATATAATTATTTAGTTTTGAAGTATTTCTGCTCTGTTTTCAGAGGGCAGGGGATGAGAGTGTTATGGAATTGTTAGAATTCTTGTCCTGGCTTCTCAAAATAATATAAAGAACATGGAATTTGGTATCAGGTAGACCTGGTCTCTGATGACTCTGGTCTCTACCACTGATTGTGTACTTTTGGCTCAAATTTTGAGCCTCAATTTTATCTGTCATATGAGAACCCTAATACCCATCTTACGGGACTAAGGTGAATTAACTCAGGTAATATGTGTAAAGCACCTAACACAGTGCTTGCCACAAAAATGGGACTCTAGCTATTTCTAGAACTTCTGTTAAGCCCAGCCAGCGTGACTCAATGGTTGAGTGTCAACCTATGAACCAGGTGGTCACTGTTTGATTCCCGGTCAGGGTCAGAGCACATGCCTGGGTTGCGGGCTCGATCCGCAGTGTGGGGTGTGCAGGAGGCAGCCCATCAATGATTCTCTCTCATCATTGATGTTTCTTTCTCTCCCTCCCTTCCTCTCTGAAATCAATAAAGATATATTTTTTAAAAGTTTCTCTAGAACTCCTGTTAATAGTAGTAATAATTAATGATAATGATAATTAACTTTTTTCCTCCTTTGAAAAGGTGCCTGGGATTTAAGTAGCTTCATGGCCTGTGTGTCCAGTTGTGCTTGTGGTGGCTGAGAATTGAGGTGGCAAAAGGCCATCAACAGAGGTCTCAGCTGGGAATGGTGACGCAGTCTTTGTCCTCATATAAGCAACACCATCTTGCTTAGTCTCATCACATATTAATCACTTAAAATGTAGTTGTTCCCCTGAAAGTTCATTTTGCTGATAACTCATCTTGTATCTATCCTGCTTATTGACCTTAGAGGAAGTAGAATACAGATTTTTATTTCAACAGTGTGGGAGGGAGTTAGTAGGGAAGAAGGGAAAATATGATTTTGGGGGATTACTTTAGTATTAACTTATGCCCTGGAGTGCTGTGGGTTTTGGACACCCTGAAAGGGCTGAACCATTGGGAAGCTGAGGAGATGTCAGAATGGGGGCCTGGATGGTAGTGAGGGTCCAAATACTAGTACAACAGCCATCGATTCTGAATCACTGTCGAGTTCCCTGGTAGGACTGCCTGCGTGCTGCCATGTTGGACTCATCTCATTTGCAATGAATTGGCCATGTCTGGAGTACAGTACCGTGTCATTGAAGCTCTGGGCCTACAGTGTAAAACATTTGCATGAATCAGTATAAACTGAATATGCAGTTTTAGAAACATCAGTCTATTCTCATTGAGGTGTAAAGTTGAGATGTGACAAGTGGAGGATTATGGAAAATGAGTGAGGCATACAGAAGACCAAAAGAGCACCTTTATTACCGATTAAACTGATGCTGGAGAATAGGGTTTATGCCTGTGAGCAAGATTTCCCAATATTGAAGCCCAGAGTTAGACAAACTCACCCAGGCACACCACAGAACCAGCAGTGGGAGGAGCGTGCACTTCTTGCTGGCAGCCTGGCTCACAGAAGAAAAGAGAGAGGAAGGGATAGGCTCATCAAAGTGACCAGTTCCGCCTCCTCCTGCAAGGAGAGTTATTGAGGGAGGCAGAGGGAGGTCAGACTCTGCTGGGAGATCCTGCATGTGGGAGGAAACATTCAGATTGGAGACTTCATTTTTCCCTATCAGCTGTACAAAAATCCCACCTTTCTAACTTCTAGCAAATTTGGTAGTAATTAATAATAAAAACATAAATAGGGGTGGTTTAATCATCATTTCTGTGCTCAAGAACCTATAATGGGTCCCTGTTACCTGCAGAAGATAGCCCAGTCTCCTTCAGTTGTTTTTGAAAATTCCTCCTAATGCAACCCCATCCTGCCTGTTAACTTCCCTTCTCTCATGATTTTCAAATGCAAACCTGATGTCAGAGCAGTATCCTTATTGTCTTCTAGTCTTACTACCATGTTCCTACTGGATTTTCCTTTCTTCTTCATACTTATCTGCCCAAAATATATTCATCTGTTAAGTCCCAGTAGAGTCCCCATAGGGGGCTGAAGCCGGGCACGTGGGTAAGCACACCCTGAATTCTCTCATTTTTGTTACTGAGCTTTCACTGGGGATCACACAGTTCACTTCTTTTGTGTATCCTCAGCTGCTAGTATATTGTACACATGAAAAGCACTCCATTATGCAATTGGTTAAATAAATGTATCAAAAGAAAGCTGTTAGCACCCTCATCACTACATTAGAATAGAGTTCTGTGTTGATTATGCTGAGAGATTAGTTTACCAAGGCAAAGAACTGAAATTAGCGTTTGAAATTATTTTTTTTAAGTTTTGTACTTCCTCCACTTAAAAAAATACATGTTTTTTAAAAATTGATTTCAGAGAGGAAGGGAGAGGGAGAGAGAAATAGAAACATGAATGATGAGAGAGAGTTGATTGGCTGCCTACTATATGCCTCCCCACTGGGGATCAAGTCCTCAACCTGGGCATGTGCCCTGACTGGGAATGGAACTGTGACCTCCTCAACCCATGAGCCACTGAGTAACACCAGCCAGGCCTTACTCTACTTTAAAAAATGTTATTTATTAATTTTTAGAGAGAGAGAGGTGAAGGGAGAGGGAGAGAGAGAGAGAAATACTGATTTGTTGTTCCACTTATTTATGCATTCATTGGGTGCTTCTTGTATGTGCTCTGACCAGGGATTGAGCCCACAATCTTGGTGTATTGGGATGATGCTCCAACAAACTGATCTACCCGGCCAGGGCCCGAAATTAGCTTTTGTTTCATGTCACTGACATGGGATCAAAGAATCTCAGATTTTTAAAACTGAGACCGTAGATCATCTGGTTCAACATCACCATTTCACAGCTGAGAATAGTAAAACTCATGATTTGAAAAGAAATATTCAGAGTCTATGAACATAATATATGTGAGAGGGATAGAGGATACAAAATAGGTGATTTTTGAAAATTCTTTAACATTATCCACAGCAGATTCATGTGGCCATTTTGTATTTACATTAGAGGGTCCTCTAAGAGTTCTAGAGTGTTCTTCTATTATCTTGTAGAACCTCACTTCTTTATATTGCATCAAACTTTGCAGAGGAAGACACTTTTCACAGAAGCTTCCATCCCATCTCATCACGAACTGTGCTGGGCTACACGGCAGGCAGGCCAGACACCACGTTCATTTCACAGCCAGTTGAGACGCCAAAAGATCCCTTGCCCGAGGTCACCAGATACGAAGGATTAAAACACAAGTGTTTTACATATGTCCACTGGACTCCATTTTCTACCACCTTGTGATGCCTTTTTCTGCCTTAAATTTACATTTGTACATCTTAGAAAGGAAGCACATTTCATTCCGTTATTAGCAAAGAGAGAGAACAGCTACTATAAGTAGTTAGCGCTCCAGGTTGGAAAGTTAGGAGTCAAACTTGGAGGAAGGTCAGCCTGGCTTTGGGAGTGCTAAGAGAGGGAGCAGGAGCTGACACAGGGGAGAAGAGTCAACTAGCTCTCAGCTCCTCCCCAGTCCCAGGCAGGTTTTCCCAGGGCAGATTCAATATTCATTTTATGTTGTAGAGAGCCCACAACATAAGTGATCACATTTCACTGTTGTATGAAAATTTCAGACCAAATAAGCACAGTGTTTTGGTTGTTTCTACCACTGTTTCTTTCCATTAATTTAAAATATTTTAGGTTTATACTAAAAAAAGTAAACTTTAGTATTGGCTCTTGTTTGTTAATTAACAGGTAAGTAAGTACATCTATATGTTTTAAAATAGCTTCCAAACACTGAGTCTTGTCACATGAATGAATCAAAAAGTCAACTTGGTGGGTGACAATTAGCACTTAAAAATGGAATAGAAAATATCAGGGTGCATTGTCCTTGGTAATAGTAAATATTGTATGTCATTGTGAATATAATTCTTATAATGGGTCCTGGTTTTTAGAAAATTTGAAAACCATTGTTCTCATGCCTGGGTGGATTATTTGGAAAATGGGTTAGGAGATGAGTCTCTGCTTTATCATGGGCTGCAAATGTTATTTGGCCTTTTCTTGATGTGAAACATTCATTTATCAATTCAGTTCACTCAACAAATAAATGTTGAGCACCCTGCATACGCCAGGCACTGTTTATAGGCTGCGGATGAGATCTCGGTAGTGCTTTACTCAAAAAGCAAATTGTCTTATTTTCAGAAAAAACACTGTATCAGTTTGCATAAAGATTATCTGTTGATAATAGAAAACTCCCTTTACGTAAAAGAAAACTCGCTTTAATGATCCTTCCCTATTCTGTACACTGACTGTGCTTACACTTCCCTGGCCAGGATATCTACAGCCACACCTAGATGCAAAGGAAGTAGGGAAATGTAGTTTTTTAGCTATAAAGTTAGGGTTTAGTCCCAAGGGGGAAATTCTCTTTCTATTGATGGGAAGCTAGAAGTTTCTGTTACTATAATTATTAGAAAAACACAGGCAGAACAGGTATAGGGTTGTAAAGGTTGCCCACTGCACACAGATGCCCTGCTGAGGAGGCAATTAGGGAAGATGAAGTTCCCATTCTGCTCACCAGACTGTGTGCCCTTGCAGGGGCCTGTGTCCACAAGGAAGCGGCACCGCTATCTAATTGGCAGAAGGCACCTTCTGCTCTGGCCAGGCCATCTACTTACCAAATTGTGGGTCTGGGCAACTACTCTGCCCAGGGAGGGACCCTTTTCCTAATTTGCAGAAATGCCCCGTATGTGCTGGTTTGGCTCAGAGATTGGGTCCCAGGAAACCTAGCAGTAGCCTTAAGTATTTGACCGTAAACATAACTGGCTTGTCCTCTTTTCCTAGCATGGTGCTTCTCACCTCACTTTTACTACTTTAAAAATAATAGAAGTTCGGAGACAACACTTATTCGTTGTACACACACACACATACACCACACACACACACACACACACACACACACACACACACACACACCCCAAACCACTTCAGGTGCCAGATCCCCATCTCTGACCTCTGTGCAGGGCTTCACGTCACTTCTCTCCCATGTAGGAGAGGGAAATTAGGGTTATAATTTAAGCTTGCATTTGCTTTTGATTTGAAATGGAAAATTAGATTTCTTTCTTTTTCATTTCAACAAGTGCGTGAAGAAGATAATGCCGTACCAAAGGACTCGGTTCTTAAGCATCAGAATTATGAAAAGATAGAAATGGTCCCACTCTCCCACCCTCCCTTCACAGAGAACTCCAGGAAAGAGCTCGCACAAGGCCCACCTTATCTAAGGCAGCCAGGAGGTGTTCTTGGGGAAAAATGTGGAGGGGGAGGGAGAATCTGGTCTCAAAGTTGGTGTGAATCTTTTATTCTTCCCCTGCACTCTCCTAAGAGAACATTAACAATTTATCAGCAACAAATGCCCTACAGGTTTGTCTTGAAGTAGTCTAAGAAAACCAAAAAAGCGAGGAAAACAGAAAAGAAGTTAATAGTTGGTTTATTTTACCTTCTTGGTGTAGTTTCCTACACTGACTTTCTTAAAGGGCCCACCCTCCCCTCGTTTTTGTGTCTGACCTGCATGTCAGGTGAGGTAGAGAAAGAATAACTCCTACAGGATGCTCCTCTGCGTGTCTTGCTCTGTGACTGTCCAGCGCCAGGTCATGGGTGGGTTTGGGATAACAGAGAAAAGCAACCAGAAAGATGAGGATGATTGAATTCGTTCAGGCAGACACCTCTGTCTCGTCTCAGTCTTCCGTTGTGCTGAGGTGTTTCCTCCTCTCGTGGAAAATAAGCCAGGAGTGAAATCTGACTTTTATCACCAGAACTTGCCTTTGTTATAGTTTTGGTGTCTAGGAGAATTGGCCTGTGTATCAAACTCCACCCCCAAGCGATACATGTAACCCAGGAGGCAGACTGAATTGGGGGGGCGAGGGAGGCAGGCACTGGATGCCGCCTTCTTATAATTGTCCTCAAGTACTTCATTCTAGAGAAGCTGCTGGCTGAGCCTCTGGCTCATAAATCATTTCCCCTCTACTTTTGGGTGGAAGGTCAGGCTCATCAGAACTCAATAGTACTGTCTTATTAATCAAGAAGAGAAATTAGGGGGAAGCCTGGGGAAGCATTCCTTTTTTCCCCAAAGGATCACTTGACTAGATTGCCTGAATTCGAGAGAATGGTCTAAGTTGGGCTCTGTGTTTTCAATGCAGTGCTATTCACTATAAAAGAAAAATTTCCTCTGCTGTTCACGTCCTGTCAGGTTAATCTAACCACCTTGCTAATGAAGGCATCCCGACATGGACTGTGACAACAGGGTGTTTTCATTAGTTCCAGGGCTGCCGATTTCCTACTCGACACATTTATTGATTACCCTTTGAGTACCTGCCCGTGCACCAGGTGCTCTGAGAATTCACACTGTAGGTCAGACAGAGTCGTTTCTGCAGTAACTTTGCAACCTGAAAGGAGGGATAAATGCATTAAGAAAACTGAGAAAGGGCACCGGCTGGTTTAATAGAATTTCAAAGTAGGAAAGAAGAAAGTTGAGTTGGGGGGTGAGGGGGAGGAGGGTAGCATTTCTTCATCACCACTTCTTAACATGAGAGCAGGCTAACTTTGTTTTATTTTTACTGATAACTAAATTGTATAGGATCTCCCCTGTGCTCCACATAGAGTGCTATATTCGTTACATAGACTGTTTCATTTATAGATGGAAGGTCTTCTTTCTTTTTCAGTTACAGTTTACATTCAGGTTCACTTTATAGCAGGCTGAGTCTCCTTTTGACCACGAAGAATGCTTTCTGGTAGGAGAGACACACTGAGCTGTCTTGCCAAAGGCAGCTGTGGAATCCCGTCTGAGCTTAGAAGAAGAGTTAATGGGTATTTGTATCTTGGCTGCCCGGCATCAGACCTCCCTTCCTTTCTGAGCCTGGCTCCCCAGCCTTCCGGTAGAGTGTCCTACAATAAATATATGTTCGACTTAGGTTGAGTCTGTTCCCATAAGGTTATGTGGCCCCAACGAGCTAAATGAAAGACTTGCTGAGAATGTCTTTAATTACATGGTTGCTGTTGCCAAATGATCAGCGATGTGGCTGTTGTGTTTATGTTTCTTCACATGACAACTAAGAGGTTCGAATCAAAAGGGAAGACCTTTTCTGGAACAAACAGGAACGGGATGGGTCAAGTGATCTTTGGGATACTCTTCAGCTCTTTGCTTCTGAAGTGAAATGCCTCAGAATTTCCCTGTTAAGTCTGACCTTAGAGCCATAGGATGAAATATCTTCCTTATGTGATATTTGGAGTATTTCTGTTGGATGAGGTTCAAATATAATGGATGATATATTGACTTTTACTCCAATAAGTTATATTACGATGAATTAATAGGGTACAGTTATATACACCCAGGGATAGGAAGGGAGGCTTTAGAGTAGCCATTGGCTGGCTCCTCCCGGGACAGGTGTTTGACAGACAACAGGAGAGAATATTGATGTTATGGGGGCAGGGACTGAAGTCAGTTGCAGCAAGGGCCCATCAGACACAGATAGGGGTGTTGTTGTTGGTGGTGGCAGCTTTATTTCTGCTCCCAGATACTGGTCAGCTCGCCCATTAGAACTAGGTTTTAATTACCTACCACTGACAATTACAGACAAATAATATTGTAGAGAGTTTCAGTGTCCTCCCTCTAACTCTACCCTGTGCTAGGACACACTTACTTTCGGGGCCTGTCCTAGTCCATCCCATGTGACCACCTCACCCTTTCTGATTCTGCAAAATGCCTGGGAGGGAATTGGGCAGAGATGTGGAAGTAGTGGAGGTAGGTCTTTTTCTATATGGGCTACTGTACTCCTCATCCCCACCCCCAAATATGCAGACAGGCACATTTTGTTCTCTGATCACCAGATACCTCCCTGCCCCACACACTTCGGGGTCCTTTCTTGCCATGATTCAGCTTATTTTAAGGTGGATGCCCCAAATCAGAAAAGAATGGCTTCCTCGTTCCTGAGTCCTCTCTACATGTTGAGATTTATGCACATTAACTGGAATCCTCTCAATTCTTTTAAAGATAGTGAATTATCTCCATTTTTCAGAGGAGGAAATCAGCTCAAAGAGATTAAGTAACATGATACAAGTTAGGATTTGAACTTGGGTCTGTGTAGCCCCAAAGCCTGTACTTTTTCTGAAAACCACAAAACCTCATTTTCTACTCAGTGCTGGCAACTGTGTTCTCTGCGAGGCTCACATTACTCCTAACTCCCGGGACAGGTCTCACAGAGGTGCAGGTCTGAGTTAGAGTTTCCCGACGCTTTCGGCCTCTGCTTACAACAGCAAAGCACTTAGAGCTGTATTTGTTCACCTTTCCTCCCAGGCCCTGTGCAGAACATCACATGTACTTCATGCTCCTTACCCAGGGCCGTTCCTGATGTGTTCCCATGGCCAGCAAGCGCAGGCAGGGGGGAACCCCAGAAAGTGCAGCATCCATAACAGTCGGTATTATTCATGACAGTGTCATCTATCCACTGAGAACAAAGTGGGGAATGTAAAAAGATGAATCAAACCCCAAATAACAGACGTGTACTTGGGAGAGGAGTCTATTCACACACCTCACTTTTGGGCCAGTTTGAGTGCATGGGGGTGTGGGCCAGGGAGTGGTGCTCAGCAAGGAAGCCTCTGGGCCTGGGAAGTGCCCCCATTGCCCAGGAGGGAGTGATGCTGACCCCAGAGCGCCCCCCACAGGCCCCAGCTCTGCCTTCCCTACGGTAGGGGGTGAGGTGTTCCACCACGCAGGGTCTGGAAGAACTCTGAAAAGCCATTTGTTTACTCCATCCCCTTCCCCTGGGAAAGTACAAGCTAATGATATTTCATTAATCTGTTCATGGACATTTAATTGATTTAATTATTATATTTAATGCATTACAAATACATTGAAGAAATTCTGGGGAAGAAGGACAGAGACTGGCTTTATTGTGAATATCTTTTCCTTAAAATATGTTGCTGAAGTCCTTGTAGCCATCGTGTTAATTTCCTCCTTCCTCAGATATTTTAGGAATAAATAGCCAAACTCACCAACTGTGGAAGTCACCTCCACTTACCTCCCCAGCCTCCCTCTGGCGGGGGGCGGGGGGGAGTCCTGTCACTTAAGTGTGTGGCCTTGAGGTCCCGGATAAACAGGAGGCGTGAGTGGGCAAGGCGGGAGGGAGCCTGGATTATCAACTGCAGACTCTTTCAGACTTGGAATAATTGAACGTTTTCTGTTCTGAGTTTTTGGCTGAGGTGCTGCTCGCTGAGAACCAGGGTGTCTGCCTTCCCTTCTGTACTTGAGTGTTCTTTGAGCTTTGTGTCCTTGGAGGGAAGAAGATGGCTGGAGAGAGCCCATTCAGCTGCTGCCCTTGGCTGCACTCCGGTGGCCATGCCTCCTGCCTGTCAGCTTGTCTCTCTCTGGCAGCAGCCAGCAGGGTCAGCCTGTGTTCCCCATAAAGACCACTTCATGCCTGGCTCCTGCAGTCCAGCCTCATCATCCCGGTCCCCACTGCTGGATTCCGTGGGCTGCGTTCACCCGGGTCTCGTTCCCAACTTTCCAGTTGGAATCGCTGAGGCTGAGGGCTCACAGATGACCCGGCTGAAACCTTGGTTTGCTAGTTTTCTCTTAATCAAAGGAAATGCCTAACAAGTGTGGCTTCTAACTTGGAGAGGGTGCAACAGTCACCTGACCCCACTGCCTGCCACCTGCCTGAGCAACAGAAGGTAGGATCCACCTGTTTGTTCCAATGTGACTGCATCTCTCTCTCTCTCTCTCTCTCTCACACACACACACACACACACACACACACCAGTTAGCAGGTGGGAAATTTATTTTTCAGGACACATATAAACCTGCCATTACAGGGAGGATTCTGGTGCTAATTTAGATGCAAATGGAATTTCCCAATGCGAGCTGATTACAGAAAGGTCGGAATGTCTATATGCTCAATTTCACTCCTACGCTGTGCATTAAGTTAATGTGCTGCTGCCGCGTGGGCACGATGGCGGGCTGAGCTCTAGCCTCCTGTTTGAGAGAGTTTATAACAGTGTCAACTCCTCCCTTCCCACCCACCCCCCCCCTTTAAAAGACAGCACTCTTTATTTTCTCCATATGTGAGAAGCTTGAAATTTTAATTTAAGAAATGTACTGTGGGAGCTCCTAGGCTAAGATAAAAAGGAGTAAATTTACTGTGAATCAGCTGCCATCCTGCTCAGAGACCTGATCTCAGTTATGCATGTGACCAGACCATGCCTGTCACAGTCTGGAGTGTAGGAAAGTGGTGCTGAGGACTGGCGGTGAGAGGGTGGCAGAAAGGGCTGTAAATGGGCTTGGTTACTGCAGTGCTTCTTCAGTATTTTTCAGATATTTTGACTGTAACGCACAGCCAGAAATTTATCTTATACGCTTGTGTGTATGTGTGTGTTTTACTGAATATATAACAAGGCACATACATATATAATATACTGTACTACATATAGTTTCAATAAAATATGTATACCAAATTGCACAAACAGTGCTTTTACTACATGCAATGTACTCTAATATTTTCTATTTGAATCTGGTCTAACCCATTAGTGAACCAATACATTGATTTCACTACCCACTTTTGGGTCTCAAACTATAGTTTGAAAAACACCAGTTTAAGGGATTGGTGGATCAGGTAAGGGCTAGTGAAGGGTGGAAAAGGGGGTGAAGAAAGAGATTTAGTTCAAAGCATAGACTAAACTGGACTTGAGAGCAGTAAAATTAAGTACCTGAATCAGGGCTCCTTTCTACAACGTGGGCTGAATAGTAAGCAATAAGAGTGCTGTTGTGAGTAATGCTGCCATGAATATAGGAATGCAGAGATCTTTTCAAATTAGTGTTTCTGTTTCACTCAGATAAGTACCCGCAAGTGGAATTTCTGGGTTGGATGGTAGTTCTATTTTTGATTTTTTGAGGAACCTTCATACGGTTTTCCATAGTGGTTGTACCAACTTACATCCCCACCAGCAGTGCATGCAGTTCCCTTTTCTCCACAGCCTCTCCAACACTGTTTCTTGTCTTTTTGATAATAGCCAATCTAATAGGTGTTAGGTAATTTCATTGTGTGTGTGTGTTTTGGGTTTTTTTTGTTTTTGGTGTTTTTTTTTGCATTTCCCTGATAATTAGTAATGTTGAACATCTTTTGATGTGCCTGTTGGCCATCTGCATGTCTTCTTTGGAAAAATGTCTTATTTAGATCCTTTGCCCATTTTTAAATCGGATTTCATTTGTTTGTTTGTTATTGCTGTGAGTTGTTTGAGTTCTTTATATATTTTGAACATTAACCTCTTATCAGATATATGATTTGCATACATATATGTAAGTAGGTAACACATTCAGTAGGTTACCTTCTTATTTTGTTGATGGTTCCCTTTGCTTTACAGAAGGTTTTCGTTTGATGTAGTCTCACTTGTTTATTTTTGCTTTGGTTGCCTTTGATTTAGAGTCAGATCCAAAAAATCATTACCAAGACCTATGGCAAGGAGCCAACTGCCTGTGTTTTCTTCTGGGAACTTTATGGTGTCAAGTCTGACATTCTTTAATACATTTTTGAGTTAATTTTTGTGTATGGTATAAGAGAGTGGTTTGGTTTTATTCTGTTGCATGTATAACTGTCTAGTTTTCTCAGCACCGTTTATCAAAGAGATGTCCTTTCTCCCATTTTGTATATTCTTGGCTCCTTTGTCACAAATTAATGAACTATATATGTGTGGATTTATTTATGGGCTCTCTACTCTGTTCCATTGATCAATGTGTCTGTTTTTATGCCAATACTATACTTTTAAAAAATATATATATTTTATTGATTTTTTACAGAGAGGAAGGGATAGAGAGTTAGAAACATCGATGAGAGAGAAACATTGTCCAGCTGCCTCCTACACACCCCCCACTGGGATGTGCCTGCAACCAAGGTATATGCCCCTGACTGGAATCGAACCCGGGACTCTTTAGTCCTCAGGCCGACACTCTATCCACTGAGCCAAACCGGTCAGGGCCCAATACTATACTTTTTGATTACTATAGCTTTATAGTATAGTTTAAAATCATGGAATGTGATACCTTCCACTTTGTTCTTCTTTCTCAAGATTGCTTTGGCTATTCAGGGTGTTTGTAGTTCCATACAAATTTTAGAGTTATTTGTTCTAGTTCTATGAAGAATACCATTGGAATATTGATAGGGATTACATTGAGTTTGTAGATTGCCTTGAGTAGTATGGACATTACTTACAATAAGTGTTCATTGATAGGTGAATGGATAAAAAAGATGTGGTATATATATATAAAAAGAAGAAAATCGCCGAAACCGGTTTGGCTCAGTGGATAGAGCTTCGGCCTGCGGACTGAAAGGTCCCAGGTTCGATTCTGGTCGAGGGCATGTACCTGGGTTGCGGGCACATCCCCAGTAGGAGATGTGCAGGAGGCAGCTGATCGATGTTTCTCTCTCATCGATGTTTCTAACTATCTCTCTCCCTTCCTCTCTGTAAAAACTCAATAAAATATATATAAAAAAAATTTAAAAAAAGAAGAAAATCTTACCATTTGCAACAACAAGGATAGAACTTGAGAATATTATGCTAAGTGAAATAAGTCAGACAGACAAATACCATATGATTTCACTTATATGTAGAATCTAAAAACCAAAACACAGGTATAAACAAAATTCATGGATACAGAGAGCAGATTAGTGATTGTCAGAGGGGAAGGGAATTAGGGGATGGGTGACATAGGTGAAGGGGTTCAATTGTGTGGTGAGGGATGGTAACTAGACTTATTGTGGCAATCACTATAATGTATGTAAAGATTGAATTATTATGTTATACACCTCAAACTAATATAATGTTATATACCAATTTGACCTCAACCAGAAAAAAAAAAGAGAGTACTTAAGCAGATATACTATTTTGGTTTACAGTTGTACTTACCTTGTCAAGTATAATTATTTGTTTGTAGGAATGAGTTTTCCTTAGGTAATTATAGTCATTCTGTTCTGCTTTTAGTAAGAAATAACATTTCTAAGCTCTACAGTGGTAAAATAGAACCTCATTTACCATTTCTTCTAGAATTTCTATGTAGATTTGTAGCTACCTGCAATTCTTTATAAATTGATATTGACAGTCAGAAGGTCTTACTATCAACAGCTGCTTATCTTTTGTAATTGGACCATGAATCCGAGGCTGCTTTCTGTTTGGCTAATGCTCCCTCTTTGGGGCATTAGTGGAAGCTTCCGTTTTACCTTCTGCACAGCAGGGCTGCTTTCTCCTGGTTTATTGTTAACTTTCAAGTGATCACACTTAGGCTCTGGTCTCATCCTTGCGAAGGAGGTTGCCTATTTGGTGGATTAGAGGAAGATTCTGAAAAGTAAGATAATGGGCCAGGAGAAGATCTTCTGGGATAAAAGGCTCCTAAGGGCTCTGACAATATGGAGGAGAAAAGAAATGGAAAGAGAAGGAACCAGATTTCCCTGGTTCGGGTATTAGTTTAAGGTGAGTGTGACCTCGATTTATAACGTGTGCAATTTGATGCCCAGTAGAATTGGGTCCTTAATATTTATACCACGTTATGTAAGTGCTGTCCTTCCAAGTACTTTCTTAAATCCTCTTAACTTATAAATGACAGCTTTGATTTCTTTAAAAAAAAATCTTTCATTTATCCAGCCTAAGATAGTAAACAATAGCTGCTTAGTGCCCTCCTCCCATGGCAGCCCTCAAGACTGAGACTTATGTCCTGGAGAGTTGATTGCTGTGCTTTTGAGCTTATTAAGGCCGGGTGTAACTGAGGGGTGGAGGGCACGCTGATGCTGCATTGTTGGTGCCGAGGCAGCTCCTGGAGTGCCGCATGACGGTCCGCTCAGCAGTGCCCAGTAGGGAAGATGAAACTACACGCCCATTCGGAGTGATCAGTGCTACTTTTGTTCTAGTGAGCAAAATGTTAGGGAGTTAGACTTTTGCCTAAATGGTTTTGGATTCAATTTCTGCAGAAGGACCCCGAGCTTGCTGTAGTGGAAAGAGTGTGAGCTCATGAAACTACCTGTTAGGTGTTGTGGGTCATTCCCCCGCCGCCGCCCCCCCCCCCCCCCCCCCCCCCCCCCCGCCTCAGCCACTTGGTGACATCTGTTATTTTATGTCTTCATTACAAATGCCCCCTCTCTCTGGGGCCTTCAGGACACATGCAGAGAAGAGAGAAGAATTAAAAATGAAGCTCAGTTCTGGTCTATGTGAATCACTGGTCCTTGGGGGATGTCACTTATGCAGGAGATGCTTATTAAGTGCGCGCAGGTGCTAGACTAGCACATCGCATTGGAGTAATAAGGAAAAAGACAGCCTGTGTCCCAGGACAGGACTAAGTGCCAGGAGTCAGTAACTACAGACACTGGGAGACACAGGATAGAAGCAGCCTGTTTCAGAAGCTGGGGCAGTCCATGAGACGCACTCTTCTCAAGGTAATTTATTTGCCAAGTGGTTGATGCTTACGTTTCCTTTGCTATATTTGGGCCACAGAGAGCCCTTTGAAGTGGCTCCGATGACACAGTGGTGTGTCGAATATTTGAGTATATCACAACATTGGTGCTGAGCTGGTGGGGGAAGGGTGTCTGCCCTCTGAGGCCGTTCTCAGACCACCCAGGGCACTGCTGGTGAGTTGTCAATGGGTTCTGAGAGGGCGGGTTGACATGCAGTGTGAAGGCATGCCTTGCTCAGGAAAAAGAAAACAGGCACAACTGACTTGATAATCTCTTACCCACCTGGACTCATGGACCTAGAATATACATAAGAACCAAGAAATTTGTGGAAGTAATTGAAGCCATAATGCACAGATGTGTCCGCACAGGCCCATCTGCACGTATACAAGCAGATTTGGAGATCTAGTTTCTAAACTGCTTTGTGGGTTTTGAAAGCAGAAAATTACAAGGGGAAGAGAAATGTATATAAAAGGAATGGCCCAGTAACAGTATGATCAAGTGGCAGTTACCCCTTTTAAAGGGAGAAATAAAGAAGATGGAAAACTGAAAAAGAGAAGATGTAATCCCACTGAAAGTACCACCAGCCATTTCCTGTGTCATCAGGCAGCGGAGATGGCCAAGAGCTCTAGGGCATGGGATTGGAGTCGGAAGTTTTGAAGTTTCCCTAGTGATTTTCATGCAGCCCTGTTTGCGTATTTCTGTACTACAGACCATAAGGCAGTTGATGTCCCCTGTTCAGCAAGAGATGTTACATTCTGCTTTTAGGAAGACAGATGTATGCTAGCTCTTAAAATATTCCCAGTCACAATGGTAACGTTAATTTCTTGATGCTTTAAGCATCACGTCCTTAGCTCTTTGAAAAACTTAACTCTTTAGAGCGTTCTGTTTCCTGAAAGATTGGAATTTTACTGCATGTGGGAGATCACACCATGTAGAAAATACTAATTTGTATTATAAAAAATCCAGTTACTTTATGAGCCGTAAACTCTTATGGCAGATTATAAGTAACACTTTATGCATATGATGCAGTGACTTGCAACTTTCCAGAAATGTATCTGAACATCTGCATCCCTTGTGTCTTCACCTCTCATTTGCCATTTGTTAGCATATTATTTTGTATGTTAGGTCGTATGTATAATCCATCTTCCTGGCTAAAAATATCTTCTTAATGTTTCCAGCTCCTAATACATAGCAGGTCTCAACCAATACTTATTGAATGACTAATAATGAAACAAGTTATGCTGAGCTATCTAATTAATCCTTTACTGACCGTGTAAATACTTTCCATTATCGTTTTCCCCTCTGAGATTACATACTGAAATCTTTATGGTGTGTGAACTGCATTTGATGATTAGGAGTTGTCTGAACATTGAATGGCTTCTTTATGCCTTTGCTTTTCCCTTGCTGAACTAAAGGGCGGAAGCAGCATGAGGTAGTGTAGAGTGTGAATAGGTTATGGGCTTCAGATGAAGCTCTGAGGTGTGTTCCTGTGGCAGGTGTGTCCTTGCCTTGATGGGGTCACTGTGGTGAGGCCAGAGGCCATCGGGGAGGCATGTATCATAGTGTCGAGAGGATGCTCACCTGTGCTCACTCTGTCGTTGGTCCCAGGTGACTGTGGAGGAGGTCATGACCACAACTGCCTACTTGGACCTTTTTCTGCGTAGCATCTCCGAGCCAGCACTACTTGAGATCTTCCTCCGTTTTATCCTGTTGCACCAGCACGAGAATGTTCACATCCTAGACACTCTCACCAGTCAAATCAACACCCCATTTCGGGTAAGATTTCAGGAGAGTTCGTTTTGTAATAAGATTATGAATATTCTTTTTTCTCTGCCCCCTTCCCCACCTTTTTTTTTTTTTTCTTTCTTGCAGCCATGGCCTTTTCTACTTTGGAAACAGAGAATGCATTTTGCTATTAGGAATCCTTTTGTCAGGGAGGTGGCACTTACTGCCTGTCCTAGGACATGTTTCTCAATTTGCCTGGGTTGGCACTGTCTTCTGTGCAACTAGCAGAATGTGCTTCGGAGGAGGCACGTTGCAGCAGAACATGTGGGTGTATGTGCAGGCAAAGTCAAAGAACCAGAGTGTAGTGAGTCTGGATGTTGGAGATTATATTTCTGTCCTCAAGTATTTTGAAATGGAAGTCTGGGGATTGTGAATTTAGGAAGTCATTCTTTAAAGTTCTGATCAACTTTTAAAATCCTCTTATACTATTACTGTTGCCCTTTGCAACACCCCTCCTCTACCGAAAGCTATCTTTATTTAATTACAATTATTGTTTTAAAAGTAAAAGAATAATAACTTAATGGATTATTGAGTTTGCAATATACATATATATATATATATATATATATGTATTATAATAATAATAGCACAAAAGAGGAAGGGATAGATCTGTATAGGAGTAATATTTCTCTATTTCACAGGAGCTAATTTAGTGTAAATCTGAAGTAAAGTCTGATAAGTTAAGATGTATATGGCAAGGCCGAGAGCAACCAATAATAAAATAACTTAAAAAATATAGTGAACCCTGGCTGATGTGGCTCGGCTAGCTGGAGCATTTTCTCATATGCCGAGAGGGTACAGGTTTGATTACGGTCAGGGCACATACCTCGGTTGCCTGTTCAATCCCAGTCGGGGTGAATATGAGAGGCAAGTTATCAATGTTTCTCTCTCACATCAATGTTTCTCTCTTTCTTTCTTCCCCTCTCTCTAAAAATCAATGAACATGTCCTTGGGTGAGGAGATTATATATATATATATATATATATATATATATATATATATATATATACACACATATATATATATACATACACACACACACACACATATATATATATATAAATTATTAAAGGAATAAAAATGTTATACTAGGGAAAATATTCACTTAATGCAAAACAGGACAGTGAAAGAGGAATAGGAGAATAAAAAATCATATGACATGAAAACAAAAAGTAAAGCAGCAGACAGAAATCCAATTATAACAATACTAGTAAATGTGAATAGGTTAAAAACTTAATCAAAAGGCAGAGATTGTCAGACTGGATAAGAAAAGAAGAGCCAACCATATGGCATCTACAAGAGATACACTTTAGATTCAATGATATCAATAGATTGAAAGTTCAATTTCTAAACCTGAACTGAACCAAATGATTGATAATACACAAAGAATAACCTTTAGAAAGAATAAGTTAAGTTTATGGAACAATACACTTACTCTAAAGATAAAAGCTTAAATAGCTACTATAGTTTATCACACTGCACAGTGTTGATCAAAGAGTATAAATTTCCAGCTATAAGATGAGTAAATCCTGGGGATCTAATATACAGCATGATCGTTATAGTTAAGAATACTATATTATATACAGTATTACCATAGTAACCCTTCAAATCAATGTCTAGGTGCACAGCACAGTGTACTTGTCTTTTTATCATTGAGTTGTAAGAGTAACAGAGAATGTGTATTCAGACTGTCTGTTCTCCTACAGTATTCGATTAGAGAGCCTAAACCTGGAATTAGGCCATTATGCAGAGTTATCCTCCTACAAAATACCTGTTCGCTCCTATTTCTAATCTGTAAAGATCCAGATAAACCTGTCCCTATAACTCTCCCATGCATGCATCCTGTACAAAGAAGGAGAGCCTGAAGTACAATTACTTACCTGGCCTGATAGAACGATAAGCACTTACTCCCAAAAGGGCATGACGATTTTATAATATACCTTTGAGGTTCTTTCCAGTGTGGTTGTGTATCTTTCCTTTTTGGAAATCAGAGTGAGAGAAGTCTTGTTTGTTTGTTTTTAATGAACTTCTTATGAAGAAAGTGTATTATCACACCCTCAACACAACTGAAAATGGAACAGAGCAGCAGGTTTGCGCCAAAGCCACAAGGAGCTGCGGCTCAGGGCTGAGAACTCGAGAGGGAAGTTTGGCCAGAGCATATGCAGTTTCTGTTAGCCCTGCCTTGTAGATAATGAATGTCATATCTGAAAATAACTTAGGCAAACAGGTGACAAGCAAGATCTTCATGTGGGTCTTAAACAGGTGGAACTGTGAGGGAGTCATGTTGTAGGGGGGCAATTCTGCATAATGGTACAATTCCAGGCGTAGTCTTTCTAATAGAATCCTACAGAGCCGATAGCCTGAATACCCGTAATGCACATTCTCTGAGGCAGCAGCATGTTTCATCAAAACTGCTGAAGAAAAGGCCATTTTATTTTGTAATTTTGATTTATTTGCCAACTGTGGAGAGTGGAGCCGTCCTTCCAATATCTGAAATAGAACGTGTTTATTGTTCTCCAGCTCTGTGTGGTGTCCCTGGCATTATTTAGGACTCTCATCGGTTTACACTGTGAGGACGTGATGTTACAACTAGTTCTGAGGTGAGTGGCCATCTTTTGTTCCCTTTAAAGAAAGTCTCACTCTGTACTGTTGCTATTATATATTTCTTTGGTGACATAAGCTAAATAGGGGCTGTGCATCAAAGGAAGGAAATCATCAAGACCAATCAATTTAATTTCTGCACTATCTCCCAAGGTTAATTTTAGTTTTATTGTTAAAAGTTTTTAGGGGGCCAAATACATTATGTTACAAATATGCTCCTGCAAAGAAAAGGTAGGAAATTTTCAGAATTATTATAAAAGCTCTTCTGCGGCGTGGCTGAATGTCTTTTTCATAAATAAGGGGACCTGTGTTATTTGGGGGGAAAAAACCCAAACTTTTCTAAATGTGAAATGCTGGTGATATATAGTTCCTGTGACTATTGCTTTGGTAATGGCACAAATACAATGTGTACTCTAACCTGTATGTATGTTTCAATGAAATTCAGTAAATATTTAATGAGTACTTTCTGTGTGCAGCTCAGAAGGGAGTAAGGTGTGGAGTAGATGAGTTGAAAAGGATTTAATGTATAAGGTAGAAAAGGTGTGTCCTTCAGGGGCACCCGTGGGAAGGGTTTCATCGAGTGGCTGGTATTTGATGACAGGTGTTGAGAGTCAGAGTAGACTGCTATTAAGACGACATTAATTTGGACATTTGGCAAACAGGTGACAAGCAAGATCTTTATGTGGGTCTTAAACAGGTGGAACTGTGAGGGACATTTGGCAAGGGGACTCAGGAACCCCAAATCCTGTCTTTGCCCAGGTCTGCCTCTCCTTCTGGGGTCCCCCAGGGCAGCAACTGCTTCTGTAAAGGAAGAAAGGGAGGGTAGGCTGGGTCTGTGCTCCACACTCCCCTCTGGTGGTCCCTGGGCACCCTCTCCCCACACACCTCCTCCCTCCTTACCGGGCTTCCCGACCCTTCCTGTGACCCCTCTCTGGGAATTTGGTGGAAGAAGCCAGAGCAGTAGGAGAGGAGGAGACTTGGACTGCCCCTGGCCCCCATGTGGGCTTTGATACAATGTAGGTAGAATTACCGGGAGATGGCATTCCAAGTACATGTATCAGCCTTTCCAAAGAGGTAGTTCTTTGGAAAAGGAAGGGGATGGGAGTGTCATCATGGGGACAGCAGCATGGCATCGCCCCAGAGCTAGTTAGAAACGCACATTCCTGGCCTTCTCCCAGAGGGGCTGGCTCCACCAATTGGGGGTGGACATGTTGTACAAACTGTCCAGGGTATTCTGATGGCTGGCTATATGTAGCTATAGCACCTGCAAAAGCGAGTGATAAAAACAGGCAGGGAGGTTGGTGGTGGCATCATGGTGAAGGCCTTCAGAGTTATCCGGTTACGGGAGAATATCGCCTATTCATTTTCTGTGTTTAACAAGAGTTTTGGACTTTTTAGTGGTCATCAGCAACCACTCTTGAGGCATTAGCAAAGAACAAATCCTATTAGGAGTGAATGCCCCGGGGGAGTCTGGGCAGGGCATCAGTTATGTTACTTAGCTCCCCATCAGCCCTCTACGATATGACAGAATGCATCAGCGACGCTGGGTGAAAGCCATCAGAGCAGCTATTAAAGCCTTTTCTATACCCCAAACTAGACTTTGCCTCCAACAAGGGCAAAACCTGATTACATTTAAACGGGAAACTCTCGAATACTGCTTCTCTGAGGCATGGAAAGCAGGTGCCTCTTTTAGTGTACCTGGAAGCCTGGTCCCACTCCGGAGGGGCGGAGCTTCCCCACACTGGGCCACCCAGCCAGCTGAGCCAGGCAGTGGAAGCGGGCTGGCTACCTTTCCAAGGTGGCCTCTCCTCCCCTTTTGTCTGCTTTTAAAGTGATGTTTGCTAAAAACTGTCCTTAGAGATGATATGAGTTAAGGCTTTTTTTTTTTTTTTTTGAAACACAGATTTGTACCTTATGAAGGTGAAGAATTAATTAGCTCATTGTTGAAATATGTACATACTCAAGTCAGAACTAGTTATTTCCTGGGTCAGGAATTACTAGAAGAGTGCATGGAGGACGCATTATCTCAGGTTCTGAATAGAATAATGGGGAAAATGTGGACAAAGCCATCTGGTCCTAGGTTTTCTTCTTTGTTTCTTTGATGATGATGATGATGATGATGATGAAGAAGAAGGTTGCTTTTTACTGAATGGTTTATTTCTAATTCTGCCACACTGCCTGGGGAATCCATGAGAAGAGCAAATAGAGGACTTACACAGAAGTCGGGCACGTGGGAGATACCTGGGCAACCTCTACTTCCTGGTCTCTGCCCCCTGAACTACTGATTTCCCCCCACATTTAAAATTATTTATAATTGTGGCAAAATACACTTAACAAAATTTTCCCTCTTAACTATTTGTACTGTTCAGTGGTACTAAGTACATTCACATTGTTGTGCAACTATCACCACCATCCATCTCAGAACTGTTTTCACCTTGCAAAAGTAACATTGTAATTATTAAACAATAACTCCCCATTTCTTCCTCCCCCCAGCCCCTGGCAACCACTGTTCTACTTTCTGACTCTATGAATTTGACTACTCTAGGTACCTCATATAAGAGGAATCAATAGTGTTTGCCTTTTTGTACCTGACTTATGTCACTTAGTATACAAATGTCTTTAAGGTTCATCCATGTTGTACCATGTCTGATTTTTTTCTGTTTTAAGGCAGAATACGATTCTATGTATGCTATATTTTTAATTCATTCATCAATAGATGAAATAATAGTTTACCATTTAAATATAATCTTTTTTTTTTTTTTTAAATGGGCACTGTGGATTGCTTCCAGTTTTGGGGTATTGTGAGTAATGCTACTATGGGTGTACAAACATCTCTAGAAGACCCTGCATATATTTGGGTATATGCCTAGAAGTGGAATTGCTAGATCATATGGTAATTCTACTTTAATTTTTTTATTGTTTTCCATAACATCTGCACCATTTTACATGCCTACCAACATATGGATTTCTCCATATCCTCACCAACATGTGTTATTTTCTTTTAAGAAAATGGATAGTTTTAATCAAACAAAAATGACAAGCAGGTTTGAGGAAGAACCAACTAGAGCTCTTAGAAACAAAAACTGTAATTATTAAAATGAAAAAAGCTGAGTGTTTGGGATAAAGAGCATTTAAGATACAAATTAAGAGATACTTAATGAACTAGAAGATAGATTGAGGAAGCTATTCAGTTTGCAGCAGAAAGAAAGAAAGAAAGAGATAAAAAATATGAAAACAAGGCTATGAACAGTGGAGGCAAGAATCCAGCTAGGGCCCCAGAGTGGGTGGGAGTGAACTGCTGATTTGACTTGACCTGTTCTGGTTTTGGAATTTGCTGCCTCATAAGGTTTTTGGAAGGATCAACTGTGGTGATATCTGTGAAAATGTGTTGAAATGCTATCAGGTATTGCACAAATTTAAAGAAATGGAATTTTCTAGAAAATGCGTTTTAAACTAATGAAAACAATGTCTCTTTTGATTTAGAATCTGTACCAAAAGCAAGGACAATGAAAAGTCCTTATTCTGTTATTCATTTGAACTTTATCTTAAGGGACATAAAAAATAGATTTGTAAGCCATCCTTTTGTTGTTGCCACTGTTGTCACTCAAGTGTACACGATAAATTTGTAGATCTGGGAGGCAATAGAGCAGTGAAGGTTATGTGAATCCTTTTAATGGAGTTATTTGTTATGTGATAAATAAGTAATAACTACATCAATTTCGTTGCAACCCAAATACTCTTAAATATTGACGTCTCAAAGTGATAATCCAATTGCAACTGATATCCTTCTTTCAGTTAGCAAAATATCAGAAAAGTACATTGAAATAAGATACTCCCCAAAGAGAGGCTATTTTAGTGAGCAGAAAACCAAGGAGAAATGATCCATCTCCATGGATGTGACACGTGATAGGCCAAAGGCAGGCAGAAATGCTGACGAGCAGTGAAGGGAGAGATCACCCCTCAGGTTCCTGGCTCTTCCCAGTTTAGGCAGAATGTAACTGCTTAATCCTCCGGATGCCATTGATGAATGTTCTGGGTAGGGTGTTTTTTTCAGAAGTGCTGGTCCATTGTCAACTTTACGAACTACGTAGCCTGTTGTGTTCAGATAGAGGCTGTTTTGCTCAAAGAGCAGCTGTGTGTGCACTTCAGGAACATTTTCATCTCGCACGGGAGTTAGGTGTCTGGAGCGGGGGGGGGGGGGGGGGGGGGGAGGAATGCCAGCCAGCCTAAGGGTAGGACAAATAGGAGAAATGTGGCCATACTGTCTTTGAAAACGAAACAATCTTTTTTGAAATTCTTTAACATTGCTTCCTAAATGTTTGCCTAGTGGTCTGTTATTCAGGTCATCATCATCATCCCATAAGAAGCACCTTGCTTACGTCATTGTACTGCAGTTTTGTTTGTTTTTATTGTTGATGGAGCAATAGGCAGTATGTGTGCTTTGTTATCGACTGGTTGTCATTGAATTGTTTCAGAGGTGATGATGATTTGTTTTAATGAGCGATACCCAGGAAAAGAGAAAATAGACAAGGGGTGCAGAGAGTTGGGGGAAAAAATGTAAAGAGGGAGGACAGTATGGGCAATATATATTTTTCCTGCTATGTTGTGGGATGGCTTTGAGTAATCTGGACTCCTAAAATCAGATATTTATTATTTTGTGATTATATTTGTGACTTTCTGAATTTAAATAAGACTCCTTAACAAAATAAGTAGAGTAAAAATGAAAAGATAGTCTGATGAGAAATACTTATACTAAATTCCTCAGTGACTTTTTGCTACCGACAGCCACTTCATTTTGATATTTGACATTGGGAAGCATCTGACATTTGTTCTGTTTCTTTCTTTTTTTAAATTAAAGTATAGTTGGCCAATAATAGTACAATATTATATTAGTTTCAGGTGTACAACATAGTGATTTAACATTTTATATCTTATGATGTCATCACCATACTAGTAACCATCTGTCACTGTTCAGAGTTACTCACTGTTATTCCCTTCACCTTGTCACTCATGCCCACAGTGCTTTCCCCTCTGGCAGCCATCAGTTTGTTCTGTGTTTCTATGAGTTTGTTCTGTTTGGTTTGTTTGTTTGACCTAAAAAAAATAAAAATCAACATATAAGTGAGATCCTATGGTATTTGTCTTTCTCTGTCTGACTTATTTCACTTAGCACAATACCCTCTAGGTCCATCCATGTTGTTACAAATGACAGGATATCATTCTTTTTTATGGCTGAGTAATATTTCATTGTGTTTATGTGCCACATCTTCTTTATTCATTCATTTATCAATGGACACCTAGGTTGCTTCCCTAAGTTGGCTATTGTAAATAATGCTGCAGTGAACATTCATTTTTGTTTTGTTTTTGTGTGTTTTAAAATTTTTTTATCTATAAATGATGGAAAGGCAGAGAGTCAGTGTACAGTTTTTCTGCCCTTCCCTCTGGAATTAGCCTTCATTATAAAGACACAGTAGAAGTACTGCATTAAATATGAGGGGGTTATTTATTTGAACTGATTTCCCCACTTGTTGTAGAATCTCTCCTTCAACCTACAGGGGATCTTCCTTTATTAATTTACTCAGAAGAAAATTCTTAGTTTCTACTGAAAGCATGTGTTTGCAAAGTTATAAATTCCCAATACCTCTTTATTCTAATATAATTTCAAGCTACACTCTGGTTATATTTGATAAGTAGCTTTGTTAGGTTTGGTCCAGTGTACCATTTTTAAAAATATTTCAACAAAGAGTAGAAATCCATGTATATCAACTTAAATCATGAAATATGCTTGGTTTGAACACACTTTCTTCTCCCCACAATGTGTTCTAAGGGTGTCAGAAACGATTGCTCAGATTTTTTTGTCTCCATGGTCATGATGATACTAGGATGCTTTTGATCACCAACCAAAAGTGTTTTGTGTGAAATGGGGCCCTCAGTGAGTCCTTGGACACCATATTTTCTCATAGTCACTCAGGAGAATATGGGAGGAGACTTGTACTATGCAGCGATTCCACTGTCCTTCAGTGCCCACCAGGAGGCAGAGTTCCTGGGATTATATTTCAGAATTATTGAAAGAGGCCCTTTGCTCTGAGAGTACATTGTATTGAGGAGGCAAACACCAAAATAACTTACTAAATACTAGTTCTTTAGTAGAGGTCTGTGAGCATAGCGGAAGGAGAAGATCTGTCTTCTTGGAGTAGGTAGCCTGGAAGCCTTCCTGGAAAAGGTAACACTGAAGCTGGACTTTGTAGGATGACAAGGCATTTGTCATGCAGGGAAAGCACCTTTTGGGTGAAGGTCACAGTGGGTGCAGAGGCACAGAGGCAAAGAGGGATAGGATAGCAGCTCCATTAAGAAATGAGGAAGCTTGTGCAGCTTGAATTGTGAAGGCCCTCAAATGCTCTGCACAGGGGGTTGTTCTGTCAGAAGAAAGAAGCTCTTGACAAATTTTAAGCAAGAGAGAGTTTAAGCAAGAGAGAGTGGGGGCTGGTGGGATAGATGGATTGAGAGTATGGAGAGGATGGGTCACCCCTGGCCATTAGTCCTGATTATGGCTGAGGAGGTGCTGGTTGGGAACGGACGTTGCAGAGACTGAATACCACCTTTTGTCATTCCAGGTATCTGATCCCTTGCAACCACATGATGCTGAGTCAGAGGTGGGCTGTGAAGGAGAGAGACTGCTACTCGGTGTCTGCGGCCAAGCTGCTCGCCCTGACCCCGGTCTGCTGCTCCAGCGGGATCACCCTGACGCTTGGGAACCAAGAGAGGGATTATATCCTCTGGTCAAAGTGTACGCACGATAGTTCAGGTAGGAACTTGCTGGTGATGCTCTGTAAACAAAAGGATACCAGATTCTGTCTCTCCTGGGGATGTGGGTCTCTTTGAGAAGATGGAGAATAAGACGGTGAGCTCTGCGTCTTTTATGAATATTTCGTTGGGGGTCCTTTTCTGCATCGTAAGGAGTTATGACACTTTGTAGTTAGTGTTCATTTTCATGCCCAGCTGCCGCTGATTCTATGTACCCAGACCTTGATTTTAACTAGGATTTCTAGTGTCGCCCTCAGAATCCAAATGTAAAGGAAGACGCATACCACTATGTCTTCTCAAACAAAATAGGGGCGAGGGATGTGGAGATGAAAGAGCTAAGATAGAATTAGCTCTTATTTTAATTTCTGAAATGGCCCATTTGTGGGCGCTTGCCTGTCAATAATGTATCACCATAAAACTCGAAATTTGTGATACATCTCATAAAGGTCAAAATTTGGTGTACATCAACAGTATCTGAGTCATTTGACTGACCTACAGGAGTGATGTGCTGTTTGCCAGCTGTACAAATTCAGAGAGAGGGATTAGCTTGTTCAAGGTTATCTAGCGGGTAGGTCCTCTGTTCTTTCCACTATACTACCTCTGGGGTTCCTTACAGCAGACAAATGCTCTAATGGATGGGTGGTTACATAGAAAGATAGTTAGGTGGGTGGGGAGATAGATGCTATAATTTTTGTGCAATGGCTAAGAACTAGGATTCTGAATCTTGGGCTCTGTTACTTTCTTGGGCCAATTACTTAACCTTTTAAACTGTTTTCCTCGTATATAAAGTAGTGCCTGCCTGAAAGTGTTGTTCCAAGGATAAGTGCCCTTGGACATGTAAAGCTTTCGAAGACTACCTGGCATGTAGTAAGTGCTAAATAAATATTGCTAGTATTGTTTTTTTAAAATATATTTTTTATTGATTAAGATATTACATATGTGTCCTTATCCCCACGTTACCCCCTACCCCTCCCCCCTCCCCCCCCCCGCTCATGCCCTCACCCCCCCATTGTCCGTGTCCACTGGTTAGGCCTATATGCTTGCATATAAGTCCTTTGGTTGATCTTTCCCCCTTACCCCCACCCTCCCCTACCTTCCCTCCAAGGCCCGACCGTCCAATCAATGTCTCTCCGTCTCTGGATCAGTCCTTGTTCATCAGTTTATGTTGTTCATTATATTCCACAAATGAGTGAGATCATGTGGTATTTATCCTTCTCTGACTGGCTTATTTCACTTAGCATAATGCTCTCCAGTTCCATCCATGCCGTGGCAAATGGTAAGAGTTCCTTTTTCTTCTTCCTCTTCTTGAAGAATACCTTTCAGCATTTCATATAATGCTGGTTTGGTGGTGATGAACTCCTTTAGCTTTTTCTTATCTGTGAAGCTCTTTATCTAACCTTCTATTCTGAATGATAGCTTTGCTGGATAAAGTAATCTTGGTTGTAGGTTCTTGCTATTCATCACTTTGAATATTTCTTGCCACTCTCTTCTGGCCTGCATGGTTTCTGTTGAGAAATCAGTTGACAGTCGTATGGGTACTCCCTTGTAGGTAACTGACTGTCTTTCTCTTGCTGCTTTTAAGATTCTCTCTTTGTCTTTTGCTCTTGGCATTTTAATTATGATGTGTCTTGGTGTGGTCCTCTTTGGATTCCTTTTGCTTGGGGTTCTCTGCGCTTCCTGGACTTGTAAGTCTATTTCTTTCACCAGGTAGGGGAAGTTTTCTGTCATTATTTCTTCAAATAGGTTTTCAATATCTTGCCCTCTCTCTTCTTCTGGTACCCCTATAATTCTGATGTTGGTACGCTTGAAGTTGTCCCAGAGGCTCCTTACACTATCTTCATATTTTTGGATTCTTTTTTCTTTTTTCTTTTTCGGTTGGGTATTTTTTGTTTCTTCATATTTCAAATCTTTGACTTGATTCTTGGGATCCTCTTGTCTGCTGTTGGATCTCTGTATATTATTCTTTATTTCAGTCAGTGTATGCTTAATTTCTAATTGGTCTTTTTTCATATCCTCCAGGGTCTCACTAAATTTATCGGCGGTTTCCATAAAATTCTTGAAAAACCTTATAAACGTGGTTTTGAACTCTATATCCAGTATTGTTTTTTTAATGTCTTTTTATTTATAAGGGATAAGAGGTCAACACTAACCTTTTAGCAGTAGAACCATAAGAAATGAATTATGTCCACCTTGATGGCCTGAAAATGTATATTCCTAAAGGTCCCATTCTGGCCTAGTCTGGAGGAGATTTAGATAATGAGGAGACAAGAAGCTTGCAAAGGTGTGGCATCAAGTGAAATAAGAGCAAGGAGTGACAGGTGCTTGAGCGGTGGCTCTGCCACTGACCAGTTAATTGGGTGATCTTACTAGTATGTCTCAGCCTCAATTTCTTTCTTTCTTTTTTTTTTAGAAGATCTCTTCGTTTTTTAAAGTATATATTTTTTAATATATTTTATTGATTTCTTACAGAGAGGAAGGGAGAGGAATAGAGAGTTAGAAACATCGATGAGAGAGAAACATCGATCAGCTGCCTCCTGCACACTCCATATTGGGTATGTGCCTGCAACCAGGGTACATGCCCTTGACCGGAATCGAACCTGGGACCCTTCAGTCCGCAGGCCGACGCTCTACCCATTGAGCCAAACCGGTTAGGGCATAAAGTATATTTTTTATTTTGTCTATTTCAGAGAGGAAGGGAAAGGGAGGGAGAGAGATAGAAACATCAATGATGAGAGAGAATCATTGATCGGCTTCCTCCTACATTCTTCCTACTGGGGATCGAGCCCACAACCCAGACACGTGCCCTTGACTGGAATTGTACCCGGGACCCTTCAATCCGCAGGCCGATGCTCTGTCCACTGAGCCAAACCAGCTAGGGCTCAGCCTCAGTTTCTTAATCTATAAATGCAGAAAGTACTATCTACCACATAGGTTGTTGTGAGGATTGAATTAGCACCGATAAAGCACTTGCCACATGGGAGATGTTTAAGGAAACTGCAGAGTATATATTTTTCCTTGTTTGAGTCCTTTTTTTCCCCTGAAGACCCTATTTTTCAGTTCTGCAGTAAAGAACTTGAACATCAAAGGCAGAGTATGGGAACACTTGAAGCATCCTTAGGTGAAAAGAACCATTTTGGTAGTGAATAGGACTTTAACATAAAGAGACCATGTGGTACATATCAACCCCAATAGTTCCCAGGAAGGCAGCACAAGTCAACAGGCTTTTCTAAAAACCCAGTGTTTTCCAGAGAAAATCTGCTCCCCAAACTCATGGATTACAGGCCTTCCATTTTAGAATCAAAGTAAAAATCTTTAAAATCATTACCTACACTGTGGCAGGTACTACATCCGATATATTACCTAATTCAATCCTCTCAGCAACCTGAGAGGTTGCCACGATCAGCTCTTATTTCTCTGAGGACTGCTACCAAGTAAGTTTTCCTTTGGAGACAGCCAGTATCTGACTGGCCCCATTGGTTCTACATCTCCTTTAGGGTAGACTTCCTGCTCTTATCTTTCCTTCTTAAAATCTAAGCATTTTAAATTATTCAAAAATCATTTAATCAGAAATTATTAGAATCAAAGTAGCTGGTGAAAGAAGGTCTCAGCAGCCAGATGAGCCACATCCCCGCCCATGGCCTTTGTCCCCCCACCTCTCTGAAGTGTCCCTGCTCATTCATTTGCCTCTGCCTCCTGCAGGGCCCCTGGAGCAGCCACTGCCTGAGGCGTCCTCCCCATCGGCCTGCATCGTGGAGTACGGCAAAGCCCTGGACATCAGCTACCTGCAGTACCTCTGGGAGGCCCACGCCAACATCCTCCACTGCATGAGGGACTGCAGGGTCTGGTCCGCCCTCTACGACGGAGACTCCCCGGACCCTGACACCTTCCTCCAGAGTCTGACGGAGGAGAGCACCACCAGCCCCGCCTGCCCCGGGCTCAGGCTCAGGCTTCCCCAGCAGCTCCCCAGGGAGACGGGGCCTCAGCTGCCTCCCAGAAAGGACAGGGGCCACACGGAACTGGAGTGGGACGACAGCTATGACACCGGGATCTCCTCGGGGGCCGACCTGGAGAATCCTGGCCTGCCGGCGCCCATCGAGCCCCCCAAACACATCCAGGAGATGAAGAAGAACGCCATCCTGCGCTTCAAAGGGTCGTACATCGAGGAGTCCGACTTTCAGGACGATGTGATGGTGTACAGGTTGTGTGCGGAGAAGGACGCCGAAGACACCAGAAAGTCAGAGGAGGAGCCTGCGAGGCCCCCGGCCCAGGGCCAGACCGAGGGGCAGAGTCCCCCCACGAACAACGGCCCCCTGCCCAGCCCTCAGCCAGAGACAGACTCTGAGGAGGAGCATCACAGGGACAACTCAGACGTGGTTCCCAATGTGTCCGCGGAGCCACCACCAGAGAAGGGGCTCCCGGTGGCCCCGGAATCAAACTCAGAGGCAGCACCCCCTGTCTCCGAGGCAGAGCACGGTGCGGACCCCATGGCGGTTGACCCGGAGGGTGAAGATTTCATTGCCCAGTACGACCAGATCATTAAAGAACTGGACTCTGGCACCCAGGGCTTGATGGGGCAGAATTCCTCTTCCCAGGGTTCTGATCCCTTGCTCCTCCCAGAAGAGCAAGAGGGGAAGGAAGAGAGCAAAGGAGAGCAGGAGGAAGAGGAGGGGAAGAAGGACCTGGAGGAGGAGGAGGAGGAGGAGGAGGAGGAGGAGGATGACTTTGACTCTCTGATGGCGGAAGCTCCTGCCGAAGAGACCGTGCCCTCCCCCTTTGGGGTGAGAGAGGAGGCTGACTGTGCCAGTCGCCGTCCCGTGAGGACTCAGAGTGCCCCGTTCACAGGTGACCGGCTTAGCTTGCTTTGTGATTTCTGCTTTTGAAAGCACTTGTGCATGTTACACAGGAGAGTAAGGTAGGTGGGGGCGAGGGGCATTAGCCATTTACCTAACGGAGGGGCGGAAGTATTTTTAAGAAGAGTGGAGAAGGGGTGGTTTCATTTTTATTTTATTTTGTCAGTCTTGCCATGATTGTTGTATTTTTTTCCCCACCAGCAAGTTAGAGGTTAAGTTTTACTGTCATGCCTGTGATAGTAATAGGGCTGCTGAAACCACATAAGAAATCCAGTCTCGTTACTGAATAGCCTCGTTTCCTGTAGTCTAATTTATTTTCCTCCTTAGCATTTATTTCATGTGAATTCTCTTAAAAGCACATTCCCCCCCCCCTCGCGCCCCCATTAGAGTGTATGTTCCATGAGGGCCCAGGTGTTGGCTTGTTCTCTGCTCTGTCCCAGCCCCTGCACGCTGACCAGAGCAGGTGGTCCGCACCCAGAACACTTGCTGTGGACACATCGGGCCCTTGGTTAGTTGGGCCTCTGCCTGGGAGCTCATTTCAGATAATCACAAAATCTTCATCCGAAAATAGGTCCAGGAGACCCACATAAACTCAACTCTGCTACAGAGTGGGTGTCCCAGTGATACACCCTCCCCACAGGTAGACTCACGGGAGAGGCAAAGCGATAGGGGAGGATATTAGGTAAGTGGGTTGGATGAGGAATTATGGTGCAGAATGTCATTAAATATTGGCCAGTAACATCCAAACCTGCACATGGTGAGGCAGAGGGTCAGGCACAGAGGGTTCATCAAGCTCAGGGCCCCCGACGGTGTTCGGGTAGCAAGGAGAGGCCCTCAAGGAGCTGGCATCACTGTGGGACCGACAGTGGCCTTGGAGTCAGGCCTCCCGGGGCATCCTGGCTCTGGCACTTTCAGCCACGTGACCTGGTGTCCCCGACCCGCCCTTCTCCCCTGTGAGGACTGAATGTAATACTGAGGGTCATTATTAAGGTTGCTGGCAGCCCCAGCAGCCTCGGCTGATCCTTCCCTGGCAAGTAGCGGGCAGCATGGGGAGGAGCGACCTGCTCCCGCCTCCTCCAGTCAACCAACACAGAGGGAGTCACATCACCAGGTCCAGCCAGGTAGGCTTCCTGCGGGTTCATGAACCTCCTCCAATACTTATTCTTCTATTTACTGACGCCTAAATGGGGAGAAAGCTTTTAATTCCACAATTAAAAGGCTGGAGGTTCTAGTTGAGATAACATTTCAGTGTGAATGGGTTTTAATTAAAATTCAATCAGTCAGTCAATCATAAATAGAAAGGATTAAATGAGCTTAATTTTCCCAGTCGATAGGGAGGAGGAGGGGAGGGAAGGCCCCAGACCAACTGAGGAGGGGCAGAGAGCTCAGTGCAAGGAAAGGGGCAGAGGGACCGCAGGAGTCGCAGTATTGCCTGAAGCAGGTCCCCTTGACTCTCACCCAGCGGGAACTCCCAACGGTTCTCCAGGACTCCAGGGCCCTGGGCGACGGGCGAATGACCAGCCTTCCTCAGAATGCCAGCCTTCTGTCAAGGAGTCTCATCCCTGGGAAATATGTAAATTGAGGAAACCGAGTATAGCTTAGGGCAAAAAAAAAAGAAAAGAGCTAATACAATACCGTATTAAATAACACCAATATTTTGCTTATGATACACCTGAGAGCCAACAAAACGTAGTTTTTTGACATATATAGGTCATTTTAATGCATACACAATTCAGGAGACATCTTTACTCTTCCCGCGTATGTGAACTTTGTCCTTGTGTGTTCTGCAGCATTAGGCTGAACGTCCATCTCTGCGTAGGATCCTGGTTTCCGCCGAAATGAGTTTGCCTCTCAGCAAAACCGAAGTTTCCCTTTCATTTATCTAATTGATTTTGTTAGAGACCTTTATGTGGCAGGTCCTATGCTAGGTACTAAAGACACAAAAATGAAGGAGTTTTCGGACATTTAGAGGAGACATCAACAAAGAACTGAACTCTTTTAGTGAGAAATGCATTGTCAGTCGCTGTGTGCCAAGTCCCATGGGGGCCCAGGGCAGGGAGTGGAGGAGGCTTCTCGGAAGAGGGCCACAGGGGGTACAGAACTGATGGCAGCTCCGTTCCTTGGAGCCAGGAAATACAGGAGGGGGGGGGGGTCATATTGAGGCAGGGGAAGGGGCACTTGAGGACAGGGGGGCGAGTGACAGGGAAGGGCAGTAGAGATTGTCATAGTTCTGAAAAATTACATATCTTATGGCTGTGGAGTTTATCTGTCCTTCTAGAAGAAGAGGGGGATTAACTCTGGATTGCAATCCCAATTTGAAAGCAACTTTATGGGGTTCCATCCAGAACCTCAGAAATGCCACCAGTCACTCTTCCTCAGGCATCACCCCCATACACACCTGTGCCTTTCTGAATTGTAGCTGAGTTTTTTGCTTTTCAGTTGCTTACCGGTCATGCCCCCCCCCCCTCCACCCCCACCCCCGTCCCCCCGCAACTGCTTTTAAAGTGCTAGAAATCAACTAAGAATAAAACAGGAGTTTGAAAGGGTTTAATGTCTATTTCTTATTGCGCATGGCTAAGAAGTTGTAATTAATGTCATTAGTGGCTCATAATGACCGTCTTCTGGCTTTGAACTAATATCCTGCCATTCAGGTGGACAGTGATGGCACACTCCCAGGGTGCGATTACGCTGGTTTTCTCTCTGCCCTTGTAGTAGTGTTGGACTACAGATGGTGTGCCCTGGTCACTGCCTGGCCAGCCACCTTCATGTCTGTGGGATGGCCAGCTGAGGCCAAGTGTAGTTGGGGATGTGCCAGGGAAACTGAGGGTTCACATTAAGGCCATGTGTGTTACCGGAGACGCTCCCCCCCTACACACGGTTTAATTCACCTGTCTGCTCCCTCCGGAAGGAAGCAGGTGTGGAGCCTGGCAATGTACAGGGGTGGGCAAGAGGGGATGTGAAAGACTGGGTCCAGGTTGAGGAGGGTGAGGACAGCAGCCTCTTGTGGATCCACCTGGAAAGCTAGAACTGCATTGTGATGCATGAGGACACTTCTGGGGTTCTTGATGGAAGTCCATCAAGATGCTTCAAATTGGGGTTTCAACCCAAGCATATTAATTTTCCTGAATATGTTTGGCAAACACTGCCAGGGTTGTTTTGCAAGCAAGGGCTCTCCAAAGGCTCTCTGTGTGAAGAGTCCATTGACCTTCTGGGCCATCGACTGTGACTGAGGAGCTCAACCCCCATCCCAAGGCTGGGACGTCGAGGCTCAGTTCGGTTCACGAGGGGATGGTGCCTTCTCTGTGTTTTGAGGCCCCTTAGAGACATGCTTTGTGTTCCTGGCAGCGGAACTATTGCCCTGCTACTCGCCCGCGTAGGAAAGAGGTTTGTGTTTGGTGCGCTCATTTCTCACCACCACGGCTTCTGAACGAAGCTTCTTGTGGTGAAGTTAAACTCATATTGATGTTGGTGACGTCTTCATAAGGCACGTTTATCCATCAAAGGATATGTGCTTTGTTATAAATATGCTATGGTTTCATGGCATCATCAATAGTTCCACTGGGGGAAATACAAAATTCTCATTGATTTTGCTTAATGGACCATTTTTATGGTAAAACTAGGAAATATCTTCCGGTAATTTTATTACTGCCAGATTAATTTTCTGGATTTTTTCCCCTGTCTTCAATGAACTCAAAGCATATTAATTTTCTGGTGACCCAAAGTAGTCGAAGCTTCTTTTTTTCTTAATTTTCTTAGGAACTGCTTTGTAATGAAATATGGATTTTCTTTTTTTAAGGAAGCTATGACATACCAAACTGTATCTCTCCAGATGAAGTCCTTTCTCTCCCTTCCTCCCATCTGAAAATTGAAGGGTGGTTACCAAGTTGCTCAGGGCTACCTGCCTTATTTACCTTGTCTTTCTCTCCTTGTCCTTCCGAACGGTGACATTTGACAAGACAATCTTTCTCACAGTGCTTGTTGGGGACAGACTGCCCCCGTTCACAGTGTAACTGTCTGATAAACACAGTTCATATAGGTGTGCTATTCTTTAATAGCACAAAGATTTTTTTTTTTTGTTACCCAAACTTGTGGCCTCTCATGTTTGTATAAAGCCCTACAACATGCTGGGTCATGAGCTGAAAAACGTCATGGCTTTGAGCATAGGCAGCACCGAGTACAGAAACAGTGTGGAAAAGTATACCTTAAGTTTAAAAATTAAATTATCTGCCAGGTCTATGATAGTTTCCCAAGTGTTAAAAGTGCTCATGGAGTCAAGATAGTAGCTCCCATGCCCATTTGCCTGCTCTCCTTTTTGGTGGTGGTTTGCTGTGTGCTTGGGTTTGAGGCAGGGGAAGACCTGGCTGCCTTTCCCGTGTCTGCATTGGACTTGCACCTGGCGGGGCTGTGGTTTGGGAGCTGTGGCCCCTGTGGCTGCCCTGTGCCCGCCAGCCCTGAAGCCCGTGTCCCTCCCTCAGGCCCGTTCATCAGCGTGGTCCTGTCGAAGCTAGAGAACATGCTGGAGAACTCTTTGCACGTTAATTTGCTGCTCATCGGGATCATTACGCAGCTGGCCAGCTACCCACAGCCACTCCTGCGCTCCTTTCTGCTCAACACCAACATGGTCTTCCAGCCAAGCGTCCGCTCTCTCTACCAGGTGCGCTAGCTGAGCCCACATTAACCCCTGTTGATTTTACGGGTGCTGATGAGCAGGGCTCCTACCCTCCTTCCCCTGTTATTTTGTGTTTTTTTAAAAAAATTCCTCTGTTCTCATTCATTTGCTCTCCTTCCTCATCCTGTTTTGCTAGTTGTGTGTAGATTATTCTAGCAAATAGCAAAACTTCATTTAGTTTGCTGTTTAGAGGGAGTCCTACTGAAACACCCTGGCGGGTCAGTAAAGAGTGAGCAAATGTCAAAAGGAACAGTTCCAGCACGGAGGGCCACCCCTGAGAGAGAGATTGACAACTGGGGCTGGCATTCCATTTGAAGCAGTAACATCATTAACGCCCTTTTGACAGGTCCTCGCATCTGTGAAAAACAAGATTGAACAATTTGCTTCTATGGAGAGAGACTTCCCAGGGCTCCTCATACAAGCCCAGCAATACCTGCTCTTCCGAGTGGACATGTCTGACGTGACAGCTGAGTCGCTAACCAAAGGTGAGCCGTGCTTCTCCCCTGCGTCTCTCCTTCTCCTGCTCCTCCATTTCCCCGCCTCCCTGTCTGGGTTCAAAGATGCTGCATAGGCTCCTGGGCTCTAAAGCATCTAAGTTGTATTTTCTTTTTTATGCAACTGCGAGGAGTTTCCTGTTAGTGTTCTTAAGCCTAAAGAAAGGTCTGCCAGCCCACACCCGGCCCATTCGCCTGTTTGGAGGGTGTAGTGGGCATTTGCTTCCCTAGGGAAGGAGTGATGTGTGGGTTGTCCTGGGCCTAGAATAAATAACTCAGTGCCTCGGGGCGGGAGGCATTCCTTGCACACCCTGAACCAGCCCTACCCTGAGGAGGGCATTGTTCTCTTCATTACGTTTTCAGAGACTCTTGGGCCCCAAATAAATGTGCTTCAGGGCTCTAGAAGGTAAAAACTATTCATTTGGACTGGGAGAAGGAAAGTTTATGCTCCGCTTAAAGTTCCTGAAGGTGACTTTTCATCAGCTCACGGGGCCTGCCTGGCAAGGTGGGCAGGGAGGGTGGTGGGTGGGTGCCCCGCAGGAGAACTGAGGTTGTCCTGCTGGCCGGCCAGCCTGGGGAGCTCAGCTTGGACAGTTTGAATGGCTGGTTGTCCTCCAAGCTATCATTGTGGCCTTGGGGTGTGCAGACCAGGAAATGCCCGTGTTTTCCTTGGGTCTGAAAAGCTGCGACCCAGCATTTTAAAGACGAAGACTAGTGGTGAGAGTGGGGTTCTCAGTCGTGGGCTAAAGGCTTGTGATCAGAAACAGGCTCCCATAGGCAGAAATCTACCTCAGGGCAATTTTTAACCCTTTAAGGGAAACTCTGAAGGCTGACCTCGCCTCTGTGCAGCTCTTTGATCTTAGTCACTGCGCCTCACCAAGGCCTCAGGTTCCTTGACTCTTAAGTGAAGAATTTGTTTTCTTTCTCTGACTTCCTCTGTGGCTGTAGAACTCTGGGTGTGAAGAGCCCTTAGGGCATCACAAGGCAGATTTTGCAAGAAAGGTGGGCCTTGTGCCACTGGGAGGGGCTTCAGGCTTTGGCCTAGAGGACAGCAGGCAGGCCATTCGTGGAGGGAAAGGAGCCTGTGGGAAGGAGGACTGCAGGCCCATGCGGCCTCTGCTAGCCACCTGCACAGCCGGTCTGTTAGCTGTGTTCCCCCTGAACGGGGAGGGTGTTACCACATCTCACCCTGTGAGAGAGGGTGCGTCAGTTAGCTCCTGTGCATACCAAGCCATTGCACAGACAGTGGATTAATAGAAAGCCACTCATGAGGACTCAGTCTGCATGGTCGCCTGGGCCGGGCTTGGCTGAGTTTGGCTCGTGGGCTGCTGTCTGCAGGTGGCTGGTGTCTGGGATGGCCTCAGTCACATGGGTGGCTGCTGGCTGGGGATGGCAGGGGTGTGTTTCTCTCCTCATCCAGCGGGTTAGCCCTGCTGGTCAAATGTCACAGCCACAGGGCTGCAGTGAGAGCAGGAACACAGAAAATCTTTTGAGGCTCTGGAATCCTGCATGCTGTTGGCCAAAGTCCCCGGGGAAGCCCCGATCCAAGAGCAGCAAACCCCCACCTCTTGATGGGAAGAGCTGCAAAACGGCTGGCCAGTCTTTCAGTCTACCATGCAGGAGGTGACTTCAGTTCCTTACATTACACTCCAGACTTGGTCTTCCTTTGTATTTCATAGTTTGTAAAGTGCTTTCCCAGACGGTCAACTTTTATTTTCAAACAAGCACTGCGAAATGGGCAAGAACGGTACTGTGAGGTTCATTTTCATATAAGAAAGCTGAAAGTGGGGGCCCAGGGTAGTCAGGCGGGATCATGAGGCCCAGGTGCCTGTGACTGTCTGCCTCGTTCACGGGCTGAGTGCACACACGCTGACTGACGTCAGAGGTGCGTGATGGCAGAGGTGCGTGTTCTGCTGAAGGATGGGGTCACTCACACCTGGTGCTTTGTCCTGGCTTCGGACCAATGGCTGTGGCCACCAGATATGTGCCCAGGGGAGCTTGTTCCCACATGATGCTGTCAAGTTAATCAGCTGTGGCTGATGCTTTTCCAAGTCTGTGACACTTGGGACTTTGCTTAGTGGGGCTTCTCTTGGGATCTAAGACTTTCCTTTTGTGGAGTTTCTCCACATTAACTTCTCTCAGGTTAGCCAAGTGGCAGCCTCCGCTCCACTTGAAAAAACTCAGACTCCCAGAAGGAGGAAGGCCCTGGCCCGTGCAGAGCAGACTTCTGAAACAGGTGCTGCCGAGGAGCTGAGTCCAGGAGCGCTCTCCCTGGGCACACAACAACGTGTAATGAGGAATCCCGGGAAGAGGTCAAACGCTGGGCTTCCCATGTCCGTGTCTGTGCTCTGACACTGCTGACCAGCAGCAGAGCGGTAACGATTGCTCTCCTAACTTCTGAAAGCTTTCCAGGATTAGTCTTGAAAATGCTGGGTTGCAGCTTTTCAGACCCAAGTCAACGTTTCTGAAAACCACGCCTGACCCCGGCATTGATCTGTTCTTCCCTTCCTCCGGCCTCTGTGCACGTGCTTTATGAGGGTTTGGTCAGGCACCGGCAGCCAGAGCTGCTCCGTCAGGCAGGCCATGTTCCCTCAGCCTCTTGGCGGCCCCGAGAGAAAAAGAGCCTCCTCACTACCCTTTAAATAGGTTGTGTGACCACCGCTGCAGAGCCCATGGACTTCCCGTGTAGCCATCCATTGTCGCCTTGTCTCTGGGGCTCAGCCGTTTCCCAGGCTTTTCATTTCCCCCTCAAATACTTTCTAAAGCACAGGAGCCATGCTTTATATTCGGAGTCCTCTCCCTGGTCTCTAGTTCTGAGAGGGAGGTGAGGTAGGTATTGGTCCCATTTTACAGAAGAGGAAACCGAGACATTATATAAGCTACTTGCCAGGGAGGGACCACACCTCTGGCTTTCTTGCTTTCAGTTGAGACCCCGATGGGGCTGTGTGACCTATTGGAAGGCTGGTCCCGTGCTGATAGGACAGAGCTCCCGTAAGGCTTCCTTGCCAGACCTGGTTCCCCTCAGTGGGGGCCACCTGCCTTCTATAGTGAAGACAGTTTGGAGTCTCGGATTCAAGCTGGGTAAATGAGCCTTAGCGATGACACTTTTTAAATTCATGAATTAAGCTACATAAATGAGCCACAAAACCCCCCTTTTTTGGGGGGGGAGGGGGAAGAAGAGTGAATTTGAGAGAGAAAGATGGAGATCAGGAATATGAACCAGCTCCAGGGAGATCAATGTACGGAAGACCTGATGTTGGTCAGTTTCTTCCCTCATTCACACAGCAAATGTTCATTAGCTTCTACTATGAGTAAGGAAGTGTGTGGGGCCAGGAAGGACACATTGAGTAGGGGCTCTGCTCTCAGAAATCTCAGAGTCTCCCAGAGGAAGAAAAACATAACAGCAATGCAGGTGCTATTTGGTAAATAAGATGGGGTGGGAGGCTAATCAGAGAATTCCTCCCAGGGACAGGAAACAGGAAGTGCTTTGTAAAGTCAGTGGTAGCTGAAGTAATGACGACACATGGCTGACACCTATCAAGAGGCCCCCGTGTACATTATACCTATTGACTCATTTCATCCTTACAACTCTGTGAGCTTTACACAGATGAGGACATTACAGTGCAGAGAGGTAAAGAAAGTTGCCTGCTGTTACTCAGCCAGCAGGTGGCAGAGTCTGCTCTCCACCGCAGTACTGGAGTCTCTTAAGGCTAGTGATAGAAGTGTGGGGGCGGGAATTCCAGGTGGGGAGCCAGTGTGAGAACAGGTCTTGGGTCTGGGATTAGTGCCCACGTGTCCCATTCCCCACACCATCCTTCGTGAGCCTCATGGAACCCTTGGAGAGATGCAGTGCTGGGAGTTGGGGTGGGGCTGCTGAGTGGGTGTCTCCATGGTTGGTGTGAGGACCTCAGTGACATCAACTCTTTGGTCATCACTCTGATGTCAGGACACGCTGTGGGCTTCTGCTGAAAGGTACCAGCGGATTCTCTTCCAGTTCTTTACGGCACGAACTGTGATGAGCTTTAATCAAAAAGGATATTTAAAGCAGTAAAGCGAAGGATTTTTTTTTTTTTTAACACTAAAGATGATAGTAGTGAGATATGGAAAGTACTATAAATGTCAAGAATTTTTAGTACTGTAGTTAAGCGACACTCTTCTCGGAGTGTTAAAAATGGGACTGGAATTCTGAAAAGCAGCCAAAATAATGAAGAGCTTGAATATAATGATTTATGAGGAGTAATGAGACTGTTTGAGTAGGGGGCAGAAGACGGCATAAATAACTCCAATAACTATATGAAGGCTGGAGATGTTCAGGAATTAAATAGTCTGGAAAGTTGAACCATTTTAATTAGTGAAACTGCTTTGATATGAAAATTCAAATCACTTGAATATGTTCAAGGTTGGGCTCATTATTATCTGAGACCTATGTTACTGAAACTGAGATAGAAACCCCTGAACACCTTCCTTTAAGGGAGGCTCCCAAGCCACTTGTCACCAGATGCCCACAGTTATGGGAAGTGCCCAGTCTGGTCTTCCCAGCACCCAACTTCCTCTCCATCATCTCCAACATTTCAGTGGCTTCTTTCAACCTATCCTCCACTGAAGGCTGGAGGTCCCAGCCAGAAGGGGCTTGCGGGGGGGGGGGGGGGGGGGGGGGGTGGCGGGAGTGTCACCATGGAGCCCCAGAGGTGGGAGCAGGAGCTGCAGAGGTTGTAGTGGTTGTGGCCCCGCCTCCCCCCTGCAGCAGTGCCGTGTGGCCCCGCCTCCCCCTGCAGCAGTGCCGTGTGGCCCCGCCTCCCCCTGCAGCAGTGCTGTGTGCTGGGGCTTTGCCGGCCCAGGTAGGGCAGTCTCCCAACATGGGAGTTTGGGAGAGCAGGTGGAGCCCCTGGATGTCCTATTACCATCATGGTGAGTTAAGTCGTCACTTGGTTGGTGCAATGGCAGGAGATGCCTTTTTCTGTCTTTTTTTTTTAATATATATATATTTTTATTGATTTCAGAGAGGAAGGAAGAGGGGAGAGAGAGAGAGAAACATCAATGATGAGAGAGAATCACTGGTCGGCAGGAGATGCCTTTTTCAACCTTTCCCTTTGCCAAGTCCTGGGCATGGGGGTTCCTGATAAACCTACATTCTTGTCATACTCTCTTATACAGGCTTCGGGATTAAAGCCTAATATCTCATGCCCTGTGCTGGAGGTCATCTGCTGGGCACGTGTGTGAGCCACCGAGTGGATTAGTGTGTGCTCAGGGCTGTCTTCAGGCTTCAGTCAGTCACAGAAACTGGACCCAACACTCCCCACCCGCCTCCTTCCCCTCAAACACACACTTGCGACGGGGGAGGTAAAGGGCTCTGGAGGGTTCTCGTGACCATCTGCTTTCTGGTTTCAGATCCCACTCAGGATGCTTCCAGGACAGGAGCTGGCAGGAGCCTTTTGGATGGTGCCCCGAGAGTGCTCCAGCCCTTCCTGACAAGCAGAGCCGCGGTGGCGGGGGTGCCGCCAAGCCTGCCCCTGCCGGTGAGGAACACCATGCTGGCCGCGGCCCTCTTCCCCGAGTTCCTGAAGGAACTGGCTGCCTTGGCCCAGGAACACTCCGTTCTCTGCTATAAGATCCTGGGGGACTTTGAGGACTCCTATTGTTAGCTTTTTTTTTTTTTTTTAAATAGAGGTTCTTGTTTTTTAAGGTTTTAGTGTCTTGACTGAATGTTAAATGCAAAGCTGCTTACAAAGATTTCTACTTTGATGTTTCCTGACAATACTTGATTTGTGGGGAGGGGACCTTCTGGGCACCTCCTCTCTCTCTCGCTGGGCCTTCCCACCCTGCGTCACACAGAATGTAAGTCGCATAAGCTGGCTGCTCCGTGGGCGGGTTTTCTTTGCTGTTTTTCCTCCTCAAATATTTTGGTTGTTATTCTCTCATCCCTTTGAGTCGACTCATCTTGCAGCGTAGAGCACACCAAGCGAATATGGGGGTTCAGTGACTTCTGGAAGTGCCCCTTGTCAGGTCGGCTCTTCAATGGCACGTGAAGAAAGCACACCTGTTCCTGTTGCCTTCTGCATTTTGGCTTCCGTTTCATCAAAGGGAAGAATAAAAATGGAGCCTCCATCACGTAAGCACGTATCATCTGTCCCTTTGCATTTTATGTCCAAGACTCGCTTTCTGCCCAACATAGATTGCTTATGGTGCAGGCAAATCCATTGGTCTCAGCTGTCTGCTGGGAGGCTGATGCGGTTGGAGAGAATTTGGGATGCAGGGAAATGTTCTTGTTGCTGGAGAGATTATTTGGCGTGTCACCTAAACACTAGCCTTATCTTAGATTTGCACAAAATGAAATACACCTATGCAAACTGTTTCTTTGGTTTTTTAGGATTTTGCTCAGAAGAAAGCATGCTATCATGTACTTACATAAGACAGCCATCATTTTTTGAAGTGTTTTATGAAAACCAGATTAATTTGTGGAGCTATTTCATAGCAGGGTTTTTTGTGGTTTTTTGATGTGTGTGTGGGGGGAATATGGAGGGAAAAAGATAAACTAAATGCAGCCTGTAGAATCACTGCTAATCATTTAAATTTTGTTTGCTTTTCCTAATGTGCTGCACTTTGTAGAGAACCAGGAACTGTACACCTGCTTTGGGAATTGGGATGCAAATGCAAACAGGTCGCAGGGAGCCCTGCAAAGCCAAGTGCCTGCCAGTGACTCACTCCATGCAGAATCACTGCCTCCTGAATAATGGGGTTCACTAGAAGACCCCAGTGTGATGTGTTAGTGCCTCTGCTGCTTTTCAGCTTGCTCCGAGAGGAGTAATTATAAGTAGAGCCACAGTCTCCTTCAACCATCACCAAGAGTGGGAAACACACAAGATAATTGTGGGCTAAAAATGAGACCCTAAACAACTGGTATTGATGGATTTTCAATTCTGCTTCTCTCGATTAGGGGCAGGTGAGAAGCACCTACAAGGATGAGCCTCCTGTGTGGAGGGACGTCCAAAGCCCCAGGTCTCTCTGTGTCTGTGGTGTGACTGCTGAGCCCCGGTGGGTGGGGAGAGGGGGGGAGGTGATAGGGGAGGGGGAAGGCGACAGGGTATTGGGCAGCCACAGGTCTGGTGGCTGTGCCTCAGGAGCCCTGGTTTGGTTTTAATCAGCCTCTCGGTCAGGAGGGGAGTGGAAGAAGCAACTGTACCTGAGGCCCTGCAGAGCAGCGGCCACCCGTTGTGGTCTAGGGACCTTGATGCAGCGGTGAACTGAGAGCGGCTTTTAGGGGCCAACCTCGCAGTGTTTCCAAGTCTAAGCAAGAAACCAAAGACACCGATTCATTGAACATTTCCAACTTGAAATTTGTCTGGCTTGAAAAATGGTTCACCCAGCTGTGGTACAGCAGTGAGAACCCACGAGGCCCAGCCGACTGGCCTGTAGCGGGCTTCCCGGCGCCTGCTTGCATTTGCACAACCAAGTCTCCACTGGAAAAGGGAAAGAGAAAGAGAGCAGAAAGATGGAATGTAAGCTCTAAGTTATTATTCTCTCCCTTTGTTTTGCACAAGTATTTGTCTTCCAGTTTGGACTTCCTAGGTACGTAAAATGCTGAAGTCACATCTGGAAACTATTCTTTAAGCTTTTAGTCTTGGTTTATGCTTCTCTCCATTACCTGGTGGTGGTGTGGGATCTTAATATTTATTAAATAAGTACTGAAGTAGACATACTTTACAGGAGAGAGAGATGACCAGTGTCCGGAGTGAGAGGCAGGAAAATAAACTCCAGTGGTTGGGTGCTGGTAGCAAATTCACATTCACCTTTCTGTTTGACATTGGAAACTGGTTCGTGTATCTGAATCCACTGCAGAGTATTTGTCCAGGGTTTTACACCATTAATTCAGAAAACTGACCTGGAAATACATTCTGGAAAACCAGAAAACCCATTTGGTTGAGTGGAACAGCCAGGTGGGTTAGTAAGGATGGTTTATAGAAAGTGTGGATGTGCCAGGGGAAAATCGAAGAGCTGAGGCTGTAAGTAGACCATACCCTAGGGGGTTGGAGGAATAAACACTGGTCTGGTAGATATGAAGATACTGTGCCGGAGGTGGGGGAGGCTGGAAACTCCGGGTGGGAAAAGTCCTGGTAATGAAGTAAAATATTCTGGTCACATAGAAATATTTCTGTAATAAGTTTTGGGGAAAAATTAAAGATATCTCGTGTGCTCTAAAACGTGGCCCAAGAGTAGAGATACTTTTCCATGTGGACAGGCTGGCACGTCCAATGCTGCGCTACTTGCGGGAGACGTGGGCAGAGCCTTGGGGGAAGCCCTGGGGCTGGCGTCACAGTGTCTGGCCTGATGGCCCAGGCTGGCGAAGGCCAGTCAGGTGTTCCTGGAACATCAGAACATTAACCTCCACTCATATTTAGGGTCTGGGGTTCAGTTCAGATGAAGTGAGTTTTGTGGTATAAAGTATATGAGAGCAAGGAGATATTTAAAATTGATTTTTCAAAACGGCCAAGGAAATGTTCTTAAATTTTTAAACAAAGAAATTTCAAGTTGAGTTTAGCTCAAATACAATTTGGGGGGAGGGGGAAAATGATAATTCCTTAGCCAAGAAGTTGTCAGCCATGATGCCAGAGTAACCAATTAGTGGTGGGATTTTCTTTATCAATGGATTCTTCCTTCTCCTGGTATTTAGAGGAATTATAAAATTGTCCCCATTTCTCTTAGTATTACAGAGTTGGGCAAAAGTAGTTTTATATTATTATACAAATAACAATAATTAATAACTGAAGAATAAACTCTGTTTCATGCACTCACAACTATAAACCCACTTTTGCCCACCCTTTACTCTGGAAAATGCTTTGCTGTTTGGGGGCTGGCACTGTGTCTGTCACCTGGAGAGAGGATGCGTTCAGTGCGTCCAGGGGCCCACAGGATGCCTCCTCCATAGCAAGTGGCTGTCATTGTGGTAACGTGGTTGTCAGGAGGGCGTCCCATTAGGAACAGTCTGGAAGCAGGGTATGCGAGTACTCCGTTGCCTGTCCCATCTGGCAGCCCCTGGTGCCCGACTGCGCCTGGTTTCAGAGGTCTCTGCATCAGATCAGCTTGGTTGCAGTGGTGTGTGGGCTGGTTTCCAGACCCGTGTGGGGTTTGCAATGCATTCTGAACCGGACCAGTGTGTCTAAGTTGCTTTCATGAGGGAAGGGCTACCCCGACCAGGGTGAGGCATGTCACTGGTGTGATGTTAAATGTCCACAGCATCCCCTGCAGTTCTCATTTGAGGGCAGTTCAAAGTAATTGCTAACTGCCTGCCCTGTGTTTACTGAACTGGCAGGCATGCTTGCGATGTTTATGAAACAGCTTAGCGTCGGAAGGCTACTACTGAATGTGCCCCTTCCAGTCCTCGGCCCAGGCCAGTGTAATTCGTGGCTTTGCAGTACTGGCTCTTCCTGGCAACAGCGGTCCTCTGGTTGCTGATGCCACATCAGCTTTAAGTGCTAAGTAGATATTCTCAGGCCCCTTCCTGCTGCTGCCATCATTCTATAAATCACACAACACCAATTCCCCACCAAATAATAGCTTAAAACAGAACACTGTCAAGCCAGTTTACACTCCATCCTTAAACCACATCATTGAGGAAATATTTAAAGAGAATGGAGTCGACTTTTTGTTTTTTTGTTTGAATGACCATCATAAACCTAATGCTTTTTAAAGACAGAGTGCCTGGAAGACGAAGCGCTGTTTTCAGGATAATTTTGCCTCAGTAAATCCTCTCCACGTCCCAGCATTTATTGGGCCATTACTTGTTCTGAGGACTGATTACCCAGGCAGCTCATTAACTGGATAAACGGGCTTGAGTGAGTGAGTTTCGGTGAAGTCCTGTAGGGAGCACAGGCACGTGGTGGGAGGAAGCCTTCAGTTCTGCAGCTTCTGCTCTTGGGATCTGAAATGAAGAATGATTTTAGGCAGGACTGACCCTTCCTGTCATGTTGGGCCATTGTGAGTTTTGTTCCTGTTTTACATGTGAGCTGACCTAACTCGCTGTCACTCACAAGTAGCAAGGCTGCTCGTAGGTTCTGCCAGCACGAGTTCAGTATGTCCTTTAGGCACCTCAGGGGGCACTTAGGTTTCCTATGTCACGGCAGAGCCTGACAAGAGTGATGGAAGCTCTTAGGCCAGATTATAAATTTCGTGGAGCTGAGACTGCAGAAGTCTGTGCTGCTTAGCGTATCAGCTGACTTTTCACTGGCATAAGTCTGCACAAGGCCCACCTATAACTAGCCCCTTTTTGCCCTGGAGACATTTTAAAAGAGGGAATTTGGTACTGACAATGTTACTTAATTGATTTCTGCTAAGTTGTTTGACGAAGGCAGGCAGTGAGATTGGATTTCAGTCAGATGCGTTGCATCTCACAATCGGGGGTCAGCTCTCTTCTTATACAATCCCTGGGTGCATTTGTCTCCAATCTGCTGAAGAAGCATGGCGGCCGTTTCCACGCGGCTTCTGTAATGAGTAAGTAACATGGCCTTTCAGAGAGATTTAGTGTTCTTTTCCAAAATAGTCACCATGCAGAATCCTTGAATGATGCAGCTAAATGCAACAGAAGTGAAAAACAGAACAAACTGTGGGTGGTGGCCATAAGCTGTACATTGAATTAACCAGCTAACTCAAAGCCCCAGGAGGATGTGTTACTTTCAAAAATTTCATGGCCTTCTTACAACCTCCTTATTGTAAAGCTTAGCGATAATTACAAAAAAGATGGGCAGTGTGTGAAGCTCAGGTAACACATCCTTAACTTGGCATAAATAATGATCAACATGCTTTTTCCTGGGCTACCTGCACCTTGACAGGTAGGAACGGTTCACCTTGATGCACAGGCCTGCAGACAGGAAGCTCCTTCCTAAACGAAGAGGTCCAACAAAGTGGGCACCAACCTCTCATACAAAGGGGCCCCACAACAAATTTATTTCATTTTATAAATTAGTGAACTTTTACTAAGTGCTTATTCTGTGCCAGGAAGCACGGTGAGTCCTGAGGCTGACGTTCCTCCCCTCCCACCATAGCCAACCAAGCAACACAGCACACAGCCTGCGCCTGGCCAGGCTGACCTGGGGGACAGCCTGTTTTCCAGCACATTCCCCTCCCAGCTTACAGGTGTGCGAATTCCAATGACAGATGGCAATGGCTTCACCTATGGTGCCACAGGTGAAGACACTGCCATCTGTCATTGGAATCCGCCAACTTACACATTTTAATGAGACTTGCCCCTAAATAGCAAACGAACAGACTAAATCATGCCTTTGCAAAGAAGTACTGTCCTTAACATTATATCCTCTGAGGCCTATTAGGAGCAGGGCCAGCCTTCGAGGATTTCTTAGGGGACTATGTGAACATATCTCCCAAGTATCTAGTCAGGTTCCAAGTAAGATATCTGAGCTGTGGTTGCATTTTTCTTTTTTTCATAAGCAGTTATAACCACATAACAGTCTGATTTTTAGGATTTCAGTACCGCAGCAACCATCAGAGTTGGACCACAGTCAGCTTGGCGAAGCTCGAGTGAGTTGATGACGGCATGGTTCTCTGGGAATGGCCAGTCCGTAATACAGCGTACACTTGACGTAACAGTTTAAGCCAGCCCTTGATTTCCAATGCTTTGAAGAGCTCCTCTAGTGCATTCTATAAAGTCTGATGACTAAGAAGCCAGACCTTTGCAAAATAATGATCCTGCCAGATTCCAACATCACACTGCCCTTGCCTGTTTGTAATTAATTCCAAGACTTGTGGGGTAAGAGAGAATGGACTTGCCTTTCTCTCTTGAAAAAGGTTCAGTGGTAATATTTTACTTTTAGGCCCAGTGGTTGTCAGTATTGGGACAGAATGTGGGGCACATGGCTTCCTGGGTGGTGTAACATACTCTAATTCTAAATCAGCCAGAGGGACGCTTCTCTCATTACCTAGTTAGGAAGTCCTGAGTCTGTGACACTCACTGCTAAACTGGTGATGGGGGAAGGTCCACTTTTCTCCAGTCGCCACTGGAGCACCATTCATGCTGGAAATGTTTATACTTTTCTTCGTAGGCTAAAGAATTCAGTGTAAAAGTAGGGCTTCCAAAATGTTCCCTCTCATATTTATGTCACAATTTGACATGTGCTTTTAAAAACCACCACTTACAAAACTGGTCTTTAAGCATTGTGAGTCAGAGGTAAAAAGGCAATAAAATGGATAAAGGGGCATCCCAGTGCGATGGACAGAAATAGTATTACTGTCATGAGAACAGCGGCAAAGGCACCCGGCTTCACGGAGATGCTGTTAACGGCACCACAATTACCATTAAAGGTCAAAATTTTGATTTGTCAGTTTATAATCTTATTCTTTCCAGGCAAAACAGATCAATTTAATGTTACAACTTATTATTTCTCTTTTTATCTCTTTTGGCCTGAGGGGGCAGGGGAATTGTCAACTGCACAATCTTTAAAGTGTATGTTAATTTTTAATGTGATATTTCAGTACATATTTTATTCATTAAATTTATTTGAAAACTTCTGTTGTCTATTTTACCAAAAAGAAAAAAAATCCATTTATTCTCAGAGCATGGCTTCCTAGGGCGTTGAACGGGCACCACTTCTACTCAGTGGATGGGTGACTAACATTCTCCTTCCCTGCCCTCACAAAGACCAATCTAAACACACTGTCAATGGATTTATCTTGCTGTCTTCCTCTTTCCTCTTCATCACTCTTGTTTTAGGTCTAAAATACTGCACCCAGATTCTGGTCTATTTCGATCACTGCTGGCCCTTAGGATGTGCTCAGAAATATTTGTTGAAAGAACTGTGTAATGAATGAACTTTTTCTTAGAAAGGTAACAGTATCGGAAACAGCATGTCTCATTTAGTTCAGAATTATTAAGCACTAGAATGTGCTAGTTCTTAATCACCTTCGCAGGTATGACAGAGTCATTTTGATGTCAATGATGCAAACAGGTGAGGCTGCTGGCCTGTGGAGGTGGCACCTGAGGCCCAGGGATTGGGGGATGCCAGCACGTCGAGCTCACTCACGGACGTTGGGTTTCAAGGCTCCGGTTCTGTGTACGGCTCCACTATCTCCCTCAGGCAGAGGGACGGAAATATCTCATGATGACAGCTGCTTCTCCAGCATCTCCTTTATCATAGTCGGGTCTGCTCGGCTGAGAGTCGCTTTTCGGACCAAGCCGATCAGTTTATTTATAGCTCTGGGGTTTCCCTTCTTCAGATCCATTACCTTTCAAGACAGAAATTGTTTTAGAGGAGAAAATATAGACCCACACATAAAAATCCTAAATTAAGGTTTATATTTACTGAAATTTAAATTGTTTCTTTTAGTATGAGAGAAGGAAAGGGGGGGTGTGAAGATCTGAGGCATTTTCTAGGCTCCTGTCGGAGATCCTGCCACTCTGTCTCCCAACTGGTAGGGACAGAGGACTGTGCTGCGTCATACTGACCAGGGCGAGGCGCCTCTCAGGGCCTCCAGTGGAGGTCAGCAGGCAGTGACATGCAGGTCTCCTTCTCCTCAGAAGGCTTCAACTCCTGTTTACTAGGAAATAAAACCATGGAATGGCGACTCTCCCCGAGCATGTGGATGGGGGGGAGGGGGCACTGCACTGTGGTGCCAGGGCCACTGGCTCCGCCCTCCTGCTCTGCAGCACCCGAATGGGCAATAAAGCCAGTGAGTATGTGCACTCAGTGCTGTGGAATGAGTGAAACGAGAAGTGTAACTTTATAGGTCACTGTGGCTAAGGCAGGAGGACAGAGGTTCCCAAGTCCCAGAGCAGGCTCATTTTCCTTGTCAAGAGCACTTTCCAGAGCTGAGTGTCCCTGGCAAGCTGATGGGTAGGTGGCTATTGTTCTGAAAGAGGTACTAGTCACTTTTTCCCCCAGTGAACAATCTCTAGACAATATAATTAGACTTGGGGAGGGAGGGATGCTACTCATCGTAGCTTTTCTATTTTGTTCCATGCTCAGAACACAAAATGACTTGGTTTTCAGCTATGCTCCCGTTAAGGATTTGCTCCATAATTTACAAATAATTTTTTCTGCTTTTCTTTCCACCTGTTAATGGCATGAAGCTAGCGTGTTTTCCTAGCATCTTTCCCCTCTGCAGCACCCCTGCTGGTGTATTACTGAGGACCTCCTCATGAAGCAGGGTGGGCACAGCATGTTCAGAAGCCACATGCCTGGGAGGACCGTGTGCCCAGGAGGTCAAAACTTTGGTAGTGAGTCTGAGAACTACCCTTTCAACTGAAAGGCCATGAAATTAAACTGCAGGGTGGATCTTCCTTTTCCATGGGAAAAGCTGTATTTTTCTAATATTCACCTACTTTCATCCCTTGAGCTAAAAACTGACATAAATACTTAGGGAATTACTGATAAAACTGGATCAGCCATTACTAGGAAGCGCCTCTGGGTTGCTGTTACAGGGAGCTGTGGACAAGCTCTTGGCTGTGTCCTCAGGCTGGCCCCTACCTCCAGCTGCACCTAAGATCCTCCTCACCCTGTGGGTGGTAATTACCACTTGAGGATGTTCCTCCATTGTGGCCTGGCAGAGCTGTTCCAGGGCCTCTTGATCCTGCATCAGTTCAAGCCTCTTTTCTGAAACTATCTGTGCTGGAGTCTTCCCTCCGCTCCTCCATAGCTCCTCAAACACCTGCAGGGCAGAAGCAGGGAGAGAGGGAAAAGAAGTCAGCAAGCAGATGCAATGAATTCCCAGCTGCAGGTGTGGCCCACACGGTGACCTGTCTCTCCTGACGCATCTGGGAGGAAGCTGCTCTACAGCGAATGCAGACACACCTGGAGTCTCCCCATGCTGAGCTGCTCCCTGGAAGCAGAGCAGGAGGCCACACTGCAGAGAGAGGTACTCCCCACCAGCTGACTCAGCCACCAGCAGGGAGGGGTTAGATGAGGTGTGAGATGGTTACTCACAGGCTCCTGCTGACAGGAGCAGGGGGGCCAGGCCCAGCTGTCTCCTGTCCAATGAATTAATTAACTGAAATCAGCGTGGTGAAGGACGGCACCTCACAGGCGGCAGGAGTTAGCCACTGCTCTTAGATGAGGTTCAGAAAACCCAGCCTGCTCAGAAACATAATTTTAGGGGAGCAAGAAAGTGGCCCCATAATGAAGATACAAAATGAAAAATAACTAAAAACAGAAATAATAATCCATAGGGACCTGGCCCCAAATCTGATTAGGATGATCAATAGTTAATGTTTGCATTTTTCTACTTATCAAAGTTGGAAAAGAAAAACATTTTTTAAAAAGGCATTTCTGGGGGCAGTTTTCCTCATTCCTCTCACTTTTCTAGTGTGAGCTGGAAGGGGTGGTGTCCCGTGTGTCTCATGCAGCATCTCCTTAATCTTGGCCTACAGTTAGCATTGAGCACCCCTAAGACCAAGGACGAACTTGGGCCAAGGATGAACCATCCCTCCCAGAAAAATAGCTGGTCAGTAATTAGCCCATAGGACTTTGGTCAAGAGGCAGAGTAGGTAACAGCTGTGCTTGCCTTCTCCCACGCCCACAAAAAAATTACAACTAAATTCTAGAACAGTTATCACTGAAAACCACCTGAGGACAAGCTAAACAGAAGTCCTGTAAAGAAGAGGCTGCATTGAGAATGGCAGGAGGGGTGGAGAGGTGGAATGGGCAGGTCCCCATATCCATGGTGTGGAGATTAAGAATCAGGAAGATTATCTCTGCTACAGATGCCCCCCTGAAGAGCAACGGGGTCTCAGCCCAGGGCACCAGTGCTGGGAAGAGAAGTCCCCACAACATCTGGCTGTGAAAAACCAGCAGGGATTGCATGGGAGTGAGATGGAAGGCTGCTGGAGACCCAGCATTCCTCTTTTGAGGGTCCACGCACAAACTTGCTTGCTTCCAAACTCACTTGCTCTGGGCACCCAGCACAGTGGCAGCCGCTAGAAAAGCACCAGGGACATAGGGTGAGGAGTTAAACTGATTGGCTTCAGGGCTGACGGCAGCTCTCTCTGGAGACAGAAGTGCTGGCAAAAGCCGCTGCTCCTTTGATGAGCTCTTCTCCCATCCTGCCAGCCTGGTACAGGTGGGTGCCAAATTTGAGCTCTCCATCAAACTGGCTACCACCATTTCACCCTGCCCTGGTGTTATGTCCTCCCACCCAACTTGCTTGCCTGACTTGAGCCACTTCTAGTGGTTCCTCCACACAAGTGGCCTGCCTTGGCTCATGCTATGGACTTTCCTAAAGTATCTCAAAGGTCCACAAACCCCAAACAAGCAGAAGCCAACCTGGCATACTCTGTACCTCTTGATGAGTGGCTCCAAGCCTGGCACAAGTGACGACCAGTCTCAACTTGCATTGTAACTCCTGTCAGGTGGCCCCAAGCCTGGTATAGGCTGTGGCCAGTTTGGCTTGGAACATAGTCTCAACTAAGCAGCCACATGCCCAACACAAGTGGTGGTGGCCACCAAAGGGCTCCAGCCCAGCACAGTGGCAGCCAGGCTGGGTTGCAGCAGAGCGTCCAAACCCAGTGCAAGCGGCCAACCACAGATCACTTTGTAGCCCAAAGCCTGGCAGAAGCATTGGCTGACCTTGGCCTGCACCAGGGCCCCTCCCAAGAGGCTCCAGAACCAACACACCCAGTGGTTGACTTCAGACCACACGAGAGCACCACCCAACCAGCTCCACAAATGACACACTTGAAAGGCAGACCTGGCTGGTACCAGAACCCTGCTAAAGCAACTTCTACTCCATGGGGTCAACGCCAAAGCAATCTTGAGAAAGAACAAAGTTGGAGGCAACATATTACCTGACTTTAGGGCTATGGTGGTCATGGCAGTGTGGTGCTGGTATAGGGATAGATGTACGGATCGATGGGGCAGAGTGGAGAGCCCAGAGGTAAGCTCATACCTATATCGTCAACTGACCTCTAACAGGAGGCAAGGGTGTACAGTGGGGTAAAGACAGTCTCTTAGGTGGATGGTGTGTTGAGAAAGCTGGACAGATACTTATCAGGGAAGTGAGACTGGACCACATTCTTACTCTATATATAGGAGTGAACTCAGAATGGACTGGGACTTGGGTGTAAGACCTGAGACCATGGAGCTCCTGGAGGAAAACACAGGCAGTAAATCCTTTGACATTACTCTTAGCAATATTTGTTTAGATATGTCTTCTCAGGCAAGGGAAACAAAAGGAAAGAAAAACAAATGGGACTACATAAACTAAAAAGTTTTTGTGTAGAAGGAAGCCATCAACAGAACAAGGAGACAAGCTACTGAATAATAAAACACATTTGCCAACTCATAGATGCAGACAACAGTATAGTGATTACCAGAGGGAAGGGGGGATAAATGGTGATGGAAGGAGACTTGACTTAGGGTGATGAACATACAATATACAGATGATGTATTATAGAACTGTGCACCTGAAATCTATACAATTTTATTAACCAACCCGAGGCCTGGTGCATGAAATTCATGCACAGGTATGGTCCCTAGGCCTGACCGGCGATCAGGGCTGATTGGGGCCTTCTGGCTGCTGGCCAGGGCCTCCTTTTGTTCCACGCCATCCCCTGGTGGTCAGTGCTCATCATAGCAAGTGATCGGTCTCCCAGTTGAACTCCTGAGGGGACACTTTGCATATCAGCCTTTTATATATATAGACTAGAGGCTGGGTGCATGAAATTTGTGCGGGGAGGGGAGGAGGGGAGTCCCTCAGCCCGGCCTGCATCCTCTCACAATCCAGGACCCCTTGGGGGATGTCCGAACTGGCAGTCAGACATCCCTCTTGCAATCTGGGACCGCTAGCCTGCCTGCTGGCCTGATCACCCCTAACTGCTCGCCTGCCTGCCTGATCACCCCTAACCACTCTGCCTGCCTGATCACCACTAACTACCTCTGCCTCAGCCCCCGCCGCCATGGCTTCATCCAGAATGACACCCGTTAGGTCATTTGGCTGTCCAGTCTAATTAGCATATTACCCTTTTATTACAGATGTCACCCCAATAAAATCCAATGAAAACCATTGTTTCTAATTATAAAAGTTAATACACAATCACTGTAGAAAATAAGGGAAAATAGAAAAGATAAAAAGAAATCACCTGTATTCCCATTCCCTCAGGATAAACAAGGTTAGTATTTTGGAGTTTTCCCTTTCCATTTTTGTCTTTCTGTTTTGTAACATAATTGTGACCATAATGTATATACAATTTGTGGCCTATTTTTGTTTCATTTATTGCATAAGTGCTTCCTTATAATTAATGAAAAGCTAATATCCATCAAATATATTTATCATAATTATCCCCTACTGGTAGGTACTTAGACTTTGACCAGTGTTTATTTTGTCCATGACAATAGTCTCCTAAAAGAAGTTCTCAGTTAAAATTGTCCAACATTCAGGAAAAAAAGAGTGAAGATCTCAAGAGACTCCAGATCTCTGGCTCAAAGCAAAAATCACCTGTGAGGACGTTCTTATAAAGAATCTATGCAGCAACCCTTCTAGGAAAGGAGGCCGGGACGCTTATGGCTTTGCGGCAGGCACACCTGCCAGTCTCAGGGGCCACGCAGATCTGAGCAAGTCGACCAGGTTGTCAGCCTAGGCCTGGCACCTCACACGGCTGGGACCGACAGGCTCTAACACTGGTGGGATTTGCTTAAGCCCAAATCACCAGAATAGAGGCAATGTGGAGCAGCTCAGGGATCATTGCCAAACCGCACCATTCAGAGGAAAAGCAGGACAACACAAGCACTGACGCTTTCAAATACAGAGACTGGCTGCTCCCTGAGAAAGAAGGGTGAGGTGGGGTACAAAGAAGGGACACGAGAGAAACACATTTCAGGGGCCTCCAGGAACAAAGGGGAGCCTGGTGACTGGAGTGTCTCTACTCATGGAGTGAGAACACATCAGCTTATTAACTTCCCTCATTAGTCAGTGGCCATTGTAGCCCCGCTCCAGCCCCCTGGGCTGACACTGTAGACTCCACTGGTCCAAACCTCTGTTCATTCCTATTTAAGACACACTGTGCACTCCTTGCTGGAACCCAGCAGGGTGGGAGCCACCGAAGGGCCACAGGCTTCCTTCCCTGGCCCTCTTGCAGCAAATGTAATGGCCTCTGTAGTTGCCAGCCTCATGGTGCAGCATAAATCCTCAGCTTTTGTCTGTGTTTAATTACCGCCCTGGGAAGTGCTATCAAAGTGCAATGTTTTTCGGCCAGGCATGCAGCTGCTGCCCACTCAAGGCACACATACAGAACAAGGAATTCCCAGTGCCATGCTGGTCCTCTGTACAAATAAATGCCCACCAAAATATTGGGTAATACAAACTGGGAACCCCAATCGCACCACGACCACTGAGCCAGCTCTGAAATGGGGACAGAAACTCAGCCCTCAGTTCCCTGGTGACTGAATTCACACATTCTCTTACCTACTACCCAAGTGTTTCTCTAGCTAAAGCTTGTTTTAAGGTACCTGGAAGGAAAGCAGGCAGGCCCTTCACCTATCCTGGGGGCTTCCAGGGTCAGAAAGTGGAGGAAAGACCTATTGAGGGGAGGTGTAAGGGAGGGGCTGTGACAGGTACAGTGAGGAGCATTCCCTCTGGTCAGAGGCAAGTATTGTGAAAGATCATCCTTCTAAAAGGAACAAACATCAGCACAAACCTAAGAAAAGCAGGGCATAGAAAAACGTGGAAAGAACCAAAATACTAAAAGGAGGTAAAAAACATAAAATCATTTGTATGCATGACATGTAACACTATCTAGCACAAAGGTTTTTGTTGATTTTTGTTTAAAGTAGACACAAGGAAATGACAAAATGAAGGTTAACAATCTTGATAATCTCAATAGACATGAAAAGCACTCGACAAGATACAACATCCATTTATGACAAAACTCTCAAAATGGGTTTAGAAGGAAAGTACCGCAACACAACACAATATAGGCCACATGACAACAGCGAACAGCTGAACACTTTCCCTCTAGGATCAGGAACAAGACAAGGATGCCCACTCTTGCCACTTCTATTCACATAGTACTGGAAGTCCTCGCCAGAGCAATTAGGCAAGAACAAACAAAAGGGATCCAAACTGGGGAAAAAGAAAAGTATTATTTGTGGATGACATGATTTTATATGTGGATAACCCTAAAGACTATCAGAAAACTATTAGAAGTAATAAACTCAGTAAAGTTGCAGGATACAAAATCAATATGCAAAAATCTGTTGCATTTCTCTCTACTAACAACGAACTATCAGAAAGAGAAATGAGGAAAAAAATCCCATTTACCATCACTACAAAAAGAATAAGATACCTAGGAATAAGCTTAACCAAGGATGTGGAAGACCTATACACTGAAAACTACAATACAATTCTGAAAGAAATGAAGAAAACAAAGGAAATGGAAAGATATTCCGTGTTCATGGACTAGAAAAATTAACATTGTTAAAATGTCCATGTTACCTAAAGGAATCTACAGTCAATTTAATCCTTATCCAAATCCCAATAGCATTTTTCACAGAAATAGAACCAAAAATCCTGAAATTTGTATGGTACCACAAAAGACTCTAATAGCCAAAGCAATCCTAAGAAAAAAGGAACAAAACCAGAGACATCACATTCCCCAATTTCAAACTATATTATAAAGCTATAGAAAAAAAAAAGTTTAGGTAATACAGGAAAATATAGAGATTTTCAAATTCTAGCACCTTGAAATAACTACCATTAATACTGGATGAATACCATTCCCATGCATATATACCAGAAGGATGGATTCTTCATAAAAAACAAATTTTTTTTTTCCACCAGAAATTCAGAAAACAAGTAAAATAAAGCAAAACCACCAAGGCAATGATAAATGAGGAGGATTTCCTTATGCAGCACACAATTCACACCTTTCTAATCAGACTTTCGTTTCACTTTGCCTCCCAGAAGCCATGATTCACCCCACCTCCCTTTTCACATGCTTCAAATTTATTGAGAATCCAAAAGTGTCTCTATATCTGAACCCAGCTGTTAGCACCTTCCAGCATTTTCCTCGTCTTCCCACTGAGCCTATCATATTCACTGCACTGGGTTTGTTTGTTTTGTTTCCTTTTCTTGTGTGTGTGGGGCAAGATGAGCGGAAAGGGGGAGATTTTGCCTGTCATTTCAAATGCTACAATTCATCTGCTCTTTAATGCACATACATATATTTTCTGTCCTCCAGCCATCTTATCTTTCTGCTCTAGCTGAGCATTGCCATAAACATTTGTATTCCTCTGACATCCCAGCAACCACAATCCTTTCCTGAAGGTGACCAGGGCCCTGCAGTGTCAGCCTCACTTGGTGGGGAAACTGCCTTTATCAGTTCCTGTCTCCAGATTCACCCTGAATGGGCAGATGTATGCTTCATGGTGCCTCCTAATTAGCCAAAAGCAGACACTTTCCAATGCCTCACTTTGTAATCTGCCACTACTGTTGATGTGTATAACTATTAAATGCAAAAGGCACCATTAAAATAACATTAGTTTCTGGCTGTCTCATCTACAGCTTCAGATATCTGAAGTGGAGATCAGGTGGCTGCCTTGGTGTTCTTGATCCTTCTGGGTACTTATTTGTCTGAGTTTTCAGAATTCCAGGAATCTTTCACTCACTTAAGATTGTTAGACGGAGGCGGAGATGAGGCACCAGGCATAGGTGGCCTATGATAATGATGCTATTGTTCTGTGTTTTCACACACTCTGGGCATGTGTGTAAAATTTTCTCTGAGCGTGAGGCAGGCTGTCTGACCTCACCCACCTTGCTGAATGACTGACTTTCAAGGGCAACCGTAAGACAAAGAAAAATGAGTCCCTGGGTCCTGGGCTGGGAGGCTGTAGAGGCTAAGAGGGAGCACCAGAGGCTGCCGGAGCCTCCCACAGCCGAGGGCAAGTTCCACAGTCAGAAGCCCCCAGGAACTTCAGGGCCCCAGCCTTTTATATAAGCAAAAGTTTGGGAAACATTCCAGGCAAGTCAAACAATAAGTATTCCCCCTGGTTAGCAAAGATGAGAACCAAATCACCTGCCTAGCTCAGACTGGCTTTATTTTATTTGCTAAATAAAATATTTCTACCTTTCAGCATATAAATAGCACTTACAAGCATTTACTACTTCAACTATGAAATTCACTGAGTGACGGCAGAAACCTTCTGCTGGGACAGCAGAGCAGGGAGAAGCTTTGGGAAGTGGGGACATACCTTTTTCGCTGCTGCTGAAGAAATTGCTTTCTGGTCCAGTAGGTTGAGAAGCTCGGCCAGTGCAGAAGGTGTGACAGGACTAGCAGCCCCCAAAAGGAGAGAAAAGAAATGCACATTTCATGTCAGCATATCCATTTACCTGTTACTCATAATTGCAAGACTTGATTTTATAGGTTTAAATAATTAACCTCCCACCCAGGAAGGAAAACAACACGCCATTTGGGCTTTATTTTATTTATTTTGTATTTTAAGATATAACAAATTTTTGTGACTAGTGTTGTTTTTCTTTGTTTTACCACTCAACAATAACAGCTGTTTGGCAGAAGTTGTAGCAACAGACAATTGCTCAGTTTAATTAGTCAAAGAAAGGAGGTGGCTGCAAAATTCATGAACCATGATGAAGAAAGAAAAAACAACAACAATCCCAGTAATTAAGTATTTTCAACAGAAAGATCAGCCTAAAAATTACTTCAAACAAAACAGCTAACAAAGCCACATTTTGAGAGTTTCTGTGGAAAGATATATTATTTTTGAGTATGAGAGCTTTTCTTTATGGGAATGCAATGACTACCCACCACTTCTTTATCCATCCTTATGGGCATCTTCATAAACTGTTCTCTCCTGAAGGCTCACAACAGCTTTCTGGACACACAGGGCTTAGAATTCATTATCTATACGTCTAGGACATGACTTATTTACCAAGATGCTGTGATACAGAAGGCCAAGGACCAAACAAACACATAAAGTGTCATTATTTCACACTTAGGGGTAGGAGTTGGGGTGAGGGGGTATGAGTGCCTAGATTACTGAAAAAACAAAATTGAATCACAGATTTCTTTTAAAATATATGGTTTTGCTACTTCCAAACACAGTAACTAGGCCAGTGGTCGGCAAACTGCGGCTTGCGAGCCAAATGCAGCTCTTTGGCCCCTTGAATGTGGCTCTTCCACAAAATACCACGAGCGGGCACGCATGTACAGTGCAATTGAAACTTTGTGGCCCATGCGCAGAAGTCGGTATTTTGTGGAAGAGCCACACTCAAGGGGCCAAAGAGCCGCATGTGGCTTGCAAGCCGCAGTTTGCCGACCACTGAACTAGGCTAATTAAACCCGTCTACCTGAGGTCATCAGGGGCTAGTTTTAAATGGGTGGGACAGCTTATAAACAGCAGGTAGCCTGTGGGGGTAAATGAAAGCTTCTGAAATGCTTAATGCCACTTGAAAACACCTTCTGTTTGAGTCTCGGTTGCCATCATTCGCTATTAATTTCTTCATAAGCTCTTAGATAATAAAAAGAAAACTGCCTTTTAGCGTCTGCCAATTTCCATGAATTTCAGACCAAGCGAATGCAAGTTAACCTGGTGTGCCTTACTGTGCAGTCTGATGCAAGTACAGTGAAACAGCATTAGGATTGTTCATTGAAAGCAGTTAACACATGGAGGCAGACATCAGCCTTCAAGTGTTTGTTTATCCCAAAGTACATATGGATAAAGGTGACTCCTGTTGAAATTAGGTTTGGAGAGTGCCTGATGTTATTAGTTGGCATCTGGAACATCTGTGAAGCCCCCTGATTAAATCTCAACAGGAAGAGGGGCAGAGGACTGGGAAATAAGCTTTTGCCAACCTCCCACTCTTACTGACTGGTCATTCAGAATCGGGTTTCTGGGATGCTCTGCAATCCTAGAAAATACAACAGCCAATTAGTCTGTGCAGAACCACAATCAGCATCGAGGTGGAACTGGATTTCTAGAACAGTGGTCGCCAACCTTCCGGACCTCACAGACCACCAGTGGTCTGCGGACCACCTGTTGGCATGCAAAAAAACACACACACAAAAAAACGGGGTCTCTACTCCCATATGAGTCCAGGATATAAGGGATGCTGGGACAGAGAAGGACAGAAACAGAACACAACTAAAAATACTTTGCCTTTCACCTAATGACCTTAATTCATAACGTAGGTGATAAATTTATACTATAAAACACCTCCACTGACCTAACAGCACTTTGGATTTCTCAATCGTCTTTTTACACCCACAATGCTTGACACATAGTAGGTCAATAATATGTGTGTCATAGAATTCTTCCCCACAACGGGGGTATCTGGTATACTGGGTATACCAATTCCAGATACACCAGGGCTAACCTCGAGTAAGAGGATGACAAAGATCAGTTCCTGTCTCACCCTTAAGGACTCCACTCACCAGATAAATAACTATACCATCAATATGGAACATAATGGCAACAGAAGCACAACTACTAACTCGCTGCTGTCAGATAATACCATTTTCTGGACAGTAAATGCGTCTCAGGCAAGTATTAGCTTACACTGAAGGCTTAAGCTTTCTGTGCTTGCTTCCAATCCCCCAAGGCCAAAGTATCTACAGAGCTGGGGAGATGGGGTATGTTACCTCTCCCAACTTCATCCACAACTTTGGAGCTCTTTTAGGATCACAACTCCATCACCAGCTTGGATTGTGGCAATAGATACCTGACACCTCTCAACCATGATCCAGCCAAGCTGTACTTGAGAAATGTGCTGACCATCTCAATCCCAAAGCTCATTTTAGGCCCAAAGTCCACCTTCTGCAGATGCAAGAGCTCCTGGAGGAAGACTTGGGACTTGGACATCCAGGGGCTCTTTCTGCTCAACAGTCCTTTTATCTCTCTAACTTCATAGCAACCAGACTGTTCTCACAGTCTCCTTCCCAAACCCCTCTCGTCAAAGACCCTCCCCTCCCACTTCATAAGGACATCAGCTGATGAAAGACTCAGAATTTTCAAGGGAGCCCTCCTCCTATTTCATCAAACAACCCCCTCGGCCCATACTCTTAACCCCATCCCCCTCCATTCCTAAGATTCAGACTCACTCAGACACCTACTTCCTCTCTCTTGTGCTTTAATGCTGAGATCTTCCCTATCATGAAAATGCCTTCTGCCTGGCCAGTGAGGCTCAGTGGTTGAGCGCTGACCCAAGAACCAGGAGGTCATGGTTCAATTCCTGGTCAGGGCACATGCCCAGGTTGTGGGCTCAGAGCCCCAGTAGGGGACACGTAGCAAGCAGCCATTCAATGATTCTCTCTCATTATTGATGTTTCTATCTCTCTCCCTATCCCTTCCTCTCTGAAATCAATAAAAAATATATATTGTTTAAAGTAATAACCAGTCCTAGCTCACAGGCTATAAAATCAGGCCTGCCACATGACCTCTAATGGGCTCCCAACCTCCACAGCCCCATTATTAATGCCATCCACATATCATGCTGCTGGACTAATCTTCCTGTCACGATCAGTCCCTTCTCGGCCCGAAACATTCCCTGGCTCCTTAGAGCCTTAGGAACTACTGCCATGGCTGGCCTGGGAGTTCGGGACTCCACTGGGCTGGACAACTGGGCTTTACCAAGAAATGCTTGCTCAGGGAATATGTCATTTCCACTTTCTTAATGAAATCCAACCTGTTATTAACAGTAATTTAGAATTAGATATTAACAACTTTAAAAGTAATATACCCGAAGTAATTAAAAAGCCATGTTTAAAAAGAGCTTTTCTGGTTGGATCCTTTAAATGCCAGGGGCCTTAGATATCCTCTAAGAACTCTGAGAGGTCTACAAAGATGGATGCTAATTTATAAAATCTGTCTCTGCCACCTTATCTCTAGAGTGTTCCTTGCAGGTGTCATCATGGGACTATTGTGAGCTTAGCAGTACTGCTGTTCTAAGTGTTGGGAACGTTCACCCTAGTGGCTAAGGTTGTTCATTAGTGTTTGTCCCAAGGGCCAACTGGCAAACCAGACCAGCTAGCAGGTCTTTGGAAGGTATAGGAAGAGAGCTGTTCCAGCTGGGTCTGGGCTCCTCAGTGCTTGTTTTCATACAAAATAAAACAGAACTGTTGTTTAGCTTCCTCTTTACCTGATTTTAGAACAACCAAATACAGTCGACCCTTGAACAATGCCAGGTTTAGGGCGCCGACTGCAAGTGCATCTAAAATCCACTTAACTAATAACCCAACTTCCCCAAACTTAACTAATAGCCTATTGTTGAGTGGAAGCTTTATCAATAACATGAACAGTCGATTAGCACATATTTTGTATGTTATACATATTCTTATAATAAAGTAAGCTAAATAGTATATTAAGAAAATTATAAGGAAAAGAAAATACATTTACAGTATTAATTGAAAAAAATTTACGTGTATAACTGGACCAGCACAGTTCAAACCTGGGTTGTTCAAGGGTCAACTGTATACTTTTATTATTTCTAATTGGGTACCCTTTCAGTTCTTAAAACTCTAGTGCTTATGAATTGTTTGGATAAATACCAGGAGCTCCAACTTCACTAAATAGGCTCATTTATCAACCTCAGTTCCTTTTGAAGCTACCAACACATTAAGCAAACCCCTAATTTCACAGACCAACATAAAAAGAAACTGGCCTGAAAGTCAGGGGATGTGGCTTCCAATCTTAGCAGGTTGCAACATAACCTTACGGATTGCAGAGATGGTGAACCTTTTGAGCTCAGCGTGTCAGCATTTTGAAAAACCCTAACTTAACTCTGGTGCCGTGTCACATATAGAAATTTTTTGATATTTGCAACCATAGTAAAACAAAGATTTATATTTTTGATATTTATTTTATATATTTAAATGACATTTAACAAAGAAAAATTAACCAAAAAAATGAGTTCGCATGTCATCTCTGACATGCGTGTCATAGGTTCACCATCACTGGATTAGGCCCTCCATTTCCCCATGTGCTAAATGAAGAAGCCAGACCAAAGGATATCTAAGGTCTCTACCAGTACTAAAATTCAGGGAGCACAGCCAACAATATTGAAACCATAAATTCATAGCTAAAATCTGCATTTTCTCCAAAAGCTCACACCACATCTTGCAGGTCTTCTGGCGTCCCCTGGCTAACACCATCTCCCTCCTCTCTGCTCCCACTGCACTGTGCAGAGGTCTAAAACAGGAAGCACCCCATTCTGCTTTAAACTAGGGCCTGGATGGGGTCCTGTTTCTCTCTCCACACACTGCAGAGACCCATGTGAGTTCCCACACCCTACATATTCTGGTTCTGCTCCAATGATACAGTTAACTGTACTTTTCTGACATTTTCCACCCTCTGCTCCTACCAGCTATGCTCCTCCCTGGTCCAAAAACATGCCAGCTTGTTTCCGTTTCCACACCTTGGCTTCCCACTGGTGTCAAGCAGCCCCTCTCCCTCACCAAATCCTGTCCATCCTTTAAAGGCAGGGGTGGGGAATGTCCAGCCCATGGGCCGTATAAGGCCCTGTGATATCATTTGGTCTGGCCATGCCCAGGTAGCAGCAGGTGGAAGTCGAAATTCAATAAACCTAGGAGCTTTTTTCATAGCAGCATACATTTATATTAAGTAAATTATATTAAGAGAATGATGTTATAAATAGCCCTTGGCAGAAGAAAAGGTTCCTCACCCTTGTTTTAAGACAAAAAGGCAACAGATGGATAGGTGTGGAGGAGACTGAGGGTGGCCATTGCTTTGGCACCTAATACACCTAGACGGCAAAGAGAAGGGAGCTAACACTGAGAGCCCGTTCTGTGCCAGGCACTGTGTACTTTCCTCTCAAAACTCTTGGAGGCAGGTATGGCCTTTTTTTTTGACAGTGAGGAAACAGGGTCAGAGGGGGGAGCTCCTTCAGCGTCACTGCTGACAAGTAGCTCCGGAGGGAAGTGCACTGACCCCACATTCATACATGCATATACACATGTGAGCAAGAGACTGGACCTCAAGTTGGCATTGTAGAGAGTTCACGCCTTTGAGCAAACAACTTTTGGAACAGTATACCAATATATATGCCCATCTTTCCACTGTATTTCTCCACAGCAATGGATACTGAGACAATGACACACCCACCAAGACCGGGCTCCACTGGGGCTAGGAACTTGTCAGGGTCGTACAATCTGCCTCTGTGTCCCTAATGAACTCTCTCTTCCCGACTCTTCACATTTAACCCTGCTGCTCATTCTTTTCTTCTTGAAACTCCTTTTTTGGGGGCATCTGTGACACCAGCTCTCCCCTGGCTTTTCTCCTTCTTTGCTGCCCATGCTTCTCAGTTCAAGTCCAGAGTCTCAGGTTCCTCATCGGCCACCTCCCTGACAGTTCTCATCTGTCCCCACAACTCCATGTACCTTCTCTATGCTGCCCAGTCCACGTTCCACTTACACCTGACTATGTATTTGCATTTCTACAAGTGCCATGCTCAGACTTATTCAAGACTTTTCCACATGTTGCTCCCTGTGCCTGAACACTTTTACCCCTGGACTTTGCCTGACTAACCCTACTCATCCTCGCTCAGGTCTTGGCTTAGCTGTTAGTTTCCCTTCTCAGAGCATCTAACTCACTGCTTTGTAATCACCAGCTTCTGGCCCATGAGCTCTGAAAGCAGGGACTGCGTCTGTCGTGCTGACTAGTCTTCTCAGGCTTACCAGAGTCTAAGTTAACATGTGCTCAACAGTGAATGCATGAGAATGCTCAGATTTATACCTCCCATATATCTGTCAGGAGTAGATCCATATGTCTGACTGCCTGTTGGTTATCCCCATGAGGCAGATGTCTGTCCTTCACCAGGCTAGGGAAGTTTTCAGTCATTATTTCTTTAAATAGGTTCTTGATCCCTTGCTCTCTCTCTTCTCTTTCTGGTACCCCTATTAATGCAGATGTAGTTACACTCCATGTTGTCCCAAAGGTCCCTTAAGCTATCTTCATTTTTTAAAGTTATTTTATCCTTTTGCTGACTTAATAGGATGTTTTCCTCTACTGGGTCTCCCAAATAACCGATTCAGTCCTCTGCTTCATTCAACCTACTGTTTATTCCTTCTATTGTATTCTTCATTTCTGACTTGTTTTTTTATAATGGTTTCTATGTCCTTTTTCATGTTGTTGTATTTCTCACTAAGTTCCTTGAGCAGCCTTATAATCTTTTTTAAAAAATTCTATACCTGAAAAATTGTTTGCCTCCATTTCATTTAGCTCGTTTTTCTGGAGATTTATCCTATTTTTTCATTTGGGGCATGTTTATTTTCTCCTCACTTTGGCTGACTCTGTTTCTCTATGGTAGGTAGATCTGTTATGACTCCCACTCTTGGTAGGATGGATGTAAGTAGTGGGTGTCCTGTGGGACCCAGTGGCACAATCTCCTTGACCACCTCAACTGGGTGCTCCAGGAATGTCTCCTTATATGTTTTATGTGGGCCCTGCTGTTGTAATTGAGTCTTTGATTGCTATGGCCTATGCGTTGGGTCAACCCTCTGGCTGGCCGACAGTGAGGACTGACCTGTATCATAGTGTCTGAGCTGTTGTGCAGGTGCTGACCACAGGAAGCAGAATTCACCTTAGCGTCTAGTGCCTGCTGAGATCTCCTTTGGATATGCCACTTGTGAAGTTTATTGGATCCCGCTCTGATGCTGTCTTAAGCTAGCCCCTGGGTATATTGTTCTGGGGCCTCTTGGGAAGGACCCTGGTGCAGGCCAATGTCAGACGTTGCTATGACTGACCATAGGCAACCAGATTGGAACTACAAAGCGATCCACAATTTGTGGCTGCCTCTGCTGGGCCTGGGTATGTGTGGGAAGGATCAAGCTGCGCAAAGGCCGGCTTTTACCAGCACCAGGCCCAGGGGCAGGTCAGCAAAAGTCCAATTGTACCCTAAGATCCACCTCAATCTGCCTCCATCTGCTGGCTGCCTGTCAGGCTCAGTTACTAAAATAGCCTCTGGCGGTACTCGAGGTGCATGAGGTAGGTTCTCAGCGAGTCCTCAAGTAGGGGTAAGTGGTATTCACCAGACTGAGGTTCAAACTCGGTGCCAGTAATGGGTTTGAGGCCACTCAGGAAAGGTCCCTAGGTATACCAAGTTAAGTGTGCCACCTACTGGGTGCTCGCACATCTTTGTAGTGGGTGGAGTCTCAGGAAATCATCAGGGTAAGGCCAGCAGAGTTTATCAGTCCCATGATTCAGCCATGTGAAGGGAGGGCTCCCCATTGGTCGAGGGAAGAGTCCCTTGTCCTAGAACTACACGGCTCAGTCTGTCCAGATTCTGCCAAGAGCCCGACTCAGCAGGGTGGGACTGCTGGGAGTTGGAAGGATGGGGCTAGTGTATCTCTCATGAGGGGAAGGTGCTGATCAAGGTTGGGGGATTCTGTAAGGAGGGGAGTATTCCACCCAAGAAAGATGGTGTCTGTGGTGTGGGAGAATAACTCAGCAGAGGGATCCTAGAGGCTGTTCCTTCACATAACTCTAGTCTGCTGTGCCCTCCCTCTTATGGAGCCCAAGGTGAGTGGCTGCAAATGACATTTTTGTGCACTGGCTCTTTAAGAGGGCACTTGTGTCTCTAGCAGACTGCTGTCTCTCCCCAGCGGACAAAATCCCTGATAATTTTCACAGCCAGGTATTATGTGGGTGCCTCTTCCTGACTTTGGAGCCATGCTTCTCAGTGGGAACTTTTGCAGCTGAGATATCCCTCCAGAATCTCAGCCACTGCCTGTGGGAGCGGGGCCAGCTCTTTTCACATCTCTGCTCTTCCTACCAGTCTCGATGTGGCTTCTTCTGTAAATCCTTGGCTATAAGACTTCTCTTCAGCTAGTCTTCAGTTGGTTATTCTGGCTGACTATTGTATATTTTAGTTCTAATTCAGTTTGGTCCAGGGAGGTGAGTGTAACATCCACCTACTCTGCCACCATCTTGATCTCCCACTGTCTGTCTTCTTATAGTTCTGTAGCCCCTCAACCTTGCAAACTCCTTGTTCTATTCATCCACAGTACAGAGGACATTGTAGACAGTCAGAGTTTTCATAAGAAAAGCTTTAGAATTTGGAATTCCCAGGGGATGTTTGTGTCTTGTCAGTATATACTGAGGAGAACAGGAAGAGTAAAACACTGGTCCTGCCCTATTTCAACTGCTCCTGGACAAAGAGTTCATCTCAAAACAAGAAGAAATCCCTAGACCCCACTCACCTCTCACTGACAGCAAGGTTCTGTTGCTTTAAAAAACCCAGGAAAGTGTTGAGGACCCAACTAGTCACTTTTTTGGGCTCTGCCCTAGTTTCTTTCATCACATTTTGGAAGAACTCCAGTAGGCCAACTTCATTCTGTAAAGAAAAAAAAAAAAATGTATAAAACCTCCCCAAAAGTAAAAGATCAGCATTCTGAAGACAAATCAAACTGCCACCCTCTGAGACAATTTCCTAAATATGGAGATGTCACCAGAAAATCCTGATCACTTTCAGTAAATAGCAAGTATTCTGCTACTGTCACCATGCATTTATATAGCACTTCCTTGAAGGAATGAACATATTTCACAGCCCTCACTTTATGGACCAGAGGACAGTGAAATCCCCCAACCCCCAAACTTGCTTGCCCTCACAATGTCAGCCTGTGTACTCTGTATCCTTGATCCTTGGGCCCACAATGTTCAGCCTGAGTTTACTGTCGTGTCTTTTTCCAGTCCTTTCCTCTGCTGGAAGTCCTAGTGATTGCTAGAATAACAAGGTAAGAAAAGCAAATCAAGAAGAAACAAACAGAATATTCTATTTCTGAGAAACCAAAAGTGGATTGTAACTGTATCCATCTTTACATCATCCCAAGAGGTGACTGAGTGGTTTTCAAAATGAGGAAGAACACAGGTACACGTGACCCACTTAGACCACATAACCAGTGGAGGGAACAGCAGTTTCTACGTCTTCTGAACCAAGCAAGCTAGGCTCAGCTGGCCCTGCCTGTCATCCTGCTCCATGAAAGCAATAAGCTGGGTTGACTCATCAAGGAATCTTATTTGAAGAAGACTCTACTGTCTCTCCCCCCGCCCCCACCCCCGCCTGGACCGTCAACTCCATGAGTCAGGGGCCATGCTGTCCTGTTCACTCTGTAACTAGAGCTAAGTCAGTGCTGGGCCATGGCAGCTACTTGGTAAGTATTGGTGGATGGAATCAATGTCTACCAGCACCATGTGTATTTTTTCAAAATCAGATGTTAACATTCATACATTCATTCTTTAGCATACCATGTTTACCTTTAAATATCAGAATTGCCACTAGTATGCATAGAATAATCCCAAGGCACATATCAAGTTATGCACCATAGCTAACTTCCAGCTCAGATCAATTTGGCAGGACCAGGAAACCTGGCTAAGTCCACCCTTTGTTTTTAGTAAGAAAAATAAAAACATATCCCACTTGCACAGGGGAAGCTGACGTTTCCGAATGCAGAGGAGACACATTTTAAGTACTAGATTTCCCCAACCTGCTGAAATTCAAATCAAACCACTCTTTCCTTAAAATATAGCTTTTCAGCTTCATACTACAGGTAAGTCTCTCACCCTCACCTCTTTCACCGAACCTTCATTAAACAAAAGAACTTTCTGGAAAAAATTAGATACTAGGAAGAAGCAAGACATAGTAACAAAAGTGCTCTAGAAATTTAGTTATTGCAGATGCTGTAATATACACACAGGGACAGTTGCTAAGGTAGAAATTCCATAACAACAACAAAAAATCTATGTGACCTTTGTAACAGATAAATTCTCTGGTGATAAATCAACTGAATAATCCCATAATCATCTCTTGAATCTCTTTTCAAGCCAATGCTGCTATTCTGCTCATGCTAAAACAGGGCAGAGGCCACCTCAGCAGCCAACGCTTGACTACAGATAAAAGCAAAAGCAGGCAGCATGAAGAGGAAGGTCTGCTTAACTTATGGAAAAGTATTCAAACCTCCACAATGCTACACAAATCGCTGGGGAAGTAGAAACCGCTATCCAGCCCAAATCAGGTGGGTAGTACTCTCTTTGTTCTATCCCAGACGGGTTGGCTGCTGGGGAAAAGAGCTGTCAGGAGAACTCTCAGCTTTGCCAAAGAAAGGTTTTCTAAATTCACCTAGAAATATTGTCCTTAAACTTGCAGGCTTGGCTGAGTTGCTGGGACATGATGAATATCCATTCCTCTCCCCTTGGGTGGTTTTTTATTGGATGGATAACATGGCAAGTCAGATTTCTGTTTGTCTTTTTGTATCAGTGCTGTGATGAAGCCTCTCCAAGCTGAAACTGTACTCCACTGGGGAGTCCATGGTTTCCGCACATAATCGGAAATGCACATGAAAATCTGTGATCGTGACCTGGTGAGCTACAGACAGAGGGCTGAAGAACAATCGATCAATAAAAAGTGACATATGGGTGTCTGCTTTGGTTCTTCAGATCAGAAGCCGGCTTTTCAGGAAAAACACACACAAAAAAACAAACACAAAATATTCTAGGTAACATCTTCTTAGTTTTTCTGTGAGACAGGCAAATACTAAGCCTGACACAAATCTCAGAAGTCTGTAGTGAATGTGGCATCTGGTTTTCTCAGAAAAACAGTGGGCCAGTAATTCCCTTATATAAGAACTGTATTAAGAGCAAGGCAGAAAGGCCACTGCATTAGGGGACTCATAAGGTCCTTTTCAAAGGCAACAAGCAAGCCTTCAACTCATCACTACTCTCTCCATCAGGCAGAGCTAAACTTCATGACACAGTGCGCCAGGTCTCCTGGCCAACTGTCCCTTCAGAGATCGCTAAAGCAGCAGGAACAACTGGTCCTGTCTTTTGGATAATACCAGCCTGTCTTTACAGCTCTGTGCCGGGAAGCATCCTTTTCACATTTTAATCAAATTTCCCAAAGCATTCAATTACACCAGAACTAATGCCAGGTCAGCTCTTAGACACTAGCGGGAACCCTCCACTGTTAATGGGCCTGTCAGCTGGTCAATGCTGGTGTGAGGCAAAGCAGGGGATCAATCGCCCGCCTCATTGCCAGCTCTAGGAAGGAACTCCGATTTACCCTTGCATCAGGCCCTGGAAGGAATGTGCCCCAAAGCTGTGTGTTACATTCTGCCTTCAGAAATGATAAAATGTCAGAACATCCAGTTGGAATAAGATGAAGGCTGATTCTCAACTGCCACACCCAGGGAACCTGATGACAGACAGGACTATATTTAGAAGTTGGATGAAACCAGATAAAGACAGCTGCCCAGCAGCAGATTCAGAGAAGAAAGCCCACAAAGTAAAATTTGAGGAACAGCTGGTTATGTGGCTGGATGACCCGGCAGCAAGGCGACCCCAGATTAGCAGTTCCAAGCAGTTAAAAGGCTCTCAGGAGTATTTCTAGAAGACTCGGGAGACACGGAGATCAGCAGACAGACACATAGCTGCTGCTAGTGATATTAATAATAATTAATAATAATAATACATTTTAACAGCAATAATAGGTGTCAGGCACTGTTTTAGGTGCTTTACATTAACTCGTTTAATTCCAACAATGACACTACGAGGCAAGTAGCAGAATTCTCTTTTACAAATGGGGACACTGAAGCACTAACTTGTTAGCCAGAGGTCACACAGCATGAAAGTGGTAGAGTTGGGATTTCAACATCCATGCTCCACTGCCTCTGATGAAGGAAAAGGCATGTCCTTGCCTTCCTGGGGACTGAGACCGAGCACCAGTGCTAGGCACAATGTGAAGCAACTTGTTCATCAAAAGAATGATCTTTCCCACCACTTCCATTGTTTTATTTGATACCAGCCAGCTGTTTAAGGTTCTTAACATATTAAGAATGTTACAAAGGCCCTTGGCAATTAGCTTAGAAAATGGGAAGTTCACGTTCTGCCTTTGCCAGTGTATGACCACGTGGCACTCTCTGCTGTGGCATGAAGCACACCTGTTCCCAGATCACAGAGGAAGACAGTGTCTCCCACTCCACAGCAGCCAGAGCTCCCCCAACTTCTCTTCTGCATCCCCTCCTCACCCTCTCCTGAGAGAAGTTACAGTGAGTACATCCAAACAAAGACAATGTCCAATTCTGAAATACCTCCCCACATTACAAAATAAATTCCATTATCACTCCTATAGTTTTGATATTAAGTGTATTGTACGTAATTGCATTCTAACTCCTTTACTATGGGTAAAAAAACCTCATTTGTGGGTTTATACCTAACTGGGCAGATCGTGCCTATAGTGGGAGTGGCAGATTGTACAGGATGCCCCACTTCTAGGGACCGAGCAACAGTGGCTTCAACTGGGCGAGGCTCTCGCATGGCGGATGTATCATTTTGTGGAGGTGCAAACATGAAGTGCATCGACCATTTGGCAGGGGTGTTGGGATGAGCAGCCGCTGAGCATTTCTGGAGATACCTAGCATGTACATATCCATGGGGGCTCTGCAGTTCCCTCATTTCCCTGTGAATCTGGCCATTCTTACAACGTGAGAAAAACAGAACACACCCACCAACTCTGTGAAGAATGGCCCAGGAAATAACACGTTAGTGTTGGGATGGAAATGGAAATTAGGTAAGGGGACAGAGTGGTGGTTCCAGGGCAGGAAGCAGAAGTCATGGCCAGATTAAGGACTGCAATGTACAGTGGGGCGGCGACTTGGATCTGTGCTGTGAATGAATCCACCCTCTGCTTTTCATGGAAACAAGAACTGACTGCAGACATCTTTCAGCGAGTGAACAGAAAAGAAAAAAAACTCATCCTGGAGTCTTCAGTGGGGAAAAACAAAAGGCAGTCAATTGGTGGTGTGAGGTTGGCTTAGGGGATACCATTTTCCACGTGAGTATGTAAGAAGGAAGCCAGAATCCTGAATTATCATTGCCACTTTCAAGAATATAGGGATCTCTGCCGAAACCGGTTTGGCTCAGTGGATAGAGCGTCGGCCTGCGGACTGAAAGGTCCCAGGTTCGATTCCGGTCAAGGGCATGTACCTGGGTTGCGGGCGTATCCCTAGTAGGAGATGTGCAGGAGGCAGCTGATCGATGTTTCTCTCTCATCGATGTTTCTAACTATCTCTCTCCCTTCCTCTCTGTAAAAAATCAATAAAATATATTTAAAAAAAAAAAAAAAGAATATAGGGATCTCTAGTTCTGAAACTGACCCAGAAACAGGGTATAGCTATAGCCTCTAGTCTGTCTCAAGGAATACACAACTAGGGAGTTCTAGTCTTCTTTTGGTCCCCACAATTTCCACCCCCAAGTGATGTTCCCAGCAGGGCTTGGGGACCCCTAAAATCTGAGCAAAACTCTGATCCCAACATTTCACTTGTGCTCTGTTCCCAGCAAAGCTGGAGAGTATACATATCTGAGTTCAACTCAGAGTCCGGGTTCTACTCAGGAAGTGTTCTCACCTATAGCTGGCTCAGCCTAATGTGAAAATAAGTTTATATTCTCTGAGATGCATCAACTCTAAGAGAGATGTTGAGGGAAACCAACTTGGAAATAAGACTTGCCCTTGTATAATCAAAATCTCTGTAATTCAGGAAATAAAAATCGACATCAGACAGGCATAATTAGATGACTACATCTGCAAGAATGGGACACAAAACCATGTTGTTGAGCAATCAATTCTGACTGTAATCACATTTCAATGTCCTTAAAGTCACTGTTGCCCAGTGGGCCCAAATGGAGGGAGTCTGTGCTACTGAACAGCAGCCTTCTGTTTACTGCCCCCAAAGGAAATTATTGCACAAACAGGAAATCAGGCTTCAGAATGGATTAAGGACAGAGCACCCGAGTTCCCGAGGTTGGGCACTCGGGACCTTCACTCCTCCCTGCACTTTGCCCCAGTGGGCAGTCCTTGAGGATCAAATGTCTCTGAGCCCAGGTCCTTATCTATGGAAGCCCTATCACTTACATCTGAAATGAACTGCTGGTTTTGCAGGGAGTGAAGTTAGAAAATGCATCTTTTTAAAATATGTATCGATTTATTTACTTCATAGAGGAAGGGAGAGGAAGAGAGAGATAGAAACATGAATAATGAGAGAGAACCATTGATCGGCTGCCTCCTGCACACCCACACTGAGGATCGAGCCCGCAACCTGGGCATATGCCCTGACTGGTAATCGAAACGTGACCTCCTGGTTCATAGGTCAATGCTCAACCACTGACCCATGCTGGCTGTGTGGAAGATACATCTTTTTATTCAACTTTACCAGAACAAAATATTGGTTATTTTTCACAGTGCATAGACTAACTGTGAAAGCACCCAAAACTGGCAAGCACTGGATGCGATGTTTTAAGATGAAGAATTAAATCAATTTCGAAAATTGCACGGAGCTGAAACATGGTGGGTGACAATGTTGAGCAAATGAAATTTCCTTCATCAGGAGTTAGAGGGTGAGTATTTGCTCCTCGTAAGTTTGGGCAGTCTAAAACCAGTCAATATGGTTTCAGATGCTTTTTCAAACTATTAGCTTTAAAGTAGCACTGCCTATGGAATATACAGACATTTACCAAGGGAAATTATTTTATAGGCAATTTATCCAGAAAGAAAACCAGGCCATTTCAAGCTTACTAGAGACTCAAAACAAAATTCTTGGAAAACAATCCATTTAACAATTCACCATAGTCATGATATCACTGCTGTTTCTTTGTCCCTTGGAGACACCTTAACCTTTTCTATGATGTCAGAAACAAAGGATTATGACTTTAAACGGGGAATAACCAGCTGGGGAAAATGAAGTTGTTTAAAGACTCCTACACATCTTGAGGATGCATACGAGGACAGGCACACATGTGTGGCAGCACAGGCCCCCGATGTGAATGGCCCCATCATGTTTTCCTACAGCCTCCCTGGGCCATGCTGGGCTTTTCTTGGCATCTGCCCTGCATGGTTCTCAGTGTGTTAGCAGCATTCTTTGCTCTGGCAGCATATCCTTGGGAGTTTGCTTGGCTGTATTTAGACTTTTTTTTTTTTTTTTTTTTTTTAAGATTCAGTGAGGTTCTGCTGTGTCTATCATCTTCGGGGTAAGCAAGTCATCCCCTTCCTCTTTCAGCTCCAGTTACCTCTGTAGAACCCTCCCAGCTCCTAGTGTCAGACAGGAGACCTAGAATCAAGACTGTCTGTCTCTTAGTTGGTGTTTTAATCTACTGCCTTGTAGGGCTACCCAGGAGTTAAAAGCAACATGGAAAAGATAAAAGCTCTCGGTTGACAACAGCAAGGGAATGTGACAAGTACAGCAGGCTCTCAAAAAACACTAAGTTGGGGATGTTATACCATTCCTCCCACAACAGAGGAGCCTGAAATTTTTCTGCCTATCAATTTCATTCACAGCCAGTCACCGTGACTTTGTATCATTCCTCACATGGCCGAGCTGCGTAACTTGAGGCTCTAGGCAAGATCATCCCACAAAATCCACAAGCCCCATACACTTGGCCCTACCTGGACCCTTCTTGATGATTCAGTCAGAAGGAGCCAAGTACCTAATGCAGAAAGTTTAGAAAACAAATAGAGCTGCATAGGAAAGCTTGCATTTCTATTCTGACTGAAGCTTTCTACTTGAAAAGTGGACATACTTTCTGCTTTTCTTTGGAGTTGACTGATTTTCACTAAACTTAGTAGACAGCACTTTCTATTTATTATCTTGAAAAACAAGAGGGGTGGTCAAAGTTTGAAATGAACTGATGTTTTATGACTGTGCTTCATGAAGCTTTAGTGGGACTGACACAGTATTAATGCTGACAAGAGTAAAAATTCTATTTTCTCTATTAAGTGATCTAAAACTGCAAACAACTTGAAACATTATCTCTATTTGCATGTGGCACATTATGCGTACAGGCAGGCAGTAGGGCTTACAGATGAAGAGCCTGGGCCCTGAAGTCAGCTGGTCTGACCCCGGTCTGACCCTGGCTCCCCCACAGGCTTGGGAAAGTTACTTAATGCTTTATACTCAGCCACAGAGGTGATGTCTCCTCACTTGTAGAATGGGTGGAACAACTCTATGCACCTAAGAGGGATGTTGTGGGGTAGATTAAAAAGTGGGCCGCTGTAAAATGCAGACTGGACTGTAAGTGAACAGCCTACTTTATGTGCTGCTTAGGCAGATGACTGCAATTTGTTTGCATTCGCTGAGTCAGGGAAGGCAGAGTTTAGGAAGAGATGCCCCCATAGAGATCATCCTGGGATTGTTTGCCAAGAAAAATGCACATGCATATAATCTCGATCATTCTAATAATTACTCTTGGATATACTGACTCAGAGAAAGGCTTGCTATGCTATTAGAACTTTCCTTTTCTAATACCTGAATCTCAGCTTCCACATTTCTACTCCTGAGTCCTTACAAATGAGGTCAGAAATCAAGGCAGTTTGACCTAAGTTAGGCAAGCAAGGTTAGCTAACTAGGGTAAAGTTTCTGGTGGAGCAAGATACTATTTTTTCCTCCAGTCACCTAAAAAGTAAGACAGGTTTCTGTTGGGAGGGGAATATCAGGGGGCTTTAAAGGAGAAAATCAGAATGTAGACTTGATTTCATGTCCTAATGAAACCAGTTCAAAAAATGAGTCAGAGAGACCAAGTGACTTCTACCTGTCTCAGGTGGCATGAAGTGGCAATCCAGTTCTCCTCACCAGAGTTCAGTGACACAGGTATCATGCCACAATTTGCTGGTTGTCAAAAGAGTGGCTTATGCATCTGACCTTTGGAAATGGGTGCTTTTACCAGAAACACTACTTCTCCTGGGACTTTCATGAACCCTGTTCTAGTATCCCATGCATTTGTTCATCCATCCTCCCCTCACTGAACAAATATCCAATGAGTGCCTACTATGTGCAGCCATTGGCTGGATGTTGAGATACAATACTGGAATTCTATAAATATCAAGGATAAGTTAACCATAAATAATTCAGTGCTTATCTCACAGTAAAATGACAAGATAAATTAAAGACTAGAGTTAAATTCTGAAGTTATTATTTGTGGGTAAGGCATGTGTGTGGGGTGGGTATGTATTCAATGCTTAATTTAATAAGCAACGGGAAGGCAGGGAGCATGCAGCTGAAGCTCTGCAAAGCACACCTCCACCACTGCTATTTACTTAATGAATACTCCTGGGCACTCTTTAAATTGAAAAGATGGTTCATTAGATTTGTGCATCTGCCCTTCTCAGCAATCTGTTGTGTTTCTGATGAAGGCAGAGAAAAACACGATCATATCATTGTCGGATATGTTATGAGTAACTCAGCTTCCAATGATTACAAAGTCATAAAGAGCTCAGGATGCCTAATTTGTCTGAATCATTCTCTTTCCATTCCTATCAAGTTCTCTTCTTCCCCATCTTGAAGATTTCAAGTAACAGCCCTTAAAAAACCCAAATCACCTCATGCTATTTTCAAGCTATAAAAATATGCATATTTTTAAGATATCAAAAAATGAGTCCCTTCAAAAATGGCTCAAGAAATCATCATCTTCTTGAGGTTTTCCCCTTTTGTCCTAATCAAGGCAATCGCCACCTCCTCCAGGTTCCCTTCCACATTATACATTATATTATGCAACCTGCCCCAGGGGTTGGGTACCTGTAGTGTGTGCCCATAAATAAGCTCTTGGAAAGCAAAGAAAACATCTTTTTTTGAAACTTTGGCTCTGGCTCAGTACCTGTTACATAGGAGATGCTAATGAAGTGTTGAGTTAAACAGATCAAAGGTAAGTTTCCCTAAAGGGGCCTTCCACTATGAAAACAGACTTGGCACCCCTCAGCAAACATTTACTCAAGGACTCCTGGGTTCCAGCACCAGGAAGGACACACGAGGAGAGGCAGGGACACAAACAGGAGTATGAAAATGTCCTGCCCTCGGAGAACACATAGCATGCTCCTCAGAGGCGGAGGGTGACAATCCTATGGAGATGCTCTCTGGAGGGAGCATCTGCTTTCAGACAGTGCCTCAGAGAATAAGCCATAGTCTCGAGAGGAGATGCAGAAGGGTCCTTTCACTTCTCTCATGAAGAAGCTGATACCCGCAAATAGTAGAATAGTAAGTGGATTCTTCTCTGAAATCACAGTCTTGGAAAAAACATGGCCAAAAACCCAGGTTCATCATTCACTACCTCCAGTAGTGGCCTCTGTCCACCTGGCAGGACGCCAAGTGGTGAGAGATAACTGATGTCTGCAGGTTGAGTAGCTTTGGCCCTTGTCCTCCAATCCCCTACAGAATTTGGCAATACGTCAGAAAATGCAGGATGGAAATTTAGCATTTCGTTTTTATTCTGGGAATTTAGTTTTTTTCTGAAAAGTCAAGTGATCAAGATGGTGGGGAATATGTGAAAGACTGAATCTCAGTTCTGTTAAATCAACTCAGGAAAAATGCAAGTGAAAGGTGTTCTGTACGAGATGCTGACTAACAGACTCATACACAGATGTGGCTTTAGGCACTGCTGCTGTGCTCACCAGTGCTGAGGGACGGGGAGGGTAAGGATGCAACCGTCCTTGCCTTCAAGGTGCTGAGCAAGACACGCCAATAAATAATCAAAATGCAGCGACATAGGGGCCACAGAGGCAGGAGTAAAATATACAGGCAGCCTAAAAGAAACAATGCTCAACTATGCCTATGGAGTGAAAAAAAAAAAAAAAAGATCATGCCTAATCATTATTGGTAGTAAAAAAGGAGTTTTCACATGACACTGTAGATTCTTGTCAAATTAACTGATTTATAGACAATAAAGAGAAAAATCATTCATTCAACAAACATTTGATTGCCTACCTTGCATCAGAAATGGCTGGTTGCTGTTACTGAACTGTATAAATTTACATAGAAATGTGTATATCCTAACATCCCCAGATATTTATTATTGGTCAATTAAATTGCAAAAATCCAGAATTTCGATAGATTCTGCTGCCCCAAAAGATAAGTGTGGCATACACCTGGTCCCTAAAAGAAGCAGCAACAGAATGCTCTGCTTCCTCCCCGACAGACAAGAAGACAACTGTGACAGGACGCTATACTCACTGGTGCCGGATCACTTTCATGTTGCCATGACGAAGAAGACTGCAAAGCCCCAAGTAGCCGTGAAAAGGATGGGCAAATCCCTACACAGACCTCAATGGTGTCAGATTCTCTCATGCCTCTTTCAGACGCATCGTCAAGCCTCAAAGGACCGATATTTTTAGTCAGAGTTTTCAGCATGTCGTGTAGAATAAATGTTTTCTTCTATACTTGGTAAAACAACTGGCTGGGTTTTGAGAACCTAACTTCCTGCCAGGCCCTGTCATGGTTCGATACTGCTGGAAACTCTATACATGGATTTTCTTCTGTCCTACAGACACAGGGGAAAACGCTCGCCCATAACATTGCTCTTCAAGAAGCCTCCACTGCTGCTCTGAGCAGCTGCTCCTTTCTACACAGGAGACATGAGGTCGGAGGTTATACCTCCGGTTTGATGAGGCGCAGTTATCATTAAGGGGTGTGAGCGAAGGTTATCATGCCTTGTTCTGCCCAGGAGCATCTTTCGTACAACGGAGGCAATCCGCCCGCTCCATCAGAGCCCACTGTACAGCCTTCCCCAACTGCTGCTGAGCTGGGCTTATTCAAGCCTCTGATCAGCACCTACCAGTAAGGTGAGGCTGTGTTCCGGCAGCATCCCATACTGCTGGACGAGCTTCTCCCGGGTCACACTGGGGAGCTCAGGGAGCTGCTCTCGAAGCTGGTCGATATTGATCACTTGCTGTGGGTCCGCGCCAGCAGGCAGAGAGGCTGAGTCGTAGAGTAGCAGGGGAGGCAGGTTGGGCTCGGGAATAAACCTAGGTAGAAAGGATACAGGGTCTGGCACTGATGTATTTAGTTTGATAAGAAAAACCCAATTATCCATAGGAAAGTTTCTGTATAGAGAGGCCATGTCACCTGCATATATTTTCTATTATCTTACAATATCAACATTGGCCCCTTGTTTCCTGGGAACCAATCTGTGCACAAGTGTAAACCACAGCTAGAAACACCAACCCTGCTGATTCCCATGCTTATGAACTAGTGACGAGTGAAAGAGGCACAGCACTGTTCATGCCATGCTGTGATGTATGCTCGTGGATAAAGTATCTATCTATATATAAAAGCCTAATATGCAAAGTGTCCCCTCGGGAGTTCGACCAACTGGGAGTTCCATCACTCGCTATGATGTGTGCTGACCACCAGGGGGTGGCGCGAATGAAGGAAGGCCCTGGCCAGCAGCCAGCAGCAGGGGAAGGGAGGCCCCGGCTGGCGGCTGGCAGCCACTAGGGACCCTACCCGTGCACGGATTTCTGCACTGGGCCTCTAGTATATTCATGAAGACATATGAGCAAACAAGAACAACTTATTAGGGAGAAAGATGACTTTCCCCCCTTTTAAAATTTTCACTATTTTTTGTAGTTGTGTAATTAATGAAAAGTCAAAGAATAAGAAAACATTTTCTTGAGAAGCAGAAGCAATGAATGGAGGGGAGAGAGGGAAGGAGGGGTGAGTTAAGTACAGATAGGATTTTTAGGACAGTGAAACTATGTATGACACTGTAAGGGTGGATACATGTCATTATACATTTGTCCAAAACCACAGAATGTCCAACATAAAGAGTGAACCCTAATGTAAACTATGAATTTTAGTTAATAATAAGGTATCAATTTCAGTTCATTGATTATAACAAATGTACCACATTCCATATATATGCAGGAGAAAACTATGGGGGAAAGGACAAGTACATGGTATGTGGTACATATCATGGAACATACAGGCACTCTGTAATTCCATTCAACTCTGCAATAAACCTAAGACTGCTCTAAAAATTGTTAATTTTTTTAAAAATGTGAAAGCTGCACCACTGCATATAATCCCTCTGTATTATTCCAGCATCGATCATTTTCTCTCTGCTTATACCTGTCAAAGGGTTTATGCAGATACAGGAAACGCAGAACAAATGGTGACTCTGAGGTAACAGATTGAAGTGCAAGCAACCCGTCACCTTGATGCCAGATCTGTGCTATGAATCAATCCGATTTCTGAAGGTAAGAGAGACTCCTGTCTATTAACCTGGGGACTGAGCTGAAGCCCCTAGCGAAACTCTAACTCTATTCCGTGCTCGGTCAGAAAGCAGCAGATACAGAATGGGGGCAACACTGGAAGACAAACGTCCTTGAGAAGAACAGACTGAACCCAGAAGGTCACAGTAATTAAAGCCATTCAGACACCATGAGAGGCGTCCTTGAGGTGAAGTTCACTCTAAGGGTTTATGAGCTGCTTCTTTCCCACATGACACCACACTTGTCCCTCACTGACAGCAGGAGCTGCTCTTACTACATCTTTCTGCACATAATGAAGGAGAGTGGGCTACCCTCAACAACTTCGATGTGTAAAACTTCAACCTTTGCAATCAGCTAAACTCAATGGGGAAATAAATGATAGGTTTAAGTTAGCTTAAGCATATCTTTATTTCTTGCTTTATTTCTGAATCTCATATTAAGTCCAACTTATCAATTAAACAGCATCACCTGAGGTTTGAAGGGAACTGCCAGGAGCATATACATCTCTTTTTTCATTTCTTCTCAAGGAACTTCAGTGCCTTATTGAACTTGTTACTGAATGAAGGAATAAGAACAAGCTAGGCCCCATCCTCAGCTGCCATCCTCTGGGTTCAAATAGCAGGGGTGGGGAATGTCCAGCCCTCAAGGGCCATACAAGGGACGGGAAATCATTTGGTCTGGCCCTGCCAAGGCACAAGGGGTGAGTTAATTAAAGGTTCGGCCAAATATAGCAAGCTAATTTTTAAGTTGGTACTTTTGTATGGCCTGTGAATGATGTTATAAATATCCAAAGGCCCTTGGCAGAAAAAAGGTTCCCCACCCCTGAATTACAGCAACTCTCACACAGAAGTGAGGGAGCAAGCATCTTCCAACAGTTGAATCCTATCTAATAAGTCATTCCAAGGCAACCCAATTAAGAATCTATTCTTTCTCTCAGTATTCAATAAAAGAGGAAGTCTAGATTTTCCATCAGGAAATAACAAAAAGTGGTTCCTAAAAATTATTGGTGGATTTGAAATATGCCCCTAACCCCAAATACACAAAGTTGTTTTGATAAGGGGAGTAATCACCTGTAGTCTTGCTTTCCTTCTTTGTCTCTCATCGGCACGGTGCATCTACGATAGTTAAGTAAGAAAACATTAAATGAATATTGCATGCGGCACTGGCTGGCACACACGCAGAGAGGGGATTCCCTGTCAATAAGGGACACAGGCAGATTCAAGCTCTTCAGCTTTCCTTGGGAGACATTTTATGAATACATTAAAAAATAATATTAAAAAAGAAAAATGTTTAGAATGCTAATTAAAAAAAAAGAAATTGCTTCAATGCTTCCAGCTTTTAACCAGCTCTAAGTGTAGGCTTTTGCACTTTGTTTGATCTTCTGCTAAAAGTATAAGACTGCAAAATTTCTGATTTAGAAAATTAAAGTCAATGTTATCTAAACAAAAAAAGGAACCTCTATGACCAGCTCTAAACTTTCTTCTACCTCTAGCTTAAATTGGTAGAGTTTTCATCTGATAGAATTTGAGGAAATAAAAATTCTTGCCACAAAGCAGGTAACCTGGAAGCAAGGGAAGGGCCAGGACCTAGGACTAAGCACTACGTAACTGGTTCAGTTTAAACCTTTTACCAGCCCTGCGGGGTGTATTATAACCTCATAGGACACAGTATTTTCCTAACTTTACTAATGAGGAAATGGAACTGCAGAGAAGCTAAGCACCTTTTTCACAGTCACATGGCTGATCTGTGGTGAGCCAGACTGGAGTCCCACCCAGTTGCACTCAAGATGTTTGTCAATGCAGACTCACCCCAGCTTGTAATCAAAGGAGCGAGTTTCATTCAGAATTTCTCCTCCATTCTCAAGTTCTTCGATTTGCCTCTGAATTTCATAGTCTAAGAAAAACACAGTCATTTAGTAACATATGTTTTTATTCCTTTCATCCAGCCAAGCAATATTTAAAAAACTTTTTAAATCTTTAACAAAAAATAGTCAACAGGCTCATATATAGTAATTCTTCCTTTGTGCAACTCCCTCCTTATCCATGGTTTCACTCTCTGGTTTCAGATACCTGAATTCAATCACAGTCCAAGGTTAAATTTCCTCAGTCTCAGACAATGTGTGCTCCTGACATCCAACCATGAACATCATAACCCAGGATGACTCAAAGCGGAGGATTCTCCTTCTGATGTATCCTCAGAAGGTCAACAGTAGCCTAAGGCTACATCACAGTGCCTACGTCATTCACCTCTTTCACTGCACTAGGCATTGTATCATCTCACATCATCACAAGTCAAGGGTGCGTACAGTACTGTATAAGATATTTTAAGAAAGACAGACTGACACCACATCCATATAACTTATCATAGTATAGTGTTATAATTATTCTATTTTAGTATTACTTATTATTGTTAATCTTACTGTGCCTAATCTATAAATTAAATCATAGGTATGTATAGAAAAAAACATAGTATCTATAGGGTTTGGGTACTATTCACAGCTACAGGCATCCATGGGGAGTCTTGGAATATATATCCCCTGTGGATAAGGGGGGGACTACTGTACACTGTATTTTCTTCTTGTTGCCTTCATAGAATTATGGTGCTTAAAAGGGTCTTTTATTAAACTCTACTCTCTCCCTTTTTGAGAAAACTTGGGTTCAGAGATATTAAATGACCCAGTGCAGGTTACACAGCTTGGTAGAAAAAGGGCTGGGGCCACTATCTAGGCCCATTGACCACAGGTCTAGAACTGCTGCCTATCAAGAGTTCTTCCCTGGAATCCCCCGAGGCCACACAAGAAGGCCCAGGCTAGGCAAGCAAATGAAGAAAGACCAAGTGGATAGAGAAGCCTAGCATACATCCAGCACCAAGGCCCCAAAGGGCTGCCAGCTTCCACAGTCACATCAAGGAGCTGAGGCAGGACAGCAGCAAAACCACCCAGTGCACAAGTGCAAAAAACCATGGAAACTGAAAGTTACTGTACAAGCCACTAAGGTTTGGGGTAGTTTGTTACACAGCAATACATAATGGACATAGAGAGGTACAATTAGGAGTAACAGCTGACATTCACCTATTGCTTTGGCCAAGAACCTGGCACTGTTGAGATTCTTCACTTCAGTTCGAACACCCAAAGGCTCCCCAGGGCGATGCACAGATATATTGGCATCTACCCTCAACTGGCCCTCTGAAAAGAGAAAAAAAAAAGACAATTCTTTAGAAATTCTCTGAGGCAACATGGTCTAAAAGTGTCCAGGCAAGCAGTATCTAACTCTACTTGCTCTTTAGTGATAGCAAACTAACCTTAGAGAAGGAACACTGGTTCTGAAGTACATGACTGGCACTTCTGTCTGCATAAGAGAATCCTGGCCCCAAAGCATCTCAAGTGTGTGCATGTATATGTATGTATTGTGTGCACTTGTGCACACGCAGAGAGAGGAGAAATTCTGGATACTCCAGCTGGGGACATCTCATTCCTTTTGTATCAAGTGAAAAAAACAACACTGTTAAAATGGAGATTTACTCAGCAGTTCTATTCTCAAGCTTTTTTCAAAATGTCAGAGCTAGTTTGTCGGGAAGGCCTCAGAAATGACTATCTGATAACCCTACATGCTCTCCAAAGGAATGGGGATTTCCAACAGTGATTCTGGGAGATTAATAAGAGAGTCCTTGAGAATTTACAGCACAAGGGCGAGAGCAGAACTTGGGCATTTTCCCTCCTCTGGCACTGTAACAATCCCTTCCTTCCAGATAGGACTCTGAATCCTCTCTGGCCGCGGTAAGGATCTGCTGCAGCGGACAGAGCTATTTAGACGTGGAGTCTGTCGTGAGACTCAGAGGGAGGTGTCCCCAACCTGGGAGGACCTTCTCTGACCCTGAAAGCCCCTTTAGATTAGGAGTAATAACCCAAAAGGAAGCAGGTGCTTTGTGGAGAGGACTAAGAGGCTCTTGAGGAGGAGAGGGAGGCAAAGTTCCAAGACAAATAGGGAGGTGAAGTTAAGAAACACTTAGGTCTTATACCCTACAAAGTAAAGCTCAAATTCTGTTTCCCAATTTCACTTACAATATTTAAAATGGGACAGAATAAGAAGACAAGATGCTGAATTTTTATTTTCATAGGCAGGTTTTTAAATTGAAAAATAATCTGCCAAACCTAAGTGTTCTGATAGGCTGAATAAATAAATGAATTTTCCCAGATTCGATAGCAAATACATATTAAAATAATTAAATGGTGTGAATAAATTCCATGCCAAAAAAGGAGACCCTAGGCCAGTGATGGCGAAGCTATGACATGCGTGTCAGAGGTGACACGTGAACTCATTTTTTTGGTTGATTTTTCTTTGTTAAATGGCATTTAAATATATAAAATAAATATCAAAAATATAAATCTTTGTTTTACTATAGTTGCAAATATCAAAAAATTTCTATATGTGACACGGCACCAGAGTTAAGTTAGGGTTTTTCAAAATGCTGACACGCCGAGCTCAAAAGGTTCGCCATCACTGCCCTAGGCACTGGTCTCTGTCACTGCCTCAGAGCTGGGCTGTGGGGCTCACTCTCCAAGCTGGAGACCAAGGGCAGGCTGCTGCTTGCCCAGCTCTTCACTCATTCCCACAGGAAAGGGAAGAGCTCACCCTCCCTGCTAATGCAACTCCCCCCATGCTGACAGTCAGGGAACAGGTGCCTTTCAGTTTGGAAATTACTCTGTCTCCAGTCTGGACATCTCAAGACTTTTACAAAATCCTGTAGCTCCTTTTGGACAATTTGTGCTTACCTGAATCTCAAAAAGTTCCAACTATTCCTGACATCATCAGACTCTCTGTCTGGGGACCCTGAAGTCATCTTCTGCTTTTCTTTTTTGTCCTTTATATCCAAACTGATAACTAAATCCTATCAGTTCTTCCCTCCAAATATTCCTCATACCTGTCACTACCTCTCCATTTCCACTGTTGCCACCCCCGCCTGAGGCCTCGGGACTTCAAGCCCAGATGACAGAATCGCATCTAGACTTTTAATACAGCAACCAACCCCTCAACCCCTCCTTGTCCAGCCACCTGGGTACAGCTCTGACTTTCATCCTCCCACAAAGTCATGTTCAGCATTCCCTTTGTTTGCTCAAGTGCACAGCCAGCTCCTATTGGATCGACTCGTCTCCTTTGCTTGGTATTCAAGAGCCCTCATCTGGTCTTGGCTGACACTATCCACATTTCCCCACTAGGCCTTCCATAAGAAAGCTCTCCTCCAATCAGGGGAGCTCTCTTCATACAAGTCCCTGTCTGCACAGCTGGCTCCCACGCACTCTCTTCATCAGTGTGACTGTCCCTTCTTCAACCTCTGCTCATCCTTCAAGGTCCTGCTTGAGTGTTACCACCTTTTCTTCTTAAAACCCCTTATCAATAAGCTGGCCTCCACTGCTGGCTCCCCTGCATTATTAGAACGTACACAACCAATACTACAGGATCTAGCACATGTCTACAGTGTATTTTGAATTAATCTTATCTTTAAGACCAGAATGGCAGGCCTTTGAAAAATGGGCCCAGCTTTTATATCCCCACCACTCTTGCCTTCCCAAGGACATCACTCTTTCAGTCACCTCCTTCTTACATCAGTCATTAACCTCCCTTTCTCAGCACTACTTCTAATATATACATATGTAATATTTCTCATTAAAAAAACAAAACCCAAAACCAAAGCCCTGCTCTCCTGAACCCAGTTCTCTCTCCGTCATTCAGCTACCATTTTTCTACTTTCCTTTCAACAAATCGTCGCAAACAAGTTTTGTTTGTTGCACATATTGTCTCCATGATCTCACCTCCCATTTACTTCTAAACCCAGCTCAGCTTGGCTTCTATCTCCTCCTCTGGGAAAATGCCTACACAAAGTCACCAACAACCTCCTGCCGCCAAATCCAGTGGACAAAGGACATGTTCTCTCTTCCCCTTATGGGATACCTCAGTCACACATGACATACTGACTAATCCTTCCTTCCTGAAGTAGTGTCCTCTCTCAGCTCCTGTGGCCTTAAGCCCTCTCGATTTCCCTCCGGCCACCCTGGGAGACTCCATTTCCACTTTATTTGCTGGTGCTTTCTTTCCCATTCAAACTCTTAGGACTATCTTCTTTGCTTATACTCTTGCTGTGGGGGTATATGTTTTATATACCATCTATTGCTGATGACTCCTAAATTGATCTCTTCAGCCCAGACCTCTATTCGGAGCTCCTCATTGATATCCAAAGTCTACTTGACACCTCTACTTGGAGGTCTCAAAGGTATTTCAATTTCTGAAACTAAATCCTGACTTGCCCCCCAACCCCACAAAAGCCATTCTTGTCCTCACTTTTGCAATTTCAATAAATAACACCACCACCTAGCTCAGTGATGGTGAACCTTTTGAGCTCGGCGTGTCAGCATTTTGAAAAACCCTAACTCTGGTGCCGTGTCACATATAGAAATTTTTTGATATTTGCAACCATAGGAAAACAAAGATTTATATTTTTGATATTTATTTTATATATTTAAATGCCATTTAACAAAGAAAAATCAACCAAAAAAATGAGTTCGCGTGTCAGAGGTGACATAGGTTCGCCATCACTGACCTAGCTCCTCAGCCTTCCTAAAAGGCATCTTTGATTTCTTCTTGTCCCTTGGCTTCCATAGCAGTCTGCTAACAAATCCTCTTATTTCAAAAAACCATCTTGAACCTATCTGTCTTGATCTTTTCATCTTCACTGATACCAGCCCTGTCCACAAAAGCATCATCTTCCATCTGAATGATGACAAAAGCTTTTTACCTGGTCTTGCTTCCTCTTACCCTTCTGAGTCTACTTTCCACAAAGCAGACAGAGTGGTTGTTCTAAATGTTACATAGACTAAGACTAAGTCATTCCCTTGCTTCAAAGCCCTTCGAGGGCTTCCCACTGCACTTGGAATGAAACCTAAACAACTTCCTGCCATTACTGGTAATCTATCCCAAGCCTCACTTGATGCTGCATTCGCCTGCTCATTATGCTTTCCCTGCAGTGGCTGTTAACTATGCTAACTCCGAGCATATCCTGAGATTTTTCTCATGCAGGGACTTTGCCTTAGCATTTTCCTAGAATGCTCATTCCCTCCCTCTATGCTGCCTGGGCCTGGACTCATTCTTCAGGTCTCAAACAAATGTTGCCTCCCCTGAGAGGCCTTCAATTTCCTTGACACCCTATTTATTTCCTTAATGCACTTATCACTATAATTGCTTTTGTTTTATTTGTTAATGAATTTTCCTCCCTCATGAACATAAGCTTGTGAATATCCTTTGCATGGCTATATTCAGAACCCAGAGCTGGGTCTGGAACATAGTAATTGCTCAATAAATTAATACCTTATTGAACAAGCCAAAACTATGGTGTTTTCCTGAGCAATGAGTAAGTGGACTGGTTACTGTCTCACAGCAGGTTCCTGATAAATTCTAAAGTTGCGTCTAAGTAGGACTAAATTACATCTGGAATAATCTGAAAGGCCCATGTAGCTCAAAGGAAAACTTCCACAGTATGCTGAGCTCTACTCAACCAAATTTCAATACTTGAGAGACAACTTTGTTGGAACTCAGGGAACCCTGAATTGGACCTCACTTGCTTTTAAGAACGAAACCATCTTTCACAATTTAGAACTCTAATTTGGAAATGGAATAAAAGCATGAATTTCAGTCTCTCCCAGAGATGACCATGCTATAGAAAAGTCTGAGAGGAATCGCTTAGTATCCTGCAGTGTTGAAAGAGCATTCCCTAGCCTGGATTCAAATATGGCATCAAACATTAACAAAAGACATTCTATCCAGTGAAGACAAAATACCTTTCAAACAAATTAAGTTAAATCGCCTCAAGTGCACAAAAGCCTTACCAGTCAGGTTCTGCAACACCAAGGGAGGGCCTTTATACACATATCATGAGAATGCTATCAAGCTCAATTTCTACCCTCTAGAAGTAGAGATTTGTAACAGCAAAGCCAAAGAACTACACCACTGAGCACAGTGACATGGTACAGTTACATTATTTTTTCCTGAAACACATTCGCACATCAGAAATATAACATCAGGACAGAAAGCTGTTTCTGTAAGCAGCAGGGGCCTGAGGATTTAGTGAGAAGTCTATTAAACTATCTCATTCTGATCACTGAATACTTTCCAGAACTTAAATAACCAGGTTCGACATTGAGAAAAAGTGACCACATTTCACAAAGTGTATTCATCTAAAATGAGCGGTGATTCTGTAAAAGTAACACTACTTACTATTGTTAAAAATACCTAAGATAGTGAGCACAGGCTATTTGTCGGGGCCTGTGATAAGTTTTATACACATTATCAATTCATTCCCTACAATCTAGTTCAATGACAAAGCCACTTAGACACCCTTTAGGCATTTCAAACTTAACATTCAAAATGATTTTCTCCCACAAAATTACCTCTCCCAATTGTCCCTGTCTCAGTAAATCATCTCCCTGTCTCAGGGACACCATCCAGCTGCCCCAACTAACTGAAGACTTGGATGGTTTTTTTGTTCTTTGGTTTCTTCCTTTCCCTTTTCATACACAATTATTTGAGAACTCATTTTCTAAGTGTGGAAAGTGAGGTTCAGAGAAATCAAATACCTTGCCAGGTTCCTACAGCTACAAGTGGTAGGACAGGATTCCATTCCAGATCTGGGCCCTTAGTGCCATCAGCACCCATGGTACTCATGCTCTGCTATACTATCTTTCAAAGTTATCTATGGCAATTATGATAGACTAGAGGCCTGGTGCACAAATTCGTGCACCAGTGGAGTTCCTCAACCTGGCCTGCAGGATTGGGCTGAAACTGGATTTCCAACATCCCTCAAGGGGTCCCGGATTGCGAGAGGGTGCAGGCCAGGCGGAGGGACTCCACTGGTACACAATTGGGGCCAGGGAGGGATGCAGGAGGTTGGCCAGCGGGGGAGGAACTGCAGGAGGGCTCCAGGGCGTGTCTGGCTGGACTCACTCAGTCCCAATCTTCCGGACCCCAGCAGCAAGCTAACCTACCGGTTGGAGCATCTGCCCCCTGGTGGTCAGTGCACGTCATAAAGAGCGGCTGAGTGGACTTAGCATATCATTAGTATATTATGCTTTGATTGGTTGAACGGACGACTGGACACTTAGCATATTAGGCTTTTATTGTATAGGATAGCTATCTATTGTGGTTGCCACTAGGAGGCAGTGTGATCAGTGTTTAAAGAAAAGGCTCCTGGAGTCAGACATACCTGGTCTCAAATCCTAGCTCAGTCACTTGTGAGCTTTGGGCAAATAACCCAACCTCCTTAAGCCCCACTTTCCTCACCCGTACAACGGGCATAAAAACATCTCAGGAACTGTCATAAAGTTTAAATGAGATAAATGAGTTTTTAAAATGCTTAGTGAACCAATGAGCACATGCCACATGTTCAAACTGAACAATATTATTACCACTGAAACATTTTGTATGTCTACATAGGTACAAATTCAACTCAACAGACTGTTTTGAAGATCTCACAGTGGCAGACAGCCCTGAGAAAGAAATGACTTTTGGAACCCAGGCTGAGCTGATCTATGCTCATCAGCAAAACTATCAGGAACTCACTGAATCACAGCCCAGAGGAATTTAAGAGTCATTCCCAAAGCACCCTGGGGACCACTGGTCCTCCCCAGAGTAGCCCTCAGTTCCTAGGCTGCAGTCTCCAGTGCCAACACAGTGGTTCCATGGTGGTGAGAGCAAAGGGGTCGGGGCTGACCCCTGCAGACGCTACAGACTTTGGACCCTCCCCACAGCACTTTGGGACTACCACAGCCACTCTGCTGCTGTGCTATGGGAAAAACTTTGGTTTTTTAAAAGCAACAAAAAATATCACACCAAATGCCATTTAATGAATCCTCTCAGCTGTCACTGAATTGATGTGTTCGTGCCGATACGGTTTATCTCTTGGCAAGGACCCAGATGGGGTTACTTCTTAACTAACAGGTGGCCTGTTTATTATTCCATAAGTTTGGTAGAAATCAGTTATTTTGAAGAATAATGGAATAATAAAACCCTTTTTTCATAGCAACAGAGAATTAACACTTAGTGCATGAATGAATAACCATCCAACCTGCCCATATTTCACTTATGTTCGGTGGGTAAAAGCAGCATGAGCCATAAATCTAAAATGGAGTTTTATTATTCTAAAACAAAGCCTTGTTTCTCTAAAGCAAACTTGCAGGCAGCTAACCTTTAAGCCACTCACTCATGTGGCTAGTGTTTTTCTAATCGTTAGCTTAAGGAAGATAGCAAATAGGCAAGTTCTATCTTCAGATTCAACTTGTACCAGGTCTCTGATGTAACAATTTATTGCTTGTAAGATGTCCTATGTGACAAATGTGGCATTACGAATTCAGAAGTCTTTTTTTGTAGAATACAACTGTATTGCATGACATGAAAAGGTTGGTAAACAGCATCACAAACTGGCAGGGAGACGAATCATCACTATCAGAGGTATTTACGGGCACTCACTGTGACCACTCGTGTTGGCTGATGTTACGTCAACTTGACTGGGTCAGGGGGTACCCAGATATTTGGTTAAACATTATTCTGGGTGTGTCTGCGAGGGTGCTTCTGGATGAGATTACCATTTGAATCCACAGACTGAGTAAAGCAGACTGTCTTTGAGCTGGGATATTGGTCTCCTGCCCTTGGACTTGGCTCAGACTGGACCTTACACCATCGGCTCTCTGAGGGTCCTCAGGCCTGTGGACCTGAACTGGACTACCCTACCCGCTCCCCTGGAGCTCGCGCTCTTGCAAGAGCTCTCCTGCAGCTTCCTGACTAGATCTTGGAACTTCTCAGCCTCCATGATCATATGAGCCAGTTCCTTACAATAAATGTCATTAGATACAAACACACACACGTAACATACTAGTACACACATTCCACTGGTCCTGTTTCTCTGGAGAACACTACTACACCACTGCAGTGATCTCAGATGAACAACTGTACATGCAGAAACTGTATCCCCTCTCCACTCTGTAAGGGAGTGCTCTGTGGGTGGCAGAAGATTTTTAAAAAGCCTCTGGGAACAGAAAATAGGAAGAAAACCACGGGAGAGACTAGCTTTCAGGGACTTCCGGGCCAGCAAAGCAGCACGAGGAAGGGGCCAAGGGAGCAAGCCATGAAGAAACTGAACTTGACAGGAACTTATAATCTAATGTCAAATGTACAAATACTTAAAATGCAGAGTTTGTTTGGTCCCAAGGATACAAGTGGGTTTTCTTGTTTACCTTAATTTCTATTGAATTAAAGATTTTACCTCAAAGTAAAAGTTTAGAGAAATCATAACCTTGGCTTATAGTTTATATAATTTGGCTTCAGCTGCACATGGATGAAAATTCTCCAGAAGCAGGAAAAGAAAGACCAAAAGGAAAGGCATCAACTAACAAAGAAGTGCCACCCACACAGCTCTCACAAACTGAGTTATTCTGGATAAACAGTGTCTTCTCACTGAGAAAGGTGAAACCATCCAAACACATTATTTCATCAACCCTCACAACATTCTGATGCATGAAGCCAGACAGAGCATCTACTCTTGTGACTCCTAATCTCACATGGTTGGGCCCAGGGCCTCTGTACCCTTGTTGTTAGTGTGTTTAGGGGGCTCAGAAAAGAATCCAAGGAAAATTCTAAAAAAAAAACAAACCCCAAAACAATTAGGAATGTAAAAAGCTGAAAGAAGGATGTAAACCACCTCAAAGCAGCTGATGCAGAGAATAAAACTTAAGTGCAGAGACCCGAGAAGCAGAAAGGGAGGAGGTATAGAAGAAGGGACACTGCTTGTGAGCTTGTACCTGCCATGTTTGCCTGGCTGGTCCCCAGGGCTTGAAGTATCAGCTGCAGCTCCCTGACAGCTGTTGCTGCCTCTTCTCCACAGGACATATCGGGCTCCAGGACCACTTCCAGAAGGCCAACTCCTACCAACGAGAGGCAGAGTCAGCCTGACTGAGCTCTCCAATCTGATCAGCAGATAAATTAGGCTGAAATTTTTGGAAAACCATGCATCACTGAAGGACTCTCAAAGTGGGTCCTAGCCTCAGAATTGCTTCTCTCTTTTCCCTCACTTTTTCATCTTTAACTTTGAATCATTTCTTTTAAAGTCGGCTTAAGATATCAAGCTGTTGAGTCTGACGAGGCGGCTCCGTTTGTCTCGTGTTAGGGGTGGATTGTTAAAAAGCCCAAGAGTAATCACAGTTCTCTGATCACCTGTGCCAGTACCAATGTGGATATTCTGATCTCCACCTGTCCGGTTTCTGGGCCTGCGTCCTCAATTTGTTTGGGGAAACTGGAGGGGAGAAGAGAGGCTGTGAGGAAAAGTAATGGAGAATCTCTAAGCCTACCCGCCCTGTTCAAGTCAATGAGCGTCTGGGACCGCAGGTCATCGTGAAGGCTCTTGCCACTGTCTTGCTCCAGCTGGATCTGCTTGATCCTCACTGTCTTGTTGATCACCTGACTCCGCTTCTTCCCCACACAGACGCTGTACGCCAAGCTGCCCTTCACAGCGATCGGGAGCCTCTGCTGGGTAATTTGGTAGCCTGCCTGCACACAAACAGGGGTTACATAGTCACCAGTCCACAAGTAAAAGCTGGGTCCAGTTCACTATTCCTTCTAAGGTCACAAAAGTAAAGGCTTAACTAAAAACACAACAAAACAAAACAAAACAAAACAAAAAAAGGAAAAATAAAAAGGAGAAGAAAAATTACCTTATGCCTTGCAGCCATAATTTAGCCTGGCCTCTTCTGGCTTTCCTATCCCCATTTACCCTCCCTGGACATCCCCTGCCCCAAATAATGGTGCAATAAACAACCCGAATCCTATCTTCCCTACTGAAGTACCATTTGGGGGAATAACAATAATCTCACTGTCAGAGGCCTCTAAGGCAGTGGTTCTCAACCTTGGCTGCACATTAGAATCACCTGGGAATCTTTTTAAAATCCTGAATTCTGGGCCTCACCCTCTGGAAATTCTGTTTCTTTGTTATGGGTGGGTCCACAACATTAGTAACAAAGAAACAGAATTTCCGGAGGATGAGGCCCAGAAATCAGGATTTTAAAAAGATTCCAAGGTGATTCTAATGTGCAATCAAGGTTGAGAACCACTGTGCTAAAGAGACGGCAGGTCAATAGGGAGAACTGGAGAAGAACAGAGAGTAACAGCTGAAGCACCTGCTTCAGCTTGCTGGGGTCCCTGACACTGTGTGCTCAGTAAGGTACACCTCTTGATCTTCACAACAATCCTAGCAAGAGGTACAGGGCCCAGGAGGGATTAAGGGCCTTGCCCCAAGTCACCGAGCTAGTAAGCATCAATGTCAGGATTTGAACTTGGATGGTCGGGCTCCACAGTCTGCTCCTAGCCACCCAGCCAGCATTTTCCAAACTTGAACTGCTTCAGAATCAACTGGCAGACTGGTCAAAACATAGACTAGCTCCACCTGAAGAGTTTCTGACTCTGCAGGTTTGGGATGGTACCTGAGAATTTATATTTCTAACAAGTTCCTAAGAAATGCTGATGCTAGTGGTCCAGGGAACCACACTTTCAGAATCACTGCTTTAGGCCAACTCATTCTCTGTGCAAAAAGGAAGTAAGGAAGTCTCAATTTATAAAAATTAAACTCTGAGTAGGGCTGCCAAATAAAATACAGGATGCTTAAATTCAAATTAGAATAATTTAAATAAACTGCTTATTCAGATAAATAATAAATTTTTTTAAGAGTATGTCCATGTAATATTTGACAAGACTAACTCTGGATCATCTGAGCTGCCTGGGCCAGAAAGAATAAAGAGACACAAATAATCAGAACTTCTCATTTTAGTCCCCTAGTGCTAAGTCTCCCACCTTAACCAAACTGATTATCACTCTTAAAAAAAGATGTAAAAATGTCAGTTCATGCTCTCCATCCTCTGAAAGAGGAGGATCTGCTAAAAGGCTGCAGCCAGAGGGTCCAAGCAGCAGCTGGAGAATTCAGGTTCTAGCTGTATTTTTAATTTAATTCTCCTGTTCTCACGCACTAAAAACCAGCTCACCCCAGTCTCCAGTTCAAGGAGAATGGGGAGCAATATCCTCACCCCCATTTTTTGTGTGTGTGTTTTTTTTTTAAATCTGAAGAAGGGCCATACTTAGTATCAGAGGCTCCGATCAAATAAACATGATTTGGGGAAACCCATTCAACACTGCAGTTTGGGTTCTGTTCAATGTTATAAAAAAAACTGGCTTCTCTAAAAGAAAAACACTTTCTAATTTTAAGGAAAAAGCAGGTTAACATTGGCTTTACTGCTCAGCCAATTCCTGTTGTGAGCCTAGGCTTCAGGCGCATGGTTCTGCTTTCTGTCGTCCACTTACTTGCTCCTTGTGAGATGACAGAAATGTCTCCAGAGGTGACGGTCCTATTATTGGGAACTTCAACTTGAAAGAGGGAAGCTCTCGCTGTGTCTACAGAACTACAGTACACATTTACTGCATTTACCGTTGCATCAGCCCGAGTTAGCTTTTGTCATAACAGGCAATTAGCGCCAAACACCACGGCTGGGCTGAACCTGGGAAGACTGGCTTCTCCACTCCCCGTTCAATTATGAGCGAGCCACCAGAAGCATGAGGCTAAGCAAGGAGTCAGCAATCAGGACAATTGCATCCAATCTAGTAAACATCGGGGGGCACCTGTCTTCATCAGGTCGGGCAGACCTTCCTGCTGCGATGGACAGACCTCTGATGGGAAACATGTGAGGCACAGCCCTCCTCCCCAGCTCCAACCCCCCCAGCTCTGATAACTTACAGAGGGCGATCACAAAGCATACTTACAGGGAGGTCTGCATAGAAGTAGTGCTTCCTGTCAAACAAGGACTTCTTGTTTATGTGGCAGTTCAGTGCCAGGCCTGTCATCACTGCCGCCTCTACACACCTCCTGTTGAGAACCTATGGAAACACGACACACAGCTCCTCTCAGATCCAGTCTGAACAAATGCTTCTCCCACACACTGACATCCTCCCTGAATATTCAATGTGGCCCTTCAACAGGCATTCTCTCTGGTTCTCTGTGTGGGCAGCTCCACTTCATAAGCTGACTCTGTTAGTCTGGAACCGTGAAAACTTTATATATAAAAGAAAATGCAGCCCTAACTGGTTTGGCTCAGTGGATAGAGCGTCAGCCTGCGGACTCAAGGGTCCCAGGTTTGATTCCGGTCAAGGGCATGTACCTTGGTTGCGGGCACATCCCCAGCAGGGAGTGTGCAGGAGGCAGCTGATTGATGTTTCTCTCTCATCGATGTTTCTAACTCTCTATCCCTCTCCCTTCCTCTCTGTAAAAAAAAAATCAATAAAATAATTTTTAAAAAAAGAAAAAAAAGAAAGAAAATGCATGCGGCGGTGGGTTCCACTGGGCAGGTAATGAGCTGCCACCTTGGGGATCCTTTCCTCTACATCTGGCATCAAAGTCAACAGGAGGGTCCCAGAAAAGCTCAGCAGAGTGGTTACTACATGGGATAAATTTAACCTCACTCCCTCTGCAAGCAGAGCAAGGAGGTAGTCAGAATGCACGGGACGCACTGATTCCTGGGAGAAGGACCCAAGAAGCAGCTCACCAAACAACCTGCATGAGATTGAAACACACTTTGACAGATGAACTTCCGGAAACTACAGGGCTACAGCCATTTCCTCAAGGTCTGGGAAAGGGGCACACCTGCCTCCAGTCCAGATCTGCCAACTCTGAGTGTGCCCTATACCCTGACTCTCTCCGAACTGCTGGTCCCCCAGGGGCTCCTGGAGCTCAGGGCCTCTGGATCCGCCCTGCCCCACCTACAGGTGTGGATGTCCAAGAAATGGCAACTCCCTGGCCCCAAAGGCCATGAACAGCTTTTAAGAACTTTGGAGGAGGGAGGGATGGAGTAAGACAGACAACTAGAGAGAAGGAGAAGGAGCACTAAGTTCTGGAGCCAGGCCCACATCCCACCTGTGCTATGTGGATATACTGCTGTGACTAGAAGCTATTTCCTCATCTCTGAAACAGAGATTTCATGTGAGCTTGTGGAGTGGCTAGACTAGAGTAACAGCCAGAACATCTACTCTGCAGTAGGAATTCAATTTTAGTTCACTTTCCCCACTGTACTTTGGGGAAATCTTTGAGGATACTGTGCTTGCTGATGAAACATTTCTATTTTTATTAGAATATTTATCATGTGCTTTAGTATCTGTAGTATACTCTTACGCATATAGGGCTTCCCAGTTCAGCATTTTCACATCCAATATAGTATCCCAGCCTCACAGCAACCTTGTAAAGAAGGAACTTACATTATTCCAATATTTCAGAAAAAGAAAAAGTAAAACCCAGAGATACTAAGAGACTCCCCCAAAATCACCGAGTTGGCTAATGGTAAAGCTTGCTCTAAAGTCCACCTGTGCCCTTGCCTAGAAGATGACAAACAATCCCTGTGTTTTGGGGACTGCCTCTCCAGGCTTGGACAATGAGTGAGGCTCCCTGACAAAGGCATAACTTGATCAAACACAGATTTGAAAAACAAACCTGTACATCTCTACTTACTGCAATATACAACCCCCAAAAGATAATCCCAACAGCCAATCTCCCTCCTGGTAACACCACCACGTGCCTTTCCCCCCGGAAGCCAGGTAACAGAATGGAGTCAGCCATCTCATAGCCTCTATTTGGAGTTCTGCATTCTGGGCCAAATCATATTGCCAGCTCGGCACTAATAATGGTTTCACGAGAAGATGTGTGAGTGTGGGAAACAGGATGCTCTAATTATTGATGCTTTCACTTGCTGTTTGGCATTTTACTGAACAGTTGCTACTGTAATACAAATATAACTGGTAGACACTGCTGCCAAGTTCAGGCCTGATGATGCCGGTCAAGGCACACAAGACTGCGAAGCTGATGTCCCTGCCTCAGGCCCTAGCGTGGGCTTGCTTGTAAACTGCCTGTCTCGCTCTGTACCAGTTCTTGCCTTAGCACTCCACTCCCACTATATTTCCAACTACTGCTTCCTCTCTCATCTCTGTCCAATCTGCCCCTTTGGGGCCAACCTGCTTCCTCCCAGGAAAGAAGAAAACCTGGATTTATTTTGCTGGCCTATTTCTAGGCATACATTGCCAATAAACTCTCTGTGCCTGGCAGGTACTAGGAGAGAGAGCAGAGTTGGGGTGATCATGGACTCCTGCTGTGCCTACAAGCAACTGAGCAGACAGGCACATGATAAACCATTAATTTCCAAAGAATAAGAATGCAGTAAAACACACAAACATTGCAGTGATATTGACTATACTTTAATCTGCTTTTGATGATTTAGAAGGCTTGAAGTACTTCAGGGTCAGAATTATAAGCATCAATCATCACCACACTACAGTTGCACAGAGGGGCTAGTAAATAGAGAGTGCCAGTTAAAAGAATGCCAACCAAAAATAATTTATTATGATCTTAGTCAAGCTGCTTATGACAGATGGAGGTCTAGGTCAGCATGTTCTGAGGATAGGATGCAGAATTGGGAAATTCAACTTGGGCTGTTTTTATTCTACAACAGTTCTTAAATGTCTAAAAAGTATTAGGCTTCAAGGATACAGAAGTAAATAGGGCTCTGTCACTGGCCTTAATAAATCTGCAGTGGGGACAGGAACTTGCCAACATCTCTAACATCCTTCTCAAGTTCACCATCCACACAAGGATGATTCTGCTAAAATGCAAATCTTATAGCATTCTGTTGCCTAAAATCACTCAACAGCCCCCAATGTCTACATGAGAAAGGCCAAGCTCTTACATGGTCCTGCCTGCATCTTCAATTTCATCCCCAATCACACCCCTACACACCCTCACATATGGTCCAGTTCCCCTGTACAAACCATGCTGACCTGCTGACCCTCCCTATTCTTAATCCATTCAAGATCTACTGAGATGTCACCAAACCTCTGAAACTTTCCTTATATTCTTCCCAGGTACCGCTCTGACCTTCCACACCTTTCCGTTTGTGTTTGCATCAGGGTCCATTGAACTTGTTTACATATATTTCCATTACACTAAGTTTCATGAGAATGGGAACTGTCTGTTCATCCTGTATCCCTGAAGTCCAATACAGAACTAAAAAATAGTGGTGCTCAATTAATAGATGTGAAACTCACATGAGGAGGGAGGTGATGGATATTAACAGAAGTTTTCAGAGAGGCAGCGATACCTGAATCTTCTCTAAGGTATTACCTGCCACAAAGGTCTTACCTGTCTCAAACTTGTTTCAGGAAGTGTCCTGAAGCAACAACCAATCATGTTTGATGTGATTAAAGAGGTGACTTGAAAACTCAAGACTAACTTGTCCTAAAGAAAGCATGGTCCAGCATTGTCTTTGCAATTGAAATAAGGTGACTACAAAGGATCTCGGGATTAGCCACAGCAGCCTTCATGTGGAAGGAAAGCAATGAACCTTGGAACTCACACAACACACCTTTCTCAGCTGAGCCTTAGGAGACTTCGCTCTGGCTGCAGAAACAGTGCAGTGCATGAGTATTTATCATGCTCATGCACTGCACTGTGTCAGCAGGTGTGCTATGCACATCACATACCTTTTGCCATTTAATCCTCAGAGCAATCCTAGGGCAGACACTATTATAATCCTCATCTTACAGATAGTGATAGGAATCATACAGATTAAGTCATTTGGCCAAAATGACACTTATAATAAGAGGCAGAGCCAGGAAGTAAGAGCCCCAGAACTCAGGCTAGTACATTCCATCTTAAATCTTCAAAGAATAAAGAGTTCTAGTGTTAGCTTTCAAGACTACTAACACCTGGCCATAACTCCGGAGCAGCAACACAAACCAAACCCTACTGGAGAAAAGTTAAGGTAGATATTGTTTCTAACATTTTTTCTTGCCAGTTTCTATCTCTATAGGTTTGTTTTCAGATGGTGAGCACCTAGAGGGCAAACACTGTGTTCTTTTAACTTTGCAGAACACTCAACATACAGTGTCTAGCATGTGAAGGTTTGATAATGTGTGGACCTACAGGCTTTCTCCATTAGCAGGGAATGTTTTATTGCTAGACTTCTGAAATCCCTAGACACATACACTCATGAAATGCCTTATCAAATAAGTAAATGACTTCAAGCATACAGAAAGAGGCCAGTTCTTTTATTTAATCAGAAGATAAGGAAGGTCTAATAGGTAGAGGCAGGAGATGAGACAGTCAATAAATTTCATGACTACAGAGACAGACTGGGCAGATCCTGGTCAGCAAAAGGATATGAGGGTGGATGTCCCACCACTACCCTAGTCTAGTCCTCCTCAGCTCCCACGTACTCTGCTAAGCACTATCTCCCCAGCCAGACTGAGCTCCCTGAGGGCAGTCATTTTATCTTATTATTCTTTGCCCCATTATCTACATCTGATTAACTGAGGTAATGGATAATTTAACATTCCCTTTATCAACATTCATAAGCTATGAAATGAAAGCAAAATTGTTCTATAAAATATATGTGTCAGGAAAAAGAAACCACTTAGTATGTAAAATAGGACACATTTAATGCAGAGACTTTACCCTGGTGAAAGAAGAGATGAGACGTCAGAGGGCACAGGAAGGCCACTTAGGAGATTCTCAACAGAAGGAAGCCAGTCCTACCCCAGGGCTGAGGACGGGGCACTTAGAGGACACTGGACACATGGTAGATTTGTCATCTACTAGCTGGAGCCCTGGTAGAGGCCCACCCACTACCCGAGATGTTGTCAGAGGAGAAGAGGAGAGGAGAAAGACCCTGTAGCTGCTTTCCTCCCACCTTCAGTCTTTCATCAGATCCTGCTCTTGGCCTTACCAGTCAGAAGCCAGGTAACCTGGGAACTAGAAACTGGAGGTGGAGGTGGAGAGTGCGCAGATGCAACAGGGACCAGAGCATTCTGAGCCCATAAAGATATCAAAAGATAAGTACTGGGAAGCGATTGTCTTACTCTGTAAAATTCAAACTGAATGTAATCAGCTATGCCAGCAGTTCTCAACCTGTGGGTTGCGACCCCTTTGGAGGTTGAAGGACCCTTTCACAGGGGTCGCCTAAGACCATCGGAAAACACATATATAATTACATATTGTTTTTGTGATTAATCACTATGCTTTAATTATGTTCAATCTGTAACAATGAAAATACATCCTTCATATCAGATATTTACATTACGATTCATAACAGTAGCAAAATTACAGTTATGAAGTAGCAACGAAAATAATTTTATGGTTGGGGGTCACCACAACATGAGGAACTGTATTAAAGGGTCACAGCATTAGGAAGGTTGAGAACCACCGAGCTATGCAAAAGAAGATGGAATAGAGCTGTAGAGAAACAATTTGGGCTTCCTCCCACTGAATGTATGATCAGACAGTGGAGAAAACAGGAAGAACAACTCCTTAAGATGCCAAAAAAGAGGAAATCCTTAAGAGGAAAACCAGCAAAATGAACAAACTTGGAGCAGAGGCTTAAGACTTGGATTATGGAGCAGCACCAGAGTGGCTTATGTGTGTCAACCAAGCTTATTCAATGTCAGGCAAGAATGTTTGCAACAAAATGAACATTGTCGATTTTATAGGCAAGGCAAAATGGTGCTTCAATTTCATGAGGAAAAAAGGGTTGGCCATGAAAACACAAACAAAGTTAGCTCAGAAAATGCCACCAGTTTATGAGGATGATCTCACATATAAAGACAGTGACTCAGAGGACAGCAGCATTACAACAGAAGTTGAAGAAATTGATATGTCTGGAACTAATAGTGATGAAGAAGAAAGCAGTGATGCAACAGAGGCTGAATAAAGTGATGTGCTGCATAAATCATAGTACTGGTATGTAAACATTACCTGCGGTAATTATTAAATAAAAATGTGTTCTGTTTTATGTTTAAAATATTGATTTCTTAATTTTGGATTGGAAAAGTGGGGGGCGTCTTATACACAGAAAAATACGGTATGTCAAATTCTACTAATTAAATAAATCTATTCACTAAAGCCAGTCTCTGGGACCTGTAACAGGAAATAGTTTGTGATGTACTTCAAAGAAATAAAACTGCATGTCTTTCAAAATAGTCTGTAATTCACACCATTTCTCTCCCCTTCCTATTTTACCCTCAAATGGTGAGCTATCACACCCAGAGTTAGTCCAACTGGTATCAGTACCTCCTTTAAAAACTGACAATATGACAAGACAACTGTGCTCACTGAAAATCCAGTCAGCAATTCCTCTGGAGCATTAAAACAAAGACTATAAGTTGATGTTTTACAAAAAGCCCAAAAGGAATTATTCTGTGAAACTAATGCTACATATGACAAATTTGATGACTGAGATATAACATGATAAATGCCTTAATTTATGAAGAGAAGGTAATTAAGATTTACTAAGTAAAAATAAGGCAGTAAAACGGGCCTTTATCTTACTGTTAACCATAAATATGTCTCAAAGCATGCACTCCCTCTGATTCATATTCAAAGCAAAAGTTGCCACACAGATAAATTTTCATTATGGTAGAGAAAAGTGTTCCCCCATTTCCTCACCCCCCACATCCCTTTTCACCACTGAGCTCTTTATTCACCAGCCAAAACAAATACAAATACTCTTGAGCTATGATAATTAAGCTTGCTAAAACTGGTCAGTTAATTTTTCTAAAGTGGAATTTTCCATTAAAAGTTACTGGTTTTATGGAAATATTAGATATTTACATAAATATACCCACATAAATATGTATACTCTTTATGCCTAAACATGGGCACTGCCTAGGGAAAAGGAGAAAGAGAATGTTATATGTTCTCTTGTTTAAATCCCTTTTTCACAATGGAGAAAAAGATAAATATCCATCTCATAGGAAACAATGTGTGTTCAAAAGAAGAGTGTTGTTCCAGCTGTCCTTGAGCTCCAGTGCTCCTCTCCATTCCCAGTCCTCTTGCACCATTTCCACTACCCAGGCTAATCAGGATCAAGGGCAAGAATATTTTCTTGCTCTTAAGTATCAGAGACCCATTCTTCTCATTTGGGATTCCATTCTCCTCCTGCCTCTGCCTACCTCCTGGGGAAGGCAGCCTAGACCAGTTTGGCCTGCGGCACTGGAGCAATCTCTCTTGCTTTTCCAGGGACCATTGGAATACTAAGATCTGACATTCATCTCTGGGCTTGAAGGAAAAATGAAAAGCCCTTGACCTTAGCAGCGCTTGGCCTGCCTCTGTGCTAGGTGGAAAGAGTTCTCACATGACACTGTCTGATTTGCTCAGACTTCACTTTGGGGTTGGAGGCCAATGGCCCAACTACTATAGCATTCATTTGAGGAGCCTCACACTCAACCAGTTAGCAAAGTTAGATAAAAAAGTTTGAGTTGCTGGCAGCCAGTAAAAAACAAGATTGGGTGTGCAGGTTAACTGGTCTCTATTCCTTTTTCCCACAACATTCCCAACAGTTACTAATCTGGCATTACTCACTGGCAATTAACCTGATCTCCAAGAAGACCTCTACTGATGAACAAACTGAGACAAAACTGAGTCAGAAAGACCTGAGTTGAAATCTCATCTCTATTGCTTATTAGCTGTGTGACCTTGCACAAATTACCTAACCTCTCTTGGCCTCAATTTCTTTATCTGTTAGGTAAAAAAAACCTTATTTTTCAGAGTTGTTCTGTGAATTAAATAAAATTACTCAACAGACTGGAAGTGTTATTAAATGCAAGATGCCTATCTCAATCAAATATTTCATAATCAAGCTTTTCTAGGAGATAAGGGAATCCAATGTGGAAAGGTCTAAACAGCTCCACAGATCCATCAGTCCGGATTTACAATCCAAAGTAAGGCACAACAGATGCTAAAAGTATGCACTATGTCAACATAATATTTCCCCATTAAATGATAACAACATCTTTTGTGATCATTAGTGTGTTATCTCCAGTGGAATAGAGATCACATTTCTTAGTGTCTCAGGAAGCTTGTATTATTGCATTTTCCATTTTTTAGGGAAGCAAAATTTTCCCGGATAACATTGTCTGCTTGCCTGTGGCTGACAAAAGCCCGCGTTCTCAAGTGAAAGAAATGACCTTCTAACAAGTTGTCAGTTATAGTTAACTAAGTCAATTTTCACCTCCATCTCACTGTTGCCCCACATATCTATGACTTCCTGCTTTCTAAGACAGCAGTTACTTTTGAAATTCCACTAGCGTCTGTGGAGAAGAGATGTATGAAGGCATGAAGCAGACATGGGGATAGAGTTTTTAGAAAAATCAGTTCTTTTGAATACTTTTTGAATAAAACTTTGGGATGGGATCAGGATTGTTAACTTGGAACATTTGTTTTTCTCTTGTTTACAGTTTTTAAGAAAAGTATATTAATATTAAAAAGGCTAAACCATACAAATCTAAATTTCATTTTAGATTGCCAAGTCTTTCCTAACCAATCCTAAAATTCACTAATAGGGCTCTATACTTGGAGAGATTTAAGGGAACGACAAACTATTTCATATTCAAGAATAATCAATGAAAGATAAGAACATTAATTTCATTAGTGAAAAGCTCTAATGACCCCAAATAAGAGCTTTCATCTTTATATAAAAGATCAGAAGCAACTGGCTTGAACCAGAGGACCTCTAAGAAATGCTGGCTAGGTACTCACTATCGGTATGGATAGTGAATTTGGTGGGACAAGGCCTATGAATGTTAAAAGCAAATTCCTAGAGACACATGTCATCTGTTGAAAGTACTCCTACTATGTTCATCAGTCCCAGGAATGTCTCGAGGACAGCCTTTGAAAGAGTCTATCAGGACACAGATGTTTAGGAAGAAAAACCTACCTTCCCCGCCCCCCACTCCGCCCCCCACAAACACATACAATTTATTTCAAGAAATCAGCTTACATGATTGTGGAGTCTGTCAAGTCTGAAGTCTATGTGGCAAGCTGGAAACTAGGGCAGAAACTGCTCTTGAGATTTTGAGGCAGAATTTCTTCTTCAGAAAAACCTATCTTGAATTTTACCTATCTAATAGGAATCTAATAAAAGACAAACACGCAAATTGACTGTACTTTCGCTATGCCTTAAGCCACGCCCACCAGCCAATCAGAGCGACTGAATGCAAATTAACCCAACCAAGATGGCGGCCAGCAGTCACGGAGATGAAGTGAGCAGGAGGTTTGCTTACTCCAGTGATGGAGGAAGCCAGCCTGCCACCGGCCCTCAGCTCCACTCAAAAGCAACAAAGTTGCAATTATAGAAGGTAAATAAACCCCAGATACCTGCTTTCAGCTGGCCATGGCCACGGAGCTGGAGCTCAGCTCTCAGCTCCACTGAAGGCAACGAAGTTTCAATTATAGAAGGTAAATAAATCCCAGAATAAAAAAAAAAGAAAAAAAGGAGAGGCTGGGAGCTTCCATTGCCAATGGGCTTGGCCAGCCTGAAAACGGCCCTCAGCCCCTCACCCAGGCTGGCCAGGCACTCCAGTGGGGACCCCCACCCTGAAGGGAGTGTGACCAGCTGCAAAAAGGCCATCAGCCCCTCACCCAGGCTGGCCAGGCACCCCAGTGGGACCCCCACCCTGATCCAGGACACCCTTCAGGGCAAACCAGCCGGCCCCCACCCATGCAGCAGGCCTCTATCCTATATAATAAAAGGGTAATATGCAAACTGACCCTAACAGCAGAAGGACTGGGAATGACTGGTTACTATGACACACTGACCACGAGGGGGCAGATGCTCAATGCAGGAGCTGCCCCCTGGTAGTCAGTGCGTTCCCACATTGGGAGCTCTGCTCAGCCACAAGCCAGGCTGATGGCTGCCAGTACAGCGGTGGTGGTGGGAGCCTCTCCCGCCTCCTCAGCAGCGCTAAGGATGTCCAACTGCAGCTTAGGCCTGCTCCCCGCTGGCAAGTGGACATCTCCCGAGGGCTTCTGGGCTGCCAGAGGGATGTCTGATTGCCAGCTTAGGCCCAATCCCCCAGGGAGCAGGCCTAAGCCAGCAGGTGGTCATCCCCTGAGGGGTCCCAGACTGCGAGAGGGCACAGGCTGGGCTGAGGGACCCCCCACCCCCGAGTGCACAAATTTTTTTTCCCCTAAAGCTGTCTATTTTTTTTTTCTGTTAATGCTTCCATTCTGTTGTCTTACCCTGTACATGTAATTTCTCAATATGTGCTTCTTTGAAAGACTTCTATGACTGAGAACTTCATATTATTGTTACTCATGCTGTTGTGATATGTGTCATTTTAAGTTATTTCAGGTGAGTGTTACACAAGTAACACTCCCTGTTCAACCCTATTGGTCACTATGAAATGGAAATAGCTTGATTTATCTTTTAATGATGCAAAGTGAAGAATATGACTTTCATCATAATAATAAATACCATTTTTTTAAAATATATTTTATTGATTTTTTTTTACAGAGAGAAAGGGAGAGAGATAGAGAGTTAGAAACATCAATGAGAGAGAAACATCGATCAGCTGCCTCCTGCACATCTCCTACTGGGGATGTGCCCGCAACCCAGGTACATGCCCTTGACCGGAATCGAACCTGGGACCTTTCAGTCCGCAGGCCGACGTTCTATCCACTGAGCCAAACCGGTTTCGGCATAATAAATACCATTTATGTGCCACTTGAGAGTTTATGAAGTGCTTTCATATATATTTCACTTCTTTGCGTATATGTAGCAATGGAAGAGAACAAGCAAGAAGATAGATAAGAGAGCTTACTGGTGTGATTAAGTAAACAAAGGTTATGAGTGACTACAGGCATCTTGAACGTTTACAACCAGCTATAAAGGAAAAATTCCCTGTTGTGTTTTGTTGGAAATGAACAATTAGCACATATTGCAGAAGGAAATTCAGTCTGGTGCTTTAAGCTAACAACGGGAACCAGGCAATTCTTCTTTTTTTTTAAAGAAAGGCCCTGAGCTCCCTGTGTTCTTGGGAAAATCAATAGGCCATCAGTTTTTTCTATCAATTGGGGCCGGAGCCCCTGACCTTGCTCACTAGGGTGGCCTATGAGTTGGCAAACATCACTGAAAATTCAAGACATTGATAATCACATATTACTGCCTGTCTGCATCTCCTAAGAAAGCTGCAGAACATGACAAATTGATTGACTGATTGATTGATTATGCTTCTTGCTTTTATACTTGTGAAAGGATATTCATGCATCAAAATCTGGAATACAATACTTTAAAGGCTCCTGAGGAAACATATCTTTTGATTCTCACTTATGCTCCTTGCCCCAACACCAGGCCTATAATAAGGATGCAACCAGTGGTGGAAGGCTGGGAAACATGAAAGCTCAGTAGCAAGAACCCTCTGCTGCAACTAACAGAATGCTCTAAAGAGGGGCCCAGCCTGATCACACTAACTATGCCAATATCACCAAGCCTACGCTTGTCATTTCTGGGATGCCAATGGCAAAATGACTTCTTAACTTTGCCAAGATTTTAAAGAGCTAAGGAAAAAAAATTCCCCAAGATGCTGCAGTGGAGAGAACAGCCAACTCCTCCCCCCATACTAAATGTGAAGCTGAAAATACATATCGAAGTGACCAAGTAAGAAAGGCCTATACCAATGGCCTCAGAGGACAAGTATATACTTGTGGTGTGGAGAAAGAATCCCACAGAATCCATTAAAAAAAAGGGGTCTCACCTCTACTCACAGACACAATAAAACTGGTATTCAAGGGCACAACTGGGCATTCTCCATCCTCCTGCCTCCATGTTTCCATGTGGCTGGATTTTGCTCTCAACTCCATATTGCCTTGTTTCCCAAAGAGAAGTGGCTTTTCTGACTAGTGACTTTGGGAAAAAGAACATGTGGCCAGTGTCTTCTGGCTGAACATTTTTATTATAGCCTCTAGTACAAATCATCAGAACAAAGCCTGCATGAGCGCCTTCTGATCAGCATGCCCGCGGAGATGGTATATGCTGGTCTATTCTGGCCATGTGATAAGCTTTTTCTAAGTGGAAGGCTTACAGTTTTGGGTAGCTGAGTTCAACTCAGGTAGAAAGCGCTAGAAGCTATTTGCTATATATCAAGTTGCAGTTTTAAATCAAGCCATTATTGATAATAAAGTTGATTGGTTCATCTCCATCTATCTGATTTCTCAATTAGTTCCGACTCAAAAGGGGAAGGAAGTATTATTTTCATACTTCCTTTCTAGCACTCATAAACCAACTCCTTTCTAGCACTCATAAACCAAATCTAGAAACCCCACAGCATCACCAATGACTCCACAAAGAAGAAGAAACTCAAGAGGGCCAGCTGCCATGGCCGGGCATGCATTTCCTGTGAGGGAACAGCTTTTACAGGTCTGCTGCAATTTTGTACGTTCTGAAACTGTCTGTGGAAGAAAAATGAATGGTGCCCAGCTGCATGATTTGAGGCTGCATTTTTATTATAGGCTTATAGTATAAATCACCAGAACAAAGCCTGTATGAGCTGCCTGAATGTCAGAGACAAACACAGTGTCACAGAACACAGTTAGGCAATTTTTTTTTTAACTACTACATATTTATATCAACAAAAGATCCCTAAGCTTTTGTCCTCCTAGGCATCTTTGGCCATGTGTTTATATTTTATTTTCTACACATTCCCACCTCACTTTCTAGCATTTCAGACCTTTGGGAGCAGTAGTGTGCCACATCTATTTTAAAGAGTTGAGAGTTCTAAGTATAGCACCGTCTCCTCTAACAATGACTCGTTGTTGTGCTCAATCTCATCCAAGCACATATTTTGAAGGGAAAACAAACCTGCATGAGGGGATGTGGAAATGTGAGAAAAGCCCTTTCCAAACACAACACTGAAGGTTTCTTGCTCAGAAATCAATCTCTAGGGACAGGAAATGCTGCCTTGAGACATTCCCTCACCAGGAAGGAGCACAGGGCCAGGTGAGAGAGATGCTCTGCAGGCCCATGGGATTCACTGGTTAGAAGGCAGACGAGGTCCCTCAGTTCCCCATAGGTTCCTCCACCACAGGTGCTCCTCTCAGTTCAACACTATTGTTGTTGGTTTTTTGTTCCTTGACAGGACAGAGATGGTATCATCCTTTCCACACAAAGGTAAAGGGAATGATTCATTAAAGATGAAATTTGGGGGTTGGGGGGAAGGAATGATAAACTTTCAAGGCCATGGGTGAGAGTGTGCAACCCTGCACAAGTTAGGGGAATTTGGAAAGAGCTCAATGAACCAAGATTCCTACAGATCTCGGCCTCAACCAGTGTGCAGAAGTGCAATACACAAAAAATCACCATAGGAGAACTGCAATCAGAAGAGAGGGATATCCTGGTGGCAGAGGAAAGAAAGTCAGAGAGATGTAAACATGCCTCTCATGGCCCATTCTGAATCTCTGGGTCATGACCATTCACAACCTTGGCCACAGTCCCAGCTCTGTTGTCACATTCTCTGTTCCCTTTTAACGTTTCAATCTTAATAAAGTCTCAGCCCAGACTTTAGGTTAAAACAAGACTCTAGAATTGACTGTCTTAAATTTATTCTCAGGAGGACTTGGGGTTCAATTTTATTAACTCTTTGGTCCAAGAACCCCAAAGCTAAGAGATAATCATGAAAAAATAGCCCTGGCTTTGACCTAGGGCATCTGGCAAAAGCCAATGTAAAAGCTCTTTGGAGAGACTTGCTTTCAACCCAGCCACAAGATTGCCACTAATGAATCCCTGTCAAACATGGCTTCATAATCCAAAACTACAAAATACACAAGAAGATCACATATCATTAGCCAGAACCAGCAGACACACAAAAAAGAACAGAGAGCCCAAGAACTTCAGCCAATAGAATTATTAAACACAGACTGTAAAATAAGTAGATTTAAAATTGTTAAGGAAATAAAGAACTATATACATGAAAAAGGAAGAAGATATTTTCAAAAAAACAGAAAAGATTTAAAAGAGAAAAATAGGATTTCTATAAATGAAAGGTACTCTCAGTGAAATAAAAAAACGCAGTGGGTAGTTAAAGAGCAGAGTAGACTTAACGAAGAGAGAATTAGTGAACTGGAAGAAAGAGCAGAGAAGACTTTTCAGAATGAAGCATACAGAAAAAAATCTTAAAAGAATTTTCCATTAGCTAAGAGATGCCCACAGGCAGAGCTGCTCTCTTAATAGTGGGTCTGGGGAAATCCAGTGCCTGGCGATCTAAACTGGAGGCTAATTAGGCTAGATCTCCTTTTGCCCATTTCATTTTCTGAATTAGCACTTTCCCCTCTCCCCAGGTTTAGAGTTCTCACCAGATATTGTAATAAACAGCACACACAATCAGTGTCAATACTGAATAGCCAATGCCTCTGTGTGTGTATAAGCATGTGAATGTATACTTATAAACAAACAGGGGTGAGCAAAAGTAGGATTACACAGTTGTGAGTACATGAAATACAGAGTTCATTCTTGTATTACTATTAATTACTGTGTTATTTATTTGTATTACAACTGTAAACTTAATTTTGCCCACCCCTTTATTATATATACACTTAAGTGTTAATGTTCTGAAATATATACAGACACATATTCATGCAACTATGGTGAAACATAGACTGGAAGCTGAGCATTAAACTGGGAGTGAGGAACCCAAATTCTCAATCTAACTGGGACAATAAGTAATTGTGTGACCGTTGGCAAATTACAACAGCTATCCTCTCATCTGTAATTTAAAAGGACTAAACTAAATTATTTCCAGGATCTCTTTCTACTGTATCAGATATGGTTTCTAACTTCAAGAAGCTAACTGGCTTTCATACCATCCATGCACTTTATTTTGTAGGACAGGTCTCTATTCAGAGCCTTGTTCTTATTTACATTAACAAATGTGATAATCTGACTTTCTGGGCAGGAGCAGATAGAAATAATAACTGAGCAGTGAAAAATGAGCAAGGGATTCCTAAAATCAAATATACTGACAATAGCTTTTAAAAGGAGGTAGATGAGGAAACCTTAAAAGAATGGCCATCATTAGCCATTTACTATAGGATCAGATAGCTTTACCCACCTCAGTCACTCTTGAAGGCACCATTATATTACAACACTCAGCCACACTGATGTTGCTGATAACCTTGAGTAATTAAGAAAAGATTAGCTTATGTTCAATATACTCTATTTAGAAAGCAGCCAAGTATAAAATGCATTTTAGAAAGATTCCTGTAAAGTTAAAAAAATATCAAAAGTGTTTTAGACTCCTGGAAAATTCTTTTAGATGTACTCCCCATGTATGCACATGTAGGTATGTGCAATTATACAGAGAAATATTTACTAAGGGTGTTACATACATGTTTTTATGCAAAGTTACTGTTAAGTGGCCCAGAAAAGATCCACGAATTGCTTTTTAGAACATTATAATCAAACATAGAAATTGTGAAATTGCTATAAACATCATACATGAAGGATGGTCCATCAACTATATAAAACAAACATATAGGGTCCCCTCAAAATGTATACACACACTTTGAATCATTACAAAGGCAGTGTTTATTAAAATACATTTAATTTTCAAAATTGAGCTATAAGCTATTAGTGTATACATTTTTTGGGATACCCTGAAGTGTTATAGTTAATATAGCTAGTTTTCATGTGGGAAATTTTGCATATAAGTCTGGCAGAGAGGTGGGAGGAGTGAAGATGGTTGAGAAGAGGGAGGCCTTCAAGAATTCACTGAAAGCTGGAAAAAGATTGTGACAGGGAAGGAGTCAGACACTTCCCACATGAGGGGAGGGGAAGCCATGCTGCCTACTGAATGTGAAAGTCCATCATTGTCATGAGTCATTGAATTCATGGGAAACATCCAGTTAATGACATCATAAGGCAAGTCTGAATCATCAGAGAGTTTAAGAGCTGAGAGGGAACCTTCCCACATTTGTGTGTATGAGCTCACAGACACAGCTCTTTTATTTTTATTTATTTATTTTTTAAGGGGAGAATGATGATTTTTACTTTTATTTTTTAAAATAGATTTTATTGATTTTTTACAGAGAGGAAGGGAGAGGGACAGAGAGTTAGAGACATCGATGAGAGAGAAACATCGATCAGCTGCCTTCTGCACACTCCCTACTGGGGATGTGCCCGCAACCAAGGTATATGCCCTTGACCAGAATCGAACCTGGGACCCTGGAGTCCACAGGCTGATGCTCTATCCACTGAGCCAAACTGGTTAGGGCCAGACACAGCTCTTTTAAAGAGGCAAGGGTCCTGGGGGGAAAACCCGTCACCCCTGGACCACCCGACTCTACAAATGAATAAAGAAGAACAACATAAAAGCACCTTGGAGAGTAACTGGCAAGACTAAAGTCTGAGAACACAATGTAATTATAAGTTCTACAGATTACATTAAAACAAATCGTTGAAATGGAAAAAAAATTAATAGAAAACTGTCATATTTGTCTTCTTAAATAATGAAACATCTACGTGTAAATAGACAGAGAGGTAAATATAGATCTTATCATAATGTATGCATTAAGTACTTTTTCCTATTGCTGTTTTCTTGAATTTCTATTTTGCGTAGAAGCTTTGAGTTAAAACAACTTTTATAATAACATTTAGAATTAAGGGTCAGGAGAGCGTTTCAACCTGATGTTCTCTAGAGCCAGTCAAGTATTTCTAAATCTTTGGTCCTTCAAAACCAAAGTTTTAACAATATCTTCTCTGTTCAGAGCTAGAATATTGCAGATTTACCTAGCTTTAAATAAATCTGTCAAAAGAAATATTAAAAATAAATTAATCGCAAAGTACTTTACAAGAGCATTCATATTATCATTTCTTTAAGGGAGAAGATCCTTGATGGTACAATTCACAGAACACATCTCCAGCATGAAGCACATTGTTTGTTAGTTCCCAGAGGGCAGGCATCACATCAGATTTATTCACATCGCATTTTCCCCTGTTTATTCCCCTTCTTCTTGCTAATAGTGCTATATACTCTTGTGAATAAAAGCAAGTTTTATACAATGAGGTAAACAATGTTTCAGTTTCCATTCCATAGCTGCCAGGGCCAATTCCAAACACCTTTGATATGGAAAGCCCCAAATACTTTTTAAGACAGGCTGATCCTAAGACAAGAGGAGAATACTCTAGTTTATGTGTGTGGAAAACAGCTTTTGGAGCCCTTTCCCCAGGAAATAAGCAGCATTCATAATTAGTAGGGGGTTCTGTGTTATGTGCAGATAAGAGCTACCAGACAAGCAAAACAAGGGCAGAGTCACTAGTTTCTAATTAATCTCATTGTGGCACAGCCTGACATGATCAGAAGTTACCTACTGACCACAGCTGAACCTCATATCAGTGGGCATCGGCATCAGCAATGGCAACAATGGTCTCTGCTTTCTCCTGCATAGGAATTGGCACCAACAAGGAGCAAGGATTTCAAATAACAAAATGTGTGTGTGTGCAATGCATAAATTTCAAACAAACTGGATGCCTTGCTAAAACTGTACCATTACTGGAAACATTGGCAAATCATGAAACAAATAGACTTATAAATCCCATGACATTTCTTCCTATTTCACATCCATATACCAAGTACTGTAAGTAGAGAAATTAAAATGACATGACAAATAGGAAATAACTAAGTCTAAGCAAATAGCTGAGGATCTTGTCTATTGCTATATAGACAACTAATTATTTAATAAATTAAAGACGACTGTGTATCAGAGTAAGAGGTTTTTGTTTTGTTTTAAACTAGGGCAAAATAATGAGTGAGGCTGAATCCCTGCCATAAAAACAAAGAATGCTGTCCTTAGTTTAGCTGTAATCCTGCCTATAAGCAGGGAAATGGGCTGAATGACCTTTTCAGTCTGAGGATTTATGATGGGATTCCATATAGTTCTAAAACTAAAGGTAAAATAAGAATATAAAATGCCTGTGGTCCTAAGAAATATTCAGAAGTGTCACAAATCAGAATCGGGGGTGAAGATGGGGGATAAAAATGAGTATTATATCTAGAAACACAGACATTTATACATGCACTAGGGGCCCAGTGCACGAATTTGTGCACCTTGAAAGGAACTTGGGATGCGGTGGGCACAGGGGGTGGGTTTAGGTCCATCCTCTGCGCCTCCACATGCCCCCTCCCACCACAGCCAGTCGCGTCTGCCGGCAGCCCCACTCCCGCCACTGCTGCTGCTCCCACGCGCTGATGGCGCCGACCCCACTCACACCTGTTGACATCGTGGAGCTATTGGGGCCAACACCAGCAGCAGGTGCAAGTGGGGCTGGTGCTGTCAGCGAATGCGAGAGGCAGCTGCTGGCCCCAATTGCCCCTTAGGAGCAAGGAGTGGTGGAGAAGTCCTGAGGGGTGACTGGGGCTGGCAGCGCTGCTCGCACCCACTGACGGCACCAGCAGCAGGTGTGAGCGGTGGCACTGGGAGTGGGTGCGAGTGGGGCCAGTGCCGGCAGCAGGTGCGAGTGCTGGGCAGGATGACAGGGCGTGGGAGCAAAGAATTTTCAGTAACCACCAGAGGCTCACCCCGATGACAGCAACCAGCGCCCTGCCTTGGTCTGGCGCCCCTGCTCACCTGCTCCACCATCCCGTCACAGCCAATGGCCGCCATGTTCCGCACTCTGCCACCTACTGCCAATGTCCACCATGTTCTGCATGTGCCCCCTGGTGGTCAGAGCATGTCATAGCGACTGGTTGTTCCACCGTTTGGTCTATTTGCATATTAGGGTTTTATACATATAAATTTACAAATAAACACACATAGCCAAGCTCAAAAGCAAAAGAGGAAATCTCTGAAGCTCACAGCAGTTGTGGGGTTGAGAGCCATCTATAACCCAGGGGGGAATGCAGAAGGCAGGACCTGCAAAGAGGTTAAGACTGTGACCTTGGAAGCCAGACCAGACACACCTCAGAGACACAGTAGGTTCGGTTCCACAGTAACAAAGCGAGTAATAATCTCTTTGCTGGTGAAGGACCTTGTCTTCAATTTGTAAAAAACAACAACAAAAACCCTGCAACATCTGTGAAGCTTAATAAAGTGAAGCACAATAAGACGAGGTATGCCTGTACTGGATTTGTCCCGCCTCACCACTTACTTTCTAATTGGGAAGATAGAAACTGTGCCTCACAGAGTTGTTATGAGGTTAAAATAAGTGAATACATATAAGGAAAGTACATGAACAGTGCCTGGTGCATAACAAGCTCTCAGTAAATATTAGTCAATTTTGCTGCTATCATTATTGTTAACCAGGCTGAAGGGACACCAGATGATGTTAATTTAAAGCACCTTAGGAAAAGAAGTCAAGGCTGTGAGCCCATTGGGGTAGGCAGGTGGGAACCACAAACTCCCAGGACAGTCAGAATATCTCCCACCAGCTGCAGGAGCCGACATGGAGAAGGCCGCCCACCTCAAGCATGGGTGAAAAAAGACTTGAGAAATCAGAGCCCCCGGCCCTGCACTTGGCTTGGTGTGGGGCTAGGATGTTGGCACTATCCAATCTGTGTGACAGCTGGGGATGAAGAAATTAACATAGAACCTGTTGTTCAAGAAAGCCCAGTGGGCCCTAGCAGAGGCCACCATGAATTCATGCCACAGAGATACCTCCACAGTCCAGGGGAGAGTCTTCAAGTGTAAAAATCACACTGAGCTCTGAGCTGAATAAATAAAAACAAATCCACACCTGGACATATCTTGGGTAAAACTATCAGAGAAAAAAACAGATTACCTACAAAGGATGCAGACTTCTCATCAGCAGTAATAGATGCTTGAGGACAATAGAATCATGTCTTCGAAGCGCTGAGGGGAAATAACTGTCAACTTAAAATTCTATACCATCACTCAAGAGCTAGGGAGAAAAAGAAACAATTGGGGGCACAAGAAAACGAAACAAGGGCATCACCCAAAGACCCAGAAGCTAGAGATACTAATATAGGCAGGAAAGAGCACCAAAAAGGAGAGTGAGATGTAAGAAATAGTGTTTTCTAGAAAAGGAAGACATCAGATGAGAGCTTCCTCAACCCTCCACAACCCAACCTAAAAAGTTGCCTTTACCAGTGGGCAGAGGGGCACACCTTCCCTCAGGTTACAGTGGGAGAGCTGTCTGTGCTCTGGGGACCCCCTGCTTTCTCAAGAACCCTGATTCTGTTAATAATTTCCTCTCCCCTATATGTTACTTCTATAAAGCTAACACTTAATTGTTGAACAAAATATTATAGACATATATCTTGAAATTATAATGAAAAGCAGTCATTCTCACCACCCTCCCCTGCCAGCCCTGTTCCCTGGCAGCAACCACTTTCAGATCTTTGAGCTGTCTTATCTGGAACCTATCTTCCTATTTTCAAATAACATGCTATGCCAGGAGAACTTTGGAAAATCCATCACCTGCTTGCCAAGGCTTGTGGCCATTTGCATTGTGACAATCTTTCCTTAATCTGGGAAAATGACAGACTTGATAAACTGTCCCAGTGACACAGTGTTCTTATTTTTAGAACATGGAGCCACAAGACTCAGCCCCTTCCCTTTCCCCTCTCCTCCCCCTCCCCCCTCCCCTCCCCTCCCTTCCCTTTCCTTCCCTTGTAACTTATATGAGATCATTTGTATAAGTTACAAGGTGAGATATTTTGCAATACTTTGAAATCTAACTCTGTCTCATAAGGATTTACTCATGCTTGCTACTTTACAATATTTCTATTTAAGAACAAAATATGCTACCGCTCAGTGTATCTCTGAGATAAGCTGAGTCCAAAAAGTTGGGTCACTTCACCCTGAGGGGAAATAGGAAACTTCACCCTCAGGGGAAAAGGGAAACGCAGCACAAGCATGAGCTTGGGTGTGAATGATCTAGAATGTGAACTTATTCCTCCTAAGAACAGGGCAGGGTGAGCAGAAGGGTGCATCTGTCACTGTTTGGACTCTGGGAAGAAAAAAGAAAAATTTCACCAGCAGAAGGCTGAGGAAACAGCAGAGGTAATATTTGATGATTAATATTATCTTCATACTAGAGGCCCGGAGCACAAATTTGTGCACTTGGGGGGGGGGGGGTCCCTCAGCCCGGCCTGTGCCCTCTTGCAGTCTGGGACCCCTCAGGGGATGACCACCTGCTGTCTTAGGCCCGCTCCCTGGGGGATTGGGCCTAAGCTGGCAGTCAGACATCCCTCTGGCAGCCCAGGAGCCCTCGGGAGATGTCTACTTGCCAGCGGGGAGCAGGCCTAAGCTGCAGTCAGACATCCTTAGCACTGCTGAGGAGGCCGGAGAGGTTCCCGCCATCACTGCTGTGCTGGCATCTGTCAGCCTGGCTTGTGGCTGAGCAGAGCTCCCCCTGTGGGAGCACACTGATCACCAGGGGGCAGCTCCTGCATTGAGCGTCTACCCCCTGGTGGTCAGTGTGTGTCATAGTGACCAGTCATTCCCAGTCATTCTGCTGTTAGGGTCAATTTGCATATTACCCTTTTATTATATGCCTGGTGCATGGGTGGGGGCTGGCTGGTTTGCCCTGAAGGGTGTTGCAGATCAGGTTGGCATCCCGCTGGGGTGCCTGGCCAGACTGGGTGAGGGGCTGAGGGCCGTTTTCAGACTGGCCACACCCCCTTCAGGGTGGGGGTCCCTGCTGGAGCTCCTGGCCAGCCTGGGTGAGGGGCTGAGGGCCGTTTTCAGGTTGGTCACACCTCCTTCAGAGAGGGGGATCCTGCTGGGGTGCCTGGCCAGCCTGGGTGAGTGGCTGAGGGCTGTTTTCAGACTGGCCACACCCCCTTCAGGGTGGGGGTCCCTGCTGGAGTGCCTGGCCAGCCTGGGTGAGGGGCTGAGGGCCGTTTTCAGGTTGGTCACACCTCCTTCAGAGAGGGGGATCCTGCTGGGGTGCCTGGCCAGCCTGGGTGAGTGGCTGATGGCTGTTTGCAGACTGGCCACAGCCCCTTCAGGGTGGGGTCCCCCCTGAGGTACCTGGCCAGTCTGGGTGAGGGGCTGATGGCTGTTTGCAGGCTGGCCAAGACCCCCAGCAGGGACCCTCACTCCATGATGGTGTGGCCAGCCTGGGTGAGGGGCTGATGGCTGGTTTGCAGGCTGGCCATGGCCCCCAGCCACCCAAGCTCCCAGTGGAGGCTAGCTGGAAGCAGGTATCTGGGATTTACTTATCTTCTATAATTGAAACTTTGTTGCCTTTAGTGGAGGCCACAGCCAGCCAGGGCAGGTGGGAAGCTTGGCTTCCTCCATCGCCGGGGCAACCAAGCCTCCTGCTTGCTCCAGCTCCATGGCTGGCGGCCGCCATCTTGGTTGGGTTAATTTGCATAGAGTCGCTCTTATTGGCTGGTGGGCGTGGCTTGGGCATAGCGAAGGTATGGTCAATTTGCATGTTTCTCTTTTATTAGATTAGATAAAGTTTTTTAAAACTTTGTTAAAAACACCTTTGACTCTTGAGAGTTCTAAACCTTTCACTCATTGCTTTGTTTAAAAAAAAGGAAAAAGGAAAAAGAAATAATAGCCAAAAAAAGAAAACAAAAACCATCTGACCAATTTAGGATCTAAAAAGAAGAGGCCTCCCCTCACATGGCCAAAAATGTTACAAAAACATAGTCTTACAATCCTTTCTTCTTCCTTTATCAATTTAGACCATGATTTCCAGTTATGGTAGAAAAGAATTTAGTTCATTTTTCAATATCCCAGTTATATGAGTTTTTGTTAAATCAGTAGTTGGTGCCTTTATTATTATTATTATTATTATTATTATTATTATTATTATTATTTAAGTATGTTTCTTGCCGAACTGTTGAGTATACGTTTCCTTTCTTAAACATTTAGTTTTTCTTGGAGTTAACAGGTCTCTTTCATTTGCTTCACTTTTTATTACCTATTGCTTATTCTTCTCAAAGACTCTAGTTTATATGTAAAATCTCTTTTCCACACAAACATTAGATATCTGCTGTTCCCAGCTCACCTCTCTTTTCTCTTTAAACCTCTCTGTTCTGGAGTCCTCCATCCTCCCCTCCCATCGGGCCCTCTGGGCCTGCTGCAGAGCTGGCAGTGTGGAACCTCTCCATTACTCCAGCAGGTTCCCATGATAATGAAAAGTTTTGGAGAATCTGCCTGTCTGAAAATACCATTATTTTACTGTCACACTTGATTTATAGTGCTGGGTACCTAGGTTAGAATGACTTTTTTTTTTTTCCTTAAGATTTTTCTAAGGCACTGTTCCCTTCTCTTCGAGCTTTAAGTGTTGCTTTTAAGAAGACCGACGCCTTTCTGATTCCTCATCTTTTGCACGTGACCTTTCGTTTCTTCTCTGTAAGCTTTAGTATCTAATCTTTACCCCTAGCATGCCTACACTTCGGGATGATGTGCCTGGCCTGGGAGACTATTTTCACTCCTTGCTCTGGGTTGTTGGCAGGCTCTTTCCATTTGGAGACATGTCCTTCAGTTCTGGGAAACTAATCCATGTTATTTGTTTGATAGTTTCCTCTTATCTATTTTCTCTCTTCTGGAACTCTTATTAATCAAATGTTGGACAAAATGAGATTGATCCTCTCATTTTCTTTTCCCCCTATTATCTAATTCTGAATGTGTTATACTTTTTTACTGAGAAACCTCTGCCCCTGACCTCCAATTCTTCCCTAGGGACATGACCTTCTCAAACAAGTTTCTGCAAATTCCTGCTTGGGAGAGGAGGGGAGGAGGAGAGATAGCTATGGGCAGTGACCCTAAGAAAAGTAAACCTCTGTCCCTACACGCCTTCCAGTGCTCAGTTCAACCAGCTTTCACTTGGATTTAAATGACTACAATCATTACTGACCTTATACTGCAATATCATGTGATATATATGCTGTTGTTTCCTTTAACTGAAGTCCTCTTCCTTCATTTATCTGCCTAACTCCTACCTGGCCTTCAGATACCACCTCTTCCAATACCCTTTCTTAACCAACTATACCCCTACTCCAATTTCTCATAATAGTCCTTCTCTTACTGATTACCTGTCCCATGCTCTGCCTATTACCCTCCCAGGAGTAATCACATAGCACTCTATTTGTTTATAAGACACACCTCCCCAAATAGTCTTTGAACTCAAAGGCAAGGATCATTGCTCATCTTTACTTTCCAGTTTACAGCACAGTATCTGGTATTGAGTAGACATTCTAAAATGCGTGTGAAATGAGAGAATAAATGGATAAATAAACATGCTATTTAGAGTTAAAAAAAGAATTATAGAGATGGGTCTTTAGAACACATTTAGTCCATCCTATTTCATCCAAAATTCCCTAAGCAAATATTTCCTAAGAGCTGTGCCAAGATATTAAAACAAAGAAATCATGATCTATGTTCAATAAAACATAAACACTTTCTAATGTAAAGAGTATTAAATAAAAACCTTACCGGCAAAGTTCCAGGCAGAGATGCATCAAAAAAAGATACTAAAGAATTTGGAGGTGCTGCAAAGTGGACTTGGGATCCAGAGAAGAGTTTCGAGTTGGAGGAAATCTGGGCATGAATTTCCAAACCCACCACGGCTGCCCATTGGTGTTCACTAAAGAGAAAGATATAATGGTTAAACAATTGTTAGATTTGTCCCCATACATAAATTTCTCTGAGCCTAAACCACAAATGTTAATTTCTTATTTGTTTTTAACTTATTAACATTTTATTTCCTTACATTTAAAAATGTGTCATCTTGTAGTAGTGATTAAATCAAAAGCAACTCATGATAAACACCTACAAGACCAGCAAAATAAAATTCATTTACAACGTGGCATTGTACAAACAGGAAGGCCACAGAGAAAGGAACAATTTGCCATCTTAATTTAGCAATGGGTATCAGGTAGTGCCTGTGTGGCTGGCTTCAGTGAAAAGCAGCCCTTTCTAAATTAATGGTCCTTTATCAATTAATCACTCAGCAAATGAAGAAAGCTGACCTGGTACACATTTTTAGAGTTAACGTCAGGATGCTACTACTAGATAAATAATGGTAAATAAATAGCTGCACATCTTATTATTAAGAAAGAGAAATTCTGTTATGTTTTCAATTCCTTTTTATAACAGTGGTTCATAAGTAAAATTATCAGTGACATGGATGTAATCAATCACTACTAAATAATACTCCTGGAAATTTTGTGCACAGGAAAACATTAAACCATCAGATTTGGCTTTTTTTGTTTTGTTTTGTTCCCAAACCACTTTCAGTTACCCAGATCTAGGTTCAAGTTCTTTTGCTTATTTGCTTATGCTTGATTGCTATAAAATCTAAGAAGCTGTTAAAAGCTATACTTTCTCTAATCTGGCCACCCCTCTGTTGGATCTTTGAAAGTCCCATATACAGGTCTCTCCAGGTTCTTATAAGTGTCCCTCTGAAACCCAATTTGCAGATAGCCTAGACACACATACTCTTTTCATATTTTGCCTGTTCCTATCCTGCTCTTTTCCCAAGCAATTTTCTATACTGTCTAGATTTTTGTTTACATGTTTTGGATTTTGTTTCAATCATTCCAACATACGAAGTTCTATATCTACAATATTGTGAGATTAATTCCTTCTTTTTACAGTTAGGAAACATCGCCTATAATTCAGAGGAATTCCTTAGAAATTCTGCATTTCCCTAAAACATTATTCAAAGTACTTTTTCAGTTTCGTTACGTGAGAGAGAGAGAAAAAAAATACTTTCCATTCACAGTGAGGTGATCCAACTTATGAAAAGCACAGAAATCAATTTTCTGGACACTTTCCCTCCAACTGAGAAGCAAAAGTAATGCCAACCTAACTATCTCATAGGGCTAACAGAGTATTAGACATGTGCCTTATATTTACTGTTTAAAAAGAAAGGGTTTTAAGACTTATGTAGTAAAGAATTAACAGCTATTCAGGGGATATCTAGCAGAATAAGCACAGCTCTCTGCACAACCATAGTGGCGATTTCTTGTACAAGCTGCATCCTCTTGTGTCTAGACATCCATGTTCCCCATGAAAGGCCTCCACAGAAGGCGGTGCTTCCCGACTAAGGCCGTTAAGCCACCACTACCCGGCGCTTCAAGGTAAAGGCTCCCTTCCCACCTTTAGGACACTGCTGGCCGTAGCAATGCTAAATGTCAGCTAAATGAGATCCCGCTTCTAGCGCCACAGACCCCGCTGCTGGGAGGACTAGTACGGTGCCTGAATCCGCTCTTCGGTCTGTGTCGCTTTCGACTTAAGAAAACACCTGCGGACTTTACACTTGCGAATTCCCCCAACACACCGTCTATCTATTTGCGGAGGCCGGTTTCTGTGCGGAGGCGGGGCTCACAGAGGACAAGTTTAGTGCTTCCCAGGCTGCAAGTTACAGCCCAACGCCCTCCCACTCAACAGAAGGTCCGAACTGACTACTGGGCTGGGTGGCCATCATCTTCCCAGTCCCGCAGTGGCACCGCACACTGGATTGGGCAGGATGGTATGAGATCGTATACCCTTTCCTCGGCTTCTGGGCCGTGACGAGGGGCTGCTGAGCCACTGAGCTCTGTCCCCTTTTCCCGCTGGACCTGGACCCAGTCGGTGCCCCTCTTCCGTGGCGAGGACCGCGGTCAATGTTGGCTAAAATCCAACGCCTTGCGGGACAGCACCAGCGCAGCACGGGCGCCGCCATTGCCCCTCCGGCGTCCGTCACTTGACGCAGTCTCCCTCTGCCGCGAGGGTCTCTGGGAAGTGTAGTTCTGAAAACGTGTAAAACTCCATAGGCTCCAAAGGGAAGACTTCTATTCCCAGCGAGCACTGCGAACCGAAGGCTCCCGGCACCCTGGCGGGGAGGGGAGGGAAAGAGCAATAGAGGAGAGCGAGTGAGGGTTTCCGGGTCAGAAGGGGTGACTCCTCCTAGCGGGAGCTGGAGTGGTTTGTGACTGGGAGCGTGTGTAAGCGTTTGAGTGAGAGCAGGCAGCGTGGAGGATCCAAAGCTGAGAAACGTGGCCGGGACTTTATACCACCGTTAACGTTTCGAACTGAAGTCAATGACCTTGACATACCTCGAAGACTTCCTGAAGCCCCAAACCCGCTCAGTGATTTTCTCTGTCTACTGTCCCACTTCACACACCAACTTGTGCATTAATGCAACAAATACTTATTTGCGAGTCTACTCAATACCAGGCACACTTCTTAGGCACAGGGGCTGCAGCAGTGAGGAAGACAGTATGCTCATGGAGCTTACATGCTTGGGAGGGAAGACATACAGAAAAGTTAACAACAATGGGCTACTTTCATGCAGGTGAAAAGTGTTAATATTTAAGCAGAGGTGCTTGGAGACAAACAGACCTAGGCTGAGCCTTCTAGTGCATTTTAACTTACAGGCATAACTCGTTTTATTGCGCTTTGCTCCACTGCACTTCACAGGTGTTGCATTTTTTTTATAAAATGGAAGTCAAGACCCTCCAAGGTTTGGAACCCAAACTCACAATATTTCTGAGGTGTGCCTATACTTGCTATATTATGGTGGTCTGGAACTAAACCTGCAATGCCTCTGGGGTATGCCTGTATTCTTCCTTATGTTCTTGGCCAGTACTCAAAACAATCTTCTTATATGAGAGGAAGCCTTGGTAGCAGATGCCATCATTCCAGACTTCCTTTATTTTTCCTGCTTGGAAACTCATACCCCTCTTTGAAACTATCATTGATTTCCTGCATTTGCACACACAGCTTAGACTAGTCATTCAGCCATTCTCTGTTATGTCTCCCTACTTTAATTCTCCACATGGTACTTATGAAGATCTGATGTTTGAGGAGAATTTGTCTTATTCAACACAGTATTACCAGATTACAAAATAGGCCCCTCACAAATATTTGTTGAATGAAGGAGGGCAGTGTGGATAATGCATTTGACAAAGGATGGCATGGAAGCCCTATTTTTAGGAGGGAGGTGATGGAATAGTGTCATGGTGGAGGCAAAGAGAAATTGGCCTGTGTGAGACAGCTTTAGAAAGTATGATTGAAGGATTTGGTGATGGGTTGGATATGATGGTGGAAGGCTAGGTGGGGGTCAGGTAACTCCTAGATTTCTGGCTTGTAAAACTGGATGAGTGATAGAGCTATTCACTGAGATAAGGGAACTAGAAGAGAAGAGGGTTTGCAGAAAAATATGAGTTTGGTTGCCTTAGAGACTTACAAGAGGAGAGGTGAAGTAGGCATTTTTGATGCTTAACTGAATGTGGAACAACGGGAAAGCCACATAGTCTGCATACTTCACTTCACACTGATAGATTTTCAGTTATTGATCAATAAGTAATCTATTAATTAGACAGCTATTACCTACAACTATTCCCATTCATATTCCAATACAGATATGATATGCAATTTAATCCATTCATGTAGCCAATTTTAGTTACTCTCCTTAAAATTGTCATTATTTACTTTTTCTATCCATTTTATTTTTTCACCCACTATCATTGATCCAAATTGCTAGACCAGAAGTATTTTCACATGGTCAAAAAAAAAAAAAATGAGAGAAATGACAGAGACTGCAAAGTAGAGGTGGAGATTTGTTCCAACGTTTATCTCTAATTATTGTCCTGTCATGTTCAGATTACTCTTTAGACCTTTTAATAATTTCTCTCCTCTGAGTTTTTATATTTCCCACCTTTACTCTAGGTTAGCTTGTTTTCTCTTTCTCATGTAGCTCCACAGGTCTTTCTTGTACAAGTTGTGTGTGTGTTCAGCCCTAATGAACGTGTGAAACCTGGGGTCAGGAGAGTTCCATCTCTGATAGGACTGCGGAGGAGAGGGAACCCTGTATCTCAGAAGTGAGCATGGGCATCCTTTAGCCAAAAGGAAAGGGAGCACCTTGCTACCTTACCACTGCTGATCAGCATGCTTAGGAGGCAATTAACTCCCTAACAAGAAGAGCTGGGGATGTTTTTGAAAAACCCTGTAAGAGATAGCAGCACACCTAATGAAAATCCTAATTTTATGGGCAAAATGCGCTATAATGGAAACATCTTATGCAGTGATAACATATCACTTCAAAGACTACCACCCCACCACTAGAGGGAGAGAAAATCCTATGCATGAAAGTGGATTTGATTCCTTTTACAAATGGAAACCTTCCCATTCATTGCATATTGCACAGCCTTTTCAAAATCCCACAAGAACTAATGGCTCTATTCTCCCCTCTAGGTTACCTGTCATTTCCAGAAATTCCCACTGGTTTCCTCGTGCTTGATCTAGTGTCTAGGAGTGCATTGTTTTCAAAGCACCCCTCCTTTCTTGCTCCTTAGCTCATCGGGTGCTGCCACTGAACCTCCTACCATGGGACCATTTCTTGCCTTCCTCCTGCATGCCAAATCAGATACGTGTCAGAACTTTTACTGACAGACAGCTTTCTACCTGAGAGAGCTATTTTGGTTCCACCGAAAAGGTAGCTGTCATCTGGAAGACACAGAGATTTTCATTTTCAAGAAACTTGAAGAGGTAGCAGGACAGGGTTTCGAGCAAAAAAACATTTTCTCAGGGCGAGGTTCTCAGCTTTTATTTTATTCATGTAATCGACATCGTACAAATAAATTTAGAACAAGTGTTTTTTTTTTTAAAGAGATGTAAACCAGAGTTGAATTTCAAGTTGTTACTTATAAAGTATACCTTAAGTAGTTAGAAAGCATATCTAAAACACTGTGCTTGGTTTTATTCTTCCGAGAGCCTTTGAACGTCAGAGTTAGAACGCATTGGCTTGCCTCTCTGTGTTTGACTTAAAATCCCCAGGTATCTATAGGAACACATTGATTTCTGAACACAAATCATTTCCCCCAAAATCTAAGCTGTGTTTGTCATCACTTCCTTTCTCATTCTTTCACTGGTTTGGGAATGGGGGTATAGTGCAAAAACATGGGATTCTAGGGCTTATAACATCTTCAGTAACCTGAGTACAATGTGAAAGAATGATATAAGTGGTTCTAAGTTTCCTTTTTTTTTAAATGAAGTAAACAATTTTAATAAAACATTAAAATTTCAAGTAAAGTTAAAAGATCATTCCCATTATTTATTTTAATAATGTATCGTGGCAGTGTGTCTAAAATCTATTTGTATACAACTTTGAATCTTAAAATTAACCTATCCTTTGATAAGCTATTTTTGTCCTGTGGCAACTAAGGCAGGGCTTTAAAGATGGTTAGCAGATTAATAAACAGAATGCCCCTTGCAGTCTAACAGAGCTGGATGTGAATGCTTATCGTAGCATTTCTTAATACACTTGTGATTTGGTCCCTCTGTGGGACTGGTAGTTTCTTTCTGTTCTATAGCTGTAGCACCCAGCCTGTTGTCTTGACATTTTATGGCATGTGGGGAGGGAGAGAGGGTAGCTTGGTCAGTATAAATTCTCTTTTAAAAAGGAGGGGGGAAATTCCCCCATTTAAGGTTATGTACATATGAGAAAAAGTGACAGCAAAAATTTTCACATAGGAAGAAGTGGTACTAGAGGAAGTCCTGTTTTTGAAAAAGTCCTATTTTCTAAAAACATAAAGTTCCTTCTTGGAAAAGCCACATTTTAAGACCAAGTTAAGTGTCATTATGGGAAGAAGAAAGACAGGGAATATGTGCATGCCGGGCAACCAAGAGAACAAGATTCATTTCCTTTTATTTAACCATTAAGTCTTGATTCTGGTAAAATACTGATGTGGAGGGAACAATTCCTTTCTCTAGAAGATTGCTTTGAGGCAAAGAAATCTATAACTTTTTCTTCCTTTCCAAGGCAAGGAATAGGATAGGCCTGTGCAATGTCTTTGTAGAGATGAAGTGCCATCTGGGGGAGATAGGCCAGGGCATTGCTGCCATTAGGTTTGCCCAGCCCATAAACTATAATCTCTCTACGTCTTGGCTTCTTCAGTCTGGTCTCAAGGAGTGGTTTGCTGTTTTCCTGGGCCTTTCCTTTTTTAGAAATCTGCATAATCCTGGAAGCAAACCAGAATTATGTGTAAGAAATAAGTTCTGCTTCTACACGTCCCTGTGACTTACTTGAAAGAAGATACTCCTCAGTCAAAAGAAGTGAGTCCCAGAACATGGTAAGCTCTGTGTCTCTGTAAGCTATGTTTAGCATGTGATCAGATCCTTGCTATGCACTAAGAAGCTCTAAAGTTTGTGTTTGGGAATTGGGGATTTGGCCTTGAAAGTTAAGGAACTTTTACAACACACACACACACACACACACACACACACACACACACACACACTTCTAAGCAGGATCTTATTTCAGAATAGTACACAAATAATGATTGAGTGCTTTTAGATGCTGTTTTTGTATGTCAGATGGTTCTGTTGGTTTTAAGTTTAAAGATTTTGAGGAGCAAAAAGTCTGACATTAAAGAACTAGGCCACCAAGAACCATGGACTTGGATGACACCTTTCCCTCCCTGACTGAACAATGAACTCCTACTTGGTAAGTGAGGGGACAATGTATCAGAATCCACCGAGTGGCTCAGAGAGAACAGAAAGGTGTATCTTACACATCTTGCCAGGTAATCCATGTCCTTACCTGTGAGTTTCTGAACTGGGATCTGCCCTTGAACTAAGAATGGATGGGCTGCACAAAGCAATAAAGGCTAAAATCTCATGGGTGGCGTAGACTTCAGGGCTCACTACCATTTAACGTATGGCTGTTGAGAGGAAATTTTTCCATGAAGAGGTGCCAGGTTAAATTAAAAATCAAGCAGCTCAATTCAAACACATTAGCAATTAAACGTTACAACTCCTGAGATAAATGCAAAGAGAGAGACAGAAAAAAGTTCCCAGTGACTCATGAATACTCATGTTGGAGGGAAAGACAAGCACAGACATTATTCATGTCTCCTTGGAGTCTGACTCTAGATTCTAATTCCATAAGATTTGATAACTTGACCCAACAGTGATTTCAAGTTGATGTTGATTTTACACTTAGACCAGCTTTGCTACTAAAAGGCATTTTCACTTCTCTCACATGTAATAAAAATGAAAAGAAATGATGTTAAGAATGGGACTCGATACCGTGTTTTTCAAAAGACACAAGTAAGATTACATAAAATGCCACCCTAGCAAATAAGAGCCCATCTAGCCTAATATCCTATCTGTGTTCATTCTCTAAAGCTGTTATCTTTATTTTGGTTGCCACAGCACACTGGTATCTGTGGGAAACATTTTGCAGTGATTCAGAACCCATGACTCTTAAAAATTTGTATAGATTTATTAAGTAAATGCAATACCTTTTGTTTGCCACACCAAAGCTCACATCATCCGATGAAATGTCCTCACAATTTATGAGGGGCAGTTGGACATTTCACAGTCTCTCAGTTTAGTGTCCTTAGTATATGGCAACATGAGGAATCTTGAGTTTAGGAAAGAAAATATTTGTCTTGCTTAGTTTTCTAGAACAGCAACCAATTTAGCAGCCTGGGGCCTTTCTCTTGGGATCTGTGACAAGAGGACATTAGCTGCTGTGTAACAACCTCCCTTATAGAAATTCTGTTTACTGTAGCTCACTTCCCCAAGGAAGACCAAAAATATTTTGCCATCGGTCTACATTGTTTATTATCTCCTTCTGGAAATGTCAACTAGACTTATACTTATGCCCTTGTGTTCTCTTTACCCAACAGAGATCTAAGGTGTTACTTATTTCAAAGTGATAATATCCCTTTGCATTGGTTCTGTTGGGCAATGGATCATATGAACTGTGCTCTCACTGTGTAAGTTAATAGTTGTTGTCCATGGAGTTGAAAAATATAACTGAGTATGTGTATGTTTTGTTGGATTTCTATGACTCAAATATTGTGTTTACTCTTTCTTTTTTCAAAAAATGCTATTACTTATTTTCAGTTGTCAAGAAACAGCAAGCTTGGAAGTGGTAATTTTTACTCTATCTGGAATGTAATGTGGCAGGACAGGCCAAATTACAGAAAATTAATTAGTTTCTATTACAAGACTCACATGTCTGAGGTCCTGGTCTGCCTCTAGCTTTGTCTATTGCTAAAGTCTGCTCCTTTTCAAGGGGATTCTTAGGAGAAAACTACCCAAGGATTATTTTTCTATAGCAAAAACCAGTTAAGACATAGAATTTCATCTTTGTTAATTAAGATAGAGAAATGATCACTTCACTTCCTATATTTTTAAACCACATACTCTTGAAAGAGCAGTTAATGTTTACTTTCTGAGGCCTCACATTGCCCAGTAGTACTTCTACATTATACTACCTGTGGCTTTTGATATAAGATAAAAACTATAATATTTCCCAGGTATGTGGTCTCACATAAGTCTTATCTACATCAAGAACTCTTCTCTGTTGTCCCCTGGTATGAAATCAACTAATAAGTTCAGTTGAACAAATATATATAGGCCTGAAGTTTTCATAATTTTATTTTTTATAGATTTATAGTTGAACATGCTTTTCTTTCAAATTTCCTTGCTTTTCTTTTCTATATGCTTTTAAATGGAGAGCTTTTGTTTCAAAGATTCATTTTGGTGTCAGATAACTTCTTACATTACACCTAGAGAAACCACAAAAATCCAAAGACCAAATGTGTATTTTTATTTTATTTTACTTATTTTTATTTTTAAAAGCCTTTTAAAAATTTATTTCAGAGAGGAAGAGGGAGAGAGAGATAGAAACATTAATGATGAGAGAGAATCTTTGATCAGCTGCCTCCTGCATGCCCCACACTGGGGATGGAGCCCACAACCTGGGCAACCCTGACTGGGAATCAAACCGTGAACTCCTGGTTCATAGGTTGACCCTCAACCACTGAGCCATGCTAGTGAGGCTCAAGTGTGTGTTTTTAAAGGTAAACAACATTTTTTGCTGATTTCAGAATATTAGTGATTTTATTTTCCCCACGACAGAACAGGGCAACCATAATTTAAAAAATCTTCAATTAACATTGACTTGCATTCAAAATAAAGCACACATGTTGAAGAATTGGTTTAAAGAGTTATTGAGCAACATAAAACTTACAGTAAGCCAAGATATAACTAACTACTGTTTATCTGGGGTTTATAATTAATTTTAAAAAATCAAAACACTTAAAAATAGCCTTCTGTATTGAATTCTAGTGTGATGCTGCTTTTTGTAGAATAATTTCTATAAAATGTGAGTTTAGTTATAGATTGCAAGTGACTCAAAGATGTTACAGTATAAAAGAAAATGATACTCTAGAGTCTTTGTTCAAGGCTGTTTGGGGCTCTTTTAGAATGCTCAGTTTACTCAGAGGACTGCTTTTAATCTTCCGAAGCAAAAGGAATTTCATAAATTAAAATTGTTGGCCAGATGGAATTTCCTGATTAATTTTTTAGTGTTTGGTGTTAAACATAATAATAAAAAGAAGATTTCTGAGAGTAAACCCAATTAACATTTCATAAAATTTATTGCTCTAGATATGGCTTACCCTTTATTTTTATGGTTTCCACCCACCATCTTCCCGGAGAACCTGACTAGCTTGAGAAACAGAGCATTTCCAACTCATCTCCCTCCTGCCCATTGGTTCCTTCCTTTTCTCCTTCGCTCAGCTTCCTTCTGTTTGTCCTCCATCCATTCACTGTTCACTAGTCCTTACTAGGCTTCAGACTCCATTCCAGGGCTTACTTTATCCTGTTCTTTATGGCTATTTGTGGAAAGAACAAATCACCGCCACTAGGATGTACAGGAGACTCTTAATTCCATTTGCGATCATAGACTAGCTAATAATTTTATGAAAACTAGTTTTTGTGATGTTGAAGCAAAGGTGGATGTTCTTACTATATTTTATTTTTTTTTAAGACACATTTTTCAGCTTCATTGATGTGTAATTAACGAGTAGATTGTAAGATATTTAAAGTGCACAACATGACAATTTGATATATGTATACATTGTAAAAAATCACACCATCACTTCAATTAACACACCTCTTTTGGGGAGGGCAGGGAAGAACATTTAAGTTCTATTCTCATAGCAAATTTCAATAATACAATAGAATGTTATCAACTATGGTTCTACATTAGATGTTCAGATTTTTTTTATTTTATAACTCAAAGTTTGTACCCTTTTACCAACCTCTCTCTATTTCCCCCACTCCCTAGCCTCTGGCAATCACTTTTCTACTCTCTGTTTTTATGAGTTTTGCTTTTTTTTTTTTATTTAGATTCCACATTTACTAGTAAGTGGTACCATGCAGTACTTGTCTTTCTCTGAGTGGCTTATTTTACTTAGCATAATGCCCTCAAGATTCATCTGTATTGTCATATTACAAGAGTGATAGCAAACCTATGACATGCGTGTCAGAGGTGACACGCAAACTCATTTTTTTGGTTGATTTTTCTTTGTTAAATGGCATTTAAATATATAAAATAAACATCAAAAATATAAATCTTTGTTTTACTATGGTTGCAAATATCATAAAATTTCTATATGTGACAGGGCACCAGAGTTAAGTTAGGGTTTTCAAAATGCTGACATCCCGAGCTCAAAAGGTTCGCCATCACTGTACTAGAAGATCACAGGATTTTCTTGTTTTAAAGGCTAAATAATATTCCATTATATGTATATACTACATTTTCTTTATCCATTAATTCATCAATGGGCACTTGGTTAATTCCATGCCATAGCTATTATGAATAATGCTGCAATGCACATGTGAATACAGATATTTTCAAGGTAATGATCCTGGGGTTGTTTTTTCTTTGTCAGATATACCCAGCAGTAAGATGGCTGGATCATGTGGAAGTTCTATTTTTAATTTCTTGAGGAACTTCCATTTTCCTACAGTTTTTGGATGTCCCCATTTGCATTCAAGATAAATATATTCATTTGGATATGAGGGTATTGTGACAAACTTTTGGAAAGAGACTCTGTCCTACTAGACTGAGATTTTTGAGGACAAGAACCATATCTTTTATGTATCATGTCCCTTCCATTCTCAAAACTAGGCTAGCCATACTGGCCACTATCCACTCACTGCTTCTGGGAATTATTTACCCTTCCCACCCACCCCATCCACGTGACTGCCAAGTGGAGTTAGGACTCCATGCCAGGGCTGGCTCCATAGTTTAGGGGATCCAGTGCAAAATTAAAATGCAGGATCCCTTGTTCAAAATGTTTTAAGAATTTCTAGATGGCCACAGCAGAGCATTAAACCAATCATACCATCCTTCGAAGCATAGGTCTCCCTGTGACAGCACAGGTTGCATGCCCATGAAGTTGGGCCGGCTCTGCACACACACACACACACACACACACACACACACACACACACAGCCATGGCTTATTTTGTCTTGGGTGGGGAGAAGGGAATATTTGACCCACATACTATCAATTAGAACCCTTTTCTGGTTTATTTATTTGTACCAGAACTAAGGAAAGAAGCTTTTCCAACTGGGTAAAACTAGGACCTACCAGCAATCTTGTTTCCAGCCATGCGAAGAAAGCAACCAATGTGCTCAACAATCCCTCCATTGTATCTCAGACATGTGCAAGGAGTTCTGCTCATGCCCCCAATATCATCTAAGGTCCTGATAGCCTGCTAGTGTTCTTGCACCCTTGCAAGTTACCCTCCAATAGCCTAGAGCCGTGGTTGGCAAACTATGGCTTGCGAGCCACATGCGACTCTTTGGCCCCTTGAGTGTGGCTCTTCTTAAGCCTTAGTTGTACCCTAATTAAGTTAATAACAATGTACCTACCTATATAGTTTAAGTATAAAAAATTTGGCGCTCAAAAGAAATTTCAATCATTGTACTGTTGATATTTGGCTCTGTTGACTAATGAGTTTGCCGACCACTGGCCTAGAGGCTGGATCAGATGACCTTGTGAGCATTTTCAGGATCTGTAATTCTCTGAGTATATAATCAGATTCTATAAGACAGACTTCATCTATAACTGTAACGTGTAGGAACACAGAAGCATGTGTAATTACTTATTTCAATTAGTCAAGGTATAAAGAACAGTCATTTGCTTAGTCCTTGTTAATGTAGTGACCACTGACATTTAAAAAAACCGTTTCTTTAAGGTGGCCATCAGCCAAGCAATTTTTTAGTAAGGTGATTCTGAGAGCTTCCGTAGGGGGAAAATTTAGGTCTAAGCAAAGAAGACCTCATACTCCAGGAAATCTCCATCTATCTCCATAGTTTCAGTCACTTTCTCTGTTTCCCATAGTACAACTCCAAACTATTTTCTCAAATAGGAATTAGAAAACACCAGTAAATGAATAGAGATAGGCTCCTGGCAGACCTCTTAACTGGCATTCTTCTGGGAGCTAGTTTTAAAGCACAACTTTAGGGGCAAAGCACAGTCAATTTCCATAGACTGGGGTCTGGGCTTTGGTATTTTCTGAGGTTTTTTTTTTTTAAAAAAATTATTACATTAGTCAGACTCTTCAAGGGAAGAAACAAGGATCAGGATTAAATAAAGGTCATAACTGAAGTTTAAATCAAGCAAGTAGTTACTTCCTAAAAATACACAGAAATTTAGGGGAAACTTAGCTGGATTTATTGTGCTATCTCAACTATTTTTAAACAAAAAAATGTATATAGATTAGAGTCTGTTCCAATGAGAAGTAAGTAATGCCTCAAATTCATGAAAAAAAGAGAACAGTTTGTCACAGAATAATATTTAAGCAAGTTAGCATTCCTAGGAAGACTCTTATAGATGAAGATGCTAGATCCCAGGATGGTGAAAACTCCTATCTTCACAGTGTGTACCAAGATCCAACCAGACCTCTTTTTCCCTAACCCCGGGCTGGGTTAATATCCAGAGCCCGGCTCTGTGCCCTGCCTCAGAGGTGAGAAATTGATATGTGTCATAATGATGACTTGCTCTTACATTAATATTTTTAGTTCTTCAAATTGAATAAAATTTAGCTTTTTATCTCCTAAGTAAAAGCAGAATAAAGCTAAGGTGAGAGCCATACGACTTAGAAGGGGAAAGAAAGCCGACAGAGGCAATCCCTAAGGGAAGGTCTTCTACAAATGTCCCGAAGATTAGGTCCATATGTCTTTCTGGAACTTTTGCCAAGATAGTCACAGGATCAAAATTACTTCTTCATGGCCATTATGCAGTGTCACATCTTACCGAGCCAGAGGAATACATTCCAGACATGCAGGACACACATCCCTTCAGCTTCTCTCAGGCAGGCTGTCAGCTAACTCCACAGCACAAATCACCAAGGGCAGCCAGAGCCTTAGAACAAGTCCTGTTAACCTGTTCCTTACTGTCCTAATGCAGGGGAGACAGGCCTCTGTTCTGCATGTTGCCTTCCCCCTGCAGCCACTCCCAGACTAGAACAAACAGGGTAAGAGAGGGAGCAGGAAAGAAAGAGAAGAGGTATTGCCAGGCAGAGGAGAGGAAATAAGTCATATATCCAAGAACTCTATAGCACATAAATTTCGACTTGTGCTGCCAGTCCTTTAACTGGCCAGAAAGCACCGTCCAAATGCCTCTCTTCCTCAATGGTCTCCTCTCTCTCTTCCTCCCTATGGTCTGTCCTCCACAGCTGAATGCTCCTGAGTGTTTCCACTCTTAGAAGCAGTATGATTCCTGTCAAACCACAGCTTCAACTTTTCATAAAAGCTCTTGAGCTTTCATTTCTGTAACCGAGACCAGCAATCTGTCATGTACAGTGTCATTTCCAACTGACTGTTGGAAATCTCCACCTGGATGCCCTGCCAACACCTTGAAATCAACATGTCCACAAGCTCAGCATCTTCCTTCCTGAGTGCAATGTTCCTTTCCTGAATGTTTTTCTACTAATAATAACCACTCTCAGTGATTCCACTAACGACATTGAAATTACACATGAATCTTGCCTCTCCTGTACTGTCACACATGTTTGGTGATTGCCAGGTTTCTGGCCTTGGTGACTAAGTAGAGATGTTGCCTCCATAGAAGAATAAGCTGGTGTGTGGGATAGGATATTAAGTGCAGCTTGGGACACATTGAGTTTGAGATGTCAGACATCTGAGTGTATGTATTACAGTCTGGAAAATAACAGTCTGAAAAACAAAGAGTCTAGCCTGGAAATATAAATTTGGGTATCATAAGAAGGTAAGTGGTGGTTAAGACCATGAGAGTGATGGAGTTACCGGAATGGGGTAGAACGTGGCCTCTGATCTTGTATTCCTGAGTGCACACATGAGGCTCCTGGATCAGAGGCAGAGATATCATAACTGCATGGGTTGCTCACAACCCTGCCCTTTCAGTATGATGTTATGAAAGCCGACTGTCACCCTTGTGTGCAAAAGGAATTTGCATTATAGCAGAGGAACTCCAGAGTTAGGAATCTGAAGCCTGTCACAAAAATTTTCTCAAATATTTTCCTCTGGACATGTTATTGTTTTAGGCTTTACAGTTAGATTTCTGATACATTCTAAGTTAATTTTTTGAATGGTTCAAGTTATGGATAAAATTCCTCTTTTTGAAAGTGGATATTCAATTATTCCAGCACCATTTATGGAAAAGACTACCATTTCTCTACTGTGTTGCCTTTGCAACATTGTAAAAACAATCAGTCGTTCATGTATATGTATTTCTATTACTGGACTCTCTACTTTGTTCTGTTTATTTCTATGTCTGTGTTTACTTCAGTACAACACTGTGTTGATTATTATAGCTTTATAATAATTCTTGAAATTGGTTAGTATTAGTTGTCCAATTTTGTTCTTCTTTTTCAAAGTTGTTTGGCTATTTGAGGTCCTATCTGATTTCATATAAATTTTAGAACCAGTTTGTCGGTTTCTACAAAAATAATTGCTGGTATTTTGATTGAAATTTCATTGAATCTATAGATTAAGTTGAGGAAAGCTGATATATTAACAATATTGAGTCTTGTTTAGTTTATTTTGCTCTTCTTTAATTTCTCTTTGCAATGTTAGTTTTCAGTGTACATGTATGGCATAATTTTGTCAGATTTATGCCTAAGTACATTAGATTTTTGATGCTATTATAAATAGTATTATTTTAAAATTTTAATTTCTTTTTTTTTTTTTAAATTTTAATTTCTGATTGTGATTAGTATATAGAAAAACAACTGATTTTTTGCATATTACTTTCCACTCTTTTATCTGTTTCCTGTAGCATTCACCTTCATATTCAGAAAACAATCTTACTAAAAACCACTTATTAGCTTTTTTGTAGATTTCAATGGATTTTCTACATCAATAATTATGTTGTATGCAAATAAAATCAGTTTTACTTTTAAATCCAGATGCATTTTTTTCTTGCATTATTTACCAACTAGAACTTCTGGGACAAGTTTGAATAGAAGTCATGAGAATGTACCTTCTTGCTTTGTTCTTAATCTTAAAAGGCATATGCCCTCCTAAATTGGGATTCTATTACCAAGAGAAAAGGGAAAAATGGTAGGTAATACCATTTCTGTCATAGCTCCTAAGAAAAACTATATTCTCTAAGATGAAAACCAGATTTCACTTTTTTGGTCTGATTCTCCTACTTCTCGACCTTTGTTTCAGGATGTTATTTACACAAAGTAGAAACAAAAGCAAGTCAATGAAAGAAGAGCAGGACCGGGTGCAAACCCCTTGGGCATGTTATTCACTCTCTCCTATTTTGTTGTCCTTTATTTCGCTTCAGAAATAAAGTACAATAATATCTTTTATAGCTCATGGTTATTGTGATGATCAAATGAGGGCATGCAAAGGAACACTATTGGAAAGATATATAGTAGTATGTGAATGTGAAAGATTATAACTCTCAGAAAGGAACACAGAATGTCCTAATAAACCCTCAACTAGAACTTGTTGCTATTTTTGACCAGGAAAAATGAAATAAAGCAAGAATAGAAAAAGCAAGAATGAGGTAAGATACTGCTCAAGTTGAGCAGAAAGGAAGGTCATGGAGAAAGCTCTGGGCAGTGGACAGAGGAGAGGCCTTTGAGACAGACAGACAGGGTTCACACCCTGATTTCAGAACTTATTGGGCCATTCAAAATGCGGACAATGCCTACCTTGTAGTGTTGCTGTAAGAAACAGACTCACAGAAATAAAAATAAAGCCCCTGAAACATAGCTGGTATTTAATAAATGACAGCAATTATTACAGTGGTTAGGGGTTTGCTGCCTCTGGGGCCAGGTTATCTGGGTTCTATCACCCTACCATTTATGAGTTGTGTGACTTGGGCAAATTGTTCAGTCTCTCTGGGCCTATTTCCTCATCTGTAATGGGATGGTAACAATAGCTACTATATAGGGCAAGCATGTCAAACTCGCGGCCTGTGTGCTGCATGCGGCCCACAACAAATATTATTGTGGCCCAGCCAATAAAACGGTATGTAAGAAACATTTTTTAAAAAATATATTTTATTGATTTTTTACAGAGAGAAAGGGAGAGGGATAGAGAGTTAGAAACATCAATGAGAGAGAAACATCGATCAGTTGCCTCCTGCACACCCCCTACTGGGGATATGCCCACAACCAAGATACATGCCATTGACCAGAATCGAACCTGGGACTCTTCAGTCCGCAGGTCGACGCTCTATCCACTGAGCCAAACCGGTTAGGGCTGTAAGAAACATTTTAATAAAAATTTCATAACTTAATTTTTACAATATCCCGTTACACATAATTATTAATAACAAAGTACAACGTTTGCTAATGACTGATTACTATAATTGTGTTGCATTCATTTCCCTTACACGCTTTACACGCAGGCGCACCATTTCTTTCCACTAATACTGGCAACGAATATTTTAGCAGCCGATTGCCACGTCATTAGTCTTGCACTGACTTGTTTGGTGTGCGCAAAAGGAAATATTTCGCTTTCGGAGAATAAGAAAAATAGGTTTATTTGCATTACGCTTATTAATTGGTGCAGTTATTCAGTGTCTGGTAAGTTAATGTTCAAGAAAAAATATTAATGTTTATTAAAATGTTCTATTATTTTATGTTAACGAGTACTCATTTATTTCAGCCCTTTGTATTCAGTATGTCTCTATCAAAATAAACCTATGTTTCTATGAAAATTGAAGCTTTTGTTTATTTGTGGCCCACATAAACTTAAACCATCTTTACTTGGCCCATGTTAGCCTTTGAGTTTGACATGCTTGATATAGGGTGTTTATGAATAATAAATAGGCTAGTCAATAGAAAATGTATACAAGGAAGCCCTGGCACATAATCACTGCTCAATAAATATTAGCTATTATTATTGTTATTAGCTATTAAGCAACAAAGCAACTGTTTTAATCATGCATTGGGTCCAAAGTCACAGATGTAATTTGATTTCTGTGCTAATACATTTGCGCATAATAAATAAATAGAGACAACTTGTCCTGGTACCAGGTGGCTAATTATCTAAAGGGCCTCTAGCCTTGTGTCCCAGGCCCCCTATGTCCTTAAACCAGGGGTGATAACATTTGAAGAAATCATCAGGTAAGGGCTCTGGGCCAAGTCCTGATACTACCCTGAAAAGTACAGCCCTAAATTGGGAAACAACAAGGGAAGAGGGATGAATTCTCTCCTACCTGATTCATGAGCATCCCTGAAAAGCTCAAACATCATGGCCTTTCCATTTTATGCAAGAACTGAGAACTTATTGAACTTTACACACCTGTAAATATTCCAGTACGAGTTGCCTACCTGAACCAATGACTAGATTGACTGTAGAGACTCCCAAGACACTCACCAGCCCTGACTTTACCCTGGCTTGCCTTTGACTCTGAGTTGCCTCTACCCTGGGACGGCCAGCTTCATGCTCTGGCATGGTTCCAAATATAAGCATGGCAGCATTGCCCAAGTGCTCAATGAATATGTGTTACATGAATAACTAATCAGTGTGGGGGATAATATAGCAAATATGTCTGTGTGTGCGTCATCCCATATTTATGATACATGAAGATAATATGTAAATTATTTTTAATGGTAATATCTAGTTTTTGCTGTGCTCCCCTAGTCTTATGTCTTACCTTGTAGTGGTTTAGTGTTTGTATCTCCTCTAAAAGACTATGCACCTCTTCAAGGAAAGGGACTTATTTTTCTTACCTGTAATATTTGAGGCAAGGATGAATGAATGAATTATCCATTCCACAAATACGTACTTGTTGAGCTCTGAGCAATGATCTGGAGAGAGAGCAGTTCTCAAGACAGAGTAGATCTGTGATCTCTCATGGAGCTTACATTTTAGAGGAGGCGACAACCTATGGATGAGAATGAACAAGGTAAGTTCAGATAGTGGATGCAATAACCCTTCTTAAATTCCATCTGTTCAATTATTTCTTTCTTTTACATTTTCCCACAAGAAAAATGTAGAGTGTAACTTGGCCCTGAGTGCCTTCTCTGAGCAACAGATTTGTGCAGAGGGAAGAAGTATAGACTGAAAAGATTTATCTAGGTTACTAAACTGTAATGATCTAGTCCTCCAAAATGAGACAAGCAGCAGCCTTGCTCAAGTGTTTTAGTGTGGCCTGCAATTAACTAATCAGAGGCTGCGTGCCACGAAACCACGCAGGCTTTTGACTGATAGACTCACCAAGGTTCAGCAGCAAATCGTGCTCTGTAATTGGAAGTTTAAAGGCACAAATCTCAGGTCACTTAAATAAAAAGCTTAATATTCCTTTTACCTTCTTCCTCTTCTGAAGATTGAAGGGAAACATTTCTGTCAGAAATAATCTGATGTTGGTCTATCACTCCCAGTGAAGCAGAAATTGACAGCTATTCACAATGAAGCCCTTACCTCACAGTACTTTTATATAAGTGTATATAAGAAGAATTCTTTCTTAAAAACATGATAAAGGTATTGGGAAATACTACTCTACTGTCTAAATCAGTGGTTCTCGACCTTCTGGCCCTTTAAATACAGTTCCTCATGCTGTGACCCAACCATAAAATTATTTTCGTTTCTACTTCATAGCTGTAATATTGCTACTGTTATGAATCATAATGTAAATATCTGATATGCAGGATGGTCTTAGGCGACCCATACAAAAGGGTCATTCGACGGCCAAAGGGGTCTCGACCCACAGGTTGAGAACCTCTGGTCTAAATGATAAAAGGAAAACAATTTCAATTAGCCTAGCCCTAGCCAGTGGTCGGCAAACTCATTAGTCAACAGAGCCAAATATCCACAGTACTTCTTCAAAATAGACTTCTCCAGGCTGAAAACCGACTTCTGCGCATGGGCCATGCAGTTTCAGTCGCAATGTACGTGCCCGCCCACACGTGGTATTTTGTGGAAGAGCCACACTCAAGGGGCCAAAGAGCCGCATGTGGCTCGCGAGCCGCAGTTTGCCGACCACAGGTAGACCAAATTTCTGATACACACAGGTAACTCCTGCCAAGATAATTCTACAAAAGCCAGTCCTGTATTTGGGTCTCAGAATAATGTGTGTTTTTCCAAGGGCAGAAGTTAACCTTTAGGGTGTACACATGCATTCTGCGTCCATGTGCAGTGTTTGTATATATGTGCAGAGTCTTAGTGTCTCTATCCACTACCTTGAAAAGAAAGGTGTTAGAACTGAATGACTGGGTAGAAATTAGTGCCAAGAGGATGAGTATTCACTTTTCTTCTTGTTAAAATATCTTCACTTGTCACTTTCAGAAAAGCTTAGTTGTAGGAGTGTGTGTGTGTGTGTGTGTGTGTGTGTGTGTGTGTGTGTGTTTGCATGGAGACCCACTTCTGTCTGACCCTCTGTGATTAGTCCCCAGGTGGCCAAGAAATGGGATAAGTAGGAATTGGGGCCATGAAACAGAAATGCCACCAACCAGGGTACATTCCACCAGTGCCTCTCTCCCCAGCATTGCCTGGTTTCCTTTCTGATCCTTGTTCGGCAGATGGCTGAGCCGAGGAGGGGGCAGAAGGAAAATAAGAAGGGCTGCTATTTTTCTTCCATAGCTATATCCGTCATGGTTAAAATTAAGCTGCAGCATCTTAGAATGAAAAGCATTGACATTTGTGCGGATAGGTGTACCTTTAAGTTTGTATTAAGTCAAATTCTATAATATGATAAAAAATAAATTACATATTTCATTCGAGGCATCCCTGAAAATAGTGAGAATAAATTATTCCAAAGAGATTACTCTGTAGAAAAGAGCTATTATCCAATTTCTACTCTTGCCCTTAATGTTTCACTTAGATTTATATTCATAATGTTATCAGAACACATTAAACCAAGCAAGATACCTACCAAGAATGTGGGTTATTATTTACTCTCCTTATATACTTCCACATGCATTTTTGAAGGCAAAGGAAGCAGATGCATACAAATAGATAGGTAGACAGACAAACACACGAACACATGATGCTTCATCTCAAATGGTGCAGTTGTTTTTGACAGGCTAATTTCTAGTGGATGCCCAGTCATTTGGTTTCACAGCTTAGCTATTCATTGTCAGACAGGGTGTCTGTGTTTCCCCCATGCACTTCTAGTTTGCAGAACAGTGCCAGACTGGCATCTTGTCTTGTGACTTGATAACAGATTCCACGAGTAGTGCATCCAGTGGTACTGTAACATCCAGTCCCTTTCCGCTGGGGGGAATCTGGCAATTGGTGCCAGCCTGAAGAGCTGCAAGAATTGGGGTGCACATGTGCCAGGTCATGCATAAAAGGGCAGCAGTGAATCCACATTGTCTATATCCATAGGGAATTGCAAAAGGGGAGCTTTGAAATTAGAAATATGAGGAGGGCACAGTGTGTGAAGGCTTTCCTGCTATCTGCCATCCTCACTTTGTGAAATCTGGGGTGAAACAAAATCGCCATTGTTCCACTAGGTTGGGTCTATGCCTAGCTCTTGTGCTCCATTTATCCCTCAACACATTGCTACTTCTCAGTGATTATCATTATCATTATTAATGATGGTAATAATTGACAGCATGGTAAATAACTTGAAAAGAACTGGTTTCCTGAAGAAAAAAATAAGTCACTGTAATAATGGCTCTTTTACACAGTAATAAATAGCACATTTGTGTCATAGTATTTTAAATTATGTCTTTGTTTGCCGAGGCTGGAGGGCATAGGGTGCAGTTTTGAAATCCAATAAATGAACAAATGAATTAGCATTAGGAAAAGGGTACATGTTAATCAAAACCAGGCATTTGGACATTGGGTCCTTAATTGCATGTAAAATTTCTGTTTTGCCTCTTTCTTTTTGTATCACTTATTCCTGGATTTGCAGAGCTGGTTACCCATATGAAGAGGAGAATGTTGCTTACTGGGTGCTGAGATTTCACATTATGCCGCATAAAATAGCTCTTTCTGAAAGAAATAGAGGTAAAGCTTAAAATGCAAATATACCAGAAGTGAGGACTGGATAGGACAGTGGTCGGCAAACTCATTAGTCAACGGAGCCAAATATCAACAGTACAATGTCTGAAATTTCTTTTGAGAGCCAAATTTTTTAAACTTAAACTATATAGGTAGGTACATTGTTATTAACTTAATTAGGGCACTCCTAAGGCTTAGGAAGAGCCACACTCAAGGGGCCAAAGAGCCGCATGTGGCTCTCGAGCCGCAGTTTGCCGACCACGGGTAGGACATGGGAAGCTCCATACTCACCCAGCTTCTCTCCCTGACTTTGATCAGTCAATGTAGGAGAAAGAAAACAGACTTGGATAACCAATCTCTGAAAAATAGAACGTTAACATTTTTTTTTTCTGCAAGACTTGCCAAAGATCTTGCTCAATAGTTTGATATGTGTTTCTTCCTACCTCAATCTTAAAACATTTTCCTGCGAAGTAAATATATTTTACCTTTGTAAATAATTTCAATTAAACCAGAATTAGAGCAAAATAACATTTCCTGCAATGTGAAACAACAGCTCAAGCTTTTCCACCTCTTCTGTTCATGTGATTTACAATGACATATAATGTTGGAACGTAAACTCAAATATGATCTGTGGAGCTTAAAATGCGTTTCTTTTCGAAATGGTTTGGCATGAACGTATTTGTGCAACCAAACTCATTTGTTTTAAAAGATCAAAGAGTAGATTTACCTAGAAAACCCCTTGAATTCCAAACACACATTCTCTGAGGTCTCCATATATTTATGGAATCTGGTAGAAGAAGATAGGAATCCATTTCAACTAAGAAAGCCTCTCATGAAATATTAGCTTGGTAGATAAAGTGTCAACTTGGTGGAAGTAATAATAAAGATGATCGTATCTCACTGAGAAACAGGTTGAGCAACATTTCACTCCCTTTTGTCCCACAGCATCAGTGGCCAGCAGTACTGCATCTACAGACTGTGAATTTTCATTGCTCCCTGATGCCTCATTTCCTAGGGATCCTTTACTTAGGGCCCAAAGCAACTCAGACACACTTGGAGAATCATCGTTCTGTCTCCTGTGTCAAGCTTTGTCATGGATTCCTCACTTCCTCTATCTACACAATTGGAAACTTCTTGCCCTACTCTTTAAGATTAGGTTCCATATTGACATACTCGAGGCTTGGTTTCCTCTTAGAGCCACTGAACAGTTTCTGAGTACGGGGAAGTGACTTTTCTCAGTCTCCTACATTATTCTGGATGAGCTAACACCTTCCATGCAGCTGCTGCCTCCAACCACTTCTGCCTCACTCTGCCAGCCAGAGCCTCCTACTTTCTGAGCGGGGGTCTTTGCTTCCTCCACTGTACTTCCCAGTACTGTGTGTGTTCTACTGAAGCACTCACTCCTCACATGGTACTTATGCTAGTTTCCTAGGGCTGCTGCAAAAAATCACCACAAAGGGGGTGATTTGAAACAACAGAAATTTATTCTTGAATAGTTCTGGAGACTAGCAGTCCCAAAATCAAGGTGTCATTGGGGTTGTTTTTCCAGTTCTGCCCATTGCTGGCACTTTCTGCCTCATTGTCCTTGTTCTGCTCATGTCTGTCTAACTGTCTACCAAAATTCCAAAGGCATGTTATCATAGATGCAAGAGAACAATAGACAGGCTCAGTCAAGGTAAAGATCGACCTTTGTTAAGAAAGATACTGGCCAGGACATGACTACTCGCCATGACTCGTTTTTAGCTAGAAATTTAATTTCAGAACATCCTATGTGGTTACCTTAGGTCTCTGAGTTTGTAAGGCCCTCCATGCAGGCCACTCCTGAGTTTGTCAGGTTTAATGTGCGGCCCCTTTTTCATTCATCACAGTTATAATCTTTATTTACGTTGTCACCATTTCTTACTGCATTGTGACCTCCTTGAGGACAGTTCTGTCCATCACAGTGCTCAATAAATAATGACTGATTAATTAATAGGCAAACTGATGTTTATTTATAGTTACTGGGTTGGGAATTTGGGAAATTTTGCTACCTGATAGAAAAGGACCCCCAACTCCTGCTTGGGTGTCTAGAATTTATTATCTTTCAGAATATTGACTGGAGTGGGTACAAACACTACAGTTTTATTTTGCAAAACTAGTTTCAATATTTCAATAAGCCCAACAGAAATGGTGCATATATCCATGTAAAGGCTACACAGGCTAACCAAAATGTCAAGTTTCTTTGCTCTCAACTCAGAATTTTATTAAATAGGAACTGAGAGTGGCTCAGAAAAGCTAAAGCTCAGAGCCCCGTGACATTTCAGGGCTAATTTTCAGCAGCTAGGTTCTAAACTGGGTGGTCTCTTTCAAAACCCTAAACAGAAGGGGGAAGCAAGGACCCACATTTGCCCCTGGTGTGACTCTCACTGTCTTCATTTGTCTACAGCAACTGCCCTTCTCTGGTTCAAAGCTGGTCTACCAAATCTCTTCTTTCTCTCCACTCCCCCAACAGTTCCTGGCTTTTGTATTTCTGTATTTGTTCTCTAACTTTTCCTGCATTACACCCCCCTCCAGAGAGCAACAAGCCTCATCAGCTTCCTGTCTGAGGGGCAAAGGGATAAATTCTCAGCACAGCAGACAAGCTCTGTGACTAGCCCCTTACTAAAGTGAATGTAGAGGACTTGAGAGAATCCTCAATACAAATGTCTGGCTAGTAAAACTATTGTTTTGCTGCATAATCCTATTTTGTATGACCAAAGTGAATACCACACTCATCCTTTTCTTTGTTACTTTTACAACTAATCTCCCCATGGCAGACAGTCACCTAAGGCCTGCTAGCACAAAAGCAAACAGGAAAAGCTAATTAAATCATTTAAAAAAGATCACTTCTGATATACTAATTACAAGCTATTCAGTGATAAGAGGAAATCAACAAGGTGATGAGATAGAGGAACTTGGTGGGGAGATCACAGAGGGCTTTCCAACTCATCAAACAGCCTTGAAGAAGTGTGAGAGTTCAGAGTATGCCACCCCAAAATATACCACTCTGGCATAAAGATGATTTAGAGCTGAATGCAATTTAATAAACAGACACAAGGGAAACCCTCTGCCCTCCCCCCTCCCCCCATCAGGAAGGCTAAAATGAGCATTAAACACGGGAGATAACTGTAGATGCTTATCAATCCAGAGATGACAGCACCAGAGGAATCTGCATTTCAACCTTGTCAGAGTAATCCTTATCTTCCATTAGTATCCCCCATATGTTTACCTTCCCATAGTCTGCCACCTCTAAAAGTCTAAAGCCCCTTTCTTTTGCCTTGTCACTTCTCTATAAAATTTACTGTTCTTTGTTGAGATGCTATATATAAGCCCAAGTTCTAACCACTGCTTTGGGTTAGTTACTATTGAGTAACTCCTGTGCGTGTGTGCGCAATGCATGTGTTAATAAACTTCTGTTTGGTTTCCTCTTCTTAAAAATCTGTTTTTTGTCAGTCAAATTTGCAGGACTCAGCCAATGACTTTAAGATGGATAACAGGAAAACTTTCTCCTCCCCTACAGGGGAAAAAAACTCAGGGGAAGGGCCCCAAAGAGATCATATTGTTCTTCACCACCGCCTTAACTAGCCAACCACTTCATTTTACTCTGCACTTTCCCCCATTTATTTCAGATCAATAAGCACGTTCCTAAGCATTTTGTCTTGGGAAAGTCTTGTGATACTCTCAGATACCCTTATCTAATGACTTTTTAAAAATGTATTGAGAAACTGTTATTTTCATGATGGGGTCTGGGGGAGGGAGGAGGAAGAACTAGAAGCTTTTGTTGCTTAGCTGCTCATTAGAAGCACCTGGAGAGTTTTAAAAAACTGTATACATATTAATGTACAAGAGTTTATTATTATTACTTAAGCCCCGGCTTCTGGGATAGCATTGATTAGGCAATGCATTCTGGAAGAATGCCTTTGGGATTTCTGTAGTGAAGTTGGGTCCTTGCTCCTTCTTTTCTAGGTGTTGGTGCTGGCCTGTGTTTGAGTGATAGTCTTAAGGCTGCAGTACTCCCCAGCCTCTCTCTCAGCCCTTCACACCACATATTTGACTTTAGCATGAGCCTGTGCTATACCCTTGGACAGCTGGGACAGCTGTGTCAAGACCTGCAATGTCACCCCACCCATTGTCACAGATGCCTAAGCGATCACATCAATGCATAGTGCGCATCTTATTGCAGCAGAAAGGTGTGGTGCTGAGTGACTCAAGTCAGGGGCACTTCTCTTTATGAGAGACTAAAACCATCCAATGAAGATATCCACTGTCTCTGTGGTATTTGACAACATAATACTCATATTTCCATTTTGTCCTTGAGAAAGAATGAAGAATAAGATCATTAATCTTATTTGTAGAAATTCTACAGCCTGCCTTTATTCAGATCCCTCAAAATTAATAGACCAGATTCACTTGGTTTCACTTGAAACCAACTTCACCATGAAAGTCTGAAGTTATGGCAACTGGGATTTAGGTGTTTTTATTAATGGGTAGGTGAGAAGAAGCCCACACAAGCCAAGGGACCCAAGGGACAAGGAAGCACCCAGCAGAAGACTGTGGTGCTAAAGGACGGGTGGGTTTGCTGAAGCCTTGGCTTGACCGTTCATTATTTTCTTATTTTATTTACGTTTAGAAAACATTTAATGTACACCATTGAGCTGGGTAGGCTCCGTGAGTGCCTGGCGCATGAAGTAGGTCCACCTTGACTGTTTGTGGGATGAATAAATAAGATAATGATTTGTAGAAGGAGCTCATTGTGAATTGCTCCAACCTGTAACTTGTGTTGTAGACTTCCTGACTGGTCACTTCTGTAATGAATGTGGGTCAAATGCTCCTGCTTACTGATTTCTTCAGCCACCTTTTCTCCTTGGATATTTGTAGGAATGGACATCATTTCTGTCTTACTTCTACATCCTCTCCACATAAGTCTATCGTGACATTCACATTTGTAAGTCTATTTCTATATCTTTTAATCTACTAGGAAAAATTGGGCTTAATTCCAATATTGTTCATAAATGAATTATATTCTGCTTTTCTATTTGTGTCTTAGTTTTCTATGTACTTTCCTTTTGCTTTTGGCCTAGTGTCTGTCCTTGCTCCGTTTCCCCCAGCTGCTATTTTCTTGTTCATACATAGATAGGATTAAGAATGAGAGCTAGTGGGAAACTCGATTTTAGAGAAGAATTGTGACAAGGATGTCCATATTTACTAAGGGCATCTTTTCCTTTTTATTAATCCTAACTGAGGCTATGCACTTTGCTGAGGGGATAAAAGGAAAGGATTGAAAGGGACTGTGGTGTTATTAGGGTTTCAGTCAGTCCCTTGGCCCTGCTCTTTTTCTCCTGGATGCCCTGTGGAGGGCCTGGCATATAGGATGCCCTTCATAAATGTTTATTTAACGACTAGAAAGGAAACAGAGAAGCTTTTAAAAACTCAAATTAGTGTAATAAAAAAGATTGAAATGGAAATGGGGGGAAAGATTGAAATGGAAATGAGATTTCAAAGTTCTCTGTGGATCTTGTTTCTCATTTCTGCCTTCTCTCTATGCGCATTGAAAATTAAAAATTGACGGCATTTAATTTTAAATTTATTAATCGATATTCAATTTATTTTTTTCTGAAAAATCAGTGTTGTTGGAGCCCTAGTCTAATTGATTTATCCAATTAATTTTCAAACCTTTGAATCTTATAAGCTTGTTCTATACCTTCGAATGGCTCAAATATATTACACCACTAAAAACTACTGGAGAGCTAGTAGTAAAGCTTAATGTAACAAAAATCTCGATTTACGGACCCAATTTTCCTGGGATGTAGACTTTATGAAATGGAAATGATGGTTCCAATGCACAGTGTAAAATCTGCCTTCTGCTCAAGGTGACGGCAGAGGCATCGTGTTAATGTCTCAGTGAATTGTCCTTTAAACACCCTCGATCATATGCATTACTTGGGATTTCTGTCTCCAGAGTTTGTCCATTTCGCATAGGTTCCTGTTCTCCGCAGCTTCTTTGACCCTCACGCCATCAGGTGGGTGTGGACAGCCTGAGATTTCCTTCTCACCTCAAACTTCCCAGTCACCTCCCTTCCTCAGTGTCAAGAACTGTGCAGGTTTCTGTGTGGAGACGAGTCTTTCCTTCCTGGGTTCCTTTTTCTCCTTTTCTGCGTTGGGCAATGGTTGATGTGTTTCCTGGCGGTCAGCAGGAAACAGTTTCTAGTGGAAATGTCAACGTCTGTAAGTTTCTTCTTTGCTCTCACATTTCCTGAAGATAGTGAGCTGATTTCCATGTTTATAAAATATTATTTTTTAATGAGATTACCCTTGACCCTGACCTGTTCTGTAAAAATGAAATTTTGTTTTATTTTCTCTCATTTTGTGCGAGGTCTTGGAACCAATATTTTTAGTTGAAAGCTATGTTTTCTAGCTCCTCTACTCCCCCCCACCCCTCTGATTTATATTGACAGTTGCACTTGGATCTTCAGTTTAGTGTGAAAACTAGCATAACAAAGTACAATCAATTGGCTAGGAGATTGCCACTAGTGTCTATGGATTTTTATCTATAAAATCAATGAGTTGCTTCAGCTCACAATCCTAATGTAAAAATTAACACTTATTGATTAAAAGCCTGGAATTTGCCTATTGGATGCTAGTAGTTACTTATAAATAATTTAATGGTCAAAGGAATAGGGGTTAGAGGAGGAAAAACCATTGCAGGCCCGTGATTGCCCTTGAATTGGAACACTGTTACAGAATTAAATATAGATTCAGCTTCTTCTAGTTGCAATCATTAAACCACATCTTAGTTTGAGTATCCCTCCCTTTGACTTGCCTTTCACAACCCAGGAAAGGGGCATAAGAATTTAATACAAGATTCTCCTCATCTCCTGCTGATGTGGCTGAAATTTCAGATCTGCTTCACAGTACTCTGTGATTTCTAGCTCTCAGGAAACAGTTATTGTGTCTTCACTTCCTCTGCATCTACTTCTCAAAAGGTTTTTAAAAAATTGTATTCCATTGAGAATAGATATCTACCTTGACCGTAGAAGAAAGAAAATGAGTCTGTAACACTCTGCATCAAGGCCAATGTGAACATTGGTCTCAGGCACCTGTAGTTGACCTGGTGGCCCGTGGTGAGTCCTAACCACTCTGATTTCCAGATGGAAATCTGGGCCAAATTCTGGTGGACTTGAATTTGATGCAAGGTCAGCGTAGAGGACAAAAGATAAATGAGTGCATTTCAAGGAAGCCACGCTGCTCTTTCTCCAACCACTACAGTTTCCCCTGAAGGTCTTCAATGAGAGTGTGCCATAGTTACAAGACAATGCCACAGATCAATGCATACCAAATGCTGGGGCTGACTGAGTAGCTGTCACCCAACTCTAGATCCCAGTGAGGGACTTCATAATGTTCCTTTTCTCAGATTTAAAGTGTGCATCTTTTTCCCCATTGGCACCACAGGCCTTTAAAGGACATTCAATACTAATCCAATAACCCTGTGTTTTCAGTGCAAATGGACAAATACGGTTGTCTCAAAGTTGTCTTCTTACAGGGAACTAGTCCCCTCAGATTTCACTTTAAGAATGACTTACTCTGCAGAAAGCCAGAGACACTCTTAGGGAAGAAAGGGCAGTAAATAGGACATCTTGGCGGGGGGGACCCCTTTGCAGGCCAGATGCCCACCCCCTCTTGCCAGGCAGACTCAGGGTACTGAGGGGGGTTGAGGCTGAGCAAACAAGAACACAGTGCTTGCCTGAGCTAGAGCAAGTTTTAGTATTTTAGATAAGAATCAGCGTTGGCAATGTTGCAACTCTGTAGAGAGAGAGAGATTTCACAGTGTGCATTAGAGTATTTATCTTTTGATGAATACTCTAATGTGATTTATGACAATTCAGAGAGACATTCATCTGGAATGGTGTTCTTTGCAGATTAATGCTGATGGCAAAAAATGGTGTTCCCAGATCTTTTGAGAATTAAAGGTTGTTTGGAAAATATTTGTCATAAAGCATTAAAGAGGGTTTCACAAAATTATTCATTCAGACACCACCCCCCCTTTTAAAAGCAAACCAGCAACACACACACACACACACACACACACACACACACACACACACGCTCACACACACACAGAGAAAAGATCTGAAGGAGATGCATGGAAATGTTCATAATGCTAACTTAAAATGGCAGCATCCTTTTTCATACTAATAGGTGTATTCTACATTTTCTACAAAATGCATACAATAAAATTATTAAAAATTAAACATCATTGTATGTCTACATCTGGTTTTGAGGTCATTAAAAAAGAAAAAAATCAACCTTCCCAGCGTTTCAGGCACTGAAATGGCGATGGGCAGCACGGTTGGGTGGGAAGCCCCAGTAGATCAGTCCGCAGCTCCGCCCTCTCCACGTGCCCCAGAAGATGGAACGGCCATGACAGCTAACCCTGGTTCAGATAACAAACCAAAGGGAAAGAGAGGCTTCTATTTGAAATGCCAGCCTTAGCCTTGAGATATATCACAGGCGGTTTTAACAGCCAAATCACATCTTTGTGAACAATGTCACAAAGATAGAAAAGGAGTGCTGTATTTTTTATCTCACAGATGTCCTGAATAAAGTACACTGGGTTCCAGTTTCATCTTGATAGCGCATCACAGATCACAGTGACAGCCTCGCTGGAAAATTGCTGATACTGGGGTCAGCTTGGTTTTTTCCACTCTGGGTGGAGAAGCTCTACATTTTCATTGGCACAGACCCATTACAGTTACTTACCATTTTACTTTTTAAAAAAATATACACTGAGTGGCCAGATTATTATGAGCACCCATCAGTACTTCCTTGGGCCACCTTTTGCCTTCAATACTGCGGTGATTCTTCTTGGCATTGACTCCAAGAGATGTTGAAAGGTGATTCGAGGAATCTGACACCATGCCTGATGAATAGCACTGTCCAGTTCTGTGAGATTTGATGGTTGTGGAACCAGCTGCCTGATGGTTCTTTTAACTTTGTCCCACAAATGCTCAATTGGATTGAGATCTGGTGATTGTGGGGGCCACCTAAGCAAGTTAAATCTCCCTCATGTTCTTGAAACCACTCCTGCACAATACGAGCACCGTGGCATAGTGCATTGTCTTGTTGGAAGAAGCCATCTCCATTGGGATATGCCATCAACATGATAGGATGAACTTGATCAGCAACGACACTTAGGTATGTTGTGCTATTCAGACGTTGTTCCACACGAATTAAAGGGCCCAAATCATGCCAGGAAAACAAGCCCCAAACCATAACACTGCCCCCACCAGCTTGAAGGGTTGTACTCATGCATGAGGGTGGGGTGCATGCTTTCATGCTGTTTCCGCCAAATTCTCACTCTGCCATCTGCATGATGCAACTGGAAACGTGATTCATCGGACCACATGACTTTTTTCCAATGCTCGACTGTCCAATCCTTGTGTTCCTGTGTGAATTGGAGTTGTTTTATCTTGGTAACTGCAGACAGCAAAGGTGTTTGAACAGGCCTTCAGCGTCCATATCCCATACGATGCAGAGTACGGCTAATTTGCCTCCAAACGTCAGGTGGTCATAATAATCTGGCCACTCAGTGTATATTGTTATTGATTTCAGAGTGGAAGGGAGAGGGAGAGATAGAGACATCAATGATGAAAGAGAGTCACTGATTGGCTGCCTCCTGCATGCCCCCTACTGGGGATCAAGCATGCAATCCAAGCATGTGCCTGATCAGGAATCGAACTGTGACCTCCTTGTTCACAGGTTGATGCTCAACCACTGAGCCACACTGTCTGGGCAGTTACTTACCATTTTAAAAAGGTTTTCTTGGTTTCGATGGATTTATTACCACTAGTACTAGAAGTTCTGGCAGAACAGGTCAACTTTAGCAAGAAACTCATCTAGCCAAACACAACATGGTGTCACCTACCATCTGCCACAGTATATGCTTAAAAAACACGATTTACAGACTAAATAGACAGTGAAACTCAGGCTTCCTAGACTCACATGATCTCTAGTACAAAACCTTAGCTATGTTTTCAAAGGCATCAGGAACCAAAACAATAATGACCTTCTGTAGGCCTCTGGCACTGGGAGAGCACATTTACTAAAAGGTCCAGGTAACCTGGAAGATGGTCCACAGCTGTTGAGAAGGGAGTGAGCTGCTCTCCCTTCTCCCTGGTGGGAGCAAATCTGTGAGTATCTAAGTTAAAGGCCCCAAGGAAGGTCACACACTGTCAATAATCTTAGGTTGATCCTGAAGTTTATAGGGCTGGGTCCTGTTTGGTTTGGGGCTTTGCCTTAACTGGGAGCCAATAGAAGAAATAGAAGAAAGTCAGACAGGACCACACCACTCCAGAGAGGAAAGCTGTACATAAACAGGCGTCAGACAGCAGATAAGAATACAATACAACAGGAGCAGTCTCCCTCGGTAGAGAGGTGGGTAAGGGAGGAGGGGGTTCACTGCTGTCAGGATCTTGAGTCAGCTTCTCTTTAATGCTTGGTATCTCTAGGGCCCCAGGGAGACCTGGCAGAGGTAGAGGGGGAGGGAAAAGAGAGAGAGGAGGAAGAGCAGAAGACAGGAGGAGGTGGCTTCCTATGCCACCTCAACTAGACTGGGAATTGCACCTCATGGCTCAATTGTTCACAGCCCTCAGCATGGTGATGGGTTGGTGAGAGAATGGATGGGGTGACTAGATGAGAAAGACAGAGTGGTCCCCACTCCCCAACATGAGCATCCAAGCAGCAGAGACATGACACCTTCAATTGGCCCAGAAAACCTTTAACTCTAACATGGTTCTTAATTTCTGAACTACCCTTCAAATTTGTCATTAGTGCCAACGAGTATTTGGTGGGTGAGTAGATAACACAACCATGGACCTAGTTGGGAGAGGATCATAGGTACATACTTCAAGTGGCCACATGAATCTATGGGAGTGGCCCAATCTGTTGTCCCCATCCTAGTTTATACATCTTCAAAATATGTTTGGAATCTGACCCCATTGTATCATCCACATGGTTACTACTTTGGTCCAAGGGTGGGAGCCATCCTTCCCTAACTGCACCCATGCTATAGCTTTCTGACAGGTTTCTCTGCTTCTATTTATGCCCTCACCGCTCATGCCCCCAGCTCCAACAGGTATCCTCGACCAAGCAGCCAGAGTGATGCTTTGAAAACATTGGCCTTATCATATCACAACTCTGTTACATATATCTTATCTCCATAGTTCCCCTCACAGGAGGGGGGGGGAGGGAGGAGCGGGGAGGGGAAAACCCAGCATCATTGCAGAATATGGCCCCCACCTCCATGACCTCATTCCCTGCTCCCCTCATTCACTCTGCTCCAGTCACAAGCTTCTACCTTGGGATCTCTGCACTTGTCGTTTTCTCTGCCTGGAAGACTCTTCGTGATATTGGCATCCATCAAGTCTTCTCTTAAATGTCTCCTTTCCAGTGAACTCTACCCTAATTCTATTTAGAATTGTACCCTCACCCCACCTTCCCTGGCACTTCCCCACTTGATTTTGTCATTATAGTGCACAGTAGTTATCACCTTAAAATATAATTGATTAATTTTGCTTGTTGTCATTCCACCCCCTTGCCTCCCCCACAGACACCACAGGAATAGAAGCTTCATGAAGGCAGGGTTTTTAAATCTATTTTGTTCACAACTGTATCCTCAGTACCTAGAATGGTGTTGCACATATCGTTAAGTGCTCAAAAATATCTGTGAGTTGAATTTACTGAATTTTTCTAGAAATCTTGTGGGCAGTTTTCTTGTGTACAGATTTATATATTTGAAAGGTCATGTCTGAATGGAACAAGAAAAGCATTTGTAACATCCTACACCCATCACCTGAAGGCTGTTCTGCAGCCTGTATATGAAATAGGTTGTAAGTAGTGGCCAAATGTCCTGTGAATAGAAATCAACACCAAGAGAACCTGCTAGATCCTCTGTGTTCCTTTTCAAATGAAGTTGTAACTCATTGGCTGCAGAAAGAGTATATGATATCTTTATCTAGGTTGCATCTGGTGTATGGAAAATGTCATTCCCCTCTCTCCCATGTTTCTTTCTCACAAACCACTTTTGATTACCTTAAATGGTTTTTAAAAAAAATAAAGAAATACAAAGGTAAAGTTGATGCTAGATATCTCCAAGTCCATCTGTATACTTGTTTATTTTTCATGAGGTTTGTTTCATTAGAAATTTGGACATTAATGATAAAGGCTTACCAGATTGTATTTGATTTGTGTATTTGAAGTGGCTGGGGTGGGACAATAACTTTAGAAGCCTTTCAAAGATGTTACCCAATACCTTCGCTGATCTTGTTTACATATTATGAGTCCTACTGGCTAAAAGCCATAATTATTCTCTTGACTTTTCTTTGTGAATTGATATTGTTATTGAAAATAACATCCCTGAAGACAGAGCAAGGTAATATTCATTTTTTACAAAAGCTATCTTATTATGTTTACCTTGCTGTTAAGTGTATTTCTTATTTAGCCTGGAAGTGCCGTAGTGTGGCAAAATAGTGTATCTTACATAATGATTGTAATTTAAAAACTGAAAAACCACTAGGTATCTTTTCTTCTTTGCTTTGGTTTTACTAGCTGGGTGACTTGGGGGCTCTATCTGTAAACATATACAAAATGAATAAAGTAACTGCATTACAGAGGTATGATTCCATTGAGGGTATTGCTACTGGAAACAGTTTTTAGCCTCAAGAGGCAAGCTCTTACACTCTATTGCATTAGAATTGCAAGACAGAATTATAGCTCTGTTGTATTCAAGGTTTGCTTGTTGCTAATTTTATGAGGACATAAAAACTAATGTAAAGCATCTATCACCTTCTTGACCCTTTAAGAAACCTGTCTCCATGGCAGCTGATAGCAGGTAGGAGGAAGAGGAGACCCTGAAACTTCACAGGGCATTTCAAGAATAAAAGAATACCTTGTCCCTTGAATATCTCTTTGACACTGAATCCATGTGGTAGTTAGGTTGGGGTAAATTTTAGTTTATTTAGTTAACACATATTTATTGAGCTCATACTATATGGTAGGGCTTGTTCTAATGCTGGGGTTACAGCAGTGAAGAACTCAGGTGAGAAACCCTCCTGCCCTCATGGGAGCTTACCTATACTACAACTAAACAAGCAGAATGTGAGATCTGTTACAGGTGTCAATCCGTTTAACACAAAATCGGTTAAGGAAAAATAGTTGAAGGAGGATAGGGCCTCAGGGCTGGGGACAAGGATTTCTCTGAAAACAGAATGGATAAGAAAGACCTCCCTGATGTCATGGTATTTGAACAGAGAGCTGAAGGAGGCATGAGAGCAAGGCCTGATGCTGATCTCTGGGGAGGAGCCTTCCAGACCGGGAGGAAAGTCAGTGCATAGGCCCTGAGGTGGCAGGCATGGCAGAGGGAGCAGCGATGTTAGTGTGTGACCACAGCCAAGTGGGTGAGGAAGGGAGCAATGGGAGATGAGGCCCCAGGAGATTCAGAGGGCTGGCTCCTCCAAAGCTTTGAGGATCAAGGGAAGGTCAAGGGAAGGCCTTGAGAGTCTTTGAGTAAAATGGGAAACCACTGAAGAGTTTTGATCAGAGAAATGATTACGTTTCAAGAGGATCATTCTGGCTACTTCATAGAAAATAGATGATCAGGAGGCAAGGGTTTAGATAGGAGTAATTAGGAGTCTGCTGCAAAAATCCAGGCAAGAGATTGGAGTGGTTTGGAGATACGCAGCAGGTGGAGGTGGTAAGGTATATTCTACCTTTGGTTATAGGTTGAAGTTTAGAGCCAGCAGAATTTGCTGACAGATTGGATGTGGTGTCACCTCACAGGCCCATTCCACTGGAACTGCTGCGAAGGTGTCACAGAGATCTTTGTGATTCCCCCTCCCTCCTGCTTTGGCTCTGATGATGAGTTTGCAACATTACATCATCCGTTCATATTGCTTCCTCCAGTGCTTTTTGCCCTGATCACATATATAGCATTTGCTAGTGCACAAGAACATTATTCTGCTGCCCTCTGGTTTCTGAAACTCAGCTTCTTGTTGCCATTGCAAGGAGTTCCTGCTATCACTCAGCAATTCTCCTGGATTGAAGACCAACAAGGATCTCCATCTTCCCCACACCATCATCTCCTTGTGCCAATCATTCCTCTGCCAGAATCTCAGATGTCTCTTTCCTTCAGACTCTGCTCCAAGCCTTAGCTGCTTCATGTTAGGCTGATGCAATAATTTTCACACTGGCAACAAAAATGGTCCTCGTCCAGCTTCATTTTCATCATCCCGCAGTTCCTTTCAGATTCCTGTCTTGGCTTCCAATTCTTCCTCACCTCCAACTCCCCCTCCCCAATTTAAATCGCTAACATATTCTTTGGGAAACATTCTCACCACATCCTTTTCATCTTCAGCACATAGTTATATAATTTTCGGTTCACTCTGGAAAGCCACTTTGAGAACCGTGAGCAAATGAAGCAAACTCAAGGTCTGGAGCGGGGAGAGGTTTTCCTTGTTTTCGTTGTCTGCACATCCCTGCTCAGCTCTACAGAACTGACTGCAGTAAGTTTCACTGCTCTAGTGAATACCCCTGAGAGGAGGAACTCTTCTCTCTGTGAACTTTTGTTTTTCTTCTCAGTGTAAATTAATTAATTGGCGTGTTAGTCATTTATGCAGTCCACTAAATAATTCGATTGTTCTGATGCACAAAAGAGGATTGTACTTCCTGGCCTCTTTTGGGTCAAGTAGCACAGTGTGACTAATTCTGGCCAATGACTAGAGAGTGGAAGTAATATTTATAATTTCTGAGGCAATGCATTTAATTGCCAGGAAAACACTGGAACCTTCTTTCCCTTGGGGATGATGATTGCAACTCCTGAGATGTCAGCCTGGGTCACTGAATGACTCTGAGGAACAGAGCCCCTTGACAACTTATGATGGATATGTAACACGAGGGAGAAATCTTTGTTTTGGCCCCTGAAATTTGAGGATTTTTTTTTTACTGCAGCAGAACCTACTCTATCCTGCCTGATATATATATTCAGGTCATCTCTCTTTGATGGCTACTTGAGAACAATACCTCAGGCAAAGGAAGGTTTGGATGAATGCAAAGGACAAGCCTAGGTTAGGTGCCAGGGTGGCCTATGCTGGCCATGGGGTTTCTAAGGATGCTGGCTCCAGAAAGGGGAACAAGGTTGCAGATGGAGGACTAGAAGAACCCTGCAGGCAAAATGAGATTGCAGGTAAAATGGAGAAAAATCTCAGGTTCTTCGAAGGTTGACACCATGGTCTCTTACGGCTTCTCCGAGACAGAAACATGACTTAGTGGATTTCTGCCCAGCAACACACAGCCTAATGCTAGTTGCCTTGCAGCTGAGGCCCATGGGTCAGGAGGGAACTTCTCTTACACATGAGGACAAGAAGGAAAGGCCAGAGGTATGCCTGCCTCCTCTAACAGCCTCCAAAGGGGGTGGCTAGCGTGCCTCATTGGCCCAGGTCCGTCCGGTTATTCAAATGAGTGATCACAGACAATGTGCAGAAGGAGGTTCCCAAGGTCAGAAGAACACAGCGAGGCATGATGCTGTCTAAGTACCACAGTGTGTCAGAGGAGTGATTTCTTGCTTCCTGTAGAAACCATTAGCTAAATTGCAATCTCTGCTTTCAGTACCTCCTTTGCCAGAATCACTGTTTCTCGCTTTGAACTTCGGGGGAAGGAGGAGGGAGAGGCAGGTGCCCTCTGCTTCCCTCCCGTTTGTGGGAAGCCTGGAAAAGGAGTTTGCTGTTTAGAAAGTTGCTCTGTTTTTAATTGGTGGGAGGAGGCTTGTGGGAGCCTCCAGCGTTCTGCTTGTGTTATGATTTTGTGACAGTGTGAAGTCAGTCTCAGAGCACTTACAGTTCTCCTGAGCTGTCAGGAACTCAGAGACTTCCACTCTGATTAAAACCCTTGACTACACAAATTACCATAATCCAGTGACAGGCATGAAGAGAAGGCCATAATACTGATAACGTAAGAGGCTATTATATTCAGCGCCTTACTTCATCAGCACAGGGAAATCTCAGGGTTGCCATTGATATAACCAGTGCCTAGTTAATGGATGTGTCCAGGGGAAGGGAGGGTCTGCCTGAGATATGGACTTCACACCTGAAGGAGGAAGAGGGAAGAGGTGCGGCCACCCAGAATAATTTGTTTGCTGGGAGTTCTTTTGGTGGCAGGAATAGCGGCTGCCCATGTGTTCTCTGCTCTGAGCCAGTCTGGTTAAGAGACCAGCAGGGAATGGGACTCTAGTCTCAGTCCAACAAATCAATTAACTGTCCGAATCCCACTGAACACGTCCTTGGAAAGCCTCTCACCTCTGGGTCCTCAAAAACACCCGATGTTGTCCTTTTTGCCACCAGAGCTGCCCTTCTGTCCTTCGATCATTCAGGACATTTCTTTGCTCCCCAATATGTGCTGACTTGGGCCTCTGCATAATATCACATACTCTGGTCTCATTTCCTTTCCGGTAGGTAACTCCAGCTACTGCATGGTAAGCTCATTTGAGCTAAGTTGTTAATGCTGCTAATGGTTTCAGGTGTTAGCCATTCTGGCTCATTTATTTGCATTTTAACAGGGACTTTTCAGCTTAAAGCCAAAGGTGTTACTACTTAGAATTTAGGGCACACAAGGAAAGGTTGGTGGGGGGTGGCATTTGGGAGCATGAGTCTGTAAAACTTTTCAATAGGTCCCTGTCATACTGAGTGAGCCATGGCATTTGCAGCAGGTCAGAACGGGGGCCCAACCCTTCCATTTCAGCTCCATCTCCAATTATTCCTTACTTCTTCTCAGCCTCTCTTCTTTGCCTCCCTTGCTAATAATATTCTTTCCTCTGCCCCCATCTGCTTGGCAAAGCAAATGCTGCTCATTCTTTCTGGCCTAGCTCAAAACTGATGGCTCCTATGAAGTCTTCTCCCCAGGCAGAATTAGTTGTATCCTTGTCTGGAAATTATAGGTCACTGGTTCTTAATGCTTGTTGCATATTAGAACCACCTGGTATATTGCAGGGTTCCCCAGAGATACAAAACCAAAAATGTATACAAGGTAACATATCTATGATAATAAAAGGGTAATATGCTAATTAGACCAGATGTCATTCCGGACATCCTTCCAGACAAACCAGGGCTGGAGCAATACCCAGGTCCCGGGTGCCAGAGGGAAGCCGGTGCTGGCAGCAAGGGGAAGGGAGGCCTACTCTTGCATGAATTTCATGCATCAGGCCTCTAGTATATTTACATACATACAATAAGGAATTGGCTCACACGATTATGGAGCCTGACAAGGCCCAAGATCTGCAAGGTGGGTTAGCAGGCTGGAGACCCAGAAAGAGCTGATATTTCAGTTTAAGTTTACAGATAGGGGGCAAACCCCAATGAAGGCAGTCAGGCCGGAGAAATTCCCTCTCATTTGGATGAGGGTCAGCCTTTTGTTCCATTGTCCCCCCCAACAAGATATGTTGAAGCCTTAACCCCCTGTACCTGACAATGCAACCTGGGGACGGCCTTTGGTTTTCAGGTCCTTGCAGATATAATGAGTTAAGATGAGGTGCAGTGGATTAGGGTGGGCTCCTAATTCAATACAACTGGTGTCCTTAAAGAGACGGACACAGAGACAGACTCACAGAGAGCAGGCCACGTGAAGACAGGCAGCGCTTGGAGTGACGCAGCTGCAGGCCACGGAACGCCGAGGACTGCCAGCAAACCGGCAGAAAAGCGAGGCGGAGGCAAGGCAGAGTGGCCCGGCAGGTCTCAGAGCAAGCAGAGTCCTGCTGACACCTTGGTTTCTGCTTCTGGCCTCCAGAACTGTGAGACAATACACATCTGTTGTTAAGTCACCCCATTTGTACGTCCTTATTATGGCAGACCTCGGAAACCAATGCAATAACCCGTTAAAGAACAGGTGTTAGGAGAACCGTCTGCATTACATTTATGGGAGGGTGGAGGGGAGTAGACAAGAACTGGTCTTGCAGGATGGGTTAAGGGAGTGTTTTGAGAATTGCTTTCTTTTCTTTCTTTTACCCCCCCCCCCCCCCCCTCCGCTCCCCTCCCCGCAAGCTTTAATGTTTGGGATATTTCAAATCCAAGAGATTTTGTGAGAAATGATTGAGTCTTTTGAACTCACCAACTTTCCAGAAAGAATCATCTGACCTGGTCTCATTTCCCTAGCCACCCACAGAGCCATTAGAAATGAATACGCAGGCACCTGGCTTATTAATTTATCCCCCCCCCCCCAAGCTGGATTAATTCAGGATTCATCCATCAGATCACATGTCTGGATCTGCGACATTCAGGGGGAGTCCGTGGGCTTGGGAGCCCCATCAAGGTCACCGACAGGCACTGCCTGCCTAGCCATCTGCCCCTCGCTCTTTGACGTCTCTTCAAATTAAACACCACACCCTGTGGTAAAATTGCTGCTGCTCTATAAATAGCGGACTTGGCTTGAGTTGCACTGAAAATGTTACAGAGGAAGGGTGTCAGAGGGAAGAAAAAGGAAGGCCACAGACTCAAGGGCAAATTTCTTGGTCAGATGACTCCAGTCTCTGAGGAATCCCAAGAATTCTCCCTGTAAAGGACGCATCCTGGGCCCCTCCCCCACTCCCTTATGACCTCCTATCCCAAGCTCCCATGCGCCAAAGTGAACATTTCCCTTTTCTTTCCCCAATTTTTTTTTTTTAATACTTGATTTTATTTTGTGCCAGTAAATTGCTACGAGGTTGCTTTAAGAAAAATGCACAGGCCCCTTTCTGTGGCCTCATGGCACACTCTAATTTCAATCACATTGTTACTGAATTAAAATGGACATTGTCCATAGGCAACACATTGTTACTGAGGCTTTCTGCAGCCACATCATTACAATATCATCATATTATTTTAGGACGGATTGGCCTACACTTTCACAGGTCTGCTATAAGCTTCACATTTGCTCCCAGAGAAGGACCCTGAGAGCTTCCCAATCTCTGTCTCCTGTTCTCTGTACCGTTGTCTCTCGCTTTTCTGGTCCAGCCCTGACTGCGTGCTCTTTCCTCCCGTTGGCCATCCCACTTGGGTCTGCTCCTCATGGCGGACACACACACACACACACACACACACACACACACACACACACTTCCTGCCCTCTACAGTCAGTCCCCACTCCCTGGCCCTCATTCCTGGCCACTTGCCAGACTTCAGATCCAGTTCCTTCCTTGTGCCCCATGGTGTGAAGACAGGAGAAGTGAGGCTGTGCTGGGGACAGGGGTTCTCAGCTCCAGGGAGAGGTGCACATTCCGGTTCCCGACCCTTCCCTTTCTGAAAAAGCCGCACCTCGAAGTCCCTCATGTTGAGGGGCCATGGATTTCACTAGAGGATTTCCCCTACCAGCAGGTGCAAAATACCGAGGACCTGAGCATGGAGATATTCCTGGACTCATCTTCCTCAGAAGCTGGTTTTTCTTTCCACTCCTTTCAATAGATTGGGCTTCTAGAATCTGCCATGACTTTGAGGTTGACTTTGTTCCGGGTCTGCATCATCTACTTCTTGCTTATTTCTTCTCATCTCTGGTTCCCCGAGGTTTAGAAAAGCAGGTAGGAGGCCAGCCTATTAGGAAGGCACTGGATGGCTCGCGTGGCTCTCACTGTCCCGCACTCGGACCACCCCACCTCAGGTATATTTCTAGGGCAGTGATGGCGAACCTTTTGAGCTCGGCGTGTCAGCATTTTGAAAACCCTAACTTAACTCTGGTGCCTTGTCACATATAGAAATTTTTTGATATCTGCAACCATAGTAAAACAAAGATTTATATTTTTGATATTTATTTTATATATTTAAATTCTATTTAACAAAGAAAAATCAACCAAAAAAATGAGTTCGCGTGTCACCTCTGATATGTGTGTCATAGGTTCGCCATCACTGGTCTAGGGCTTCTGTTCAGCATTGCTTCTCAGAGTGGTCTGGGGATGGGCAGCCTTGGCATCACCAGGGAGCCTGTTAGAAACGCAGACGCTCAGGCCTCACCCCAAACCTACTGAATCAAAATCTCACTGTAACAAGATCTCCAGGTGGTTCAGTGTGAGGAACTGAGCGGGGTTACCCCTCTGTGCGCAGTTACCCTGGCCCCATAGGAGTCAGCTCAGCACCCGTGGTTTCAGCTGAAGGAATCCCCTCCACGAGGTTAGCAGGCTCAGTGCATTTAGAGGTCATGAATGTGTCAGCACAACAACCTTTTATGGGGATTGTTTAATTAATGTTAATTGCTCTTGGCCTATTGTATGGCTCTGCCAGGATTTACGGTAAATCGCCATAATCTAAAACCCTATAAAAGAGTCATTGCTTTTAGAGGCCTTGTAACTCATGCAGGGAGACACCTTGTGATCCTTGTAGTAGCACCCAGATGTATAAATACTGCCTACATTTGCATAATTCTCCGAGGTATCCGGACACTTTGTTTTTAGGGGGGCAGGTGCATCTGGGTGAAGAGCAATGTTCCTCATATGTTATGATCTGGGTGGTAATTGGTGAGAACTTGCTCTATAAAAGAGAGATGATTTATCCAGTTTTACTACCCAATTCTGGGCTTTCATGGAGTCCATAAATTGTGCTGTTGCCTTCAGCCCAGTGGATGTCTATAAAGTTGTTTCCATATCACTGCGGAACCCTGTCCCTGCTCCTGAGTGTCCCACAGGATCAGGGAGAGGAAGAGGCAGACCGGAGCTAAAAGTGGTACTAGGTTAGAATGGAAAGGGAATATGTGGGGAGGGGACACAGCAGTCTGTGCTAACCTGTGCCTGACATCACAACCACCTGAGAAAGAGAACATGTGTTTTAGCATTGATCTTTGGCCTCTTCCCACTTTCCACGCCCTTTTTCTTAATCCTTCTGTTCCCTTTCATTAGAAAGGGATGTAGGTGTACGTTGGACTCATTCACACTCTGCTTCAATTACCTTCAACACTAACTCATTTCCCATGTTTATTACCCTCCTGAGAGGAGTTGGGCCTCTGAAACTTGCACGTTTTAAGCTTTGAAAAACCATCCCTCACAGTCATTTACCTAAGTGAAGCAGGCCTTCCTTTTCACTTTGGAAACACTCTCTTTCCTGGATCTGAAATTGTCTTTCCTCCCCTGCGTCCCACCCCTCCCCAACACAGAGCGTCACAGCTTGCTCAAGGTGAGACCCACTCCTACTCCTCTTCCCTGAGCTGGCCTTATTTTGGTTTTATTTTTACACTTGCTCTTTCTTCCAATCGCACTCAAATCCTGTGATGTAAGTAGGGCGATACTGGAAAGCCTGTGTCACAGATGAAGAAACCAAGGCGGGGAGGGGAGCCTTTCTCAGGAAGCAGAGCTGGGCTGGAATGTAGACCTCTGGCTGCCTGGCTGGAGCAGGCGTGGCCCCGGGGCTGCAGCGGCAGGCTGGTGGCAGCAGCACTGTGCCCACGGCCAGCCTCCCCATGCCTTCTCTCCTTCTCCACTGTGTGAGGGGTCATCCTCAGTCTACCCAGCAACAGACCAAAGTTAGGAATCTCCCTGAGCACAGCACTCCCTCTACAGGTTGTTGTGGCCATCCTGCCATGGGCACAGACCCACCCAACGGCTCCCCGCCCCGCCTGTGACCCAGAGGCTCTGCTGCTCTCCCAGACCTCCCAGGCTGTGCAGTAATTGGTCTGGGAGCAATGACCCATTTTCTGTACTGAGCAGCAAGTGCCATCTGCGGGCTCTCTCACCCAAATGATTCAGATTCTCCTAAATCCAGTTGCACTGTCACTTGTCATTTGTTCTGCATCCCAGCTTTGCATTGTCTGCGAATACAGAGATCTGAATGTCTGTCATTTCACTGCCTCCAGTCTGTAGATGAATTGATGGAGAGTTAGTAATTCCCAGAAAAGAGAGACAGAAAATGCCACATTCCCTCCCTCCCTCCCCTATCCCTTATTATTGAGCATTTACCTTGCCCAAAGCCCAGAGCGGGGTACTGGGGGCCATAAAGCTGGCCAGATGATTCCTGCCTTCTAGGAGCAAACATGCCAACAGCCTCATCCCCAGTGAAACAAAACAACGTGGACAAGAACGAGGTGGCATTGAATATCAAATCCTCTCCACCTCCCACTAGAATCAAGCTCCCACCGCAGGGCCGATAGTCTTGTTTTATGATAGATCCCCAGCGGCCGGAGGAGTGCCTGGTGCACGTTCGTGCTCTGTAAGCATTGAATCGAATTTCCACTTGCATTATTGACCCCAGCTCTCCACCCTCCCTCATGCACATCCTCGCTGCCAGACCAGGCGGCTCCTCTGAGAGAGGAGAATCCTTCCTTCTGCTTTACCTGGGCTGGGGCCCGCAGCTTGCTTCGACCAGGGGCCTGTGGGGATGTCCGTGACAATGTGCTAGTTCCAAGTGGAGGCCCCTAAGACACTACAGCACTTTTCCACTCTCCCCTGGCCTCTGTCCCTGCCATGAGAAGAGCATGTCTGATGGAAGCCGGTCCATCCTTGCTGCTTGACACAGTCGCTGCAGGATAGAAACATCTGCACAGCATATGTTTCAAGGGACCTGGCGTATATAGCATACTGTTCTTAATATGTTTGCTCCCCTTAGCGCTGTGTGTTTTAACCAAGGTCACCTCTCCGAGAAAGGTTGTTTCCCCAGGTAGGGATTTTTCCCTGAAGTCAGGGAGGGGATAAAACTCCTTAACTAAGTGCCAGGCGGGTAGTTAATCACTTTAACTACAAACAATCATGCTTAAGCTACATAATCTTTACTCCCTGGAATGGAGATAAGAAACGCCCTAACCTTTGTAATAGAAATTGACAGGATTAAAATCAACTGGTATAAATACGGATGTAACAAGACAATAAACAGCAGAACCTCTCTGGAGATCCAGACCAGAACTTGGCTGGAGATCCTGGCTGGAGATCCTGGCTAGGCTGCTGATCAACTGAACACTGTCTCCGTGTCCTTCCTTCTTCGCCGACTCCGTCTATGCCTTTGGGAACCCCTGGACCTGCTGGGGTTGGACCCCGGCATCTGGTGCCCGAACAGGGAACTTAGAAGACAGAACCAAGAAGACAGAACCTACACAGAACCTAGAGACAGAAAAACTTCCCTGGAGAGAACATGGCAAAAGATCCTGGACAGAAACTGGCAACAGAACCTAGAGACAGAACCTAGCGAGAGAACATGGCAAAAGATCCTGGACTGAACCTGACTACAGAAATTGGCAAGAGAACCTGACTAGAACCTGGTGACTGAACCTGGCTGGAGAACCTGGACAGAACCTGGCTGGAGAACCTGGCTGGAGAACCTAGCAAGAGAACATGGACACAGAACCTGGCTGGAGATCCTAACCAGAACTTCGCTGGAGATCCTGACCAGAACTTGGCTAGAGATCCTGGCTAGGCTGCTGATCAACTGAACGCTGTCTCCGTGTCATTCCTTCTTCGCCGACTCCGTCCACACCTTTGGGGACCCCTGGACCTGCTGGGGCTGGCCCCCGGCACATGTCCGGGTGAGCTCCTCCCACGCCCCCCCCTCAGTCTAAGGAGTGGGGAGACAGCAGTGCAGAGCCAGACCTGCGGACTTCCAGCATCCAGCCAGCTGTTCCAGCCTCACCCTCAATAGTCACAAAGCTTAAAATATTTAGTATCTGGAGCTTTACAGAAAAAGTGTGCTGACCCCTGACCTAATCACAAATACAATTCAATACTTTGATCATTTGAAATGTGGTGACAGGAGTCTATAGTCAGCACATATTTTCCTTGTGAGAATTAAGGAATTTCCCAAGTGTTTCATCTGAAATCTTCTGATTGGGCCAATCTACTGTAATTCAAAATAAAAAAGAAAGCAGATGCTTTCATCTTATTTGAAATCCAGAAGCCAAGCCAAAGGAATGATCAGAAGTTATTTAAAATTTCAATCAAAACCAGACTTACTAATGGCTTGGAGTGAATAACTCCCTAACTTTTCTTGTAAGCATGGTCTTAATTTAGAAATTAGTTGTACATTAGCAAATAAAATATGAAAAAGAGTTTCACAGTATTAAAGGGAACCAACTTTTGGTTCCTTTCATTCTCAGAGATGACTCTAACAGGGTAGCAAATGGCCTTTCTCAGGCCTGGAGCCAAATAGAATTGTTCAGGGACAGCAAGTCCTTACTCATGTGTTATTTAGGGATGCACCATGGCTGACAGTGTTGTTGCACTTAACATGTCAAGATGAAAATATTGTATATATAAGAAATGAAATTTCCTTCCTTTTTTGCAACATTACTAATATAAATATTTACAGTTGTTTGCTTCCAAGGGTCTCAAAGTGCTCCCTCAAATAAAGAACATCAGAATCTTTTAGAAAGCCAAAGCAAAAGCAAGAATCACTTCAATCATGAGGAAATTAGTGTTTCAGGTCACATATCTATTCTAACAGTGGTGGAAAGCAGTAAATGAAGGAGACAATTGTAACCAACAAGAAATACAGCTAGAAAAGAACAATTTCTGAGCAGCCGCACTCATCTTTGACTAGCCTTTCGGCACTGGAAGATGGAGAGTGGCAGATGGAAACTGAGAACAGGGGGACGATAGAGAAGAGAGGAAGAAGAGTAGTCCACATTCTGGAAATCTCTTCACCTACAAACTGAAGAGCTGTCACCTATGAATTGTGTCATCAAGCCCCTAGTGATCAATATTTGATGCTGTGTGAAGTTACGAGGGAGTACGCAATGTAAGTGCACTTGTCCTTCTAAAAAAAAAGGAAACAGAACAGAGAGATGTGTGCTCAAAGCTGAAACCATTTCTAGACATTTCAAACACAGTTAACCAGCAATTCAGGTTTCTTCTTCCATCATAAATTGACAGCCTCCTATGTCCAGATCATTCAGCCAGGTCTAGCAGGACAGAAAGATACATAAAAAAGGGCCCTTTCCTGGGAACCTATAATGTAGTGGAAATAGAATCTAAGCCACCAGGTGACTCTTGGTAATGTCATCTGCGATGCTGGCTGACTGACCCTAAGAAAGACTTGTGGAGGTTAAGCACATGAAAAGCTAATTTAACATTTTATTTTCATTAAATAAAAGAGAAGGGCTTTTGGGGGCCAAATGCAAAATTAAGTGTGGGGCATATGGGTATGGTTCTAAGGGGTAGGGAGGTATGCCTCTCCGGTATTTCCAGAACTGGAGGAAATGCCATTGTAAGCCTACAGCTCTTAGATTCACGCCCTTTCAGGGTATGGTGGGCATAGTGGGACATACACTTTTTCACAGATTGATTTCTTTTAAAATCTTTGATCTAATTGGAATTTATTTTGGCAAAGTGCAGATTTTTTTCCCCCTCCCAAATAGCTAATGTCCCTTTCTCCCACTGGTTTGGGAAAATATTCACAGTCACCATTCACTGAACGCCTGTTATATGTCAGGAGCTTTGATCATTTTTGTAAAGGACTTATGCATTTTCTGGGTGACCCGGAATCTGAAGTTCCTTCCTTTGGTAAATTCCCCATCTTAATGAATCTTGCTGGGAGAGAGCTTGCTTTGACTTTAAAACTTAAAAATCCCAAGAACTTATTTTCCCAGGCTCTTTTGCACTTATGTTGGGAGCATATGATCTAGGCTCAGCCGATCAATAAACCCACTCAGTCTTCACAGCTGAATCTATTACTCCAAAGAGGTGGGCCAAGCCTCAACAGTTCCTGCTGGAAGTCTTCACATGCTCTCTGGTGCCATGAGTTTCTGGGGTCCTGGCTGCTGCCCAGCCTTCCTCGGTCCCTCCTTTTCCCAAGTCTGCTTCTCCAACCTTCTCAGGAAATTTGTAAGCAATGCAATAGCCTTGAATAAATTCCTCTTCTGCCCAAATTAGCCAGAGTATGTCTCTGTTGTTTGTATCTAAAGATGTTAGTTGATACATGTAGGATATCATTTGATTCTCAAGTCCTCATACCTTTCAAGATATATATCATCGCCCCCATTATAGATGTAGCTAGTTAATATTCAGTTAGAGAATTAACTTGGTTAAGAGCACACAGCTAGGTAGTGGTAGAACTGGAATTCAAATCTAGGTTTGAATTTGCCTGATTCTAAGTTCATATTCTTTCTCCTCTGTCACACAATGCCAACATTATCATACCCTACAGTATATACACAGATCCTCTATGTGTCTATCATCTATCTATATATAAAAAGATGTAGTTATAGATACAGAAACAGAAGCCATGGATAGTTTCTTTATCCATTATTATGCTCCACTGGTCTAGCTATTTATTCTTGTGCTGGCATCATAGTTTTACTTATTGCAGCTTTCTAATAAGTTTTAAAATCTAGCAAGTTCTTTATTCTTTTTAGCCCTCTTGAGTTTTTATTTTTCTAGGTGAGCAACTGGACAATTCTATAAAATTTTTCTGTAATCACAGACAAATTAGCAGCTTTAATTTAAGATGTTTCAACCTTCATGTTATCTTTACTTAACAGGGTTATGTGAGGTAGTCACAGCTCCCATGTGTGCACGTGGGCACACGCCCACACCCACATTCACAAATATGTCCCTAGATGAAGGTTTGTGGGACCTATATAAGGAGGTTTTGTTTGTTAGCTTCGACATAGTTCAGAATTCTCCAGAAGCAGAAACTGTGGCAGTGTTGGCCCGAGGAGCTGTCACATTAAGGCTAGCCAACAAACTGAAAGGAGACAGCTCTGATCAGAGATATCAGTGAGGAGGAAACTGGTGCATCACAGGCTTTATTTTTATACTGCTTTGTTCCTGCCGAAAGCAGCATGGTTCACTTTGAGCCTTCCATTTTTTTTTTTCCTCTAAGCATAATTTTGATGCTGTGGGATTTCTTGCCAAGCAACATCCAGCAAATAAGTCCCAGGAGAATGGCTGATTTGTGTCTGCACATAATTTTCCTGGTGTGGATCCTAGGCAATAGAACGGCTAAATAATAGCTATGGTCCTGGAAGAATTTCTTCAATTATGGAGTTGTTGAGGGTCTGTTAAGAACTGATGAGATGGATGGCCCCTGCCTGGTCCAATAAACCAAGAGGCTAATTCCCCCCTCCTTAAGTGGATGTGGGTTTGATACATATGTATTCATCACAAGTTAATGAAAAGCCTGTGCTTTTGATCCAGGAAGGCACCAGGCTCTTCTTTTTCTCTTGCAGAAAAACATTCAAGTAAAAACATCCTTGTGAGAATTCCCCACAGGAAATTCCATGCATCTGCTCAGATTAAAAAGGCATCAACTTATTTATTTCCTTTAATAGAGAGGGACTCCTCTGAACACTGAGTGCTCTCCTGAAAGGCCGATGCTGGGGTTCTGGGAATTGTGAGATACTGGAAAATGGGAATGATGTTCTTAATAGTGGATTCTGAGGGTGTACAGGTGCCCATGGCCACATGTAAATTGTGCTGCGGAATCCAGCTGCGTTTGTTGCCAACACAGATTCGGTACCAGGAAACTTCTGAGATTTTGCACTTTTCGTCCAGATCCAAGGTTATTCTTTGGTACCACAGTTCACGCAGGTAGCTCTAGTCTCAGAACTGTGGACCACACCAGAAATGGAACTGGGCTTGTAGTAAGCCAGTGAGCTAAATTCTTCTAAAATTAAATTAGGATTAGCCACAGTGCCTCATATCTCTGAAAGCTGTGCTATGTAATAAGGTGGAACCGAACGAAATTGATGCCACATTTGCAGCAACATTTCCAATTAAAAAAAAGTGAACTGATGAGCAGAGAGTTAATCATGCTGTAACTGTATAATCTCATGACCCCCTCACCACTGGAGTCAGAATTAACTATTGGTGTGCACTGAGCCACCAGTAATGTGCGGTCCCTTGACTTCCTGTCGGCAAGGACCCAGCAACCAGGCCCAGTGGCTTCTGAGAAAGCCAGTGAAGAAACTGGATTTTCCTATATAAAGCCAGTGCTTTAGTTTGTCCTGCTTTGGAACAGAGCTGTCTTCCTGGCTGAAGGCGTGGTGACGGATGGAAAACAAATTTCTCTTGTAGGCACATTCTGAAAGGTCAGTTCTGGGCATCCATAGAGAAAAAACCCTCATAGTGAATCAGAAAGGACAAAGATGATAGTTACTCAGGTCCTGCCGTCTGTGCGTGGAGCCTGTAAGCTGGCACAATTAGGCATGAACGGCCCTGCCTCACTGCTGCAGTGAAAAAAGAACTAGCTTGAGCTTCAGAGAAACCTGATTTTGCTATTCATTCAAACAAATTGAAAGTACATATTTGGTACCCTTTTAGGTTTCTGAAGTACTGCCTGTTTTGTAACCAGGGCACAGTGGCTTCCTCTGGCGATCAGGAGCTCTGTCTGCTATTAATATGCATACACAGCGCTTTAAAAATCAGCTCGCAGTGCAATCTCCTATTGTGTTTTGAGTGAATGACTCGTGACTACAAGTTCAATGGCAGCTACAGAGAAAAGTCATCTGAGTTTGTTGTTGTTGTCAAACGATCTTTAATTGAAATGTTTTCCTTTATAGTTCTTAACTGGCCAGGCATTGCACTGTACAGCTGCTGATGTCATCTATGATGTCATGAGGGCAATGGCCATCAATGTTGCAGCTCACAGATGGGGCAGTCCCCAGCATCTCTTTAATGGTTCCAGAGAGTTCTCTAGCTAAAGATTGGTGCCACATCTGTCCGGCAATGTTGACAATCTCACTGAAGTGGTGTTTTCATTGTGCTTAATATATATATATATATATATATGTATACACACACACACACACACACACACACACACACACACACACACACGTCTATTTGCTTCTTTCTGTCTCTTGGTGGCTTTTTGAGGACTTTGATGAGGAGGGCAGAGGCAGAAGGCACTGCCTCCACCTGGGCCTGTCAGTTTCACTGTAATCCTCAAACCCCTCTAATCACCGGTTGCTTTGGTGATGTCCTCACCGGCCTTTTTTGGAGACAGGCTTAGGGGGCAGATCTTGGGGCCCACGGCAGACATGGCACTCACTCTTCCCCCAGTGCACCTCAGGTATACAACTTTGATCTCACTGGGGTCGAACTTTGGTGACATGGTGGAGGCAGCTGGTGTCAGATGAACCCAAAGAAAGTTGCACCTAAGCCTCCTCCGAGCCGAAAGCCAAAAAGCTCCTCAGGGTTTTTAATGATGTCTCCTTTCCAGGTAAAGTGTCAAAATAGGTCTTCCATTTAATTTGTCTGGAATCCAGTGAAAATATATCACTCCATTCTCCTTCCTCAAGTGAACAATACACTTTGCTCAAGAACTAATGCAACAATCTGAAATCTTAGTGGAATAAGCCATTTTCCCTACCCCCAAATTTAAATTCCAAATTTAAAAAGATTGACATTCAAAATGGCTTATAATATTGCTCACCAAAGCTGGAAAAAAAGTCCAAGGGACCACAAGTTATTTATTTCATAAATAAAACACATTTGGTGGCTTCACAGTATTGGTGGGAGTCCAGTAGTGTTGTAAAATTATGAGTCTCCTAGCATGGCGAATGTTCTCTAGGGGTGCATGTCTCTCACGGGTGAAATGGAGACCCAGTCATTTCATTTCAAATGTGTGTTATAATCATGGGAACTGCCCTGGGTTTTTAAAAAGTTAACGAACATCCAGATGTGGACAGTTTGCTAAAACAATGTCAAATCAGTGAGCCCTAAAATATGTGACTCACAAAAGAAAATGGAAAACACTCATTAATCCCAGATGCTGGAGACCCAGAACAGTTATTGAGAGCTCTATTAAAACTTGCTCTGTATATATTTCCCTCATAGGGCTTCTGAAACATAAGGAAGCTCAGGATGTAACTTGTGCTGTCCAATATAGTAGCCACTGGCACCATGTGGCTATTTAAATGTAAGTTAATTAAAGTTATATAAAAATTTAAAAAGTCAATGCCTCAGTGGTACGAGTCCTATTTCAAGTGTTCAGTACCCATGTGTGGCTGGTGGTTGCCATATTAGACAGTGCGATATCAAACATTTCCATCATTGCAGAAAGTAGTGTTGGATAGTGACAACTTAAGTGAAGAAGAAAATAAAATAAATATTTATTGAGAAATTATAGTGTGATAGACATCCTATTTGATCTGTATTTTTCCCATTTCACAGTGAGGAAGCTTAGCCTCAAAGAGCTCAAGTCACTTGCCCAAGTCACATGGAGAGTTAGAACTTCAACCAATGGCTCTTGACTCCAAACCCCAGTGCCATTTCCAATGCACGGTCCAGTGTTTGCTCCCCACTCTTCCATCTAACACATGCCTAATGATAGGGTGACTGTATATTTAAATAATTATTACAGGAAAATGGGTAAAAACTTATACTAAGCAAACTGGACTCTCTATTTACTGAGAACCTATGGCAGCAATGGGGACTACAAAGTTAAAAGGATGAATACAGTTCCTGACTTCATAGCACTTGTAGCCCATGGGGGAGTCAAACATTAAACAGATAATCACAAAATTAATTATCAGACACACTTGTGATAAGTATCAAAGAGGAAATTCCATCTGTTTTGGGAGAGGCTTTCCAAACCACATGAAATAACAACAAAAGAACAATAATAATTAGCCATAAAGCTTTAGCTTTCAATGCCTGTGAAGTTCAAATCAGTAAGATAAATCTATGATACTGCTGGCCTCCTGACTGATGAGTCTCACTGTAATCTTTATGCCTAGTAAACAGAGAGATCTATTTCATTCAAGGTCATCCTGGGTTGGCATGACCAACTTCAATTTCACCCTATTCTCTTTGGGTAGAAGCATTTTTGAAACAAAGAGCCGAGATCAGCTCATTTGTCAACATTACAAAGCAGGCACCCCATCCTCGTAACTCTTCTCCCTCATTGAACCTTCCCAGCAACAGCAGCTGACACATGAGCCTTTGCAGATGAAGATGCCGTAGCACGGCTATTTCTCGACCACACCTTTGAGGATAAGACAGTGGGAAAATACTTCTTCTTGGCCCTTTCTTTGTCATTTTTAACAGGGTCAGACTCAAATACCCATAAAAGGAGATTGAGAGCCAATATGCTACCGTCAAATTTAAAAGGCTAGGAAAAAAGTCAGAGCCATAAACTTATCATTTTCAGTATTTTATTCCTTTTCACGCTAGTCTATTAGTTTCAATAAAAGGACAACAGAATGTCCATTACACCGGAATTTGACATGCCTATTATGCCAATACGATTAGTTTTTGCAACATACTCATGTACTGGTTATAGTTTATAGAAAAATTGATTTCACAGAATCAGAGAAATTAGAATTGGAAACATTCTATTAGGTTACTAGATACCTCCCCTGAGACAACTGTAGAATTGATCCCTAGTTCACAGTGTATGTTCTGATGCATTTTTCTATCAGGTTTTGATAGACTTATATATTTATTATAGGCTGGAAATATGTACCACTAAAAATTATACCAATCCATCTGAGAAATAACATTCTAGAAAAATAAGCATTTGCTGAGGACTAATTTTACTTTGGTGGATTCTTTTTTAATATACGTGCCAGTGTTTATAGACTCTCATCTTATAAGAGGCAGGGTAGTAGCACAGATCATGGGTTGGCATTACAATCAAATAGTGAATTTGCATAGCTTAAGTTGCGGAAATTTCCCCAGACATAATTTCCCATCAGATTTCTACAAAATGTGGTATGAATTTTTGATTCCCAAGAATGGATCAGTTTCCATACAGGAAATTGAGCCCTGTACCTTAAACAAATGCCCACAAGCACATGCTTGACTATACTGAGATTTTCTTCTCTTTGGGCAGTGTGTACCAAGCTGCGACTCTGGGAGAGACATTTGCCAGAGAAACTCTGAGCTGGAGGGCTGGAGAGGGCTGTGGCAAGGGAGTGAGCTGATGACATATACACGTTCTGTGTTCTTTCTTCCTTGTAGTGACCCAGAGAGGGGAGGGAGGGGAGAAGGAGGTGGCTTCACCAGGCAAAATTTAACAGTAATATAATTAGCCAGTAATCTCCCAGGTCACATGGTTGGGATTGCTTCTCTCTGCTTCAACACATTCTGGTCAGGAATTCTCTTCCCCGTTAAGACCATTCTTGCAGTTCATTTTCACTTGAATTAATTTAGTAAAGACTAGTCCTGTTAGGTTTGTCCTTCACCCCTTGCTCCTTCATGGAGATAGGAAATGGAGTGTTGGATGTGGGCTAAATTGGCGGGGTGGGTGGGGGGGGGGGAGGTGAATCAAGGCTATGTCTGGAAAAGGGCAGAGAGGGAAGCAGAGAAATGTAGCATTCAGCTAGATAATGCCTGGTTCCCCATTATTGTCGTTCACATTCTCACGTCTCTGTTCAAAAGCCCAGATGAAATTCTTGTTTGTTCAGGATGCAGCTGATGAGTATTATGTCTGGAGAGCATCCCAGAGAAGAGATCATACATCTTTTATACACCTGCACGCTAAATGAGCAAGAACACCCAGGTGCTGAGTAAGACTTATGAATTTGTTGTAAATTATGCACACAAGTAATTTGGCATGTCCAGAAAGTAGTGCTATCAGTGGAACGGTTTTCCTAAACTCTATAATTTAGGAGCACACACCCTGAAAGGCATGAAACAGTGGCAAGGCCTAATTGCTCAGCACAGTATCTCTGCTTTGACATGTGCCAGTCACAGGGGGCACTAGCCCACCAGGGACTGTTTGACACCCAAAGCAGAAGCCAGTACACCTGTGCCAGGAGGAGAAAAAAGGCAGGGATCTTGACCTTGTTAGCCCCTGGATGGCAGCAGTAATGGCGGCTTTATCCATGGGCTGTGTCAAAGTGGCGATGATGAGACAACTCCAAAGGAAGACAGGGAGCTGTGCTCTTCAGGTCAAACAGACTTTCTGTAGCAATTGAGGGTCTACCCTTACTACTACTCAAAGTGTGTGGTTCATGGGCCAGCAACATAGACATGACCTGGGCCTGGGCCTTACCCCAGACCTACTGAATTGGAAGCTGTATTTTAATAAAACACCAGGTGATTTGTATGCACATTAGAGTTTTAGAAGCACTAGTACATGCCACCAGCTTCCTAGGGGCTCTTTCACTGTAGTGGCCCGGACTCGCTAAGAAGGGACCTAGCTTTTTCAGCCCAGTAATAATAAGTTGACCTCATCTTCATTTCAGCAAAAGCCAATGAATGATCATCTTCCCTTCATGAGTACACATTCCTTTTTTTCCTTTTGGTTTTGTGTGTGTGTGTGTGTGTGTGTGTGTGTGTGTGTCCCACCCCCCCACCAATTGGTTTCTTTTGGGAACTATTCCTTCCTATTGCATGTAATTCTGGCAAATCTGCCAACTTATAGGCTGAGCACCCGACTGAGGGTTGATGTGTAGAGAGAGGGCCTTAATTCTTCTGAGAATATAAGAAGCAAGGACGCTATTCGCTTGCGACTGGCAGGGGGTATCTTGCATGGCATGTAAAGGGCATCTGTTCGAGAATAGAGCCAGAAGAGTCAGAGCAGAAAGGTTCCAGAGAATTCATTTGAACGCTCAGTCCAGTTGTACCCAAAGTCAGACAACCCCTTGGACTTCTGAATTGAGTGAGCCAATAAATTCACAGTAGAGCTTAAAGCAGTTTTAGGTTAGTTTTTTTGTCATTTATAATTAAAAGTGGTCCTGACCAATACATTCCTGAAACTGTATTATCATTTCCTCTGATATGGAGACTCTACATCTGGCTAAAGGAATAAATTCATTATGAAGTTCATAATGAACAACTGTGTGAGTATATGTGTAAGTATAATCTGAGTATAATTAAATGTAGAACGTTTAAAACTTTTAGGCATGCATGTGTCCTAAATACTGGTTATCTGTGTAATTGCAGCAGGCTGTATTTATTTTCTAGATTTAGAGGCAGTGAAATTAATATTGAAATTAATATTGAAATTTATGCCAACTAATATGCAAATCAGCACAGCGTTGGTGCTTTAAAAAAACAAGAGATAGGATTGCAGCACTGGTGTTTTCAATGGTGCTGATGCTTTGATGGAAGACAAAGAGGGCAAGAATGCAGATGAAACATGTTCCCTTGGAATACCCAATGCAAAGAAGAAATTCATGCCTCTGTAAACTATTTTAAAATAGAAAACAATCCCTCAATTTAATATAGTAGTTTAACCAGTCATTAATTTATTCTGGGCAAACACTGCAACTTTTCAGAAATGATGCCAGCCATAAATAAAATCTACAACCACAAAAGAAAATATGTGCTTTTACTTCTGCCAAATGTCAAAACTTAAATCCGTAATTGTTCCAGTTGGAACACTGAAGTCTGCCTCTCTTCAATGACCACTTGATACCCACTTTCGGACATAGATTTCACTATTATGTACCTAATTCAACATGTAGAGTGTGTGTATATATATTTTAAAACGATCAGTTGGGATAGGCTAAGTTATGAGTGAAACTTAAAAAGTAGTACCTTGAATAAAATGGAAATTTCTTTCTTTTTTAAGAAAAAAAAAAAAGTCTGGAGGTGGACAGGGCAGGGCCGGTATGGTGCCTCCATGGATATTGAGAAGCAAAGATTTGTGGCTTTGAGAAGCTCGACTCCACTCCTCTAGGTTCAGTATGGCTGCTGTGGCTCTAGCCATTACATCCAGTTTCCCAGCAGCAAGATGGAGGAAAGAGGAGGAAGGATTTGCCACCTCTCCTTTAAGGAAACTTTCTGGAACTCCTGTACAGTATGCCCGCTTGCATATCACTGATCAGAACGTATGAGGGAGACTGGAAAATATAGTCTTTTAACTGGGAGGCCATGTGTCCAGATAAAGATCATTATTCTGTTAATTTGGAAGAGAAGCAAAAAATAAAATAAAAACTCAAAGGCAACTCTCAAACTCAGCTCCAAATATTAAATATATATTTACTAGAGGCCCAGTGCACGAAATTCATGCACTCTTGTGGGGAGGGGGGTCCCTTAGCCTGGCCTACGCCCTCTCACAGTCCAGGAGGCCTCGGGACATCTTTAGTGCTGCCTCAGAGGTGGGAGAAGTTCCTGCCACCACCACTGTGCTCACCAGCCATGAGCCTGGGTCAGGGCTTTTGGCTGAGCAGTGCTCCCCCTGTGGGAGTGCACTGACCACTAGGGGCAGCTCCTGAATTGAGCATCTGCCCCTTGGTGGTCAGTGCATGTCATAGCGACCAGTTGTTCTGCTGTTCAGTTGATTTGCATTTTGGCCTTTTATTATATAGGATTGATTGATTTATTGTGTGTTTCACCCATAAGAAGTTAGCTCTGGGAAAACAAGGGTACTATTTTGTTCATAATTGTTTCCTTGAAGCTATTCTATGCTTATTTTTCCCGATTTTCTTCCATCAGTTTAAGAACCTTGGTCAACTGTTGAAAATAATGCAGACATTGCATCCAGATTTGGTGAGAAGAGTGTTGTGACCAACTAATAATGTCCACAGGGGACAGGCCATGTATGCCACGCTTACAGAATCCCCTCCAAACACTTGCTTTCTACTAAAATGCTTTCAAATATATGGCTCCTGTGAAGCCAGTTTAAATCGAAATGCCCAAAGATTTCTTTACATTTGTGCTTAAAAATGTTTTATTCTGAGTAGAGAGATGAATATTCTCTGCAGCTTTTTTTTTTTCTTACGTGGAGCTCCCTTGTGCAGTTGTAAATTTTGCAGGTTTCCAGAGAGTTGCTAAAGGAATTATATGCAAGTTCCAAGATACACTTAGTTGGCAAATTCTAATGAGCAAGTTGCTGGGAAATGGTATTTTTACTGTTCTTTAAAAAACAAAATGGAAAAACAGGTCACGAATTTTATGCTGTCAGAGTAGAGGCACAGTGCTGTTGACATGTTCATCTTTGGATTCACTGAGAATGCAAAGGGGCCTGGAGGAGTGATAAGAACTTCCCAAGTTAAACACAAGTGTTAGAAAGAAAGCTTCGGCTTTGTCTCTATTTCTTTCCAACAATCTAAGCATGAGGATAAGTAGACCAGAGTTAAATTAAATGTAATTAACAATAGCTCAGACTGTTGAGTAATGTACTAAATTGCATCTAAAAAATGTTGTCTTTGAAAAGGTATCACTGCAGCAACCTTCCTCTCCTGCCCAGTACAACCCATTTCCTCATCAGTTAACGGTGATAAGAGAGTGACGTGGTGATTCTTTCAGGGGGAGGGAATTATGCAATACCCCTAAAAGATAAATCAGACTTTCAGGGATATCGTTTGCAAAGCCCTTTGATGACTCTTATACACTGACCGTAGGACACAGTCCCACTTGCAAGTCAAGAATCACTGACTTACTGGAATGATGTACTTTGCTATTTAGTTTTTGTTTTGTTTAGCCATTTCCATGGAAAATGGCCCATTTTTAAAAAAAACTTAAAATTTTTTTCAGTTATAGTTGACATTCAATATTATATTAGTTTCAGGTGTATAGCATAGTAAGTGACACATTTATAAAACTTACAAAGCGATCTCCCCAGTAAACCTAGTACCTCCCTGACACCATTCATAGTTATTACAATACTAGAGGCCCGATGCATGAAATTTGAGGAAAGGGCTTGGCCCTCGCAGCCCTGGCTTAATCCAGAAGGTCGTCTGGAAGGTCATTTAGCTGTCCGGTCTAATTAGCATATTACACTTTTATTATTATAGATTATTGACTATATTCCCTTTGCTGTACTTTATAACCCATGACAATTTTATAACTGCCCATTTTTATTTCTTAATCCCTTCATCTATTTCACCCATTCTCCAATCCTCTCCCCTTGGCAACCATCAGTTTGTTCTCTGTATCTATGGGTTTGTTTCTGTTTTGTTTGTTGCTTTCATATCTTGGCTATTGTAAATAATGCTACAATGAAAGTGGGGGTGCATAAGTCTTTTCAAATTAGTGTTTTGGAGTTACTTTTTGGATGCAATGATGGCTTGAATATGTTTTTGTTTAGTCACCTTCAGTAGACAGGGCAAGCCATAATATTCATCTCCTTATCTCCAGGGCCAAACATGAAGAGATTTACTGAATGAATGAATGAATGAGTGGGATTCCACAGATCAAAAATTTGCCTCTATATATACCATGGCTTGGAATTCCCCCAGATGGGCTGAGGCTGTTACCTAAGGAGAGGGAGAAGATTACATTTTTCCCATCCATTCAGAGAGAGCCCCAGTGATTAGCTTATCCGCAGGCTGGTGAGGGATGCTGATTTAAAAACTCCTTTGTGCCGCAGTGGAAAAGAGTGGACTCAGAGAGAACCCTGATGTCCTGCACCGACCTGCTCCATTCCCCCTGGGGTTTTAAAATTCATCCATTTCTCGTCAGTTTCAGATCTCGCCACATTCCAGGATAGACTAGAAGAGTGGGCATCTGTGACATGCCTTTGGAGAAAATAGATTTTAGATACAGCCAATAAATCCAGCACACAGAACAGCTCCCTTTAACAAAGAGAATGACTGGTAGAAGGGAAATACTCCTGCAGAAAACAAACCATCAAAAAGGCCATAGGAAGTTCGCACTCCATGCTCCTGACAGCCCATAGGAGGGCACTTGCTTGTCCCTCCCCTCAGCCTCTCATGATGCTCTCGCCCTCGGGGGGACGCTGGGTGACCCAAATGACGCGCTATGTCTCTCACAAGAAGGATGATTGGGACACAGAAAGTGAGAATCCGGAGGATGAGGCTGATCTCTCCTGGTCTGTGCATACTGAGACCTTGTGGGTGTCAGGAGGAGGTAGCTGACCGAAGCTCTGAGGTTCAGTATGGCTGCCCCCTCCTCCATCAGGAATCAGTTTTACTGTCTCCAGTCAAAGCACATCACCAACAGAGGAGTGCCTGCCACAGAGCGAAGCACATTTCCCCTTCCCAGTGTGGTCAGCATTACACCAGGGGCCTGGATTCGTCTTTAAAACTTGCTTGTGGAACCCGCTTCTGGGTTTACCTCTGGTTCTCACCACATTCTTTTTTTTTTTTTTTTTTTTTTTAATATATTTTATTGATTTTTCACAGAGCGGAAGGGAGAGGGATAGAGAGTTAGAAACATCAATGAGAGAGGAACATCAATCAGCTGCCTCCTGCACACCTCCTACTGGGGATGTGCCCGCAACCAAGGTACATGCTCTTGGCTGGAATCGAACCTGGGACCTTTCAGTCCGCAGGCCGACATTCTACCCACCAAGCCAAACCGGTTAGGGCATCACCACGTTGTTATCCACTTGGTTCAACAAGGGGGAGGGGGGAGGAATAGAAAGGATGGTATTTACAGATCATCACCATTATTTTCTCCTGTCTTTACCCTGCCATGGCTTACCACGCATCATTCTTCATAGCAGCCTCTGTCACTCTCTGTCCACACTGCTGCCCAGCCTGGAAGGAGCCAGGCTTGGAGGAGCCAACGGAGGAGGGCAAAAATGCGGCTGCTCTTACCTACAAGGGCATCCGGGGAGCCTTGCCTGGGAAGAGAGAGAAGCTGTCCATGGGCGGGCCACTTAATTCAGAGTCACAGCAAAGCTGTGGGCTTACTTCAAAGCTGGAATGACATAGACGTAACTCCTAAGTCTTCAAGCCTCACTCTGACAATCAACCAATTGAAATCTTATGCATCAGAGCTGTCTCCGTGGTTTGATTTCAGATATGGCCACTCCATCTAAACCTAATTTCCCTTGGCCCACCTTCGAGGCTGAAATGCCAACGTTTGTGGCTTGTTCCTTAGAGGGAAACAATGCCCTCCTCCCGGGAAATCTTCCTCAGAGGAAGAACTCAAGCCACCCACACCTTCCGGTACAGGAATGAGTTCCCCATCAAATGCCTCAGGCTTGGGCTGGAATGAAAGAGGGCAGAAAGGGATTGGGGTATCTGTGGGTGACAGTAACAGATAGAGAATTACTCAGGCTCTATAGCGGAGCTTTTGGGAGAGTAGACCTGGAGTGTGGCCTTAGGCGAGAGTACTAGAAATATTTCCTAAGGAGCAACAGCAAACTTTGGATGCACCGTACACTGCCGATTTCTCAACCACTGAGACCATGACCTGCACGGGTAATTCCATCACAGGGCCCAGTAACTGATTTTTAGCAGAAGGGCTGGTACTGGGAGTCAGCACTACTGTGTATGTACCTGGGAAGACAGAGCACGGGAGGGACGCCCCAGCACTGGGGGCTCTAAGCTTCAGGCCTGGCTGAGGGCTCTGCTCAGCAGGCACTCACTCCCAGATGCACATCCAGGCCCCCATTTGCCAGCAACCGCGAGGTTCAGAGAGCCACATGCTTCCACAACTCCCCCTGCCTCACCCACCATCTGCTCTGCTGAATGGGCCAGGCTCAGAGGGAGGCCTGTCAGCCAGGAACCAGTGCCCGATTCTCCCTCCGTGGCTATGCAGTGATGCAGAGGGCGCTAGTGTTGGCCCTGACTCTTGTTTGAGGGCCACGGATGTCGGCAGGGCGCAGACAGTGCCAGGAGGCCAGATCCCAGCCACACTGGATTGCTGAGAGGCCCTGTTTGCTGCCAGGTACATGGCCACCCGGGTCTGATGGGTAGGGCTCTCATCCCTGAGCCATGTCCACTGCCTTCTGTAAAGGCCATCTCAATGCGATGCTTTTCTGCGTTCACATGGTAAGCTTAAAGTCAGTATTCTGTTGGAGGAAAAGTAAACAGAAACCAAACAGAACCGGTTTCCCGAATAACCCCCTGTTTTCTGCCACCAACATTACACCTCACTTATTTGTGATACATAAAAAAGAAGTGGAAATGAACTGACATGCCAATCAACAACTTATTCTCTCATCATCTGACCTGGGGGACAGCAGGTACTGTTATGCTGTGAATAGAGAGATACCCACAGAGTACCATGAGCCAATAAATGCAAATCCACAGCTTGTCCCTCTCCTCCGCTCCCTAGCACAGTGCCCAGCGCACCGTAAGGACTGAATTAATGAGTCCTTCCGTGGGGTCAGCTCTGAACTGGGCTGACTTGTCAACAACTGGAAAACCAGGAGAGAGTGGTCCACTCACTGACCTCAGATGAACAGTAGATATTTATGAGTTATGACATGCATATAAACGAGCATGCTTTATCAGTTGGCACAAATATTGAATTTTCTCTATGTCAAACATGCACTTCATTCTACAGGTAGCTAACCTGGGTTAAACACGAGCTTCCGGAATGCTGTTAGAGCTCGTGTTCCTGAACGAATATCTGCCCCATCAAAGGGCGCTCCTTCCAGCCCCAGGCTCGGCAGAGCTCATCCAAGCCGCCTGTCTCATAGAGGAAGAAACAGAGGCCCGGAGCAGGAAAGCAGCCGTGAGTGGTCACCCAGCATGAGATGGGGAGGCAGGACCGGTGTCCGGGCTCAGGCCCTTCCTGCCAGCACCTTTCTCTCTGCCATGCCCCCACCGAATCCGAGTTTCTAAGAGCCTCCCCAGGCAGGAAACGTGGCTTGTTGTCATTCTCTGTGAGGCATGCTCTAATAAACAATCGGCAGTGGTTTATTTATTTTTCTCTATAATTCCATGTGGGGATTATAGACCAGCCTAGGCTATTCTGTCATTGTTCCATACTAGCTCCTTATGCTATTGAAATGTTTTCTTTGACTCTATTGGAGTCATCTAGGATTTACTTTAAACAGAGGAGAACTAGCCTCTAGGACAGTGGTTCTCAACCTTCTGGCCCTTTAAATACAGTTCCTCATGTTGTGACCCAACCATAAAATTATTTTCGTTGCTACTTCATAACTGTAATGTTGCTACTGTTATGAATCGTAATGTAAATATCTGATATGCAGGATGGTCTTACGCGACCCCTGTGAAAGGGTCGTTCGACTGCCAAAGGGGTTGCGACCCACAGGTTGAAAACCGCTGCTTTAGGAGCTGAGGCAGTTCCTAGATTAGGAACTCAGGCACTTTAAATTAGGACAGAAGACCCTACGTAAAACTGTGAAGGAGGCCAGCGAGCTTGGTGCGCACAAGGGGGAACTTACTGCAAGGTGTCAATAGATTCATGCGAATGCTAACCACTGATTATAGATTCAACAAATACTACTTCTGACACTGTATCTTCTCCAGGCCCACAGCATGAATTTCAAACCTCCCGGCCGGCCTTATGTGCTTTGGAACTCAGGTATATCTGGTTTTGGAAGTCAGGTAATAAGGTGTATACACCATGTATTAATAACATTCCCAGCAGAGTACGGGGTAGCACCCTATAATCAAACATTAATAGTTCTGCAATTAAATATGGGAATGTTCATATTTGGGGTAAAGAAAGACTATAAATAGCCTTCTGTCAATTCAAGTTAGGTTGTGCCACCCGAATTAGTTTGTCACAAACATACCCCAAAAACGGTTTCCAGTGCTTTATGAAGTTCATGATTGTAGATAAGGAATTGTAGATCTATCTTAAAGATGTGAATATACTGATCAATAAGAGAAATTTATTAAATAAGTTTCAATATTTAATAATATGCCATTTGCCATTATCTGTTTTCTCAGTCAGTAGCTAGATACAAAGACAACCAAATCTCATGCCAGAATTAACAAAATTTTAAGGGCTCCTGACTGTCCTTGGTGGAGCCCCAAGGCCCATGGAGAACCCGCCTCAAGGGACCACCTTCCTTCCTAGTGCACAGCCACTCCTGAGGGTAGGAGGACCAGCTAGGACCTAAGGCAGGAACCTGATTAGGAAACACTCTATCCTTTAGTGTAGGAATCCCCAGTCTTATTAAGTAGGATGACCCTTTTTTAATTATATGGGCTCCAGAGCTAGATTGCTGAGTTAAAGCCCTTGCTCTGCTGTTTTTTGTAAAATCTCAAACAAGTTATTTTACCTCCTCATGCTACATCCTCCTCCTCAGTTATAAATGGGAGTAAGACTAGTTCCTATATTGCAGGACAATTATAGGGATTGAATAAGTTAATTCAAGTAGCACTTTTAGAGGGGTACCAAGGACACAGTAATCTCTCAATAAATGTTGGATATTATTATTACTATCACGATTTGTTTACATATCTATGGTAGGCAGAATAATGCCCGCCCCTCCAATGTTCATACCCTAATTCCCATAACTTGTTACAGAATGTGCTGGAACATAACCCAGGATATGGTTATAAATGTGATTAAGTTAAGGACCTGGATTATCCAAGTGTTCCCAACCCAATCACAGAATCCCTAAAAAGGGAAAACTTTTTCCTGGCTGTGGTAGGGGAAAGAGAGATGACGAGGGATACAGAATCTGAGAGAATTTACTTTGAAGATGAGGGAAGGGGCCAGAAACAAAATGTGGTATGTCCATAGAATGAATGGTGATTGGGTCCTAAAAGGAATGAAGTTCTGGCACACTCAATGTTTGCTGTTCCTTAGTTCCACTCCCATTGCATCTTGATTGCTCTCTGTTTACACTTTCCCCTGTGAGGTCCTCGAATGCCAAGGCTCTGCCTCGTCCACTGCTCCACTCAAATCCAGGGCCTGGCACAGAGCCTGTCTTAGAGTGGCTGCTTATTGGAGCTTTGGTGAATGAATGAAGATTAAATGAGTTACCCATCTTTCTCTCCTGGTCCCTTTGATCATCAGATATATACATATGTGAGAACAAATGATTGGGATAAATGAATCTGTCTTCTCACAAGATCATGTGAGGCTGAAAACACTGAACAAAAATCAGTCCTGTTACCACACTCATCACTAGAGGTAGGCATGGCTCCCCTGCTACCTAACCAAATTCAATTTTATGTTTCAGAGGCAACAAAGAAACCAAAGAAGGCTCAAGTAAGAGCAATGGTTCTGGAATCATCCCACATGAGAACCAGTAGAATACCTGGTAAGCACTGACTTGGGAACTGCTCATACTGTTTCATACCCCAGAAGCCTCAGGCTTCCCTTATACCTGCCAGGGAAGGCTAATTGTTTACAGAATTACTTGGCAAATAGCAACAGACGTATCAGCAAAAGAAATATTTTGATTTCTTCATTTCCATTTGAGGTAGACTTGGCCCTTTCAAAGTATAGGGCCCCTAATTCCCGGTAGGTCAGGTCACAAAGACCTTCTTGTGTTGAGTGTGGTTGAATTAATGGACCAGGCCAATTAGCTGCTTGTTATCCCACATTAGTCAGAAGCAAGTGGGGACCAATGCCAAGGAGATGCACAGAAGTCAGGTACACAGAGTGCTGGTTCTAGATGGCCTTCAGACAGCGGTTTCTTCCTCATATTTAGACCACGATGCAGACAGGATTTTTGGAGGATGGAAATAAAGAAGAAGAAGAAAAGAACAGAACAAAAAGGAACTCCATAAAAATACCCAAACTATTGTGTTTCCTGACTAGTATCCAAATTTAAGTCATGAGATCTCTCTACATCCTGCCCCTTGGGGAGGGAAGGCCAGTTGGTACACTGCAACCTACTTCCAAGTTTTAAATCGATCATTTAGAGATGGACTCACTTTCACTCAGACCTTGGTCCTGTTTCTCTTACAGATAAGAATTTGCTGATGTGGTGTTAGGCTCCCAATTTGCTGAGAAAAAGAAAGTATTTTTGATTTGGGAAAATTTCCAAACTTTGTAGAAACGACAATAGTATACAGATCTGGGGTGGACTCCTGGCTACTTAGGCACTTTCCTAGGCAAGACGGGACCTTTTCTCGGGACAGTGAGGATGGGTACCACTCCTCCCAGCAGCCAGGACCCGGGAGAAAGGGCACCTCCTCTGACCCTTCTGAGATCATCCTCACCAGTTAAAAGCACCACTGTCCCACCCTCTCTCACTCCGCCTGAAAAAAATCACCAAAACCCCCCATCCCATGTAGAGCAGAAGTCCTCATGTGTTCTCATGTGAGACTCAGTTTCAATGACTGTTAAAAATGCAGAATCCTGCCTGGCCAGTGTTGCTCAGTGGTTGAGCATCAACTCATGAACCAGAAGGTCATGATTTGATTTCCAATTAGGGCACATGCCTGGGTTGTGGGCTGGACCCCCAGTAGGGGGTGTGCAGGAGGCGGCGATCAATGATTCTCTCTCATCATTGATGTTTCTATCCCTCTCTCCTCCTTTCCTCTCTGAAATCAATAAAAATATAAAATTAAAAAACAAAATTAAATGCCAAGTCCTGGGCCCCACACCCCTGAGGTCTAGGGTAGGACCCAGGACTCTGCAGTCCTACAAACATGGCAGCACATCTGGAGAAACTCCGCTGTGGATGCTTGCACAAGTTCCCAAGGAGACAGCAACTAATGGGGCATTATTAACGCCCAAGAGAAAACTGTAAGAAACAGAGGAGCAGAAGCCCTTTTGTGAGACTGATGCGTTGTGCTATTTCAAGTATGTTCACAGCAACTCTGGGTGTCATTTATTTGAGATGCTACTTTGTGCTGGGCTTGGCGCCAGGCTTTCACGTGGCATTTCTAATCCTCACAGTAATTCACAGGATATTACCCCTGTTTTGCAGGAGAGGAAGCAGAAACCCAGAGGAATTATGAAAATTTCTCCAGGCCTGCAGGTCCTCAGGGTTAGAGCAGAATGCATGCCCAGGTTCATGCAACCACAAAGCCAAAGCAGGTTCCACGCTGCTGGACAGGCCTCCCTCTTCCTGTCGCTACATTCAGGGCCCCCAGCACCTCTGAGGGTCAATGGCATTTACTGCAAAAGTGTTTGCTATTCTATCTCCCCCTGCAGTGGAAGTCATAAGGAGACTTAACCCTGATTTTAATTAGGCTACTTAGAGTCCCATCAGCTTGTATTAGCGTCAGGGGGAAGAAAGCCTTCGAGGAGCCCATCTAGAAAGACATTTAGCCTCCTTTACAGAGAGTCTTTGATGCTACTACTGTCTGGCCCTGAGCCCTGAGTGAAGATGCTCTAGGCCTCACAGAGGCCTCAGCACTTCAGACCCAAGGAACCCTCCCACAAGATGCTGAGTTGTCACAAAGCACATTTGGTCAACCAATCAGTGAGTTGAAGAGCAAAGAAGCTATTTGCCTATTTACATACTATGGGTAATATGCTTTCATCTTGTCCTCCACCGGGAAGACACATGGAGGCATGGGCTGAGGTAGGGGAACAAGCCAAGTGAGTGCTCAGAGACTAGCGACAGGCACGCTCTTCCTAACCCCAGGCAGCCGGTGGGGCCAAGGCTGGGGAGGGAACAGGGTTCAGAGCCTGGGGAGGCCCTCAGTGAGTGGAGGTGTGCCCAGTGGGAGCTGCAGCTGAGGAGAGGCCTGCAGTCGCCTGCACATGATCTTCAAAGCCGCTCTCGCAGAAAGAGGATCAGAAATCTATAAATAGTCTTTTTATTTCCAAAGATGCAATAGGTTAAAGGCGCGGCTGATCAGAGATATTCTTTTTTCTTATGTTCAGACCATCATGAGCATTTGGTCCTTGAGGGAAACTGTACCTGAATATTTATCAAACTAAACCCCGGACCACGGCAAGCCCTCCTCTGCTGCAGGTTAAACTGCCTGTGCAGCAGCCAGGTCAGTCTCAGTGACACCCAGTTATCAGCCTCAGATGGGACTGAACCCGTTCAACTGCGCCAGCTTTTGGAAGAGTCAGCATCTCACCTCATATATCTCACCACTTGCACTCCTGCATCAGTTCCGGACCAGACTCTGCTCACCAAAGAAAACCTTCAGTTCTCATCATGAACACACTGTTTTTCTGTCCAGTTTTCCCTCCAGTGTGGGGCATAGTTCCTACTAGTATTGTTGTAGGCAATGGAAACAGCACCAGGTGTCCGACTGGTGGAAGTTAGACCAAACCTGGATTCAGCAACCTCAGTACTTGGGTTCTGGCTAGGAAAGAATTCAAAGTCCAGACCCCAACTGTAAGAGAACATTTATTGGGTAGAGTACAGAGGTAGAAAAAGTAATTTCTAGAAGAAATGGGCTTAGCAAACAAGTTCTAGATGTAAAGGAAGGGCCATTGGAGCATGGCAGTGAGAAAGCTAATGGTAAACATGCCTGAGAATGGTGAGGAGAAGGAAAAGGGAAACGAAGAGGTACGGAAAAGGCAGGGGCATGACCATTGGGTCCTCCATCCTAAGGGTTTTAAGGGCAGAGATTTTAGGGGAGGCCCCAAGGAAAGATCTTAATAGAATATTCAGTAGCTTTTCAGATGTGCCATTCGGGATTGTGGTCTCCATTGATTGATTGGGTGGAACCAGGGCAGGGGGTCATTATTCAATGCAGCTGGTCCTGAGATCAGCTGTGGCTGGTTATTGCTTACCTGGGCCAGGAACTGAAATACAACCAAGGCCTAGAATCTAGGCCCTAGATGTTATCTCTAGGGAGAAAAGGTCAGGGGGTCCAATCCTCATGACCAGCAATAAGCTAGGGGAGGAAAAGTCACCCTTGGGGTGAGGTCTCACCCTACAATTGATTTCCATTGTTAGGTACCTGGGACTTTCCACCCTGGTGACCTTCTGTACCTGGCTGGTGGTCCTTACTTGTCTCACGTCTGTCTAACTACCTCCAGCACTGCCTCTATCCGTATCGTTATGTTAGGACTAGCCATGTTCCTACAGTGGGACTCATCCACCCACTCCCCACACTGTAGTTCCTGAGGCCTGGGTAGTCCTATTGCTGAGATGGGCCAATCTGTCTCAGAATAGGATGACGGAGTTTCCTCCTCAATGGGGGGATTAGTAACACTTGAGTTTAGATGGTTCTCTCCAGTCATGTTTTCCTGCCATGTGAGCCAGAAGAGCAGAGGAAGCGAGGTTATAGGGAGGAAGGGAAGAATGGAGCAGAGAGGAAGAGTTGGGAACAGATGGGGAAGAACCTGGGGCTGTTCAGTCTCTGGGCCAGTGTTCCTTCAGTGCAGCCACATTCTTCAGTTCAACTGAGCTGGACCCAATGGTCTCTGTAATTTGCATTCAAAAGAGTTCTCTATATGACTTGCCTTCTTTTCCTCCAAGTATTAAAGCATGAGGATGCTCATGTAGATTTGGTTGCCCGTGTGGTTTTCCCAGCATTGTCTCAGGGATAGCCATGTGGGCAAAGGCATGGCATTTCCCCCCCTAAAATAGCCTAGTTTGCCTTAGAACTCCTATCATAACAATTGTTATGAAGCACAATTTACAGTGTTGACTCGATTTGCTGATGGTAATTGGAGGCTTAGTGAGTTTAAGCAACATGCCTCAGGTTGCACAGCCAGCAGGTAGGTGGCTGAGCTGTTTCCACAGCTCTTCCTTGTTCTGCTCTGTGTGGGTCCAGCTCACTGGAAAGGTCTTCTAACCAGTGGTTTGCAAACTAATGTGATGATCACAATCACCCTAGTTCTCACTCCAGAGCTTAACTAGAGGTTTGGAGTGGGGAAACTAGCAAGGTATGTTTTTAAAAACTTTTTAAAAGTTAGGAGAGAAACCAAGATGGCGGCATAGGTAAACACCGGAAATTACTACCTCCCACAACAAATTCAAAAATACAACTTAAAGACAAAACGGACATCATCCAGAACCACAGGAAGGCTGGCTGAGTGGAAATTCTACAACTAGAAGGAAAGAGAAAAGCACACTGAGACTCAGAGGAGGTGCAGAAGTAAAGTGCAGAGGTACAGAGGCGCACGGTGGCAAGGGCTGGCAACTGAGGACGCAGCTGTCTTTTTGAATCGGGAGGGAGTCACAAGCCCTCGACTGCTCTGAACTCCAGTTCTGGACGAGTCTCTGGGGACCTAGACTCATACGGGGAGAAACTGGACTGTCTGGCAGCAGGCAGAACTTGGAACTCGAGGGCAGCTTTCTCTCAATGGTGCTTGCAGCGATTACCAGGATACTGAGACCTGGGGCCCCTTAGGGCAGGGCTGAGGATCAGCCATAGCTGCTTGCTCCGCCCTGTTGATTCCCTGAGACCCCGCCCACCCAAGCTGCAGCAGAGGCTTTTGCATATGAATGCCCTGACCCTTTGCAATCTGAAAATTACCTAACAAACTGCAGCTGGGCCAGACAGACCCAGAACTTCCAAGAGAAGGCCCAAGGCCCCACAGCAGCTTGCATTGCTTCACAGCTGGGCCTCATTTGGGCACCTCCAAACCCAAAACAAGGAAGGGGAATCTGCAGATCTCCTTGTGGCTCCTGCTGGGTAGCCTCAGGCAGAGGCTAAATTAGCACCTCCTTAGATCCAAGAGCCAGTGTACCCAGTGGTCAGAGTGGGACCATCCAGATTACAACTCCACAGATCCATAAGGGACACACTCAGGGGGCAGACTCAGTGAGCACCAAAGCTCCACTGAAGAAAGTTTTGCCTCATAAGGGTGTCTTCAGCACAGAAGTTCTCCCGCTGTAGACACAGCTGACTCTCACAGCCAATTGGTCTGGAGGTCAATTCCTCCCAGTGATACCTACAACAATCAAGGCTTAACTACAACAAGACTGTGCACAAAGCCCACAAAGGGGTGCACCAAGAGTGTCCACCTCGGGTAATTGGGGAGGCTGAGCCACTGGGCCCTATAGGACACCTAGCACACAAAGCCACTCTACCAACACAGGGAAGCATAAAAAATGCGGAGACAAAGAAACAGATCACAAATGACAGAAATGGAGGAAAGCAAACGACTGGATATAGAGTTCAAAATCACACTTTTAAGGTTTTTCAAGAACTTTCTAGAAGCCACCGATAAATTTAGTAAGACCCTCAAAAAGACTGGTGAGACCGCTGATAAATGTAGTGAGACCCTCAAGAAATCTAGTGAGACCCTCGAGGTTATGAAAAAGGACCAACTAGAAATTAAGCATACACTGACTGAAATAAAGGATATTATGCAGAGTTCCAACAGCAGACTAGAGGATTGCAAGAATCAAGTCAAAGATTTGAAATACGAAGAAGCAAAAAACACCCAACTGGAAAAGCAAAATAAAAAAAGGATCCAAAAATACGAAGATTGTGTAAGGAGCCTCTGGGACAGCTTCAAGCGTACCAACATCCGAATTATAGGGGTGCCAGAAGAAGAGAGAGAGCAAGATATTGAAAACCTATTTGAAGAAATAATGACAGAAAACTTCCCCTACCTAGTGAAAGAAATAGACTTACAAGTCCAGGAAGTGCAGAGAACCCCAAACAAAAGGAATCCAAAGAGGACCACACCAAGACACATCATAATTAAAATGCCAAGAACAAAAGACAAAGAGAGAATCCTAAAAGCAGGAAGAGAAAGACAGTCAGTTACCTACAAGGGAGTACTCATACAAATGTCAGCTGATTTCTCAACAGAAACTTTGCAGGCCAGAAGGGAGTGGCAAGAAATATTCAAAGTGATGAATGCCAAGAACCTACAACCAAGATTACTTTATCCAGCAAAGCTATCATTCAGAATTGAAGGTCAGATAAAGAGCTTCACAGATAAGGAAAAGCTAAAGGAGTTCATCACCACCAAACTAGTATTATATGAAATGCTGAAAGGTATCCTTTAAGAAGAGGAAGAAGAAGAAAAAGGTAAAGATACAAATTATGAACAACAAATACACATCTATCAACAAGTGAATCTAAAAATCAAGTGAATAAATAATCTGATGAACAGAATACACTGGTGAATATAATAGAATCAGGGGCATAGAAAGGGAGTGGACTGACTATTCTTGGAGGAAAGGGGTGTGGGGGATGTGGGAAGAGACTGGACAAAAATCGTGCACCTATGGATGAGGACAGTGGGGGGCGGGTGGTGGGGGCGGGTTGTGAGGGCGGAGGGTGGGGTGGGAACCGGGTGGAGGGGAGCTATGGGGGGAAAAAAGAGGAACAACTGTAATAATCTGAACAGTAAAGATTTAATTTAAAAAAACGTTTTAAAAGTTAAAAGTTTAAAAGGAAAACACATGTATATTCAACAAATATTTACTAAGCACTCATCTATCAGAATTAGGTTTGGCTACAAAAAAACACAACTAATCATGCATCTTAGATAATGTAGAGGTGCTTTGTTTTGTTTTCTCTCTCTCATGTGAAAGTCCAGAGGTAGGCAGTCTAGACCTGGGACCAAAGACTCAGGCCCTCCTGGAGTAGCTCTTACAAGTAAGCTTACCTCATGGACACAATCATGGCTGTTGCAGCTCCAGCCATTGCATTCATGTTCTAAGCAGTAGGAAGGAAGACAAGCCAAGTGGGAAAAGGCATGCCTTCTTTAAAGAGTAAGCCTCCTTCAAAGTGTTTTCCAAGAGGCTCCATCTCATGACTTCTGCTTAGACCTCTTTAACTACTCCTGTTGACAAGAGAAGCGGCAGAAGTCGTACTGTAGTTGGGCACAACCGCTGGACCTGACAACAGAGGGACTTTGTTACTAAGGGAGAAGGGGAACGTGCATGTTAAGTGGGAAACTGCAGCCTTTGCCCTGCCTGTTAGGTACCAGGCACTGCTCTAGGCCGCAAGGTTGCAGCAGTGAAAGGACAAAGTCATTGGCTGCTTTCATGGTGCTGCATTCCATAGGGAAATAGATAATAAGTACATAGAAAATAAACATTATAAATTTAAGCTGTGATAAATAAGGGCAGTCATTTTAAATAGGGCAAAAAAATATGAAAGTCTCTCCGAGCAGGTGACATTTCAGCAGAGATCTGATTGGTGTGATGGGGTTGGGAAAGGTATTCTGGGCAGAGGGAACAGCACCATCGAGGCCTTGGGCAGGATGATACAATGTGCACTTTGGTGGCGAGCCCTGATTCAGAACCTTTAAACGTCTAGGGTAGCCCGTTCAGATGAGATGAAAAGAATCTGGGTTACATTAATTAGAGGAACAATGTAAGCAACATTCCATTAGTGATGTTTTATTTATTCACAAAGTACATTTTCTCATCAATATGATAGCTATTGACATTGCAAGTTATAACCATTAATCTTGTTGGAGTAATTGTAGTAACAGATACCTCTTGCTCTCTTGAAGCGTCACATGGGATGTAGTTTAGAAAATTAAAGTGAATTATTACAATGGCAGTATAGTACGGGTACTTCTAATTGCATTTCAGGAGTTTCATTTTGCTAATATAATTTCAGAATCTTCCTTCTCCCTAAAATTGCTGCATGAGATATATATATATTTCAAGTTCAAGTGAATTTAGACTGAAAACTACCCACTTATGGGTATTTTCACCTGTAGCATTTCTTGAGAGGCAGTGTCTTCCTTATGAGTATTTGGCCTTGCTTTTTCTTTCTCTTACCTTGAGTGGTGACCTCCTGTTATTGTATTCTGGGGGCTGCCAATGGTTTTTCTTCACCTTATCCATATCGTTTATGATTTTATTGATTTCAATAAAATTTCCCTTTCAAGCTTTGTCTTCAGATTCAAATCATAATCTTTCAAAATCTCTTCTCATGTGCCAGTGCTCCCTCCCCCAACACTATCCCCTTGCTCCTTTTCATTGCTGTTTTCCAGATCTGTGCTACCTTTCTTGATAAAATAGCCATCAGTATGCACCTTCTGTAACTATTACATTGAACAAGCAAGACCATGGCATAGAATCATGAACCAATGCTTTGCCTCTCTCTGTCCCTTTAAATCTGCTGTAGAGGCTTAGTTTTTTTCCTCTTGCATCTACCAGTAGATGAAATATCAGGTGGGTCTTCTGGTCACCCAGATATGTAAGAGCCTCCAATCAATAATTTAAAAGTCCAGTCGCATGTAATGGATAATACTTTGAACTTGGTTCAATATTGTTTTCTCTTCCTTCTCTGCCTGTGCCCTGTTACAGGTGGGATCTGGCAGCTGAATGTATTCCTTCTTCTAAGTGTGCTTTTCCATCTCCCTCCTCCATCTCATTAACTGTGATTTCTGGCCCCACCAGGGTCGGAGGGAGAAGAGCATGTTGGTCAGAATGGTTTTTCTTTCCCTGATACCACCATGAGCTCAGTGTTGCCCTCTCTGGGTCTGGGATGTGCGTAGAGCCAATTCTTATGCTCCTCTGTGTCTGGTGGTTTCTTTGGACATTCCCAACCCTGGAGACCTCCTGTCCTCTGTGGTTCACTAACAGGCACTGCACTCTTCTCCAGCTCATCACTGTCTGCTCCTCTGCTTGCTGGCGTTTCACATTATTTCTGGCTGATCTCTGATGCTGTCTGTTCATCTCTCCAGGCAGCCCCCTTGGGTAAGACAATGCCTGCTCCACATTTGGCTCATGGAAAGCAGGCACATATCTTTTGCACTGAGCAATTGCAAGAGCAGACCACCCAGATCAGCCTCCTCTCCTTGGCTAGTGGGTCAGTATCTGGCCACCCCAACTCTTGCTCTTGAAATATCTTGGGTGGGAATCAGACACGGTTTGATTTGTCCCACAATTGCAGAGGACACAGATCATTCTCTTAGCATGTTCCTTTACTAATTTGAACACGAGGAGCTGGCTTTCCAATCCTACCTATAAGGAAAGGATTGGAATCATAATATACCAAGAGCATTCTCTAAACATGTTCTCTCAACCTCCACTCTCTCCTTTCTCCACTTCTCCAACTTCCTACTAGTATATAGGCTAGAGGTGGGTGGTCAACTCCCCACTTCTTTTTTAAAAAAACCCTCTTTATTTTAAAATAATTATAGGTTCACAGAAAGTTACAAAGAAATGTACAGGGAGATCCATGAAGCCTCTGCCTTCAATGTTAACATCTTGCATAACTAGAAAGCAGTATCAAAACCAGGGAACCGACATTGGTACAATCCACAGAGCTTACTCAGATTTCACCAGTTATGCATGCACTCAAGTGTGTGTGTGTGTGTGTGTGTGTGTGTGCACGCGCGCGCGCTTGCCTGTTTGCAACTGCAGTTTTATCACATATGGTTTTATGTAACCCCCATCACAATCAAGTACATATCTATACAGTCCCTACAAGGCTTTTTCATGCTACCCCTTTAAGCACACCCCCTTCTTCTCTTATCCCTAATTTGGAAACCATTAATCTGTTCTTCATCTCTGTAATTGTTATTTCATGGAATCATTCAGTATGTGTCTTTTTGAGATTGCCAGCCATATCCTTTTTATAAGCCCTTTAAAAAGTAATGGTCTTTTTTTTGGAATGTAAGATGTATTGTTTTGGTGCCTCAGCTAAAATAGAGGTAAGAAGAGTCCCATTTTCACATCCTGTTACAAATAGTTTTGTTCAAGTTTGAACATATTTCATTTTGTGTCTTTCTGATGATTCAGCATTTTATTCATTTAACAAATATATGTGGAGTGCCTGGCATGTTATTGTCTTTGATGCTATTGTCCTGCATTAAGCTTAATGTTCTCGGGAAAGCAAATAACTCCTAAGGTCTCCTCTTGGCTTTATGGGTTGTTCCTGGGCTACTATTCTATAACTTTTTGCTTATAAGGTGCTTTAACTTGAACTTGCCCACACAGAAATTCCAGTACCGCTTCTTTTTTTAAATTTTGTTTTATTGCTTAAAGTATTACAAAGAGTATTACATATGTCTCCTTTTTTCCCCCTTGACCTTCCCCGGGCCTCCCCTACCCTCCAGTGTCTTGAGTCCATTGGTTATGCTTATATGCATGCATACAAGTCCTTCGGTTGATCTCTTACTCCCCCTTCCCCCCCCAACCCTCCCCCGCCTTCCCGCTGTAGTTTGACAGTCTGTTCGATGCTGCTTTGCCTCTGTACCTATTTTTGTTCATCAGTTTATAATGGTCTTTATTATCCATAAATGAATGAGATCATGTGGTATGTTTCTTTCATTGACTGGCTTATTTCACTTAGCATAATGCTCTCCAGTACCGCTTCTTGCTTTGCCTTACATAGTCTCTATCCCATTGACTTGCCATTTTACCTCTTAGGATGCCTTGGAGTCATCGACAACCATGAAAGTTTCATTGTGCACCTGGTTTTCCCAATCTCTTAAAAAAGTTATTTACCAAGCTCAGCCTCTCTTGATAACTGAGAACTCTTACTTCTTGCAAGAAAATTGCTCCTTTTTAGTACCTGGTTTTCCTCTTCTGGGATTTTATTCTTCATTTCTAATAGTCCCCTAATCTCATGGTGACTCAATCATCCTTTAATCTCCCCCACAGTAAGATTTTGGTGTGAACACTTGTCAAAGGCAATTCCAAAGTCTAAGAAAGGACTTGCCTCCTCCTCCCTGCACCCCCCCCCCCCTTCTCCACATAAACACTGATGACCAGACATGGTTCTTTCATGTAGAACTCATCCTGCCTTTGCCTCCATGGGTTGTGCTGATTTGAGATTTGCATGGTTCTGGACTTGATTTAATGATTTCACCAACTTGGTTAGTATGAAAGGGAGAGACCACCAGTGGGTGTTTTTCCAGGGGCCCCTCTGGAAACTCAGACTATGGCTGACATAGGCAACCTGACTGTTGTCTGCCACAGCAGCTGTGGCAACAACTGGTCTCACATCGTGGTTGACAGCTTCACTCTGCCCATGAATTCATTCGAAATTCTTAGGTGATCACATCCTGTCTGGGTGATTTATTGATATCTGTTTTTCCAGTTAAGACTAGAACATTTTGTGCATTTACTACAATTTTGTTGAATGCTCCAATCTGTTCATTTCAAGGGCACACATCTTCCCTGGTAAAGGGCAAGGCACAGCATTGATACAATCTATTTTCTATCTCTTTTTTCATTTTTTTTCATGGGTGCCCTCAGCTTCTTGGTTTTGTTTTTGACATTCTTTGAGGTTTCCTGCAAGGTGTTGTTTAATAGATCACAGGAATTCAGAAATAAAAGGAATGTTAAAATGTAATTTGGTCCAAATGCCACAGCCTACAGATGAAAAAACAAAATTTGAAAGAACTTAGGTGACTAATGGCTTGCATTTCTTTTCTGGTTAGGTGTGCTTATTTTTGTGCTACTTATGTTAATATGAAAATTTGAATAACATGGGTTCCTTTGGGGGCTTTAAAATGTGGTCCTTCTGTGAATGTCGATGGTGCTGCAAAGAGGGGGCATCTGATTAAAGTCATTGGGTTCTTCGCTGGCAGCTGGCTAGTTATATTCTGCTATTCGGGATCCAGAGGAACCTCCAGTAGACCTGTGGGATCTTAAGGTAGCAACCCCCTCTGCCTACCCTTCCCAAGTTCAGGATCTCCCCTGCGTGGCCTTCCCTAAGGCTTCTGCTTGACACCCTCTAACAACTTGTTCATTTCACCATGGAGTGGACTGAAATTCCTGGTCACAGAGTCCCTTTAGTAAAAGGGCCGCTTTCCCAAAGGCTGCCTCTCAGAGCACCTCATTTTCCATGTCTACTGGGAGATCTGAGACACGACACCCAGGGGTTAAGTGGGACAAGATACGCCGGGAAGCCCTTTCATCTCTTTCTGGAGGGTGTGAAGCTGGCCAGCTTTGTTGACTCACCATCCTGCCGCAACAGGCCGTTTCTCCTCCTGTTTTTAGATATCAGCCTTTCTCTGGGGCGGGGGGGGGGGGGGGAGCTTGAAGATTTGGGGCTGATGGCCTGTGTCCCAGCCCTTCAGAGGTTTGGATGAGGGTCAGTGGTTAGGGCAAAGGTATGATTAGCAGACCTGCCGCAGCCTCCTGCTGACCTGTAAAGGCTGGTGTGTCTAAAGTGCCAATGATGTTGCTTACCTGTCTACTGGTTACTGGGGCCAGATAGAGACATACCTGCAGGAATCACAATTAGCAAACGTGGGTGTGTTTGTGCGTGTGTGTGTGTGTGTGTGTGTATCTGTAGGCACACACATATATGCATATATATTTATTTGTGATATTTCTTCACCCTGAAATTCAAATCTGCTTTATAGTTTGTGTGTACAAGACAGTAAAATGCAGCTTTTCAGTAATTTTTCTATAAGAAAGTAAGGAAGTAACCGAAATCAGGGGTTGCTGTGATTTGGAAGCTGGTTCTCTATCTAAACATAACCCTTGCGGTTAGACAGACATAGACAACCTAGCACCTTCTCAGCCTTGATGGTCAATGGTGAATCCAGACAAACACAGACATACACTTCCCCACCCCCCGTCAGGTGTTGCCATACCCCCAGCCTCAATTTGGAGGGAACAGCCTGCCTCACCTGGGGATCACCTTGCTGCCTTCCCACACCTGAGAGCAGGGAGTGAGGTTCTGGGATCTGTACCAGATCCAAGCATGAGTCCCAGTTCAGGTCACTGATGGAGTTGTAAGAAATGAGATCCCATTTTCCTTGTCAAGGGGTAATAACCCTGGGAAATCTTTTGGCTGCTCTGCCCACTTCATCCATATGAGCCACTCCCCTATCTCCTTCCTCAGAGGGGGCTGCACGTCTGGAGCACACAGATGTACGCTCACATCTTAGATCACTTTTGCCAACTCACATTACCTGATGCCTATTTGAGTTAAATTTCATCTGCCTTTGGGCTGTGCAGTCCCCAAACTGTTCAAATGCATCAGGAATTTTTTGCAAATCTCCTTAGCTTTTATTAGCCAAAACAATTTAGAGCCAGTAGAAATCTCTGGGAAGAGATTAAATGACAATTATGTGACAATTGCCTATGTAATCTCTGACCATGTAGCAGAGGCAGGGATGGCCATGATGCAAGGCAGGGATGGCCGTGGTGCAAGGCAGGGATGGCCGTGGTGCAAGGCAGTGATGGTCAGGGTACAAGGCAGGGATGGCTACGGTGCAAGGCAGGGATGACAGGGGTGCAAGGCAGGGATGACAGGGGTGCAAGGCAGGGGTGGCCGTGGTGCAAGGCAGGGGTGGCCGTGGTGCAAGGCAGGGATGGCCGTGGTGCAAGGCAAGGATGGCCGTGGTGCAAGGCAGGGATGGCCGTGGTGCAAGGCAAGGATGGCCGTGGTGCAAGGCAGGGATGGCCGTGGTGCAAGGCAGAGATGGCTGTGGTGCAAGGCAGGGATGGCCATGTTGCAAGGCAGTGATGGTCAGGGTACAAGGCAGGGATGGCTACGGTGCAAGGCAGGGATGACAGGGGTGCAAGGCAGGGGTGGCCGTGGTGCAAGGCAGGGGTGGCTTAGGTGCAAGGCAGGGATGGCCATGGTGCAAAGCAGGAATGGCCAGGGTGCAAGGCAGGGGTGGCTTAGGTGTAAGGCAGGGATGGCCGTGGTGCAAGGCAGGAATGGCCAGGGTGCAAGGCAGGGATGGCCGTGGTGCAAGGCAGGGATGGCTGGGGTACAAGGCGAGATGGCTGGATCACAAGGCATGGATTGTCAGAATGAAAGGCAGGGTGGCCTGGGTGCAATGCGGGATGGCTAGGGTGCAAGGCAGGGATGGCTGTGGTGTAAGCAGGACAGCAGTCAGGTCAAACTGTGCATCTCAAGATCTCACAACCCTGGAGAGGCATCAGGAACCCATCTCATGTTTGCTTCTGCAAGTGGAACATGTGGACATCTGTGCTTTCACTGGGCTGGGAGCCCCCCTTGCTGGGAGCGTGGGGGGGGGGGGACGTGTTACATAAGGCCCATTCTGTCTGAGCGAGTTGGTTGTCAGAGAGTGAAGAGGGAGCAGAAGAGCTGCTGGCAGGAAGTGAGCCAATGAGGAGAGGAAGCTGGTGCAGCAGCCGCTCAGATATGTAAAAATACCAGCAACTTGTAATCAAGGGGTAGAAAAGGAATGTGAGTGCGGCTCCAAGGACTTATCCAAAAATGACAACCGATCAACTTGGCCGAACCTGGAACCTGGAAGTGAGGGGCTAGGCAAGGATGGAAGGAACTGCCCTCAGACCCAGGATAAGGAAGACAGTGAAGAGTCCAAACTGACGAAAACCCAGATCTCTCCGAGCTGGGCAGGTGCCAGGCTGGTCTGTGTGGGCAGAGTCTGAGTGTTCCAAGCAGCTAATCTAGTCAGCTTCAAGCTGTTCCACGGGCAGTAGGTGTGAAACCAAAATCATCTCAGTCGTTCACTCTGCAAGGTTTCTCTTCAGAAAAAAACATGGAAAAGGCACCAAATCCTTTTTCTATGAACTAGTTGCCTGTGCAGGTATTGGGCCAGTTGTAAGAGGCAAGTCTGGGTAGGTCAAAAAGGCGAGTTGCATCTTCCTGTTCACCAGTGTTCTTGGAAGAGCTTCTCTTTCTGACTCACAGTTACGCACCATGGTGGCAGAGCCCACTTGAGGGGGTGTTCCAGCTCCTGGTGGGTAACAGCAGGTAAATGGCAAGGATGGCAAGGGGAAGCAAGGGGAACTGATGCATGAGAATGTGACGGTGACCCTTCAGGATCCTTGAGAGGGAAAATTCAGGAAAGATAGATCTAGTCCCCTGCCTCATTAGGTAGGGGCATTGGGCAGCTTACTTTGGATTTACAAAGGAATTCTGGCTTTATTTGTATTTATTTAATTTTTAAATGCTTTTACTGATGAGAGAGAGAGAGAGAGAGAGAGAGAGAGAGAGAGAGAGAGAGAGAGAGAGAGAGAGAGATGTGTGAGAGAGTTACACTGATAGGCTGCCTCCTGTATGCCCCCCACTGGGGATCCAGCCCACAACCCAGAATGTGCCCTGACCAAGAATAGAACCAGCAACCCTTTGGTGTATGGTTCATGCTCAACTAACTGAGCCACACTGGCCAGGCCTATGGTTTATTTTGAAATAGCAGCTGGAGTGGTGTGAAAAAGGCAGATCACAGGGATAACGGGGAATGAAAGGTTAACAGGGACATTGCTTGAAAGTATAACATGTGGAAAAGGGTGGAAAAGTGAATACACCTGCCATATTTGGGGAGCTTCAAGTTCAAGTTTAATTTTAACTGCATTTAATTTTAGACATTTCTCTGTCACTTTACAGTTTATGAAGAGTTTTCACATAGTTTATCTCATATCTTCACAACAGTCCTACAATATCATGTTAACATTTCACAGTAGAGGAAAGTGAGGCTCAGAGATGTTAAGTAACTCGCCACATTCACAGAGCTAACCAGTGGCAGGCTTAGGGTTCTAACTAGGGTGCCTAACTTCAAACCTCACGTTCTTGACCACGGTGCACTATGAGGCTCCTGGCTTTGTTGTCCCATGGACTTGACCGTGGTCTACCCATGTATGGATGAGTATTCTACCCATGTAAGGATGAGTATTCTACCCATGTAGGGATAAGTATTCTACCCATGTAAGGATGAGTATTCTACCCATGTATGGATGAGTATTCTACCCATGTAGGGATACGTATTCTACCCATGTAGGGATACGTATTCTACCCATGTAGGGATGAGTATTCTGTCCTGGACATTGTTTAGGATTGTCAGTTGCCTGGTGATAGTAATAAAGCAGACTAACTTATAGTGGTGTCTATCATTATTTGTAAATCTTTACAGACAATTCACCTCCTTCTTGTTTGCAGCCAGACAAAACCTCTTCCTCCACCTTCCTTGGGTACCGCATTGCAATGATCCTCCCTTTGGGCTACGGACTCACATTTCCAGCCAGCAGCTGCCCAGAGCCAGGAGGATAAACAATAGGCAGTCAGCACCAGATTGCTAACAGGGAAATACGGACCTTTTCAGAAATTATTTCACACTGTGGGTGAGTAACCGGATCCAGCTGGTGCTGGACAGGCGTGTGTGCTCTTCTTTAGAAAGGGAACCCGGGGGGCAGAGGTGAGGAGATTCTGGCTCTGCCACAGCTCAGGCCAAACCCCTTCACAGTGAGGCAGACACTTCAGACTCAGCCTGGAGACACCATGGCAGGGAGAGCTGAGACAGGGATGTGCTGGAGACAGCCCGATTGACAGGCACGCACTTGAGGGCCGTCAACCAGAATTTTCAACTGCACTTGATATAGGGAAGAAGTAGACAGGTGCACTGTAGAATTGGCATTCTGCACGTTTGATTAAAAACCAGCAGCATTTTCGTATGTGAAGATACAGTTTCTGTGATAACCTTCCTCTCATGCTCCTTGAGAAAACAAACTTAAAGCAAGATCCTTAGTCAGGCAACTGTGCGGATGTGTGTGTGTTTATCCAGGTGCCACAGCAAGATGTGCAAAATATTTTCATTCCTTGCCTCTCAAGGTAAATTCTATTAGGAGGAACAGTTGGAGTCTGGCATTCCTGTCTGGTACAGTGCAGTACGTTCGTGGTGCTTAGCTAAAATTCCCTATTCGGATTCAGAGCTAGAAGGTCTTCTGGGGACAGTGGAGCTGTGAAGGTTACAGATAAGTGATCAGCTCACCTGAATCATGGGGCCACCTTCATGGCCATCTCCATGGGAACACTAGTCTGGGGCAATGACCCTCAGGCCACATTCCAAACTGTCTTCCCTAAATGTCTGACCCCATTTCTCTTGTGGGAATATCTTTTGTTTTTGTAAAAAAAAAAAATTACAAAATCAATGCAATTTCCTTGTAAACCCAAAGTGAAACAATACAGAATTAAATCCTATATAATAAAAGCCTAATATGCTAGACCGGTCCACCAGTCTGCCGTTCAGCCAATCAGAGCACAATATGCTAATAATATGCTAAGGCTGCTCAACCACTTGCTATGACATGCACTGACCACCAGGGGGCAGACAGTAGACCGGTTGACCAGTTGCTATGACATGCACTGACCACCAGGAGGCAAAGTTCCAACCTGTAGGTTAGCTTGTTGCTGGGTTCCAGCAGATAGGGACTAAACCAGACAGGCCAGACATACCCTGGAGCCCTCCAGCTATCCCTCCTTAGCTGGCCAACCTCCCATGTCCCTCCACAGTGCCAATTGTGCACCAGTGGGGTCCCTCGGCCTGGCCTGCATCCTCTCACAATCTGGGACCCCTCGGGGGATGTCGGAGAGCCAGTTTTGGCCCAATCCTGCAGGCCAGGCTGAGGGACCTCACTGGTGCACAAATTTGTGCACTAGGCCTCTAGTAAACAATAACAATCTCCCTCTAACTCCCCTCCCTATCCATGGCCACTGTTCCTAGTATGGGATGAACCCATCTTGACCTTTTCCATGTACTGTCACATAGATATTTTACATATAGACATAGTCAACATGTGTATGTATGTGTGTATTAATGGGATCATGTTATCATATTATACTACACATTATTCAGTGACTTGCCTTTTTCAATGGAGAATTTTATGTGCCAGTACATATAAATCTACTTTATTCTTTAAATCATTGCATATTATTTATCATTCTCCTAATATGGACATGCAGATTATGGGAATGTCAGACCAAAATTGTTCATGCTTTTTTCACCCTTTTATTGATCCCAATTGTTTAAAGTTCTCCAAAGGGCCAGATTTGGGCTACTGCCTTTGGCAATTTGAAGAATACAGAAAAGTTTCCCCAACTCTTTTCCAGGGTTTACCCCAAATCACTCCTACCCTGAAGTCCGAACATTTTAATCTTCATTTCTTCATCCTTTGTTATCACCTACCCACAGGATCATTTTCTAAAATTCAGAGAAACTGGTGGTCAGGAAGGGGTGGGGATAAAACCTTATTCAGAGTTCCTATGCCATGAAGATGAGAGGGTTTTGCAAAGTGTAGAGATAATTCACATATGAGGTATTACTGTTATCCTTGCATAGCACTTTCTAAATCATTTTCACCTGGGTCATGCCCCTTCTGTACCTAGCCTTCATGTGAACACATGTCCAGCCTCTTTTCTTGGGGAGACGGAAGTGAACTGGGAGGTTGGAGAGGAAAGAGTGTTTGCATTGAAGAAGCCCTTAAAGGGGGTGGGGAGGAAAGAGAGACCAAGAGGGAGCCCCTGGACACTGACAGCTCACAGCTCACATTGCCCAGATCACGATGTTGCCTGGGGCTGACCCTGCCATCAGCCAGTGTGTTTGCCTGCTGACTGGGCTCGAAAGTTAAAATTGGGTTCCCGTGGATGCTGGCCAATGACTTCCTTGCCATGGGAATGATTGCTTTTTGCTGTGTTTGCAAGATGTGAATTCATTCTTTTTTAATATCAGTAATACACAGTAAAGAGCTTAATCCAATTTACAAAGAAATAGGATCAGACAAGCCTTGAAAATACAATGTGCCTTTATGGCTCTGAGATGTTAGCGCAGGAGAAGAGTGAGTGTTACGGCAGCAGGGAAACACTCTCCGTTGCCATTATCCTTCCCCTTCATCTTCATGGCATAGGAGTGATAGGACCATGAGGGGCTCGGAGGTTTAGGGGTGCCTTTGGAGCTTTCATTTCTGCAATGCATGAAGATTGGAACATACTTTCCCAGCAAGGCACCATATTAATGTGCTGTTACTCATCTATGGAAATGAAGCTCCTGACCCCTCTCAGAGAGAATCTATTTAAAGTTATTGTTCATGTGGAGAGCATGCGGATCCACCAGCACTGCCTTTCTGGTCCTTTGTGAGCAGTGATGCTCATTTGCTAGATGTGACTCTGGCCAGAGGTACCATCTGCCTGATTGTGTGAAGGATGTGGCTCAGAGTCATGAGGGGCTTGTTTTGTGGGCAGGAATAGATATGGAGGAAAGGCTGGGAGTGGGTGGGACCCCCTGCTCATGAAGCTGCCATAGAACAAAAGCCCATGTTCTATGTCTGCACATGCAAGGGGGTTGCACCAGCTCCAGATTTGCTTTGACATCTTGGTACACTGATCTGGTGAGTGGGTGGCCAGAAGTCTCCAGAAATCTAGACTCCTGATGGTTAGTCAGGTAGAAGGGAGGGCTGGGCTCCCTAGTGGAGGTGGGGTTCCCACAGGCTTTAGTGCTTTAGGTCCATACACATTTAAAAAAAATTATTTTAAAAAGACTTAAACATAAGGCGGGAAACCATAAAAATACTAGAGCAGCCGTGGGCAAACTATGGCCTGTTAGAAATGAATAAAACTAAAAAAAAAAAAAAAAAAAAAAGACCGTACCCTTTTATGTAATGATGTTTACTTTGAATTTATATTAGTTCACACAAACACTCCATCCATGCTTTTGTTCCCGCCCTCCGGTCCAGTTTAAGAACCCATTGTGGCCCTCGAGTCAAAAAGTTTGCCCACCCCTGTACTAGAGGAATCCACAGGCAGCGAAATCACAATCATATGCCGAAGGAATTTCTTCTCTGATAATGCTCCTAGGTCAATGGAAACTAAAGAGAAAATAAACAAATGGGACTACATCAAAATAAAAAGCTTTTGCACAGCAAAGGAAACCATCAACAAAACAACAAGAAGACCCACTACATGGGAGAACATATTTGCCAATGATATCACCGAGAAGGGTTTAATCTCCAACATTTACAGGGAACTCATGAAACAACAATAGGAAGATAAACAATCCAATCAAAAAATGGGTAACGGACCTAGATAGACACTTTTTGAAAGAGGACATACAGAAGGCCAAAAGACATATGAAAACATGCTCAAAGTCACTAATTATATGAGAGATGCAAATCAAAACAACAATGCGGTATCATCTCACACCTGTCAGACTGGCTATCATCAACAAATCAACAAACAACAAGTGTTGGAGAGGATGTGGAGAAAAAGGAACCCTTCTGCACTGCTGGTGGGAATGCAGACTGGTGCAGCCACTGTGGAGAACAGTATAGAGCTTCCTCAAAAAACTAAAAATGGAACTCCCATTTGACCCAGTGATCCCACTTCTAGGAATATATCCCAAGAAACCAGAAACACCAATCAGAAAGGATATATGCACCCCTATGTTCATAGCAGCACAATTCACCATAGCTAAGATTTGGAAACAGCCTAAGTGCCCATCAGCAGATGAGTGGATTAGAAAACTGTGGTACATCTACACAATGGAATATTATGCTGCGGTAAAAAAGAAGGAACTCTTGCCTTTTGCAACAGCATGGATGGAACTGGAGAGCATTATGCTAAGTGAAATAAGCCAGTCAGAGAAAGATAAATACCACATGATCTCACTCATTTGTGGATTATAGAGAACAACATAGACTGATAAACAGGGACAGATCCAAAGGCAGAGAAACAGCGATCAGACTATCAATCCCCAGAGGGAAAGTAGGGGAGGAAGCGGGTAAGGGGAAGAGATCAACCAAAGGACTTGTATGCATGCATATAAGCCAAACCAATGGACATGGACAACAGGGGGATGAGAACATGAGTGGGATGGGGGGGGGGAAGATGGGGGTTAATGGGGGGGATAAGGACACATTTGTAATACCTTAACTAATAAAGAATTAAAAAATAATAATAATAAATTATTTTAAAAAATGCATCTTTATTGTTGAAAGTATTATAGATATCCTCTCCTCCCCACCCCCATTGACCTCCTCCATCCCACTCCCCCGCCCTCCCCAGGCTTTCACCACACTATTATCTGTGTCCATGGGTCCATATACATTTTTTGAATGTCAAGTTATATGCCAGGCATGGTGCTAGGCTCGGCAATGAATAAAACTTGGCTCACCTTCAGGAACTTTACAAGATGGCTTTGACATAATCTGCTGAAGTTGCTGGGAGGCATGGAGGAGAGGTATTGGACTCAGTATGTGATTGGAGGCAAGACTTTCTTCAGAAGGTGAGCTGAAGTTTGGAGGATAAATCATACAGGGTTATGTTTTTAAGATGGTGGGAAGGACATTCCAGGGAGAGGGAAGAACATCAAAGACATGTGAAAACAACGTAGCTTGTTCCATATGGTTAGAGTTGCAAGAAATGAGACCAGAGAAATAGATAGGAGCCAGATCATGGAAGGGTGGATGTGCCCTTCTAAGGAGCTGAGACTACAATCAGTAGGTGATGGGGACCCCATCAAAGGTTTTAAACAAGGCAGTGGCATGGCTTAAACTGTGTTTTCTTAAGTCATGCTGGGGATGTCTGGAGGAGGGAACAATTCTTAAAGTCAGGAGACCACTTAGGAATCTGGGACAGTCAGCCACGGGAAACCCAATGAGGTCTTGAACATGGATGGAATCTGATAGGGTGGAGGTGGGGAGATAGGTGCAGGGAGACAGGCTGGAGTGTTTGGGAAAGGGAATTGACAAAGACCAGGCAGGTTGTCGGGGCCCCTTAAAAAGGAGACAGGAGCCCAGCCTGTGTGGCTCAGTGGTTGAGTATCAACCTATGAATCAGGCGGTCAGGGCACATGCCCAGGTTGTGGGCTTGATCCCCAGTAGGGGGAGTGCAGGAGGCAGTTGGTCAATGATTCTCTCTCATCATTGATGTTTCTAGCTCTCTCTCCCTCTTCCTTCCTCTTCCTCTCTGAAATCAATAAAACTATAATAAAGAAAAGGAGACAAGAATTCCAGCAAGGGGCCCAGGAGAAGTTAGATCTTACAGACAGGTCTCTCTTGGCAGAGACTGGGAAGAAAGCAGACAGATGGGGAGAGTCCAGCTCTGTAAGCATGTGGATAGTGGCGGCTACCCTGGGTATGAGAGTCCTAACTCAGGGTAGTGTGACATACTCTAGAACAGGGGTGGGAAAACGTTTTGACTCGAGGACCACAATGGGTTCTTAAACTGGACCGGAGGGCGGGAACAAAAGCATGGATGGAGTGTTTGTGTGAACTAATATAAATTCAAAGTAAACATCATTACATAAAAGGGTACGGTCTTTTTTTTTTTTTTTTTTAGTTTTATTCATTTCTAACGGGCCGGATCCGGCCCGCGGGCCGTAGTTTGCCCACGGCTGCTCTAGAATCTACCTTCTGATGGAAATGGAGTTAGGATGGACCTTGGAGAAGATGAGTGAAAAAAAAAATAACCCTATAGGGTGGAGGTCTCTGGTTACTGCAGCAGGATGGGGCTGGGATAGGCAGTGACTGGCACAGTCTGACTCACTGTGACCCAGACACCTAGCCACCCTGCAAGGTTGTGCAAAAGGCCAGGTCTTTGGAGCTAAGCAAATCTGAGTCCCAGTCTTTTCTTAGGAAGTTCTTGGCAAATGGAGGAACTTGCTTAACTTCTCAGAAAGTCATGATGCATGCCCATCTGTAAAATAGAGCTGATAGTACCTACTTCACCTGGTTTCTGTAAGGATTAAGTTAAATGAACACTATATATAAAGTGATCAGCAGGAGTAGGTTCATTTATTCAACTGATTTATCATTCACTGTGATCCTGTCACCATGCAAAGAACTAGAAATCCGGCTGAGAACTTGACAAATATGGTCCTTATACTTCTGGAGCTCCTATAGCAAATGCTCAGGCACTATCAGTAATACTCAACTTATTATTGTTGTTGTTTTTTCTCACCACATCACTGCATATCCTGGAGTGCCTTGCTCACTCTCCTGGGAGTGAGTCACTCATGCGTTATTCCCACATCTGACTTCCACCAGCAGCACCCAGGGGAGTTATTTGCAGGAGCAGATTCCAGCCCCCCTCACCTGTTCACTGGATCAGAGCTTCCAGAGTCTCCTCGTTCATGGGGAGGTGGTTTGGTGATGACCTAGGCTTGGCAATCACTGGCCCAGTTACCAGAGTGAAGCGGATGACACTGGGGTTGGGATGTATGCATTACAGCAGGGTAAAAACCAAGCTGGGCCGATGTCAAGTATTGAAAAGAACAGGAACATCTACTAACTGTGCTTTTGGGCGTTCTTGTTTCCTTGAGGGGGAATTTTATGGTTATTTAATTAAAACATTCCACGTTGATCAAAGGTGTTGCTGTGACTTCTCAAGTATGAAATACAAGACTTGAACGAGTCAAATAACTTGTTTGACTGCAAACAATTTACAAAGAGCCCTAAAGAAGACAAAATATAATACATAATATGTCTTAGAAATTAGGTGTAAATGTCTGTGGAGAAACCAATTATTTCTCGTTATGAACATTAACCCACATTCAGTTTTAAGCCTGTGATACTCTAATGACGTTCACCATTAGCCACTTCCGACTGCGATGAAAGAATCGCAGGGAGATCTGTTGCCTCCTCACATGGCCGTCCCTCTGTGCACACGCACCCTGGTGTCTTTCTGCTTCTGATTATGAGAACACCAGTCTTTTTGGATTAGGGCCCCAGATTAATGGCCTCATTTTGCTTAAACACCTCTTTGGAGATATTATCTCCAAATCTGAGCTACTGGGAGTTGGGACTTCAACATATGCATTTTAGGGGTACACAATTCAACCCATAACACTCCCTATAGCTCCCCAGATTGTTTTGTTTTTGTTTTTATCATGGCCTGGACTGGACTCCAGGCTTTCTTGAATAATCCCTGTCTCACTTCCCTGCTTATGTTTCAACCCTTTCCTGGAGAAAAATGGATCAGAGGAGCCAATAGGGACAACAAAGGTGTCTTGTCTGAAGCCCTGGGACCCGGCTGCGCAGCCCTCCTGAATGTCAGGTGCAGTGCCCACTGTCCTAGGCCTAAAACGCCCTGTAGGTTCCCAGGGGCCTGAGGTGCCCGCACCAGGCCCTCCGTGGGGAATCTTTGTACCATCTTTCCTTCAGGAACTCTAACCCAAATTTTGCTGGTCCTGTGTCAATCCTAAGTTTCAATATCCAAATTAACATTTTACATGTATTGGCCTCCTACTAGCTTCCAGATACTATAACAGCTGCTTCCACATACATTAAGCTATTGTAATGGATTCAATTCTGGTTTAATTCTGGAAAGCTGATGGGATTGAAGCCTGCCTGTTTTAAAAGTGCAAGCCATGATGTAATTCTAGAACATCTTCCATGGTTCTGATGAGATATGTGTTAGGAGACAAAACACCAACATCGGCATGCTTTTATTGTCAGTGCGGTTATGTTTTCTGGGTTCGTTCAGATTGCAGTGGTTGGTTTGTCTTTAGTAATCAGGGTTAGTTGTAAGGATTCATGAGAAAACAAGGAAGACAGAAATGTCAAATGGCCCCGGGGATGCGGAGCCCACAGAGGAACTGCAAGCACGTTCCGGAACCATGCCTGGTGGCAGCCGGTTTATCACCTACCCGCAGCCACAGCAGCTGGCTCTGTGCTCCAACATGCCACCTGCGTGATGCTCGCCCAGCTCCTCTGGCCCTGCTTCTGCAGTCTCTGTAGCTCCTGGAGAAAACTGAGCCTCCCTCTGAGGAGTCTAGGCCAGGACAGGATGACTAGCCTGTCTGGTGTAACTGACCAAAGTCACCTGGTGGCACAGAACTGTAGGTAGAGTGTCCCAGTAAGCCTCAGAAGGTCACTGGCTCATTTCTGCCATGGGCTTTTTATGCAAAATGCCATAATTTCATCTCTAAATAGAGGAGTGGGTGGCCATGTCTGACCTTGACTTAAGGAGCAACGTAATGATGAGGTAGAAAAACAGTAAAGTGACAGGGATTCTATAATTGCAGGACAGCCTGGGTATTAGAAACCCAGCCAATAGACCTAATCAATTCAGTAGAAGACACCATTAGCACTTAGCTACAAGGCTACTGGTGAGAAAACAAGCTGGTGTCTTTTATTGTATTATATCTGAACTGCTGATGTTCTTCCTGCTGGTAGGAGCCTGTGCCAGAGTTGTTCAGAATTACTTTGTCAAACCTGGCTCTTTGGGAGCTGGGAGGGAAAACAGAGCTGGGGGCATTCTCTGTTGCAAACAACCATAAAATACACCTTGAAAAGCCCTGCAAAGTTGCAACAGAGATAAGGCTCTTGGGAATTGGCTTCGGCTTGCTCAGAAGAAAATAAAGAGAAGGAGGATGCCCTCCTAGGAGGTTGAGTAGCAGAAATATCTCTTCAGGAAGGCAAGAGTTGTCCCCAGAAGACGCCACCCCGGGAGACCCAGTGACCAGGCCGGTAAAAGAAGAGAGTGGGCACCAGGCTGGACTGCTCAGTGCTTCTTGCTGCTCAGGCCAGTGGTAAGGAAGGGGCCTATGGCAGGATTGCAGTTGGGAAACATGCCCCAAGCCTGGCTGCTCCAAATCTACCAAGGCCAAGGGCTGTGATAAGTCTGATTTCTTCAAGGAGACCAGAAGCATGGTCTTTGGGGTCAAGAGCAGAATTCAATCCTCAGGGGAGGAAATTGACCAGGGCAATGGAAAAGCCTCAAGACCTTAGACATGCAATCCTAGAAAAGTGGGGACTGAGACTAAATCAACACCCTCCAAAATGGTCCATCCCAGGACCTAGGGACATGTCACTGGGGTGCGGGGAGGTTCAGGGAAGGGGGTTCAGAAGGGAGTTTGGCTGTGGTTGTAGTGAAGGGTCCTGCAAGGGGCAGGAGCAGCTGTCCCAGCTGGTCCCTGGGATCTGGGTTGAACATTAAAATGAAGCTACTAGCCCAGCCGGCGTGGCTCAGTGGTTGAGCATTGACCTATGAATCAGGAGGTCACAATTTGATTACAGGTCAGGGTACATGCATGGGTTTCAGGCTTGATCCCATGTGGGGCAATGATTCTCTCTCATCATTGATGTTTCTATCTCTCTCCTTTTCTATCTGAAATCAATGAAAATATACTTTTATAAAAATGAAGCCACTACTTAAATTTTGGTGACTCAAGAAAATCAATGGTCAGTTCTGGGTTTGGTCTTCCCTGGAAAACAGAGTTAATGGTGGAGAGCTCCTTGGGGGAGGAGATGGGGAACAGGAAGAGAAAGAGTGTTATGAGAACAACTGGGTGTTTGTGAGCAGCTTTGAGATCCTTGGCCAAAAGGTGCCCTGCATGTAGTAATTGGAGTAGGGCACCTGGAAGCTGTAGAATAATACGACTGAAGCAGTCAGTTCTTTTGATTGGACCCAAACTGTGCAATGTAAAGTTACATGAAAGAAGCAGAGCCCTGGGTAATGTTTTCTTTTCTGTCCTTTGTCTCTCACTTTTCAAACATTTGTCCCTTTATCAATATGTAAGTCTCCACAGGCCTGTCACATGTGGGAGAACAGGCTCCCTGACCAAGATAGTCAATTGTAAACCCAAGATAGCACTGGGGTGCCATCTATCACTCAGGGCTTTCCAGGAAGATCCTATTAAGAAGCCAGGCTCTTAACAGGAAAGGAACAGTGTTAATAAAAAGTCCTTTTACTTGAAAGGGCACAGAAAAAAAAACCCAATAAAGCTGAGCCCAGCTCTTAAAAAAAAAGTTGATAAAACTGACAAAAAAATAAAGAAGTAGTTTATCGTGGTTCTAAAAGGAAGACAAGGGTTTTACTTTCTCCTTTTTAAAGGCAGAATTAATTAATTCACCACCAGGGCCTGAGCTCTGAATGGAATGTTAGCTTGGACTCTGGGGGTGGGTAAGTCCTCTGGACTGTCCTCTGGATAAGCCTTCGTTAACGCAACAGTATTTAAAGCAGTGAATTGACAGAATAGAGAATCAGAAGTGGGGCGGGGGAAGTGAAGACGGAGAGTGCTGTTAAGAAGAAACTCCTGAGAGAAGAAATGCAATTCCTTAAGCCTCCCTTAGGGATAAGATGATAATAATATTAGAGCAACCATAGTGGTATCAATGAGCCTGGTTCATTCGCCTTCCTCTGCCTTTATCAGCTCCTCACAGTTAAATCCATGGAGGTAGGGGGGTTTTTGTTGCACCCCCAGGCTCAGGCTTATTTTACTTCCTGAGCAAGCACGACAAAGGAGGCTGTCACTTCTTACTCTTCAACCTGTGGGGCCTAAGGACCAGCTAAGACGACTGTTTCTGACCCACCCAGGTCCCTTCACTGTAGCTGGAACCAAACTCCCCTAGTGCAGGCCTGAGAACCCCTCCCAGAGGGACATGTCCCCCAGGTCCTAGGATGCACCACTTTGAGGTTCTTGATTTCTAATCTGTCTCTACTCTTCTAGATCTGTATATCTTAGGTCTTGATAGCTTCCATCCTCTGGCCAATTTCCTCCCCTAGGAACTGAATTCTACCCTCAACCCCTAGGCTAGGTCCTAGCAAATGCAGACAGACTTTGTGGAATTAGGACCACAGTCTGTTGGAGCAGTTGATGGGTATCTGAATTTCTTGCTGTGTCCAGCTCCTGTTCAGATGCCCAGGAGAGTCCAGAGCATTGTGCCTTCTTGGACGCTTGTTCTGTTGACTTCCTCATACTCTTGCTTGTCCAGGCCTGTCTTTCTCCTGGGCCTTTTTGCCTTAGATTGTTGAAAGTCTAGCATGCTTTCCATCTGGCCCATTCTACCAGCAACTTGGGGCAAGCCATGGAACCCCATGGAAGGTCTGGATGGAAGAGAACAAATACTTTGCAAACACAATGGATTTAGATAAGTTTAGGATTAGTTAAGTTTATTCACAGATTCATTCATTTAATTTAAAAATTGGAGAGGTTATTAATACTAGGCCTTGTTCTAGATGCTAGTAATACAGCAGTAAGCACAAAAATACTTGTCCTTATGAAAGTTATGATATAATAGGGAAGATAGACAATGAATAAGTTAAAAATATATAAATGCCATGGAGAGAAATATAGTAGGAAAGAAGATAGACAATCTGGGGTAACTGATTTTTGATAGAGTTAGGGAAGACCTCACTGAGAAGGTGACACTAAGTAAAGACCTGAGGGATGCTAAGGAGCGAGCCAGGCTACATGGGTACCTGGAAGAGAGATTTTAGACAAGGGAACAACTAATGCAAAGGCTCTGAGGTGGGAGGAAGACTGGTATGCCTAGGAAGCCACTGGATTGGAACAGAGAAAATGAGGGGGAGACTGAGTAGGGAGGTCATTCAGAGCCTGCAGGTGGATGTTGGCTTGTAAAATGAGTCTTAGCTCAGGCTGCTCTAACAAAATAGCATAGACTGGGTGGCTTATAAACAACTGGCATTTATTTCTCAGTTCTGGAGGCTGGAAATCTGAGATCAGCCAGCCTGGTCAAGTTTGGGTGAGAGGGGCTGCCTGATCAGCGTGGCTCAGTGATTGAGCATCAACCTATAAACCAAGAGGTCACTGTTCGATTCCTGGTCAGGGCACATGCCCAGGTTGCAGGCTTGATCCCCAGTGTGCAGGAGGCAGCCAATCAATGGTTCTCATTATTGATGTTTCTATCTCTTTCCCCTCTCCCTTCCTCTCTGAAATCAATGGAAAAAAAAAAAGTTTGGGTGAGGGCTGTCTCTGCTTATAAGGACACTAATCCCATCATGGGGTCTCCAACCTCATGACCTTATTTAACCTTAATTAATTCCTAAACGCCCCACCTCCAAATACCAATACATTAGGGTTAGGGCTTCAACATGTGGATGGGGGGGGGGGTTGGGGAGGAGGGAGGGACATAAACATTCAATTCAAAACAGGGACCTACAGCAGGGTTTCAGACACTAAAAGAATTAATTCCCAAAGTATGTTACCTTTCATTCAATCACATTTAACAAGTCTTGTTTTGTCCAAATCCCATCCTGGACACTTTCCACAGAAGCTCTGCAGGGACTCAGGATGAGTCCTGCTTAAGAAATCTTGGGGCTCCTCTGGGTGCTGCTTTGACAGTTGATGCAAATCTTTGTTTTCTCCACTCAGCAGTGACAGGTGCTTTACTAGCTTATAAAATTCAACAACATCAGCTTTAAAGTTTTCCTTTGGTTGTACTTCTGCAATTTTTAAAAAGTCAGCAGTGGTCCACATGAAAAGGTGTTTGGTGGTCCCTTTGACTATAGATTAGACCAAGAGGCTCCGGCTTCAGACAATGTTAATCTTAACCTAGGCTGGATTTACTAGGCTGCCTGGCATCTGAGATTGCAGATAAGCACATTTTCCACTGTAGACTTTGCTGTATTAAGCCTCACAGGGAAAGTATCTTAAGGTTCAAAAAAGAAAGGCTCTAAACCATAAACCACATAAGCCTTTCCTTTCAGTCTTGTCTCTCCTTCACCCCCACTCCCCCACCCCATCTTTTTGTAAAAAGTACAATCATAAAACCACCTTCAATGCCCAACTGATTATCTGGAAGCCTGATCAGTGAACTGAATTATCCTGACTTTTTAAAAAGCAAGATGAACTATTTGTCCAGACAGAGAAAATGTGCTGCAATGACTCAGGATAATGCACATGGAGGCTGCAGTACCACAGCAACTGGGCCGAGGCAGGAGGGTGGATGTGCTGTAGGCAGTTAGACAGACTGGAGCAGACAATGGGCCAGGTACAGAAGGTCACCAGGATGGAAAGCCCATGTGCCCAGCAATGGACAATCAATTGGTGGGGGGACCTAGCCCCCAGGGTGACTTTTCCTCCCATAGCATATCGCTGGTCATGAGATTTGGACCCCCTGACCTTTCTTCCCTAGAGATAACATCTAGGCCCAGATAAACAATAAAACCAGCCGCAGCTGACATCAGGGCCAGCTGCAATGAATAATGACCCCCTGCCCTCATGCCCGCCAATCAATCAGTGGAGACCACAATCCTAAATGGACACACCTGGAAGGCTACTGAATATTCTATTAAGATCTTTCCCTTGGACCCCCTCCCTTCCCTGCCCTACCCCCTCCCTTCCCCCCCCCCCCCCCCACACACACACTCCTAAAAATCTCTGCCCTTAAAACACTTAGGATGGAGGACCCAGTGTGCTCCCCCTCCAGGAGCACATCCCTTCCTTTCCCCCATTTCCTCCCCAGGCACATTACATTAGCTTCCTCACTATCAAGCTCCAAGGGCCCTTCCTTTACCTCCATAACTTGTTTCCTAAGCCTTATTTCTTCTAGGAATTACATTTTCTACCTCTGTAATTTACCAAATAAATGTTCTCTTAGAGTTTGGGTCTCGCTCTGAATTCTTTCCCAGCCAGAACCCAAGTACCGAGGTTGCTGAGCCCAGGTTTGGTCTGACCCCACGGGTCAGACACCTGGTACCATTCCTGCCACCTACAACAGCTGCCCACTGAAGGAGTGGCCTACATGCCCTGTACTGAGCACAGCCCCAGGATCCCAGCTCCAGGATTCCTATGATTCTAGATCAGCCACTGGCTCCCACCCAGGGTGGGGCTGGTCAGATCTGAACCTGATCCAGTTGATCTCAACATAGTCTCGCTTGGGGCCGACATTCACTCATTCAACAAATATTTGTTGTGCATTTGTGAGACAGCATTGTTCCAGGCACTGGAGCTACAGGAATTAAACAAAAATCCCTGCATGGGCGGAGTTTGCATTTTTGTAGGTCACAGACAGGACCCAAACTTTAACCCTGGCTCGGAGTTCCAGGGTGGCTGGGGGTCAGAGAGGAGAGCGGGGCCTCGCTCCAGACCTGCCTCCTGAGGGCCGAGCTGGACTGCACCAGGCCCTGGGGCCAGTGAACAGTGACAGTCAGGCCGAGGCTGCCCCAGAACTCTTTATGGGTCTTCAAGCGGATTTGCCTCCATGCAGTCCTCTGGCCAGGAATGCTTTTCGAACTAGTCCCGCCCGATGATAACCCTCCACCTGCAAAGCTGAAAACATTGTTTACTTGTGGAATGCTGGATAAAACCAGTCCACATCGCTCTGAAGGTTGCAGAATAAAAGTCTGAGGTAGCAAGATGATGTGTCCCCAGAGAGAGGAAGTTGGGGGAAGGCAGCAGCAGAAGCGTATGAAAGAGGGAGCCTGGGGATAAAAGACTCCATGAGAATCTGCTTTCTTAGCTCCCCAGAGCTGCACCCAGCACTACTCACAGCCCTAGGCCCCTGTCAGAGCTCCCGTATGCTACACGCATTAAACAAAACTCAGAGAAGCAGCAGAAAATAAACTAGGTGTTTTATCTGTGGCATGGATTATTTTATTTCCCCAGATAATGACTTATTGCCCTAAAGCTATTAGAAGGATAGAAGCAATGAGGCTCTGTTGGGTGCAGGTTCCTCAGCCAGGGACTTGACCCTTCTGGGTGTAGGAAATTGGGAGAAAACACGAGTGAAAGTAGGTAGGCGGGACATGCTTTATTACAAACAAAGCCGCAGATAACTGGCTGGTCAGTGGCACCTTATATACATGCTCAGACAAAAGGGGCCTCGTGCCAATTAGTTACGTCCGTGCTACATTAACGTAAGTAGGTTATATAAGAGTGCGCTTGCACAGTACATATAGTGCTACTGCTGAGCGAGCCATTGCCCTCCCGCAAACGTAGGGCAAAGGGGCCTTTAACATAGCAATACTGCTATGTCATTGCCTGCATGCATGCGTATGGCGAATGGGCCTTTAACCTCCAGTGTACTCTGGTCAGGGCCCCTACAGGCTCAAAGCCCAACAACTGTTTCAAACTCATTAACTTGACTTGATTTTAGCCATGCAGCTTCCTTCTGATTGAGATAGTGCACATGTGCATTTGTGTCTGATGCCTCTGTGACTAGAAAATAAAGGGGCTTGAAGGTCAGGTACTATGTACAGCTCTGCACTCAATCCCAATGTGCGGGTTTACTCCTCATACCACCAAGCTATTCTTTAACACCAGCTGGGTGTCCTACAATTTAACTAAATCCTGACACTTTCTACCTGGAGATGGAATCGGATGCCACAGGTTAAGGGCTCTTCCCACAAGATGTTCCGCCCTCCCCAACAACAGCAACAACTTCAGATGCCAATCACAAACCAGGTTGTCACCTGTGCTTCTGACCCGAGGCTATAGATCAAAGGTTCCCATCACCCCTCCTCATGTTCGGTGAATTTGTTAGAATGGGCTCACAAAACTCAGAGAAACCTTTTACTCACTAGATTGCTGGTTAACTACAAAAGGATGTAACTCAGGCAGCCTGATAGAAGAGATGCACAGGGCAAGGTACAGGGAAAGGGTGCCAGGCTTCCACGCCTTTTCAAGCACTCTGCTCTCCACATCTCCATGTGTTCACCAACAGGGAAGTTCTCTGAACCCTGTCCTTCTGGGATTTAATGGCGGCTTCATTATATGGGCTGGGTTGATTCAATCATTGGCCAGTAGCCAACAATTCAACCTCCAGACCTGCTCCATGGAGGTCAGGGGTGGACTGAAAGTTTCAACCCTCCAATCATTAGGCTGATTCCCCTGGAAAGCCGCCCCTATCCTTAGGTGCTTTCTAAAAGTCACCTCATCAACATTAACTCAGGGGTGGGTGAAAGGGGTTTGTTATAAACAATCAAGGCCCCTTTATCGCTCTTATCTCTTAGAGAATTCCAAAGGTGTTAGGAAATCTGTGCCAGAAACAGGCTGAAGACGAAATCTCAATTTCTCTTTTTATAAGTCACACTATCATGGTATGTTAGCCTTAGAACTGAATTGTCTAAGGGAGGGTTAGGGGAACTCTGTTGTGGGGAGCATAGGGAAGGCCAGGGGTAGTGAGGAATCTACACAGAGTGTAACAGGGCATGTTGGGAACCAAGGGGGAGTTTCTGGTCATTCCAGAATTTCATCGAAAGCCTAAGAATGGGAATAAAGGCTGTCAACTGACAATCTAAGCTCAGAAAAGCACCTGTGACTGTGGCTGGTCACAGCCATACCACTGCTACCCACCCCTCATTGATGGACAAGGACTTGGGTGTGGCGAGCCGGCACAGCCAAGGCATACTCAGCCCCAGGGTGCCTTATGTGCCATGCCAGCTCAGCCTGGTTCAGTGATCCTGAGTGGGGGTGGTGAAAGGCTTAGAAAAGATAGACAAGAGAATGAAGGCCAGGTCTCGGTGGGACGCTGCTCCTGGATGGAGAGACAGAGCCAGCGCCCACAAGCTGTGTCTTTATTTTATAGCAGATGTCACGAGGGAAAGTAAGGGTGTGATCAAGATGTTTACAACATTCTCGTGGGTTTCAATCCTACTCAACTACATGCACCTGAACTCTATCAACCCACATCACTCAGGCATGTATTCAGACCATAGGTTCAAGCTTACAACTATAGCTGTTGGCTGTAATTGTGCTGGGAGGGCTCTGCCCTCCAAGCTGGGACTTGCATGTGGCAATGAGAGGACTGTGCCCTCTCATCAGTCCAAGGCTTGAACCTGTCCAAAACACTGTAGCTGCACCCCACACTTTAGCAGGAGAGTCAATACAGCATTTGTGAGAGGAGAGGAATTAATCCCTGTGTGCTCCCTTCTAAGGACTGGGCCGCCTGAACTACCCCCTTCATTGAGTTTGCAAAGTGCTGAACCTCCAGAAGGGCAGAGAGCCTGCCACTGCTGGGCTGCAAAAAAGAGGCTGGAGAGACATGGCTGGGCTCGCAGGGTGGCTGGGAAGAGAGGGGAGCAAGGGCCTCTGTGAGTCCAGCTTTTGTTAATTAGAAGTAATAGTAATATAATATGTTGCTATCTATAATTTATTGTTATATTATGATAATTGCTATGTATAACTTATTATTATATTAAATGCTAATAGATTAACATATAATCTATTATATATGAACATAAATGTACTATAGTATGTTAAAATATATTATACATGTAATATCCTGTAATGTATTACTATACATAATTTTACATTAACTAATATTTCAAAAATTCTTATGATCAGATTTTCTTTAAGAAGAGAAATTTTCTTCAATGAAGAGAATTTTTCCTGCAGAAATACAACACCAGTGAGAAATCTAACCATTTTGATTATTTAAGGCAAGGGTTGCAAACTATAGCCTGTGGGCCGAATCTGTCCAGCTGCTGATTTTTCTATGGCCAGTGAGCTAAGAATGGTTCTTACATTTTTGAATAGTTACATTTTGCATGGTTATGTAAGTGCCTATGTGATATTCCTGCTTTTGCATCTTGGTATATTAGCCTCAGAACTTGAAAGACTAAAATATTTATTATTTAGCCCTTTAAGAAAACGTTTGCCGACCCCTGACTTAAGACCTTTTGAGACTCATTTTCCAAATTCTGCTCTAAAATGTGTAGCCAAATTGAGATCAACCTGTGGCAAAAAACCGTTTTCCAATCCTATATAATAAAAGCCTAATATGCTAAGTGTCTGGTCGTCCGGTTGTCCGTTCAACCAATCAATGCATAATATGCTAAAGATATGCTAAGGCCGCTCAACTGCTCTCTATGATGTGCACTGACCACCAGGGGGCAGACACCCTGACCAGTAGGTTAGCTAGTTGCTGAGGTCCAGCTGATCGGGACTGAGCAAGACAGGCCGGACATGCCCTGGAGCCCTCCCATGGTCCCTCCCCAGCTGGCCAACCTCTCATGTCTCTCCCCAGTGGGGTTCCTCGGCCTGGCCTGCACCCTCTCGCAATCTGGGGCCCCTTGGGGAATGTTGGAGAGCTGGTTTTGGCCTGATCCTGCAGGCCAAACAATTCAACCTTGAGGGACCCCACTGGTGCACGAATTCATGCACTGGGCCTCTAGTTAAAACATAAAGACCATTTAGGAATGAGGCAACATATTCAGTTTTCACCTGGTGGGGCAGCAATAGCATAGCACCCACTCCCCCCCTCGTCCCTCCTCCTTGCCCCCCCCCCCCCCCACACACACACATTCCCCATGTTGGAAATGGAAAAACTTCTGCCCATAAGGCTCTGTTCATAGCATCAAACTAAACTGCCTCTTGGTTGGTTGGGTTTTTCTATTGCACACACTCCCCATTTGGTATACAAGGTCCTGAAGCAATGAAATATAGTTATGTCTCACTCCAGCTGCCAGACACAGTAGGCTTAGCATGTATAGCTCAGTATGTCACTGGCTCATGAATGTGGCCCTTAAATACAGAAAGGGTGACACATGCCAGCCCGCTGCAATAGGGTTCTGTGGCTTTAAAGAGACCTCTGTATTGTATGTGCATCTAAGTAATTGGAACTTAGACTCCTCACATCTTTTTTAGCAATGACATTGTAACAGCATGGACCCATCCATTCATCATCATGTCATCCTTATGAAAATAGTTTCCAGTGGTCAGCTTGTCATAGTTAATTAGTCTTCCAATATATGACTTCTCAGAAGCAAAGAGACTTTGAGGACCGGGTTTTCAGATACCTTCAGCAGTGAACTCTAGAGGTGTCTGATCTTTCCTGCCTTTTAATTAGGGCCCTTTCATCTAAGAGGGAGACTGCCCTTGTAGTTAGAGATATAGCTAACCTGGTTCTGCCTTCTGTTCTCAGTTCTGAGAATAACTCATAGCAACCACAAGCAACCCAATGACTCTCTGAGGCCTGAAATATGTGAAATCCAGTAAGTTCTAGAGTAGAACGTGGTTAGTTGATGGCTGTTCAAATGCAGATATCATTGAAGTTTTAGAGTGAAAGGTAGTATATCAGTTAGATACTGCCATGAATCCTCTAAACTTGGTAGTTCAAAAAAGAAAAATAGCCATTTGTTTAGCTCAAGATTCTGTAAGTCATCAATTTAGTCTGGGCTCAGGGGGGTCCCTCAGGCATCCACAGTCAATTGTGTGTTGAGTAGACGGTTTTGCAGATCTTAGCTGGGCTCTCTCAGATGTCTTAGGACTTTGCTAGGACCATGGGGCTACTCACCTCTGGTCCAGGTGGCTTCTTATCCTCCATCAGGCCATCTCAGGTTATTCGAATGGCAGGGACAGGGGTCTCTAGAGAGAGATAGTGGATATATGTAAGGCCCCTTGAGGCTTAGACTTGGAAATGGCAAAATATCACTTCCATCACATTCTAGTGGCCAAAGCAGGTCACAAAGCAAGTCACAGGATGGCCCATATCCAAGGGGTGGGAAAATAGAGTTCCTACAAGTTTCTAACCCTTGATGGAGAATGCCTCAAAGTTACATCTCAGGGGCATGGATGCATCAAAGGGAAGAACTTTAGCTGTTTTTTTTGCAACCTACCACTAGGAGCTAAGATATTAAGGAACACATGTAAGGTGTGCAGCAGCCCCTGCTGCCAGAGCAGGTGAGGTGGGATGGGGTCATTATCGTGAAATCTGGATGCTAAGCCCATAAGCAAGGGACCAGGATTATGCCATGCTGGTTGTCCCTGGCCTCCTTTCTGACAGAAGAGAATGAGAAAACCCCCAAGGGGAGGGTCAGACCTGCAGTGGGTGGTAATGTGTGAGCAGTGTCCATCTGTATTTTGGGTTAATTTAGAAAGTAAAAGGAAGAGGGTATTTTTCCATAAACATTGAAACCCCAGAGTGAATACAGGCCAATTGGTCCCTCAGAGTGTTATAGGAGCAAGTAAAGGAGGTAATACATCAGAAGTACCTAGGGCAATATTTGGCATGATGATTGCTCCCCATTAGTGCTGCTATTATTACTTTTAATATATTTTTATTGATTTCAGAGAGGGAGAGGGAGCTGGAAATATTGATAGTGAGAGAGAATCATTGATTGGCTGCCTCCTGCACACCCCACACTGGGGATCAATCCCTCAACCTGGGCATGTGCCCTGACCAAGAATCAAATTGTGACCTCCTAGTTCATAGGTTGACACTCAACCACTGAGCCATGCCGGCCAGCCTCACGGTTATTATCTTCTAACCTTTTTGGGCATTGACTCTTCATAGATGATCCACAAATCTTTCTATTTTTACAATCTTGGCCACATTTCTGAGCTCTCCTCTTGGTACATTAGGCCAGCAGTTTCATGCAGATGTCCCACTGTCAACTCAAACCCAACATGCATATTAAAACAAAACAAACCTGTCCCTTCAAACCATTCTCCTTTCCCAGCTTTTAAAAATTATTTTAAAAATATATTTTATTGATTTTTTACAGAGAGGAAGGGAGAGAGATAGAGAGTTAGAAACATTGATGAGAGAGAAACATCGATCAGCTGCCTCCTGCACATCTCCTACTGGGGATGTGCCCACAACCCAGGTACATGCCCTTGACTGGAATTGAACCTGGGACCTTTCAGTCTGCAGGCCGACGCTCTATTCACTGAGCCAAACCGGTTTTGGCCTTTCCCAACTTTTTATATCTGTTCATTCAGAGCCACCATTTATTTTTAGCCACCTGGATTTGTAGCTGTGAGGTTATCTTTGATTCTTTTATTTCCGTTAGTTCTCTTATCCATTTATACACCAATGTGAAAGATCTTTCACCCTTGTCTTTCTAATTCCATTTCCTTTACTATCTGCAGAATCTGCTTCTTCTCTTGATGCTCTGAGTACTGCTATAGAGTTCCTACAAGTGTCTTGGCCTCTAGGCTTTCTACACATTAATCCAGGGGTCCTCAAACTTTTTAAACAGGGGGCCAGTTCACTGTCCCTCAGACCGTTGGAGGGCCGGACTATAGTTTAAAAAAAAACTATGAACAAATTCCTATGCACACTGCACATATCTTATTTTGAAGTAAAAAAACAAAACGGGAACAAATACAATAATTGTATCTGCATGTGGCCTGCGGGCCGTAGTTTGAGGACCCCTGCATTAATCCATTATCCATAGGGTTGCGAAATTAACCTCCCACAGGAATTAACCTCCCTTGCTCAAAACCATCAATGGTGCCTCACTACATACAGGGTGACATCCAAACACAGAACCTGTCATTCAAAGCCCTCCAAATCCAACCCAGTTCCCATTGCTATACTTATCTTCCAAGATCCAGGAAAATCCTCTTGCGTTGTGTTCATTTGTATAGTTGTGTTCCCAGTGAGAACTTCAGTCTCTAGAACAGGGTGAGGAAACTACAGACCAATTCTCCGTGGCCCACAAAGCCTAACATATTGACTATATGGCCCTTTATAGATAGTTTGTGGGCCTGTGATCTACAAGGTGAAGCATGTCTTAGACCACTTTGTCCTACAGAACTGTGTGCTTCTCAATATACATTGTCTGAATGAATGTTCCACGTACTGAACCCTAAGCACTCCTTGTTCCTTCCTTGTTCCTGTATTTTTCCCTGTAATAGAGGGCCTGCTGTCTACCTGGATAAACCTTTCCAATACTCTCAGACCCACATCAAACCCTCTGGGAAGCCTTTCTGATGACTTCTGCTGAATTCTGAATTCCAGGAACACTAACCTGTGTGTATGACACTATATCTTGTGCTTCCAGTTGGTTCTTTGCATCAGAGAGGGTCAGAAACCTGATGGATGCCCATTCCTCCCCCCATGACTGGCTCTCTTCTCCCCTTCAGAACTCATCAGGGGTTGCCTGGCCTGAGAAGTTTTCTCTGACTCCTACCTTCCTCTCCCACCCAACTAGGTTAGAGCTGACTTCTTTGTGCTCCCAAAGCTCCCTGAACTTCCCCATCATGGCACTTATCTTTGTGTGTTGTAATCATTGATTTAACTCTCAGATTCTCCAACTGTACTGAGAACTCCTTAGGGGCAGAGTGGTGTCTTATACATTGATGTGTTCCAAGTTCCTGGCATGGAATTAATATTTTGGAATAAATGGTTGATCAATCAATGGTTGTTGATTGACTCTGTGGCTAAATAGATATCTGGTACTATTCCTTGTGCTCTCCTATTTACACACTTCAGTTCTCTTTCTTCTCTATTATGTGTAATCATTTCTCATAGTTACATATCTATGGGTAGTCTGTATCTCTGGGTATCAGTCTGACTGAGGTTATAAGGTCAACGGTGGGACACCCTGGGAGACACCAAGCATGGAGGTCCCAGGTCTTTGGTGAGAATGACAAGTGCCTTTTGTCGACTCACAGTTGTGGCTCCTAAAACCAACAGCAGCTCTTCCTCTTTCTGAATTAAGCATTCCAAAGGCACCCTCACTGCTGAACAAAAAGATCCATGACCAAATTACAGCGCACTCATAGCCAGCTTTGTGAATCCAGCCTGAGCTCCAGGGTCGCCTAGTGTAAAAACAATACCGAATGTTTGAGCCTGGAAACCTTTTGCCAAATGTTCAGGTAATATAACAAAGCACACACAGTGCCAGAAATGGAAAGTGGCATCCAGGAGATGGGCTAGCCCACTGAAAGTGAGAAGTGAGAGCCTCATTCAGCAGACAGCTTCTCTCCCACTCACTCCGTGTGCTGCTTGTCTCCCCCCCTCCTCTGCCTCTCCTCTTCCCCCCATCCTCCCATCCCCCCATCCCAGTTTTTCCTCAGAGCATGTCTTATTGGAGTCCCATTCCGATGAGCTGTCCACGATCCATTTCTTAAATGCAGATAAATTAAAGGCAGGTTGTAAGTGATCAGTCACATCAGCCCAGATCTTCCTGCAGCAAAAAGGACGCAGAATAACCATTTCCATTCTCTGCACCTGCTGGGGCTTCTGCAGGAGCCCATGGCGTTAGAGTGAGAATGAAGTGCAGAAGAGAACAGACATTTGGCATTTAAAAAAATGCCTTTTAAATGTCTAGATAGGTGGTATATTACCCGGTAGCCTTTTCAAAAACTGTTACCTCAAAAGCCCAGCCATGGGAAACCCTGGAACATGCCCAGCAAAAAAGGCAGCAAAGCCGACACCTTGAGGAGGAAGATATCTCCACTTGCTTTAGGAAATGTCTGCTTCTGTGAGAGCCCAGGGACAGGAAGAGCAAGCAGAATGTTTTGCTCACAATTTTGATGTATCGGTCATTTGACAAACAGTACAATTTTCGCCACTAAAATAATATACAAGGTGGGAGGATACTGCTTCGAGGGCAGGCGTTAATGAGCACACATTCCTTCAGAATGACATTGAAAGTCGTCACTTCCTGCCTCCAGTGAGTGGTCAGGATTGCATGTTAAGTGGAAACAGTTACTTTCATATAGAACCACATGGCCCAAAGACAGTCCCCAAGTCTTTCCTCAACGGCTGCATGCCCCTGCGACACCCTAGGGACCAAGCAAAGCAAGGGACCAGTTGGGGCTTCAGCCCCAAATTCCAGACGGGACTGAGTCATGTGGTTGGTTGGACCAAAAGGCGTCTGAAATGTTTGCTCCTTCCCAAAGTTCACACCCGAGTCACACTTGTGAGGAAAGACCAATCCAGAACCCACAAGCCATTGACAAGAATCAGAGGAACAAACGAAGCAAAATGAATCAATGCAACAATCAACAGCAGCAGCAATAGTAACAACAGCAGCAAAGCAGAGTGTGAAGTGAAGGAGGGTCGCTTCTGAGGACTCCCTGGCAGCTGAGGTGCTGCCCTCTCCAGAGAAGCCTGGAAGATGAATGTGCCACTTCCGTGATACCCGATGGGTAAGGACAGCTGCAGGGGGTCTGAAGGTCACCCTGCTCCTAAGGATCCTCTTCAGTCATCACTGGAGCATCCTTTAGCTTGAGCAGTAGATCTGGTTTCAAAAGTGGGGATTGGACTCTATCACCGATGCTGGGCAAAGAGAGAATGGGCACCATGTAATTCATCTGAGAACCCCACTGCCATCCTCTCTAAGCCTCTGTCTCCCTGATCAATAATGTTAGGAAATGTTCCATCATTTGACTTTGAGAGCTTCTTGTCCTGCTTCAGAATCCTCCCCTCCCCTCCCCTCCCCTCCCCCCCCCCCCCCTCCCCCCCCCTCCCCTCCCCTCCCCTCCCCTCTCTCTCTCTCTCTCTCTCTCTCTCTCTCTCTCTCTCTCTCTCTCTCTCTCTCTCTCTCTCCACCCTCCCTCTTCCTCCCTCTCTTTTTCTCTCCCTCTGTTTCCCAGGCAGTACCTCCATGCTTTTCAGAACAGTTCTCCGGGCTCCAAGCTGCCTGGGGAATCATGTCCTGAGGCTTCCTGCTCATTCATTTGGAGACAACACTTCCACTGGCGGCTATGCAAAAAGAGGAGAGAGCAACGGCATTTACTGCTCATAAATGTACAGTCGCAAAGCAGCTCCAGCCGGCCTGTAGGATAGCACAGCTGTTCCCAAGGCTGGTTGGGTGGCAAGATAGGTCCATGGAGAGTGGGGGGAGGAGGGGGGAGGCCTCTCCTGCCTTCCGTTTTTCTTTTTCAAAGAAGTGATCATTTACACGCCAGAAAGAGTAGTTAAATTTCTAGGCTGCATGCTTCTCTCAGTGGAATGATTTAAAGCCATGTGCAAATAGCACATACAATTTATTATGCCTTAGGTCCAAACTGGGGATGTGTCTTTATGTACACACATGCAATCACCTCTCAGCATCTAACAGTGAAAAATAGTGCAGCCTCGTAAAAAAAAACAAAACACTCACAACAAAGCCACCTTCTTCCCAACTCCTGACAGCCAACATATCCTTAAAATAAATGGGAAAGATTCACTCTGCACACATGCGCAACTGAGTTTCTATGAATCAGACAACTCTCGAGTCTCTCAGGTAACATCAGACCTGAGAGTGATGCTCACAGTCCTGGCATTTGTAAGCCTGACTGCTTCCTGGTGATTTACTCAGGCGGCTCCCCAGGCACGAGGGTGTGGAATCTCTATTTATTCACTCGGAGGAAACAAGCAAACAGAAAGTTAGCCCTGACACCAAGTTAATCAAAAAGTTTTTAATAGAGTACTTGAAGGACCCGAGGCAAATGCTTAGAGCCATAAACAGGTGGCACAAATCATCTCCAGCCTTGTTAGAGAGCACACAGCTCACTGCTGCAGGAGAGTCTTTCCTGCGTAATTAATCTGCTCATTGCCACCCCGGCGTTTATTCATTCGGGGGCATGGAATCCCATCTGTAAGGCCAGTTGTTAGAAATGGTGAGAGAAGACTTCCTTCTTTCCTTATTTATTAGAGGAGAGAGAGAAAGCAGAGCGAGCTTTTTGTGGTTATATTTCAGGTCGAAGCAAATCAAATATACCCCTAGGCCTTTAGCATTTTCAAGAGGCCAAGTGGCTAATGCAGGAGGGCCCATTACTTTCATATGTGTGAAGTGTGTGTGTGTGTGTGTGTGTGTGTTGTGGCAACGTCTAATCGGGTGGAGCTTCCAGGTCATGAAGCTACTCTCTAAGTGTGAAGTGAGATGTTGGGAAGCATTGACTCAATCAGGCCTCACTGCGCTAGTCCATACGGCGCATTATGAGCATTAGAAAAAGGCACTCTTGCTCAAGACATCTTACTCCCGTCTGCTGGAAATTGTCACAGGCCACTGAATATGTTAGAACAAGACACTTTACTGCCACCTGCCAGAACACTGCAAATAAAAATGCAAATCTATAATTTCTTTGACATGAAGGCTACCTCTTTAACTGTGATGTTCTCGTGTACCACATGATCTAATTAATTATACATGGGGGCACCACCATCAATGCAAACTTTAGCTAGCTTTTTGGGAATACTAGCTAGCTAGGTGAAATAAATGCTTACATAGAACCAGCTTACTAGTATACCATACCCTAAAATACTTTCAAGTGGTTTGACTTTTTAAAATAGCAATATGAATTTGATAATTATTTTCATAGAAATGGCCTTTTAAGCATAAACATAGTTTTTAAAATGACTAAGGAAAATAGGTTTTACTCATAAAAGTTTAAAGCTTTAGTATGTATGTAAAAAAGAAAACCTCTATAAATCAAATTTAAAATAGACAACTGAGAAAAAATATCTTCCACAAATATGACAAAGGATTAATACTCTTTTTTTTTAAAATATATATTTTATTGATTTTTTACAGAGAGGAAAGGAGAGAGATAGAGAGTTAGAAACATTGATGAGAGAGAAACATCGATCAGCTGCCTCCTGCACATCCCCCACTGGGGATGTGCCCGCAACCCAGGTACATGCCCTTGACCGGAATCGAACCTGGGACCTCTCAGTCCGCAGGCTGACGCTCTATCCACTGAGCCAAACCGGTTTCGGCAGGATTAATACTCTTAATAAACTGATATACTTTGATTAGAAAAAAACAAGATGTCAAAACCATAGGAAAAATGTGAATTGCTTATTTACAGAAGAGGCAATAACATGCCTAATAAAATGTTTAGCTTTATTAGAGATCAATCAAGTAAAAACAAAATACCCACTAAATATTCTTTTCATGTATCAAATTAGACAATTTTAAAAGCCATTAATTCATTCTCTTTTGATTTCTAGGCCTACTGCAACAACAGGATATGCAGCTATCCTCCCAGACATGAGCAATAAGTTTCAAAAATAGGATAGTCTAAGTAGGTTTTTGTAGATGCTCTTTATCAAGTTAAGGATAGTTTTTTCCATTTCTAGTTGGTTTTAAAACATTAGAAGAGTTACAAGACAACTTGTCCTGCATCCAAGTTGTAGTCAGCATTGTTCTACAGGAGGTCTTACCCAACAGGTGGAGACAAGAAAACGGAAATCACAGGAAAATGGATTGAAAGGAAGAAACAACATTATCATTCACAAATATTATGCTTTTTGGATGTAGAAAAATCTTCACAAGAACTATTAGAATTAGTAGAGATTTCAGAAAATATGCTAAATACAGCCCCTATACAAATGCAAACTAATGTGTCATTAATATTGCCTGTGTCTAGAGGGACAAATCCATGTCACATAGTTAGAGCAGGCCTAGATAGAGTGTTTACTATTATCATAGGATATAGTATTTACCACCAACATGGACATCCTCTTAAACCAAAGCCTTTCTGGAAAAAAATTAACATGTGTAATTTCTAAAGGCCAACTGGGGACATTCCAAAATATCAAGAGTGGCTAACTAAGGGAGTAGAACTTTTGGATGGCTTTTGACTTTCATCTCTGTAATCATCTGCTTTACAAAAATTCTACAATAAGCAGTACTGTTTTCTAATCTGGAGGGGGAATATTTCTTTAATAAAAAGAAAGGCATTGGATAAAAACCCATTCAGCATCTACACTTACCCTACCACCTCCCTAAGGAGGCATTCTAACTAGCCAGAGAGTGCTTGCCAATCCAAACTGCTTTCTGCCTCATTTGTCCCATTTTACTTTAATCCTAATCTGAAAATAAATTTTTTCTTCACTCCCTCGTAGTAGATGCCTTAATTTCTCCTACCCTGCTACCTATAACTATATCCTTAAATCATGTGATATACTTTGGCCTCCAAAAAGCCTAGATTATAAAATTTTTACCTAAAAACACTATATCTCACACTTCCTCAGCCCTTGATAAATAGCATGGCAGAGGAATAGTGAACAGACCTGCCTTTAATGCAGTGTAGGCCAGAGCTGGGGTGGGAAGGTGTCATACTGTCTAAAATTCTACTACTAAAACCTTCAGTTTAGCATTGTCCTCTTTTGGATCCTTTTTAAAGATTTAATCCTGCTGAGAGCGACTAAGACATTAAAAAGTTCTTGTTTAAAATCTCCCTCCTGTAGGAAGGAAGTAGAGGAGGTAGATAAAAACAAAACAGCCCTAGCCAGTTTGGCTCAGTGGATAGAGCATTGGCCTGCGGACTGAAGGGTCCCAGGTTTGAGTCCAGTCAAGGGCATGTGCCAGGGGTTGTGGGCTCGATTCCCAGTAGGAGGTGTGCAGGAGGCAGCCAATCAATGATTTTCTCTCATCATTGATGTTCCTATCTCTCTCTCCCTCTCCCTTCCTCTCTGATATCAAAAAAATATATTTAAGCCCTGACTGGTTTGGCTCAGTGGATAAGCGTCGGCCTGCGGATTCAAGGGTCTCAGGTTCGATTCCGGTCAAGGGCATGTACCTTGGTTGCGGGCACATCCCCAGTGGGGAGTGTGCAGGAGGCAGCTGATCGATGTTTCTAACTCTCTATCTCTCTCCCTTCCTCTCTGTAAAAAATCAATAAAATATAATATATATATATATATATATATATATATATATATATATATATATTTAAAACACAAATAAAATAAAACAAAAACCAGTTTCTCGTAATTTGGACTAGGATAGTCTGATGGTGAGATCCTAACTCTTTTTGTGGTGAGGAAGGAACTTGGGAAGATGGGAAAGGAGGTTAGCTGACCTGTCCCATGATATGTCAATGCTTCACTTTCTCCTAAGAAAGACTGTCTCAGATTATTCTGCCAAGGTCTGTTCTGTAGAAACTATTATGATCCGATCTTTCTGAATTTGGACAAATCCTCCCAGTCTTACATCCACATACTTAACTCCTAAAAGTTAGTAGATAATTTTGGGAAGCCTCTTTTGCTAGATAGAAGTTGCTAGGGTAGGGAAGCTTCCTGTGTGCCCCTCACCCCACAGTAAGCAGCCTGTGCCAAGGGCAGTGGGAAGGCCAGTCCAGCTCCCTCTGCCCAACCAACAGCCATGGAGGAGTCTGGGCTGTGCGCAGGGTGGCCCATTCATGTGACTGCAGCTCTAGCTTCTCACGCAAACCCTCTACAACTTGGCCCAACTTGGTCACCTCCTTGACCAGTTCTGTTGGTGTTCAGGTTTATTAATTTAGGGATTCCCATCCATAGGCATAGAGAAGTCTGGGAAACCCAGAAAATCTGAGTAAAACCTGGGCATTTTAAGTAATCTGATTTTTTCTCCCAGGTTGCATAGGAAGTTTAAAATATTTGGAAATTTAGTCAGTACACAGCCGTTCTCCCAGTAAACAACAATTGAGCAACTCCCCATTCTGTTCCAAGACCTCAGATGGCTAGAAGGCAGAGATATAGGCAATTAACCATGAAACAAAGCAGCAAAAGAAAAAGATCATGAGAGAGTTCCAAACCAGCTTTGTGGCTGAGCTCTAGGGTTATGCAGATGAGTTGGAATCTCAGATCCAACACTTCCTAGAGTGTAGCTTTGGGCAAAAATATAGCAGCCCACACTTATGGTGCATGTTCTATATGCCAGCCATTGTACCAAGTGCTCTAACCTGTATTATCTCATTTAATCTTTACAGTAACCATAATAAGCAATAGGAGGTGCTGTTGCCCTTTTATAGAATAGGAAACTGAGGATTAGAAGCCAACTCTGAGACAGAGTTTGGAGTATAAGGTATTTATTAGAAATCAGCACCTGTGAAAGGAGGAGGGCAGATGTGACAGAATGTCCCATGTTGGGCTGAAATGGCCAGGCTTTATTCACTCACCTCTCTCAGTCACTCGATTAAGGCTGCCCCAGGAAGGATATAACCTCCAACAAGGCTCTTAGTAGCTGAGGGGGACTGTGAAGGAGCCAATAGCTAGAGGCTCTTTGCTGACTGTCCTTCCAAAGCTGGGCAATGCGTCCTGAGAGGCATCGCTGTCTATTTCAAGTGCCTACCCGGCCAAATTGTTATAAGGATTAGAAATAACATGTTATTGGCATAGATACTTGCTCAATAAATTATGGCTTTTGTTATTCAGCAGAGAATCTGGGTGTGGGGAAATGTCATGGTAATTTCCAGAAGATATGACTTAAGGAAAACGTCATCCATATTGATTGGACCTTAAAACTCTGTTTCTCTCCTTGCTTGTTGGTGGCCAATCACCCAGGTACAAAAGCTACAGAGTGCAGAGTGATGGAGCCAAAGAAACTGCCACTCACAGGTGGAGGTGGTGCTGTTGAAAAAGAGAGAGGCCTGTTTTGCGGTGTGATTTTCTTAAGGTAATCTCAGATGGAATTTGTGAGTTTTGAGCATTTTAAGTAGGAATATTCTGTAGGATGGTGTTCATGAAAAAGTGCCTTGGGTGGGTGGTGGGGCACTTGTTCACAAGTGGGATGGCACACAGAGAAGAGGTGGTTGCAGCATTTTGGGATCTCCATGGAAGCCGAGCTCTGCAGGAGCCAAGGCGGAGTCTGTGGGAACATCATGGTCGGGTCCAGAGGAACCGTGATGAACTATAGTTACTAAGCAAGCCCACGCTTTCCAATTACTCACAGCAAGATCTGTTCTTAAAAATACAAAATGACAATTGAGACAATTAGGAAAGAGTCTGATTTCCAATTACTCACAGCAAGATCTGTCCTTAAAAATACATAATGACAAATTGAGACAATGAGGAAAGAGCCTTTGGGACAGCCCTAGCTCTTACCTGTCGGAGTATGTGTCAGAACCTGATGTTCTCCTGAACTTCCATGGTGTGACTTCAAGCAATTACACCTCTGCTTTCAATCCCTGTTTGTTTGTGTCAGCCAGGAGTGCCTTTTGTCCTTGCTGCCTTTCTTCTGCTCCTCCCTCCCCCTCTCCCTCCCTTTTCCTATTCCTTTCCTTTGTATTTAAATTAATTTAAATTTTTTAATCTAACACTTCCTTTTTTGTAATGGAAGGAGGCTGTGTTAGTCCAGTTTATTTTTTTTATCAGAAATTGAAGACCCATACTCAGTTTTGCACGCTGTTATTTTAAAGCTAAGATTAAAAGCAAAGAATTTGTTCATTTTATCACAAACTCCTTTTAATTGCAATATATTTAATTTCACGAATATACCATAATAAATGTAATGATTTCCTTAACTAAACACTTATATTTATTCACTTTTTAAAATTAATTATTAATGCTGAGGTTGATACTGAGTGTAAATACTTTTTCCATATTTTGGGTAGTTTTAATGTTTTTATTACTACCCTTTCTCTTTCATAATGAAATTAAGTGGATAACAATTTACATACAGTAAAAAAAAAAACTTAACTGTGTTGGGGGGAAAGAAACTATTGTTAGAAAAACAATAACAGGAGATATAGGTTTAGCACAGAAAAATTAATTTTACTTTTTCCTGGAAGTAAGCCATAGATCTAAGGTACCTAGAGGCCTAAGGGGAGAGGGAAACATGGTTAAATATGTGTTTCACATTGTTCACAAACTAAAATCAAGTGAGGGTTCAGGAGAAGAGTATTATTTTCCCTAACACTATTTTGGGCAAAGAAGAGATCCATAGTGTGACACTGACTTGTAATTCAGTAACGGTGGTCTAGGAGAGGTCATCAGAACAATGTGTCATGTGTACTACTTTCCAGAAGTTTGCCTTCACGCGTGGGACACATTTAGAATACCTAGCACACATCTTACCCTGGAGACAGTGAAACTCCTGAACTTGTCTGCTGAGTTTGTGTGTTGCATTTTGAGACATAGAGCAGTAATTTTCAACCTTTTTCATCTCATGGCACACATAAAGAAATTACTAAAATTCTGCCACACACCCAAAAATATATTTTTTGATGATCTTACAAAAAATAGGTATAATCTTTTTTTAATTTTTTTAAAAATATATTTTATTGATTTTTTTACAGAGGAAGGGAGAGAGATAGAGAGTCAGAAACATCGATGAGAGAGAAACATCGATCAGCTGCCTCCTGCACATCTCCTACTGGGGATGTGCCCGCAACCCAGGCACATGCCCTTGACCGGAATCGAACCTGGGACCTTTCAGTCCGCAGGCCGATGCTCCATCCACTGAGCCAAACCGGTTTCGGCAGTATAATCTTGATTCATTCACACCAGACAGCTATTGTTGTTTTGGCTATTGCTTTTTTTTTTTTTTTAATTTAACAACCTAAGGGAAAAGAGGTCAGTGCCCCTGACTAAATAGTCAGGTATTGTATGCTTTAAAAATTTTGGGGGACATGGTTGAAAATCGCTGACCTAGAGATTTGAAGCTATTGCTGTTAGTCTTGTCTTTCTGGGAACACTGGGTTTATATGGGCAGCCACTCCATTGTCAGCTCTGAGACTCTTGCTGGCATGTCCTCCTACCTTCCCCCCTCTACCCCCTGACACGGCATCAGTCCACAGGTGGCGTGAGACCTGAGTTAGCTGTAATGAGAAGAAGCTTATTTATTCTATGTCTCTTTGTAGACCTGAACAGGAAGCACAGAGGTCTGGTGGCCACTGGAAGCCCCCAGGAGTCAGCCTTAGAAGGAGGCTGATGCTGAGATGGCAGGATGGAGTCACAAAGAGAAGTGGGCTGTTGATGACATCATTCACTGCTGGCTGCATCATGCCTAGAATCAGCTTGCCTCTAGATTCCAGCTGTTTTCAAACATTTCCTTCTAGTTTAAGGCAGCCTGAGTTATGGTTTTAATACTTGCATCCGAAACCATCCACACTGATCCAGGGATACATACCTATCATCAGGAAAATATTTTACCAAAATGATGTGAAATTTATTGAGCTATAGATTCGGGTGATTGTCGGGAGCCGGTCCATGCTTGCTGTTTCAAGGGACCTGGCATATATAGCATACTGTTCTTAATATGTTTGCTCACCTTCTTGGCACTATGTGTTTTAACCAAGGTCTCTGAGAAAGGTTGTTTTCCCAGGTAGGGATTTTCCCCTGAAGTTAGGGAGGGAATAAAACCTCTTAACTAGTGCCAGGTGGGTAATTAATCACTTTAACTATGAACAATCATGCTTAAGCTACATAATCTTTACTCCCTGGAATGGAGATAAGAAACGCCCTAACCTTTGTAATAGAGATTGATAGGATTGAATCAACTGGTATAAATACAGATGTAATAAGACAGCAAGACACAGAACTTAGAATACGGAACCAAGAGAGACGGAACCTAGGCACAGAACCTACACAGAACGTTCTCTAGAGACAGAAGAACTTCACTGCAGAGAACATGGCAAAAGATCCTGGACTGAACCTGACTACAGAAATTGGCAAGAGGACCTGACTGGAACCTGGCTACAGAACCTGGCTGGAGAGCCTAGAAAGAGAACATGGACACAGAACCTGGCTAGAGATCCTGGCTAGGCTGCTGATCAACTGAATGCTGTCTCCGTGTCATTCCTTCTTCGCCAACTCCGTCCACACCTTTGGGGAACCCCTGGACCCGCTGGGGTTGGACCCCAGCATCTGGCGCCCAAACAGGGACCCCTAGGTAAGCCCCACTCTCGGGATGGATAGGACTCCACCGTAGGAAGAGGGTGGATAGTCTTCGCCGACTCCGTCCACACCTTTGGGAACCCCTGGAACAGGATTCCCCTAGGTAAGCCCTCCCCATTGAGAACCCCACACTCGGGACGGATAGGACTCCACCAGGGTACTGCAGACCCCCCTACAGAGGATAAGTAGGGTAAGAAGGTGGATAGTACAGAACTTAGATTGAGAAGATGTGCCATACTGAGTCCAAAGAAAGAAGACTCTGTATTGATTCTTAGATTGAGAAGATGTGCCATACTGAGTCCAAAGAAGACTCTGTATTGATCTTTAGATTAAGAAGATGTGCCATACTGAGTCTAAAGAAAAAAGACTCTGTATTGATCTTTTAACATATACGCTTGCTAGCAGAGGAATTAAGGTTACTCCCAGTCAGACAGAACGTTTTATACAAGAAATATGTCCATGCTTTTCTGAGGAAGGAAAGGTAAATGTAATGGCATGGGAGGAGGTAGGCCCAAGGAGCCTTATCCTTAACCCCACTGCAGCCTTTCCACCCCGGGAAAGTGCAGGATTGGCAAGCTCTCCCTGGGGTGATAGATCAGGCCTCAGGTAATAGCGGAAAGTGCCAATCCTACTCTTAAAATGGATACAAGAGAGCATTTGGGTTTTTTTTCTTTTTAATGCCTGCTTTTAAAAAATAAAAAAGGGGGAATTTGTCGGGAGCCGGTCCATGCTTGCTGTTTCAAGGGACCTGGCATATATAGCATACTGTTCTTAATATGTTTGCTCACCTTCTTGGCACTATGTGTTTTAACCAAGGTCTCTGAGAAAGGTTGTTTTCCCAGGTAGGGATTTTCCCCTGAAGTTAGGGAGGGAATAAAACCTCTTAACTAGTGCCAGGTGGGTAATTAATCACTTTAACTATGAACAATCATGCTTAAGCTACATAATCTTTACTCCCTGGAATGGAGATAAGAAACGCCCTAACCTTTGTAATAGAGATTGATAGGATTGAATCAACTGGTATAAATACAGATGTAATAAGACAGCAAGACACAGAACTTAGAATACGGAACCAAGAGAGACGGAACCTAGGCACAGAACCTACACAGAACGTTCTCTAGAGACAGAAGAACTTCACTGCAGAGAACATGGCAAAAGATCCTGGACTGAACCTGACTACAGAAATTGGCAAGAGGACCTGACTGGAACCTGGCTACAGAACCTGGCTGGAGAGCCTAGAAAGAGAACATGGACACAGAACCTGGCTAGAGATCCTGGCTAGGCTGCTGATCAACTGAATGCTGTCTCCGTGTCATTCCTTCTTCGCCAACTCCGTCCACACCTTTGGGGAACCCCTGGACCCGCTGGGGTTGGACCCCAGCAGGTGATAATCATAAGAGCTATCCCATATATAATGTTTTCTCAGCACTAGGCATCACTCTCAGCATTCTACATGCATTTCTTCATTTTACCTTCACAAGAACTCAGTGAAATTGGTATATCATCATCCCCATTATACAGAAGTAGAAACTGAATCATGAGAGTTAAGTAACTTGGTCAAGGTCACTCAGCTACTGAACTCAGGAAGCCTGGTTCCTGGGCCTGGTCCAATCACCACTATACTATACTGCCTCTCAATAAATGCATGTACCTTCCACACAGATAGCATTCCTCCCAACTTACAGAGGCCATGATATTAATTCTTGCCAAGAATCTGGAGGACAGCTACTTGTGTTGCCAAGTGGTTGGCAGATGTACAACTTTGACAGTCACTGGGGCAGGGAGGGTAGCATAATGCTTACGGGCAGGAACCGGTATTCAGATAACCTGAGTTGAATCCTTATTTGCCACTTACTAGCTCTGTGATCTTATCTGCAGGAGCCTCATTTCCCTCAACTATCAAATGGCAGTGGTACTATGTAGCTGGTAAGATTTTATAAGAATTAAATGAGATGATGGTCAGAGAGTAAGATCTTCTCATTGAAAGGCCGCAATTTAGAATGAATGACCACTGGCCCATGGATGAGTATATGGCGGGAGAGGCCCAGCGCGTGAATTAGAGAGTGGATTAAAATGCAGAGGCTTGATTCATATCAGTTACCTCAAACAGGCAAATGTTAATGACAGAGAGTAGAGTAGAGGTGACTTGGGGAGAGAGGAACAGGGGATTAGTATTTCACAGATAGAGAGTTTCTGTCTGAGACGATGAAAAAGTTCTGGAAATTGTGTTAGTAGTTACACAACATTGCAATGTACTTAATGCCACTGAATTGTACAATTAAAACTGGTTATACTGGTAAATCTTATGTTAGGTATATGTTATCACAATAAAAATTGTGGAAAAAGAATCAGGAGCTTGTGATTGTTATTGGTTGAGGGGAAGCAGGAATAATGATAACTGATTATGAATACCATGAGCAGAAACTCTGGCATGAAAATTTAAAACCCCTAAATAATGAAATTATATTTTTAGAGCACATTTCACACATATCTATTTGATCATAATCATTAGTTGCATAATAAAAAGGTCAAAGGAATCATGAGATAGAAAGTATATTAAAAGGTAATTTTTTTCATTGTCAAGCTGTTTGGCACAATATATTTACTTGGACCCTTTCCATGGGCTTGTGCTGGTAGAAGGCTGTGACCTTCGGGTATTAACAAGAGGAGCAAAGCTCACAATGTTGAGTGCCCTGTCTCAATACAGGTCAAGTTTTCCTTAGAGGCCCCACTCATTTCCTGTGTCCTTACTGCCTATGTGGTTAAGTTTCAGCCTTAAAACTAAGAAGCATCTTTAAAAAAAAATGTGCATGACCTCCTGTGACTAAAGGAAGAAAAAAATCCCCAGCTCTAAACTTTTAAAAGAAAGTGCATCTTTACAATAACAATAAAATCCTCCCAATCAAGCCTTTAAGAGGCAGCCTGCATCTCTATCTTTGCCTGGGGCCCATAACTATCCTTGGCTAATCTGTCTCTGACATATAGAGAACTGCTATTGTGGTTCTGATAGATGCATGTTAAACTCTATTCAGAGAAGTGGGGAGAGGGAGCCCTAGGTGAGAATAAAGAATGAGTATTTGAGACTGGATAAGGGAAAGAGGAAGGTGGAATCACTGACTTGTAGAATAGATGCTTCTAGAAGAAGAAAGAAGTAAGATCCGCAGCCCTCAGATTTGTTCATGGCTTGTTTAGACAAACCTCTGAGATTGGCGGTCCCATCCAGACCAGTCATCTACAGAATTCCACATCCACCCCAGTCCTGCTTTACGTGAGCTATACCATCCTGGATGGTTATACTGGGGGGTAAATTGGTGATCAGCTGGCCCCTTCTTAATGAGGAGCAAACATGGGGAGTTTTTCACTTGCTCTGGAAAGACAAAGGGGAGAAAGAAGAAGAAAGTGTCTGGGAGAACTGTGAGTCCCCACCAATGGTCCCCAAGGAAGGCCGTGAGATCTTTTATGTGAGAAATCTTTAAAAGAAAGAGAGAAATTTAGCAGCTCACGATGACTTCAGCTCTGTATTGGAGGTGGCACTTCCAAGGAGACCTGCAGTGCTGCGTCTTCGTGAAGCTGATATCTGTGTTCAATATGAACCTTGTTAGAAAGGCATTTTGGAGGATGTCTGCCCAGCTCACATAGACCCACTTCTCTAGGACCTGCTCTTTCCAGGTGGGTGGGCGGAGGCAACCATACTTATGCTATTTGGTCCTGTCCTCGTGACTACAGGTGATTGGGCCCTTCACTCCAGGGATTTATTTATTTTTATTTTTTATTTTTGTTAATCCTCACCCAAGGATATCTTCCCATTGACTTTTAGAGAGAGTGGAAGGGAGGGGGAGAGACACACAGAGAGAAATATCAACTGGAGGGAGACACATCAATTGGTTGCCTCCTGCACACGCCCTGACCAGGGCCAGGGATCAAATCTGCAGCCTACATACGTGCCCTTGACTAGAATCAAACCCGGGACCCTTCAGTCTGCAGGCCGAAGCTCTGTCCACTAAGCCAAACCAGCTAAGGCACTCCCAGGGGATTAGAATTGAGACTTAGAGTGTCTCTTTAGTCTACTTGCTAGAAGTAATAGAAACTCAGAATCCATGGAAACATCATCCATCATCACATGTATATGGAAAAGCAGAAACAGTGGTGTGTTCAGGGACACAGAACTGAGGGTAGTCTGGTTCCTGTCATTTCTTTAGGCTCAGTTCTAGTCCTTTATAAAGGACTATGCTTGGTTTCTGTGAGCTGTCATAATCCTTTCGAGAAATCACTTTTACATCTTAACCGATCCAGAGTTGATTTCTATGTCATGCAACTAAAATAATTGTATTTTCAGCTTAAACATAGGGTATGATATCATGTCTATACAGAAGATCACTAGACTGACACTGTGGAAGGATCATCTCTAAGTCTGCTATCTCGGGGCAGCTCCTATGCCATAGATGCCCATGGCAGGGATGCATCAATGATTCCACCTCCCATTGTCTTTAGATCCCATCTGGATGGGAAAATTACCAAAGGACACAAAACTAGGAGTTACCTTGATTATTATTTCCTCAGCCTCCCTCCCCATCATCAATCCATCCATCTCAGATCTAGTCACTCACCTCTGTGTGCAGAGCTACCCTACTCTAAGCCATCAGTACCTTTGTCTGGGTTACTGTGATGGTCTCCTAGCTGGCCTCTGGTCTATGTCACTTTCCTGCTCCAAACATTCCATATTAGGAAGCAGCCTAAGCTGAAGTAGCAGAAATCCAAAATACAATGACTCAAGCAAAGGGAGGGAGCTGGTCATAGGCTGCATGCGGTCATGAAGGGCCTTACAGTTTCGCTTTCTTGTTGCTCACCATACCACAGGGTGTTGCCCTCATGTTCCAAAGCCAAGCTGGTTCTGCAGCCATATCCATGTCCCAGTCACCAGGATGGGGAAAAGAGAGAGGGACATGCCGAATCACTTAAGAGCAATGCCCAAAAGTTGTGCATATCACTTCTGCTTGCATCTCATTGACAAGAACTTAATCACATGACCACATATTTTTGCAAAAACAGCAGAAAAATATACTTTCAAATAGGGTGGCATTTGCTGGCTACAACTCAAGGGTTCCAGGACTAAAAAGAAGAGGAGAATGGGTACGAGGGGGACAACTGGTAGTCTCTTCTCAACCTCTAATGGCTGCCTGTGCTTGCAGAATGAAACCCAGATCTTTGACCATAGCCTCCAAGGTGGTCTGGCATCCATCTCTCTCTCCTGCCACCCTTCCCCTTGCTCACTTGGCTGCATCAGGACCTCACATTCTGCTTGTGGAACATGTCAAGCATTCTTTTGCCCTTGCTGTTGCTTCCGCCTAGAAAGCTTTAAGTAGGATCTTCCAATGTCTGTCTGCTGCTCATTCTTTGTGTCTTGGCTCAGATGCTACCTCTTTCCAGAAACCTTCAGCGCCCACTCTATGAATCGCCCAGGCTCCCAGTGGCCTACCTTTCCCCAGTCACTTTCCATCACGGTTCTGTTTTGTTGATTATCATTGTTTACTTCTCTGAATGTATCGCTGTGTTGGCTTTCTTGTTTGCTTATTTATCATCTATCTCCACTAGAATTCGAGTTTTGGGAGAGCAGAGACCTTGCCTCTCCTCTTTACCACTCAGACCAGCACAGAAGATGGTTCCTGGTACATAGTACAGGCTCAGATATTCACTGAGTGAATCAATGGGCAGCCTAGGATCTGGTACCAACATTACTAAGTAGAAGCATATCTTTTAACTTTGGGGAATAGGCTAATGTCCTCTCCTTTGCTCCTGAGGGTGTCCTGTCTGGTTAGAAGCATGGCCTTTCTGTGATGGGTCCTGGTTTCTTACTCTGTGTCAGGTCAGTGTCATTTGTCCTATAACCTCATCCTCCCCCCGCCCCCCCCGTGTCCCGCCCCCCTGGGACAATTCAATCTGTGTTCCATTTCTGAGATGGGTAAAAATCATGCCTGTTATTTACATCCCCAGAGACTTGGAGAATGAATGAATGACCTGAAATAGGGAATCATTTGTTATGGCTTATTTAATCATGTGAGGACAACTTTCAAACTGACTTCAATGCACAGATCTTCCAAATAACACTCTCTTCCAACCCCCACACAGCCCTTCAGCACCGTTAGCCCCTGTGTGCATGGAGGAAGGTGAAGGGTATGGTATTTATCACAAGCGAGTCCAAGCATTAGAATTCCCAGAGAGTTACACAGGATGAGAATCTAGCCCAATAATAATAATCCTTAATGTTATTTATATGTGATCTCCCTGCCAAAGTCATCTAGGTGGCTCCCAAAAGGACCATGCAGGGAAAATTCCACTGTCAGCATGTGCCAAAAGTCTTAATAAGTAAGGTTCAGGAGGTTTTAATTAAAAAGAACTCATTTGGTGGCCTTTCTCTAGTCGGAATAAAGTCTGTTTCAGAGAAGTGTGCTGCAGCCGGCAACCCTGGGCCAGTATCATCTTCCCAGAGCATTCCCGGGGCCCATTTATCCGAGGAAGGCACACTCCTGTGTCCATCCTGAGACGTTTCTCTGCCCTGCATGGAACTCCATCACCAGGAGACGCCTTTGCTAAAACATTGCCAACTTCCATGGAGGCAGGGTAGCAAAGACCCTGAACATAGTAGTAGTGATGGGGGGGGTAGGGGGTGGGGAGCCGTGCAAAGGATGCTGCTTTTCAAATAGCACTAATGCAGCATTAAGCAAAGAAGATTCCTCTGGATCCTGGAGAAGTGTGGCGGTCAGTAGACCTGTCACTATTGAATGAAAGAGCATCTCTAAAACCCAGGAATCGTTTTTATCCATTACTTCACAAATACGTTTCTACTTAGTGATTCCTATGGGAATAAAAATGCCATAAAGGGGGTGATGAGGGGGAGCTCTTCTTTCAAGTCATACTGGAGTGTGAGCCCGGATGCTCAGGAGAGAGATTCGAGTTTCCAGATCCTTCTGAGGTTTCAGTCTGATGTCTGGTGGGGTCCAGGTCTCATCAGCAAGACATGGCAGGTATTCTCAGTGGGTCCCTGAAGGGCAGCCATGCCACGGAGTCGGAAGAGGAGGCTTAAGTGTTGCCTGCTGGGTCTGCTGGACCAGATCACTGGCGTTTGCGGATTCTGCATGTTAAGCTGTTGACCTGGCGACCTGCAGAGCTCCAGGGAGTGCATTTCTGCTCTGAGAAAACAGCTCTGATTGGCAATAGCAGCTAATGAATTCTTACTTGGAGGCAAACATTGACTTCACCTTCGAGCCCCAAGGAGCCTTGGGAAAGCTCAGGCTACTCAGAGCTTTTTGAAGAATTTCACCTTAGAGCTGAGGATTTGGGCAGGATCTTGTCCATGGGAGGTGAGAGGTCAGCATCCTACAGGGCCTTGCCAGTGGTGGGGTCCAGCCACCTGCCCTTCAAGCAGGTCAGTGCTTAATCCAGCTGCTAATCTGTCTAAAGGAATTTCTAGCATCAAGAGTTCATGTGACCTTACAAGGGCACTTAATGTTAGAGTCAGGGAGAGGGAGGGCTTGTGATCAACTCCCCTCCTTTTACAGAGATGAAGGTCAAGGATCAGTCTGGGTCCAAGGTCATTGAGCTAGTTAACGGCATAGCTCAAATGTTTCCTGGACAAACATTTCAAGGGCCAGCTTCGGTGATGTGACAGATAAATACAGCCTAACAATTTGTCATGAAAGTGATCAGGAGATCTGAAAACTAGGAGCAGATGCAGCTCCATAAGAAGCATGCTAAGAATGTCCCGCACACCTGCCAGGGATTGAAGGGGCAGAAGCATTCCTCAGCTCCCATCGGAGCACCTACCTTGGGACCAATGCCCTTCTGGCCACTGGGTATTGGCATGAACTCCCAAGCGTTGAAGGGAATGAATGAAAAGGGATGCCAGCTGTAGACTTCAGGTTGATCAATGAGGACAGAGCTGACACTATTTGAGTGCCACTTTAGCCAGACAATGAGAAATAGAACAGGAAAATAAAGAGGCAGAGGTGAGGATATGGAAATCTGCCTCAGTCTCAGCGATGGGGCAAAGTCCAGAGAGGCTTGCTCAGAACTCTAGCAAAAAATGTTATCTAACATCAGAGTATACTCTGCCCCAAATATAAAACAATACAAATTGGGGCTGCATTAAAGATTTTGAAAATATCAACAATGACAACATCAAAACACATTCATTTCAAGATACATGAAGCTGGTTTTTTGAGGTTCGTGGATATAAGCCACAGTGAAATCTAGTGTCACTTTATTGTAGCACATCTCTACCCCCACCCCTCAGGTATTCCAGGCATTGGGACATGATGTTTCCACAGGCCCTCTGCTCAGCACCATCTCTGGTTCTGCTCCGTCTTTAGGGAGTTATTTCTTCTCTGAAGTTATAGGCATAAATTTGGCTTTCTGTCGTTTTTTTCCACTAAAGCTCCTTTTCATACTCATTCATTCATTCATTAAATATTTATTGAGCACTTACTATATTTTAGAGGCTTGCCATGCAATAGTAAACAAAACAGAAAAAAATCATGGGAAATTATATCCTAGTAAGGACATAGACACCAAACAAAATAAAACAGTAAATATATAATGATAAGTGCTGAGATGAAAAATAAAGAAGGGAAGGGAATAGGAAGTTGTGAGTGTGTGTGTGTGTGTGTGTGTGTGTGTGTGTGTGTGTGTGTTGGCAGAGGGCTTACAATTTAGAACGTGAGTTTCACAGAACACAGTGCTTAAAAATTAAAGCTTCTGTGCTTTTACTGAATTGGTGAGAAAATTCTAGGGAAGCAAGAGCAAGGGACAGGAGTAGTGAGGCAGGAAAGGAGTGAGAATCGATGCAAGGTTGTGTTTCACAGAAGCCACTGCTTGGTGTCAAGTACAACCCATTGCTGCCTCTCACAGGACTCACTTCCCAGAAGTCACAAGAACCATATGTCTCAAGGCATCTGTCTGAAGGGAGGAAGGGAGAAGAATTTGAGCACCTGAATCCCTTTGGGGCATTAACTTTGCCATAATCCTGGTTGCATGTATGGTGGCCATAAGCAGATCTTATGACATCTGCTACTGTTACCTATGGCAAAGGTAGGGAAGCCCTGAGGTGGGGTCATATGGTATGTGTATGACAGGAGGTGTTGCTGGGTTGTGCCCACATGGGAGCCCCCACAGGATAGGAGCTGCAAGAGCTCTGGAGACAGGAGAAACCAAAAGGATCTGAGGGGCCCCATATGAGGTGTCTGATGCAGAGCGGCCAGGGGCTGGAGGTCCATCAAGAAGATGAAATTTTAGTAAAGTCTTGAAGCTATATAATTATATGGGAGAAGAGCATTTTGGGCAAGAGTATTCATGCAAAGGTAGTCAGTAGGGAGTGCCAGTGGCATATTCACAGAACCAGAGAGGCCAGGGCAGCTGCAGTGGACTGAAGGGGAAGGAGATGGTTGGAAAGGTAGCTGGTGGTTAGCTCATGCAAGGTTATGGGTCTTAGAAGGATTTGGGTTTTACTCAAAATATGATGGAAAACCTTGGGTGAGGGAGGTTCCTGGAGAATTCTGGCATGATCTGACTCACATTTTAAAAGGCTCAGACTCTGGGGCTCATAGATGTGGAGAGTAGAGTTAGGAGCTCAGGCTAGAAGCAGGGCAGCTGGTCAGGAGGCTACCACTACAGTGTCCAGGTGAGGTGGTGATACTTACACAAGGATGTAGCAGTGTGGGTAGTGAGAGGGGGGCTGGATTCTGGATATACTTTGAAGAATTTCATGGTGGACTGGATATATGTAAGACTTGAGAGAAAGAGAGGAAGGAATCAGAGGTGCTCTCAAGGTTTCTGTTCTAAGCAACTAGAAGAATGGACTTGCCACCTACAGAAATGAAGAAGACAGTGAAAACCAGTAGGTTCAGGGCAGAATAGCAGGAGCTTAGCTTTGGACATCTAATATTTGAGAGCATGAGTTATGGAGCTGGACAGTGGAGAGATTTTGACTAGAGATGTGACTTTTGGGAGCCACCAGCAGATAGATCACCTTGAAATCCATCAGAAGGTGAGTGGAGGTAAGACAGCAGTGAAGTCTAATGCCTGAGCTTAGATGTGTTTAGAGGTTGAAAGGATGAGAGAAAAATCAATTTGATGGAGAAAGAGTGGCCAGAGAGACAGAGGGAGAACCAGGGGTGCAGGAGCTCAGGAGCTCAGAAGCCAAGCAAAGGCAAGGCCTCAGGTGTTTGTGAATTGCAGAATGCTAGCCATTTGGTAGAAGGCTGCCCCTTCACCTGTGGGCACCTCTGAAAGTCACAGCTACTCTGGGGTTCCTCTTCATTTCCTTATCTGTGAAACAGTAACAGCATCTTTCTTAAAAAGTTGTTGTTAGGAGATTCCACAAAAAGCTTCATAAACTATTATGTATTACACACAAAGAGGGCTTCATATCACATATTAGTTATATCAGTGATGTCAGTGCTTAATCCGAATCTGGTTCTCTTTGTCCCTTTTTTTTTATTCTTTTTCATTCTCATTCTCTCTCTCTCTCTCTCTCTCTCTCTCTCTCTCTCTCTCTCTCTCTCTCTCTCTCCTTTGTGTCTCTCCCTCCCTCTTCCCTCTCATCCTTTCTTCCTTTATTCTCTCTCCACCACCAGATGTGGAGGAAGAAGAACCTGCGGGACAGAGTTATGCTTCAGAGAGTATTGCCTCTAGCATGGGTCATTGGATGTTGGATGTAGCTTTTTATGCTCTTTCTGAGTGTCAGTTTTGGCAAAGATCCCCAAAGACTAAGAACAGTAGATGTCAGAGCACCCATAGAAGAAATGATAAGAGATTATGAAGTAAATTTTGTGACCCTTTGCTCATAGCCCACCAAGGGGTATATTACAAAGATTGGAAGAGGCAAAAATCAGAGGGAGAAAATTTCTTTGGAGAGAATTAGCAGGGTGCTGGGAGTTTCGCTTACATGAAGCCAAGTGAGCCAGGGCTACCTTTCAGGGGGCTTGTCCTGTGTCTCTGGGCATTTGGAGACTCCAGAGTCTGGCTCCTCTTGAATGTCTAAAACTCTACAGGCAGTGACTGGCTGAGCAGCTGACCACAGCAGTGTAGAAAGACAAGACTGCTCGGTGAAGAGCTGAATGCCCAGAGCTGTGCTCCCCTGTCCACCAGTTACAACTACACTGAAGAAACCCAACTGAAAGTCATCTTAAAAGGGTCCTGGCAAAGAGGAACACTGGGCCAGCAGGGATGAGGGTGGGAGACTACCTGATGCTGGGGATGTCCTAAGGCTCCTCTGGCCTTTAGACAACAGAGCTGGATTTCCCAGGTTCAAAATCATGCTCTGGGAGAAACCAAGATGGCAGCATAGGTAAACACCAGAAATTGCTGCCTTGCACAACTACTTCAAAAATACAACTAAAAGACAAAATGGACATCATCCAGAACCACAGGAAGGCTGGCTGAGTGGAAATTCTACAACTAGAAGGAAAGAGAAAAGCACACTGAGACTCAGAAGAGGTGCAGAAGTAAAGTGCAGAGGTACAGAGGCTCGTGCGCGGAAAGGATTGGCAACGGAGAATGCCGGTGTCTTTTTCAATAGGGAGGGAGTCTCAAGCTCCTGACTGCTCTGAACTCCAGTTCTGGGTGAGTCTCTGGGAACCCAGACTCATACGGGGAGAAACTGGACAGTCTGGCATCAGGCGGAACTCAAGCGCAGCTTTCTCTCAGAGGTGCTTGCAGCGATTACCACGGGACACTGAGACCCCTGGGCCTCTTAGGGTAGGACTGAAGATCAGCCATAGCTGTTTACTCCACCCTGTTGATCCCCTGAGACCCCGCCCCACCCAAGCTGCAAGCAGAGGCTTTTGCATATGAATGGGCTGGCCCTTTGAGATCTAAAATTACCTAACAAACTGCAGCTGGGTCAGAGAGACCCAGAACATTCAAAAGAAGGCTCAATGCCCCACAGCAGCTTGCATTGCTTCACAGCTGAGCCTCATTTGGGCACCTCCAAACCCCAAACAAGGAAGAGGAATCTGCAGATCTCTCCGTAGCTCCTGCGGGGTAGTCTCAGGCAGAGGCTAAATTAGCACCTCCTTAGAGATCCAAGAGCCCATGTACCCAGTGGTCAGAGTGGGACCATCCAGATTACAACTCCTCAGATCCATAAGGGACACACTCAGGGGGCAGACTCAATGAGCACCAAAGCCCCACTGAAGCAAGTCTTGCCCCATAAGGGTGTCTTCAGCACAGAAGTTCTCCCACTGTAGACACAGTTGGTTCTCACAGACAATTGGCCTGGAGGTCAATTCCTCCCAGTGATACCAACAACAATCAAGGCTTAACTACAACAAGACTGTGCACACAGCCCACAAAGGGGTGCACCAAGAGTGTCCACCTCAGGTAATTGGGGAGGCTGAGCCACTGGGCCCTATAGGACATCTAGCACACAAAGCCACTCTACCAACACAGGGAAACAGCCAAAATGCGGAGACAAAGAAACAGATCACAAAAGACAGAAATGGAGGAAAGCAAACTACTGGATATAGAGTTCAAAACGACGGTTATAAGGTTTTTCAAGAATTTTCTAGAAACCGCTGATAAATTTAGTGAGACCCTTGAGGATATGAAAAAGGACCAAATAGAAATTAAGCATACACTGACTGTAATAAAGAATAATATACCGAGATCCAACAACAGACAAGAGGATCCCAAGAATCAAGTCAAAGATTTGAAATATGAAGAAGCAAAAAAAACCCAACTGGAAAAGCAAAAAGAAAAAGGAATCCAAAAATATGAAGATAGTGTAACGAGCCTCTGGGACAACTTCAAGGGCACCAACATCTGAATTACAGGGGTGCCAGAAGAAGAGAGAGAGCAAGATATTGAAAACCTATTTGAAGAAATAATGACAGAAAACTTCCCCTACCTGGTGAAAGAAATAGACTTACAAGTCCAGGAAGCACAGAGAACCCCAAACAAAAGGAATCCAAAGAGGACCACACCAAGAGACATCATAATTAAAATGCCAAGGGCAAAAGACAAAGAGAGAATCCTAAAAGCAGCAAGAAAAAGACAGTCAGTTACCTACAAGGGAGTACCCAGATGATTGTCAGCTGATTTCTCAACAGAAACTATGCAGGCCAGAAGGGAGAGGCAAGAAATATTCAAAGTGATGAATAGCAAGAACCTATAACCAAGATTACTTCAAAGCTATCATTCAGAATTGAAGGTCAGATAAAGAGCTTCACTGATAAGAAAAAGCTGAAAGAGTTCATCACCATCAAACCAGTATTATATGAAATGCTGAAAGGTATTCTTTAAGAAGAGGAAGAAGAAAAAAGTAAAGATAAAAATTATGAACAACAAATACATATCTATCAACAAGTGAATCTAAAAATCAAATGAATAAATAATCTGATGAACAGAGTAAAATGGTGAATATAATAGAATCAGAGGCATAGAAAGGGAGTGGACTGACAATTCTCGGGGGGAAAGGGGTGTGGGGGGTGTGGGAAGAGACTGGACAAAAATCGTACACCTATGGATGAGGACAGTGGGGGGAGGTAAGGGCAGAGGGTGGGGTGGGAACTGGGTGGAGGGGAGCTATGGGGGAAAAAAGAGGAACAAATGTAATAGTCTGAACAATAAAGATTTATTTTTAAAAAATCATGCTCTGCCATTTTCTAACTGTAGGCAAGTGATGGCTCATCTTTGTGCTCTAATTTCCCCACTGTGCCGTAATAAATCCAATCCCAGGGCACACAGGAAGTATCAACACTAGATTACATCCGTGCAGGTCTTTCAAACTCTTTCATCTAATCCTCTGCCCTGAGCTCCAGCCTCAGGGTCTTGAACCAGACACAGTGAGTTAGAGGAAAAGTTAAAAAGAGAGTGAGGGCTTCCTCCCTTCTGACTGAGATGTTCAAGGCTCCCTCTCTCACCAACTCCAATAAATTTGCCAACCTAAGGTGGGCCCAACTGGGGTAAAAGTGAGGAACTCTAGATGAACACATGGAAAATAAAAAATAGAAATATGGGTAAGAGATTGTATTGGTCTGGTCTGGAGCTGTTAGTAGCTGGGTGGGGAAGACCAAGGCCACAGGGACTCAGAGGGAGCCCCTGTAGGAAGGACCTCGTGACTTTCAGCTTGTAGCCAGTTATGTCCAATAAACTCACTCAATAAATACCAGTTTAGGAATTGTTTTGTAAGTGGTGTTTCCAGCAATTGCTTCCAATTCTGCCCAATGGCCTTTGGAGCAAAGAAATGTCTTTCAATCCTCTCCCTCCAGGAACTGGGTAGGCAGTGGTATTATTTTCTTCCATGACCTCCAACTATTGTTGGAAATACTGGCATTTCATATTTTTCTAGGAGGAACCTGGGCATATTCTGAGATGAGAAGAGTTGGGACTCGTTGGCCTCAATGCAAATCATCCATGAAGATTTAAAGCACCTTTTCAGGAGTTTTTATTTTTTGACAAACCCTTTGCGGAGTTATTCCCCAAGGTATAGGGATCTTTCTAGCTGTTTATACGTGTCTTGGAAATTCTTTATTCTTAAGCAGTTTTCTAATTTTACATATTATTATTTTGTTGTTGCCATTTGTATTTTCCCAGGAGATTCATTCCCCTGTGGCTTGAAATTTCTGGTTAATATTTAAAGTTGCCCCTGACTCATGTGCCTCCCTTGACTTACTGCTCAGGTATCTTTCATTATTTGGCAAATAATAGTTACCAGCTGTGATTAAAATATGGTGCCAATGTTTTAGGACTGACACAGAAGATGGCAGATGGCACCTCCGGCATTACTCAGACCGGCCATCTAAGCCCCATGTGGCTTTGGATCTGTGCCTGAGGTCAAGGGTCAAACCAACTTGTAAGTGGGCCCCAGGCCAACTTAACAGATGGGAGAGGATGGAGAAGGCCGGCACATCACATGAGCTCTAAAGAGAGTCTGTGCACCCAGAGAGACTGTAGCATTTCACGATCTCCCCAAAGAGGCCCTGGTGCTTAAGCACAAAAATTATGGTTGACCATGGGAGTAAAGCATTTAAGGAGAGATTTCTGCACATCCCCAGCCAAAAGCCTTCAGGCGTGTTAACAGAGTGAGGGAACTCTGAATCTCAGCCTTTCTGTGTATTGACCAAAACAGCTCCTCTGGGGCAGAAAAATGGGGCTTTCCGTAGTCTGAAGATTTTCTCTCATTCTGAGAGTGGAGTGCGCTACCTTGGCCTGCGTGGTCCTGAGTGATGTGGCCACTGGAGTGTGGCCCCTGAGGGTTATGGGGCAGAACTGGGGATGGTGCGGCAGCTCAGGCCCAGAGAAGTGGGTTTTCAGGACTTGCCCTCTTCCTCTTTTACTATCTTAAATTTTTTAAATTAAATGTATTAGGATGGCACTAATTAATAAGATTTTACAGGTTTCAAGTCTCTATTTCTATAGTACATGATTTGTATATTGTATTGTGTGCCCACCACCCAAGATCAAATCACCTTCAATCACCAGGTATTTGGCCCCCATTAGCCTTTACTACCCATCTACCCACTTCTGTCTGGTAACCACCGTACTGTTGTCTGTGTCTATGAGTGTCAGTCTTATATCTTACATATGAGATATATGAAATCACATGGTTCTTAGCTTTTTCTGACTGATTTTGCTGTGCATGATATTCTCAAGCTCCATCCATTTCTCCCCTTCTCTTTCTCCTGCAAAGTATTCTGTGCCATAACTTCACTATAGGTGACAATCTGGTGTTGTCTCTATCTGTGGCGGTTGGCTGGCTCTGAGTTTTTCCAGCCAAGTGTTATGGGTGCCCTTTCAGGGGACAGGGCTAGGACAATAAAGAACATCCTGTGATGGCCTGTGGATCTAAACTTATTTTTGTTCAACAGGCAACATGCATACCTGGCCAGGAAGGCTGGAAATGGCTTCCAGTGTGTGCCTTTGGGGACACATGAGGGAATGTCTAGGGTAAGCTGGGAGCAGTCTAGCCAGGTAGTACAGCTAGAGGTTTTTCAGATAGAGGAGGATGGGAAACGGATCCATGCAGACAGGTGAGCTGGAGTGGAACTATGTGGATGGCAAAGGAAATGCACTGTAATTGGCATGTGCTCTTCCTCATTCCAGGTGATGAGAAGTTAACACAAGGGATTGCTCAGTGCACTGATGGCCAAGCTTTTCAGGCTCAGTTCCACCTTGGGCTGGGGATCTGAGTTTAAAAGACACCACTTCCTTTGCCCAGAGAAGGTGTCTTACAACAGTGTGCAACATTCAGGAGGATCGTTAAGGAACCACCTAATGGAATAGTTGAGAAGTGGTCGGGAGCCAGCACTGCAGGTGTGCCCTAGCTGGCTGTCACCTTTATAAAGGCGTGTGTGTATCAAAAGGCACACTCATCTTACGGTTTTGAAGACATTATCCTCAGCACTTTACAACCAGCATACATTCAGTTCTCATAGCAATCTATGACACAGTACTCTCATCATTTGTGTTTTTACAGAGGCGAGGTTAAGTAATTTCTGCGAGGTCACACAGTTAGTGTGATACAGACCCAGATTCCAGCCCTGGCTCTAGAGCCCACACTCTCAACTACTGGGCTTTGTTTTAGATCTACAAAGCAAGCTAATCAGCAATGCACATGACGTTAGGCCTTTCTGCTCCTGAGATAGGGAGCTTCATATGAACAGGGATCATGTCTGGTTCACTTTTGTTTTTCCCCAGCAAGTAACTCAGTGCCTGGTACTGAGTTGGCATTCAGTGAATGTATCTTTCAACCACAACTCTTGGTGCCAACGGCTATGCCATTATCTCCTCCAGGGCACAACACTGTAGAATAAACAGCTTTCATTTTTAGTTTGCACTCAGATTGTTTGCCACACTCCTCCTGGGCACTGTGCCCTAGACTCTTCCTGAGTGTTTCCTGCTACAGGAAGCAGCTCAGGGTGAACAGCCGGCTGCCAACTAGGTGTGACCAACCTCTCAGGTCTGTTTGTTCCGGCCACAGAGAGCCACCCACGGCACCAAGCAGCACTTCCAAAAGGGCTCCTCCCTCCAGATTTCTCCCCTCTGCCCTCCAAAGTTACCGAGCAACCTCCCTTTTCCACTCCCCACTTCAGGGGGAAGCCATTCTTATTTTCATCACCCCATCATCAAGCCCCAAACTCTCTTCTGTGCTGTTAACCCTTCACATCTCTCCACCTCATTCTCCCATCATCAGACCTCACACAGACACCATTTTCAAAAACAATCTCCAACTGACTCAATAGCACCTGTCAGTCTCTTGTCTGTCACCTCTTTATAGAAGTCTCTATACCATCATTTTAGCATGAACCTCAAGATCAAACTACCAAAGAAAGAAGCAGAAAACCCAAACCACAATGAGAAAACCTACAGATTAAAATTTCCTAAGAGGTTTATTTAAGCTTCAAATGACTCATTTTTTCTCTACTTAAAAAATCAGATCATACCAGCCCTGGCTGGGCAGCCCAGTTGGTTAGAGCATCGTCTCTATACACCAAGGTTGCAGGTTCAGTCTCTGATCAGGCCACATACAAGAATCAACCAATACATGCATGAATTAGTGGAACAATAAATCAATGTTTCTCTCACCCTCTTTTCTTTCCTCTATCTCTAAAATCAATAATTTAAAAAAAAAATCAGATCTTTATCCATTTTGAGTTTATTTTTGTGTATGGTGTAAGTTGGTGGTCTAGTTTCATTATTTTGCATGTATTTGTCCAGTTTTCCCAACACCATTTATTGTAAGATGGGAAACCATAAAAATACTAGAGAAATCCAAAGGCATCAAAATCTCAGACATATGCCAAAGCAATTTCTTCACTGATACATCTCCTAGGGCATTGGAAACTAAAGAGAAAATAAACAAATGGGACTACATCAAAATAAAATCTTCTGCACAGCAAAAAAAAAAAAAAAAACCATCAACAAAACAACAAGAAAGCCCACTGCATGGGAGAACATATTTGCCAATTTTATCACAGGTAAGGGTTTAATCTCCAACATTTATAGGGAACTCATACAACTTAACAAAAGGAAGATAAACAATCCAATCAAAAAATGGGCAAAGGACCTAAATAGACACTTTTCAAAAGAGGACATTCAGAAAGCCAAGAGACATATGAAAACGTGCTCCAAGTCACTAATCATCTGAGAGATGCAAATCAAAACAACAATGATACCATCTCACACCTGTCAGACTGGCTATCATCAACAAATCAACAAACGACAAGTGCTGGAGAGGATGCGGAGAAAAAGGAACCCATCTGCACTGCTGATGGAAATGCAGACTGGTGCAGCCACCATGGAAGACAGTATGGAGTTTCCTCAAAAAGTTAAAAATGGAACTCCCATTTGACCCAGTGATCCCACTTCTAGGAATATATCCCAAGAAACCAGAAACATCGATCAGAAAGGATATATGCATCCCTATGTTCATAGCAGCACAATTTACCATAGCTAAGATTTGGAAACAGCCTAAGTGCCCATCAGCAGATGAATAGATTAGAAAACTGTGGTACATCTACACAATGGAATACTATGCTGCTGTAAAAAAAGAAGGAATTCTTACCATTTGCAACAGCATGGATGGAACTGGAGAGCATTATGCTAAGTGAAATAAGCCAGTCAATCAAAGAAAAATAACACATGATCTCACTCATTTATGGATAATAAAGACCATTATAAACTTATGAACAAAAATAGATACAGAGGCAGAGCAGCATCGAACAGACTGTCAAACTACAGCAGGAAGGCCAGGGAGGGTTGTGGGGGGTGGGAAAGAGATCAACCGAAGGACTTGTATGCATGCATATAAGCATAACAAATGGACACAAGACTCTAGGGGGTAGGGGAGGCAGGGGGAAGGTCAAGGGGGTGAAAAAGAGATATATCTAATACTCTTTGTAATACTTTAAGCAATAAAACAAAATTTTAAAAAAATCAGATCACATCATATGCTCACTAAACCTGATACCATCACATCTACACTAATAACAGACAAACATGCAAATTGACCATACCTTCGCTACACCTTAAGCCATGCCCACCAGGCAATTAGAGTGAGCATATGCAAATTAACCCAGCCAAGATGGCGACCGGCAGCCATGGAGCTGTAGTGAGCAGGAGGCTTGGTTGCTCCAGTGATGGAGGAAGCCAAGCTTCCCGGCTGGCTCTGAGCTCCACTGAAGGTAACAAAGTTTCAATTATAGAAGATAAATAAACCCCAGATACCTGTTTCAGCTGGCCGTAGCCATGGAGCTGGAGCGAGCAGGAAGCTAAGCTTCCTGTCTGCTGTGAGGCTCTGAGCTCCACTGAAGGCAACAAAGTTTCAATTATAGAAGGTAAATAAATCCCAGAATAAAAAAAAAAAGAAAGATAAAAAGGAGAGGCTGGGAGCTTCCGTCGCTGGGGGGCTTGGCCAGCCTGAAAATGGCCATCAGCCCCTCACCCAGACTGGCCAGACACCCCAGTGGGGACCCCCACCCTGAAGGGGGTGTGACCAGCTGCAAACAGCCATCAGCCCCTCACCCAGGTTGGCCAGGCACCCAAGCGGGACCCCCACCCTGATCCGGGACACCCTTCAGGGCAAACCAGCTGGCCCCCACCTGTGCACCAGGCCTCTATCCTATATAGTAAAAGGGTAATATGCAAACTGACCCTAACAGCAGAAAGACTGGGACTGACTGGTCACTATGACACACACTGACCACCAGGGGGCAGACGCTCAATGCAGGAGCTGCCCTCTGATGGTCAGTTGCTCCCACATGGGGGAGCTCTGCTCAGCCACAAGCCAGGCTGATGGCTGCCAGTACACTGGTGGTGGTGGGAGCCTCTCCTGCCTCCTCAGCAGCACTAAGGATGTCTGACTGCAGGTTAGGTCTGCTCCCTGCTGGCAAGTGGACATCCCCCGAGGGCTGCCGGGCTGCCAGAGGGATGTCTGACTGACAGCTTAGGCCCAATCCCCCGGGGAGCAGGCCTAAGCCAGCAGGTGGTCATCCCCCCAGGGGTCCCAGACTGTGAGAGGGCACAGGCCCGGCTGAGGGACACCCCCCCCCCCAAGTGCACTGGGCCTCTAGTAATATAATGATAGCATTACCAACATTGCAGGTTCTTTGATCATATTAAGAATACACATATATGACAGAAAAGCATCAAGATATGAAATGAAATAAAAACAATCTGTAATCCCTCCACCATGCACAAATTAAAAAAAAAAATATGCATATTTTCATGCACGTGTGTGTGTGTGTGTGTGTGTGTGTGTGTGTGTCAGGATATCTATCTATCATTTATCTTTCAACCTGGCCTATGTTAGGCACTTGAGCAATTAAAACTGTTAATTATAAACTAGAAGAGTACAAATAGAAACCAAGATTCTTGGTGGGCAGCATGGTCAAGAAATTGGTCAAGAAACTCAATATTGCCCTAACCAGTTTGGCTCAGTGGATAGAGCATCAGCCTTCGGACTGAAAGGTTCCAGGTTCAATTCTGGTCAAGGGTATGTACTTTGGTTGCGGGCACTTCCCCAGTAGGAGGTGTGCTGGAGGCAGCTGATCAATGTTTCTCTCTCATCGATGTTTATAACTCTCTATTCCTCTCCCTTCCTCTCTGTAAAAAATCAATAAAATATATATATTTTTAAAAAGGAACTCAATATTGATCAAAGTTACCTATGATCAATACCCAGAACATTAAATACCAACACTAAAGGTTTTAAAGAATTCATTGTTTGCTATGATGAAATCATGTTGGGTTGCAAGAAGAAAATGAATGGAATATGGTAGGATTCTGAACTGGTATCAATATTCACTTATCCTTTCTTTGGCCAATTGCTTACTCTGTGGTGAGCACTGGCATAGAAGCAGTGGAAGCTGAAGAGAAGGTGTTAGAGTAGGTTAGGCTATGGTAACAAATAGACCTGAATAGAAAACAGCCAAGGCCATAGAAGATTGTGTCTTTCTCGCATAAGTGTTCTGAAAGTGTGCTCTGAGTGAGGGAGCAGCTTTCCTCCCATCTATGAGTTCCTTTTAATATGTGGATTCTTCATGTCTGAAGACCTCATTATCATCTACAATTAGCCAAATTAAGGGGAAAGAGCACAGATGGGCACATGTGGAGACTTTTCAGGGCCAAGGCAAAAGTGGCCCAAGTCATTTCTGCTAACATTCAACTGGAGAAAACTGAACCATGTGGCCACTCCTAGCCATAAGGCAGGCTTGGAAATAGGACTTCTCTCTGTGCCCATAAGGAGAGAACACATATTGCTGAACAGTTAGTGATGACCTTCCCAGGAGGACAGTCCCAGGTGGTGGGGCCATGCCATTTGATGACTGAGAATTGCTGGATGTGGAAAAAGAACCTCTAAACAAACTATGATTAGAAAAGGGCGTGGGGAACAATGCTTTGTTCTGAACAGAGTCATTGGGAAGACTGCAAAGTGAAGAAGCAAGGGATGCCAGCTTCCACAAAGGGAGTCGCGGTCACAAATAGGCCTATCTTTATCTGTGGACAGGGTGAAAAGATCCTGTCAACCACCCAGGGCGGATGTCACTATCAGGGGTACTGTTTTCTGGCACTCAGGATACCTTCTTGACCTACATCAGGCTGGTTGGTCCCAACCAATGTCAAGTTGTCTAACCTCAGTCTTGCTGAATATGGCAACTATGTGCTCTATAGTAGGGGAGGGGACTCATGACTTTGAAGAGGACCTCTACAAGGGAAATGGACCTGATAAAGGATGAATGCATAGGAACTTAAGGTCGCTGATAACCCACCTCTTCAGTTCACATGGAAAACTCTTGGATCACCTAGATCTGAATTCTGATCCTTATAACAGATCTGTGGGTGGGTGCATGGAGGGCAGAACTCTAAGGTGGCCCCCAAGACTCCCACCTCTGGTGTCCAAACACTCAAGGGACCTGTTAATGTGGTGATGGAATAGTGGTTCCCTTGAAAAGTTTATATTAAATGGCAAGGGTGCTGGGATAACCATCTCATTACATTGTATTCATAAGACTTCATCACATCCAACAGGAGAGAGATTCTCCTGCTGGGTATGAAGAAGTAAGCTGCCATATTGTGAGAGGGCCATGTGACTAGAACCCAGGGAAGGCTTCTAAGAGCTGAGACTGACTCTGATTACTAGCCAGCAAGAAAACAGGACCCTCAGCCCTACAATGACAAGGAACTGAATTCTTCTAGCAACCATGTGAGCTTAGTAGAGAACCCTGAGCCTTACATGAGATTGCAGCTTTTGCCAACACCTTGATTTAGAGCAGAGAGCCCAGCCAACTTGTGCCTGGACTCCTGGTACAGAGACAACTTTGATATAATAAATGTGTGCTCTTTTAAGCTGCTAAGTTTGTGGTGATTTGTTACATGGGCCATGAAAACGAATAGAGGGTACATGGGTAAGTCACTGAACTTTCCTGAGCATCCAGTTATTTTTTGTCAGTCTCTAAAAATGGGTATTCCTTTTAGATATATCATGAGAGTCACATGAGATTGCATATCTAAAAGTGTTTTATAAATTACCAAGTTACCAACACCTGCAGGAAGATTAATAAAAGGCAGTAATGTCATAAATTAACATTGAAAGGAAAAACAAGGAACTAAGCATTTGTTTTTAAAAAGTGGATCTAATTAGTGTCTATTTTTAGAAGTCATTCTGGCCTTCCCTGCTATTTAATGATCTATTTTTTCCTCCTTAGCAATCAGAGTTAGCAAGGCCTTCTGGCATGAGATTCAGTGTGATTCTGGGGATGCAAACAAGAATGTCTCCAAGATGGATTGGACTGTGCAGGTTATTCCTATTTGAGAAGTAGCTGCAAGGAGGTTCTGAAGATATTCTGCCCTCCAGTCAATTCAAGTTCCAAATCTTGGAGTTTCCTTCAGAGTAAAAAGACTTAGGACAAAACAAAATCAATAGAAACTATCAGTGTCATTGACACATATTATTGAGTGACCACTTAATTTGTAAAATCCCCCCCCCACCCCCAAGGTCATGTCTATTTGACTGGTCTTGGGGATGTTCACTTATGTGATGGTTTGAGTTGCAGCTAATTAGCCACTCCCCCCACCCCCCACCCGCATGGATCATCATTTTTATTTGAAAGAAGAGCTAACTAACTAGGGCCATGCAGACTTGGGTATTAGGCAGATATTTTCTCAAAAATGAACTACGTGAGCCTGTCAGTTCAGGGAAAACAACTGATCGTGTTTGCTGCCAAAGAGAACATTTGCAAAGTTAGAATTTTGGAAAGTTTGTTGACAGCTTCCCATAAGATTTTTCTCATAAATTTCATGATGATATTAATGACTATGATTTTAAAATATTGTATCATGAAATTGGTCAATCTGAGAAAGATCTGCATAATGTAGTAAACCAATATTTTCCAATGACCAGTATTATAATACAATATTATAACATATGCATGGGTAAAAGAGCTACTCAAAGTGGATTCAAAGTAGACCATGCTTTTACTAGAATAAAGTATGAAAAGTTCATGGATATGTTTTCTGATTCCACAATGCAACTAATCTTAAGTTTTAGTGTAGTATCAAAGAATAATATTCACAATTATATGAAAGAGCTATTAAAATATACCTTCCTTTTCAACTACATATCTGTGTGAGGCTAGATATTTATATTTTCAGGTGAGGATTAACAAAAAAATAATAACCATAAAATATACTTCAACCAAAAAATATCACAACAGATATGAGAATCCAGCTGTCTTTTATTAATCTGGATATTAAAGAGACTTTTTAAATGTGGAATATAATGGAACTCTTCTTACTTACTGCCTTTTTTTGTTTTGTTTGGGAAAATAAAATTATCTTTCATTAAAGTATGTATATATGTTAACCTGTAATGAGTTATTTTTAGTGAGTTAATAAATAAATACTGTTTAAATCTCTCAATTTTAATTTCCATATTTCTAACATGGGGGACATTAATAGATAGAATCCACATAAACAAAACCTCATGGAGATCTATGATAGGCTCCCTAAAGTTGTCTACATCCTAATCCTCAGAACCTGTGAATCCCTTTATGTGGCAAAGGGATTTTATGGATGTGACTGAGTTAAGGATCTTGAGACGGGAGAGTATCCTGGATTATTTGGATGGGACTGATGTAATAACACGGGTCCTTAGAAGAGGAAGGCAGGTGATCAGAGGCAGCAATAGGAGATGTGATGATGGAAGCAGAGACCAGAGTGATGTGAGGAAGGGACATGAGTCAGGGAATACAGGTGGCCTCAAGAAGCTCCAAAACACAAGGAAACGGACTCTCCTCCGAGCCTCCAGAAGGAACCAGCTCTGTTGACACCCTGAGTTTGGACTTCAGACTTTCAAAACTGTAAGGTAATAACATTTCATTGTTTTACACCACTAAGTTTGTGGCTATTTTTATAGCAGAAACAAGAAAACAAATACATGTCCTCAAGAATTTGTAAGAGTAGAAAGGTGTCCAAAACCAAAAAGTTTGAGAACCACTAATTTATGGTAATCCAAGGGCAGCTTCAAAGGAATCAGATCCCTGGCAGAATGGAATGGCCCAAATCCTTCCCCTTGGTCTAGAGCAGGGGTGGGGAACCTTTTTTTCTGATAAGGGCCATTTGGTTATTTATAACAATCATTTGAGGGTCATACAACTTAAAAATTAGCCTGCTATATTTGGTCAAATATTGAATTAACTCACTCCTAATGCCTTGGCAGGGCCAGACCAAATTATTTCACGGGCCTTACATGGCCCTTGGGTCAGGCATTCCCTAACTCTGTCTTAGAGGGATCATCAGCAACTCTGGAGGCCCAGGAACTGGAACATGCAATGTGCTCTATATTTATGTATTAAATAAAGGAACTAATGAATAAATGGGCCTCCTGTTCTTTGTTACTTCAACAGGACACTCAAGACAATCATATGATTTATGGAGCTCCTACTAATGCCAGACACTGTTAGGCCATTTAATGCCATCACCTTCATTCCACACAACACTGGTCCAGAGGGGCCAAGGCACTTGCCTGAGTTGCATAGCTAGTGAGGGGCAGAGCCAGGTGTGGAATCATTGTCAATCTGGCCCTCAAACCTATGTTCTTGGCTCCACAGTCTCTGTGGATTTCAATGAATATGCTCAATGTTGAATAGGCAGTAAGCTATAGGTGGTATCACATTATTTTATTCTTGTCAGAAAATAAGGATGAATCTAATCATAAACACAGGCCAAGGTGGGGATGGGTAGATAGGAAGGGTGAATGGGGAATTAACATTTCTTGAGTGCCTGCTATTATCATCAGCTACTTATCTTTCACCAGACACCACGTCTTCTGTGTTGGCAAAAACTCTTAGGCAATTTATCCAAGAAGCGACTTATTTTCACGTGGATGAGTTTCTTCCCCTCAGATTTTAAATGAAAGGACTAGATAAATTCATAGGAAGGAAACAATGGCTCAGTGCTTGTATCGCTATGACAAGCATTATCTCATGCAATTTACTGAAATTGTTATCATTATCACTTGTCTTCTGGCCGCGGCAGAGCACTCAACGGGCGTTACCATCGGGCCTCTGATCTTGTGTAATTTTCCCTTTTGTTCTCTTTCATTGGTAAATATTGTCTTGCTTTGCCCTTATCCTAAGATAAAACAGCAGAGGACTGACCAGTCCCTGGGTGACCTTTAGCAGTTTCTCTACTCTTGGATGGCTAAATTAGTTAATTAAGCTTTCTGTTAATTACTTTAATCATTAGGGTTGATATGGTCCTACCAAATGGTTATCACCTTGGCTACAGACCGTTAACTCAGCCTGTCAATCAGAAAGTGCTCATATTGCCAAGGGGCAACCTGACCCCGTGGGGCAAGAAATAGAGAACTTTGCCAGATGTCTCTGTCTTTGGAAGATCAACGCTCCAGAAATGGAAGAATAATTTGTATCTAACCACTTAACGCCCAAACTTCTGACCTTCTTAAGGTATCTTTATTTTAATGAGGTGCTGCAGAGCGAGTCATCTTGTCTTTATTTACATCTAATTCCCAAAGACTGATCTGGTTAAAAAAAAAAAAGTTGACAGGTTCTGGAGGGCTTTTTTGTTTCGTTTTGAAGGGACCTATCCTCTTCTAGAAAGACTGACTTACAAGAATAAGCCATCAATGGTAAATCAGTGTCTATGCTGGCATTGCCTTTCTGGTATTTCCCAGCCCCACGTTCACTTGGCTCGTTCAGGCCTAGAGACTCTAACTGCCCAGCAAGGGCACGGGCAGACCAGACGAATAATGAACGTGGCCGCGAGAGCAGCACGGAGCTCCCTGACCACAACGCCTTGCTAATGACTTTCAGAACTGCTTGCTGTCAGCTGCACGTGGAGTGGAGATGATCCTTGTCAGCTAATTTGGCTTTTAATACTCCCAACATCCTGACTGCTCCGAGGTTCTTCCGAAGCCAAGTTGCCTTGCCTGCTACATTTGTAATATATTTAGGGAATTTCATTTTACATGTTTAGAAAATGGCCTTGGAGACTTGTAGGTGCTTTGGCAGGAGAGCTCGGGGCTCCTGGAGCGGGTGCTGACGCGAGGCAGAGTGCCGGTGATGGGGTGGGCGCTGGGCTGCCTCCCTGAAGCACTTGCTTGTTTCTGTTCAGGGCTTCAGAAGAAAAAATTCCAAAACGCTGATATTTTTAGTTCCCACTCACTCCTTGACTATGAATAGGAATATGATTGAAATTTCCACCAGGCTTCAAAGCAGACTTACCTTTAAAGCAAATGCCAAGGGTTTGAAAACTCATTCTAGGTGGAATAACGTTTGCAAAACTAGAGAAGGCCTTAAGTAAAGAACCAAAGGACACAAACACCCTGGAACTTCCAGCAGAGGTGAGTTAAGGTCCTGTCCCCCACCTGTGCCACTGCACACAGAAGGACAGCAGTGGCTTCCTACCCAAAAGGGAATGCATATACACCTCGTAAGTAAGGGTAGAGAGAACCAGCCTGGAGGCTGGCTTGCCCCAGCTCCCCAGCTCCCTTCAGCGTCATTGCAGTCCTTGCAAACCCAGCGTGGCACTCAAGGGAATAACCTACAGGGACATGCTGGGGTGGATTCAAATATTTCCTCGTCACCTGGAGAGAGTCAGGGATGGAGAAAAGTAGGGGTCGGGGAAGAGAGAGGGGAGAAACTCAAGAAATAAAAAATAAAACACAGCTGTTGAGCAAGCACATGCTAATAGAGTCTTGAGTAGGGAAGTGACTGCTGAAAGCTCTTTGGCTTTTATAGATCCCTCACTCCTGGGACAGCTAAGTGCCAACAGTGGGAAGCCCAATCAGGATATGCCTTGTAAACTTTCATTACCTCTGCCCTTCTGAGGAAGTCACCCAGGAACTCATTTCAGCTGCCTTTGACGCCTGCTAGGAACTTCTGGGCAATGCCATTTAAAAAAAAAAATGTTTTGGGGCCATAAATACTCAAAAGCATCAACATCAGGATACGTTACTTTTCTTTTTCAGGAGCGATCATCATGTTACATGTATTAATTTAAGAATCTGGGGCATATGAAAAGATTCCAAAAATCATCCAGAGCCCATCATAAAATGTAATATATGGTCTAGTGTTTTTCATGCTCTCAGCATGTCTCCAATTCTTTTGTTCCCTTGTCCTTCTAGATCCACCCATTAAATCCCAGGCTAGGATCAGATCAGTTGTCAACATTACTTGCTCCCATATCCACTCTGCGGAAACTTTCAATGTCATGCAGCTCGGGACTAATATAAAATATAATTCACTCACTTCAGCTGGGCCCTCTTTGGCACTTTTCCTTTCCTAAATTTTGGTCTCCAACTGCTTCCAATTTCCTCTATGTCTTTTGCAACAATCCCCTCCATGGCTATTGCAATCTCCACCAGGCATCTCAATTCCCGTCCTCCTCCTCCTCCACCACCGCTCCTATTTTACCCTCTGCCCAGGCAGCCAGGTCAGAACCCAGGGAGGCATCCTGTCTTGTTACCCTTGTCTCTCTTCACCACATCTACTGTCCAAGTTCTACCAGTACTGTCTCCCAAGTGGCTGTCAGCTCTCTTCTCTCTGTTCCACACACATGGTATATATTCATGATCCTATCACCTTTAGCTAGATTACTGCAATGGCTTCTGAATTGTCATCCCTTTCTCCTGTGTGGTCATTCTCTGACCACCTCTTGTACCTTGCCTCACATCCTTGGTCCACCTTTTGAACAAGCCACTGCTGTAGCAATCAGCTTCTCACCTCAGCTGCATGAAGGCTTCTCTCAGGCAGTGTGTTTGGTGCCCACCAGAGAGCCCTGCACAGATGTACATCCAATGAGACCTGGAAGGGTGAGGAATTTATTGCAACTGTTGACAGTGAGGGTGGGAGCTCATGAATGCATGCTCCCCTTACCAGGTGGTGACTAGCTAAAGAACACACCACATATTGGTTTCCCCTCCTTTCCTATTTCTCCCGTCCCATGACCACCCCTATGCTTGGGATCCCATCCCAAAGTAAAGCACTTCCATCGGCACCCATCTCAGGCTCAGCACAAATGCAAATAAGCCTCAATCCCTCCTTTTGGAGCTCACAACTGAAGTAGAAGCCAAACCTTTGCTAGACAAACATAAACACAACATGGTCTGAGAGGCGTTTATTATGCACAGGGTTCCGTGGATGCCTTGGGGAGAGCACAGAACTCAGCCTCAGGGGCTCAGGGAAGTGTCCTCTGCTCGGTCAGAGGGTGGTCATGGTCAGATGGAGGGTGGGCTGGGGGGGGGGGATGATGTGCAGTTAAATGCTATTGAATGAACAAATTTAATGTCTTTAGGCACCTGGATTTCTTAATAAAGGGAAAAAGTGCTAAGCTGCATGCTTTATTCCATAATATACTATCTGGCTTGCCCATAATTTAGGCTAGTTAATTCCCACATGACAAGAATGTTACACAGCTCACAGAGCTGGTTACTTAGTTGGTGTGTATTGGAGTATTTTATGGCAATTTTATAAGAGCAAAGATGAATCTGAGGAAAAGAAAAACCTAGCTATCTCGTGAATCAACCATCATACTGGGGCAGTGGTTCTCAACCTTCCTAATGCCGCGACCCTTTAATACAGTTCCTCATGTTGTGGTAACCCCCAACCATAAAATTATTTTCGTTGCTACTTCATAACTGTAATTTTGCTACTGTTATGAATCGTAATGTAAATATCTGATATGAAGGATGTATTTTCATTGTTACAAATTGAACATAATTAAAGCATAGTGATTAATCACAAAAACAATATGTAATTATATATGTGTTTTCCGGTGATCTTAGGTGACCCCTGTGAAAGGGTCATTCGACCCCCAAAGGGGTCGCGACCCACAGGTTGAGAACCACTTTACTAGGGCATTCACTATCAATGGTAAGCATGCCAAGATGAATTAGAAAGCTTCTCTGTGTCCCCATTGCCTCTTTCACTATGAGGAGTCAATGTTTAGATTAAAGAGAAGCCAAGTATCTTTGCTCCCCCTGCTCCCATCCCAGGCCTACTGGGGTTACTAGACCCCTGGTGACATCCATCTACGTCAGTTTAGGCTGTGATGCACACCTCCCCGCTCCCACTCACCAGCACCCCTCGTCACCTCCAGAGATGAATTCAGCTCTTCTCTCCAAACTTGCTTTCTGAGTCAACACTCCTTTTCCTCACCTGGGGTCTAACTAAAAGGCTTGACCAAAGATCAGTAATATGTAGCTACATTAGACCCTGTCACCTTGGTTTTAGTCTTTCATTCTGGTCTCAAGTGGGGCTGACTTTGAAGATCGGCTAGGAGCATAATCCCTCTTTTCTTTTGAAATGTTTATCCTTCCCTCTCTCATTCCCACTCTCTTTGGGGTTCTGTTCTCTCTCCTGCACAGGCCTGTGTTTGAACTCCATGAAGCCATGCAGCTGCCAGTTGCTTGCCTGCAGCTATCAGTTGAGGAAAAGCATTTTCTTTCTCATCTTTGTTTTCTGTCCCAGTTGTCCCATGTTGACAACCAAGCTGTGCCTTGGCTATATGAACTTAAAACTTATTGTGATATCCCTTCCGTCAAAAGGTGGAGTTCATTTCTCCTCCCCTTGACTGTGGTCTATACTTGGTGACTCACTTCTAATGAATAAGTGAATGTGGTGGAAGTGATGCTGTGTGGCTCCTGAGACTAGATCATAGAAGCCACTGTGGCTTAGCCCTCGCTCTCTCTGTGATCACTTGCTGGTGCTGGGGTTCAGGGGCTGGGGAAGCCCCCATAGAAGCCTACCCTCTGGCCCCACTCAAGCCTTCAGATGATTGCAGCCTGGTCAACAGCTTGGCAGAACTCTCATAATAGACTCTAACCCAGAGCCTCCAGCTGCTCCCACATTCCGGACTCACAGAAACTGTGAGATAACACATTTGCTGTTTTAGTGGTCAAGCATTTTTGAATGTAGCAATAGTGGAATAATACACTAGGCCCTCAATTCATTTCCTGTGGAGGCTAGAGGTGCTAAGGCAATGTCTCTCTGTCACGTCAGCGAGGCCAAGGCTGTTAAAGCAATGACCAAGGACAGGGCTATTTAGTAATATTTAGTTCGAGAAGCTCGGTCCAAAGACAGATAATAGAGCTGGTTTGGGGTTGTTGTTTTTTTTGTACTCTCTTTTCCCAAAACATGCACAATTTACAGCAAAAGTATGTGCAAAGAAGTCATATGTACAAATAGAAAATAGAAAAGCAGGATCAAACAAAGGGAATGGTAATTACAAGATAAGGGCCAAATAGTTGCACCAGTTGAACCTTAACCATGACTGAGTTTCCTAGTCGCCATGGTAAAAGGGGAAACTTAGTAAGTTTATAACTTTTATTACTGAAAAGGAAATAAAACTCACTAGCACTGAATTTTAAAACAAAGTTCTCTTGTGGACTTTAATGCAGATGCTTAGGTAAAAGATGAGGCTCTCAGTCATACTTTCAGAGATATGATGTTAGCAAAATTCATTTAGTTGTTACTTGTGTTTATTAGTAAAGAAGGAAGGAAAGTGATAGGGCTAAGCACAATGGTGAATTATAGCAAATAATTAAAAGGAATTTCTTCGACTTAAGTGCTACTAAGTCTTTTGAAATTGGCGTGTAAATATAGTTAAAATATTTTTTATCTGAGCTGAGGCACTTGCTTTCCTTTCTCTTTTTCTGTTGGTATCTATGCATAGCACAAAAGCACTTCTTGGGCAGCAATTTAAAACAGCCCTGTTTCTCTCTCTGCTTATATTCCGGGTCTTGGTCTATACATCCTTTCTGCTACCTTGGACTTGGCCGGAGAATGTGAATCCTTCAGCACATCCCATCACATCCCACCAATTCCTGACCTCCTGCTATCCTCAGCAGCCCCCTGGGCTCTGTGCACAGTCCTGCAGGGAGGCTGCACGGCGATGGCAGGCACAGCCTGCAGCTGCGGTGGCTGGGCTGCACAGACTGCCCAGGGCCTAATTGGCTGTGGCAAGTCTTCTGAGATGGTGGCTCAGGGCTGTGCTCTGAGAGAGCTTGCCGCAGCACAGGGCAGGTGGTCCCACACCGCTGGCTCAGCCAGAAATAAGAAAACAAATGACAAGTGATGGTGGGGCTGCAGGGCCTGAGCTAGCATAAGGCACCTGTGGGGTAAAATCAAAGGAGGCATCACTCTTAAGGTTGGGCAGGAGCGCTTCTCCTGCCTCCTCCCCTGGTCCTGTATAGCTGTATCTGTTAGGCTTGAAAGTATGTGCTGAATGATCTGAAGATGCTTAGCACGTTGTCCACACCCCCCACATACCCCCCACCTTCACCCATAAACCCCCATCTCCTTCTTCCATTCTGCAAGCATTGGCAGAGCAGGGCTGCTGTTTCCTGCACCTGGAATCCTACTCTTTCTCCTCTTTGCTGAGTTAACTCCATTCTATTCATCTTATAAGGCTCAAGCCTTTGCTGACATATTTACTAGGTTAGCTTCCCCTGTTCACTGTTTCCAGTATGCTTACATGATTTAAATAGATTTTATATTTATTGGTACGCTGACTTCCCAGAGACTGTAACATGATTCTGGTCACCTTTCTAGTCCCAGGACTCAGAACAGTGCCTGGGACATAGCAGGCAAGAATAGTCATTGGTGGAATGAATGAGTTGGAGAGTGAAAGGTCTAGCAGCTACAGCAGGGGTGGACAAACTTTTTGACTCGAGGGCCACAATGGGTTCTTAAACTGGACCGGAGGGCCGGAACAAAAGCATGGATGGAGTGTTTGTGTGAACTAATATAAATTCAAAGTAAACATCATTACATAAAAGGGTATGGTTTTGGGTTTTTTTTAGTTTTATTCATTTCAAACTGGCTGGATCCGGCCCGCGGGCCGTAGTTTGCCCACGGCAGAGCTAGAGTCTCAGCCTCATTACTCCGTGTGATGAGGATGAATATTTCTATCTACTAGGGCCTGCTCAGCACTGAGGAGACCAGAGGGAACTCAAGATGCTGGACGCCAGGTGCCCAGGGCACCAGAGATGCCATCTCCACACGCTGAACACAGGAGAGCAGGCAGGACCAGATTGGGTGGCCTCATTAATGACGCAGTCTCCAGACCTTTCTTCAGCACTCACTATGTACCTGCACTAGTCAGTGTGGGCTGCATAACAAAGTACCACAGAGTAATAGGTTTAAACAGCAAAAATATATTTTCTCACCGTCCCAAAGGCCAAAAGTCTATCAGGGTGTTGGCAGAGTTGCTTTCTTCGGAGGCTTCTCTCCTTGGCTTGGAGATGGCCACCCTCTCTGTGTTTCTTTGCATGGACTTTTTTGAACATGTCTATGTCCACATTTCCTCATCTTGTAAGGACATCCATCATATTGGATTGCGACCCACCCTAATGACTCATTTCCCTCACTGAGTTAAATGACTCATTTAACTCAATTCCCTCTTTAATGACCCTGTCTCCAATAGAGTCCTTTTCTGAGGTACTGGGGATTAAGACTTCAACAAATTAATTGGAGGGGAGGCATAATTCAGCCCATAGCAGTACAGTGGGGCCTTGACTTACGAGTTTAATTCGTTCCGTGACGGAGCTTGTAACTCAAATTACTCGTATGTCAAATCAATTTTCACCATTACAATGACATGTGATGCTGGGCTGATGTTGTGGTGTTCACTGTGACGTTCGCTGCACCAACTAGCGGTGGGGTATCTGAAGCTGGCTCGTAACCCGAATTTTAGCTCGAAACTCAAAGCAAAAAATCGGCTGAGAGACGGCTCGTATCTCGAAAAACTCGTTAGTCGGGACACTCGTAAGTCAAGGCCCCACTGTACTTCTAAAGTTAAACTGCTCCTGACTGAGTGACCACAGGCAAAACATTAACCTCTCTGTGCTTCCACTTCCTCATCTCATAGTAATAAAAGTTCCATCTCCTTATGGAGTGGTGATGGTTAAATGAAGGTTTGGGACAAGGGTGTGTGGTGAGTGCTCAGTAAGCATTAGCTATTATTATTATTAATTAGCCCTAAGAAAATTATTGTTGTCTATTCAAGTATAAGAATTGATCTCTGCCCTCAACATGCTTACAGGTCCCTTAGATTGAAGATAAAACTAACAAATGAAAATCGCATGAGTAAATTTTCTTAAGTAATGCTTTCTGGGCCACCACTGGGGAAGGAAAAGTTAAGGGAAGGATGGGACCATGGCAACCAGACATGGGTGTCAGCTGATCCCCTGCAACCAGCTGTCCAGCTCCTCGACTTCCCAGCAGGATGCTGGCTGAGAAGAGCCTAGTCCTCAAAGATATTCAGTGCTCACAGACCTTGTAGTCCTCACCCATAGCTTTCCACCCCCAGCTTTCCAGGGAGGGGTGGATGCCCCCTCCCAAGGGTCTGTGGGCTCTCCCCAGGTCTTCCCTCCTGTGCCTCTGGTATACCATGTATTTCACTTATTTGTCTGTTGTCTGTTTTCTCTGTTGGAATGTAAGCTCCATGGGGGAAGGGGTTTTCTTCAGTTCTGTTCACTGCTCTAGGTCCAGTTCCTAGATTGGCACTCAGTACTTACTAGGCATTCACTAAATATTTGTTCAATGAATGAAAGAGTGAGTGAGCTCTTGGCATCCAGAAACAGAGTGAGGGTCAATGAGAGTGAGTCTTCCTGCCCGTTATTTACGCTTTTACTGGTGGCAACAGCCAACTGTCAGTGGACCACCCAGTGTATCTCAGTGTGGTTCCATCAGTCAGGAAGTAAGCAGTCCTCCCCAGGATCATGACACTAGACATCCAGCCAGCTACAAGGGTAGTAGTAGTAATAACTAACATTTATGCCACTTAGAGTGTTTATCATTACAATTAATTCATCTCCCAAACCCGATACAGTAGGGTAGTATTATTATTCCCAAAAATGAAGTACAAAGAGATTAACCACACCCCAAACGGCACAGCTAGTAAGCAGCAGGTGGAGAGTTGGAATTCAGATCTGACCAAGTCCTTGCTTCTACTGTGAGCTCCCACCTCTTTTGTTTTTGTAGGTATTTTAAGCTGTGTCAGGGGCTGCTCACCAGGTAGCTTTTTAACCTCTCTCCTGTTGCTACATTATTCATCTCTAAATGGTGTAGTGGCAAGAAAAACTGGTACAGAAGGAAGGCATCTACACGGGACAGGCTTTCTGGTAGAGCCGCTGCCATTTCATGTGGAGGGTGGGCCAGGACTGGGTCTGGGAAGGAGACAGAAGCACACGACAGCTGGGGGAACAACACTGGGACCATCAGCACTGCAGCTGCCCTTATGGGGATCCAACAGACACACCCCGTGTCACTAGTAAAACCAAGCTGTGAACCTGATTTAGTCAACTATTTAGCTGGTGGTTGCTTCTTGCGTTTGTCTGCTCAGAAACAGATAAAGAATTTCTTGCAATCTTCCATTTTCTGAAAACCCACACTGCACTTTGGTAGTCTTTCTGGAAAATGGTTGATGCTTCAGGCAGAGTTCTGCATGTAGCCAAGGCCCACAGCCTGGAAGCTTTCCCTGGACACGCTTTCTCCTTCGAATGTGTCATGCGAAGCCGGGGACAGACAGCTGCCACATGCCCTTTGAATAGGCTGTGTAGGAGGTGGATGGAGCTTGGTGTGGCTCCTGTGGCCCTTGCATCTCTCCAGGATGAGGGGAAGGTGTCCTCAGATGAGTAAAGTAGGTGGAGGCTGAAATCTGCAAAGCTCATTTATTCTGCCAAGCAGAAAGCATTTTGAACTTGCTCCCCCCTTTCTATTTTCCATCTGCCTCATTATTCATCCCAGTAATATTTGGGCACTTTGAAAAGAGTGATATTTTAACATGAAGCTATTCCAAGGAGAAGGAAAAATATTCTCATTTGGCATAAACCACTCATGCAAATTAGCCTAAATAAAAATAAGATTAACGGCAGCGTAGAATATTATTTTACTTTCCCAGGCTCCTGCCAGTCACTGCTGTCAGTTTAGCATCTTTCCACCCTGGTTACTGTTGAGAAGTTGGGCTTGCTTATCTGGTTGATGCTCAAGAATCCACTCAAAGAGACTTTACATCAAAGATCCAACATTTGGGCAATTTTCAAACCAGCCCTTGAAGGGGGACCTATGGTGCGGCTTCCCAGAAGACGCGTGAGATTTTACCTTTGGCTCATCAAAGACGGGCCCATCAAGAATTCTGAAATGTACTCTGTTTAGTCCCTGGGAGATATTTAAGTGGTGTGTGTGTGTGTGTGTGTGTGTGTGTGTGTGTGTGTATTAAGGACCAATGCTATGTAAGCTGACATTTAAAAAAAGACAGTTTTTTTCTTCTGGAGGAGAAGAGAATGCAGTATTTCCAGATCCCTGGAACAGGAAGGCTTTAGAACACGGCTAACAAGTCATTATTTTCATGCCACTGTTGGCAATGAAACAGCTTCTCAACTTTGCATTCGCACCTTTCTTTTCTTCCCTTCTCCAACTCTCCGTCTCCATCTTAACTCCTCTTTCCTTCTTTTCCAGGTGTGCCTTATGTGTGCTCAGGGCTCCAGGGTATCCTAGCTTGAAGGAAATTGCAAGTCCAGAATTGGGGGCACATTCCATGGCCACAAAAGGCAACAGATGGTCATTTTTACTACTAATTTTCTCAAGTCATGGTTGAAATGGCATCATTAGATACATCCTCAAAACCCTTCCCTAAGCCTCATTGCATTTGTGAACATTCTGAAAGCAGGATCTCAGCCTGCTGTATTCACACAAAGGTTCTATTTCAACCGGACATAAGGACAACTGAGCCAACACCCTTACCAGTCCTGTTGCAAAGGAGAAAAACATGTCACTTCTGTCATTTCTACAGCTCTAATTTCAAAGGTCACCAGGATGGGGGTTGTCATATACTCGACTGGCAGCTTTGATTTGTTGGGGGGAGTTTGCAACCCTCCATGAAATCAACAATGCTGACTTTTGAATTCCTCCCCCCTCCAAAAAAAAAAAATCTTCTCTTTAAAAAACTGTTGAGAAAATGATCTTGCAATCTGTTTTCTGGTCTAAGAAATATTTCATTGAGGAAACATGCCAAGAGATACTTGGAGAAGTGTTGAGGTGTCCAATCTATAAAGTTAGTTTTCTGGCTAAGTCAGGGAGGAGACTAACAAGATTTCTGAAGTATCGTATGGACTCCATTTTTGTTTACCAGCGAAGCTTCCAATCTCTTTTTGCTTTGCCTGAGTGTTCTCACTAATGATGTTGTTCACATTCTTTCAAACGGCCCCATTTTCTCCTTATCTTTCCTCTCACCTGAGGTTCTCAATCTTTCCAGCAGATCAGATTCCAGATCGGAGCCATGTGGCCAACTTGTAATGAAATCCTCAACATTTCGAATGCTCTTTGATCCAGTAAGTCCTCTCAGAGTTATTGCTTTCTATTGCCATGTGCAAATATGTAGGCATAAACATGACTATTGGAGCATCAGTAATGAGATGAAAATTAGAAATGAAGACATTTGCTGAATAAATTATGAACACAGATGAAATGGAATATTATGCAGTCATTTCAAATGTAAAAGATTAATGATATCTTAACATCCCTAATGTATTTTTTAGCAGAGATAAAAAGAGAATTATACATGGTATCATCCCATTTTATTAAAAATATGTACATATGATATTTCCCCCAAAGACTATGAATATATACATCAAAATGTAAATAATGGTTGTTTCTAAATGATAGGATTAGAGGTGATTTTTATATTTTTCATATTTATCTTCTCTATTTTATGATTTCTATTTTTTTGCTTGTCTGTGTCTTCTCATATAAATATATGCATAGAGTATAATTTAAGTTTTATTTTAAAAATAAACCATATTCTTATTAAAGTATCATTAGAAGGGCTAAATTAAAGAAGGAATGGGAGAACTTGCAGAGAGTTCAAAGGTCAGCTACAAAAATGGTCTGGGCAGGATGGGTGAGTAGAAGTGGGGCTGGGAAGAAGTCAAGGGAAGAAGGCAGATGAGCTAAAAGGGCTGTGCCAGTCAGCGGAACCAAGAAGGCTGGGAGACTCAGTCAGCCCTTGGATCTATGAGGGCTCTCTCACAGAGCAGGGAGATTTGTGGTGCTCCAGTGACCCAAGAAAGAGATGACTTCAAAGTCCGGTGTAAGAAATGGGGAGGGTTTCCTTTAGGAAGCACTGGGAGAAGATACTAAAGAGTCCTATAAGACAGGAGTTTCCATGTGTCTGTGATGGCTTGTGCCCTTGAAAATAGAAGTGAACCTGTGTTAAGAGCCTGAATTCTGAAGGGACAAGAGGTCTAAACAATTGGAAATTAGGAACGTTGCCAGGAAAAATCCACTTGAACTGAGTGACGACCCTCTTTAGCCTGTGGAAGTCAGTGTACTGACCAACCTGTACCCATGGCAGACCTGGGGCCAGACTTCCCCCAGGACACTAAGGTGGGCAGACCAATGGGCCTCACTCCCCCCACCCCAAGATTATGAGATATTTGGAGGAGTTTGTCAAAAAGAAGTCATACTGATAACATTACTAGGGAACTTGGATTATAAAGAAAGTTTAAGAGAAAATTGCAAATATTTCACCCAAAGAAATGGTATTTAAGAGAAGAAATAAGATAACATTACCTACCCTATACCAGTCTCATGTAAGAGAGTACAAACAATCTTTGGAATGGTAATAGATTGAAGAAAGTCTGGAAACTTAATTTAATAAAGATAGTTAAATCATTTGGGGAAGTTGGAAAAGCACCAGAACAAAATATGACAGTGACAGGAAAAATTTTTTTAAATAAAGAAGTAAAAAAATCTCTACTCACTGGAACCTAACTAACCCACTTCTAAATTAACCAGAGAGTTTACATTTAAGGGAAAATGTAGAACATTTAGCCCTAGCAAAGAATACTTGGCAGGCTAAACCACCAGCTTGATCTGGTATGACAATTCCCACGAGTTTATTTGTGTTTAAAAACTTTGAGTGTCTTGAAAGTCAGACCTAAAGTTTAGAATGACAGCCTTGAGTGCTGCTAGATTCTCAGTCATCAAAGAAATATTCCTCCATGCTTAGTATAATCCTCTTAGAATGGTGGGGACAGCCAATGTTATACTTTAGGAAGAACTTTCAGTTATGGGGGTAGAAGATCAAAGAGGTTTTCTATAATTGTTTTTCTTTCAGGATAAAGCTTCCTTTGACAAGAAAATTATATAAACCAGAACATACTGAATTCATTAATTTATTATTGCACTCAATCACTCAACAAATGGTGACTGAACACATAATAGGTGCCAGGAACAGTGCTAGTTGTTAAGGATAAAAAAGAAAAAAAACAGTTCCTGCCCCCAGGAAGATCACAGTCTAACCAAATACTGAGAGTATTTATGAAATGTACCACCAATATTAAAAACCGTACGGATTCAAATGGAGATAATCTCATCAATTCCCCCAAGTAAATATTTTTATTCCTTGTGCAACATCATTGAAGTATCATTAATATGAATTAATTTACCAACGAGGGTGGGCTGGCTACCTTCTATTTGCCCCTCCATGTCACTCTCTACCCTTCTCCATCCTACTCTGCCTTGGAAGTTGGCCTGTGTGTCCTCTGGTTTTTGGTCGGGTTCAGCCAGTCAGAGCTGTGGCAGGAGATGAATGGGTGAGGGGAAGGTAAGGTAGGCTGCTTATTTCTCTAGCTCCCTCTCTGCTGCATCTTTCTACAAAGACCAGTCGGGAATCCTCTCCCAACACTGCCCTTCATGCCTGAGGGTGGAATAGCTCCCCCTCTTGGCAGTCTGGGGTACTGCACTATTCCTGTTGATCTAAATCCAGCCCACACTTGACCTAGCTTCAGGATGCCATCTGTTTCATGCCTCCCTTCTACAGAGGGGGAAAGGACTTCTTCATTAAAGGGAAAAACAAGATATCTAGTTTAGATTATTTCTGGGACTAGTATTAATGGAATGCATTGAGGAAGTTTTAATCCAAATAATCCTTTGCTCATAATTGTTCCTTTTTGGATATGTAAATTAGTAGCACTTCGTGAGATGTTAGTGGATCATAGATCTTAAAACTTTCCTTTTTGTTTCTTTTACCACCCAAGAAGCTGTAAATATGCTAACTCCACAGCCTCACCAAGTTTTCAGCCTGTGTAACTCCTCATCCCACAGCTAGGTTCAACTTGCTATGAGTTCCCACAGCAGATCCTGACCTCAAGCATCTGGACTGGGCATCAAGATTTGCTGATTTCTAGTCTGGCTGTGACCTTGTGCTCCTCTCCTTACTCTAGCACCCCTCTGTCTACTCTGGGCCTTGCAGTCCTACTTTAACCAAAACCCCTCCCAGGAATTCCACAGCCCATAGGGTACAGTGACTGGGACCTGGCTCTCTGCTAACCAACCACCAGTGGGACTGGGTTTCTGAAGAGGGCCTGGTCTGTACTCTAGATCCTGCTTTCACAATGGACCACACCCACCCTGTGCACAAAGAGATAAAACACTTCTGGAAATGCCCGCTTAGTTATTAAGTGGCTATTCTGTGCGAGGTGCTCTTCCAGGTCCTGGAGAGACTGGCTTCATATTGCATTTAGAAAGTAGAAATAAATACATGAATTCTACCTTTGGTAGCTAAAGGTAGGGGGGTGAGTTCTATTCTGAAACCTTGGGTTTAATTCATCCTGTTGGTTTATAATTGGTATAAATCAATCCTTTGAATGCACATCCACCACAAACCTTGTTTTCTTTTAAAGATAGTTCACTTTCCCTTCATAGATAAGTAAAACAGTTATATTTTTAAGTTATTGTATCCAAGGACCTGATCCTACTGTAATTCTAGAACTAGTGTTTACTTTCAAAGACCACAGGGCTACAATAATCAAAACTCTACTTTTCAAACTCTCACGATGTCGATGTCGATTGCAAATATATTCAGTATTGTGCCCATTTCTACATAACGAGATTATTTCTGTCTTTCCACTAACTATACAAACTACTCTGATTTGCCGAGATAGATTTAACAAATTCTTTTGAATAAAGTAGTCCATAACAACAGCTTTAGTAACAGGTTGTTGTCCATTTAACAGATTTTAGAGTTTTATTTAATAAAACTATTTGAGAAAGTTTTTATGTACCATTTGGGGGCATTTTTTTTTGTTTCTTAATTTCATAACTGACAATTTAGCTTTTATAAACACTTATTTTATTTTTTAAGGTAAATAAGTGGTGAGTAAAGAGGGTTTTCCAGTTATTGGCTCACAAGCTGGGGATGGCAACACAGCCAGATCTTCATTCTGAAGAGTTCACAAGGCTATTGGAAACATTGATGAGGTTTTACTACATCCCGCAGGATGGAAACAATTGCTCTGTAAATGGGAAACTGGCCTGAGAGCAAACATGTCAAGACGATCTACCCAGAAGCTAGAGAGTCAGAAGCAGAAAACACGCCTCCTGATTCATGTTCCATTACTTTAATTGCTAGCCACTCAGTTTAAGCTAAAGAGATAGAAATGATGCATTTGACATATGCCTTCACATCAAGATTAGATAGGAGCACTGAAAGTCTAAGGTTGACTTCTTACCTTCTGCCCAGGATGTCACTCAAAATCTATTCTCTCAGCTCCTCTTTGACTGATCATGAAATTCAGAACCATTTTTACTGCAGCCAAACACCCTCCCAGGTGAACTTTGCTTTACAGGAAACACCTGTGTGTAAATAAAATGGTAATAATTCACGTTGTATTCTCAATGCACCACAGGGATCTCACTATGGAAAAAAGAACACCGAAATAAATGCTTCTATAGGCAGATTACCGCCTTTATAATGTAAACAATATAAACACCAATAAGGCTCCCAATGCACCTAAATTTAGATTTTTACATTTTGGGTTTCATTAAAGCAGAACATATCTGTAAGTGACAATATTTTAAGCCTCAGCCCTTTGCCCATCATAATGGTTTTTTAAAATCTCATTACAATAAAATCCATTAGTTTGAATAATTAAATACCAAAAAAATGCTTTCTGCAGGCATTGAAATTTCTGATTTTAATAGGAAAAGAACCCAACGGAATGCCTTGTTTTGAAACTTCTATTTCTATCTTGTTTTAAAGTGACAAACAGAATAATGACTAGCATGGTGCAGAAAGTACATTGCAGAGAGAGGAAGGGACTGAATAAACATGGCAGCACCTAAGTTCAGGACAATAGAGGCAGGTAGGCACAAAGGTTTGGGGCCTCAGAGCTCCATACCTTGGAGAACAGCTAAGTGGTCAGCATGTATTACCTTAGTTCAATCTTTACAACTATGCAGGTGTCATCCTCAATTCTACAAAGAAATTGAAGCTTGGAAACGTTCAGAAATTTGAACACTGTCACACAGGTTCTAAGCAGAGGTCAGCATTCAAACTCATATCCCTGCACCTCCAATAAGTGCTCATAACCCCTCTGCCTACTATGAAGGTGAAACTGAATTGTCAAAAGTTGTACTATATATATACAGTAATCTGAGGTGGAAAAGGCAGCGATGACCCAGGTGGCCTGGGTTTTGTAGGACACAGATCATTGCTATTTCTCACCTCCAGTCCTGCTGGGTTCATGCCCCTCCCACCCACATTTGGATATACTTTGTCCACCCCCCTTTTCCTTCAAGAATTTGTATAGGGCATCCTCTGCACACCAGGTCCTGTGTGAAGTGCTGGAGATATCAATCTGAGTACAAGCTTGTCCTTGACCTTGAGAAGTCTGCAGCCTTACTCCTAAGGGAACTAACCAAGAGTCTATAAATTGCCCGAGCAGAAGATCGTTTCAGGGATGGATCAGGCTGCACACGTGGGAATGTCCATGCTGACCTAACACCCCCTCGAAGAGGAGGAGGGCAGGGGAGCCCGCCCTGCGTCTTCTCTAGGACCTTCTGATTTTCAGTGTCTCCACCCTCACGGTGAAACAGTACGGAGTGACATGTGGAGAAAAGAATCAAAAGCCTAGCATGCAAAACGGCATGCATGTTGCTCATTCCTCATCTCATCTGTCACTCTTAAAGACCCATCATTTCATGGCTCAAGTGAAGCCACGGTTTATTTCCTTGGAGGTGGAAGCCCCACAATCTGGCTTCTACCCCATGGAATGTATTTAATTTTTGTAAAATCCCAGCAAATCAGATAACTTGCAAACAGCTGAAAGTTAGTGAAATTTAGCTTACACATCCATATACTCATGCGTTCACTATGGAGAGTTTACTAAAGTGAGTTGGTAGTTCATGATGCTTAAAAACAAACTAACTAGCAAACTAGCCTCCTAAATCAGTTATTTCTTCTAGAACATTGCCTCCCGGAACAGAGCTGGCATGTTCCTGCCCACTGCACAAGGGTTCACACATGCCTCATATGGCCTTGAAATGCTTTTCTTCAGAACATGGCCCTTTCAGATGTTTTAAGCAGACATTCCATTTAGTCAGTTATTGTGTTTAGTGCAGAGCAGAAAACAAGCTCACCTTGAACATTCTGGGGGACTTTTTTGTTTAATGGAGACAAATCCTTCACATATGGCTGGCCCTTAATACCAATAAACAAACTCTCATTTACCCTGAACGTTGAGGTGGCATGTCATGGGGTTAGTAATTATTAATGACAACTAATGGCTAGTAGTTACTGGTGACATTTGTGAGAGCAGGATTAAAATAATAATTATAATAATGTGGAGTGTGATGAACAAACAGTAATTGCCATAATGATCACCATTATAGTAATGAGTGAGAAAATGATTTTAGGTTATTAAATCAATAAGGATAACAGAGGTCTGCATGTATCTATACGGCGGGGGGGGAGGCAAAAGTAGGTTTCTAGTTGTGAGTATGCAAAACACAGAATTTATTCTTGTATTGTTATTTATTCATTATTGTGTTATTTTTCATATGAACAATTATAAACCTGCTTTTGCCCCACCCTGTATATCTTACTGTGTGCCAGGCACTGGGCCCAAGACATAGCATATATTGTCTCCTTTAATTCACAGCGGCTCTGGGAGTAGATATTATTGGTAGCACGATCATCACTGCTGTGCTGAGAAAACATTGGTTTAGAGCAGTTACCCATTTTAACAACAGTAAATGGAATAAAGGAAATCTAAATCTGGTCTAGCTAACACCAAAGTCCATGTTCCTAACCAGTGTTCTCTAGGGTTACTGAAAATCAACAGATACATTGTTATTGAGGACAACCCTGACATCTGCTTAACTGCCAGATCCCCCAAGCGGGCCCTAAGACCTGTCCACAGAACAATGAGACCCCATAGAGACCGGCCTTCAGAACTGCCCAATAAAGAAACAGCATTTCTATAAAGAGGAGGGACTTGGTTTACTCCCTTAGGCTGAGGATAAAGCCTCATAAAAATGTTCCTCCTTGTCCTGGCTGCTGTGGCTCCGTTTGTTGGGTATCAGCCCCTGAACCAAAGGTTGCCAATTTGATTCCCGGTCAGAACGCATGCCCAGGTTGCAGGCTCAATCCTTCGTGTTTCTCTCTCTCTAAAAATCAATTAAAATTTTAAAAATAAAAGTGCCTCGTTGGGTTTTTTTTTTTATTAGATTTGTGACCTAAGCCACCTCTTGACTCTCCTTCGGGGCCAGTGGCAAGTTCACTGCCATCCAGCGGCCATGAATTGTACACTCAGAAAAGGTTGTTTGTTTGTTCACATCTGTGTGGCCTTAAGAATGTCAGTGGGGCTGCAACTTCACCATGAATATATCCATTAAAAACCCAACATGCTGAATCCTTTGGTGATTCGTTTTAATAGTTGTTCTCCCAGCTTCTATATTTGAAAGATACCCAGTAATCTTTTTTTCTTTATTTGACAGTCGGATAATCGGATTGTTGGTTAATGTTTTCTCTAACCCAGAGTTGCTTATACATCAACCTAGGTTACCCAATGAATTTTGCAATGAATTACAACAGAATCACAAACCCTACCGGATGCCTGTGGTGAGCATGATTTAGTCCCTGACGGTTCCACAGCCACCGGATCCTGTGTGGTGCTGGAATCATCGTTAAGAGCACCACTTGTCACCGTGCGGGGAAATAAGGCCATCTGAGCACTGTGCATGGGCTTGCGGATAAATGGGCACTCGCTACTGACTTTGAAAAATGACACATGGGAACTAATAAGAGCTTGAAATGGTTGAACGTTCACTTTAATGCAGATAAAACAGAAACCTTTCTACTAACAGCACAATTGTGCACCTGTCCCCCTCATGAATATATGATTACATTCCACAGCAAGTGGGCCTCAGCAGGCATGAGAGAGACTTCAGGGTCCATCCATGAGTGGCCATGAAGCATATCTGGTCCAGTGTAGTCACACACTGCAGGGTGGAGGTAGAGTCCTTTTCCTTAGACTGTATTTCCAAACCAAAGCAATCTGTGGTGAATCAAGAAAAAAAAAGGGGGGGGGAGGGTGGTTTCTCTAGGACAAGGACACACTACTTTGCAGAGTACATTAACTCAGGGAGCCACATGGGAGCACGTACCTCCCTTCCCTGAGTACAGATGCGCCCAGCTCTAGGGAAGCACAGGTACAGACTGTGAGCGGCCGTGGGATGCTTGAGTTCACTTGCTGAATGGCAGGCCAGCATGCTCTGGTTGCAAATGTACAGCTTACATAAAAAATTAAACAGTCATGAAAGACGCTGAATGATCAACATTATGCAATTTGCAATTTTCCCACCTCTCTGCATCCTTGGTTAAATTTGGTAGGTTAATATTTCATGAGTGTTATTTCGGTCAGCTTCGTGAACATGTTTAAATAAAACAGTGCCTGTGTAGAAGCACATCACGATGCTGGTACCCAGGGCCGTGGAAAGGACTCAGGCTGTGGAGTGGGTGCACATGATCACGAGAGCTCCTTGCAGATCTGTAGGGTTTTCTGGCAAAACCCCTTGTGTCATTCGCTCCTCACTATCATTCCTGAGGTGGGCAGAGATTATGTTTATGGCAAGAGCGATGAGATAAAAAGAAAGGGAACACCCCAGCCGCTGTGGCTCAGTTGGTTGTGCACCAGGAGGTCATCGGTTGAATTCCCAATCAGGGCCCACGCTGGGGTTGCAGCCTTGATCCCCAGTAGGGGGTGTGCAGGAGGCAGCCAATCAATGTTGATGTTTCTCTCTCTATCCCTCTCCCTCTCTTTGAAATAAATATAAACATATTTTTTAAATAAAAGGAACAAAGCATTTCATAAAGCCATTAAAGCTCAGTTATATCAGAGTGCCCCAGTCTACAGGGCAGAAATACATTGCAATGCTCAGTTGACAAAATGATAAGCTGCATTTGGATAAAGTCATCATTAACAAGTTCCCCACTTACAACAACATCAGAGATTTTACTTCTGTTATTCCTCTTCAGTAGAAACATTTTCATCAAAACGGGGTCTTTGGTGCTTGAGAGTTCTCCTGACACTGCTTCGTACTCACCAAATAGAGTCATAATCCTTAGTATGTTACTGCAAAATCCTTTACACAATAACCAATTGCTTCCCCAAAGAGGATTGCAACTTCAGAGGGAGAATAAGCTGCTGAAGGAAATTAACTCTCAAGAAATGAAAGTCCTGTTTCTGTGCACTTGGAGGCAGGAAAGGAAAAACCCAGAGGCTGTCACACAAATGCCGAGCATCCCTTATTCTGTCTATAGACTGTCAGGCCCAGACAAGCTACTTGCAAGGTTACTCTACCCTCTTATTCTAAGCTCACAGGGGGAGCTCGGGGGCGACTCTGGAATCATTCAACAAACTTGCCGAGAGGCCACGCCCCAGCTTTAAGACCTCCTAAACTCCCTAACTGAAATGATACCCAAACCGCTTCATTTACTTCCCCCTTTAGACTTTTATGCACCAGCTGAATCCTAAAAGATTAAAGAAGGTGGTGGTGGTGGGGGGGGGGGGGGGGGGGGGGGACATTTCACAGATAAAAGGAAGCCAGTGCATATCATTTAGTTTGGAGAAAAAGAAAACACAGATACACGTTATGAAAAGTGGCTTGGGCATTCCCATGATCAACATGCTACCTCAAGGTCAAATTAGCAATGATCATGAGAGCAAATTCACAAGAGCATAAAAATGCCACATCGAGTCAGGTAAACCCTCCATCTCATCCTGGGCTCCGTCTTTCTGGGGCACCAATTAGCAGAGGGTGGGCGGCTGTGTGGCGGTGAAAGAGCTTGGCAGCCAGGGTCACAGCTCCGAGTCCTGATGACACTGATGGATAAGCAGGTCACATCACCTCTTCGAGTCTAGCCTTCTCGTCTGGACCATGAAGCCTGAGAGGATATCTGCTCCTTCTGACTAAGGGGCTGTTCTGAGAGCCAAAGCAGACAACGGATATTTGTACACAGTATGGTTGACATCCTTGCACAAAATGAGGGACCCGGATATCTGAACGAGGGGAGACATGAAGGAGCTCCCCAGTGTGCCCCATGTGAGCTCCCTGGACTTCCAGTCCAGTGCTCCTCTACTCCCAGCCATCAATGTTGGGTTCAAGTCCTTTACATCCATCATTTCATTTGAGGTAACCATCCTGGGTGGCTTCCCAGGAGCAGAGCCTGAGCTGGAGATTCTTGCGTAAGCGATTGTGGAGAGAGTACTCTCAGGAGAGGAACCCACGAGGAAGTGGGGGCCACAGCATGAGGCAGGAGAGGAAGTGAACCCCAGACTCAGCCAGATCCACAGGCCGTGGAGCATGACAGCCAGCATCAGGGAAGGGGCTGGCCTTTTGTAACCTGTCAGTCAGTCCTTGGCTGTGGGCTGCACACTCCTTCCTCCGAAGAGTAGGGCAGGATGGGGGTATCAGGACCTTCTAGGCATTTCCAAGGGATGTGGCTCTGTCGGCAGAGGGCAAATTCTCCAAAGGGGCAGCTCTGAACTACTGGCAGCTAACCCTCACAGCAGGTGGGGAAGGTGTGCAGTGGCCTGGTGTGGGCCACCACCAGCATCTACTACAGATAAGGAAACCAAGGCTCAGAGGGGTAAGGACCGTGCTGGCCTCAGTGCCTTCACTTCTGACTATAATTCCCCTCTCCCCCTCTTCACTTGATAATTCTTATTGATCATATAAATTTCAAATATCACTCCTTTGAGGAAACCATCCTTCCCCACCCAGGATTAATCTGGTCCTTCCAGACACTCTCACAGCACCTGTGCTTGTCCTTGGAAGCACTTATCAAAGTTATAATTTAAATAATTATTTCTGCAATCATTTATTTGATATCTGCCTTCCCCACTAGACTGTAAACTCTTTGAGAGCAGGGACCATGCTGTCTCATTTGCTACTGGAACCTGTGCTGTAGCTCAGGCCTGGCACATAGTAAGTGTTCAATAAATAGTTGTTGAATGAAAAATAGAACACAGACAGTAAGAGAGAACCATGTCTCTCTGTATCTCAAAACACATTATTTTGCCACATGCCTTCGACCATGCAAAATCCTTGTTGATTTGTATTTAATGTCTGTAAAATCCTGTCCCAGAAGTCAGTTTCCTGCTCTATTTATATTTACCTTTATGCCACACCTACGCCAATAATGAACCTGCTACAGATAGTAGTACTTTGCTTCTTTATCTTTAAACCAACTCTTCAGGGTGCAGGGTGTGCTCCTTTGCAGGGCTTTGTGAGATTCAGAGAGGCAGACCCGCTCCTGTCCCTCTGTCTCCTTCATCACAGAAACCCTTGATCACATCGTGCTCAGCCTTTGTGTTCGGGGTTGAAGAGTCCCCATCATTTTAGCTTCCCCTCCTACCAAAGCCACATCACCTTGATCATTTCAGTTCTTCTCATCTGGATATTTTCCAGCTCTTTATAGCTTTCCTGGGGAGAAATCCAACTTCAGCGAGGCTCTAGGTAAGCAATGCCTGCTCATTGCTTCTCTAGTTAACACTGGGAGGATGGCAAGGGTTTCCAACCCCATGGTCTCTCCTCCAGGCCCATGTCCACCCCTACCCAGGGAGCTCAGTAGTGAATCCCTCATCTTCCTCTTGCCAGGAAGATTGGACCATAACATGGGAACCCTCACCCTCAACTCTGTCCTCTCAGCCTTCCTTCCACTCCAAGGGAAGAACTGCTCTCCTTTCAAAATCCCATTCTCTCTCTTATCCTATATAATAAAAGCCTAATATGCTAAGTGTCCAGTTGTCCAGTCTTCCATTCAACCAATCAAAGCGTTAATATGCTAATGATAAGTTAAGGCTGCTCAACCACTCACTATGATGTGCACTGACCACCAGGGGGCAGAGCTCTGAACAGTAAGTTAGCTTGCTGCTGGGGTCTGGCTGATCAGGACTGAGTGAGACAGGCCGGACATGCCCTGGAGCCCTCCCCTGGTCCCTCCCTGGTTGGCCAACCTCCCGCATTCCTCCCCAACCCCGATCGTGCACTGGTGGCCTGTGCCCTCTCACAATCCGGGATCCCTTGGGGGACGTCAGAGAGCCGGTTTCAGTCCGATCCTGCTCAACACAGGAGCTGCCTCCTGGTGGTCAGAGGGTTCACAGCTGGTGAGCACAGTGGCAGTGGCAGGAGCCTCTCCTGCCTCCATGGCAGTGCTAAGGATGTCTGACTGCTGGCTAAACCTTCAGTCGGACATCCCCGAGGACTCCTAGACTGCAAGAGGGTGCAGGCTGGGCTGAGGGACCCCCGGCACCCCCTCCCCCAGTGCACGAATTTCGTGCACTGGGCCTCTAGTAATGAGATAAACACAGGCTAACAATAAGAAAACAGTGGAACGGACACTTTTACTCCAAATACAAACTTTCATCAGCCACATTCAAGGTTTAAAAAACAAAATCATAATATAATAAGGTCTGTCAAAAGGCTAACTAAAGTGTTTAAAATTATTTAAAAGGACTTCTTCATGTTAGTAAAATATTTAAAAATGCTATCATTTTTATCTTTATCATCTCTATTTTTAATTTCAATTTTTATGTATAGTTTGTAATGTATCAAACAAATAGCATACTATTATATAGACATAATGTTATAATAAATAATAATAAATAGTGGCAAAAAACTTTTGCTGACGAGGGTGTGTGATGAAAAATGTTTGAAGACCACTGTCCTAGTGCCATTGAAACCAAACTAGTTGCCGGCCCATGGCCCAGCGGTTTGGTCTCAATGTCTCAATGTCACTCTAAACCTAATGAGTTCAAAATGGAATGCTTCCTTCCCCCACCAAGAGAAATCACTTTTGATGGCCCATTTTGCCTCATTGATACCCTTGGATTTCCAAGTTCAAGGCTTTTAAGAGAGTTTGGACTTGTCTTCTAGACCATTCCCCTCAATACCCACTTATTCTTCAGGCGTCTTCTTCCTTCACCTCTTTCCATTCCTTTCCTTTTCCCCTGCCACTCCTTGCCTCCATCCTCTCACCGCATCATCTCTCCATTATTTTAATCACTAGAGTCCTGATGCACGAAATTCATGCAAGGGGCTTGGCCCTCACAGCTGTGGTGGATGCCTCGGCCCTTGCAGTCCCGGCTGCATCCAGAATGATGTCCGAAAGGTTGTTCAGCTGTCTGGTCTAATTAGCATATTATACTTTTATTATTATAGATTTACTAACAGCTGTCTTCTCTCCAAGTTCCCCTCTCCTATCCTTAGGCACTCTGCTACCACACTCACCTTTCCAGACCTCTAGTCTCATTCTGTCCCTCCCCCTGCCCTAACTCAAAAGCACAATAGTAAGTCTCTCATTACCCTTAATTTGGAGGTTCTTGTATGTCTTGAAGAAAGCAAGACTTTCTATAATCTGACCCCACCCTTTAATTGGTTTACCTAGTCAAAAAATAAAGAGTGAGCATTTTCTTTATTCCAGGCACTGTGTGGATGAGTGGATTATCCCCTCCCCTCTCCACCCCCACACTGAGACAGCAGCCTCGCCTCTACCGTGGCTGTCCATTTGGCACGCTGCTACTCATTTCCCGTGACCTCAGTGGAGCTCTCCCTGACCACTAACCCATATTCATTTCTTTCCTCTAAAGTCCTAGCCAAGTCATCTGGACCCTATCTCACACTGTCCTAGTGTCCTAGTGTATTACCTGAGTAAATGTGCATGCAGGGCCCTCCCATCTAGCTTGCAAGCATCTGACTGGATGCTTTTGTTGCTGTAGTTGTTTGTCCCACCACACGGTATTACCACTGTAGATGCTCCTTAAATATCATTCAGTTACATGAAGATAGATACAGTAGTTTTGTTAGGGCAGGGGACTATGGGAGTCATTTTTTTCAATATATTTTTCATATTCTCTATAATGCGGCTATATTACTTTTATAATGAAAAAATTGCAAATAAAAACAAATAAAATACTTCTTCAACTTGATTTAATTGAAATCCAGAAATAATTGTTCTCATTAGGTAGCTAGACCTTGGCAGTACTAGGGCTAATTTAGACCAGATTGGGAAAATTCGAAAGTGGTTATTAGCATACACCAGTTTTTTCCAAATATAAATGGCTCCTTCTCAATGACAGGCGGGTTTTCTGGGGCACAGCTAATGTTGCCCTAGTTTTGGGTTTCCTAGAACACCCTCCGGGGTCAGGCCAGGCGCGGCTGTCAGAAATGTCTCATATCAAAACTTGCTTATAGACGGTTAAGCCAGTAGAAACATGTATTCATTCACCTTTCTAGCAGTTGCAAAATGGATCTTGAAAGATTTTTGCTTTCTGGGTATCCTATAAATGGTAGATTGGAAAAATGGAAAGACCCAAATTACTCGCAATAGTGGGAGTGGGTATAATGCTGTTTTCCCCCCCTATTACCATGAAAACTGAGGCATGACTCGCATAGGATGGTGGAAATCCTTGGTTTAACTGGGCAAAGCTTTAAAATAACAGAAGGGGCGGGGGATGAGGTAGGTGGACCTCCTATAAAATAAACAACCAGCCTGAATCCTGCAGCTGAGCCAAGCAGGTTAGGGTGACGCTGAAATAAATAGGATTCCTGCAGAGCAAATATACACTTTTCCTCAACCACCAATTCCCTTCCCCTCCTGCCTCGCCGAGTGACTAATTGAGCAGTGAGTTTTATTGCTCTGATCATTTATGTCATATCTTTTCATCTCTCCCCCACTTAACTCTCCCTGGTCCGTGAAGGGCAGTTTTGATATGCAGCCCTGTTGAAATTTACTGGACTGGTTCAATGGACCACATATCTGGAGTGTTAAACTGCCAGGGCCTCTCCCCACCTTGGTTTTGCTGAAAAGAAAAACACATTTTTGCCCCACTTTTCCTATAAAGAAAGCCCTGAGCACCTAGCTGTCTTCGATGTTGATAAAGATAGGGTGGACAGAGAAGCTTTGAGGACTGAGGTACAGGCCATGTTTCTAGCTCAGATGTTCTTCGCTTTAAGACATATTGTGGGGGTGGTAAGGGTTAGGAATAGAAAACTTGTGGTTCATACAAAATCAGCACCCCAAATGCTCTGTTTCTCAGAAGAGGTATAACCATCGTATTTGAGAGGGCAGGTGTCCGCGATGATAAATGCTCCTTCTATTCTAGCTCCCACCTCCTCTTCCTCCCACGGAAGAGGAAATGTTAGCAGTGCTCCAGTGTGCAGCACTGTAAACACCTCTCTGCAGTTAGTTCCAATTGCAAAAGGAACTATGGTGGTGGCAAGATAATACGGGGAAATTGGGTGTCCAGGGACTGCAGATTTCAGCATTTTCCTCAGTGCTATCTGAGCAAAAGGGCTTCCACGGAGCGGAGAGGCCTCCAAGCATGAATCCGATTCAGGGTAAACAAGGCAAGCTGCCAGGGGCCTTCCCTTTCCCCAGCATAGTTACATAAGCATCTCCCCACTTTTTCAAAAATTAGAAACTCTATTGATTCGGTGCTCGCCATGCCTCTGGGTGATTTATGACCCAGAAGATGTCTGACAGCTTTCAGGCTGCTTTGTGAGGTGCCAGGCCAAAAGCACAACAAAGAAACACAGGAGGAACTTCCCGCTTGCAGAGAAGCCTTGAAAAATCTCATCCCTGTCTTTAAATTCAGCTCTGCTCTGCTTACGGCCTCCTTTATGAAAATCATTGGAGAAACCATACTTCAAATTTGACCATTTTCTCTACGAATGTTTATCTTCTTGGAACTGAAACACCATGTCAGCTGCCTTGTTCTGTTTTCTGATGGTGGCTTCAACTCTTTCCATCTTTCTGGTTGAGATATTTAAGTTTTTTGATGTACTGCTACTTATTTCAACCAGCATTTATTGGACATCTGTTTGATGCCAGCACCTTAATATATGTATGAAAGCAACCAAGATGAATGCGTGAAAACGTACAATCCTTCCTTCAAAGAGCTGGTAGTATAGTAGGTGGATAGCAGAAATGGGTGGCTGTCCAACAGACTTCATGCAACCCTTACGTAGTGTAGGATGTCCTTGGGAGGTAGCTGCGTATCCAGGGACGGCATTTCCTAACTTCCCTGCACCTAGGTGGAGCCAGGTGACTATTTCTAGTTCTCAATGTGAGAAGTCTTGGGTGTCTTCCAGCCCTGGCCCATAAATCCCCCTCCCCACCATACACATGTATGCATATGTTCACTTCTTCATACTCTCTTCCTCTCCTGTCTGGGCAGAATAAAGATGAGTTTCAGGGCAACCTGGAAAACCAAGTATTGAAAATGGCAATGCTCCCATCAGCCTGGGTTCCTGAATGACTATGTGGAGGAAGGATACCTGCTGACTTACTCACCTGCCCTATACGAATGCCACATCAACAGGAAATATATTTCTTTGGTATTTGAGCCAGTATACATTTTCTAGGTCTATTCATTGTAGCAGCTAACTTACCCTAACTAATATAAGAGAAGAAATAATGTATTCAAATAACAATAACACAACCTTGTGAGCAGAAGAGGGGCGAGGAGAGACATGGAAGAGGCCAATGTTCAAAACTGGAACAATTCTGCAGGGAACGCTCTGTACCAGAGCAACTTCATGCGAGAGAGGCATAATGAGCAAGAACATCAACATGAGGCAGAGGAATCCTCTTAAGTTCAAAATTATATTTCCCAATGTGTTAATAGGTATTAAAAGTCAAAGAAGTTGGAATAACTGGGTTAAAGTTTTACATATTTCTTCCTCTGAAAAGTTCCTAGAGATTTTATTATTCCTCTATGCATTAAATAAAAGCTGCTTAAAATCTCCTAATCAGGATAAAAGCCAAAGTCCTCTCCCTGGCCTACGAGGCCTTACATGACTCACCTCTGCCTTTTTTTTTTTACCTTACCTTACGCCATGATCAACACAAGTTCAGGCCCTGAATGACTCATTCATCACAGTACCCCTCCTCCACCCCCCATGCACTCAGAAAATCATGTTTAAAAGCCTTTCCTAAGTTCCTTGATCAAGGAATTCTAATTTGAAGAGCATCTAGGGAGCTAGTATTCTGTGAAACACATTTCAGAAAATTCTGCTTTAGAGTACATCCTAGATCTTTCCCCGTAATTTCATAGGGATTCAGATATATATGCAAATACAAAGGAGACTTGTAGTTCATTCTATAAGGCATTGGGGGTAAAGTAATGTTCTTTGGGAGCAACCTGACAAACAGATCCATAAAGTGAATAGAAAACAGAGGACGAGACTCCCCATGACTTCACTGCTTCCCTCCTCAACTGTCAAGATATTGATGATGAGTGTTTTCACCAGGTTAAAGAATACCCATTGAGCTTGATGGCCAAGTGTTGACAGCATTTAACAGATTTAATCTCTAGTAATTCATCCAAGATCTGACCTGCCATTTGGTTTTGAACCAATATAGTTATTTACAGTGGCTTTGTTTGTGGTAAAGTAGGGTATGTTTGCTTTGGTAAACCCTCACTTTCTTCTTCCACTTTACACAGCTTCCTCCAGCACTCCACACTGGATGCGGCCCACCTTCCACACGTGTCATCCTGCAGGGAGTGTGGCCTTTGCTGAGAAGTCAAGTGCGTTTCGTTGTCACCATTATCTGCATTGAGCATGTGACTGCTCACCTCCTCTGGGGCTCTGCATGCTACCTATCTCTGCATAGCAACCCCTCACGAGGCAGGCACCTTAAGGTCAAAGAAATGAGGGAACAAAGCAGTTAGTCATTTGCAACTCCCATCTGTTAATAAACAGTGTAAATGGGACAGAATTCATCATTTGCTTTTGGAGACACAAAGGTTAAGTGCTTTGTTCCACCCTACTGATCAAGACACTGTCAGAGCCCAGAATGGAACCAGGAGAATTGACATGGCTCTTTTCAATTCACTGATTTCTTCTCTCCATAGAAGCATTAGTTGACTTCCTCCATGGTGGGAGTCAGCAATGGCAGCTAAAGGAAAACTTAAAGCTCCCAGAGCAACTGGTGGATGCTTGAGGTCAAACTATGGGATTCCAAGTAGTAATGTTCACTCAACAGATTCCAATCTTCTCCACATTGAAAGGTAAGTTTGATTTCCTAAATTTCATCCCATCCAGATGATAAAATAAATGAATGTCAATGAAAGAAAGGGTTTTGAAATTCTCCAATCATATCGACTCATTTACTCCTCATTTCCAGGCTTATTAAATAAGGCAGGATGCCATCTCATCACATCTGAAAGTAGTTTGGGCAAGATCTAAAGAAAAATGTTTCCTGGACATTATTCTTCATGTGACTTTTTCTTAAAGTGCCAAAGGGCAGAGAGGAATATAAAAACAGAGTGTATTAGTTGGCAGGCAGCCCCCTTTCTCATCCCTAGCTTTTATCTTGTGAGGTTAATATTGTATGGTTTAGGGACTTTCCTAAGAGATATAGTCTTAGTCAATAGGCCATATATGCAGGAACTTCAGGCCCTGAGATCAGAGATACTGACCTTACCCTTCCCAGACTTTAACTTGGGACCAATGTCTCATTGGACTCCTTTTACCCGATAAAGCCCCTTCTTTCTTAGGTCACTAGGAACGTCAAAGCAATTGCTAATGGCATGGACCCAGGAATCTGGGGACAGGCTTGACCCTCAGATGGATCCATCACCTTTCCTCTGTGTCATGGCACAGAGTGCACTGCCTTGGAATCCCATTATTTCAGAGAGGATCAAGTGAGCAAATATATGTGAATCAGAAGTTAACTTTCCTCCAAAGGCTGCTTGTTATCTTTAAGATCAAGTCCAAATCCCGTAGTACAGTTGAAAAGACACACCATGAGCTATCCTTGGGTCAATATTTCTAACTTCACTGTTCACCACTTTCTCATATAAATGAAGCTGTAGGCTCCAGCCTTGCTGAGGTGCCTGCTATTGCCAGAATGTTCCAAGCACTTTCCTTCCTCTCTTACTTTTACACATGATGCTTATAGTTGCTGGGAATTACTTAAGGAAGTACAATCATTCTTTCCTATGGGAAGCACATGCAGGGCAGAGTTAAGGGATTCTACCTTGGTCCATCCATAATATCTTAAAATATAGTTCTTTTTTGTTGTTGTTAATCCTCACCTGATGATATTTTTTCCATTGATTTTTAGAAAGAGTGGATGGAGTGGGGATGGAAATGGGGAAGAGAGGGGGGAGGAGGAAGAGAGAGAGAGAGAGAGTGAGAGAGAGAGAGATGAACCTCAATGTGAGGGAGACACATCGATTGGTTGCCTCCCACACAGGGATCGAACCTGCCATCCAGGTACTTGTCCTTGACTGAAAGTCGAACCCATGACCCTTCGGTCTGTGGGCTGGCACTCTAATCACTGAGCAACATTGGCCAGGGTTGAAATATACTTCTTTATAGCATATCTTATTTTATGGAATTTCTGTGTTCACATGTTTCTCCTTCACCAAATTTGGAGCTCCTGGAGGGAAATTTGGCTTGGTACAATATAGGTACTCAACAAAAGTTTGCTAAGTGAAGAATTTGATTATTAGAAATACAACTTTAAGTGCATTTCCTGATGACAGTGGGATGGAAGTCTTGTCTTCCCCGCATAATTTTACCTATGCGCTTCAGATGTTCAATGCTGTAGATCCTTCAACTTTGAGCCTGAGAATCTGCTAATGACTCTTGGGAATGACATAGACACAGTCTTATAAATTTAATTAAAAAAAATACTATTAAAAATTCATGTGGAAAAGGATTCCAAATTACTTTATATTTGCATACAGTATAAAATTGTGCATCATATAGGTGAAATTACATTTTGTTTCTGTCCATCAATGAGAAGTTCTGGGCAAAGAATTCACCAACAAAAGGATGGTAACGTAATATGATGCTCCTTATGTTTGATTTTTTTAAAGCTGCAAATATGGAGGAAAGACTGTTCCTAGATGTGTTACTGCATGATTTATAATCCTCTCAGTCCTAAGAAGCAAATTAAACTCTGGCAGATGGTTCTCTGAAGCCCTGTAATGCAGTTTGTCTGAAGCTCTTGTTACATGTTTTAAGACTCAGAAACATCTTAGTGAACTGCTGTTGAATTGTAGAGCTTCTCCAAGATTCGAAAAGGCTTCTCTTCCCAGAAGCATTGCCTCAAAGAGGATGTGTGACTCTGAGGCAGCTAACCCCTCTCTCTCATTTCCTGGCAATATTTTCCCAGCTGCCTGAGGCTACTCTTCCCAGGTAGCTCTTGTCTCAAGTAACAAACCACATAAGTAGCCTTGGTCTGGATTTGATGGATGAGGCTTGAGGTGGAGTAACTGGTCCCCCTAGAATGTGTAAGTTTTTGGAGGAGATAGCTTTTTGGAGGTTCTGTTTGCAAGTGTCCCAGACCCTGGACTAGTGCTGGCACACAGTAGGCATTCAATAACTGTTGATTGAATGAATAAATGCATAAAAGATTCTCTTAGTCTGACTTCTTAGGGTGTTTCTGTGTGCTCCCCAAGCACTGAGAAGTTCTTGTTGGGAGGAAACGGATCACTGAATTCCTGAGTTGTAAGGAGTGGGGGTCTGTTTCTCTTCTCTCCACCCATTGTTCAACCTGGTTCTTGCCCAGATTCTTATTCAAATTGCATTCCCATTATAGCCATCCATCCTTTTTTAGCCAGCCTGAGAAAACTGTTTCTCTATAGCTGGAGATAGTTGCTATTTGCTTTGCCTACCCTTGAACTTCAATATTACACAAACCATGCCCACTCTATAGGTTGTAGTGATGGATTCTGGTCCTTCCTCAAAGCCTCACTTCTCTGTAAGTAAATAGTCATCCCTGTCTACTGAGCCCTGAGAAGTCTTGAGAGAAATTATGAGCCCTTTGATGCTCTGGCACTGCAGCAAAAGAGGTCATCTGAGAGAATTATGGATGTGCCTCTAATTGGAGACTTGAGCTATATCTTTATATCCATTGGTATATTTTTCTGATTCAGGTCTCCTTGTTTGAAACATAAAATCCCAAACCCCAGAAAACTCAAATTCTCCCTTTCAGTGGTGCTTTTCAAACAAGACCCTTTAGAGATTATGAAGGGTCATTTTAATAAAAATGAAAGACATCTCTTATTATGATGGCTTTGCTGACAAATAATTAAGATGAATTACTAGCATATACTTGTCCCAGCTGCCTCATTGGTGTCCATTTGGACTAAGCATATGACACTCATAGTTCATGCTTCAGCTCTTTAAACGCAATTTATAACCTAACTTACCATCCTAACTACCTGAGAAGATTTTAATCCTAAACCTGTCACCACCCATTATGTTCATGGGGTCCTGACAGTTCTACATTAAAAGATTTTATAAGTAGAAGTTAACAAGGCCTAGAGAGAGTGATTTATGTTTCAGTGTATGAAACAGTCAACATGCTTTCCCTGGCCAAGGATAGCCCAGAGCTCTCTGTAGGCCAAAAGAAGAAAATTATCTCAGAAAGATGAATGGCCCGTGCCTTTGGGCAGGTGACTGATGCATGGTCCCGGGCTTGAGGCCTAGGTGTCAAGCAAAGCTTATGAATGTCAGGAAGCAAGTGCAGCCCTCCCCTAAACACTCCTTTCTGGCGTGGGTCTACGTCACTTCTCAGATATTTGGCAGTATGAAGGCAGTGTAAGCTTTTGTTCTTAGGTTGATGACTAAGAAATGATCCATGATTCATTAAGGCTAATAGTGAGGTGTCACAAAACTGTTCTGTTTGCTACTGACAAATATGGAGGGGTGAGTCAGAGGAGGCAGGAGGAGTGTTTATGAAATACACCCCCCATCAACAGACCCACTTAGGGTATAGCTGCTGCTCTCTTCAACCCTGACTTTCTTCCCCAGTGTACTGATTAACACACCTCCTGAGAAGCTGTCCTTTTTGTAGAAGCACGCCCACGCCCACCCCAGGTGTACTAGTTTGCTAGGGCTGCCATAAACAAAATATCACAGCCTGGGTGTCTGACAAGCAGAAATTCATATTCTTGCAGTTTTAGAGGTTGAAAGTCCAAGATCAAGGGGTTAGCAGGTTTGGTTCTTTCTGAGGCCTCTCTCCTTGGGTTGCAAATAAATACCTTCTCATTGTATATTCATCTGCCCTTCCTTCCATGCACAAATTGCTTCCTCTTCCCCCCTCCCCCCATAACTAACTCTCTCTCTCTCTCTCTCTCTCTCTCTCTCTCTCTCTCTCTCTCTCTCTCTCTCTCTCTTCATATAAGACCACCAGTCAGATTGGATTAGAGCCCATGCTAACAGCCTCATTTAACTTAATCATTTATTTAAAGGCCTTATCTCCAAATAGACACATTCTGAGGTCCTGGTGCCTAGGGCTTCAACATGTGAATTTTTTCTGAGGGGTGGGGCACAATTCAGCCCATAATACCGCTGAACTGCAAAAGCACTCCGCAGCTGAACACACCTCCAGAGGAAGCATACTGAGGTTTCTCTAACTCTTGAGATGACCAAGATAATCCCATTTTGAATAATAAAGGACAACCCATCTCCCAAAAGGAAACAGAAGTGCCATTTTCAGGAAGCTATTGAAGTACTTGCAGACAGCGAGCAAAACAAACTCCTCCCAAAGACATTAATTGTGTTTCCTTCCTTTGATGCATCATTAATCACATCTCTGTCCTTTTCTTTTTAAAGAAGGGGCCTGCCCTTTCTTGTTTCATTTAAGTATACCATTAAGGCAACATCCTCTCTTCTCCACAACTGTATTCCATTTTCGGCAACCAACTTTCTAATGGGAGCGGAGACTAATTTAGAGTGCTCCATCTGAAGCTGGTATGGTAGGTATTTCTCCATCCATTATTTCAAGTTATAATAAGCGGGTGTGATTGGAGCTGCTCCCAAGATAAGCAGGCCATAATATTTTCATTGTCACCATGATCACAGACGGAGATAAGAGGCCAGCAGTGCTATTTTTACTCCCTATTTTTCACTCCTGGTGTTAAATACAAGGAGAACAAGCAAAAACAAACTGTCTCAGCCCCTGCAGCAGAATACAAAACGTCCGACCTCTTTCTGGTGTTCAGGCTGCCCCTGATGTTGCTCAAGGATGACATGGATACTACTGAGGTGGTTCGGTGCCAGGAGATGCCTCTTAATTGTGTTTGCAGCCCAGAGCAGAAAGCATGCCCATTCGAGGTACTTGTTGTATCATTTTTAAATCAAGGCCATCTTTTTCTCAGTGGTAAACGTGAAATGTTTTTAAAGGCCAGACTTAGCATAAAATCTATTGGTTGCCATGGATACCACTTACCACACAGGACTGCGCTCCGTGTTCAACTGTGTGATTTTTCTCTATTCAAAGGTTCAGCATTGTCAAAAAAAATGACTTTTTCTGTTGTTTATCTCGAAGTTCATTATGGGGAAGGCAATAAATAAGATATTCACGTATGGAGGGGAGCGACGTGGGGAGTCACGTGGGTGCTATGCCTTAAAATTCCGTATTTTACAATAATTAGAGTCAAACTGGCTATTGTTAGGGAAAAAAATGCAGTTGATCTTTTCCTGTGTATGTGAATATAAAGTAAAGCAGGTACTTGGAAGTCGACTCCCAACAAAATTACATGGTAATAAGGCTTTCCACACCTACACAGCACTTAGCAAGGAAGCTCTGAAGAGAGAGATTTAGCTCTGATAGGCTTGAAACTTTCAGGCCTTCCGCTTTATGAGAGAAAATCTGGGTTCAGGACCTTGTGCCCACTGAATTATTCATGCCATCTTCCCATCACATACCTTTAGGAATGAAACAGTTAGGCTGCTATTAACCAAGTGCACATGTCCCCGGCTCCCATACAGCCTCGCCGCCCACACCGCAGGCTGGCCCCCAGTACTCTGCTAATTAGCTTGAATATTTGTAGCTAACATCTTCCAAGCCCCACCTCTTCTCCTGGCCCACCTCCAGTCCCCAAGGAAAAGTAGGAAGTTAAAAAAAACAACCCACAGAGAACTGACAGAAGTCCCAAGAGGGAGTTTCTCACATTACTGGAGGGTATTCAAAGGTAATTTGGTGTCAGCAAGTTCCCATTGGCTGAAGCCTGTAATGTTTTGCTATAACTCCCAACTAATCAAGGGATGTCCTGAACATTGACTTGTCACTTATTTAAGTTGCTCTCCTGTCACCTCTCTAGCATTTTTAGATTCCTTGATTCAGGCTATTTGCATGACAATGAGGGAAAGGGGAGACCTTAATGAAGGCCTCAGTTTTGGAATGTGCTAGCCAGTTTTGGGTGTGCTCAATAATTGCCTGGAGGGAGATGGAATTCTCATTTGGGTTCAAGGCCAAGCAGTATACTGATGCCTGCTAATATGCAAATTCCGACTTGTCACCAAAATTACCTATAGCTGGTGGAGTTGTCTGAGCTGCAGAGTGATAGTCAAATCCCTGCCTGGGCATAACCTACTTGCAAGATGCACTGGCAACTAATTAACATAAAAACAAAGCAAAATAAAAATGAGAATGCCCAGGGAAAGCAAAGGTGGTATAGATCATCTCCTGACCACACATTCAGCCGTGGGGGAAATTGTCGGTTCGTCTGACCTGGAGTTTCAGTCAGATCCACACTAAAGAAACTGAGAAAAGGGAACCCTGCAAACCAGTTTTGCTGGCTGGAAATCAGAAGGGGTGGCTGTGAAGACAGATCGCTAAGGTATGGTTGTTGTCTGCTTGGTACATTGATTTATCCTAGTGTCTAGAATTCTAGAACATTGTCTGGCACACGGTAGATATGCAAGAAATCTTAGTTAATTGAGATAAGCTGTAGGCAGTTACTAAAAGGTAACTATATTAGTTGGATCTTTCTTGAAAGTAATGAACACTAACTCTGGTTAGCTTAAGCAGAGATGGTATTTATAGCCATGCCATAGGGAAAGGTGAAAAACCCAGGCAGGAATTAAGGAAGTTCCAGGAGTCTAAGTGGCAGAAATCAATAGAGGATTTCTTTAGGAAGCTGCCACGGGATGAATCAGCGCCAACCATTTTCAGTCTTTTTCCCATTTGCTCAAGATTCAAATTTTCAGTGAGACTGTTTGAGGAAGAATGTCCTTAGCTTAGACCAGCGGTTCTCAACCTGTGGGTCGCGACCCCTTTGGCGGTCGAACGACCCTTTCACAGGGGTCACCTAAGACCATCCTGCATATCAGATATTTACATTACGATTCATAACAGTAGCAACATTACAGTTATGAAGTAGCAACGAAAATAATTTTATGGTTGGGTCACAACATGAGGAACTGTATTTAAAGGGCCAGAAGGTTGAGAACCACTGGCTTAGGCCATCTGCTCACCTTGTCACTAGGGTATGGCTGGAACACATAGGACCTGGCTAGAAACTACAAGTCCCAGTCTCCCTTGCAGCCGATTATAATCAGGTGACCAAGTTTGCACCAAAGGAATATAACTCCAAGTGCTAAGTAGACACTTATAGGCCTGGCACGCCTCCATGCTTCCTTTCCTCCTGCTGGGTGGAAATGGCAAAGACTGGGGTAACCTTGGAAACCATGCATTGAAGATGGCAGAGCTGCCCCAGTAGCCTAGGTCCCCTGATGACTGTGTGGAGCAGAGCCTATCTACTGGCTCTGGATTGTTATATGAGAGAGAAATACCTTCTATTCTCTTTGAGACAATACATTTTGGAGTCTCTTCGTTATGGCTACTAAAGGCTTCACTTTAATACTGGATGTAAGAAGAGAAGCATCACCCCCTCCAAAGCAATCTGTTCGGTCACTTTCAAAATGAAGGAGAAATGGACCCTTGAAAGCAAAAACAATAAATGCCCATTATGATAGTTGCTGTTATTGGCAATACGTATGTTCTATGATCACCATGCACCAGCTACATTCAGCACCATTGTTCATGGTTCCTGCTTCTAGACTAGACTGTGTGATTTGAAATTCCCTACCCAGAAGTGCCTGTTTCTTTGCCCCTTAAACACATGACTTGCCCCAAGTGTTCCGCTTTCCTTAACTTACTGAAGTTCCAATCATAGAATTCTTTGCTGAAGGGGCTGATGAATTAAATCAAAACCCTCTTTAAATGAAAAGAATTGAAGTTCCGTGCCTGCTATCTTGTCTCTGTAGCTGCCACCACTTGAGCTACAGACTAATCTCTAACACTGATTAGCACATGCCCAGGCTCAAGAAAAACCGTTTTGTGCTAATAACCCCTAGGGAGCCATCACCAAGTAAACAACTCATTAGTCTGTGGAGAGAATAGGCAGCAGAGGCACAGACTCCTAATTTGTATTTTTACCTTGTGATTTATTTTCAATCAATCAACACGATTGCTTACTATGGACCCATCACTGCGTTCATTTTGAGTAGAACAATGTATTGTTTTCAACATGAGTATTATTGTTGCTGTTTAATAAAAGTTATTGGATATTTTTTCCTAGTTAAAATACACACATACACTTATGTATTTTAACTCTTGCTGTGTTGTTAAGGGTCACTTTCCAATTTCATGTTGACAGTCAAAAGGAAAGTGGGAGGTTAACGTTTGCTGAAATGTGCTTTCTTCATTGGTGCAGCCTTTAAGTTTTTTCTCTTTCTTCAATTTACTCATTTCCCATTTCTGGGTCGATCTCTTGCCCACATTCTGGCATTACACAGATTTGAGACTGTGTAACCAGTTCAGAGTTCTCTTCAAATGAGAGAGCTAGCATCACCACCATCTCTGTTCATTTTGAACAGAGTCTGCCAATTCTCAGATACGGTCCTTCACACTTTGCCCAAGAACCTGGTTCTGACTAGCCCAGTCCTGATCATTAGTGTCTTCTACACTGCTCACCCAGTCAACCCTTCCATTCCTCCTTGGCCATTGGTTTGCTGCGCCCACCCCATCCCCCAAAGAAGAGGTACAAGAGGAAGAGCTGAGGTCTTCAGAGAAAGGTCCTTTGAACCTTAGTATCCATAAGGGTAAGCAATCCAGAGGTCAGAGAAAGTTAGAAGTGGGTCCAATCAGGACTCTGAACATCTGATTACAGGCTAATAAGGCAAAGCTAGGCATGAGTAATGAGCCTGATTGTTAATGATGTTTGTAGGACAAAAACGCCACACTGCATTTCCATGGCTGAGCACTGTCAGATGTGGTGGGGAGAGGCGGACCTGCTGGACACCCATGGGGCAATGCAGCCCCCCAGTGCCTACTTTGGGGGCAGAAATACTCCTCCCCTGAGTGGTAGAAGCTGGAAGTTCCCTGGCAGAGATGAGGAGGCCTTCCCTTCAGAAGCTGCCACGCTTTGCCATCATCCTGGAAGGTCCTCCCCTCAAGCACCCTAGTCTGCTGCATGTCCCCTTCTCGTCCTCCTCTTCCTTCCTTCTATTACATCCTGAATTTTAACAGTTAAGAGAGGAAATGAGCAGAATCACTTAACACCCACAGGCTGAACTTGCAGCTACAGTGGTTGTCTGATAAATTTGGAGGCAAATCTGTGAGCTTCCACTGATAAGGGACCTGAGGCCAGCAAGTAGCACAGAGCACCCTCAAGGTGCTCCAAATGGCGGGACAATGAAGACATGGACGACCCCTACCCACCCTTAGCAGGAGGTCAGGCCAAGACAAGGACTGGTCCCAAAGTGCTTGCACAGCTTCAGTTCCTTCTGGAACCCACTGATGACAAATAGAGGGCTCAGCTCTCCCAGGCTGCCAATTCTAACTCTCTCCTGAACACTTACAGTGGCTTAATTATTTTAATTGAAAAAAATAGGCTACTAATGATTGCAGCTCTCTCTGCCAATACACAATGGGATGGAGGTCCACTGTGCGTTTTTAAAGGCTTGCTGCCTCAGAATGGCTCTCACACTTGGCTGGAAGCAGGGAACTCCGGTCCTTTTGGGAGGGCTAGTTAATGAAGTCAATGTCAATTCATTCCTTCTGCCTTTTGTGGAAAACTCACCCTGTAGCTCTGCCTAAGTCAAAAGGGTTCCACAGTGCCTATGATTTCTTGCTCAAGAAAAAAGAATAGCTTTTTGCATAATTCTGAGAGCAAGCAACATGACTCTCCACTACATCCTGGAAAATTCTGAGATACACAATGCATAACATGAACAGAGACCCCAGCACACAAGCCGTGATAAGGAGGTGCGTGGCATTCCACAGCCAGTCACCTGCCTGTGAAGCGACATAAAAGCCCAGTTAGTGCTGAGTAACAGCTGTATTTTTCTTGTTTACAAATTCCAGTTGTATGAAAGTGGCACACAACAAGGAAGCACCATGTCTGCCAATAATGGAAATTGTTTGAGATTGCTGAGGAATTGGTGAACCAGAGGGGGCTGCAGAGGTATCTTTGGGAGTTCATGCCTCGGCTCAAGATTTTAGACACGGGCATGTTGATCTTAACTTAGCAGCCCAAACTAGGGGTGAGAGGAAAGTTGGTACATATGTGGAGGATGTTTGGGGAAGGGCATGAAATTTGAGGGTCTGTGGAGGCCAGAGCTGCAACATGAGGAGAGATGAAGGGAATAGAATAACCATCCAAGTACCAAGATCATCTTAGGTTCTCCCCACCTCTAGCCAACTACTGCCACATCCCGCGTTCTTCTGCTCAGAGGGCCTTAAAAGGGCCAGAGCAGAAACACGTAAGTAGGAAGTGGTTGGGGCTCAAGAGGTTTAAGTGCCTGTGTCCATGCAGGTAGCACAGAATCAGCAGAGTCAAAACTCACCCCAGGCCTTTTGAAGTCACTCTATTACCCATGCTGCCTCTTCTGGGTGTGCTGGTTGCTCGCTATCAACCCACTCTCTTGGCTCCTACCTCACTTTGCACCTCAATGTGTCCATCTGGTTCCTAACAGCCTGCTTGCCTCAGCTCCAGTAGCCATACATGCTCCTCCTGTTTCTGCTTACGGGGCTAGCTTTGGAGAGCTTGCTGGTAATTGCTAGTTTCCCAGGTTTCCACACTCCTGACTATCCATCTGCCTGCTCTCTGACCCTGACTTCAGCCCACTCCAGGTCTAAAAGCCTGGAGTTTTGTCTGTCTCTGTGCTTCATTGGCCATGTTGGCTAGAGGACTGCCAGTGATGCTGGGCCACGTTTGGGGCAGGGGGGTGGGAGGAGAAGGTCATCAGCCAATGACCGCTCCACTGAGATGCTGAGCCAGGTGGGAGAGGCCAAGTCGGAGCTGGGGAATGGAGCCAGGGTGCAACAGGTGTGGGCACTGGGGGAAGAGGCACCAGAGTTTATGCAGAGGTCAGTAGTGTGGAAGCCAAGGAGAGATGCCAGGCAAAGGCAGGTAAAATCGGGGCAGCTCCGGAGTTAATGCTATCTCACTGGCCTCTACCCATGCAAGCACAGCTAACATGTTTTACTAGTTTCAACCGTATTACCTTAGTGAAATACGGTGATGCCAGGGGCAGATCAAGAGGGAGAAGCTAGAAAGAGTTTTACAGTTAGTTGTACTCACAGTTTTCTGGGAAGAACACCATGCAGGACTACTCGGACCAGCACCAGGGTCGGCCACAAGGCAGAGAGAAAGTAGAACAGTGGACACAAGCCTTTATTGTGTTTTCTGTGGGAAGGAATATGAGGCAGAATTGGTTAGTTTGTATAATTTCACCAGGCTCTGGGCCTAGGCCCTGGGGAGATTGGGGCAAGTGTATAGTGACTCGGAGTGTGAGAGGCCCAAAGAGAAGGTGGTTGGGGGGTGTAGAATTAATTGGCTGATACAGAAGGAGAACTCACCAGCCTTTAGCCAGTACCTCAAAACTGGGTAGAGACAGCATTTATCTGAACCATATTACAAGTGAGTTGGGATGGACACAATTCTTAGGAGAGTTTTTTTTTAAATAATTATAAAAGTAGTATATTGAGGTTGAAAAATTCAACGACACACTGAAAACATTTTAAAAGTGACTCCCAACATCCCAGGGAGATAAATTTAATAGATAAATTATGTAGATAAATGTAATAGATAAATACATATTTTTCCAGAATTTTGGCTATGTCTAGAGGAAATGTGTGTCCATGGGCACACATGCATATACTTATGCATATACAGTGGGATCTTGACTTACGAGTTTAATTCGTTCCATGACGGAGCTCGTATGTCAAATCATAAAGTGAACGAGTGAGACACGTGATACTGGGCTGATGTTGTGGCGTTCACTGTGATGTTCGCTGTGCCAACTAGCGGTGGGGTATCTGAAGCTGGCTCGTAACCCGAATTTTAGCTTGCAACTCAAAGCAAAAATCGGCCGAGAGATAGCTCGTATCTTGAAAAACTCGTTAGTCGGGACACTTGTAAGTCAAGGCCCCACTGTACTATTACACAGTGTTTTGTAGTTTATAATAAAGATAAAAATAGGATTACACTATGGCATACATTTCTTTTCTTTAAGCACAGCACCACCATATGGAACTTTTCCATGTTAATACATGGAGACATCATTCTTTATTAATGGCTTCATAGTATTCCACAGTATGGCTCAACCATTATATATTATGAATAATTTTTCTATTAATTTCTATTTATGTTGCTATCATATTTTTCTTATTGATTCAGTAAACACTATACACAAAAGACTTCTCTGGGAAATAAACTTCTCTGGGAAAGAAGTGAAATTTCTGGATCAAAGTGGGGATAAATGGTGATGGAAGGAGAACTGACTTTGGGTGGTGAACTCATGATGTAATATACTGATGATGTATTTACAGAGTTGTACACTTGAAACCTGTATTTTATTAACCAATACACTCCAAAAAATTTAATAAAATGTTTTAAAAATATATGCATTTTAAATGTAATTAGGAACTGTCCAGTTTTTCTTTGAAAATATTATACCAGTTTATATCCCCACAATAGTCTATGACTAGACATTATTGAACTTAATTTTCCCAATCTAATGGGTAAAAATTCGTCTGTTTTAGACTGTATATATCTGATAACTAAGGAAGTTTGTTCTGCAATATATATTAGCTATTTGAATCTCCTCATCTAGAAATGAACTCTAAGTCTTTTCCTAATTTTTAAACTTTTTTGTATATTAAAATCGTAACTTTTTATTATGTCATTATAAATATTTTTATGAATATAACTTGCTTTTAATTTTGTTTGTGTTTTTCTGTATAAAAAACTTTGTTTTATATAATAAATCTATCCATATTTTCTTTTATGGTCTCTGGGTTTTCTGTCTTGCTTAGGAAGGCTTTCTCATTGGGGGTAGACTTTTAATATATTAGTGCTGGGCAATAGTCCTAGTGCTGATATCACCCCAATGAGGAGCTATTTCTGCTTTCCCAGAAGTCTCCTGCTTGCTAGGGGGCTGGGTAGGCATGCCAGCAGTACAAGTCACTGATTAAGTGCTTCTTAACTTCTCCTGTGCCAAATACCTCTAAGAGATTCTGATAAAAGTTATAGACCCCACACAATTTTAACTATTACTTCAGAGGTTTTATAGACTACACAAATTCATTCTATCACGGACCCCTGTTGATTCTTCCTCAGGTTAAGAACACCCCCCGACTGAATTCAGAAGTATCTGATCTAGGTCCATGTTTCAAATGATTTCTGCCATCAAATGTATTGTCTCAGGTGTCTCCTCCTCTAAAATGTCACCTGGGAGGCTCTTTATGGAACCGCCTTGTCCACCCTGGATGTTCATGACATCCCACAGTCACAAATATAAGGGCAAATGTCACCCCAGCTCAGGCCTAGTGTCCCAGGCCCTTCCCACAAGAGCAGCTTCCTTCACTGCACCCATGTTTCCCTCAGACCACTCTGACTTCACACTGGGGCTTCTGCACATGACCTGAGGTGGCTGAGGGAGGAGGAGGATTTCCAAGGGCAGATGCCAAGGGCTGCAAGACAGTCGTCATGGAGATCAGACTCTACCTATCCTCAGAAAGCCCATAATGAAGGACAGTGCATTAAGCAGCAGGACCTTATAAGGGCTCTGGAGGGAAGAAGCCAGGAACTTGGAGGTTCAAGGCCTCTTCTGAGAAAACCAATAGATTGTCATTGAGAGAAAAGGTTCAAGGACCTCTCCAGAGTGTTGGGCCTCCCCAAGTGCCAGGAAAGAAGGGAAATCAATTACGAGGACCGCAATTCCCTGCACGTGGAAGTCCAAAACAGATGCAAACGTCCTCTGTAGTCACATCTCTCTGTGATAAAAAACTTCTGAGCGAATCTAAATACTTTAACAGGAGCTCCAAGGGGCTGATCCCAGCTTGGGAAAAGCCAGCTTTGTATGGTTCTGATTGCTTTCCACGGGGCTCTGGTCACGAAAGTCAGCGTAGAGCATAGAAATTGGCATGCTCAGCACTTAAATTTAGGAATATCATCTAACACCACCACCACCCCCACATCGAGGATTCAGATCCCATATGAGGCAGGCCTCAGCCCTCCATTGGTCTGTGTCTCCTGGCTTCCCTTTCCCTCAGATTCCCTCTGGGTGTCTACATGCAATGAACAAAATGTTCGTTTGGATGTTTGTGCCTCTAAATATAACTACTCTTTATTGACTTCAGAGAGGAAGTGAGAAGGAGAGAGAGATAAAAACATCAATGATGAGAGAGAATCATCGATCAGCTGCCTCTTGCACTCCTCACACTGGGGATTGAGCCTGCATATACCTTGGGCATATACCTTGACCGGGAATCGAACCTTGACCTCCAAGTTCATAGGTTGGTGCTTAACCATTGAACCATGCCGGCCAGGCTAAACATAACTACTTTTGATCATAATCTTCCCAGAGCAATAATCAGCCAAGATTCAACTCTTATGGGATATGGAGAATAAGCTACCCAACACAAAGGAATGCAGGTCAATCCAATTTTCACCCTAGGCTTTTTTTCTCCCAGTGGCTGTGTTTGTTTAATCTTCTACTTCCCATAAAGCATTTCAAGTGAAGAGGAAGAAGATTACCACCCACAATGGAGATCTGGGTGAAGTAGAGAAGGGCCGCTTGAGCTCCAGGCATAAACCAGTGACTGCTGGTGAGATGACATTTTTCTAATCCTGAGTACCATCCAGGTGATACACTGGACCAGAGAGAAGCCTGAGTTGAGCATAGTTCCTGTCTTCAAGGAACTTCCAGTTTAAGAAGATTCTCCTGACAGAAACACATGGATAAACAGTGGCTACATGCCATTCAATGCACTTGATCAATTTTTAGATAAAACATTTGCTTCATGCACCTAACATGTAGCAGGCCCATATAGAACAAGCCCTGTTGGGAACACGGTCTGGAAGGGCTGCTGCTTTCCTACTTTCCCAACAGCTACAGTGAGGTAGATCCCTTAATCTACATATTCATAATCAGTGCCTGATGTGTGTGTGTTTTGTTTTAATTTTGAGATTTTATACAAAAACAACCACTGAGCTCACATTCTAGAAATAAATATTTTACTCAGTGTTTATTTTCATACAGCTATGTATACCATATCTTTCATATGCCCTAAGACACTATTATCTCATAGAGATCGAAGTTGGAGTAGCTCTTTCTTGTTTCATTTGCACAAAATCTTTAGTTTCAACTTACATTCTGTCAGCTAATTTCTTCAAAAGTTGGTCTTTCTAAAAACCAACAAAATGCGGGTTGCCCACAGCTCACCTCTCTCCCTAGCTCTCCCTTGCTCTATGTCTGTATTCTCTTTTTATTCCCTGCTGCAATCAGCATTCTTTACACTGTGAAGATAAAAGGAGAATTTTACATTTCTTTTGGTGGAAAAGTCACTTCTTATTTGGGGTATAAAATCAGAATTAATTTCCTCAACTTTCCCTCCTCTTGGAGCAGAAATCAAATGTCTGGTGATTCCTGTGTAACACAATTAAACAACCCCTCCACCCCTCCTGCAACCAAAACATACAAACACCATTGCATAAGACCACAGTACTCTAAGAAGGGTTCTTCCTTAATATTTTATATCACAGCGTATAAGCCAAAGGGCAAACCTGGCTAAAGTGGGCAATACTTTTAGCAATACAGATTCCCGAGTCTACCTGGACTTTTGAAGTTAGAATCTTTGGGGGGTAAACCTGGAAGGACTATGTCTAGCCAAACTTCTATGATTTGCTTGACACAGGTGGGGGATTTACAACAGCAAAGAATAAATGCAATGAGGATGTTGCATTTACGCAAAGTAAGAGAAGCAGAGAAAGCCTCCCATTCTTGAAATTGGGGCATAATCCACGCAAGAGTAGATATTTCAGACCCACCCGAATGCAGAGAGCTCACGGAGGAGTGGGGTGTTCAGGGCCAAGATGAAGCTGGGGAGGGCTTAGAAGTGAGCATGGAATCAAGGGGTACTCAATCTCTGCCCCGGGAGGAAGGAAGAGCCCAGATTGACCAGCTCCAGGATTTGTGATCCTTCACTCTCCTGGGACTCTCAACCTTTGAGGAGGAGGTGCTTTCATCCCCAAAGTCACAAACCCGGAGAAATCTGTGATGGAGATGCACATCCTGCCTGAGCAGTGGTCCCTTTTCACATCAGAATCACCTGGGAGCGTTTACCTATACCTGGGCCCCTTTCCCCAATCTTCTGATTTAACTGGTCTGGAGTTGGACCTCGGCACAGGTATGTGTAAGAGTTCCCAGGTTATTCTGATGTGCCGTCAGAGCTGAGCTCCACTGAACCGGCCAGCTGGAATCCACCAACTGGGAAATCCTTATTTGACCCTGTGCCTGAATGTCCTTATCTGTCCTGAAGGATGTTGCTGAGGTACTGAGGCTCCTCAGTGCCGCTCCACACTCTGTCTACCATTCCTCTCCTCTTCACAGGCATTTCACTCTCTCTGCAAATCTCTGTGCCACTCCCTGGGGTGCCTCCCTCCCACTTTCCTCCTCATATCTGTTATGCTTTGGTTCCTCTGGGCCCCCAATCTCTGCTAAGTGACAAAGACTGCTAATTGCTTAATCACATGAACTAATTGCTGTTAACACTACCTGGCTAAAGTGCTCTCTGAGCCAGTTCAATTCTTCCCTGAGGAGCAGTCCCTACACAGGTACTTGCAGGCAGGGCCAGCAGGAGACAGCAGGGCTTCTCAGACCTCCCAGTCGGACCCTAGAGGGGCCACATCATGCAGAGAGCTAAGAACAGAACACTGTCCTTCCCAGGTGGGTGAAGCTGGGCCATTCCTTGGTTTCTCTGCCAAACAGGAGGTAGCAACGCTTACCTTCTTGGGAGTCATTAAAGGGTGTGGCACACTATAGGTGTTCTATAAATAGTAGCTTCGTTTGCCTTCCAGTCAAGGGCCAGACCCAATTATATCTTTTAATAGCCACATCTCATTCTTACCATGCGGAGATTAAATCTGCAACGAAGCCAGCTCTCTTTCACCCTGCACTTGTGCAGTTTGTTTTTTTATATCTAACCATTGAGTTTTATAATTTTTTTCCTGTTAAATATTTTCTGGTTATTTCCTCCCAGACCCTTCGTCTTGTAAGAGTTCCTGGATCCCGACTCTATTCTCCGATGTAGCAGCTGACCTTTCTGGTCCGTGATCTCAGCCGAGAGAGACAGAGGCGCTCTCATGTTTCCACCAAATCGTGGATAACATCGTGGAAGAGAATGGGGCAGAAGAGGAAGCCTATTTACACCCCATGATGTTGACATGTTAGCCAGATCTCTTTAGTGTTAATATCAATGTTATACCAACTATGCTGTCATTCAGTTTACACGACCACATTTCTCCACCGTTACTTTTGAGGCAGAAACTGGTTTCCTGCCCCAGTATCCATTCTTTTCTTCCTCTTAAGTAACAAAACCCTATATTTCGCTGTACTGATAAGCCCTCTTTCTGCTAGAAATGGCCATACGAGTCTGGTCTGGCCAGTGAGATGTAAGTAGAATTGTTTTGTGGGACTACAGGCAAATTTCCTTAAAAGGAGGTGACTCAGCTGGGAGGAGCTAGCCCTTCCCCCTTCTGGTGCTGGAATATGATGCAATGGCTGAGTCTCCAGCAGCCATTTTGGATCATGAGGTGACCCTGAGGACGAAAGAAGCAGCCTGGTGTTTGCTGAACTTGGAAACACCAGAGCAGACCATGACTGCCGAAACATTTTCTTATAGGAGAGAGAAGTAAGTGTGTGCTTTTTAGACTTCTGATGGGAATCTGAGACTTCTCTAGTATCTGGAAGAGTTCTATATTTCCATAGCCCCTCTAACCTTTGAAAAATAGCTTGGGGGCAGGGGGTCCTTATAAAAAGGAGAAAAACAAAAAGAAAAATTTGTCAGCATGCATTTGAGTAGACTTCCTAATGTTAGATGCTAGAAAAGCCTTTCTTGGGAGACTTAGGCCATTTCTAACAGTTTCCTTTGAAATAGCTCATTATGTTCTAAAAGAGCCAGAACCAGCAGCCAATTACCCAATGGAAATCACTCACTGTGTGGGCTGCCTTCTCTCTCTGTGCGCATAATTTCAAAATGCAATTTCCAGAATCACGCTAAATACTTGTAAACAGAGATTGGTTTAATTGAAAGGAGGAACAATTTCAGGGGATAAAAATGAGAGTTGTTTCTCATTGGATCAATAACAGAGCAGTCCTTTTGGGGTCAGACTTGCGGTTTCCATCCGTCTTCCCACCCAACTCAGGTCCACCACTCCAGTGAGAGGTACTGACCTTAGCAGAGGAAGGCAGAGGTTTCTATGGAATAGTAGAAAGAGCACTGCATTTGCATTCAGAAGATATGAGTTCAGGTCCCAGCTCCGGCACTTACTTGATTGTTATCATTAGCAAATTATTTAGCCTTCTTGAGCCTCAGTTTCCTCATTTCAAAGATGGGACTGATGTACAGGGTTAGGAGGATTGAGTGGGTGACATATGTGTGTAAACTGTCAAGTGCTCTTTTGAAATGTGAGCTCCATGAGAGCTGTGGCTCAGCTGTATTCCCTGCTGCCTTCTTCAATGTTCTGTACTATTTGTGGAAGATCATACAGGGCTATATCAGTTGCTATTGCCATAAAACTTGGCCTAACAAAAATTATAAAATGGCAATGGCCTACCACCATCAACATTTAGTTTTCATCGGTCTGCAGGATCTAGCTGACCTGGCTGGGCCTGACGGCTCTCCACTGGGCTGGCTCTGCCCCGGCACTTTGGCTGGGGCAACTGAGCTGGGACAGCTCTGCTCCATGGATTTCTCCTATGTCTCTGGTCTCATCTTCCTCATGGCGATGGCAGAAGCACAAGAGGAAGCAAGGCCAGTATACCTGCACTTTGTCTATTAATATCCCATTGGTCAATAGAGAAAGACACCTGGCTAAGCCCAGGGATGCGGATTTCACTTCTCTCACAGAAGGATACTGCCAAGTTACACATCAAAGGGAATAGATAGAAGAAGGGGTGAAAATTGGGCCATTGATGCAATCTACTGCGAGATGCAATGAACTACTAGTATTTATTATAGGCATGAATGTTTTTTGAATGAATGAAGACAAATGTGAGATATCTGAGCCTCTAAAAGCAAGCCCTCCCTTTGCCCATCAAGGCTCTGCTCTTCCCATGCCTATAAACCTGGGGGTGGGACAGGGGGAGCAGCTACATGACCTGACAAAGCCATGCAGTAAAATAGAGACATTTATCTGCAGCCCCTTCCCTCGTCCCTCTTGGAGTTCCCCCTTCCTCTCTAGCCTTCCCTGCTAGCACTCCCAGCACCTAGCCTAAGTGGTTTAGCTCACTCTTAACTAATTGTTAAGATGGTAACTGATGTCTAAGGGTATTAATTAACGATGTTGAGGCAATTTAAGAAGTGGAGGCACAACCAAGGTGGGACATTTCTGTCTCCTTTCATTTACAATGATAATAACTATCAAAAGCACTAAAAACAGAAACTGTTCATGGTGGCTCCTTTTGAGGAGTTAGACTAGGGTTAAGGTAGATGAAGAAGACATTTCCTTTATATTTTATACCTGTGCTATTGTGAAAAAATGTTGAACCATATCCCCATGCTATTTTTAGAATGTATTTTTTTTGAAGGTTTAAAGATTCAGTCTGTGAATACTCTTATATGTATGCTTTCCAGCCCTGGGGAAATGAAGCTGTAAGGGTGAGAAGGCAAGCATTGTTGTAGGAAGCAAATTTTACCCTGTGGATGGTGGCTTGCCTACTCTAATCAGAAGGCCTCTGTTTTAAAAAAGAAAAAAAAAAGGGCAATTCACCTTTCCTCATAATAATACAGAGAAGAGAGCATAGGTGAAATTAACATTCTTGTCTGCTCACCTAGAATGAAATGTCACTGAGTGAGAAAGCGGTTACTTCCAAGGCTGAGTGAGCAAACTGTTTAGGCAGATGGGAAAGTCTTGTTGTACTACTGATTTGGGGCTTATTTTCCTTGTCTTTCCATTTCTTCCTGCCTCCTCCAGGCTTCCTGTGGGCCTGGGTTTGCATGAAGAGTGTGTTTGGGGGAGCATATCCTGGGAAGGCAGTAGCCTCATTTTAGAACTTGCAATTTTGTTTTAAAGTGGTGCCATACCGCAGGAAGGCACAGTAGGAAAAGGCATATGAGATGATAAATTTTGGGGGAATGCTGTTCCCAGCCGTCATATGGGTAAGGCTTGGATGGATCTGTTCTCAAGGTTTATTTCCGCTGCAGAATAACACAGGTGGAAAGCAACTTGCCCAGGCTTTTACTTTGCATAAGGGCTGGACAGGGCCCTAGAGCCACTGAGTTCATCTCTGGAGTCACAGCTGATCAGAAATCTGCTCGCTTTCTCCTGGGGAGACGCTCAGCCCAGCCTCCCCTGAAATGACAAGAGAACAGACCTTGGAACCATATTTATTCCTGGAGTTCCTTATTTATGGCTGTTGGTGTGTGTGGATGCACGTGTGTGTGCGCGTGCGTATGTGTGTGTGTGTGTGTGTGTGTGTGTGTGTGTGCGTGTGTGTGCGCGCGAGCGCGCGCGCCCTGGGGTGGAGGCACTTGGGAGAAAATCTTGGAGCAAAATGACATTTCCAAAGAAGAGTATTACTTACCCTGTGCTTCTGCCACTCGGGCCACGAAGAAGCAAGCATGCCATGAAAACGAATGCTCCAGCCCCTGATAAACTGAGACAAATGACCACATGCCTCAAAGTCGCTCCAACCTTGAGACCAGTAAGATGGGCCTGAAAGTGCCAGGTGACCTTGAAACCCACAGCTTCGCAAACATCTTTCAGTAACAGGCAGCTACAAGTCATCTGGGCCCTGGGTGGGTTTCAAGCCAGTGAGGACTTGCCCTCCCCGACTCTGTAAAGGAATAGGAGGGCTTGCTTCAGCCCAGGTCACAGCCCAGTGGCCCTCTCTCCCTCTCCCCATCTCCCCCTGCCTTCCCTTCACTCTCTCTGCAGAGATTTTCAGCCTATTGCAGCATCTCCCCATTAATGTAAATAGTGCCTTCCCCAGAGCACGTCTTTGATATTTCTGCAATTGCGCCAAAGCCTGCTAATGTGTAATGCTGTAGTTTAACAGTCTATTAAAACGCAGCACTGCACATTAAAATCTCCACTGTATCACTGCGGATCCACTTAACAAAGGCGAGGTCCCCAGGAAGCACTAGGTGCTTGCTGAGAGTTGCTGCAACAGAACAAGGGAAGTCTCTTACTGCAGAAAATTGTAAAGGGGAACCTGAAGGGCTCAGGGGTCAGTGTGAACACCTCCTCTCGAGCCCCTCCCGCCAGGGACTAGTCCCTTGGCCCCTCACAAAGGAGCTGAATCAGCTGTGCAATGGGTTGTGTCTGGAAATTCTTGGAGTTCCATCCCAATCCTTCAGATCACATCTCATTACTCGGATCTCTATTTGGAAACACTTCAGTTTCCCTTCTCTCCCCAGACAGAAACGGGGTTCAGGTGAGCTGCGCCCCCCCCCCCCCCACCTCCTCGGCAGGGAAATGCACCTGGGCCTTCTCCCTGCAGAACACTCGCAGGTGGAGGGATTCTTCAAGCAGCTGTAAATCCTCCCCCATCATCCCCCTCTTTAGAAATGATGATCTAGCCCCCCCCACAAAGCCTCCTGCCAGCTGCCAAGAGAAAGAATCAATAGTTTAATAGAAAGGAAACAACACGAATGCTGGGTGTGTGGTGTATTGCAAACACCTGTATTGCAAATAACCCAACTATCCAGAATCACCTTAGAAACGGGAGAAGCCAAGTCCTGTGGCCTCGGAAGGGTCCCAGGGTGGTTCCCCCAAGTGGGTGCTTCAAATACAGCAGCAGCTTTGCAGAGGAGTCGGGAGAAGGAAAAAGGAGGATCGGAATTTGAGGGTGAGGTGGGCAGAGCCCCAGACCTGAGTGGAGAAATCAGGTAGAGAAATGTGGACGACACACACGCTCTGAACTGAGCATCAGGAGCCCTGCCGGTCTCCACTCCCCCACTGGTCACTGTGACGGCTCAAGTCGGTGACACTGGGGCCTTTATCCATATTGGGACAGTGAAGGAAATCAGAATATGTCACCCCAAACTATGCCTCTCTGACATAAAAATTATTTTGAGCTGAAGGCAATGTAGAAGTAGTAAATGTAGGGGATAACCTCCCCCTTTTCTTCTTCTAGGCAGGAATAAATTCTCCTTTTATTGGAGACAGGCTCTCATCAGCTCAGAGAAGGCACCAGAGGAGCCTGCAAACACACCTTGTCAAACAAACTCTTATCTTCCCAGGTAAGGAAAAGGAGGGTGCCCTGGCCCTAGTTGGACAACCCCCAGCCCAAATCCTTGACTTGTCAACTCTTGGCAAATTTTTTCTTAGTCAAAAAGGTAGAACGTTTCCTGCTCTAACCACTTCTTCAGGCCTTCATTCTCTTGTGAAGGCTCCCATGGACATGTACAAATTCAATCAAGTGCATATGCTTTGTCCTGTTATTCTGTCTCTGTGAGTTTAATTTTTAGACCCAGAGACCCCAGGAGGGTGGAGGGAAACCTTCATCCCCCTCAACAGATGCTCTCTCCAAGTTTCCCTCCAGCTATTCAAATCCATGGGCTCCAGGTAAACCCACAGTGTGTGTGTGTGTGTGTGTATGTGTGGGCCAGAAGTGAGGTGAACTTTTTACTTGGAGTTTAAATGAAATGAGATGAGTAACAGTGAAAGGAGTGTGTCACAAAAGGTAATATTACCTTCTTTTTTATGATCCCACAGCTTTTTTATTCATGCATCTACTGATAGGCACCTGGGCTGTTTCCAGATCTTAGCTATTGTAAATAATGCTGCTGTGAATAGGGGTGCATATATTCTTCCTGATTGGTGTTTCGGGATTCTTAGGATATATTCCCAGAAGTGAAATCGCTGCTGGGTCATAAGGCAGTTCCATTTTTAATTTTTTGAAATAAAATAAAATTCACTAACTTATTTGTTACTTTGATCCACTAGGATCAAAGATAAATATTCAGAAAAATAAGAACTATTCAAAGAAAATTCAAATTGATGTTACATGGCTCCACCTTTGGAGAGAGGGCAGGTGTATTCTGCCTTGAGCATCCACTGAGATGCCCATATTCTCAGTTGGCTTTAAGAGAAGCAAATGGGAGGAGCAAAAGTGTGAGAGTCCAAAATCCACATGTGAATTGGTATGTTATATATATATTACCTATTTGAGACAAAATAAACATACTTCAAACAATTTTTAAAAAGTCTGCAGTGATATGGCAGTGTGTTTGAAGGGGAGAAAAAAAGAACCCCAAGGGCAACATAATTTCTGCAGTGAGAGGTACTGTTTTTCTTTGGTTTTCAGTTCAGTGCAAAGGCACCAAATAAAGTGCATATGCTCGGGAGGCCCCTGTGTTGGGGGAGCAGGGGGGAGGAGGAAGGGCCTCAGTGGGCCAGTGGCTTTCCCATGCATTAGCCCACTGGGTCCTACAAGGAATTTTCCAGATGGGATCTGTTCACATTTTATAAATGGAGAAACTGAGGGCGAAAGGAGTTAAGTAATGGGCCCAAGGCCACATACCAGCAAGGGGCAAAAATCAGCACTTCCAAGCAGCATCTCTGATCATCTCCTTATACTGCATCATGGGGCCACTTAGCCCATTAAAAACGTTCAGCTTTAAAATAATTGAATGAGCCAGTATTCTTCCCTCAAGCCATGTACAATCTGGGAGATGGAGGCATAAAATCCAGGAATGCCTATTGTATAAATAGAAGGGACAAGAAAGGACAAAACCAGTGTTTTCAGGAAGATGGCAATGCCTCTACTTGGTCTAAAGGACCTCTGAGGACAGAAGGAGGGTCAGGAAGCAGGCCTTGTTCACCACTCTCTGCCCCATCACAGTCTGGGAATGGCCCAGATCCTCAAACAGGGTTTCCCTCCCTAGTCCCAGGGATTCCCCAGGGTTCCCCACCGGCCATAGTCCTCACCCTCAGCTCAACCAGGCCAGGATTGGGAGGCAGCCTGGAGAGCAGAGGGCACAGAGGAAAGGCAGGGGTGTGGGAGTGTGGGGGTGTGAAGAGATTCTCCTGATAAGGAGATACTCGCTGGGCTGGGAGCTAGAGCTGACTTCTCCTGCCTTCTCTCCACACTAGAGTCTGATGATGTACACCATTGTCTTTGTGTGAAGGGCTCCCAAACTGAACAAGTGAGATTTACACCCCCAAACCCTGGGAAAGGGCTTTAAAGGATGAACTACTATACCCTTATCTCTGCCCCCAGCTGTGTGAGGCTGACTGATGCTATTAAAATTCCCAGGGAGCCCTCTGCTTGCAGCGTGTGTGTGTGTGTGTGTGTGTGTGTGTGTGTGTGTGTGTGTGTGTGTGTGAGAGAGAGAGAGAGAGAGAGAGAGAGAGAGAGAGAGAGAGAGAAGCAGCTTGAGAAATGTTTGTTGATTTCCTTCTCCAAATAGCCCAGGTGGGAGGGGTGATAACTGAGGAATGGAAATGCAGAATGTGAAGGATTTCATGGCTGTTGCCCACGATAACACGGGGTAGGTGCCATCCAAGGACCACGGCCTGAAAGACTCTAAGTTGCTACTTTAGATGCAAGAATTTAGAACTATGTCTCTAAATTAGAATAATCAAATTAATGCAAAAGTCTCATCCCTCAGGCTCCTCTTTGGGTTTCCAGCACAGAGTTGGAGGAATATTTAGGAATACAGATCTGGGCTCCAGGCCTCATCCGCTATGTGACCTTGGGGGTGTCTGTAATAACCTCCAACCTGAGTCCAGGTTATTCATCACCAACTTCACAGTATTGTTATTTTTAAAAAAGACAAGGGATAGTGAAGGTGAAGGCACGCTGTATGCAGTGCAGTGCTTTTTATGAAAATGAAGATTTAGCCTTGAGAGGTCCAAGCACGGCGACCGCACCCGGTCCGCTCCGACTCCCTTCCACCTGCTTCACAGGGGTCCGGCCGAGTCCAGGGGTCCTCAGATGCCCTCAGCAGCTTGCATGGGGCTCTGGCAGGGGAAATCCAATAAACCTACTCCCAAGAGACTTACCTGTGGCCATGCAGGGACCCTAACAACCCTGCTGCACACTGAGTGTGTTGTCAACACGCCCCACTCGGGCAAGAGGCCTGGAGAAGGAATCGCAGGACTGTGCCGCGTCTCTGGCCAGGCAAGGCGGGATGGATCATAGAACATCTTTAAAGGGTAGCCTGGTTCCCTCTCTGCCAAGGAGAGGGGACTGGTCCTGCCTTGTCCCAGGAAATGGGGGTGCTCAGTTTGACATCTTCCATCCCTCACCCCAAAGATATACACAATCTATCCTTAAAACCAGCTGGAGAGAGTAAGCCATCTCTAGATCTCTTTGGGCCTTTTTTATTTGTTGTTCATTAAGGAAGGGATGTGGAGGGAGGAGATGCTCTGAGGCAAGGGAGGATGAGAGACAGAGGGTCCCTTCCTTGCTCCTAAAAGCCCACTCACAGGTTCTCTTTCATCTTGAGTGGGGTCTGCTATTCATCTATATACAAAGTTCCCAGCTTCTTAGAAGCAGACAGGCCTAGCACACAGAGATCTCCATGAGCTGGGATTTAGAGAGAACAGTTTAGCAAGCCTTTTCCAGGCTGGGAGGAGCAGAGAAATGACTCCTTTCTGTCCATGGCCTGCAAGCTTGCCCAGAAAGAAGTTGTAGCAGGCACAGTTCAGCTACTGGAAGGACGTTTGTCCTCTCTCGCATTCTCCTAGTTCTCTCTTCCTCTGGCTCTCAAGACAATAGAGTCAAGGAAAGGACTTAGAAACACGACCCGTGGAGTGCATGGGGAGTCCTGGGTTGGACTTCTTATCTGCATCGCTTCTTTCAGGGTGGTTTACTTGTATCTGCCTTCTGAAAGGTGAGGCTGTGTCAGTGGCAGCCAATCATCTCATCAGACAAGCTGGCCAGCAGAGCTCCACAGACGGTGCATGAATGAGACGCCATTTCTCCTCTGCGGCTCTGGAATTCTACATGGACCACTGGGAACAGAGCAGCTCTGCGGCCACGTCTGGTGAGTAACATCTCCAATGTGCCAACTGCAGAAACTGGCTTCTCCCTCTGCTCTTCTGCCAGGAAGTGAAGACTGCACCGAGGACAACACTGACCGTATGAAGGATGTTTGTTCCTGTCTCTTGGTCTCTAGGCGTTGTGTTTTATGGGTTCAGGGACGGCAGCAGGAGGAACCTGGGCTGGGTGTTGCCTTGACCCAGCCACATGGGGCAGGGAAGGCAATTTCAGCCACTACGAGGCAAAAATTGTCACCTGCACTCTCTGCATCTCCATGCCCAGGAGGACTTCAACTCTAACATGCCCCGCACTGAGTTCACTGTCTCCTCTCCAAAGCCTCCTCTGGTGTGTCTTCTCTCAACCCATGGCACAGCCATCTACCCCGTCTCAACTGAGCATGAAGAACTGGGGTCCTCCTGACTCCTCTCTTCTTTATCCCCATGTACTATCACCAAGTCTCATCAATTTTATTTGATAGGATCTTAAAATCTTCTAAAATTAATCTATCCTCTCATCTCTCCTTCTCTATCTACTAGTATATCTGGTTTACAAATGGGGAAACTGAAGCACAAACTAATGGCTATTCAAGTCTCAGGGTTAACAGAAGTTTGAACTCAGGATATCTGAGGGTACCATCTATCCTCCCATCTCCCCCTCTCTCTCATGGTTCAAGCGCCCATCACCTCTAACTTGCAGGACTGCAGTGGCCTCCTTGCTTTCTTCCTACCCATTCCTGGCCCTGCAGCAAAATAAAGTTTGTTAAAAATATCATACAAATCATAGTGTGATCCATCTTGCTGTAGAGTCCTTAAATATCTTTGCCTTTTAAGTGCCCTCTAAGTTTGAGTTCAAGTTCCAAAGTCTTCAACCAAAGTTTCCTGTACCTCTCTCAGTACCTGGCTGCCCACCTTACCTGCCCATTCCCACTCTCCGCTCCTGAGTTCTTTCAGCCTTTCACTCCCTCCACGGGTGCCTAGGAGGCTTTGAATGCATTGTTTCCTCTGTCTCATAAGGCCTTCCTCACTCGCTTGAGCTTGGTGTTACTGATTTATCTAGCTTTTGCCTTTCTTACTTGATTCTCAGCTCCCTAGAAGAAGGTGCTATGTCTGTTTTGATTACCATTATATCCTTAGCAGCCAATACAATGTCTGGCACCCAGTACATGTTCACAAAACTTATATATATATGTATGCAGTTGGCCCTTAAACAATGCAGGGGCTAGGGGTGCCCCTTCCCCACGCAGTTGAAAATCCACCTAATAAATTACGTTAGCTCTCTGCATCGAGGATTCCCAAATGTGTGTGTATCAGAAACACAGTTGACCCCTGAACAACACCAGTTGCCTGAGAATCCGCCTATAAATGGACACGTGCAGTTCAAACTGGTGTTTAAGGGTCAACTGTATAGTGAATTGAGGAAACTTTGGTAAAGCTGCTTTGGAACTGTAAGTATAATATTGGTGAGCGTTAGTTCTGCTTTCTAGCTCAGAACAAGTAGGATAGAATATTCTATTGTCATTTGGACTTGAGTGGAACTTATTTATATCTGTGTGTTAAGGCTTCCAGGCATTTTAAGCTTTTTATTTATATCTGCAGAACGAAGGGGTTTGTGCTTCTTTAAAGACATTTCAGGCAATAGCCAGCAGGTAGGTTCATTAAGGAGGCAACAAAACACTCTCATTCCTATTTTTATTTCTTTTTTATAGTTTGGAAACCGAAAAACAAAAAGGCAAGTAGCTGAGGCCATAGCAAAAGGTGTGGAGCTGCACTCTGGCTCTGGCTCTGACCTCACCCCCTTTAAAGTGAGTAACCCCGGGCTCCCCATGGAGGTGGGGGAGCGGTGGCTGCTGGTTTCCCGGGAAGACAGCTTTGTGGAGTAGGAAGTGCCAGGGCCACCCTCAGATATCCTGAGTTCAAAGCCTTTATTAACCCTGGGACTTGGAATAGCCACTTAGTTCGTGCCTCAGTTTCCCCATTTATAATCCAGAGATTAAATCCTTATTCTTAAAGGATTATTGTCAGGATGGAAGGAGATGATGTATCAGAAAACACGTTGTACTCTGTTAATGTAAATTAAAGGTGACATGATGATACCACTCAACTGGACTTCCAAGTACAAAAATGAAGTCTGATATTTCTTTACCAGGAGCTGCCCCCTATGTAGCCCTGTGTATATGACCATGTTTCAGCAGCTTCAAAACCAATGCTAAGCATTTGTATCTCTCCCTACTCCAGCGGTCATCTTACCTCCCTAGTAACCGGCAGTCAGACACCCAGGACACTTGAAATAAATGTTTGTTGGATGAATATAGGGTGGGAAGCAAGGAGGACGTAGGTCTGAAGGAAAAGGTCAGTAGGGGAGGGGTGGGCTAGATCCCGAGAGAAATTTACATTTTCTTAGAAGTCAGGGAGAACAACTTAAGGCTCCAGATTAACTGGGTGCCTCCTCCTAACTCCTTTGCCTCAACCCCAACTCCTAAAACTCTCCTGGACTGGGGCCAGTGCTTCAGGGATGGGAGGGAGCGAGATGCTCTGTCTAGGCTTCATTCCGCTAGGGTGGGGGGGGGGAGCGGGGCTCTCCTTGGGGGGCCCTGCCTAGCTGCTGGGAGCAACAGTATAAGAAGAATATCCAGATTTCCAGAGTTGGGAGCCTTTGAGAAGATGCATGCCCTGGTATCACCCCCCAACAAAGTTAATGGAGCCCAAATACAAAGTAATGTTCCTTCCCCATACCCAAATCCAACTAGGCAACTAGCCATCCATTAAATGACTGTTAAGTCCCTGCTGTGTGCTGTGCTAGGTGCTGGCGTGAAGCAAGATGAATCACACCGTTGGCTGGTCTCAAACAGGGAGAGCGTGACTTCTCGTCCAAGGGGAAAACCCCTGAGTGGGGGAGACAATGACACTGATACTGGCAGGGGAAGAACATAGCCCCTGCCACCCAGCAAGCATGGCACTGTCCCCCTTCTCTCCACTGCCCTAGCGTTATCCTTAGCCCATCGATACCAAAGGTACATAGTGCCAGCGAGGCAGGGGACTCCCTTAAATCTTCACATTGCTGGGAAATTGCAAATCACCAAATAGAATGTTGGCCATGCAGCAAACTGTTGGAATTACTCAATAGCTTTCTGCAACAGTCTTCCCCGCACCCTCTGCCACAATATTTTTATTGATTTCAGAGAGGAAGGGAGAGGGAGAGATAGAAACATCAATGATGAGAGAGACTCATTGATCGGCTGCCTGCACATCCTATAAGCCCACAACCTGGGCATGTGCCCTGACTGGGAATCAAACTGTGACCTCCTGGTTCATAGGTCAATGCTCAACCATTGAGCCATGCCAGCCAGGCTATAGCAATCCTTTCTGGAGCTGACAAATAAGGATATCATTCCTTCAAGATTAAAAAAATTATTTTTAAGGGAAATGGCTTTCTATTGTGAACTAGAACTAGGTCTCTCCCCAGCCGGAATGGAGCCCATCTGTCGGTGCCCCTTGAGGCCCGAGAGGTGATGATCTAGATATTTTTCTAGGGTCAGGGGAGGGTGGGCTGAGGATCCATCTTCCCCACGGGCTGCCTCTCACAGCTGTGGCATCCAAGTTTCAGGTGAGGAGGCCGGACTGAAGGGCTGAGTGTCCTTCAGCTGATACAAGGCCACTTCAGAGCAGAGGGAGCGGCGCGGAAGAAGAAGATGGTAATTACTCAACTGGTCCCGTGCCCCATGTTGAATCTATCCTGCTCTTCAGTTTTTCCACACACAAAGCAAGAGGCTCTTTGTCATTTGAAAAGCTTGCGCCAGAGCGGCAGTGTGGACTGAGCCTTCCCTGTCGGAGCCACTTTCTCAGTACATTAACAAGCAGGGCTGCCGAGGGCCCCCAGCCAGCCCCACACAATTCTGGCCCAGGCCCTTTAAGCTCCATTTCTGGATGTGCTATAGCCAACCAGCTTTCCGCAACACAACCCTCCACTTCCAAAGCTGGCCGGTCAGCCGCCTTGACTGCCAGGCCTTTCTTCCCAGGCCTCGAAGAAAGAACCAAAGGAAGCTGCCTCTGCTCATGCGTGTGGCATCTGTGAACAAAGGGGCCTGTGTGTGCTGCGACAGTGTGGCTCTGGATCCAGAACACGGGCACTGCCTGGCGCGTCAGGCTGGAGAGCCGGCAGTGTGGCCGAGGGCGTGCGTTGGAATACAGATTGCTGCTGAGAGCTTTGGGGCAGTGCCCATCATGTGGCTGGTCCTGGCTCTGGCAGCCCGACATTCGGCTGTCAACAGCTTGCAGGCCTGTTTGCTGCGTGGCCAACATCCTGTGTGGTGATTTGACAAGAGTCTCAGGCTCTCTTTGCATATCAGAACTCTGATCTCTGTGCACCGAGCCTGGGATGATGCATCAGGACCACTGAGACATTCCTTGCCATTGATCGGCCACTCAGTGAGCTCAGAAAGCGCAGCTGGACACTTCTTCAGAGCCTCCCGCTTACTGCCCTGCATCCAGACTCTCCCTGCTTCATTATACGCGAATAGACATGTCTACATGTTAAAGGTACTGTCTTGAAAGAGGGCTGAAATAATTCATCAGATTCTGAAAAGATAAGAAAAATCGATGGCCACTTCTTTTATTTTGTAGACAACCGCCCCCCCCCCCCGTCCTTAATAATAATTAGTGACATCATTGTGGGGCCCAATCTATCTAAAGGGCACCATCCAAGTGAGCTGAGATGCATCTTATATCCTTTCCCCTTAAATCAGCTGCAATACTTTGGTGTAGGCAGTTTGTAAAAGAACACGGACTCGTCAGTGTTAAGGCTTCCTATTCACCTGTATCTCACACTCAGTAAAATCATAAGCAGGATAAGTATGTCCCTCTTTAATCATGTCTGTGACCTTCCAGCTTTCTCATGTCCTCGCCTCCCTGTGGCCTCCATCTTCTGCCCGTATTTATCAGGCTTCTCCTGCCCTCTCTTCCTTCCCTCTCCTACCTCGACCTTGAGACTCATCAGGTCTCACCAGAACACTCAGCTCCCCTCAAGAGTCATCAAGTAAAATAACAGCTTGTATGCACGGAAGTCCGCACTACCTTGGCCTTTGCTGTAGCTTTGAGACAGAGCACTCCTGGGGAAATCCACTATCCTGCGTGGGCTGAGCCACCACGAATTCATGGCCCCAACCTCCACTAGGCTCAGTGCTGCCGCCCATCTCACCTTTACCTGTTCTCAGAGATCTCCCTTCTCTATGTCCCTGGGTGACCATTCCAAGTACTCTAACACTCTTCTATTCCAACTTTCCTACCCAACGTCTAGTCCAGGGGTGGGCAAACTTTTTGACTCGAAGGCCACAATGGGTTCTTAAACTGGACCGGAGGGCCGGAACAAAAGCATGGATGGAGTGTTTGTGTGAACTAATATAAATTCAAAGTAAACATCATTACATAAAAGGGCACGGTCTTTTATTTCAATAGTTTTATTCATTTCAAACGGGCTGGATCCGGCCCGCGGGCCGTAGTTTGCCCACGGCTGGGCTAGTCCCTTATACTCAGCAGATAAATTCACCTCCAATGTCAAGGCCATCAGGCTCAGCCTCCGACTACTTCCCACCCCCTTCCTACCAACACCTCCTCATCCAGCTCCACCCCCTCCTTCTGTCTCAGAGATGTGCTACTCTCTCCCTTGATGCCCATGGACAGAGTTTGAGTTATCCCCTCTGTTTCATTTTTATAAAATGTCTTCCATCTCCCATTCAGCCTCTAAATACAGGGGGAGCCTGACATTGGCCTTGGTGATTAGAGTGTGTGAAAGTGGAGAGGGGAAAGAGTGAGTGTTGGCATCATTCCTGTGGATTAGTTGAAACCCTAATCCCCAGTGGCTCAGACTATGATCTTATTTGGAAATAAGGTTATTAGAGGTGTAATTAGTTAAGATGAGATCATACTGAAGTAAAGTGAGGCCCTAATCCAATATAAATTGTGTCCTTATAAAAAGGGGAAATTTATTCCTGACCAGTTTGTTCAGTGGTTAGAGTGTTGGCCTACAGACCAAAGGATTGGGATAAAAGACAACCAATCTCTCTCTCTCTCTCTCTCTCTCTCTCTCTCTCCCTCTCTCCCCCTACCTTCCTCTCTCCTCCTCTCCCTTCCACTCTCTCTAAAAATCAATGGAAAAAAATATCTTTGGGTATTTGGGAAAAAAAAGGGGGAGGATTTACACACAGATACACACACAGGGGGAATGCCATGTGAAGAGGAAGGCAGAGATTAGGATGATGTTTCTACAAGTCAAAAACACCAAAGATTGCCAGCAAACCACCAGAAGCTAAGGGAGCAACCTGGAACAGACTTTCTCTCATGGGCCTCAAAAGGGGTCAACCTGCCAACACCTGGATCTCAGACATCAAGCTCTGAAATGTGAGACAACAGATTTCTGTTGTTCAAGACATCCAGCTGGCGGTTCTTTGGGAGGGCACGTTATGACAGCCCTAGGAAGCGAATGCACTCATGTTTGCATGATTATATTGTATTATCATTGCCTGCCTATGTCCCCCACTTCCCACTGTGAACTTCCTAAGGGCAGGAAATGTGTCTTACTCATCCTGATTCTCCAGTGCCAAAAACAGTGTCTACAACATAAAAGACTCAAGTACTTCATGAATGAACTAATGAAAGGACAGCATTCCCCAGAAGTCAGACATGCTGCAGACTAAAGAGCTTAAGTGATTTATTGCCCTTCAGCTCCTTAAATTTTTTGTGTGTGTTTTTTTCTAAGGACTATTGCTGAATCTGTCCATAGCTTCCTGTTCTCCTGGGTGGGCATGCTGGCGATTCTCTGGTTTGCCTTCAGGAAATGTTCTACCCTTCTCTGCCCATCTCATGCCTACGGCTACAGGTCCTGCTGTGCAGCCTTCTCTCAAGGCTCCAGCTCTCACTAGGGTCCGGCTACAATGCACTGTCCCCTGGTCCCCTTAGAACTAGGAATGGGAAAGACATCTTACTCTAGCTAGTACCAGGGCATCATTCTTTGTGTCCCCTTAATTCTGTCTACTCCTCTGTAAATAGTTTCTTCATTCAATCTCTGGCAAGCCATATGCTTCCTGCTGGGATCCTGAGGAGTCTAGTTAGTAGTCAGTTAGGTGGGGACCCAGATGATAACCATGGTGCAAAAACCATCACTTGGTTTTTATAAAAAATAACCTTTTTAATCCCATTGTTCAATTCCTTCCTAGTTCTGTTTTCAAAGCATCACATACCTAGTATTTTTACATAAAGCCTGTTATTTGACTAAATATAGAAAATGTTTAGTTTAACTTGACATTTTATTGAATACCTAGAATTTGCCAGGCACAGTGATGGGCATTAGGAATCCAAAGAGAAAATGACTCTGTTTCTGCGCAAGAAGACCCAGAGTTTAGTGGGGGAGAGAGAAACATTATCGGTGGAGCACTGGGCTGTGAGAGCACCAAGAAGGGCACCGTGCCTGGCCTTTGGTCAGGCCCCACGACTGCAGAGACAAAAATGTAGATTGTCTCCTCCTCAATCTAGACAACTTAGAGCCACACTAATCCTTCTCCTTCAACTGTTTTTCATAGAATCATTTCTGACTCTTTTCACCAGAGAGATGTCCTCTGACAGCTAAATACACACAAGATCATTTTAGCATGTTTTGGGGTCAAAGTTTAACCTTATATTTTCTCTTTTTCCTAACATTATAGGTCCCTTGAGTTGGCAAAGACTTTAAATAACCAGCTACCCCAGCAATTCCCAATTCTGATTATTGTGAGAGGGCCTCTTTAAAACAGACGTTCCTGAGCCTTAGAGCCAATCAAAACCCGAGGGGAAGGAAGGAGTGGGGCGAGGGGAGAGGGGAAGCTGGAGCATAACTTTTCTAGATTAGCTATAGATTTACAGCAACTATATTTAGACCAAAGTTTTTCCAAATTTGGTTCCTCAGCCATCTGATCGTATGGTACTGGTTTAAGGATAGACATATAGATCAATGGGTATCTAGGCCATTCAATGGGTAAAACAATAACAAATGGTGCTGGGATAACTGGATATTCACATACAAACATAAATGAGATTGCGCTCTTACATCACACCATATACCAAAGTTAATTCAAAATGGATCAATGACCTAAGGGTAAAAGCTCAAACTATAAAACTCTTAGAAAAAAATAGGTATAAATTTTCATGATCTTGATTTAGGCAATGGTTTCTTAGATATGACATCAGATGCTTAAGAAACAAAAGAAAAATAGATAAATTGGGTTTTATAAAAATTAGTAACTCTTGTGCATCAAAAGACTATCAAGGAAATGAAAAGATAACCCACAGAATGGGAGGAAATATTTGCAAATCACATATTTGATCAGAGATTCATAACCAGAATACTAGTATAGAAAGAACTCCTACTACTCAACAAGAAGAACAAAATGTCCACACAATACAATTAAAAATTGGGCAAAGCAGTTGACTAGAATTTCCTCCAAAGAAGAAATAAAAAGCACATGAAAAGATGTTCAACATCACTAGTTACTAGGGAAATTCAAATGCACAAAGAGCTATCCATTTCACACCCACTAGAATAGCTATAATAAAGAAGATGGGCAATAACAAGTGTTGGTGAGGCTATGGGGAAACTGGAACCCTCCAACATTGCTGGTGCAAAGGTAAAATGGTTCAGCTGCTGTGGTAAATAGTTTTGGCAGTGCCTCATGACCTAGCAATTTCACTCTCTTGGATATACTAGTATACCCAGGAGAATTAGAAACATATGTCCATACAAAAACGTGCACGCATATGTAAATGTAGCATTATTCATAACAGCTAAGACATGGAAACAATTAAAATGTCCATCAACTGATTAATGGATGAACAAAATGTGATCTATCTAGATGATGAATATTATTCAACCATAAAAAGGCATAAGTACCAAGACATGCTACAATATGGATGAACCTTGAAAACCTTATGCTAAATGAAAGAAGCCATCATAAAAGACCACATATTGTATGATTCTATTAATAGGAAATGTTCAACAAAGGCAAATCCATGGAGACCAAAAAGTAGTCTAATGCTCACCAGGGGCTGGTGGGAGAGGGGAAAGGGGAGTGACTGCTAATGAATATAGATTTCTTTGGGGAATGGTAAAAATGTTCTGAAATTAGTGGTGATGTTCACACACCTTTGTGAATATACTAAAAAAGAACATTGAATTGTACAGTTTAAAAAAGGTAAACTTCATGACACAAAAATACATTTTAAAAAATTAATTAATTTTAAAAATTACCTGGTCATTTCAAGCCTGGGAATTTGCATTTGAAACAAGTCCCCAAGATGATTCTTTGGCACACTGACATCCAAAAAAACCCAGTATCTCATTTGTATCACTTTATCTCCTGAAAATTTGAAGAATTAAAAATCTCTTAAAGAGCAAAACAAACAAAAAGCAAAAATCAGACCACCTAGGCCTAGGGCATAGTAAGTGATAATTCACTGAACAAATATTTAGCTGCTGCCTGCTTTGTAGTAGGTAGCATGCTGAGCCCAATGAGCTAGTCACAGTCTCTGTGATAGAAGAGTTTAGAGTCTGGAAGGGATTGCAGGCATGCAAACAAATAGTTCCCACACAAAAAGAGACAACTGTGACATCTGCTTTAAGGGAGGTTTGTTCAGAATACAGCAAGGTCAATATGCAGCCCCAGAGTCAGCCCAGAGGAGCAAAGCATGAGGCAGTATCTGAGTGAAGGCTCAAGATCTGGGCACCTAGAAAGATAGACGGGAGGGCCCTCCAGGCAGAAGAACAGAGTGTACAAAGGCACAGAGGTTTGGGAAAGCTTGATTTATTAAAGCAACTGAAGTTGGTTGAAACAAATGCCCACAGGAGAAGGGGCAGAAGAGGAAGCAGAGAGTTATAGCATATTGTGCAGAGAGGAGCCACCAGAGAATTTAGAAAAATGGGATACCCATCCTAATTTGGGAAGATCAGTCTGATGGCAGGGTGGGAGGTTGGGAAGAGGAAACAGGGGGCTGGCAGGCTGGATGGAAGAAGGCTTTGTCTGAAATGATGAAGGTCCAAACTAGGGTAGTAGAAAGGAAAGGAGGAGAGAGATTGATTCTATACTTATTTAGGAAGGAGTACACTGTGGAATGCACTGTGGATGGTTTAACAGCATCCCTGGCCTCTAGATTATAGTAGCATCTCCCTAGGGAAAAAAAAAAGGGGAAAAAACTACAAATGTTGCTTGGGGGGCAAAATATGCTCCAGTTGAAAACCACTGGTCTAGGTCAACTGAATCCTGCAATGGGATAGGGTCACATCTCCCTCAAGGAGAACCTTTCATGCAAAGTGCTTTTTGTGTAGGTGATGCGAAGCTGGGCCCCCACTGAACTTACGGATCTGACCATGTGACCATTTTTGTCCTTGTTTGCTAATAAATATCTGCATGTGAGGCAGAATATAGTCTGAGATGTGCTCTGATTATGGGGTTATTGAGGAGGAGACCTGTAGCCCTTACCTTCCCCTAACTCAGGGGTCCTCAAACTACGGCCTGCGGGCCACATGCAAATACAAATATTGTATTTGTTCCCGTTTTTTTTTGTTTTTTTTTGTTTTTTTGTTGTTTTTTTTTACTTCAAAATAAGATATGTGCAGTGTGCATAGGAATTTGTTCATAGTTTCTTTTTTCTTTTTTTTTTAAATATATTTTATTGATTTTTTACAGAGAGGAAGGGAGAGAGATAGAGAGAGTTAGAAACATCGATGAGAGAAAAACATCGATCAGCTGCCTCCTGCACATCTCCTATTGGGGATGTGCCCGCAACCCAGGTACATGCCCTTGACCGGAATCGAACCTGGGACCTTTCAGTCCGCAGGCCGACGCTCTATCCACTGAGCCAAACCGGTTTCGGCCATAGTTTCTTTTTAAACTATAGTCTGGCCCTCCAACGGTCTGAGGGACAGTGAACTGGCCCTCTGTTTAAAAAGTTTGAGGACCCCTGCTCTAACAACTTGGAGATACCATTAGCTACCAAATAGATGGCAGTTATGAACAACCAACCTGACTTAGGTCAATTTGAAACTGTGAGTTGTCAAAGGTGATTTGCTGTGTGCTGGCTGGAATAGTGATGCCATTCCCTAAAATACAGGATCCTCCAGGACAGTGCATGGCCCAGGGCAAAAGGGAGGTGCAATAGAGCTAGACTAGGAACTTTTAGAGGGCACAGAATGGATTTCTTCTGAGTTTCTCAAATGATTGGTTTATAGGAACTCTCACCCCAAACTCATGGGCCAGTGATTATCACAGCATGCTCCGAGCACAGTTCTGCCCAGCTTTGGGGCCAAGCAGATCTCCTCAAGAGAGAGCTCCATGTTGATGGCCAGGGCACCCAGGGAATAGTCACAGAATGTCTGAGTAGGAAAATACCTTAGAGTATTTTGGACCCCCCTACCCATCACCCTGCCCCACAAAAGAGTGGAGATGTCCTTGTTTAATGCCAGATCGTAGGTCTTTCAGTTAGACTTCTCAAAATTTTTTGTCATTATTCACCTGTCATTATTCACAACATTTCTGTGCCCCACATCAGCCCGAGGTCTGGAAACCTCTATCACCACCCTGATCCACACCAACACTACTTCCACCCGGACTGCTGCTAAGTCCTCTAACTAGTGTTTAGTTTCTTTCTTCTTCCTCTATGTCCTATTTCCCATAAAGCCTCCAGAATGATTATTCATAAGCAAATCTAATTTGCCATTTGGGACTCCTGATGAATCTCCTTCAGTGGTCTCCCACTGCACTTAGAATAATTCCACGGTCCTTATTTGTTTTACAAAGTTCTACAAACTCTGCCTCCCAACTCATCCAACCCTTGCTTCTCCATTAAACTCCAGCTATACTGGCCGCCTTTTGTTTTCTGGGATGCGTTTGAATCTTTCTCATCTGTGGGCCTTGGACTTCGATGGTCCCTTTTCCAGGAGTGCTTTCTCCAGGTCTTTCCATGGCTGCCTCCTTCCCATCCATCAGGCTTGGCTCAGATGACATACTCTCAGAGGCCTCACTTGCGTTCCCTATCTGGAGAAGCTCCTGGCGTCCCCACCCTCACTGTCACATCACCTTCTTAGTCTTCTGTTGCCACTTTCACTGTAGCGAGTTATCTTGTTTATTTGTTGATTGATTCAGCTTGCTCCTCCCTCTAAAATGCAAGATCAATCCCTGGGAGCAAAGGATTGCCCAGACGTTGGTCAGCATTTTATCTTAGGTACTTAATGGATATTTGGTGAAGAGATGAGAAGATCTCTCTGTACCTTTTGTCTTCATTGGAAATTAAACTCCATCTTTTCTGACTAGTGTGAAGGTCTACTCATAGGTTACTAATCATTTTGGACCCCCCTACCCATCACCCTGCCCCACAAAAGAGTGGAGATGTCCTTGTTTAATGCCAGATCGTAGGTTTTTCAGTTAGACTTCTCAAAAATTTTTGTCCTATTACTGTGGTTCCCTTCTTTCCCTCCCTCCCTCCTCGCATCTTCTCTCTATGGCTTGTTCCTGAAAAGTCGTGTGTTAATTGAATAACTGAATGTTGAATCCCTCTTCCTGTTAACTTACAGAGGAGCTTCAGAAGCCTGGTGATTCTGTTCTAAAGGCTCTGATGGGCTGCACATTAGCTTTTGGCCTCTTTGTAAAATGATTAATGATCTGTAAACAAACACTTACATAGAATGGTTAAAGTACCCGCTATTTAGAGGCCCCTTGTGGTGAATCCTTTTCCTAAATGGAAGAACTGTCCAGTTTATCTCCTCTGTAAATATGGATTTTCCTATTTTGGAAGCTGTGTTGGATATACCTGCCCCATATATATGAATCCAAAACATGCTGCTACCATCTCTCTCTCCTTTCACCTGATCATTCCATCTAGTCATTCAACACACTTTTATTGAGCATCCACCACATGCCACAGACATAAATAAGACAGGCCGTGTTCTCAGTGGTACTCCATCTGGCAGGGAAATGGACAAGATAATGATCACAATGTGATCTGATATGAGAATTGCTCATAACCGAGCCCCAGGAGATCAGGGAATACTTTCATGATTATCCTTGAGCTGTCTGAAAGAAAATGAGTGTCAGTTAGGCAGGCAGTTGGAAGGTGAAAGGCCAGGAAGGGCAAAGAACTACCCCATTCAAAGGCACATTATGAGAGAGTGGTTTCTCAGAATGACTCCAACCTGCGTGAATGGGGAGCACTAAAGGGCTGAGGCTGAAGCAGGACCACACAGCCATACAGAGAACTTGGGAGTTTATTCTTAAGATGACAGGTGACCATTGAGAGCTGTTACAGGGGTCATATAGAAGGCCATAGACAAACCTTTCTCTTAAAAATCATTTAGGCAGTTTTTGTGGGGAGTGGGTGGAAAGGGGTAGGCTCGGGAGCAGGGAGACCTGTAGAAAGACATTGTCTTAGTCCATTTGGGCTGCTATAGCAGAATACCATAAACAGGTGGTTCATAAATAACCAACATTATTTCTCACAGTTCTGGGTGCTGGGATGTTCAGGATCAAGGTGATGGCAGCTTTGGGTCTGATGAGGACCCACTTCCTCACTGTGCTGTCTTATCAATGTAAACTACCTGCAGGTTTCCAATCATTTTAGAGCCCCCCTCCAACCCTCTGCCTCACAAGGAGTCGAGATGCCTTATTTAAAGGCAGATGTGGGGTCTTTTAGCGAGACTTCTCAAATTGTTTCTCCTGTTACTGTGGTTCTCCTCTTCCCACATCCTCTCTTTCTCTCTCTCTGGCTTATTCCTGGAGTTATATTTGTCTCATGTAGAAAAGGACAAACTAGCTTCCCAGAGTCTCTTTTATAAGGGCACTAATCTCGTTCACGAGGGCCCTGCCTTCATGACCTTGTCACCTCCCACAGACCCACCTCCTAATAACCATCATGCTGGGAGTTGGGATTTCAACATGTGCATTTTGGGGGACACAAACATTCAGACCATAGCAGACATCAAAGTCATCCAGGTGAGAAAGAAGGAGGCTTTGAGGCAGAGATTTTTAGCTTTTGACAAAGTAGCACCTGGGGAGGGGCTCTCACTGGTCTTTGAAGAACCTACAAATCCTTTTGTGTAAAATGTTGTGTTCATGCCCATTTTCTCAAGAATAGGACCTGGAGGGATCCATGACATTGATCCAAGGCCATGGCAGTGAGGATGGAGAAATTAAATGCCATAGGAGACACATTTAGAAAGATTCACTGAGAATTGTGACAGATGGAATGTGGGTAGAGAAAATAGAGAGGGGATGAGGCCAAAGGCCAGGCTTCTGGCTTGGGCCATGATTAGAGAAATTGGGTACCTTTTACCTAGAATCCTGGTGAAAACACAGTGTGTAGGCCTGGGTAGAAAATAAATTATTCATTAATTTATCAATTATTTATTGAGTTCTTCCTCTGTATCAAGTACTGTTCTAGGTGCTGAGGATTCAGCTAAATAAAGAAACATTCTAGTGAGAGTAAACTGACAATAAGCACACTCATGTCAGGTTGTAGTGCTGCTCTGAAAAACACCAAGCAGGGTAAGGGGCTAGAGAGTGATGGGGGTGCTATTTTTGACAGGCTGGTTAGAGAAGCTTCTGTGAGCAGCTGGTATTTTAGCAGAAACATGAGAGAGGTGCAGGAGAGAGGTCCAGGGCTATCTGATCTCAGGCAATTGAATTTCAGGTAGAGGGAATTATCAGGACAAACTTCCCATAATAAGTGCCTCCTTGGCTTACTGTAGGAACAGCACGGAGCTTGGCTTGAGCAGAGTGAGTCATGAGGAAAGTTTAGATGATGAGGTGGAGGAGGGAGCTAAAGGTTAGACTGCTTAGACCCCAGGACCTGGAAGACCATAGCAATAATGACAGATTTCCCCTCAATGCAATGGGAAACTATTGGAGAGCAAGCACTAAGGAGGGAGAAGAAGCCAACTTCAGTTTGGGAGAGGTTGCGTTTGAAAGGGTGTGCGAGACACACAGGTGGAGGAGTGTAGCAGGCATTGGTTTTGAACCCACAAGTGGCTGAGTATTTCAGATGTGTTTGTGAGAATCGTCATCATATAGATGGGAGTGGAAATCCTGGGTGGAAATCCAGGTTTGCCTTGGAATGTTGTAGGTTCTGTTGAGAAGAGGAGGAAATTTAAGGGGTTCAGGGGTAGAGAGAAGAGAAGGAATTTATGAAGAAGTTTGAAAAAAAGGGGGGGCAACATAGGGAACTAGGAAAGAGGGAGTCATCAAAGTAATGGGGAAGAAATTTGAAGGTCAAAAATCTCAGATGCTGCAGAGAAAGGAAAATAAGGACCAAAGAATATGCTTTCCATTTCTCAGTCTATAAGATAGTGCAGAGGGATTGGGAGTGGGAAGATATCAGTGAGCTAAATAATAAATGAGCAGTGTGACTCAGTGTGGACGTCATCCTACACTTATAGACCTGGCCCAGACACGTTCATGTCTACACTTTGTGGGCCATGCCCATTGGGCTGATGGTCAAGCTGGTTATCAGAAGGACAGAACCCAAATACCTCATGCCAAGTAGTGGGCAGATCAGCAGGTGGTGTCACAGGGTCTGTGTGGATTGGGGAGGAAGTAAACCTGGAAAGATTCTGATATAGGGGAGCCAATGAAAGAGTAAGGGTCCAAAGTTCCTGATAAGCTTCAAGTATAGATAAAGTGGGTATAATGGGATGCCAGGCTGGAAGAATAGAGGGCTGGGATTCAGGGAGATACTAGGTAAAGTAGAGCATAAGTGAAGTTCACTGGCCTCCAGGAGAGAAAAAATAATAATTCTGTTCATATAGGCTAGTGACTGGGGAGGCTAGTAGATCACAGCCATGACAACCTATGGAAGATGGCTTGCCTAAACAATTTAGTGAGTACTAAGCAGTATTTTTTAAATAAATGGAATAAAATAAAATTAAGAAGAAATATTAGAGTGCATTTTTTAATGGAAAGAAAGAGAATTAAAAAAAAATTTTGTTTTGTGTGGGTGTGTATGTGCGAGTGTGCCTGTGTGTACTGGGTGAAAATGTAAAATGTATTTATTAATGTGGGTCATGATAAAAGAAAGAAAAGGAAGTTGAAAAGAGCTGCAAAGCAGAGTTTTTTGCAGGAATGTGGAAGGATGTGGAAGGTGAGACAGGAAGCGTCAGCCTGAGCCAGAGCCACATGAAGCCCAGCAGAATGGGCAGCAGCCTAGTGGTAGGCCAATCAGAGTCGTGGGTACTTCATTTAGACATGCCAGTAATAGGAGCCACTCCTTTAGGCCCAGAGCTATAAGAACTGAGCTCTCCCAAACAAGATCTGATTATTACCAATGGTATTACTTGCGGATATAGGATTGAGTCCTAATATCTGGGAATCATTATACCCTAACAATCAATCAAACACTTGTTTTGAGAAAGAAGCAAGGTCTGGCTTAAATTTAGTTTTGTTGAAACACAGCAAAATCCACTGATGCAGCACTTGGTTTCTTAGAGGCTTCATCTCTAGACTCTTGTGTAAGTAGAGAGGGTAAATTCTTCCTCGTAGTATAAATTTCATTTGACTTTTCCTTTCTAGAGTCTTGATTATCTTTCCTCCCCCAGTTTTTCCTCTTGTCTATTTTATTATTGTGCTGTGTGGAAATTTACCTGTGATACCAAGAGCCTTGGGACTAAATACCTGGGTTGAGTGGCAAGAATGAAGACAAGGAAGAGCAGATCTTTGATTCTCCAGACACAGCAGGGAAAGTCCCTGGAGCCTGCACACGTCCTGTGTGCCAGAGGCTGACAGCTGTTCTGAATCAGGAGAAACTTCCATTTCCTCCTGAGCAAACAGACATCTTTTTCCCAGTCTCCTTTGCAATTAGGTATGGCCATGTGACTAAATATTAGCCAATGGCTTGTGGCAACGGGACATCCATGTTCATTTATTTACAGTTTGTTTTTGGAGCCAACAAGAATTTGGTGATTTCATTTTCCCTTTCCACGGAAGCTTGGACTAGTGTTTTGAAATAGGCTTTCTTGGTTGTTTCCATTTTCATTTGCGTTTTTATTTTCTCACCATCACTGGGAAAGCACTCAGTGGTGTGCCCCCTGCTCTCCCATCTCTATCAAAGTCCAGAGAAATGATAGCTATCCAGCAGAAACTCTGTAAGTGCTGCTCAGCTGATTGCTCATTTTCCTTTCAGAAATTATTTTTGCTCACTTTTGGAAGTTCTCAACTTAATTTACAATTGAGACAAGCCAAGTGTTAGTGGAAATCCCCAGTGATTGTAAAAAAATAATGACAATTACCAAGCATTGGGCATTGTGAGATGCCAGGCACCAGGCTAGACTTTTTATGTACACTATCACTAGTCTAATAATCCCACAAAGTAGGTATTAGTGCGTTATTTCAGTTATCTTGAAACAGAACCTGAGAATAGTTATGGGCCTTATCAAGGTCACATAGCTAGTGACTGATTGGAAGCAAGATTTGAAATCAGATGTCATTGGCTCTAAAGCTCAATTTTGAGGCATTTGTTTCCCAAATGTGTGCTTTTCAGTCACTCACTTTACTTCTGCTCATTTCTTTCTTCTACTTTCCTTTGATACCAATTTTCCTGGCTCTGCTCATTGACTGGTTAATACAGTGTTTACCCTGAATCTAGCCAGGGCCACTTAATTTTAACAAAGGAAATAGAACTTAGGCCATTCGGTGCATGGAGCTTTAGGCCTGCCTTGGTGGTATTAGAATATATAAATATTTGCATAACCCTTCTAGCAAACAGGTGAGTATGCACTGCTCACTCTTAAAGGACAACAGCAGAAAGTATCACCTAGTGGGCTCCTTTCAATTATCTGGTTCAAAGTAAAAGATTCTGATGGACTTTAAAATTGTTGAGGTCAGAGACTACATTGGAAAAGAACTGCACCCCCATTCTCATCTCATGCCTTACACAGGTCTGAAACTTAAAATGCATTTGTTGAATGAATGTTGAATGCATTTCCAAGTTTACAGTTTTTATTAAAGACATGGATTTGTGCACCAGTGGGGTCTTTCAGCCTGGCCTGCGGGGATCGGGCCGAAACCAGCTTTTGGACATCCCCCGAGGGGTCCCAGATAGTGAGAGGGTGCACATCCCCCGAGGGGTCCCAGATAGTGAGAGGGTGCACATCCCCCGAGGGGTCCCAGATAGTGAGAGGGTGCACATCCCCCGAGGGGTCCCAGATGGTGAGAGGGTGCGGGCCAGGCTAAGGGACTCCACCGGTCCCTCAGCAGCAAGCTAACCTACCGGTCGGAGCATCTGACCCCTCATGATCAGCCCACGTCATAGCGACTGGTCGAACGGTCGAATGGTTGGACACTTAGCATATTAGGCTTTTATTATATAGGCTGGATGCCCATGGTAAGGAGGGCAAGGTGGCTAGGAGGCTGTGACCAGGAGACACCTGAGCAGGCTTGGGTCGGAGAGGAGGGAAGGACTGATTGACTGCGTTTACAGGTGGTCATTTTAAGGCTTCCTGGGCTGCTCCTAAATGGTCCTGGACATTCTTCAGGACCAGAGACACTGGACACTCAGTCTAGTTTCCCTTCTTACCTCAGGCAAGTTTCAAAACTATCTGAATAAAACCTGCCCAAGGGAACAAGTTGGCACTGAGTCCCTTTCAATGCTAAGGCATGGGAGTTAAGAGGATTGTCTCTGAAATTGTACAGCTCAGCTTAAAGTCTTGGCCTGGTCACCACCTAACTATGTGACTTTGGGCAAGTGGCTCAACCATCGAGAATCTCATTTTCCTCAGCATAGAAATAAGGTTAATGCTCTTACCTACAACACAGGATTATCTTAGTGGCTAATGGCCCATGTCACGCACGGAGTATAGTGCTTGGCACATAGAAAGTGCTGGGTGAATGTGAGCTACTGCTACTGCTGATGTTTACTGAGCTGGGCTTTATATCCTGTCCCCTCATGGAAGTTTAACTAATCTAGTAAAGGAAGAATACTAAGATTGCCACTAACATAAAAGAGCTTTGCCCTTGGGAAGCTTAGAGGTTCTATTCAGGATTTAACTATGAACTGACAAGACCTTGAGCAAGGGCCCTCACCTCTCTGTGCCTGACCTTCCACATGTGGAAGGAGAGAGTGGACAGCAGGAACCTTCTAACCTGATGTGTCTGCAAGCCTTGATGTTGGCTGACACTCAATGACAGACAGAGGAAAGAATGATTACTCACTACCCCAGTAAACAGAGGGAGGTTATCATCTCCTTTTATTAACAGACTGGCTACGTAAGCCGTAAAAATAGGGTAGGTTCAAAATTTCAGTCCTTTGATTTTTAGTTTTTGTTGCAGCTGATGAAATGTGAAAAGAGAATTGTATTATGTATGGACTTTGCATAACAGTCTTCTATCTCATGCTGCAAATCAATTACTTATTAGTTTTTATTGATAAGAAAAGGAAAATATATTACTATTCACTTTAGCCTTTTCCTTATCAATTCTAAGAGTATAATACTTGTTCTTTAAGATAAATGAGTCTATTCTTTCATTCTATCACATTACACAAAATTAAAAACGGGAAAAAGCGGAAAAAACAGCCACTGTTTCTGTTTAAGGGCTCTGCTTCCATTTTCCTTCTGCATATTTTTACAGTGAGGACTACAGTTTTCAATAAACACTACATAATAAGCATTTACCATGTTACTACACAGAGTTCATAATAATTTTTAATTGTAAGATAACATCCCAGGAGGTAGATTCTGGTTTACCATTTCCCTATCTTTGTCAAAAGACAGTAGGGAGGGGATTTGGTGCCAGGGCAGGAATGAGGTGTGGCTCTGTCCCTTCCTAGAAGAGGCACCTTGGTCAAGCCACCTAATCTCTCCAGGCCTCAATGTCCTCAGCTGTGAAAATACGGACTGTGCTGGTACCAGTCTCACTGGATTATTGGGAAGACTGAACAAGATCATGCTCACAGAAGGCTCAGCGGTATGTAGACCACCGTGGGGTTCGCTGATGTCAGAGGCTGCTGCTGCTTTGTAGCCTTCATTCCAACCTGATGAGTCGTTTGGTGTTTATAAACATCCCACAAGAAAATGCTCATCAAACATCAGGCTATGTCACTCCCTCTCTCTCATTGGCCTGGTTCCTCATTTGCCCAGTAGGATGGTCAGATGACAGAGTGTGACCTTGAAGGCCCTTAACCCATGAAAGCTCCATAGTTTTGGTCATTATTCAGAGCAGCTGTAACCACTGCAGGGAAATGACCTACAGGAACTCCTCCCAGCCTTGATCACGAAGAAAGAACCCTGCCAGGACCTGGGGGCTTGAGCACTTTTCTTTCCATCCAGATGAGCAGTTCACATCTGTTCATTGGCCTTCCTCCTAAGGCCTCCCCTGGTTCAGTGTGTGCTCCTCAATCTCCGTTTTCCAGACAGGTTCGGCAGCCAGTGTGCTCACCAGAGGTTTTATTTATCTATTTCTAATGTCGCTGCACTGCTGTGATCATTTTCCTATGTGGTCATTTAAGGAAAATAAATTGGATTGCAAATCTCAGTAGAAGACGCATTGCTCTTGGTCAGTCCCTAAGGGACAAAGAAGATTTTTTCCACTCTTAACACCACCTGCTTGTGCTCTCCCTGTAACCTCCCAAGGAGAGTTTTTAATTAAAAAACAAATAAACTCTGACACCAGGGTGGTTGGATGGGCCCCCTCCCCGGTACATGGTTACCCACCACATTCAGACTTCCCAGATTCCCAAAATCAAGTGCCAAAAGGAATGGAACTAATGATCACGTTAGCATCAGAGCTGCCACTGCATGGAAACAGATGATGCCATTAGCATAGAGCTGCCACCTGCCACCTCTGACACCCTATTCTCAGGGAATTTCAGTGCAGCCTTTCCACCCATTCACCCAGTGCCTCCCTGGTGTGCACACTATTGCATGAGGGACAGAGGAGAGGCCTGGCCCACATGGGCACCCACTGGGAGGAGGTGTACAGTGAGAGGCCAAGGATGCAGGCTCTGGGCCCCGGCTGCCTGTCCTGACTATATGAGCTTGGGTACATTACTCAACCTCTCTGTGCCTCAATCTCCAAAATGAGAAAAACAGGCGAGCCTCTCAGAAGGTATGAGAGAACTAGCTGAGGTAATGCATGCAAGAAAATGCAGAATGTGCCAGTCACATGCTCATTAAAGAGCAGCCTAGAGCACGAACAACCAAGGACTGTGTGTTCAATGAATGACTCAATCATCACTTTAAGGGATGGTCAGTAGTAATGGAAGAAGCAGCAAGAGTTTGAGAGACAGACCTGAGTTTGAATCTCACCTCCAGTTTGTGTTTAACTTTCAATTAATGGCCGGGTTTCTCATACCTTCAGTGGCCTCATCTGTTAAATGGGAACACTTTCTGTGTCTTGGAGGTAGTGAGGACCAAAGGAGAGACCATATAATGTGTTAACACAGTGCTTGCCATGTAACTGCCTTTGAGAATGTGCGCTCCCAAGCGGCCTAGCTCTCCGGGAGCGAGCTCTGGCCAGGGTTTTCAGAGGCAAGCACCGTTTCACTTACTCCTGGTGTTGGCTGCTGCCAGTCTAGTCTTGGCAGTTCCTGAGCCTTGGGTCATCCAAGCCATTCTGAAAGTCTCTATTTTCCTTCAGTATTTCTGTCCTGGTGGAGGGAGGCCTGCCAGTAGCCGGTAGCCTCTGTGTTTTGGGTTGCACTGCAGCTTTCTGATGCCTTAGCTGCTTTGTCCTCTAACAAATAAAGAGCCCCCACCCCTGCCCCTTCAGCTCCCTTCCATCACCGAGACACAAAAGCCAGTAGGGTCCCATTCTTGTCCTCTTTCTGCCTGCCTTTGCGGAGGGCTGGGACCAGGGAGCAGCCAATCCTTCCTGGGACCATTTCTTCAGGCACTTCTCCCACTGCTACTCTGCTGCCTCCTCTTTTTCCTGAGCTGGAACAGTCTATCTCAAACTGGAACAGTCACCCTACATACATCATCCCACTCCCACCTCCCCAGGTGAGCCTTCCGGGCCCATCTAAAGTCCCATCTCCCTCACAAAGACTTCCAGACCTCCCATCATCCTAGAGAGCTCTGTCCTCTGAACTTACAAGAGACGCAGCCTTCATATTGCCAATAAGCCCTTGGAAGGATGGATGCTGTGTGTCTTTTCCTGTGTGCTTCTCTATTCCTCTGGCTTGCAAACTCCTGAGGGCAAACACAAACCTTCTATATGAGAGGGGCTCTGTCAATACTGGTCTCGGTTGATATACTATGAATAGTTCCCATTTGGTGACTGAGGCCAGGGTATGAATGTATGTATGCATATTATGTATGTATGTATGTATGTATGTATGTATGTATCTCTATATCTCTATCTCTATCTACCTACCATCTATCTTATTTGATTATCACAACATATCCACAAAGTGGCTATTACTCTTTTTACACTTGAAGAAAATGAGAGAAAAACAAAAGGTTCAGAGAGAAAAAACTTGACCAAGGCCAAATGACGAGAAAGGAGTAGGGCCCAGGATCACAATTCAAGCGCATTTCCCAGGTTCATGCACTAAACAAGTGGTCTTTAAACTTTCTGTATTAGGAATTCCTTTCAGGAAATATGTGTATTGTTGTTTGGCATTTATAAATTATATGTTATCTACCATGGTATTAATATATTATGTACATTACAAAACATATATCAAAGCATTTTAAATAAAAGTTTAATCTAACTCTAAGTATAGACTGTTATTTCTAAGTACCATTTCCCACTAAAAGGAACCAGCTCCTTGGAGAAATCTGGAAATGAACTCAAAATATCTTATTATGCCAGAAAGCAAGGAAGCTATCAATTATTATTGGGGTCATATCAAAACAACTCAGGGGACAACCTGAATATGTTTCTATTGGCCAAAAATTTAACACTTTGAGCAACTCCAATGGGTTAAACCACATTATATGTGTTGAAATTCATTTATAATAATACTTTAAAAGTACCATGGGGATCACTTTTGGAGACTACTAGGTAACCAACTTATTATTTTGAGAACTGGTAAAGAAAACAAATTTTCCCCCAAAGACCTGTGCCTCAGAGTTAGCAAATAGCCAATGAGAATAACTTCTCTTTACAGAAGTTATTTCAGCTAACAAATGAAAATAGATAGCTAGAATTAGAATACCACACCTTGTAACTACTAGTGAATTAAAGGATTTGGCAATGATCATTGAAGCCTGCTGATCTCACCACACACACAAAAAAGGAGAAAATCACATATTACGTTCTCCCAATAGATGTCTATAACAACATCTACAAAGTGTTCATGCCAAAAACATTTAATGTGAACCTTAGGGAGCCTCTTCATTTTTCACTTCCAGGAAATACAAGGGATAAAGGCACATGATAAATGATACCATGGAAACACATTCCACAAAATTCAGCATGTAGAAGATTAACCAGGAAAAACAACCCAAGGTCTTCAAAAAAGTTTGCAAAAATAGAAAATAAGAGATTGAGAGAGGGATCCATAGATTTAAAATGACTTAAGGACATATTTATTCATCATAAATATAGGACATTGTTTAAATCCCACTTCTAACTGTAAAAAAATATTTAGGACAATTGAAGAAGTGAGAATACCGATTGGATATTCAATTATACTTAGGAATTATTGTTGATGCTAGGGATATAATGTTAGCATTGTGGTTATGTTTTTAGGTGGAAAATCTGCATATTGAAATATTTATAGCTGTAAACCTAGGTTGTCCAGCAGAACACGGGACACTGGTTATCAATTCCAGGAGAAGACTCCAAACACTTTTCTGCCCATTGCATTGCGGTGCTGGAGTTGCCAAAGAAAATATTGGGTGGAATAACACTACTTACATAGGAAAGAAACAGAGTGCTATTGGCCTCAATATTGGGGGTTGATCCTCCATGCCCATCAGATCTCTCCCAGTAGCCAACCAAAGGCAACTGGCTTACATGCATCCCTCTCAGAATAGAAGGACCCTAAACCCTCCCCAGTGGAGGCTGGGGGTGTGCCTGAATGTCATTGATGCAAATGTTTAACCAAAATCAAGGGACATCCATAGAGCCTGAAATAGGGAAAAATATTCCTATACAAGGTGATAAGCAATAAGCTCAGCACAGGCTATGGGGGATCTTTATCTCTTGGTATGATGTGTTCCAGGTCCAAGAATCATTCTTACGAAGCCAAGTGGGGGTTGAAAGACTATGTATGAGACTATGTATTCTCAACATATAATCTATATGATTTGCTTCAAATAATGTGTTTGTGTTTTGGAGGGAACTAAGGGTAGGTAGGTGGATGAATAGAAGACACAGACTAGCCATGAACTAATAATTTTTTGAAGGTGGATGATGGTTACATGGACATTTGGGAAATTAATTTCATCATTCCACTTTTATATATATTTGAACTTTTAATACCAAAACCACCTTTGTCATGATAACATAAAAATAAACATAATATTTTTAAAAATACTTTCTTCACTTCCAATGGTGTTTGGGGATAACACCTCTGGATGTGACACCCCACTTTGAAGATAACTGCATTACCTCTCAACCCAGGGCTCACAGAATACGAGACCATCAAAGGGGTCTTTTCCACGCAGAAACCAAAGTCTGCATCCCATCTAACAGTCTTCAGAGAAGAGATGTGACCCCACCTTGCCCAAAGAAATTCCTTCATTCTGTGCAACCGCCATCCCTTTTATAGTAATGGAAGGAATCTGCTTGTCAAGATTCCTTCAAAAGGAAAGATTTGCATGGTTTAAAGAAAAAAAAAAATCTGGTGTTTCATTAAAAGGAAAAAGACAAAGTTCTCCTTCAAGAAGTAACAACCCTGCCAGCTTCCTCCAGGTGAAAAATAATGCCATTGGCAATGAGATTGGGTGTTCTATCACTGTCTCAATAAACTTCCTCTCCCTTGGGTAGTATTTTATAGTTACTGCTTCTATGCCCCACTGCAAATAATTTATTATTTGTTTACATGTTTCACTTGCTCTGCTAAGGTGGAAGCCCAGTGATGCACTGTTACTGAGAGCATGACTGGTGTGTGTGTGTGTGTGTGTGTGTGTGTGTGTGTGTGTGTGTCCAAGCTGGCATGCATATTGAGAGGCTCAAGGAGATCTGGTGGGTTCTGAACCTCCAACTTTTTGTAGCACCTATGGCCTCCCCAGGACTACAGGACTTTCCTTGGGTTCTTAGATCAAACATGTCCCATGTTCCCATACATGGTCACTTCTCCTCTGAGAAGGAGTAAGACGATCCTGGGAGGACTCGGGCTCATGTGATTCCAAGTTCCCTATTCCCTCCTTTGACTTAACTTCCTGCAGGAAGAGTAAATTCCTCCCATTTCTGGGTGGAATGTCAGTGTGCACAGCACTTTCCTCAAGACAATCATGGGAAGGAAATTAAGTAGGTGTTATTATCTGCCTTTTATTGCCATAGGAGACCCAGCAAGGTCAAGACCCAGCAAGGGCAAGTTCAAATAGCAAGAGGGGAATCCAGCCCAAGCTATCTCTGATGGGACAGGAGGGACCCTGCGTGCCCAGTCACTGGCCAGTTCTCTCACCTGGGGCAAGTCACTAAATGGTCAAGTCCTTCTTTGTTAAAAGATAGAAATGATAGCACTTACTGTAAACACAGGGCTGTTTCTGAAATGATAGTTTATTTAAAATGCTCAGCAGATGGCTGACATGTCATAAGTGTACAATAAATATAACCAATACTAGTGATCTTTTCAAAGCATTGTTTCTAGAAAGCTCTGGGACTTCCTAATAACAACAACAATAGGTAACTCTATGTATAATCCTATATAATAAAAGGGTAATATGCAAATTGACCCTAACAGCAGAATGACTGGGAATGACTGGTCACTATGACACACACTGACCACCAGGGGGTAGATGTTCAATGCAGGAGCTGTCCCCTGGTGGTCAGCGCTCCCACAGGGGGAGGTCTGCTCAGCCACGAGCCAGGCAGATGGCTGCCAGCACAGTGGTGGTGGCGGGAGCCTCTCCTGCCTCCTCAGCAGCACTAAGGATGTCCGACTGCAGCTTAGGTCTACTCCCTGCTGGTAAGTGGACATCCCCCGAGGGCTGCCGAGCTGCCAGAGGGATGTCTGACTGCCAGCTTGGGCCTGTTCCCCCAGGGAGTGGGCCTAAGCCAGCAGGTGGACATCCTCCGAGGGGTCCCAGACTGCAGGAAGGCATAGGCCAGGCTGAGGGACCTCCCAAGTGCACAAATTTTGTGCATCAGGCCTCTAGTCTATCCTATCTAATAAAAGAGAAACATGGTAATTAGCATACATCCGCTACCCTTCCCATTGGCTAATCAGGGCAATATGCAAATTAACTGCCAGCCAAGATGGAGGCCGGCAGCCAGGCAGCTTGAAACTAACATGAGGCTTGCTTGCTTCAGTGAGGGAGGTCTCCAACGTTCCCCGCCTGCCTTGCCGGCCTCTGAACTTGCAGTTTGAAACATTGTTACAAATATAGAAGCTAAACAAAACCCCAGAAACCTGCTTTCAGCCCGCCGGGATCTCAGAGCTGGAGTTGATACAGTGTTTCGATAATAGAACCCAAACAAATCAGATACCTGCTTTCAGCAGCAGAGGCCTCAGAGCTGGAGCCAGAGCTAAAGCTGGCCCAGAATAAAAAAGAAAAAAAAGAAAAAAAGGAACAGTTGGGAGCTTCAGTCTCCCACCAGCCTGAAAACAGCCCTCAGCCCCTCACCCAGACTGGCCAGGCACCCCAGTGGGGACCCCCACCCTGATCCAGGACACCCTTCAGGGCAAACCAGCCAGCCCCCACCCCTGCACCAGGCCTCTATCCTATATAGTAAAAGGGTAATATGCCTCCCAGCACCGAGATCAGCGGAGCCGTGAGGTCTCCCAGCACCGGGATCAGCAGAGCTGAGAGGCCTCCCGGGACCGGGATCAGTGTGACAGGGGGCAGCGCCCAAACCCCCTGATCATCCTGCGGCTCTGTGTGTGACAGGGGGCGGGGCCACAACCTCCTTATCCACCCTGCTCTGTTCATGACAGGGGAAGGTGCCCCAACCCCCTGATCAGTCCTGCTCTGTGCCTGATAGGGGGGACCTCACCAACCCCATGATCGCCCCGGGGCTCTGTGTGTGACAGGGTGCGGTGCCCCAACCCCCTGATTGGCCCTGCACTGTGTGTGACAGGGTGCAGCACCCCAACCCTCCCCTCGCCCCCATGGGCCCTGCTGTGTGTGTGACGGGGTAGAGCCATAACCTCCCCATCAGCCCTGCCCTGAGTGTGACAGTGGCGGCGCCCCAACCCCCTGATCCGCCCTGCTCTGTGCGTGACAGGGGGGAGCTCCCCAACCCCCTGATGGGCCCTGCTCTGTGCGTGACAGGGTATGGAGCCCCAACCCCCCTGATGGGCCCTGCTCTGTGCATGACAGGGGGCAGTGCCCCAACCCCCCTGGTTGGCCCTGCTTTGTGCGTGACAGGGTACGGAGCCCCAACCCCCCTGATAGGCCCTGCTCTGTGAGTGACAGGGGGCAGTGCCCCAACCCCCTGATTGGCCCTGCTCTGTGCGTGACAGTGGGTGGCGCTGCAACCTCCCCATCGACCGTGCCTTGAGTGTGACAGGGGACGGTGCCCCAACCCCCTAATCGGCCCTACCCTGAGCGTGACTGAGGGTGGCATCACAACCTCCCGATCGCCCTGCTCTGTGCATGACAGGGGGCGGCACCCCAACTCCCCAATCGGCCCTGCTCTGAGCCCGACCTGCCAGAAGCCGGTCCATCCTTGCTGCTTGACACAGTTGCTGCAGGAAAGAAACATCTGCACAGCATATGTTTCAAGAGACCTGGCGTATATAGCATACTGTTCTTAATATGTTTGCTCCCCTTAGCGCTGTGTGTTTTAACCAAGGTCACCTCTCTGAGAAAGGTTGTTTCCCCAGGTAGGGATTTTTCCCTGAAGTCAGGGAGGGGATAAAACTCCTTAACTAAGTGCCAGGCGGGTAGTTAATCACTTTAACTACAAACAATCACGCTTAAGCTACATAATCTTTACTCCCTGGAATGGAGATAAGAAATGCCCTAACCTTTGCAATAGAAATTGACAGGATTGCCAAAACCAGTTTGGCTCAGTGGATAGAGTGTCGGCCTGCGGACTGAAGGGTCCCGGGTTTGATTCCGGTCAATAGCATGTACCTGGGTTGCGGGCATATCCCCAGGAGATGTGCGGGAGGCAGCTGATCGATGTTTCTCTCTCATCGATGTTTCTAACTCTCTATCTCTCTCCCTTCCTCTCTGTAAAAAATCAATAAAATATATTTAAAAAAAAAAGAAATTGACAGGATTAAAATCAATAGGTATAAATACAGATGTAACAAGACAACAGCTCTACAGAACCTACACAGAACCTAGAGACAGAAGAACTTCGCTGGAGAGAACATGGCAAAAGATCCTGGACAGAAACTGGCCACAGGAACCTAGAGACAGAACCTACACATAGAACCTAGAGACAGAACCTAGGGAGAGAACATGGCAAAAGATCCTAGACAGAACCTGGCTACAGAACTTGGTTGGAGAACCTAGACAGAACCTGGCTGAAGAACCTAGAGACAGAACCTGGCTACAGAACCTGGATAGAACATGGCAAGAGAACCTGACTAGAACCTGGTGACTGAACCTGGCTGGAGAACCTGGACAGAACCTGGCTGGAGAACCTAGCGAGGGAACATGGCTACAGAACCTGGCTGGAGAACCTAGCAAGAGAACATGGACACAGAACCTGGCTGGAGATCCTGACTAGAACTTCGCTGGAGATCCTGACCAGAACTTCGCTGGAGATCCAGACCAGAACTTCGCTGGAGATCCAGACCAGAACTTGGCTGGAGATCCTGGCTAGAGATCCTGGCTATGCTGCTGATCAACTGAACGCTGTCTCCGTGTCATTCCTTCTTCACCGACTGCGTCCACACCTTTGGGGACCCCTGGACCTGCTGGGGTTGGACCCCAGCACCAACCAGGGGCTGCACCTAGGGATTGGGCCTGCCCTCTGCCACCCGGGAGCAGGCCTAAGCCAGCAGGTCGTTATCTCCCGAGGGATCCCAGACTGCGAGAGGGCACAGGCCGGGCTGAGGGACTGTGCACTGGGCCTCTAGTATATATATAAAAGGCTAATATGCTAAGTGTCCATCCAACCAGTTGCTATGATGTGCACTAACCACCAGGAGGCAGATGCTCAATGCAGGAGCTGCTGTGACGAGCAATGGCCATTTACAGAGAAATGGCACTGCGGACCTGGTGCCCACAAAGCAACACTTGGCTTCCCCTAAGTGGGACACAGGCCCTGCCACCACCCTGAAGCGACACCCCACCAAATCGCAACTGATGCTGCCAAGACCCCATGGCACAATATGCGGCCCACAGTCCAGCCCAGCCTGGAAACGGTGGCTGTGGACACTGGGTAATGATGTCATGTAGCAACACCCAGTTTCCTCTCTCTAGCAACCAGCCTCCTTGAAGTTTCTTCAGCCCAGGAACACAACTTGCTTTTTAGCCAGGTGCAAACATTTTACACTTTAACCAAATGTCTGTGAAGCATTTTCCCATGCCTCATCTCATTTGATCCTCATAGAAGTCCTGAAGTAGGTAGATAGGAGACTCGGTGGAATCCTATTTTCTTTTCATTAGCTGAAAAATGGAGATTTGGAAAGCTTAGAGACTTGATCCGACTGAAAAGAAGAAATGGTGGACCTTGAAAATGACTTTAGGTTTTCTCACTACACAGAATATAGTCAAACACTGCTGCAGTTAAATATTTTACCCTTTGTTCTCCCTATGTGATCTACAATAATAATCTTCTTTGTGTTGATATTTACTGCTGTGTTGCTGACAATTACCTGAAAGAGAAGTTGGGGTGCTTCATTGGGCTAGAAAATGTTTAGCTAAATCAGAAAGCAGGTCTAATTAAGCAAGTTTATTCTATATATATATATAGAATGGCATGCGTGATATATATAAAGCTCTTGCTGGCGCCAATTGCACGCGTGTGTTTTGATCTGTCATTGTCGATTGTGAATTTGGTTGATATTTCTATTATAGAGAAAGGGCAAATAGTGATATTAAAATATTTCTTCTAATTAATTTCCTTTTAATGTGCACAAATTCATGCACTGGGCCACTAGTAATAATAATTACAACAACAACAACAACAACCAGCACCAGAGTACATGACTTACTACATACCAGGCCCTGTTTGAAGCCCTTTCCTGCATTAATCCATATTGTCACCACAATAGACCCATCTAGTAGGTATTTTCACTCCCATATCACAGATAAAGAACACGAAGAGCTGCTAGGTTTAAGTAACATGACAACTTTCTTGCCTTTTAAAAGTTGCAATGCAATTCGCCAGCATTGAAGTGCATCCTTGCTCTGGCACCTTTCCTGTCCCCATGCAAGGCACACAGACCTGTGACTGCATGGGGTCTCCAAAGCCCCACCAGCCCTGGCAGAGCTCACCACCTCTGTGGCTCCCACTCTCTCACATCCCTCTCTGGCAATGATAGTCACAAGTTTATCTGCCAGGAGGTCTTCTGGTGAGGAAATCAAGGCTCAGGGGGAGAAGCCACTTGCTCACACTCATGGGCGAGCTCTGAGGGTCAAGGCTGGTCATGACCTTCCCCTGCCCTCTGTGACTCTGGGATGTTATTCTATAAGAGAAACAAAGGCCCGGGGGGCCTGCAGCCTCCAGACCTAAAGAAGGCTTGGACTACTGCAGGAGTCAGGGTCAGAGAGACACAAACATTCAGTAGGGGGCACCTGAGAGCCCAGATGGCCCGCTGAGCCTGTGAGAGAGCTGCTGGCTCCCCTCCCTTGGGGCCCAGAGGACAGGGAAGGGCTTGGAATTTAATCCTCCGCATTCCACTCGGGGTTCCTGTGACATAATAAAGCCCAAGGAGGGATCTCGAGTGACTTGTCAGCAGAACCCCCAGAGAGATTTTCTATAGATAGTCAGGGTGTGTCTTGAGCTCTACCCCTCTCTGCAGGAGGGAAGTTCTTTTATGCCTGGGCTGGGCAATCTCCTGTGCAGCAGGTGGGTGGGGTGGGGGACTAGCCAGGCGCTGGGCCCATAGGACTTTGTGAGGCTGGGAGAATTACGGCAGCAGGGAAAGGGGGTGAGAATTCCAACTATGGCGTTTCGGAGAAAACTATTTAGTTATTTGCCCTCACTGACCTCACCCCACTGTTGGGGCTGCGGCTGCAAGGAGCTGTCCCAAATACCGAGCCTCACGCAGCCTTTGATGCTGGCTCTGAGCAGATTCTGTGGCCGGGGCCAGGCTCTCTTTGGGCAGCGAGGCACGTCTGGAATGCTGGTGTGCCAGTGCTGGGATTGGAGGTTTGGGGTTTCAGAGCTCCATAATTTGCATGGCCATGCACATGGTTTTTCCTCTCTACAATAGAGGGTTGGAATCTGAAACTGTTTACCTTACAGATTCCAAGCAAGCAACATTCCTATGGATAATGTCACATAAACACCAGCATAGAATCCCATCATTACTAATATTTTTTTTTAACCTGTCTGCTGGTGAAGAGGAATCCTCAGAAGTCATGCATATATTTTACATAAAATAAGAGCTAAGCTGCCAAGGGCTTTAACGATATAATTTCATCATGGGATTCTGGGCTCTTTGGTTTATGCTGCCACTAGAACCCCAAGACAGAATTAATTCATGTAACTGGGACAAGCACAAGTGCTGCTTTTCCATTCCCCCGTTAAGTGAACTCAACTATTTTAATTGCCCATTTGGTGGGTAGGATATGAGGTGGAGAAAAGCCCACCTAATATATTCATTAGTTTCAGAATAAACTCATGAGACAAAATATACTGTTGTTGTTAAAAACAAACAAACATGAGCATTTGGGTCAAACAACCTGGGTTTGAATCCTGACTTGGCCTTACGGCAGTGATTGACAATCTCTGGGCCTCCACTTACTCGTCTGCAAAATGTCCCTGTTATTCCCTACCTCTCAGGGTGGCTGAGAGGATTAAACGCCTCCAGAACTGATGGAATGAATGAATATAATACCGGTGAACCGGCCTTGGTGCCCTGCCCGGAGCACAGGAACCATCTATACATGGTTGCTTTATTATTAGGTCCACGGCAAAAGCAAAACATCCCCGAAACTGTTCCCTGACACCACTGAGGTCCAAGAATCTTAGCCACATCCAGCCAGGAGCTCCTCTTTTTGGCCCCCGAAATTCCCAGGATGTTCCACATTTGCGAATTGTATTATTCCCAGCCTGAGAGAGCAGGGTGGCAGCCCCGCCCTGTCTGGAATCCTGGAGCACCTCTGAGATTCTGACCTAGCACAGCTGCCAGTGGCATATAATTTAGGAAACATGAAACAGAACATACTGCCGTTTCACAGAAAGGCCTGAGAGTGAACTCAAAGTGTCTGTTATGGACACACATTCTCCTCTGAGAAGCAGGAGTTCTTCAACGCAGAGATGGGTCCAGAAGGTCCCGTTTTCCCCCATGTCTGTCACAATGCTACTTTCTGGTAGATACAAACACAGAGCCTGCCTGTGAGTGGACCTGAGTTTTGTAATACTCAGGTATTAAACTATGGCTTTAAATCTTGTCTCCACCATGTATTAGTTATGTGACCTGGGGCAAGGACCTCAATGTTTTGGACCTGTTTATTCTTAAAATCCATAAGATGAAGAAAATGATATGCCCCTCCCTGGGTGGTCGGGGGGTTAGATGGCTGATTGCATGTAAAAGGCCTGGTACAGCTTCTGGCACGTGGTAGACCTACCAGGAACCTTGTTTCTCTTGCAAACAGCCAAGAAGATCAAGCAGAGAGACAGTGCCCACTTGGTTCCCTCCTTCGCTGTTTCAAGAGGGAAAAAAAACAACAGAAGAGCATAGTGCAGAGGAGGATAAGGTTGAGTGCCACTTAAGAGAGAAACAGGTGGCAATGTCCCAGGGCACCTGCCAGAGTCCTCAGGACGTAGGAATGTCAAGGGTCGGTGAAATGCATTGTCTTACAGCCCAAGCCCAAGTGAGCTGCAGGGCCCAGCCCAGTTACAGATACCACTCTTTCTTGAGGCCTTTCTGAGTACATTAACCTAGGGCTGTGGTCGACAAACTATGGCTCACGAGCCACATGCGGCCCTTTGGCCTCTTGAGTGTGGCTCTTCCACAAAATACCACGTGCGGGCGTGCACGTACAGTGCGATTGAAACTACGTGGCCCATGCGCAGAAGTCGGTATTTTGTGGAAGAGCCACACTCAAGGGGCCAAAGAGCCGCACGTGGCTCGAGAGCCGTAGTTTGCCGACCACTGACCTAGGGGATCTGAGAGAAGGTATTTTAGAGAGCCAGATATTACTGTTAATTGTCAAAGTAAAAAGAAATTTTATCTCAAAAAAAAAATTTTTCTTTTGCTTGAAATCTGGCTACCCTATTTCTTAGATTTGACCTCCAGAACTGGGAGTTCCATCTCATCAGGATACAGTTTAGTGTCTTGAAATATTCTCACCCACTTTCCTTGTCAAGCATGGCAGCAGATAATTATTCTATGTAGATGGGAGGCTGACACACCCCACAAGCTGTTGGCAGGGTCCCATGGAGGATGGATGTTGAGATTTTTCTTTGAAACCGGAAGGACTACTGCTGGAAGAATTTGTTTGATTTATGAAATCTTAAGCCTTTTGTACTTATTTTATGCAACATTTTCTTATGTACCTCTTTGCTCTCTGAAAATATTTCCTTCTCACCTCTGTGTGTGAAGTGGTCACAGTCCTTTTTAAGAACTGTGAATGTAGTTGCATTTATTTTCAGGTCAATTTTATAGCTTCCAGGTACCCAAAACAGATCTTTGGAGAGAAAGAACCCTAGCTACAAAAGAAAATAAATGAAGATTTGCTTGTTTTTAGCTATGAAATGGTACCCACCTGTTAAGTCCTGTGTATTTCCCCACAACACCTAGAATAGTTCTCTCTAGTGGTTGGCATTCCATAAATAGTACAGTCTAATTTCAGCTTCAAGAAGGGACTCAGAAGCAAATAGAGTGGGCAGTGGGCTGCAAAAAAAATGGGTTCCTCTCTTCTTAGCAATCCAGTTTTTGTGATTGATGCCATTATTCATTCCAGAGGGCAAAGGATATGGTTTACAGTAAATCATTCTGAGAAAGTGTCATATAAAAGATGCTACACAAAATAGCCACTGGACCTGCTTTTAAATTGTAATCACCTCAGAGACTGAGCCCCTAGTTGGTCTTCTATGAATCATGCCCAGCACCATATTACTTATAAACAGGCTTATAAGCACTATTAGAAATTGATAACAATGCTGGAAAGACCACTGGGCTGGAAATGCCTCCATATTTGCAATGAACTAACATGTCTCTTTGGTAAGTCTCTTGCATCTTCTGGGTCTGGTTATATTTGTAAAATGACCAGTCCATTGTTTTCCAAACTTTTAACCATAAAAAAATTTCTTGGACACCCTTCTCCAGGCACACCATCTCATAAGTTTGCTTAGCAGATGTTTACTGAGCACTTACTATGTTCCAGGCATTCTAGTAGTGGCTGGGAATGCATGTGAGCAAAACAAAAGCATTTCTCACCCTCATGAAGCTTATAGCCTAATGGGAGAGACAGATGAAATAAGTAACCATGCAAATAGAAAGAAATATACTTAAAAATTGCATTATGTGCTCTGAAGGAAAACAGAGCTCTATGGGTATAACATGGAAACCTAATTGGGGAATGGGGGAGCCCAGAAAAGGCCCATAGTCATATTATTAATGTCCTTTGAGATATCCATAATAATAAAAAGTTATTGTCAATTGAGTAATGTTGTAACATGATGTGTTTTTGTAATCACAACAGCATCCATATGCATGTGGAAGTGGCAGTTTGTATAGGTCTAAGACAGCCAGAATCCATGAATGCTTTGTACATGAATATATACATAGACATTGGGCATCCTGAAAATTTTGCAGCCTCCAAGGGCCTGGGGAACACTTAAGCAGAATATCCTTTGTCTCCCACTGGTTCTAAAGGTAGCTTGGAGGGCTCCACAGGAGAGATCTTATAAACAGTTGGCTTCCAAGTCAAGGTTCATATCAACATTCAGTGAAGGCCAGGTCAGCTCCCTCCTCCCCAGAGGCCAACATACCCATCAGCTGATGACAAATAGGTCACTTGGCCAGAAGTACAGGCCACCTCCCGACCCCCTGGCAAAGTTTACTTGCCTCCAGGCCAGTCTGATGGAGATAAAACCTCAATGTTCAAAAACTACCTGAAGTCCTCTCAATGTTCAGGAAAGAGGCGGCGGCAAGGGCCTCTTCAGTCCCCACCCCCAGTCCCGAACCCTGACATTGTCCATCTATATTTTATTTCTCAGGGCTCAGCTAGGTGATCACATGTTATCTCCCTGAAGGAAACATATATTTCTTCTACAATGGCCTCCTAGCTATGTAAATGACTGTACATATTTTATTTACGTCTCCAGATTATAGTCTTTAAGGCTTTGTGACAAGCTCCCTATTGGCAATAGCGGTTTTCAATATTCCCATCTTTGCTTAACCAGGAAGCAATGAATTCAGATAAGAAGCTGGGTCTGGGATGAAGATGATCCCCTCTAATAGCAAAACCACCTAAGGATGGAGAGGAGATTTTGCCTGTGTAGGGACCTGCCCAGGATTAAAGTCGAGCAGTGCCATCTTTGCCCAAAGTGGATGTGGAGATAAGGAAACTCCCTTGCAGGGTTGGTAATTCCTCACTTAGACCTAAAGTTCCCAAACAGACATGGCATCTTTGTCATAGAGCCCCAGGGGTGACCATCTCAATGGGCATATAGGTCACTGTTTATTGAAAGAGTGAATGGCTCTGGAAAAGTGTCGGGGGAGAGGTCACTGAGCCAGGCAAGTGGACAAACATAAGCCTGAAAAGTACCAGGAGTGAGCCCAAAGGTGAAGAAGCCAAGGAGGGCGCGCTAGAGAAGCAGCGAGGAGGCAGGAGGGAAGCCTGGGGACAGCGCTGCTCCGTTTAACCAGCCTGGGGCAGGATGAACGAGATGCACTTTCAGGGCAGGCACGTGAGAATTTCCACCCACCAGAGCTGAGGGCTGCAAAAGGGCTGTTCCCCAGCCAAAGGTTTGCCTTCACCATCTCTTCGGATAGGAGGTGGCGCTCATTCCTTTGAAATACGATTGCATTTACAATTCATTTTTTAGAGACTGTCCCTGAGGATATTCCAATATGTAAAGCACACATTTATCTGTCCCATGGGCTATGTATGTTTTTATTTAGATCCTATCAAAGTCTGAAACAGGATTGAAAGTGACAAGGTACTCACAGATAACTGGTAAGTACAAGCAGATAGAATAGTTGAAAACAATGCTACAAAGCATGTTCTGGCTGCATCTGCTCCATCCTCACTGCGGCCCTGGGAGTCAGACACTGAACGTGGTACTGGAGGAATTGTGTTCAAATTTCAGCTCAGCCTCTGACTGGCCACAGGCCAGTGTGCATTGGGATAAATCACTTAACCTCTCTGAGCTTCTCTGTTGTCTCTCACTTTATTGTGAATATTTCATTTATTATGTAATCAATTTTAATATTGTTATGAAGTAGTAGTGAAATAGGTTTCCAGGATTTAAATTCAAATTTTATCAGTGATTCATGTCCATGGTTAAAATATCAAATAGTACAAAACGTTTTGTGGTGTAAAGAAACAGTACCCTCTGGCTGGTGTGGTTCACTCAGTTGGCTGGAGCATCCCTAAATGAAAAGTTGGCAGATTTGATTCCCATTCAGGACACATATCTAGGTTATGGGTTCGATCCCCAGTTGGGATGCGTATAGGAGGCAACCAGTCAATGTTTCTCTCATATCTCTCTCTCTCTCTCTCTCTCTCTCCCCCCCCCGCTCCCCCCTCCCTCCCTCTCTCCCTCCCTCTTCTCTCTAAAATCAATTTAAAAAAAAAAAAAGAAGAAACAGGGCCCTGACCCATCTCTCCCTACCCTCATTCTACCTCCCAGAGATGACAGCCTTTAACCAGCTTCTGTTTTTAGTTCTGCTTGTGGGTTTTTTTCTGCATCTCCAAATAGTATGTTTACACTGCTATGTCTTGATGAGCAACCTTAGTAGACATTATCTATCCACTTATTTCTAGGGTACATAAAGTTTTAATTTCTGTCCCCCACTCCCTCCCAAGTTTGGAAAGTTTTAGCTATTTTGGTTTCTCTATTACTGTTGTAACTGTAGACAAACCTCTAATTCTTGTTCCATCAACAGTCAATGATACCTCTGACTACTCATTCAGTAAGATGAAGACAGAAGCAGAAAGTCTCTTTCCTCTACCTCTTTACCCTCTGTACCTCCCAAATTCTGTCTACTCTGTAACCACAATTAAATTTCCCCTGCTTTGTTTATAGGTTGATTCTAAAAACTGAAAACCAGAAAACAGTGCTTACATGACGGCTATGTAAATATTGTTGCAGAGCTAAGCAGTGCGCCATGATTACATTTCTTCTCAATGGTTCCAAATGTTGTGACCCCAGGCCATGCAAAGCAGAATGTGTCAGCATCAAGAACAAATAGAGTCTTCTTTCTCATACTCAGCCACGTGCTCAAAACAGGGCCACATTTCAGTTTACTTCCTACTTGGACTATGATTTATCTGCACAACTTTTTATTTCCCCTGGAGTTTCTGATGATCTTTCCTCTTGTTGGTCTAGAAGAAACATATGCCTTCTTTATAATATTTGGCTTATCCTCATTCTAGATATTTCTTGGAATCCATTCTTCTTGAAAACGTTTTTCGTAGAGTTCATTGATATTCTCTTTTAATGTGGACTAATTGCTTGTTAGGTCAACTGACAACTGGCATCCAGGAATTTCCTGGGTAAATTCTATTATTTCTTCTATTAAAAACTTTCCCCTTTCTGGGATTTTCCCTTAGTTTTGTGACATGAATGGACCCAAGTAATTCCCTCAGAAAGGAAATATAGAAGTAAACGCCGTTCATTGTTAAATATCTGAAACTGATTTTAGCAGGTGTTCACATTTAAATGTTTGTTTAGTTTGGTATAGAATTCAAGTTTTAAAATAATTTGCTCTCAAAACTTTTAAAGACTTTATTCTACTGCATTTTGGCAACTGTGACTTTGGATTAGAAATCTGATGCCAGTTGGAGTCTTTTTCTTTATAGGGGAGTTATTTTTTTGTGTTTGGAACCTCTTAGAATCTTCTGATCCTTGCTTGGTGCTCTGAAATTTCACAATGAGTGTGTCTAAGCAGAAGAATTGTTTCTTTATTCTTACTGGGCATTTGGTAGCCCTTTTGTTTTGAAAATCCTGAGCCTTTTTGTTCTATTTCCTTAATTATTTCACCTTTGTGTTTTCATCATTCTCTGTTTTAAACTCCGGAAAAGTAGATGCCAGGACTTTGGAAGTGACCTTCTGTGAATTTTTCTCTTCATATTTTCTGTCTTATTCTCTTTTTCTTCTATGTTCTGGAAGATTTTTCTTAACTTCACATTCTATCATTTCTATTAAACTTTTAATTGTGCAGTTATATATATATTTTTTACAATGCAAACAGACCTTTCAACTATTTAATACCTATCGACACACATGTTACCAAGAGTTATCATTCTCACTTTATAAATGAAAAGTTCAAGTCAGGTATTGGTCCAAAGGCCTCTTTCTTCCTCAGGGAAGTTTGCAGAGGACCCCAGGCCTTGATACCTTAACTCCTAGAACCTGATGGGGAGGTTTTCGAAGTACAGGTAGGGAAGTAGAGATGCCAAAGGACCTAGACCAGAAGGCATCTGTACTTGTGGACATTTTAATGAACTTCCCTCCATGTAGCTTTAAGCTGCCAGGAGACAGGTCCCACCAACACCCTTAATCTTCTCCTGGGCTCCTCTGCTGAAGAACGTGGCCTTCACAATGACAGGCTGCTTTGGGAGCTTTCCCTTCCCCAGAACCTTGTAGTAGCCTGATCGCACCACATCAGTGATAGGAGCAGCTCCAGTCTTGCTTTTGGCAGCATTTACCTGTGTCTGCTCACTGACCAGGGTCCACAGTTTATCAAGATTGACAGCTGGGAAGAAGCTCTGGTTCCTCTTTAAGGGGTAATGCCTCATACCAACTTTCCCAAAGTAACCTGGGTGATATTTGTCGGAGTTGATCCTGTGATGATGCAGGCCACCAGCATTACCACGGCCCCCCGGGTGCTTCCTGCGCTTGCCAATGTGGCCGTGGCCATGGCCGTAGCTCACATGGCCCCGAAGTTTTTGGGTCTTCCTCGGTCTGGATGGCATGTCGGTGGCTGAGCTGCCACGGCGCAATCATATATTTTTTTAAGTGTCTGAGCACTCTTTCTTGGTTTCTGATTGTTCCTTTTTCTTAGCATTCTGTTCTCATTTATACATACAGTATCTATCCAAATCTTTCTGGAGTAGGGTGGTCATCTTATTCAGCTGGGCCTGCTGTAACAAAACTATCGTAGACTGGTGACTTAAGCAACATTTACATCTCACAGTTCTGGAGGCTAGGAAGTCCAAGATCAAGTGCCATACCCTACATAAGCATCTCTAAAATCCTGATGCCCCGACCCCCCCGTGACATATAATTCTTATCAAAAAAGTGAACTCCTACTCATGTGGAGGAAGCCTAAAAGGCCATTAACTTGATTTAAACAAGCTTCCAAAGAATATGGCATCCATGAAAGAGAAAGTTAAAAGAATGAAAGGGATAGTTGAAGTACTGAGGAAGAAATCACTAAGAAATTGTTAAAAAATAATATGAAAAAATAGCAAATAAAGTTTCAAAACATATAATAGAGAACTGAAATGAATAAATATATGTCACAATATATACCTACATACTGTGTATGAGGCCCCTAGAACAATGGTCAGCAAACTGTGGCCCGCGAGCCACATGCGGCTCTTTGGCCCCTTGAGTGTGGCTCTTCCACAAAATACCACGTGCGGGCGTGCATGTACAGTGCGATTGAAACTTCGTGGCCCATGCGCAGAAGTCGGTATTTTGTGGAAGAGCCACACTCAAGGGGCCAAAGAGCCGCATGTGGCTTGCGAGCCGCAGTTTGCTGACCACTGCCCTAGAACATAAGAAATACAAAAAATTCACTGTTAGTAACTCATTCTCGAATTGCCCCCCTTAAAAATCAAATTGCCCCCCAGTGGGGCATGTGCCCCATACTGGGAACCACTGCCCTAGACCATATGATAGGGACTAGAACTACAAACAGTCAAGGAGGTTCTGCCCCCTCTGTCATCTGCGCTGCACTCTGTCTCCCAGAAGAGATGATAGCAACCAAGTTTCCATTGCTTTTGTTTGAGTTTAACAGAGGTCAATCCCCTGCAAAATGTGTGCTAAGTAAATTCTAATCATGCTAACCCTTGTGCATGGGCTCCAGTTTCCTATTGTCCTCCCAAACCTGAACTTCCCACCCCATGCTCCATATTCTTTCAAGTGGGCAGTTTGCTCAACCGAGTGGTCTGACAGGGGAGCTCATGCTGGAATATGGGTTGATGCTACCTCAGGGGCATTTGGAAACTGGAGAGCAGTTTTCTAGGGAGTCACAGTGATTGGGTGATCCTACTGGCATTTAGTGGAACATTGCCAAGAACCACTCTGACAATAAGAAATTATCTACATCTCACCCAACCTTGTCCTGCTGGACAATTACATAGGTGAAAACCTGTTTTTTATTATCTGAACCTAGAACCATCACACAGTTTTGGGGGTCTGGGGGTGCACTTATTTTGTTTACAGTTTAACATACACTTAATTTAAAAGACTGTGACCACTGTGTAAGTCAAGGGAAGACTTTATTTTGTTTGGTGCTTTACAAAGGACCATTGGGTGTTTTGGTGAACACATCACTGACAGCAACACCTCTCATAGTTTTGAGTCACCAGTGTAATGTGCCTCAGTCTATACTTGTGACTGGTGCGTTCATGGGGATTTTATGTGGGTGCAAGCGTCTGAGCACTTTATCATGCCTAGTAGTGCAGCCATTTGTATGTTGAGATACATGTCATTTTTATTGTGTCCACCTTCCTCATCATCAAACAAATTTTCTGAGTACCAAGATACTGTTAGACAAGAGTAATTTGTTTGAAAGTATGTGTGCATGTAGGTTGTATTTCCTATGAAGTTCACTTCAGGAAGGTAAGAGGGCATAAGAGGTGTTTGTTTTAAAAAGGATCATCGATCCTGATGGATCAGTGAACACCCTCTAAAGCACCCGTGTAGAAGAAGGCACTGTCTGCACAGCAAACCCACAGTACAGTAGTGAGTGAGCAAAACAGGCAGGGAAAGTCCTGCCCCAGGCACAGCCTGGCTTAATGACCACGTTGCAGATAATGGTCAGGTTGCTGCTGTATCCTGTGAGCAGCTGCAGAAAATCGGTCTGGCTGCGGGCATGCTTTACTCTGAGTTGCTGGAGTCAACTTTGGCGTTCATTTACAAGAGTTGGCAATTGCATTTAGTATATGACAGATCGACAGAAGCCTTTCCATTTGCAAAGCACCTGGGAAAACCTTCTAATAGGCCTACTACACGATCGACACTTAATGAATATGTAACAGAAGTATAATTTGATTGAAGTAGGATAATCTGACCTATTTTTCTGGGTTTGGGGGAATGCTGATGAAATTCTAGACCTCTGGCTGGAATTTCTAACCAAAGAAATGTTCCCAGGCAAAATCACATCGTCGTCATCATCATCATCATCATCATCACCATCATCAAATAATTTTGCTGAGTGTCGAGCTGCTATTCATGGAACAGTAGCTGAGCCTGCTCATCTTGGTAGTGCTATGATCATTACAATTTCTATTATCCAACCTTCAATTCAAAATTATTATCTAACATTCAAAAAACATCTATCAAGCACCTACTCTGTGCCAGACTGTGCCATGTCTGAACAAGATGTCGTACCTACTCTCCTGGAGTTCACAGAATCAGGGAAAAAATAGATATTAAATAATTATGCAATTATGTGTGCATTTATAGCTGATTTAATTATAAAAAAGGAGAAAAATTGCTTGAATACCCCATAAGCACCTGAATTCATCATTTTTTGCCTTCTACCCCCAAACTCCCTTCTCTCCAAAAGTCCTGATCTTACTTACCTGCACTTCTCTCTAACCAACCCCCCAAGTCAGAAAACTAAGTTATTTTAGCAACTGTTTCTTTCACACTTCCTACCCAATTAATCACCAAGTGCTGTTACTTTTACCTCCCAAATGCTTCTGTAATGTGTCCCTTCCTCTCTGTCCCCACCACTGCCTTTATCATCAGCCTGGACCTTATGACAGTTCTGTGACAAGTCTCCCTGCCTTAAGTCTTGCACTGGTATTGATCAGGGTGCAGGTGCAGAGAACAAAATCCACTCTATCCAGTTTGGGCAGAAGGTGATTTGTTAGATAGAGGGCATTAAATGGCTTATAGAATTGTTGGAGAAGCTGAAGAAACAGGTTGAGCTTCTGAAAATGGCTTTGAGAGCCATACTGCAGAACCTGGATACCAAGGGAATTACTGCCTCTTTTACAATCAAGAAGCTGCTTGCCAAATATAGAGGCTGTGCTTCAGCTGCCAGCTCCAGAACCATGCCTCCACTGCCATGATCGGGATGCCAGCATGACCGGGCAAACAGGACAATTAGCAAACAGCTGTGATTAGAAACAACCTTGGTCGTGAAACCACTGCAGGAAACCCCAGCAGCTCCATGAGGGACCTGGCCACACAACTAGCAGAGGCCAGCCCTCTGCCTCATTTCCACCTTCCAAATCTTGGGTAAACACGTCTGATTGATAAAAGCAGAGCATAGCTGCCGTGGGGTCTTAGAGGTGTAGCTTTAGCTTTCTCCCTGAGAACTGCAGTATAGGAAGACTATGCGGGAAGGTTGGAATAGATGTGTGAACCCACCACATCCACCTGACTCCCTTGACAGTCTCCCCTTAGAGATGTATCTGAAATACAAATGTGACCACATCTCTCATCTGCTAACATTCTTTCAATGGTTCTCCACTGCCCATAAAATAAAGTTCAAGTTCCTTGGCCAGACTTCTCCTTTCCTGACATATCACCACAGCCATTCACACTTCTAATAGTAGGACCCCATGTCTTTGTGCCTCCATTGTCTCCGTCTGGAGCACTCTTCCCTCTTCCCCTGGCTAACTTTTACTCATCCTTCAAGATCAGTTCAGGTGCACCAGGAAGCCCTTCTAGAACTGTAGGGGTCATGTGCTGCCTTGTAGCTTCCTAGACATGCCTATATCTTGGAATTATCTGCTTACCGCTCTGCCTGTGACATTAGATATGTGTTCCTTTGGAGCAGCAACTAAGTCTTAATTCATTTTTATATCCTCAATGCCTAGCACAGTGCCTGGCCCCAAGTACCTGCTAAATAAAAATTTGTTAAACTGAGAGCAATGGTACTGAATGAAGCATGTCTCAGTTGGGCTCCCCAGGAAATCAGACTCTGGGACAGAGCTGGCATGCAGGAAATCTTGGGGGAGTGCCTTGGGGATCAGCCCTTGCAGTGGGGAGCAAGTGGAGCAGGCAGTAAAGAAAGCAAGATCAGGCAGAGGGAGACACTGGACTATGACACAGTGGTAATGGAGCTCAGCCAACCCTGTAGTGAGCTCTAGGACTAAAGGCCCCTTTAGAGTTGACCCACCTGGAAGCAAAAGGGCTGGGCCTTTAAATCCCCATGAGAACTAGTCATTGGGTGTGGCGAGAGGGTGTCACCTTGGGCTTAGGCAGCCGTGGGCAAACTACGGCCCGCGGGCCGGATCCGGCCTGTTTGAAATGAATAAAACTTAAAAAAAAAAGACCATACCCTTTTATGTAATGATGTTTACTTTGAATTTATATTAGTTCACACAAACACTCCATCCATGCTTTTGTTCCAGCCCTCCGGTCCAGTTTAAGAACCCATTGTGGCCCTCAAGTCAAAAAGTTTGCCCACCCCTGGCTTAGAGGCTCCCTTCAGCTAAGGGCAATTCCTGGAATGTGACTGTGTCATCCAGGGTTTGATTGCAGAAGATCAACCAGGATGAATAGGTGGACAGAGGGATTCAGGGATGGATTGATAGATACACAGATAATATCTATAGCTGATTTAATTATGAAAAAAGATATTTACTTATTGAAGAGATCTGATTTTATGCTATTGTCGGAGCTGGTTACACAGTTTATGTGAAACTACTGTGTCTGTCTGGCACTGGAGCCTGAAGTCTCCAGGATAGGTGGTCAGGAGAAAGGATGGAAGTGGAGTAGGGGAAGCGGGACAAACTAAAACCTGTGAGGCTGAGCTGGAACCCAAAAGGATGGACTGGAACCCATGTCTGTCTGTCTATCTAAGCCTCTGTCTTAGCCGATGAGAATATAAAAAAGTTGGTGCCCTTCATAGGGGGCCAAGAGCTGCCACCCACCAACACTCCCAGTGTCTGGGGAAAAGAGTGCCTCCTACCGAAAGAGGGAACCTGGACAGAGGGCCACAGCGGCCACTCCTCATGCTGTACAAAGAATACCATTCGGTCAGGTTATTCCCTCCAGGGCCTCATTACCTAAGGACCAAAAAACCCAGCCTCAGGAAGCAGGTAAATCACAAATAGTCAAAGCATATCAAATGATGAAATGTAACTAAACTGGTTAACAAATATCTCACATACATTCACATACTGTGAAATGTGAGGTGATATGAAAGAGAATAAGGGACAGAATAAGAAACATCCATGGGCCAGAGGGAATTTTCAAGGGGTTCACAACATTAGAGGTGATAGTGAAAGGGAGATCTGAGCTGCACAGTAAGGACAGGAGACAATGAAAACAGGAGATGATAAAAATACACGCTGTGTTGTTTTAATGGGGAATATGGGAATTGGGGTTGGGAGAATGAAAGTCTTGGAAACACTAATTTAAAAACGGCATATTGGGCCAGGTAGCTGTACATTTCTAGGGGAACTCTGAGAAATCTATTTATTTATCTTTTTTCCTAGCCCTTCCTACTCCTCAGACATTGTCTTGGTTGTATTAGTTAAGGATGTCCTTGCCCATGGCAGACATCACTAATCAATCACAGCATTCTCTCCTGATGTGACTAAAAGCAATCTCAGAATCCTTCTTAGCACAGCTTTCCACATAACCATACCAATTGATTGGATGGAACTTAATAGTCATCCCTACCCATAATCCATTCTATTCATTAACTTAACATTGCCATTAAAAGTACCCCTTTATCACATCACCTCTCTGCATCCCTGGCTTTACATTAGGAGTGAAAGTATTGGAGTCTGTTAATCCTGTTTCTCCACCTACTACACCACAGCACAATCCTGCTTCTCGGGATTAGGACTAGTGAGAGCACAGGCAGGTATGGGGGAATAAACCCACCTACCATTTTTTGAATGGAAATTGTTCATGAGAAGTTGACATTGGAAAGAAATTGAGGGAAAGAAAAAATAAAATAGGCAAAAATAACAGGGAAACTTGTTTTCACTGGTAACAATTATAAAGAAGATATATTTAGAGTTGTATCTTGCTTTCAGCAATGGATAGATATGAATTTAATTTTTAAAATCAACCTATTGGCTTAGATCCGTGGTCGGCAAACTGCGGCTCGCAAGCCACATGTGGCTCTTTGGCCCCTTGAGTGTGGCTCTTCCTAAGCCTTAGGAGTACCCTAATTAAGTTAATAACAATGTACCTACCTATATAGTTTAAGTTTAAAAAATTTGGCTCTCAAAAGAAATTTCAATCATTGTACTGTTGATATTGGGCTCTGTTGACTAATGAGTTTGCTGACCACTGGCTTAGATGATCATTTCAGAAACCTTGGTCTCTGATTTATTACCTTAATATTTTTACAATGCATTAATAGTGCATTCCTCTGGCCTTACTCCCCAATTAATTTTCTGTAAGCAAGCATTTAAATGTTAAGGAATCTCTTCGTAAGATAAATGCTTCAGTTGTAGTATAAATAAGCCCCTCGGTTTATTTAATACTAGATGCTCAGTGCACAAATTCATGCACCAGTGGGGTCCCTCGGCCTGGCCTGCGGGATCAGGCTGAAACTGGCTCTCTGATATCCCCCGAGGGCTCCTGGATTGCGAGAGGGTGCAGCCCAGGCCAAGGGACCCCACCCGGCCAGGGAGAGACACAGGAGGTTGACCAGCTGGAGAGGGACTGCAGGAGGGCTCCAGGATGTGTCCAGCCTGTCTCATTCAGTCCCAATCAGCCGAACCCCAGCAGCAAGCTAACCTACTGGTCAGAGCATCTGCCCTCTGGTGCTCAGTGCATGTCATTGCGAGCGGTTGAGCGGCCTTAACATATCATTAGCATATTACGCTTTGATTGGTTGAAAGGCTGACTGGTTGATGGGACACTTAGTATATTAGGCTTTTATTATATAGGATTAACAGTACCTGCTGCTATTATGGACATTTATTTTTTTTAAAACACTACCATACTTAAATGTATTTGATCATCCAAATAATCTGTAAGGTAAGTGTGGAGCTGCTGTTACTGTACTTTCTGAAGAAGAAACAGGAAGTGTGTATTATAAGTGCTTTGCTCAATTAACTTCACATGGCTAGTTACTGATGGTTATGACTTGGTCCCATGTCATCTGACTTGTGGCCTAAGCAGATTGTGTTTTCTACGGGAGTATGGCTATGGCAGTTTACATGTCTGCTTGTTCATTTTTTTAAGGTGACATTTGCTGTATCAGATTATCTGAATTGAAGTATATTCCAAAGTGATCTGCTTGCAGAAGACGTGAACTATGGTTTATTCAGTGATTCTCAATCTTTGGTGTTCATCAGACTTATCTGAGATGCTTCTTTAAAATTCAGGTGCTGGGTTCCCCCTCAGACCTCTCAAATCTGAATCACGGGGACAATGGGAGGGAAGGCATCTGCAGTTGAAAAGTTTTCCGTTAATCCTAAAAGTTACCAATGTTTGAGGACTGGTTAAACCACTAAGTGACTACCTAACTGCAGATGAGCACACATGATGATCAGTAGCCAAACTCAGAAAGGTAATGTGCAGTCATCAGCTATGGATTATACTAAATATGACATTATGTTGTCTGTGAAAGCATAGTGATCCAAAGGACCAAAAGGATTTGTATTACATCACTGTTTGCCACCAAAAAACCATGAAACAGCTTTTCTCTCTGCCCTTTGATACATGTCAAGGGAAAAAAGACATAATTCCCTGGGTCATTTATGAGACCTTCAGGTAGTAGGTTCTATTAGCATTTGAGGAAGGTCTTCAGGGTCAACTTTTGGGAAAACCAGAAGTTCAGTGTGCAGGAACAATGTCATGGGCTCACCAACATTTTCTCATCTTCCTGGCAGCATCACTAGGCTAATTTGCTGTCTTCCTGCATGGGATGGGGCCATGGGAGAGGATCCCACCATGGAATACGGAAGAAAGTGTGGTGTGTTTCTCAGGTATTGAAAGCAGAGCTGCAGTCTTCATGTGATCTCTTTTCATTCATCTGCTGGATGCAGAGGACACAGTGGAGAACACCCAGCTTTGGGGCCAATGCCAGAGACACAAGGTGGAAGGAGCCTGGATCCCTAAATGACTAGGTGGAGCAAAGCTCACCACCTTCCCCTCATCCCTGAGCCTCCAACCCACATTGGGCTGTGATATCAGTGAGGCTAGAGGAAAATAAATTTTGGAGGCTAAGTCATCACTGAACATGGGGTTGTTGTCATAGCAGATTGTTTGCCCTGACCAGCATGGACAGAGCCTCCATGGTTTCCTTCTCCATCTTCTCCCCAGCCAATAAATAGGATAAGTGATACTGGTGCTAGGGTCCAGCTCTGCCCTTTATGGTTGTGAATAGCCATGGCCTCCATGGAGGCAATCTTGTAACCAGGAGGTCACATTTTTACTCTCTTATGCCCACTTTCCTCCCCATCCCTTTCAGCTCTTAGAAATTAATTCCTCCCCCTTCCCCTCCCCACTCCATGGAACCTACACTAGTTTCTAGTCTGTGGAAGCTGGCCTATTGGGATAAGTCTCCCAGGGTTACCCTGTCATTCTCAGAAGCTATCTTCAGCCCCCAGATGGCCTGAAAGGAAGTCTCTGCAGGCCAAATATCTATCACCAACTGTTGGTGAAAAATGCACTTGGGAAGTTGTTCTTATGTTAACCCAAACATTGCCTTCTCTGGAGCTCTTAGGTGAGCTGTGGAAGGGAATGTGCTTGGTGGCCATAGAGGGCAGAGAGAAATGCCTCAGACTTCATCACTAATGAGCTGTGTGACTTTGGGTGAGTTAATTAACCTTTCTGGGCCTTAATTGTTACATCTGTAAAATAGGAATTGTATCTACCTCATGGGTCTGATGTGCGGATTAAAAGAAACAATGCCTGCAAAGGGCTTAGTGCCTGGCCCTTAGCAAGTGTCAATAAATATTAGCTGTTGAGGAGGTAATTGTGCTTGTGGTTGTTATGATAACGGTTGGGTTTCTTCTAGTGACTTGGTGACTGTCTAACTGCTCTACAGCAAGACCTTGTCCCCAGCTACAACTGTCTAGATTTTTAGAGATACAGGGACCTTTGAGAAAGCCCCTGTGCAAAGGTGAGGGACCTATAGCCCAGAGAGGTGAAAGCGTATGCCTAAGTGATTTGATGGTATCAGCACCAGAAGCAGGGCTTCTACCCAATATTCTTCTGGCCTTCCCCACCCCTTCCACCGGGCTTTTCCTATAACCCTCCGTTTTTGAAACTGGAATTCCTGGATTCAGATCTGCTTCTGCCAATGACCAATAGTATAGTCGTAGGAAAGATCCTTTACCTCAACGTGTCCCAATGTGTCTCGTCTGCAGAGTAGGAGGAATCTAGCTTGTGCCTCATATTGTTTTGAAGAGGACAGACTGGACAGTCTCTGGTTCACATAAAGCCCTCAGCACGTGTAAACTGTGCTTAGCAATCCAAGCCCTCGAGACGCGGGCTGAGCCTGCCCTCTCCTCTAGAACACACAACTTCAGGCTGCCCCAGACCACAGCTCTGCTGACTGCTGCTCCACGGGCCAAGGCTCACCCCTAACCTAAGAGTCTTTAGCATTTCTAGCAAGTTTCCCCCTAGCAGCTCTGCTGAGTGGCACAGCCTAATCCTGCCTGTCAGCTTTACAAAATCAATCTGAAATGACCCCATGAGGGTGACCCGCCAGGATTAGCAGTCATTTCTGACAGAGGAGAACATAAAGACCCAGAGAGAGTGAGTTCTGTGTCTCCTCGAGTGTGCTGAGTTAGAGACAAAACCTAGTCAGGGCTGAGCCCTCCTGGGCCCTGCTCTGGAGCCTAGGGGCAGTTGGCGTGAACTCCACTCCCTCACACTTCTACCCCTGGACACCCTGAGGAGCTGGGGCCCAGAACTCCAAGCTGGACTCCCCAAGATCTCACGTTGCACTGACTTGTCACAGACAATGTGCTACAGTCAAAACCCTGCAGTGGAGTCTGCAGAACTCCGTCAGCAGAAAACCCTCCCACCTGCACGGAACACCATGGAGAGGGGTGGGGTGGAGGAGAGGGAAAATCCTTCCCAAACACTCTTCAACCCTATGTGGTAAGGACAAGAAGAAAGGTGCTAGTGGTAAGACCATCGCTAGACTCCCCGAGGCCTGGATTTGATCCTGGCACAGGCAGACTGGCGATCTCTGCCTAATGTGCCCAAGTCACAAAAGCAATCACAAGTGGCCACGGAGCTGGATTTTTCTAAAGGAGGAAACCAGCAACTTCATTCATCATTGCTCTTGCTTCGACCCTATTTCCTGGCTCCTTCTCTCCCAATTTGCTGATCAAGTGTTTACTCCAATCACTGGTGTGACCCCTTCAGAGAAGGTGCCTGGGGTCCTAACCAGGACTACAAATCTCTAGCTGCCCTGTCCCATGTTTCCCTCTCTCTCCGCTTCAACTTTTGCAAAGGGGTTGTCCACCTCTTTCGGTGGCTAAATGAGAAAAGTCCTTACCTGAGCTCCCAACCCGTCCCAGTCGGGGCTGCCCCGCAAGCTGAGGAGACAAAGTTCCTGGGCAGCACCTTGCAGATGGCTCTAGCAGAGGGACCTGTGTGGCCAGGACAGAGTCATCAAAGATGATGACAGTCAGAGGGCACAGCTCAGGGCCCCTGGGCGCTGAGACCAAACTGTTGGGCTGAAGAGACAAAATGTAAATCTTGCTGTTTTCAATCTCACCAGTTCGTCTTGCTCATACAAAATTTCAGTCTTACAGAAACAACTCCAAACTCCACCCTAAAGTGGCTGCCTCCTGCTTTCCCGGCCTCTGAAAGTAATATGTATTGCAGGCTAAGGTCACAGGCTCAAGGGTAGCCCTTTACCCTTTACCGGGTATGTGATGCACAGGATTTGACCCTGGTGACTCCCATCTCCTGCCCCCCCCCCCCCCCATCAGTGAGGTAGGATTAGAATTTTGGTTAGCAATAATATTAAGCCACGTGGCCAACACATCAAAGTAATTCCCGGGCTTCCTCAGCAACTACAAAGCAGTCTCGGAGGAGGCCTGGACGGGCAGCCTCGGGATGTGATCTGCAGAGCAAGCTGCTGCCCGGCATTGCTCAGCACTGCGCATTGTGGGCGATTTGTAAAGAAGGGGAAAGGCCCACGACAACTCCAGATTGTCTCGGTTTGTTAGCGAAGACGAGATAAGCTAAACCTTCTCTCTATAAAATTCAATTAATTTTTTTTATCCCTGGCTGATTCGTTTAGCCTTATTTATCACAGAGGCTGAGATGTCAAGTCTCAGTGGGCGGTGCTCCCTCACAGCAATGTTGTCGCACAATGAGGAAACAAGCAGTCCTGCCCAAGGTCACCCACATCAGTCATATGGCACCCAGAGCCACTTCTGTCGGGAGCAGGAGCGGGCTCTCTGAGTCACTCCTCCTCCCTGGTCCCTGCTAGCTCACTCTGGCAACCAGCTTTCCTCTGCACAGGGCCAGCTTTCTGCTCTGTGATCCCATCTTTCTTCCCTGGTCGACTGCCTAGTTGAAGATACCCTGCCACCCTCCCCGCCCCCATTCCCTTATAATATAGGATTCTGCAATTGGAAAGCTAGAGTCTTGGTCCATATCATATTGTAGCATAGAACCATTTGCCCAAGGTGGCCAGATGTTAAAGACATTAGTCAATTAAGTCTTCAGAACATGCTCATCACTGTTTCCTCTTGCTGGCCAAAAGACAGAAAAGTATGGTGCATAAGGAAAACACACTGGAGAAAAAATTGCCACCATTCCTCGCATTCAGCACCTGAGCCTTCTCAGAAAGGGCCGGACTCTGGATTCAGGTGTCTTGAGAGTAGGGCTGGCTGGCTTGGGGCCCAGAGGACTAGCCTGGACTCAATTCAGAAGATCTGAAAACAGGCCAGCAGCAAAGGCCCTTTCCAGCTGTGTGACTTTGGGCAAGCACCCTAACTCCTTTGAGCCTCAGTTTCTGCATCTGAAGAATGGAGCTCTTATACCTACAGCATAGGGTTGCTGGAAGAACTAGCTAGAGGAATTTATATGAAGGTTTAGAACTATAGAGATGTTTACACCCACTGAGTCGCATGGGCCACAGGGGGTGAGGGGGCAGGTGACTTGCTGTGTCTTCCTTCAGATTCCCAGGGTACAGCTAAGAAGCAGCAGCAGAAGTTAACTGAAAACTCTAGAACAGTCCAGAGCTAGTGGTCTCACCTTTAGATGGGGATGTGGCAAACTTTTGCCCCTTCCTTTAGAAAATGACAGAAACTCATTTTATGCATCTTAAAAAGAAGAATAACTTTCTAAGGTAGATTGAGGTAAGTTTCAAAATTTGTTCCTCCAAATTCAGCTTTTTAAAGCCTAATTTCTGAAGCCAATTTCTCTCCCTGGAGCAAGCTGAAGATGCTCCCGTCTCCTTTTCACTGCTTCGATGCCCCTCCCTCCGTGGGCAGCTGCATGCCATCCACAGCTCACACAAACAGTCTGCCCTGAGATTCAGAGCAAGCTTTCAAAGGTGTGCTAAATGAGAAATGTGCAATTTAGGCAAAGCATTCACATGTTTGAATGAAGGACAGGAACTGTCAAAGCTGCCGCATTGACAGGAAATTGATGTCCCCTTTGCTATTTAGTTGGCAGAAATTAGTTCTCAAAGATCAGCCGTAGCAAAAGGGACAGGGGGCATGTGGCTGGAGGAAGAAAGCGAATTCTCTCAAGTTTTCCCTTGTCCTCTGCACTCCCCTGGTGTAGCCCTTTGGGTAGTTTGCTGGTGATGCTTAGTAAATCTGACCCAACTTCCAATGCAGAGGGCAAAGTAACAGAGGCAAGAACAAAGACAGGCGAGGGACACTCAGCGAAGACCCAGGTCTCTCAGGAGACTCTGAGGCCTGAGAGCAGCATGAACACTTCGTGAGAAGAAGGGCTTAGCGAGGAGAGGGGGCCCGTGGCTACTGGCAGGGCAGACCCCCTTCGCTAGCATTAGGGCATCAGTCCCAGCCACACTTCACCAGGAACGAAGCAGAATCAGGGTTGGAGAACGGCCCATGGCACAGCCTGCAACCCCCTCTGTCTCATAGGCCCTGTCCTGGGACATGAGGAGGGCCCAGGGACCCCAAATATGTATATAATTTCAGGGGGTTCACAATGCCTTGAGCTTCAGATTAAGAGCTCCTACTTCAATTATCTCCAGAGGCAGGGAGGTGCCTACATCTCTGGCATCGGTCCTTGGGCCAGGAAAACATTTGTGCAGCATTTTAGTAAAGGCAGTGATTATCTACACACACACTCCCTTCCCTTGGGCAGGCTGCTTGACCTCTTTGATGCTTGTCTCTTCTGTTTAGGGAAACAATGCTTTTACTGGTAATGGGAACTTCATCTATAAATGAATGGATACAGACCATGGGGTGTGTGTGCCTATGTATGTGCACAAGTGTGTGTGGGGAGGCATCAAGATAAAAACAAGTATTCCTTTCACCCATCAGATAACAATGAAATCTGATGGAAATTGGTTTTCCTTTGATTTGGGGCTTTAAAAACATAAACTATACTTTCACAAACTACTCCTTAAAAGCTCTCCAAATGGTCCTATGCCGCACATTCACATCACCACATGCACACATACTGTCGAACACCTACCATAAGGTAGTGCCTTTTTCTTGAAGGTTAGTTCCCAAATGAGCTATAGAAAATCATTCATAAAATGCCGAAAGGAGCTGGGATTTCTGGGCTAGAGAAAAGGGCTACCTAGTGATTTCTTACCTGTCCCTACACTACTTTCCAGTTAGTTGGCTATAAAACTCATAAAAGTTAGGGAATTCCAGGGCTGATGGCACCTGTGTTTGTACTGGTGCTCAGAACAAGAGAAAGCTGAGGAAGAATGACCAGATCTGTAGGGAAAAGCAGAGACGAAGTGCCAGAAAGGGTGGAAGAGAGAGCCCTCAGCACCTGGGGCCTGCTAGGGCGGTTCTCTACCAAGACAGTGTCAACAGTTCCTCTGGCTGCGGCTGTGTGCACAGGCTGCTCTCATCGGGGGGTGGGATCCTTTGCAACCCAGCTCACGGTGTGACTGACTTTGTCCAGTAGCATGTGTGAGAGTGAGGCCGTGTGACTTCCAGGACAGGGCAATTTCTGTTTCCATCCATTGGAAGTCAATCGCCATGTAAAGATGTGTGGCCTAGGTTACTGAACGACAAAGACCATGGACTAGAGAGAGGAAACTGAAGGGCCCTAGCCCACAGCCACACCAAGCCAAGATATGTGAGGAAGGCGGTCTCAGGTCCCCGGGCGTCATCCAGTGGATGCCATGAGAAGGGAGACGCCCAGCCACACTAGCCGGTCCATGTTTGACCCAGGGCAGCTGAAGCCCCGACAGTGCAGAACAGAGAGGAACTAAGCCCTGAGCTACAAAGGCATGAGAAAAGAAAGTGGCAGCTGTTTTCAGCCACTAGCTTTAGGGGTAGTCTGTTATGTAGCAGGAGACACCTGCTACCCAATATCCCCTCCTCTTTCTTCTTCACCAGCAGAAATCAGATTGCACTCCAGGGAGCAGCAGCATGTCTATTTAAAGAAAAATAGCTTCCTTGCCCTGGTTGGCATGCTCAGTGGTTAGAGCTTCATCCCACACACTGAAGGGTCCTGGGTTCAATTCCTAGGTGAGGGCACATGCTTGGGTTGTGGGTTCGATCCCCAGTCCTGGTCAGGGCATGTCCATGAGGACACAATCAATGTGTCCCTCTCACATGGATGTTTGTCTCTCCCTCTCTCCCCCCTCCTTTTTTCCATCCCTCCCACTCTCTCTAAAAATCATTGGAAAAAATATCCTCAGGTAAGGATTAACCAAAACAAAACAAAAATAGCTTCCTCAGCTTTCTTTCAGCTGACCTTTCTTTCATATTTCTGATGAAATTCTGGCCAAGGAGAAGTCATGGGCTGGAACCTCTGGCAGAGCTTCCCGGAAGGTTAAATGTGTGTGACATTCCTTTTCACTTTAACCTTTGCCCCTTTATCCACTTCTTCCAAACTGGGACACAGACTCCATGGCTGGATGCGCAGCAGCCACATTGCAACCATGAGGATAAAAGTCCCACCTCTGAATTCCTAATGACATGGGTGACTGCCCACTTTTGAAATTATTTCACGAGAAAAATAAGCTTTTAGATTATTTGAGCCAGTATTACTGATTGTTCTGTTTGTTTTGTTCACTTGAGTAAAACACATTTGTAACTTACAAGTTACAAATTCCAGGTCCTCCTGAGACCCAGCTGCATTTCTGCCCTTGGATTCTGTGAGATGCCCTTGTGTCTTAATAATTGCCCAGCTTGAGTAGGTTTCCGTTGTCGGCAACTAAGCAATCCCTTGCCGAGACAAGGATGCTAGAGTTAAGGTACAAAGGAATGGTTTTGCAAGGCTGATATTCTCTCTCACTGATGACAAGACCAGGGACAATTTTTCAGTGGCAGAAGGGGTTAAGGTTTTGAACAACTTTCATGCTTAGAAATTGTTTGAGCAGAGTAGGCAGCTGCCTTGAGGGGTTTGGTTAGCTAGGTTTGGCCCTCCCTGTGGGCAAGGGCACCAAAGAGTTAACCTGGGGATGTGTGAGATGCAGTGCCTTTGTGTGCTCCAACAGGCAGGTCAAGCAAAGAGTTAAAGGCATGTCTTAGCCCTGTGGTCAGCAAACTGTGGCTCTCGAGCCACATGCGGCTCTTTGGCCCCTTGAGGCTCCGGGGCTCCAGGGGCACCACGGCAGCTCTCCTGCCTGCCGTGCTTAGGGAGGCCTTCCTCAGAGCCAGGGCTAGTGCCCACCCAAAGAGGCTGGGGGAGCCCAAGTTGCTGCTGCTCCCCAGGCGCAGAGGACACCGCTCCCTGCTGTCCTCCTGGCAGGGTCTTCCAGTTTAGAACAGGCCTCCAGGGAGAGGGTGTTCATTTCCTCACAGAACAACACCAGCTTCCCTCCAATAGAACTATTGATATTTAAATGTCATCTCAGAGATAGCAGACATTCTTAACTTCTTAGTTATTTGAGGGGAGAGAGTTGAAGGGAAGATGAGAAGTAGAGAAATTGATAGTTCTGTTTAAAATGCCTTATGTAAAAGTGTTTACTGAAAAATGCTGCTTTGTTGCTACCCAGCACTGGACCCCAAAGAGAAAATTGCATCCTGATGGAAAACTAGGAATTCATTTCTGAGCGCTAAATTGTAGACATTTATCTGGAAAGATGCTCAGCATGTATTTTTAAGTAAAAAAAAATAGGGGTTACAAGACTGTGCATAGAATGATCTTAATTTTGTTTAATTAGAGAGAAGAAAGCAAGAGAGAAAGGAGGATGAGAAATCATTTTAAACATGAATTTATGTATTTCCAAAAAAGACTGGAAATTTTAAATATTAAAAATTCACTATAGTATTTACTAGGTGTGGAAACACCTGTGACTTTTAAATTTCTCTTACTTGTCTATTTTTCAGATTTTCTCTAATAAGCGTGTATTACTTTAATGTTACTAAAGGTGTTATTTTAGCTGATATTAATCTCTTATGCAATTTCTAAAAATCTTATATTGTTGGTTTCTTAATACATACATGGGTAGGTGGCTTATTTTCTACCTATAGCTAGTCATGCTTTTGCTAACGAAGGAGGCAAAGGATGGAACCGATAAACTAAAACACATCAAGAATTCAAAAATATTACCTGAGGACCTTGTTTTCCATCCTCCAATTCTATTTGTAAGTTTCCAGTTGAATTTACCATGCTTCTATTACTAGTACTGCCCTTCATTCATTCAACAAATATTTTGAATATATCTACTATGGTTGGTAAACTGGAGAGGAACTGGCTAAGAAAGACACAGTTTCTCTGGGGTTTACTCAGGGTGGGTAAGGTCCATCCTGAAAACCAGCCTCCACTGCTGGACAAAGGTTTTTGAAGGGCAAGACGAATGGCCTAAGACCGTGTATCAGCTCAGGGGAAAGGGTGCTGGGACCTAGCAGTAGTACTACCATGGCTATAGGAAGGAAAATGGGGACAGAGGAGCTGAAGATTGGCCATTCCTGGCTGATGTTGAGATCAGGGCAAGAAAGAAACTCAGGAAAGCAGCAAAAGAAGAACAAAGAAATCTGATTAACCTATAAGAAATAATGGTCCTTTGCTTAGGAGAGAGCCAGCCCTTGTCCTGTCCCCACTCCACCCTAATGCTGCTGGTTTTCCAAATTGCTTTTTCTATGCACTGCAGTTCCAGACAGGAAGCTGGGATGATCTGGCTAAAGTATCTGCCCCTTCCCATCCCTTTTCTCCCATGTCTCCAAAGGCAGCATCTTCAGCAGCAATGACTGTACCAGGACCTGGATCTATTGCATCCTCACTAGCATCCTACCTGTACATAGGATAGTATGGACACCCACTGGAATCTTGTTTCTTTTCCATTCAGGAACGCCGAGATCAAGGTTAAGTATTCCATTTTGACAACAATAAAATAAAATTGAAAATACTGGAGATATGTGGTCTGCTGGTTTCCACGTCTACAGCCACAACCATTTACAAATCTTTCTAATGTTTTGTCAGGTTCTGGATTCAATACCTTGCAGTCACAGAAAGCTGCCCATAATGGTTATTTATGTGTTTGGCAAGTTTATTTCCCACATTCTGCTAGGGCCATTTATTTCCACGGGAGGGTGATACATACAGTATTGGTTTTCATGAGGTGCTGCATTGACATTTTGTACTGCAGCAGCGATGGCAGCTGAGGGCGGCAGACCACATTCAAGGGTGCCCAGGCTAGGGAGGGCTCTGAGCGAGGAGACCGATCTTTTCCTCATCCTTTATCCATGCCCTCTCCTTAAGTTGGTGTGTTACTGTTGTTTGGAAAATCCCCAGCATTGTTGTTGGGTTTTTTTTTTTTTTTAGCATTTGCATTTCTGAGAGTGGGGTCCCGGAGTACCTAATTTAGAGAGCAACTCCCCTCAACTCTGTGCTTGGCTCATCTCAGCCCTGCAACACCAGAGCCTGGCAGGAGGGACAGTTAGCAAAGGAAAACCCAGGCATGAATTAACTCAGTGACTTAAAGAATTCCTTGGCAGAACTGCAAATGCCACAGAACTCAGAAGAATTTAGAGAGGCAAAACCTCTCTCAAATTTGGGACATACCCAACTGGATGAATTCTCCCTCAGCCAGCTTCTTTAAAATGAAAAGTCGGGGTGCAGGAGGAAAAGGGAGAATTTTCTTTTCAGAGTAAATAAATAGTGTAGGTTAATGTTTGATGGGTTGTGTGAAATCCCCAGAAGTCTCAGGGCATTAAACAGCACAGGAGATTAAACGACACCAATTACCATTATATCACCGTGAGAGAATGATTAAAGTGTAAACCAGCACAAGGCATTTGAGTGATCTACACAACTCAATCAGCAAAGCAACCACACCATGAGATGCTTTCAAAGCTAACAGAGAAGCCCCCCTGCATGTCAAGTAGCAAAATGTCTAAGGTGCAATGCAACCTGCTCCAGGAGCTCAGGTACTCTCAGGCCCCACAGGTATATATCAATCCCTAAAAATTAACGCGACGGTATCCTAATAACTTACATTGGAATACCTCTTGGCAGACACTCAATAGAGTAGTTTTCATTAAAAAGTTGACACATTTTATTGCAGAGCATTTCTCCTTCAATGGTAATTCATCATAAGGATAGAAGACTCGCAACAGGGAAATATCATTATTATTAATAAGCATTATTATGTCCCCACAGAGTGCGACTTGCTGAGGAGGCTATAGACATACAGGGAGACTCTACATTCAACTAAATGAATACCTAGCAAAAGAATATTAACAAAAGTTATGTGTGAGGCTGGTTGTGTGGGTATATGAAGAAAGTGCTGGTTATGAAAAACCCAGAAGGCTTTCCAGGGAGAATGACCCTGAACGTGTACCTTCAGTTGATGCCAGTGAACGAGATGATGTACCCTCCCAGCTTACTTTCATACTTCCTTATATCCCTTATACTAAGATGTTCCCATCCTAGTCCTGCAGGAATAGAATTAGAAATACGTAGAATTTTTTTCTGTGTAGGCAGTTGTTTCTAGGATGGTCTCTGTGGGCCAACCTGTCCTGGTAACATTTCTTATGGAAACTGTAAATGTCTCTGCCTCAGTGGAGAGTCCTGACATCACCCAGGTAAACAAGAACACCATGGCAGCATTATGTTCCTTCCATCTTTAACTTCCTCAGGCAAACACAACTCCTGAAAAAGAGCCACCCATCACTCCGCACAATTCCTCTGACCTACTTTGACCAAATGAAACAACGTCCATGTTCTAAGTGGATTTCCCCCTTGACCAGGGCAAATCCTTTTCAGAGGCAATGCCAGTGGGCACTGAAGTTTCTCCATATTTTCCATGCTGTAGCCTGTGGTCATTCTTGTAAATTAAGGATGATTTGGTCTAGGTAGACATACCCTCTGGGACACTTTTTCCCATTCTTCCTGAATTTTCCATTCTGCCAATGCCCCAGTGCTCGTCCTCAGCTGTCTCAGGTGATTCCTGCCCAGGGAGAATGGCTTGGCGCAGAGAATATGGATTTTGATTAGTTATGTAGGTCAGGCTCTGCTACTTACCAGCTGTGTGGCATTGGGCAAGTTACTTTACCTATCTGAATCTAGTTCTCCTATATGTAAAATAAACACAAGAATACCTCCCTCAAAGAGTAGTTATAGTCATTGCAGGAGATAATACATGCCAAGTTTTGGACATGTAATTGCTGAGTGAGATCAGTCACCAATATCTTGCTTCTATGATAATCCTGAGACCTAGCATTTGGTTGCCTTATGCTCACGTGACTTCATCACAATCAATTATTGAGTTTGTCTTTTTTTGTCTTTAAATTAAGGATGCTACAGTTTATAGCATATAAAGGATACGTGCACAACATGAAAACATATCGCTTTATGTCTCCATTTCAAATTATTGGTAAACTCTGTTTAACTAAATATTAGAAAAGGTGAGTTCTGAAGTGGGCTGAGAGTTTGACTATGACATTTCCTTAACAGATGTTAATTTCGATATTGAAACTATGCTGAAAAATGGTATCATCTAATATTACAAAGAAAATAATAGTTTTGATGCTATTTACATGGCCAGTGTGTATGGGGGGGTGATTTTTAACCATTTTGTCAAGCTTTAGTGTACATGGAAATCACCCTGGTATTCCCAGTGGGTGCTGCTACCAATCTGCATTTTGATGAGCTCATCACATGATTCTGATGTAGGAGAACCATGTATTGACAAACACTAACTCAGAACCGTGGTTAGAAAAGAGACCACCAACAGAACCCAACTGCCTAAAAACATCTCTTGTCTCCTTTTTTTCCCTCATTTACCTCCTTCTTCCTCCTCATCTTCCTCCCCTTCCTGTATGTCTGTCTCAGTCTATCTGTTTGTCTGTCTGTCTGCCTCAGTACAGCTGAGACTTGAGCCTGAAGAAGAAATGAATATGTTCATTGTTTCCCTCATGTCAATAGTCAAGGTGGGAGTAGAGGATTAAGAAGAAGTATTACAGAGCAGCACTTGCTGCATGAGAAAACCTGCAGCAATCAAAGATTCCTTTTCAGAGGAAAAATTAAAATCTGCAGCATCAGAAAAGTTTCAAAAGTTAACTGTTTGGTGAAATTCCTCAAGTCCCAATAAAGCATGGGAGGTAAGCATCTAAGAGGAAAAGAAGATAAATAAACCCCAGTCCAACCTCAGGCCAGCCACAGAAGAGTTAGCAATTAGTGAAGAGGTACCTGAAAGTTACATAAGCATTGATATGTCTCCAAAATGGTGGTTTTCAGACTTTTAAAAGCTATGTGTATTGGTCAGTATAGGCTGCATTATAATGCAACAACAAATCAACCCTAAAATTCAGTGGCTTAAAACAACAAAAAAGTATTTCGAGCTCATGCCGAATATTTAGGATTGGCTGAATGCTCATCTCTGAGTTGCCCTTATCATCCTCACCTGGGGACCCACGTATATGGAGTAGCCACTACCTGAAACATCACCAGTGACCAGTCATTTCAGTTGGCTCGGGCTGCATACCATAATGAAATACCATAAATGGGGTGGCTTAAACACCAATTTTATTTCTCACAGTTCTGGAGGCTGAAAATTCAAGATCAAGGTGCTGACCAATCCAGTGTCTAGTGAGAGTCCTCTTCTTGGCTCATAGATGTCTGTCTTTTTGCTGCATCCTCACATAGCCTAGAGCAATGCGACACAAAAGCTCTCTCATCTCCTTTCATATGAACATTAATCCCAACATAAGGGCTCCAGCCTCATGGCTTAACTATCTGTCACCGGCCCCATCTCTGCACAGCTTCGCACTGAGGATTAGGGATTGAACATGAATTTTGGGAGGACACCAACATGCAGGCTGTAACACCAAGGCAGAGGCAACAGGAAGCAGTGGGGGTGGCCTAAAGGGTTTGCATTGGAAATCAAATGCTCCAGAATAGAATGGCATCGTCATCAACCAGAATTAGTCCCATGGCTCTACCCAGTCATTGGAAAGGTAGGAAGTACAACTCTACCAAGTGTCTGGGGAGAACCAGAATATTTGGTGGACAGAACTAATGACACTTATAATGGAACCTTTTTTATTCAAATACAGTATGCTGCAAGACCCCACAATCTGAGATATGCAATTGAAGCTGCTCTGATTAAAGCCAGGGGCATGCGGTTGGGGTTCAACCCTCCCATTGGCCCCAATGGCCCCTGATGGGTCTCTGAAAACCCAGAATTCCTGGGAACAGTTAGACACCCACTGCTATAAAATATGCACTGCACTGTGAATTTTATTTGAATCCTGTTCTCTATTTATTGATGATTAATTGTTTTAATAAATGATTTTATTTTAGTGGGGAAAGTATAGTTACTAGTAAATGGAAAAATACTGCTCAGTGGAAAGCCTTGCTATTTGAACAGGGTGGCTATAAACAAAGCATTGTTTTTTTTTTAAATGTATCATAAACGCAGACAAAAATGCTTATGAAAAGTAAACATATCTAAGAATAGCCTCTGGATGTTATACTCAACCCAATCAAATGAAGCGAACACAACAGCCGGTATTAAAAAGCGTACCCATGCTACAACACAGGCGAACCTTGAGGACATTATGCTAAGCTAACCAGACACAAAAAGACTAATACTCTAGGATTCCACTACATGAGGTATCTAGAGTAGTCAAATTCACAGGTGCTAGAGGGAGGGGGGAATGTAGGGTTGTTGTTCAATGGGTACAAAGTTTCAATTTTATAAGATGGAAAAGTTCAGGTGATTGGTTGCACAACTGTGTATATACTTAACACTACTGAACTGTACAAGTGAGAATGCTTAAGATCAGGGGTCCTCAAACTACGGCCCGCGGGCCACATGCAAATACAAATATTGTATTTGTTCCCATTTTGTTTTTTTACTTCAAAATAAGATATGTGCAGTGTGCATAGGAATTTGTTCATAGTTCTTTTTTAAACTATAGTCTGGCCCTCCAACGGTCTGAGGGACAGTGAACTGGCCCCCTGTTTAAAAAGTTTGAGGACCCATGCTTAAGATGGTCAATTGTATGTTGTGTATTTTATCACAATTAAAAAAAAAAAACTTTAAAAGGCGCACCAATAGTTCCAGCCAGGCAGCTTAAAGTGAACATGAGGCTTGCTTGCTCCAGTGACGGAGGACTCCAACGTTCCCCGCCTGCCACTGCAGGCCTCTGAGCTGCAACTCTAAGCAACTATGTTACAAATATAGAAGCTAAACAAAACCCCAGAAACCTGCTTTAGTTCAGCGGGCTTCAGCCAGCAGGATCACAACATGTTTCAAATACAAAAGGTAAACAAAGGCCAGAAACCTGCTTCCAGCAGCGGAGGCCTAAGAGCTGGAGCCAAGCCTCAAAGCTAAAGCTGGCCCAGAATAAAAAAAATAAAAAAAAAAGGAGCGGTTGGGAGCTTCAGTTACTTGCCAGCCTGAAAACAGCCTTCAGCCCTTCACCCAGACTGGCCAGGCAACCCAGTGGGGACCCCCACCCTGAAGGGTATGTGACCAGCTGCAAACAGCCCTCAGCCCCTCATCCAGGCTGGCCAGGCACCCCAGTGGGGACCCCCACCCTGATCCAGGACACCCTTCAGGGAAAACCAGCTGGCTCCCACCCATGCACCAGGCCTCTATCCTATATAGTAAAAGGGTAATATGCCTCCCAGCACCAGGATCAGCATGACGGGGGCAGCGCCCAAACCCCTGGATCGCCCTGTGGCTCTGTGTGTGACAGGGGGCGGGGCCACAACCTCCCTATCAGCCCTGCTCTGTTCCTGACAGGGGGGAGCTCCCCCAACCCCCTGATCGCCCTGCGGCTCTGTGTGTGACAGGGTGCGGCGCCCCAACCCCCTGATCAGCCCTGCTCTGTGTGTGACAGGGTGCAGTGCTCCAACCCCCCCCCCCCCCCCACGGGCCCTGCTCTGTGTGTGACGGGGTAGAACCATAACCTCCCCATCGGCCCTGCCCTGAGTGTGAGAGTGGTGGCGCCCCAACCCCCTGATCAGCCCTGCTCTGTGCCTGATAGGGGGGAGCTCCCCCAACCCCCTGATCGCCCTGCGGCTCTGTGTGTGACAGGGTGCGGCGCCCCAACCCCCTGATTGGCCCTGATCTGTGGGTGACAGGGGGTGGCGCCGCAACTTCCCCATCGACCCTGCCTTGAGTGTGACAGGGGGCAGTGCCCCAACCCCCCAATTGGCCCTACCCTGAGCATGACTGAGAGTGGCATCGCAACCTCCCGATTCGCCCTGCTCTGTGCAAAGACGGGGGCGGCGCCCCAACTCCCTAATCAGCCCTGCTCTGAGCCCGACCAGGGGCTGCACCTAGGGATTGGGCCTGCCCTCTGCCACCCGGGAGCAGGCCTAAGCCAGCAGGGCGTTATCTCCCGAGGGGTCCCAGACTGCGAGAGGGCACAGGCCGGGCTGAGGGACCCCCCCCTCCCCCGAGTGCACAAATTTTTGTGCACCGGGCCTGTAGTATATATATATTGATTTAATAAAGGAAGGGGGAAAGAAAGAGAGATAGAAACATCATTGATAAGAGAGAAACATTGATCAGCTGCCTCGTGCACACCCCTTATTGGGGATCAAGCCCACAACCCGGGAACATGCCCTGACCAGGAATCAAACCATGACCTCCTGGTTCATAGTTTGACACGGACTGAGAAACACCAGCCGAGTGCCGAAAGAATTCTTGGAAAAAAAATTATTTTTTGTTATACCTGTTCACTAGCTAATATTTAAAACACATTTCTTTCTCTTCTACATTTCTTTCAAAATTAAATTTAAAACAGCCTTTTGACCATAACGATGAGAAATCTGCTAAAAGTCCACTGTTAATTTGCTGGAATCTTCACCCTTCATTTAAGTCAAAATAAAAGGCTTAACTCAGTATTCTATCAGGTAGAAAGATAGCTTACCTACTATGGACTTACCAAGAGTGCAATGAGCTGGCACCCAGGGTCTTTGGAGAATCTGTACTTTTGGGGCTTTTCTGACCCAAAATGTAAAGAGATGCTGCCATTTCTAGAGAGTCTGCCTGGCACCTTAGGAATTGGCTGAACTTGCTTTTGTGGGGCTCACACGCCCTGAGAGGATCTTCCTGAAGACATGAGAGGGCGGTAGAGGGAACTGACAGAACACCAGCCATCATCAGGCGTAAGAGCAGGTGTTGGGGTGGATCACCTGAGCTTTGGGATCTGAGACACAAGCTGTGTGAGCTTAGGCTGGTTACTTAACCTTAAGCTTCATTTTCCCACCTGTACAATGGGAATTAATAATGATCTAAGACTATATGAGAATTCCTAAACTTACTCAAAAAGTACTTGCTGAGTACCTTATTATGTGGCAGGCACTGTGCTGAGTGCTGGAAGTATGCTGGCTAACAAAACAGACTGAAAGCGATACCCTCATGGACTTAGATTCTTTGTTGGGAGAGACTAGCAATAAATACATAAGTAAAAGTATATGACATTTTAATGGTGGTGAGTGCCATGGAGATAGAGTATGTGTTCAACAGGGTCATCAGGGAAGCCCTCGCTGAGAAAGCAACGCTTGAATAAAGAAAGACTTGAAGGAGGCAAGGGAGTGAGCCATATGGATATCTGGCAGAGAGAGCACCAACTGCAAAGGTCCTGAGGCCACCTGGCTGGATCAGAGCAAAGAGGGGCGAGTGATGGGAGATACCTTCTCGGCAGTGGCACAGAGTGTGCGGGCAGAATGCTTAGACTATTATAGACCATTGTAGAGACTTTGACCTTGACTCTGAATCAAAAGAGGAGACACTGGGGCCATGCAAATAATATGATCTAGCTCACATTTTCACAGGCTCTTCCTGGCTGCTTGCTTGAGAGTAGACAGAAGGGGGCAAGGATAGAAGACAGCGGACTGTTAGGGAGCTTTTGCAGTGGTCCAGGTGAGAGATGATGGCGGCTTGGAGCAAGGTGATAGCTGTAGAAGTGGTGATACTGAATTTAGATAAGACCTGTAAAGTACTCACCACTGTTTTTGGCACATGGTAAGAGCTCGATGGGTGGTGATGAGGTTATTATTATTAACAAAGTACAAGAGGAAAGTGTGAAATTAGGGGCAAAAAAGACATGGCGTTTCGTGTGCCAGACATTATCTGGATAAGGAGAAGGCAGAGCCAGAAACCTAGGATAATGACAGCCTGGGCATCAGGGGTAATCAGAGAGGCACTATTTTGGGACGAGGAAAAAAGATTGTTCTAAGCTTCAAAGGCACCACGCGGGTGCTACAGTGAGGGATCTGTCCCCATGCCAGAGCCTCTCCAGAGAAGCAGGGAATTAAGAAAAGTCAAGGTCAGCTGGATTCAGGGACATAGAGAGACAGCAGAGAAAGCATTTATTTTGTATAGTTTTATGTACCAAGAGATATTAAGTAGAAACCTCCCTGGGGAGTTAGAAACTACATAAGCATCTAAGACCATATTTCAACACTTTAATTTCTCTAAGTTAATGTAAAAGTAGCAAATGGAAAAACAAGTTCACCCTTTTAGAAACAGAGGGATCTCTTGCCCTTTCTGTCTGGGGAGATGATGCTGAGATGTCTGCCATGGGCCGAGCTAAAAGGCAAGCTCCATTTGAGGAAGTAAACGCTCTCATTTCCCTGAAGTATTTGAAATTGCCCTTGGTCACTGACTACCCCCCTGAATGTACGCACATATTTGGAGTAAAGGACAGTTGCAATTGGTCCCTGGGCTGCTTGCTTGAGAGTAGACAGAAGGGGGCAAGGATAAAAGTCAGGGGACTGTTAGGGAGCTGTTCCCTGGAGCTCTCTGTAACTACACAAGAGGCTCCTGGTGCAAAATGTGCAGGTGCCAAAAAAGGTGGACCGAGGGATAGGTCACCCCCAGAACTCTGTCACAACCCCTCCTCTGGAAAGAACATCTATTTCAGAATTGTAGGAAATGGCTGATGTGCAGCAATGCCTCTATTCTGCATCACTCCCCACTGTTGACTAGCTCTTACAGTGATGAGAGAAGTGTTCTACATCTGAGCTGCACACAATGGGCACCAGTGGGCACATGTGGCTATTGAGGATTTGCAATGTGGCTAGTGCAACTGGAATTTTACCTTTATTTCTTTTTCATTAACTGAAATTTAAATTTCAAGAGCACATGTGGCTAGGGATTACCATATTTGAATATCACAGCTCTGAAATGTTTATTAACTTTAATCCCAAATCCCCTCCTCTCAACTCAGTAAAGAACGGAAGTATCTCTGGGTTTGGGGACTTAGTTTTGGTAGTTTAGGGAGCATGGGGCTGGGGTGTCACATGGTTCCACAGAGACTGCAATATCCCAGAGAAGCAGGTGCAGTGACTAGCAGCTATAGGACCAGGGCATGCCCTGATGGCTCTCTGAGCCTCAGTTTCTTCCCTATCTTCCTGGCAAGGAGTGTGAGATTCAAACTATTCTAAAAATTGAAGATTTTCCCCCCCAGAGGGATTGTACTATTTCTTTAACTTTTCCCAGGGCCTCTGGGCTTCTAAACAAATGGTAAATCACTTAACGATAAAGACATGTAGACTATTCAGTATCCTAGATTGGTTTCTAAATTCATCCCATCTTAAGGCAAGAAGAAAAACCAAGTAGCCATTTTGGGCCATATTCCCTATATTTACAGTGTGAAACCTCAAGGCCAGCCCTAAGCCTAAGTGGCAGAGCCCTCACAGCACCCAGCTCTGAAAATAGCAACCCCACCAACCAACTAAAGGACCCAAAGGGGAGTGTTGTGTGTTGTTTACATAACTTACCTTCCCAGTTAGAGTCCCAGGGACAGAGAGTCATCACTCTATATCTGTTACATCTTTCAATGGGGAGGTCAATGATCTATAGAAGAACCTATGTTGGAGTGAAAACTTGTTATGATTACTGAAAAGTAATGGCTGCAGATACAGAACTGTGGACTTTATAAACAAGGCTGGGCACTGAAGCAGGAAATGGATGTGGAGCATCTACTTATGTATGACTTAGAAGATGCTGCCATTGATGGATCATTCATTTTTCATTTGATCTTTTCAACAACCCTGTGTGGTAGCAATAATTATTTCAAGAGAGATTAAGTAATAAGCCTAAGTGACACAGACAGTAAGTAACAGAGCTGAAGTTTTTATTTATTTATTTATTTAGTTAGTTAGTTAGTTAGTTAATCCTCACCCGAGAATATTTTTTCCATTGATTTTTAGAGAGAGTGAAAGCGAGGGGGGGGGGGGGGAGAGAGACACTGATGTGAGAGAGACACATCGGTTGGTTGCCTCCCACACATGCCCTGACCTGGACCAGGGATGGAACCTGCAACCCAGGTACGTGCCCTTGATCAGAATCGAACCCAGGACCCTTCAGTCTGTGGGCCAATGCTCCGACCACTGAGCAAAACAGTCTAGGCAGCGGTTCTCAACCTGTGGGTCGCGACCCCTAAAAATACATCCTGCATATCAGATATTTACATTACGATTCATAACAGTAGCAAAATTACAGTAATGAAGTAGCATCGAAAATAATTTTATGCTTGCGGGTCACCACAACATGAGGAACTGTGTTAAAGGGTCACGGCATTAGGAAGGTTGAGAACCACTGGAGGGTGACAGAACTGAAGCTTTAATCTAGGCTGTTTCTACCCCAGAGCCTGGGTTCTTGGCACTCAACAACAGAAGATGGGTTGGAATAACATTAAGACGTTTTTATTTTTTTTATGTTAAGATTGCTATCCTGCTTACTTTCAAAAGACTTGAGGCAGCTTAAAGATTAAAACGCAGCATAAGAGAAGGCATTTAAGGGTAGCACTCCTGCTGAAGACAGCAATAGAAAATAGACGGGTTCAGACACCTGAGCAGAGCAGATTCTAACACCTGCGCATTTAATTTGGTTCTAACTTCGACAGCTAAGCCAAAAAGAGAAGCATATTGGGTTGCATAGGTTTTGTTTCCTTGACGATATATAGCATACATATTCATCTACAGAGACAAAATGTTTTCCTGGAATGAAACATGGGTAGGAACTCATCATGTCGGTCCTTGGATGAAGGACACCGAGTGACACAGAGAAACTTCCTCTCCTCATTTATAAAACGAAGGGGCTGCATTCAAGTCACCTTCCCGTGCGGCGAGTGTATGAAACAGAGCTGACTAAAGATCCACAAAAGGGTTAGAAGTGCTGTTCAGAGGAGCACTGCTTTATGGAGCCTCTATAAAGACAGAAGACATAAGACACTAAAGCATAGCTTAGTGAAGGAGTTTCCATAAGGAGCCGAGGGACGAGGAGCTGGGACTTGTTTAATGGGCTCAGCAATGCAGAGAGACACTCAGAGAATAGCAATGATGAAGGGTTACCATGGCCACGAGCCCTCCTAGATACGACGTGTGGTGGTGAATGGGAATATTTTGTGGATAGTAAGGATGAGAGACCACTCTTTGGACAGTAAGCATCTATATAAGCTCAAAACTAGATCTATAAATGGATACTAAATGTTTACAGCCATTCACTTAAAGTAATCAAACAAGATATTTCCAAACTGTGTACTTTGAAGAATATAAAGTATAGGAAGTATGGTTTCTGTCTTCAGGAAGCTTATAATCTGATACAGGGTTTATCAACATTAGCAGTATTGACACCCTGGGCTGGATAATTCCTGGGTGAGGGGCCGCCCTGTGCATTGTGGGATGTTTACAGCAGCATCCCTGGCCTCGTACACACTAGATGCCCCTCGGCCTCCCACAGTGCGACAACCAGGAATGTCCCCAGACAGTGTCCAATGTGCCCTCCCTCGGGTGGAAATAGGGACACCCTGGCTGAGAAATAGGTCTCTTGCACTGACCTATTATGCAAGAGAAAGGGGGAAATCATACATGAAGCAGCAAAGTCTAGTGATTCACATGCAATGGGTATAAACTGCTATAATGGTCCAGAGGCAGGAAAGCGCCCTCCCAGCGAGCCAAGCAGAGCCTGCAGGGAATGGAACAGCCAGGTGAGTTGAGCCCTGGTGGGTGTGATTAGGCCCTTCACGGTGGCCAAGAGGAAAGGCATCACCGGGAGAGAGTGGAGAACGGATGGCTGTGCAAAGGCTGGTCAGAGGGAGAGGGACAGAAGTGGGGAGATGAGGGAGAAAGCACCCGCGCAGCTGAGAGAGCATGAGTGGCAAAACCACCCGAACGCAGGCCCTGTGAGATGGCTGGGAAACTCGAGAGTAAGGGGGGGGTGGGGGCCCACCGTCAAACACACACAAACAGCCCTCCAAATGACTTTATAGAGACCCCACAATTGCCCCCTTGAAAAGAGCAGGCTTTCCCAAGAGTGCCTCTCAGTGAGGTCTGAAGAGTGACCCCTGGAGACACAGGGATTGACTGCATCTGAGATTAGCCCCAAGACGGCAGGTTAGACTACACTGAGAGCTGGGCTGTTGCCAAGGTCCCCAGGCCCGCTGGTCCCTGTCCTCATTCACCTGTTTGCTCCACCCCTGTTCTTCTCAAGGGCCCCCAAAGCTCTCCTGCACTGAGGACTGTTCCCCAATGAGAACACGGAAAAGCCCCTTCCTGCAGCATGATTCAGGCTGCAGCACAGAAGACGTTTTATCGCCTCTGTTCCCGCAGTCCATGGCTCTGTTGGGGCTGAATAAATATTGACTAGCCTATCAAACACAAGGCCCTTTATTTATATGCCCTCCTGCTCTGGGGCCTGTGCTGGAGCCTCAGACAACACGGGGTGGGGGGGGGGGGCGGTGTGTGAGTGCTGGGGCCAGCACAGCAGAGCAGCCAGTGGCCACAGCTGACAGGACAGGGCATGCCTTTTGGGGGGTGAGGGCTGAGCAGGCACTGGGGAGGTCTCTGTGGCTCTGTGTCCGTTGGGAAATATTATTTCGTATCAGATGGGAGTGCTTTTGGCTGCAGACAGCAGAATACCTGACTACTAGTAGTGGCATAAGCAACTTGTGATTCCATTATAGGAAGGGTGAGACAGGGGTCCGGGACTATGGAGTGCCATGGGCATCCTGGCTCTTTCTAACTAACTCCTTGCTTTGCTGCCTTTAGCTGTTGGCCTTTCATTCTCAATAGTGTCTGTCTGTCTCATGGTCCCAGCTGGGCTGCTAGAGCTCCAAACCAGAAGGAACGGGCAGGGTAGTAGCTTTCTCCTTGTGCCCCCATAGATTTCTTTTCCTGCCTCATTCCTGCCTGTCTCATTGGCCATAACCAAGTTACATGCCCAGTCGTTGGCAAAGGGGAGGGAGATAATCATGGTTGGATTAGATCAACTGCTTGGTTTATACCAATCAGTTCATTTCTGGGCTTAGGGAAAGGGTCTCCTTTGCCCAAGACCAGGAGATCTCTGCCTAATCCAAATCCCAGGTCCCAGTAGCAGGACAGAAGCAGAGACAGGCTGTAGGATGAGCACCGAATAGAGTGCCACCAGCTGCCCTCAGAGGGGCAGGAGCAGGCAACGGAACTGAGGCAGACGATGTCACTTTTTCAGCAGCAAGTGCCTCCCTACCCCCGGTGACCTGCACACTGTCATCCTTGCTTCTGTATCAGGAAGGGTGAGCCAGGTCTTCTCATGGGGCTCGGGAGTCAGGTGGGCCAGCATCTGAGCCAGGGCTCTGCCACTTTCTCAGCTGTGTGACCATGGCACATAAGGCAGGAGACAGGGACCACACTGCTTACTGTGCCTGGGAGAGTTTTATATAAAGAATTGCTAACTAGAAAATAGAAAGAGAAAAAAAGAACACTAAGATATCATGAAGGTAGCAGCTTCGGGAAGCAGCTGTCCCCAGGCCTAGGGTTAGAGCTCGGAAGCTTGGGGCTCAGATCTCTGAGGAGGGACATTGCTCAGCTAGTACTGGAGTCTCAGACGAAGCTGGTTCTGCCAGTGTTGGGAAAACTGCCAACTGGACTCCGAAGCCACTACAAGAATAACAGCGACTGCTGGATGGAAGCAGCAAGGGAACCCTCAGATAGCACCCCCGAGGGTGCAAGTCCCTTTTCCTCCTCTCCGACTTCCAGCCTCCCTCCAGTGCCCCCTATAGGTAGAACCCACCAGCAACAGCTGGCAAAGGCTCCGTACAGAGTTCTGTACCAGGGGAAGCTTGTGCTAAGGGCAACACCTCAATTACAGACACACTATGGCAAGTCCTTTACACATCACTACCTAAACTCTCTCAAGCTTAATGCTCTTGGCTGTGGGATGGGAAAATATTACCCATCGCAAGATCAATAGCTACGAACTCCTTGAGAAGTTCACATTTTGTTGGCCTGCTTCCCACTGTTTTTCTGTTTCCTAGAACAGTGCCTGATCCATAGTAGGTAGCAATTGTCTATTATTATCCCTCACAAATGCAGATTCTAAAGGCAAAACATTTAATCTTTTTAAAAGAGGGAGGCCTTGCTCCAGATCACTCAGTCACCCAACTACATAGGTGCCAGGGCCAAGAGCAGAGCCTGAGGCGGGCCTGTCCTGTGTCCTGGTGAGGACATTGTGCTAGTCATGGTTTCACTCTTCAGAACAGTGATGAGAATGTTGTAAAACAACCTAGCCATGCAGACACGAGGCATTAACTGCTTTTCAATGAAGATGTTTGCTCATCAGTTGTTATTACTGGTGCCTGGCTCTGCTCGTACTCAGGCCAATGGTGTGTGTCCCTGAGGTCCTCAGAGGCATTTTCCCAGGCTGGGTGGGTGGCCTCGGTGGGTTATCGTCTCTGGCTGGCTCCAGGGCACTGATGCACTCCGTCCAGCTCAGGCCTCTTGCTCTATGTCCTTCACGGACTTTCCTGCCTCCCAGGCCACCATCCACCTGTTTAGGGACCCAGGACTGGTGTCCTCAGAGAGTGTGCAAGGGGCTGGCCCAAGCTGCTGTGGCTGTGTCCAGACTATCTCAAAGGCTATTGGACATGTGCGGGGCTGACACTGGGTAACTTTCCTTTTTTGCTTTGTGAAAGGTCTTTAGGGGAAGAAAGATGGCTGGTAATCCTAGCACCTCTTCCTAGGGACCGGGCAATGCATCCCGGCTGTCTTCTGGAGGAAGAGAAATCCAAGCTGCAGCTGCTCCATCAGCGAGTTCTGACTAAGGCCACCCCGGGAACTGCCTCTCCTCTCTGGGGCTGGGGGGCTTCACCTGGCAGGAGTCTGCCAGTGCACCTGGCCCCAGTTCCCTCGCAGCTTCAGGGGAAGCTCTCCCAGCATTATCTGATTCCAGCTCATTGTGTTTGTGTCCAGGCGAGCAGTCAGGAGATCTAAAGCTTGTTCCCCTGTCTCTGCCAAAAGTGCACATTAGGACAGAGACAGTCAGATGTGAGCGCAGATGGGGAGAGAACAAACAGGAACAAAGATGTGCCTTCTGTCACCTTCTTTGACCCAGAAATGGTCTTCACATCCTTGTGGTGATGGCACACTGAGCATTCCAGGAATTCTAATACTGGAAATAGAGGAGACTTACTGTAAAGGCTCAGAAGAAAACGAACTGTCCTAGGGCATGGCTTCCTGGCACTCCATGGGAAGAAGGACTAATCCTAGGACAGGTGCCAGGTAACATCTTCCAGGCCCTGTTGCAGAAGGGGACCATCCCCAGTCTCGGGGCATCCCTCCAACTCCCAATCTCACTGCTACTATATTCCCTCAGGTCTTCTCCAGGTCCCTGCGATTTGTCACCCGCCAATTCTCTTATCTTTCCCATTCTCCCAGCTTCTTTTCCAAGAGCAGAGTGTGGGGTCCTTGTCCCAGCTGAATGCACTGAAGTACCTTCAAGGCCAAGTCTTGACTGAGGAGGCACTATGAAGGCTTCTCAGTAAAGGACCCTGGCCGTGATCTCAATTTCCTGATTCCAAAGTCAGCTCTGCCCTAAGGTACTGTGAGGTGTCTCAGGTACATACTTCTCAGGTGGTAGGATCTGTGAGAGTAACAGAGGGGGGGATAGCTTTCTGCACACCCCCTCCCAATCATTCATTCATTCATTAATTCAGTAAATATTTTTAAACTCCTCCTGTACGGCATGCACTGTGCTAAGCATCTGCAGTAGAATACAGAGGTGAAAAAGACAATATCCCTGCCCTTATGGAACTTAAGACTTAATTGGAAAGGCAGGAAATAAACAACTGATTGTAGGGAGTGGCCAAAGGTTAGGTTCTGTAGGAAGTAGGCACTGAGACAGGGCTTTGCAGGAGGCTTTGGGGGAGTACTCCCAGCCACATCACAGGTGAGGGGCGAGGGGTGCAGGATAGGTGGAGGGAAGACTTGAGCTCTGGGGCACTTGCAGCGAAAGCCCCACCCAGTCCTGTTGGGAGACTCCGGGGCTCTGGGACAATAAGCAGAGTCATCTCACCTGAGACCAGGGCATTGGGCATGTGCATCTCAGCACGAGCAGTCACTGGAGGCAGCTACTTCTAGGGAGGGGGCATACACCTGGGTGAAGCAACTTCTTTTAGCAAAGGTTGCTGCCTGGACAGCATCTCTGGTCTCAGCTGTTGGCAGCCAACACTCCCAGCAGCTAAGGTAACGAGTGTCTTTCAGTCCTGAAGGGGCAACTGGGTGGTACACCATGGCATCCACTACTGGGCATGGGAGGGCTTGCCAAGAAGCTAGAGAGCAGGAGTGGGTAGCTATTTCAACAAGCTGGTGAGGGAGGCCTCTCTGAGGTGTCATTGAGTAAAAACTTGGCTGGTGTGAGGAAGTGAGCCATTCAAAGTCAAGGGCACCAGTGGTTCTCAACAGAGGTAACAGGGAATGTAAAGCAGAGGACAAGCCTGGCAAGCCCAGTGTGTCAGAGCCAAGGCAGCGAGGGGAGAGTGGTTCATCAGGGATGTTCCGGAAACAGGATGGTGGCAGGCTGGGCAGACCACAGTGAGGAGTTTGGATTTAACTCTGAGCACAATGAGAAACATTGGAGCACTTTGAACAGGGGAAATAATGCTTTGATCCACATTTTTAAACATAGTACTTCACAACATAGACAATAAACACACAGAAGCAGGAGCAGACACAGGAAGACCTATGTTAAAGCGATTGCAATGATCCAGGCAGGAGGGGATGGTGGCTGGGGACAAGGTTTCAGGTAGGGGGCCCTGGCTTGGAAATGATGGGATTCTACATATAGTTTGTAGGTGGCAGCATGAGTTTGAGAAGAGAGGACCAGGGAATGACTTTAGGTTTTTGCCTGAACAGGAGAGGAAGAACAGGTATAGAGGAGGGCAGGGCATCAGGAATTCTGTTTGGGCATCTTATGTTTGCGGCGCCTGTTACACGCCCAAGCAGAGTAGGCTGGTATATGGATATGCTCATCTGGAGCTTGGGGTCCTTTGTGAGATTTTGTTTTAAAATCAGAGTAGTATTACTAAAATAAAGTGTGTGCATCCGTGGGCGCGCGCGCGTACACACACACACACACACACACACACACACACACCCACACCACTGCCTCACGCTGCCCTGTCTACAGGTGAATTTCCACATGCTAGGGGAATTTGGCCAGAAGTCCTATGGAAAGATAAGGGCACTGTAGACCACTGACTCTAAGTTTGAAAGAGAGGCTGGCTGGCTGCTTCCAAAAAGTATTTCCATGGGCAAGGTGGGCCTTTTTTTTTTTTTTCTTTTTCTTTCTAATTGAGGAGTTGACTATGTCAGCAAGCTGAGAATGGACTTCCCTCATAGGGATGAAATCACATGATCAATGTGATCAGGTTCCCAAGAGACGATAAAACAGAAAGTCTGTTTGTTTACCTTGACAAATCCAGTCATCTCACAACCACATAAGCTGGTTGTACCCACTCTTTCCCTATAGCTAGAGATACGGGAAACCACATTCAAATCAAGGGATTGCTTGGTGAGTTGGAATCAGAGAAAGAGAATGAATTGAATGATTCAAACACGTAAGTCATTAAAATATTAAAATAATTCCGAGTTGCCCTAACCGGTTTGGCTCAGTGGATAGAGTGTCAGCCTGCAGACTGAAAGGTCCCAGGTTCGATCCCGGCCAAGGGCATGTACCTTGGTTGTGGGCACATCCCCAGTAGGAGCTGTGTAAGAGGCAGCTGATCAATGTTTCTCTCTCATCGATGTTTCTAACTCTCTATCCCCTCTCCCTTCCTCTCTGTAAAAAATCAATAAGAATATATATTTTAAAAAAATAAATAATAATTCCGAGTTGATAGGTAAATAGTTTTTACCCTGAGCCACTTAAGTGCTCCTATTCATATCCCTTCCCAGACCAGGGAGGCCACAGACATCCCAGCCCCTAAAGGGTAAATGCTGGGTATGTGGGGCCCTCAGTCCCTGTGCCAGCTGCAGACCTTCCTGTTTGGCTGGCACCTGTGCAATCTGGGTTGTTAATGCTGTGGACTATCTTCCCTGCTTAGGGACATCAGTTATGATAGCCTGAAGCCCCTCCCTGTCTCATCACAGAGATGCAGCCAAGAGAGGGCTGAGAACCCTCTAATGTGTGGGGACACCCTACCCTTGTCTTGGTCCAGCCCTGTCTTGGCCAAATCTTGAATAAGTCCTGATGAGCTCACGTCCTCAGCCTCCCTTTCCCCACGACAGTGATGCTCCAGGCCATTCTGTCCCTGGGGATGTGCGTGCTGTCAATCCAGGCTGCTCTGATCTAAGATCCATCCTGTCGACTTAAGGAGACTTTGCATATACCTTCTTTGATCTGGTGCTGACTGGCTTTTATAATTTTTCTCTCAGAGGGAAATTACATTCCCATTTCCAAATTCTTGGGAGAAGCCTCACAGTCAACCCCACTGACTACCCACCTTGAGGACTTTAATTTCCATGGAATCCAACAGGGCTAGAGCTAAAAGAGACTTTAATTATAATTGAATTCAACCTTCCTGTTTTATAGACAAGGTAACTTAGGGCCGGAGAAAGAATGGCAGGTTGAACTATTGTTTATGATGAATATAATATTTACTACCAGTACAAATCACAAAGAAGATATTAATAAACTGATCCATACCAGAGAGCTGCTCTCTGCTTTTTATAGCAGGATAAGCCCTGTGACCTTCCTGAACAAACAGAGGCCAATGCTTCCACCGGGGAAGCGCCGAGAGGAAGCAAAGGTCAGGGCGGCACCATGGGCAATAAAGAATCTGGGAGTAGAAGTCTCAACCCCCATCTGACAAAGAAAGGGGTAGGGGGAGGCTTTAGTAAATATTTAATGAAGACGGAGCATGGAGGTTGTGTAATTCAGCCCCCCTCTCCACCTTTTCAAGAAGGAAATGTTATGTGGTAGATCTGTGTCACTGTTTTGGCCTCTAAACATCTATTCCCTCTTTTGACGACTGTGGATTTTCTCTTGAGAAATCACTCTTTCCAACTCAAGGTGGTCTTGGACGGTGCGAACCTGGTCCCTGACTCCCATCACTGAGGCCAAGGCTCAGGTCCCTCCTCCTCCTCCTCCTCCTCCTCCTCCAGCCCTAGCACAGAGGTGATCTTTGCAGGGGGGCTGGCCTCCAGGACTTTTGAGCTCACTCATTTCAGCCACCACGTGCTGATCACCCTGATCAGAGTGTTTCCAGGACAGCACAGTTTCTGCTGCCCATCCCCCACCCCCCCTGGGTGCCAGGGTGACATCCTGGTTCTCCAGCCTCCCCATCATGTGGGTATACTCTCATTGGCATCCCATTTAATTCCCATGTTGTTCAAGTGAACCTGGGTTGTTTCTGTTGTTGACAACCAAAACACTCCAGTTGACACATTTCTCAAAGTCACTTGTCCAGCGGCAGAGCCAAACCTGAGACCTCAGTCTCCCCTGAATCTCATACAGGGGCACCGTTATGAATTGAATTGTTCCCCCCCAAATTCATGTGTTCAAGTCCTAACCCCAGTATCTCAGAATGTGGCTGTGATTGAAGATGGGGTCTCTAGAGGTGATTAAGGTTAAATGAGGTCATGGGTAGGACCTCATCCGACATGACTGGTATCCTTATAAAAGGAGAAAATTAGGTTCCAGCCACACACAGAGGGAAGACCATGTGAGGACACAGGGCAAAGGCGGCCATCCACAAGCCCAGGAGGCCTTAGTAGAAACCAACTCGGCCCACCCCTTGATCTTAGACTTCTGGCCTCCAGAACTGTGAGTGAATGCATTCCTGTTGGTGAAGTCACCCAACCTGTGTGGCAGCCCTAGCAAACTGATCCATCACTTTCTGCTGCCCTGGTGCCACTCCTTTTGGACATCATGCCAGTCAGTCTCGAAGGAGCTCAAATTAGCAAGCTGTTCTTAGAATCAAAGTTCCTGGACAAGCTTCAAAAAACATTCATTCTCCATGGTGCTACAGACACCAAGAGCCACCAAAAAACATCCACAGCCTGTAAAAGTGGGTCTTCCCCCTTTCATTTCTTTATTGATGGACAGTGCTCAGGAGAGCAGGAGAGATGACTCCTTGGAAAAAATGGCAGCATTTCTTAATAAATAAATGAGAATTTAGGGCCCAAGCTGACCAGGAATTTTATCTTGTTCTCCCAGCATCTGCACAGCGGAGGGAAAGCAAGCAGAGGCTTTATTCTAATATTTCGCTGGAAGGGGCCTCCAAGAAAGGTCCCCTTCCCCTCCCACTCTGCCCTCCTGGAACATACTCTAAGCATCACCAGGTCCCTGTGTAGGCCAATAATTGCAGAGGTCTCTTGGGGAAAAGAGTCCTGATGTTACCTTGTGGAGGGTCAGAGGGAAGTGCTTGGAGCTGAGGGAATGGGAGAGGGTGGAGGCCAAAGGGCTGAATATTAATGACGGCTATCATCACCAGCTCTTAACATAATGGAAAAGCCCTTTTGCAGGGCAATGCTGGGGCCGCCTCACAGAGAAATGCAATCTCCTGGAACACAGAGCGGGCAGTGACAAGCAGTTTATCTTCCATTACTCCAAGGCCTTAAATCATTCTCAACCCAAAGCCAGCAATGGAACCCACCCACTGACTACGATTGGTTGTTCCCTTCCTAGCAAATGCAAATATGCACATTAAGACACATTGTTGTGGGTTGAATTGTGTCATCACGCCCCCCACCCCCAAGTAAGATATGTTGAAGTTCTAATCCTCAATACCCCAGAATCTAACCTTATTTGGAAATAGGGTCTTTACAGAGATAATCAAGTTAAAATTAAGTCCTTAGCATGGACCCTAATTCAATATAACTCATGTCCTTATGTAAAGAGGAAATTTAAGGCACAGACACACACACAGGGAGAATGCCTGTGAAGATGAAGGCAGAGATGCGAGCAATGCTCCCACAGCTAAGGAATGCCTGAGATGCCAGCAAACACCAGAAGCTAAGGGAGAGGCCTGGCACAGACTATCCCTTGGAGGCCTCAGGAGGAACCCACCCCCCGACATCTTGATCTCAGATGTCCAGCCTCCAGAACTGTGAGACAATAAGTTTCTGTGGTTAAGCCACCGGTTTGTGGTACTTGTTTCAGCAGCCCTAGGAAACTAATATGCACAGGAAAACCCTAACCCACTGAAAGAAGAAAAAATTCCATTTCATCATAAAATAAACCACAAAAATGAACGAAGAAGGAGTCTGAGTCTCCCATCACGGCTTGCCTGGATAACACGTAGTCAACTGAATGGAGGTCCGAAATAAAAGTCATTTGTAGAGGACATTTCCTCTTTTGAAGGGCCCTTCCCAGCCCATGCTCGCAGGAGCACCCTGCTGGCTGAACCAGAGCAGAAGTAAGGAGGCTTCTTCCTGAGGGCGATGGGCCTCCTGGGAGGGTTACCAGATTTAGCAAATAAAAGTACAGGACGCCCAGCCAAATCTGAATTGCCGATGCATAACAAATAATTTTTTATATATATATATTTTTTATTGATTAAGATATTACATATGTGTCCTTGTCCCCACGTTACCCTCTACCCCCCACCTCCCCCACCCCCGCTCATGCCCTCACCCCCCCGTTGTCTATGTCCATTGGTTAGGCCTATATGCTTGCATATAAGTCCTTTGGTTGATCTTTCCCCCTTACCCCCACCCTCCCCTACCTTCCCTCCAAGTCCCGACAGTCCAATCAATGCCTCTCCGTCTCTGGATCAGTCCTTGTTCATCAGCTTATGTTGTTCATTATATTCCACAAATGAGTGAGATCCTGTGGTATTTATCCGCTCTCCAGTTCCATCCATGCTGTGGCAAATGGTAAGAGTTCCTTTTTCTTCTTCCTCTTCTTAAAGAATACCTTTCAGCATTTCATATAATGCTGGTTTGGTGATGATGAACTCCTTTAGCTTTTTCTTATCCGTGAAGCTCTTTATCTGACCTTCTATTCTGAATGATAGCTTTGCTGGATAAAGTAATCTTGGTTGCAGGTTCTTGCTATTCATCACTTTGAATATTTCTTGCCAGTCTCTTCTGGCCTGCATGGTTTCTGTTGAGAAATCAGCTGACAGTCGTATGGGTACTCCCTTGTAGGTAACTGACTGTCTTTCTCTTGCTGCTTTTAAGATTCTCTCTTTATCTTTTGCTCTTGGCATTTTAATTATGATGTGTCTTGGTGTGGTCCTCCTTGGATTCCTTTTGTTTGGGGTTCTCTGCGCTTCCTGGACTTGTAAGTCCATTTCTTTCACCAGGTGGGGGAAGTTTTCTGTCATTATTTCTTCAAAAAGGTTTTCAATATCTTTCCCTCTCTCTCCTTCTGGTACCCCTATAATTCTGATGTTGGTACGCTTGAAGTTGTCCCAGAGGTTCCTTACACTATCTTCATATTTTTGGAATCTCTTTTCTTTTTTCTTTTTCGGTTGGGTATTTTTTGTTTCTTTGTATTTCAAATCTTTGACTTGATTCTTGGGATCCTCTTTTCTGCTGCTGGATCTCTGTAAATTATTCTTTATTTCAGTCAGTGTATGCTTAATTTCTAGTTGGTCCTTTTTCATGTCCTCCATGGTCTCCCTATACTTATTGAGGGATTCGTTAAATTTATCGGCGGTTTCCATAAAATTCTTGAAAAACCTTATAACCGTGGCCTTAAACTCTATATCCAATCGTTTGCTTTCCTCCCTTTCTGCCATTTGTGACCTGTTTCTTTGTCTCCGCATTTTGGCAGCTTCCCTGTGTTGATAGAGTGGCCCTGTGCGCCAGGTGTCCTGTAGGGCCCAGTAGCTCAGCCTCCCCAGTTACCTGGGGTGGACACTCTTGGTGCACTCTTGGTGCCTTGGTTGTTGTAGAATCACTGGGAGGAATTGACCTCCAGGCCAATTGGCTGTGAGAATCAGCTGTGTCTAAAGTGGGAGAACTTCTGTGCTGAAGACACCCTTCTGGGGCAAGACTTGCTTCAGTGGGGCTTTGGTGCTCACTGAGTCTGCTCCCTGAGTGCGTCCCTTATGGATCTGAGGAGATGCAGTCTGGATGGACCCCCTCTGACCACTGGGTACAGTGGCTCCTGGATCTAGGGAGGTGCTAATTCAGCCTCTGCCTGAGGCCACACAGCAGGAGCCACGAAGAGGCTCAGCTGTGAAGCAATGCAAGCCGCTGCGGGGCCTTGGGCCTTCTCTTGGAAGTTCCAGGTCTGCCTGGTTCGGCTGCAGTTAGGTACATTCACATGCAAAAGCCTCTGCCGCAGCCTGGGCGGGGCGGGGTCTCAGGGAGTCAGAGGGCGGAGAAAGCGGCCATGGCCGATTCTCCGCCCGGAGTCGCGAGTCTCAGTGTTCCGGTAACGGGCTGCAAGCACCTCTGAGGGAAAGCCGCCCTCAAGTTCGCTCGCTGCCGGACAGACCAGCTTCTCCCCGTGTGAGACCTGGGTCCCCAGAGACTTCCCGGAACCGGAGTTCAGAGCCGTCGGGAGTTTGTGATTCAAAAAGACAGCCGCGTCCTCAGGCGCCACCCCCTTTCCTCGCGCGCGCGAGCCGCCGTACCTCTGCACTTCACCTCCGCAGCGCCTCTGGCTCTCAGCGTGCTTTTCTTTCCTTCTAGTTGTGGAATTTACACTCAGCCAGCCTTCCTGTTTTTCTGGATGATGTTTGCTCAGTCCTTTGCGGTAATTTTCAATTGTTGTATGAGGCGATAATTTCCCGGTGTTTACCTATGCCGCCATCTTAGTTGCTCCAACAAATAATTTTTAGTACAAGTATGCCCCAAATATTTATGATAAAATAGCCCAATATTTTCTGGCAGCCCTACCCTGCTCCCTTCTTTCAACCTCCGTATCTGTTCTCTCCCTCATCCCCAGTGGAGGAGGGTGGTCCTGTGGCACATCAATGCATTCAAGGTTAAGGAACCTGAGATAACATATCAGCAAGAGGAAGAGGCAAGTTGGTTTGTCTCACGGACACTCCCCTCCTGAGGAACAGCCTCTGCCTCTGACCTTAGGGAAGGTTAAGGCTCTACCCTATAAAGACCCTCCAGAGAGGCTGCGAAGAGCAGCCTTCAGGGTTTGATTAAATGGGGCTCCAGCCCAGGGGTAAGCAGAGGGCCAGGAAAGAGCCATCAGTCAGATTAAATCCCCTGCATTGGGAACAAGGCCAGAAGGAACAAGGGGGCTCTGGGTACCCCTCCATCGCTGACTCTGTGGGACTACAAGGTCACCTGAAGAGTCAGTTTTGAAAGATGTTTTGACTCAAATGTTTGTGAGATTATGTATTATTTTTTTTAAATATATTTTATTGATTTTTTACAGAGAGGAAGGGAGAGAAATAGAGAGTTAGAAACATCGATGAGAAAGAAACATCGATCAGCTGCCTCCTGCACATCTCCTACTGGGGATATGCCTGCAACCCAGGTACATGCCCTTGACCGGAATCGAACCCGGGACCCTTCAGTCCGCAGGCTGACGCTCTATCCACTGAGCCAAACCGGTTTCGGCTAGATTATGTATTATTTTTAAGTGTGTGATCTTTCTGGTGAGAACTGCATCTCCCCATTTTGTGGATACCCACACTTCCCAGGGCTTGGTCTGCTCCTGGGCATGAAGCTGGGCAGCCTGACAGAAGACTCTGCACCCTGCGCTTTGCCTGGCACAGGTGCTGATGGTCAGTGTACATCGGTCAGGCATTGAGGGAACAATGGTCAGTGCCAAAGAGAGGCCAGCTGCTCTCTCTTCCCTGGAAATGAAGGGCCAGGAGATCAACCCCAAGGACAGCTCTTACCCCAACACGTTGGGGTTGTCAGCCTGCCAAGTGCCAAGAGCCTGGCTTAGAGGAGCTGAGGGTGCACCCCCTAGTAGGGACATGAGCTAGGGTGTGTGCAAGGCTCAGAATGGGAAGCTGGCCGTGTTTGTGGCTGCACAAGGTTTTCATGGACACATCAAACACAGCATCACAATGTTGCTGGAGGAGAGTCGGATATGCAAGCCCAGAGAGAGTAAACTAGTGGGCCTTCAGTGATAGGCCAGCCAAGCCCTGGAGGTCTGAAATCCAAACAAATTGCCTAGGTGATAATTTCCCTTTTAATTTTTTAAAAGTTGAACCTGGAGCAATTCATCTGGTGCCTGCTGCACATGACAGAGAATATCATCCTACTTCAGATGCTGTGCACGTGTGGAAGGCAACAGTTTGGAAGGAAGAGAGGGAGGGAAATGGAGAGGGAGAAAGGAAGGGAAGGAAGAAGGAAGGAAGGAGGGAGGGAGGGAGGAGAAAGATAATTTAATCTGACCAATAACCAAATCTGGTTTCTTCCTCTCAGCAGGAGGTGCCCTGATGGGGTAAGGAATTCACTGCAAGCCCTTTCAAACCGGCCAGGTTCTTTTTAGAGGACGAGGGTACATTTCATTAGTTGCCCATTAAATCATAAGGAAAGGAATGGGGTGGGGAAGGGAATAGGACAGTTAGAAGCTGGTTCAGTGAGAATAGCTTCCCTTCTGAGCCTCATGGTCTCTTTGAACTCATTGTTCTCCTGTTAACAAGATCCCAGTGCCATGGAAACAGTTTTAATTACTGAAATCCACATTGACTGATGGATGGATGGGTTGAACAGACATTTACAGAGTGCCCATTAGGTATAAGCAAGCACCTTGCTAGGCCCTGGGAACACAAAGGCATACGCTGTAGGGTCTCTAAACCCAGGCCTCCCAGCCTGGAGGGGCACATGGGCACATTTAATGAGACAGCATGTTGACCTTGCATGTCAACTACTCTATGGGCATGAGAAGGGACACCTGACCCAGCCTGGGGAGCAGTGGGGGAAACTGTGACACAAATCAAGACTTTTAAATATCACAGAATTCACATATCTTTGCCTTTTAAGGAACTGATGGCAAAGATGTCAACACCCTAGCTACCCTGCCCTTTCCACTAAGTCCACCATTTGTCCTCTGGTTATGCCAGTGGTAATGGGCCAACAGTGACATTCAATGGTTATGAGATTTCTCTTCTAACAGAGTATCTGTGTACACCACAGAATCCCCATGCTCTCTACATAGTTAGCTGTTAACAAAGTTTACTATATGAAGTTCCTGAGCTCCTCACGTTCCATTTCCTTGTTCCACTGTCATCATGAGTGAAGTGGGATTCTTCTTCCTTGTTGTTTCCATAAAAACCTCTAAAATGGCTCATGAAATTTCACTCATTCATTCAATAAATATTCACCTGACGCTTCCAAGTTCTAGACACTCTTGGGTGAGGGATACAAAGATGGGAAAGGTGGGGGGGGGGGGGCGACTTCCTGGGGTTTAGAGTGGCTCTCAAACCCAGCTGTGCACAACGATTACTTAGAGAACTTGTGCAAAATGCAGAAGCTCAGCCTGATCTTGAGAATTTGATCAAAAGGTCCCAAACTAGGAGACGGACCAGTGTACACTGTTGGGGTGATGAGCCCCTGTCATCTAGCAAGGGTTGAGTGAGACCCAGTGGCTGATGCCTGAGAGTTCAGGTCTGCGGGAATGTGGGGATGAGTGAGGGGCTATCCAGGTCGGTCCCATGGGCACACTGTCCCAGCGTCAAGGCCTAGAAACAAAATGAACACGAGCAAGCATAGCCCCTGTGTGAAAACTCCTTAGTTCTTGTCTGATTATTATTCCGTTTGTCTAATTGCATTTAAAAATACTCAGTGGGGGAAAAAGAATGCCAAGTCTTTTAATAAATTAAAAGCAGGTCTGCTTCTTAACCTGCAGCAGGTTTTTGAAAAAGTCCTGCTGAGGGCACGCTGCTCAGAGAGACATGGTCTTTGCAGATGAAGGTAATTAGTGAGCGTCTTCAGCCCCGGAGTTGGGAGGGAGTATGAGGGCATCTAGCTGCTGAAGTAGCCTCTTCCTGATAGAGAGGCAACTGGGCACTGTGAAGGATGCCTGAGGACTCCTGGACACTGTTTTCTCTTGCAGCGAATGAGGAGGCAAGAGTGTGTGCAGGGACTAAGCTGTGGGGCCACAGGATGCAGCTTTGCTGGCTTTGCACTGAGAAAGCGTGTCTGATGTTTCCTCTCCGACGGGCAGCGAACAGGGACAGTTGGAAGCCCAGCAGAGCCAGATTTAGGGGCAGAAAAGCCGGGCAGCTGTCCCAGTTACCAATCTATGAAAGGCGTTAAAAGATCACAGGAATAAATCAGAAACACGGAGCCAGTTAACTCAGGTTTCCACACATGACTCCTGATATAATTGGCAAAAGGCAAACTTGAGTCAAAGTACACCCTACCCTTGAGTAAACCTGAAATACACTCCTGGTGGTTGCAGAAGGGTCTGGAGCCAAACTGCCCGGGTTCAAGTCCTGGTGCCGTTACTGACTCATGTGTGACCCCAGGCAAGTATTTCACCTCTCTCTGCTCCCGTGTGTCCTCATCTACAAAATGAGGACTGCAGTGTTGAGGATCAAATGAAAACATGTGAAGCACTTATAACCAGGCCTATCACGTAGCGGACATACAGAAGGGTTAGCTAGTTATCTGTCAGCATTTTTGTGACCAGATCAAGCTAGTTCCCTGGTGCTATTCGACCCTACACCTCCATCAAGACCAGCCAGCTGAATGTGTCCTGAAGACGTAGGCTCCCTTAGCTGATACTGTGAAAGTTAAGTCCTGCATAAGGAGCAATTATTTTTACTCTCTTAACAATCTAAACTTCTTAGAATATTTCTAAAGAAACCATCTGATTTAGAAAATGCAAAAAACTAAAACAAAACAAAAAAACCACACAACAACATATGAACAAAATCAGCCATTACAGAAAAATACTGTCCATGTGAAATCCCACACCACCCCTCCCCGGTAACCATATTCTTGCTTATATTATTTCTATTCTAAACAGGCAAGTAGCTAACCTCTCTCTGGTTAATAATGTTGGAGAAACTATGAAAGAAAAAACATTTCAAATAAGTCAAAATGTTATGCTGTTTGGTGTTTGCAATAAAGCCCTTACTTTGAGTCTAGAGGCATAGGAGTTTTACTAACAGAAACTCAGAATTTCTTTATCCCTACCAAAATAATGTGGAACAATATTTAAGGATGCACTTTTGAGGGTGTCAAAGTTGGCTTGCTTAGGCTTAATGTGTTGGCTTGATCCTCGGCCACCACCCCCCTCCCCCCGAGCCATCCTCTCACCCACCCTGAACACAGCTGGAGGCAGGGCCAAAGGCAAGGCCAGAGCAGGTGCAGCTGCCAGGATTCCAGCCCCAGCAAGGAGTTATATTAAGCAGGACCAAGGCTTAGGGAGGTATCTCTGCATTAGATGAGATGTGATTGAAACCAGTCACAGCCTAGTTACAATTCACCCTGAGATGTTTCTATTTCCTCTGACATGACATTATCCATATTTACTTAAAATCTATTATTTGCAGTGTACTTGTGGGTGACTGATATGCCATTTTACTCCTATAGAGTAGTTAATTCTATTTTAATCCCGTTTTGTTTTTAAAGGTAGATTCATTTAAATATGTTTTCACTTTAAAGGTGATACATGATTATTTCAAGAATGTGCAAAATCCATAATTGTATAAAGAAGATCAGAAAACTCACCTACAGTCTCACAGCCCAGAGGCAATGGCAGTTAGTCATGTGGTATGTTTCCTTCCTTTCCGGTCCTCACTTTTTCCCTATGTGCAGATATGTTCTCCTTTTCTGACTATATTTATTCTGTATAGAGTTGGGATTGCACTCTTTTCTGGCCTGATTCAACCAATTAACTTTACAGTTCTTAATTTTCCCCCTTATTGCATCAATTAGGGTCCTCTAGGAAATCAGTTTCCCCTTAACCTCCCGAGGACAGGTGAAGGGACCAGGAGGGGTGCTGAAGAGCACCTGGACCAGCACCTGGAAGAGGTCCCCTGTTGGAGCCTGCAGGGTTAAGGAGGGGGCAGCCCCTGAACTGGAGGGGAGGGGCCAGCAGAGGAGGGTGCAGCTGCCTGACATAGCCCATGGCATCTCCTGCTGTGCCACCCACTGGACAATCCTGAGGGTGGTCAAGGGCAGGAGTCTGAATTTTGCAGAGTGGATCTAGAGGGCAAAAGGAGAACAACAACAACAAAATGGAAGGAAGGAAGGAAGGAAGGAAGGAAGGAAGGGAGGGAGGGAGGGAGGGAGGGAGGGAGGGAGGGAGGGAGGGAGGGAGGGAGGAGAAAGAGAGAGAGAAAGGAACTGCATGGTATTTCATAGTATTTCTTTATAGTGAAGTACATAAATTATTTAACCGATTCCCCATGGTGAATTCTTTCTGATTTTATTTTATTTTTTACTATTCTTACTAGCACTGCAATGAGCATTCTTATACCTGCAGTTTTTGGCCACATCTCTGCTGATTTTCTCAGGATAAATTCCCAGCGGTGGAATAACTGAGTCAGGGGAATCTACATTTTTCAGGCTTTTGATATATATGGCCAAAGAGCCCTCCAAAAGGCTATTACACCGATTTAAATGCCCACAAGCAATACACAGAGTTACTAATCTGGAGAGAACCTGCTGGCTAGTCGGTGGTACGGTGAGTGCAACACTGCCTTTGCCTGAAGACTGGTGGTAGCTGCCTGGGTTGGAGAAGAAGACCCTGGAAGGGTGTCCAGCCCTGCCTAGGACACCTAAGTGCGTGAAAGGTCACACCTCCCGAGCCATGAAAACTGACCTGTTTTTAAGACAGAAGAAAGCATCAGAGTCAGTTCACTCAAGGGTCAACGGGAGTGTCTGTCAAGGGAAGCGAGGTGATGGCCACTGGGCTGGAGTTTTGTTTCATTTGACCTCGTTTACCTCAGGCCAGATGTATGGTCAACAACAGTAGCCGGTCATATAAGGCTGCTTGTGGAGTTATTTCTTTGGGGAGTAGTTTCACCCAGCTGAGAGTGGGTCAGGGCAGGACTGGGGTGCAAATGAGAGGCCAGGACAAGTTAGAATAACAGGGTGAGCAAAGGAGGAGAGGGAGGAGGGGGAGGGTGAACCCAGAGCTGGGGCTGTGGGCCCACAAAGCTGCTCTCCCCTGATGACAGCCCCATAATTTTAATGAGCAGGGGTGAGGAGAAAAGGCAGTGAGGAAGGGAGCGAGGGATCCCTGTGCCAGGGGGAGAGATAGAAAGGTAAAACTTTTTATTTGCCTCAGGCTTTTTGCACTTGGGGCTCCCTTGGCCTGGAAGGCTCTTCTTCTAAATATCTAACGCAGCTGCTCCCTCACCCCATTCAGGCCTCTGTTCAATGCTGCCTCCTCTAAGCAGTCTTCCTTGGCCATCCTCTCTAAAATAGAACCCACTCAACTCTCCGCTCCCTGAGCGCTATTAAGTTTTCTCTTTCCATCTGTGTGTGTGTTTATGTGAAGTCATTTGTTTGTTTACTCTATCTCTTTCCCAGTAGAAGAATGACATTCTAAGTTCCTTGCAGGAGGGTGACTTTTATACAGTGTTTGCTGCCTCTCAGGTCCAGTTAAGCCAATTTCCCAGGTCCCAATAGTGTATCCCTTAGCTGTTCTGCACTGGGTCAAGGCTCTTGGTTGCAAGCAACAGAAACCCAGTCTAACTTGGGTGCGAAGCCAATTCACCGGGAGACAGAAAAACTGGAGGCCAGGCCAGGCCCGGCAAACATACACCAAGCAAGCGAGGCCTGGGATCTGGAACCATAGCCTCAGTCACTATGGAGCAAAGTGGCTGGGACACTGCGGTAAGGACACAGAGTAAGATATCACTATGCTGGACACTCGATGCTGTGCCTCTAGACTTTCAATAACTGCCAATAATTTATAAACTGCACCTGTTTCTTTCTGCCTCTCCTGCAAGTTGCAGAGTCCCATGTGATTGACTGAGCCTGAGTCACAGGCCCCTCTGCTCCCCCCGCCCCCCCAGTTTTGGCTTTCAGAGTGGGAAGCAGCACAATGAGAGCCCCTAAGATAATACACATTAGAGAACTGAGTGCTGGGAGGCAGAAACTCTTCATGGAGAACTACAGCATATATCAATGCAAAGTGGCCTTATTCCCAAAACAGTGATAGAGACGTGCTAACCTCCCTTGGTAGCAGGGAGCTTATCCATATGCCACATCTCTGGAAGTTTCTCCTGCCAGGAGCTGATCAAAGCCAGGATGTGTGTTTTTAAAGCATACATGGGCAGATCTAGCAGCATCTTGGAGACTAAGCCGACTTAGGGGGTAGAGGAGAGCAGTCTGGGATGGTGGCTTGGTGCTGGTCAGGGTCACCTTCAAGGAGCCAGGGGAGACATTTCCACAGCACACAGTCGAGTCCCTGTTCTTCCTAAACCCAGATAATCGGCTACCTCCCTAGGGCCCTGTTGTATCACCTCTGGGATTTTTTTTCTCTTTGGTTGCCTCTCCTGAGGAAAGATCAATTAACCTCAACTCTGTAAAACTCTTTTTAATTCTCAGGACCAGAAAAGAGACCCCAGAAGCTGACACATCCCTTTGTTTATTCTTCATGCACCTCTATCAGGGTTCTGGAAATGCAATGCTTCCTGTAGTCACTCCAGGGTGGTCCCTAAAACCAGATTCAAGAATAGTCTAGAGCAGTGGTTCTCAACCTTCCTAATGCCGTGACCCTTTAATACAGTTCCTCATGTTGTGGTGACCCCCAACCATAAAATTATTTTCGTCGCTACTTCATAACTGTAATTTTGCTACTGTTATGAATCATAATGTAAATATCTGATATGCAGGATGTATTTTTATTGTTACAAACTGAACATAATTAAAGCATAGTGATTCATCACAAAAACAATATGTAATTATATATGTGTTTTTCGATGGTCTTAGGCGACCCCTGTGAAAGGGTCGTTTGACCCCCCAAAGGGGTCGCAACCCACAGTATGAGAACCACTGGTCTAGAGCTATGGCTAGTTTTCTCAGTGGTTAGAGCATCAGCTCTTGGACTGAAGGGTCATGAGTTCAATTCCCAGTCAAGGGCATGTTCCTCAGTAGCAGGCTCGATGCCCGGGTGTGTGCGGGAGGCGACCAATCAATGTGTCTCTCTCACATCTATGTTTTTCTCTCTCTCTCTCTCACCCCTTTCTGCCCTCCCCTCCAGTCTCTCTCTCTCTAAAAAAACCCCACAAAAATAAACAAACAAACAACAACAAAAAAAAAATGGAAAAAAATATCCTTGGGTGAGGATTAAAAAAAAATAGTCCAGAAGCCCCAAGTTGTGCTAGGCTCCTCAGGTAAGCTGCACTGGGCCCTGTGGAAGGAAAGACCTGGCTTCTTTGACTAGTGAGTGCCTCCTCACCTGCTACAATAGACACACACCAAGGTTTCTGGCTTCAGAGGGAAATACCACCCACCAGAGATCTCAGCTTTTGGCTCCTTGCAGCCTCTGAAGTCTGTCTCCTGGATACCAGACTGAAGGCCCTTGAACCATCTCTGAATGATGGGCCTCAGTCCTATTTTTAAAAGCTCTCCAGGAAATACACTTCTGCCTACACTTCCTCACCACCCACTCGCTCTTCACCGGCTTCTGATCTGGCTTCCGCCCCATCTCCCTCCTGATGGAGCCTCAGGAAGGGCCCATGGGCCTCCTCCTCAGCCCAGACCGGCAGACGTGCCCCATCTTCATCCTCAGAAGTTCAGCATTTGACAGGAAATCTCTGCCCTCTTGGTTTCAGAGACAGGACACCTGCCTTACTTCCTATCTTACTAATGTGCCTGTCTCCCCAGGGACCTGAGCTCCCCACCCCCCTTTGTGCTGCCTCCTTTACTATCTTCCTACCCTGGGACCTTACCTGGCACCTCCACACATCAATCTCTTTTGTCAACACCAGGCTGAGTCCATCCCCTGCAAGGCATCATGTCCCAGGTGCCTCCTCTGGACGTCTAAATATTTCAGCCTGAACTGGTTGATTTCTACTCCTAATTTGTTCGTCTCTTCATTTCCCTATCTCTTAAAGGCACCACCCTTCCACTATCCACTCTCAAAATCTTAGCATCATCTCTGTCCTACCCATTGGCCTCACCTGCCAAATCCAACCAGTTACCAAATTTGTAGTGTCTCTCTTTGCAGTGTCTCTCCTCCATCACCATCTATCTATTTCCACTAAGTGCTCCTTTTCAACTCTCTTTCAAACCATTGCAATAACCTCCTCACTGATCCATCTCTGCCCTCTCCTCCTCCCATCCCCTCCCCACAATCTATATTCTGTGTTTCTTCAAAGGCACTCTTCTTGGAGCTCAACCAAGAAAGCATTATCTGCTTGTCACTCCCCTGCTCTAAACCTTTCAATGGCCCCCACTGATGATAGTATACATTCCCAACTCCCAAGTCTGGCATTAAATTCTTCAAAGTTCAAAGCTCTCCAGATCCGCTCATCACTTCCCCTTTAGAACAAATTTCTGCAGTCTAACTCAAATTCCCACTCATCTCAGAATACCTGCGTCTTCTCTTCCTTGGGTTTTGCTCAAGCTGGACCTTTCTCATGTAATACCTTTTCTTTTTATTTGCATCTTTCAAAATCCTACCTTTCTTTCAATCCTACCTTTCTTTGCATCTTTCTTTCCTGCGCCTCCCGGGGTTTCCCCAGCCGGAAGTGCTTTCCTTTCCCTGTGCTCCTGGGTTCACTGTGTTCTCTCAACACACTCATCACATATAACCTCAGGTCATAGCATTTTGAGTATGTACCTTGTTGTCCCCACTAGGGTCCCTTGGGCAGGGATTTTGTCCTACTCCTCAGAGGAGCAATTGGCTCTCGGTTGATATTTGTTGAATTAGTCATCAGGCTAGATGACCACACACTAGTTCACGTCTCACTATTTGAAAATACATGCCCAAAGTAGATCATCAGAGGGGCTGCATCAAAGTCAGGAATATGAAAATAAGTTCTGTTCACATCCATGAGTGCAGATCAAAAAGTAGTTCAAAACCTAGTTCCTGAGTGACTCGGACCACTGCTGGATAGACTCTAATTAATCTTATGGAAAATATCCAAGGGACTTAGGAGCCTGGGAAGGAGGAGGGAGCAAGTGAGAGGGATCCAGAGCCGCTGCTGTCAAGAAACACTTTCTTCCTGTAATCATATCCCCGGGGCCCGGCCAGTACCTCTGCTTAATCTCCTGCTCTGTGGTCACTCAGGATATGATTACTGGCATCAGATGCAAGCACATGCTTCTGTTCCATTAATCTGAGAGAGCTGAGAGACTGAGAAGGGAGCCACAAGGGCATTGCTGTGTTGGTCTAGTTACCACCTCAAAGAGGAGCAGGAGAGAGGGGGAGAGGACGGATCTGGCAGATGGACCAGCAGGGAGGCCTTACGGAAGCAAAGGGAGATGAGAAAACCACACAGAGAACCAGTTCCTGTAGCGGGAGCCTGGTTCCTTTCAGCTGTTACAAGACGGAGCCTGGAGGAGGCACACACATGCAGGCGCACGCAGGTACACACACACACACACACACACACACACACACACACACACAGAAACTGATAAAGGCTGAGCCTCTCCCTTGGTTTTGGCAATCACCCCTTGGTGAGCATTGTTGCTCAGGGTGTACAGTAACCCACGTAACATAAATCTGTCTCACAAGGTAACAGCCTAAATGGGAGGCTGCAGCACGGTAATGAAGATGTGAACAGCTGAAGCGCAATGTCAGATGGCAGTGGTGACATCCGAAAGCCATAATTTGCAGCTCAGCATATTTTTGTTCCAGGTACCAGAGCCTGCACAAATGCTCACCAGCTTGTCTCTCTCACAGGCAGCGTCTCTGCTTGGCTTGGCCAGGGCCCAGGTGATCTTTGCTTCACCAAAAGGTTCCTGCTATAGAAAGCTCAGGAAGCCTCTCTTTTGCCATCCGATGGGATGGAAATGGAGGAGCAGAGGAGCTTTAAACACACGCCTTATTCCTGAATTGCAGGTCTCTTAAATGACCCATTTTTCCTCAGTTCAATCAAGGTGTCCTGGGCAAACATTTAGAAGGGTGTCTGGGAAGGACCAAAATAATTTTAGCCAAGTCAAGGCCTGGAGGCAGGTGGAAATGAAAGATAATACATTACAGAGACAGAAGTGCCCTGACTCAGTTCTTTAGCTGTGACTCTCTTCTTTTAATTTGTGACTTGCTCCATCCTTCCTTTCCTTCCCCCTTCTCTCCTCCTCTTCATTGCTACCTTCCTAGAACCTCAGCAATGCATACAAGCAATTTGTTAAAGTGCAGGCCTTCTAATTGAAGGTGACATGTTCAGTTCTAGCTAGTTACCTGGCCGTTAGATGGAATCAGTGCAGGAGCAAAGGTTTATAAATGCAAAGGAAGAGTGGCTCCATGGAGCGAACAGGGAGGGTTACGCTTAACCTCAAGGAAGCTGAGAAATTCAGCCTTCTGGACAGAGTGGCCTTTCTCATCGCCCTAATCCTCCCTGCTGGGCTCCACGCAGCAGCCAGTGTACATCTGTTGACCCGCTGCTGCTCTGAATGCCTTCCTGACAGGCTCCACGGAGTGGGCGGAGAGGATAAAGTGACTATGAACATCAGGAGTTTTAACTCCTGGCCTGGGGCCCTGAGAGCCCTGGCTGCAAAACAGTTCAAGCTGTCACCAAAACACCCCTTTGGCGGCTCTGAGACCCTTCCACATTCTAAGAGGGTTTGCCTCCAGGAGTCAACTTGAGCTTCACACCTTGATGGAAACTGATGGGGGTACCTCAGGCATGCATCAGAAGGCTGCTCTATCTCCCAGAACAGGGATATCTGTGAGAGTTGGCGTGGAAGGGCTGAGCTCCCACTGGCACTGGTCTGAAGCAGCCTGTGTAAGCATGAGCGAGGGAGGCAGGCCTGGGCCCAGCATCCTGCCCACCCCTGAGAAGCCTGGGCAGGCTGGATCTGCTCTGCAGAGGGGTGGTGCCCTTAGGGTCACAAACTTTGTACCACAGAAAGCAGCACTCCCTTTAACAGCTGTAGACAGCAGATCAATTAGGAACCGGGGAACCAGTTTGGTTTTTACCTTTCATTATAAACATTTTAGATATTTTTTTCAGATTTACATTTGGCGGCAGGGGATATAAATTTATCTACAGGGAAATTGCCCTGTTAAATGTACATTTCCATCAGTCTTAACAAATGCATACAGTCATGTTGCTATCACCACAATCAAGATATAAAACATTTGCATCATCCAAAAAAGTTCCCTCAGGCCCCTTTGCAGTCAATCCTGATGGCTCAGCCCCTGGCAATCGCTGATCTGGTTTCTGTCCCATAGTTTTGCCTTTTCCAGAATATCTTACAGTTGGAAGCACAACATGCAGCCCTTTGGACCTGACTTCTTTCACTTAGCATGATTTACTTCAGATATATACATGTTGCACAGATCTATAGCTTGTTCTTTTTATTATTATTATTAATGTATGGATGTGCCACAGTTTATTTATCCATTAACCAGTTGAAGGACATTTGGGTTAGTTCCATTGTTTTCTTGAGGGGGGTGATCATTAGCAAAGCTGCTATAAACATTCAAATGCAGATTTTTGTGTGACTATGAGTTTCATTTCTCTTGGTAAATACCTAAGGGTGAGAGTGTTGGGTCATCTAAGACATGGATATTTGACTTTATAAGAAACTGTTTTACTAAATGGCTGTATCGTTTTATTCCCACCAGCAATGTATGAGAGTTTCGGTTGTTCCACGTCCAGATCAATCTTGGTTATTGTTAGGTTTTATGTTAGCCATTATGATAAATATGTAGTTGTATCAATTGTATCTCATTGTGGGTTTAGCTTGCATTACCATAATGATTAATGATGCTGAACATCTTTTCATGTGCTTATTTGCACATATAGCTTCTCTGACGACATGTCTGTTAAAATTCTGCCCATATTCTATGAGGTTGCTTGTTTTCTTACAATTGAAATGTGAGATTTCTATATTCTGCAAATAAGCCATTTATGAGATATAGGGTTTACAAATATTTTCTCACAGTTTATTTTGTGTGTGGTGTGTGTGTGTGTGTGTGTGTGTGTGTGCATGTTTAATAATACTGTCTTCCAAAGGGCAAAAGTTTTCAACTTTTTTTTTTTAAAATATATTTTATTGATTTTTTACAGAGAGGAAGGGAGAGGGATAGAGAGTTAGAAACATGATGAGAGAGAAACATCAATCAGCTGCCTCCTGCACACCCCCCACTGGGGATGTGCCCGCAACCAAGGTACATGCCCTTGACCGGAATCGAACCTGGGACCCTTCAGTACGCAGGCCGACGCTCTATCCACTGAGCCAAACCAGCCAGGGCAAGTTTTCAACTTTTAAAAAGCCTAACTTATCAACTGGATTGTGTTTTTGGTTTTGGTATTTAAGAACTCATTGCTTAACCCAAGGTTACAAAGATTTTTCTCCTGTTTTCAGTTTTATAGATGTATGAGTCAATGTAATTGTTGTTGTTGTATAAGGGTCTAAAATTCTTCCAGGACCATTCACTAAAAATCTATCCTTTTCCCATTGGATTGCCTTTGAACTTTTGTTGAAAATCAACTAAAGATGTACTATGTTTGGCTCTATGTTTTAGACTTAACTTTCTATTCTGTTCAGTTGATCTATGTGTCTGGCTGTTCTAGTTTCCATATACATTTTAGAATTAGCTTACTGATTTTTACAGATATCTTGCTGGGATTTTACTTGATGTTGCAATCAATCTATAGATCAATTTAGGAAAAATTATAATCTTAACAATATTAAAACTGTCCATTCATAAACATAGTATATTTCTTCATTTATTTAGATCTTATTTGATATTTATAAAAGTTTTATAATTTTCAGAATACAGATCTTGCATAAATTTTGCTAGATTTTAACCTAAGTTATGACACTTTATTTTAAACAGTGTATATTTAATTTTAGTTTACAAATGATCATTGCTAGTGTAGAGAAATACAATTGCTTTTGGTATATTGATCTTGTATCCTTCATCCTTGCTAACATTGCTTACCAATTCTAGTAACTTTTCTTAATAGGTTCTTTAGGTGTGTGTTTTTAATATAGACGTTTGAAATTTACAAATAAAGACAGTTTTATTTTATCAGTAGCATTGGCTTATTATTTAGATCTCTTTTTAAAAAAATTTTAATGAATGCTCTAAAATTTATAATATACACCTTAATTAATTACAGGTGACCTTAAATAATATTATAAGGATTCATGTATAGTGTAAGGACCTTATAATGTAAAATTCCAATTCATCCCTCTTGTCTTTTGTTCTATTATTGCCATACATCTATCTTACTTTTACATATGTGATAAACCTGCAATACATTCCTATTATTTTTGTTTTAGAGAGTCAATGTCTTTTACTTTAGAGAATGATTAAAAATAAGAAAAATTATTTTTACATTCATTTGAACCATTTCCAGAGAGCTGTAATTTGGGGGGAGTAGATCTAAGTTTCTGTTAGATATCATATTTATTTCTCCTGGAAGCTCCTGGAAGAGCTTCCTTTAACATTTCTTGAGTTGCTGGGAATAAATTATCTCTGCTTTTGCTTATCTAAATAAATGTTTATTTCATGTTCCCTGACCATGAGTGGGGATCAAACCTGCAACCCAGGTATGTGCCCTTGAATGGGAATTGAACCTGTGACCCTCCTGTGCTCAGGCTGACACTCTAGCTATTGAGCCACACTGGCCAGGGCTAAACATGCCTTTTCTTATGCCAGGCTTTTAGTTTGAGGTTGAGTCAATCTAGTCTGAAGTTGAGGTGGATTTGGGTCTTATTATCCTTATGGCCCCCTATAGTTCACTGCTAGCTTCTAATTTCTCTAATTCAGTGGTTCTCAACCAAGGGTGATTTCACCCAAGGGGAAATCTGGAAATGTTTTAGATTGTCACAACTGGGGGGAGAGATCATACCAGAATTTAATAAGTAGAGGCCAGGGCAGCTACTAAACATCCTATAATGCACAGAACAGCAAAGAACTATAGGACCCAAAATGTCCATAGTTGAGAAATCCTGGTCTAACTTTGCCTTGTGCTTAGAGTGCTGGCTATTCTGCTCTCCTTTCCCCCCCTTCTTTATGTGCCTGTGCTTCAAGGTGGATCCTTTTCAATGCTTTTGCTCCTTATCCAACAGGAGACAGCTTCTGCTTCTTACTTGGAGTTTGCTACCCTGATGGTGGAAGGAGAGTGGAGGTGGCATCTTTGTTGTCCTGGCTAACTCTCAGTTTTAGCCAAGCTGTATGTCCTGAGTCTAAGTTTGGGAGCTTTCTCAGTGATCCTGCCCCTCCTCCCAATCACAGCCAAACTGCCTTGTATCTTTGGTGGGTCTTGTATGGAGGAAAGCCTTCTGCCCTCCCCATGGAAGGAGGTTTCGCATGGTATTGGTACAGGCCTAGGATGCCTCCTGCCCCGTCTCCAGAGGTAAATGTGTGCATTCTCTACTCTCTTGTCATGCCCTGTGAGTGTCATGTTTTGTTGCCCACCTTAAAGGGCTCGAGACTTTTGCTCCATAGGAGAAAAGGCTTTGTGACGTTTCTGTGGTGACAGTTGCACTCTCAGACCTCCCACCATGCCCCAATCTCACCCATGAGCACCCCAGAAGGTTCATGGAGAAAAGGCTGGAAATAGATGCAGTGCCCCACATGTCTGTGGATCCCTGAGTTCTATGCTCTCATACTAGCCCACCTCATTTAGGCAATTCATTAAAATTTTAGCTGAATTCTTCTTACCCAGGAGAATATCACGTGACATCATTTCCTCCCACGTTCTGCCATAGATGAACCAGTGTTGATGCTCATATTTTTTAGGGGAAACCCATTTTTCCTTAAATTTTAGGCTTCTTGGCTGCTGTGCAACCTCAGCTCTTCATGGTTCAAGAAAAGTTTTAATTTTTCAGTTTATCCAGATTTTTCTTCTTGTTGCTCTTTCCAGCCATCTACAGGGTAGGCACCACATTTACCAGACCTAGCATTTTCAGTCCAGTCTTCTCTGTGGCAATGCATGTTTCTTTAATATAAATTAGATTACAAGCAATCAGTAAGTAGAGGATGAGGTCAGTATAATGCAGAAGTCATGTTGATTCTTATGCAATTTCCCATAGCATGTTAACACTTTGAACCAATCTGAGGTAAGCTTTTCCAAAGTTAAGATATCACAACTATTTGCCAACTTCGGGCGGGGGGGACTGAAAATCTATAGTCTTGATGTTTCTGTAATGCACGCATTGTCTGATTTAGTGGCTGCTAGTACCCTATGTTTCCACTTTCTTAAGCTATTGTAAGAACACTAAGAGTGAAGATAAAGAAGTTGCAAAAATATTATGCTATGTGTTAAAATAATGAATAAATGAAGAAGGCTACACTCAAAAATCTAAATTTTAATATTAATGAAAATGTTGTCTATCAGAAATGAATTCCCTCTAAGACATATATTTCAAAGGAGGGAGTATTAATCCCAGGCTTCATATGCCCATATGTTTACCTATGCCACTATTTTTTATTAGGATTGCTATTGATTTTTATTAATATTGTGCTTTCAAATTTTTATAGGTTTCAGTGATCTATCCCAATCCTATTTTCCCCATAAGCTCTGTTATTTTTGGTGCATGTTCTACAGAATGAGAAGAATGGTAATACAGAAAAAAAATGCCTGTAATATGTATTTTTTTCTGATCATGAAAGTAATACATCCTCATTATTGAAAACTACAGAAAAGAAAAACTAAAAATATTTAATAATCAATAATTATCTCAATCAGAAATAACTTTCATTTCACATATACTTATTTAAGCATAATTGGAATCAAGATGCCATATTTTTCTGTTTTTTGGGTTTTTTTATCCTTACCCAAGAATATTTTTTGTTTTTGTTTTTGTTTTTTGTTTTTATTTTAAGAGAGAGGGAAAAACATTTGATGTGAGAGACAAACATTGATCAGTTTTCTTCCATACAAATCCCAACTACGGATTAAACCTGCAACCTAGGTATGTGCCCTGACTGGGAATCAAACCTGCAACCTTTTGATGTATGGACAATGCTCCAAAATGCCACATTTTTAAAAACTGAAGGATGCAAACCATTTTTTGAAAATAATTTCTGCACTAATGAGGGAGAGAATACATGTAGAAAAACTTAACACACAAACAAACTTAACACACACACTCACACATACATGCCAAAAAATAACTCTCCCATCTGAAGAACATAACTCTTTATGGCAGAGAATGGGCACATTCATACTTTCATCCAATTGAAGTTAAAACAGATGGGATCTATTTCATGATCATTTTTAAGCACTTTTCAGTTCTCCAAATTTGATGCTCTTGAGATTTTTGGAACTTTAAATTTTAAAAGGCATTTTTCTGAATCAAGGGCATAAAAATGTATGATTCATCCAAAATCAATTAAAAGTTTTTTTGGCATGTTTACTATGGGAAGCAATCCATACTGCAGTCTCCAATACAAATTGTGTGTTAACAATGACCATCTAGCTGAATCTGCTTGAGGAATGATCTACAATACTCTCTATTCTCCAGTCTTATACTTGGGGATGCTGCAAAGGACCAGGAAGAAATGAATAGGAAACAAAACATCTGAAGTAATTCAACAGGAACAGGATGTATGGACCACCAAATGGTCCACAGATTCAAATAGACCTTTGAAAATATACATACATATTTTTTGCCTACAGGCAAAGATCCCTCTTCCCTCTTCCCAAAGAGAGAAGTCTCACAAAACAGAAGCAAATACTCTGGAAATACTCTGGTCTCCAGATGAAGGTGAGGAAAGTTTTTTTCTTAATGGAAAAAACCTTTAGTCAATATGCTCACATGGACGGACAAGCACAGGCACACACTGTAATTACTAGAAGAAATAAAGCTGTTACTGAGCATAAAAACAAACAAACAAACTAGCCACTAACCCACAGGTCCGAGGGCAATGTGGTAGATCAGTGCACACAACCACCAGGCGCGGAGAGTCTGTTTTTCATTGCCTTTCTGATTTACTCTGATTTACTAGAACTAATTTGCAATAGTAACTGGCAGTCAGCCCTTGGAAAGGGTGCTTCTAAATTTAAAATTCAATTTTAATTCATTTCAACAAATGCTTATTGAGCCCTCTCTAAGTGCCAGGTGATAGGGCCTAGGGATAGAGATGTGGACAAGAAACATGGTAGCCCTGCCCACAGTCTATCAAAATGGCAGAATGATGATTATCCACTGACTTCCCTCGTAGTATGTCAACTCCAAAACCCTTCCTGGGGTCCCACCCAGCTCATGCCCTCCACTTGGCTAATCACCCTGGGCTACTGCAGAGGCTCAGGGTTCATATGCCTGCATAGGGTAGTGTCAGGATTAGTAGAAAGAGCTGCTGGGCCAGCAATGCCGGTGCTGATGGTGTGGGTAGGACCAGCCATAGGATCTAAGGCTCAGCAGCATCAGTGGCCTCACTGGGCAAGCTCTGCAGTATGATTGGGGCTATTGTTCCCAGTTTGCAGGCCCTGCAGAGCCTCAGCAAAACATTGTGAGTTAAATGTTATAGCTTGAGTACGTTCCTTTTCTGCTATCATCTACCGGAATCTGTTTCTGTTGCATGCAACTCAGAATCCTGACTGAATATACGAGGCTGGACATCTGCCCCCTGAGAGCTTTCTGTTCCACTTCCAATCACATGCAGAAAAATACCTGGGGAATAACTGGATTATGTCCTGTATGGCTCTGACATATTTTATCAAATTAAGAAAGCCCTCTTAACCAATAGTTCTCAGCTGCTCTACTAGTGTGTAGGGTACCATCGTCAACTATACATGGTCCCTCTGTAAGTCTGTTACAAATAAAGAACTGACGTTTAAGGATGAGAACAGATTTAATGGTGCCACGGTCACTCACTTGCAGTCATATATGCTTCCTGAGTTGGAACGAGGGTGCCAGGAGTTTGTTCATACAGTTTATTCTCTCTGGGCTGCAGCTTGAGACAGCTTAGGTGTGGGTGACATCGGCATTAAATTACAGTCTTTCCCACATGTCAGGAGGGCCCACCTGCACACACCGAGCAAACACCATTTCAGGGAGGCCTACATTTGCAGACCTGGGTCCATTCAGGGCACATGTGTTCCTTGCAGGTGCCCACAGCCAGCTTTGGTGGCCATGATGTCCACCCATCCATCAGCAGCCTTTCATATTAAGTTACAGAACATATATCATGGGGGCTCAATTTAACTCGAGGACAAGGAAATGTTTTACATTCTAGAGCTGCTCGGAGCCACATGAGACCGGTCGCGTTGTGTAACCTTTCTTTACTATTTCTATGCGAGCTCTATGCACAGCTGTTGCAAGGTACAGTATTATACTTTGCCCAGACTATGGCACCTGTTGTAAGCAATTTGAAATAAAAACAAGTTGGTGGGGAACATGATAAGATATCTGAGAGCACATTTCATTCACTTGGAATACCCCTGCAGACTATTTCATTTCAGTAAACTCTGCAACCATTCTTCTTTGTCATTATTTGCCAAGAGAGGGGAGAAAAAAGAAATAACACATCTCTTTTTATAGAAAACAAATCGGTGCTCTGCTGGTCCAGGGGCTACACACACAGACTTCTTTTGCTTACACACCCGCAGCCTTCCCCTACCCCCACTCTTGTTTATACTAGTATTTCCTCCACCCTTTCAATTTGTCACAGTTGCCTTACCCAAAAGGGCTTTCATTTCCTCTTGCTTCTCTGTTCTGCTCTCTCGCGCCCTTTGCTTTTTATGAGAGCACACTGAGGGCCTGGCAGGCCAGGGAAAGGAAACAAATGAATGCCACAGGCCCCTCAGGGGTGGACATGTCTGACTCCATGGACAGAAGGGCTTGGCATTGGTGTCCACCTATATAACCCTGAGGTGTCCTGCTCTGGAGCTCTCCCATGCCCCCCCCCCATCCCCCGCCACACCTCAAAATTATCTCCTCGGCCATGCCATTGCTTAGGACTGCTTTGAGAAAGAACTTGGAGGTGAGTGATATCTACCAGGATCGGAAAGGGAGATTTGGAAAGTGCTCTGTACTGTTGACCCCATTACAGTCTTCCTGATTCACTCCTCGAGGCCCAGACTGCTTTTTTATCTTTTTCTATTCTGAAAATGCAAGTATTAATGGCTCAATTCTTCATCAACTCATGCTGCTTTGCCAACCTGTTAGGAAGCTGGGATGGAGGGGCATACGAAACTTGGAGTATGACACAGAAAGAGGAGATGTGAGATGAGCAGACTGTGGTCTGGGGAATGGGTGGGTGGTCCGCTAGAGAAAGGAAGGAACTGGGTTTGGAGCTAGACATACCCAGGGGCAAGTCCCAGCTATGCTACCTGGTAAGTATATGGTCTTTCTGTTTCTTTGCGCTTCAGTTTTCTCATCTTTAGAATGTGGATCACAGCAACTTCCTTGCAGGGTTACTGCACGGATTTAAATAGATAATGTATATAAAGTTCTTGGTGTAGTGCCTGACTCTTAATAGCCGCTCCATAAATTCCAAAAAAATATTTTCAATACATATAATACCAAAGGGAGGAGTGATTCTAGTGGTGATTTATCATCTCCTTGAGTATCAATGTCTGTGACTGTTAAGGTATCGATTGATAAGCCTTCGCCCTAACCCCATACTCAATTCAGTCAGCTCTGGGGTCTGCACTGAGCAGGCTTGTTCCTGGGGATCTGTGTCATCATCACCACAAATGCCACAGTGACATCAGTTAATGGAAAATGCAGACAAGCAAAGATGTGAAGCTGGAAAGAGGGCCTTGGGGACCTCACCTCCACAAACTTCCATCTCAGGGGACCACGGCAGGCAGTGACAGTCCTGGCTGCCTTCGGTTTCACTGCTATGATTTCTCTCTTTTTTTAAAAATCCCTACCCAAGGAGTGAGGATATTTTTTCCATTGATTCTTAGTGAGAGTGGAAGGGGGGAGAGGATAAAGAGAGAAACATCAATGTGAGAGAGACACATCAATTGGTTGCCTCCTACATGCGCCCCAACCAGGGGCAGGGATCGAACCTGCAACCCAGGTACGTGCCTTTGACCAGGAATCAAACCCATGACACTCAGGTGCAAGGCCAGCACTCTAACCATTGATCCATGCCGGCCAGGACTATGATTTCTCTTGTATGCATCTCTCCAGCTAAGGAGGTGGGTCTCTGTGAGGCTGATGGAGCTGATCTCCCCAACACCTGAACTTTTGCTCACCTTCTCCAGGCACACAGCTGCCACTCACCTTGATGGAGATTCCGGCACACAGGAGAAGAGAAAGGGCAGCTTGAGATGGGCTGCTGCAGGTGCAGAGGGAGGCACCTGCCCCGAATACTGGCTGCAGAGGTGGAATCCTTGAAACCAGGAGCTGCGAGTGAGATCAAGCAAAAGAGAAAAGACGAATTTTACATCTTCCTCAGCCGGTGTCTCTAGAAGCCTCATTATGCTCAAGTGCTGGTAAATAGACAGGACCTACTGACATGACTGTGGGATTATTGTGGAAACATAAACCTGAAAAAAAACAGATGTAAAATTACTACCCTAGAAATTTACCCTAGAAAAAGATGATTAGTATTCCCGTGTTAAGTAATTTCAGTTGAGAGGGTTCAATCTCTCCTTTTTCATCCTTACAGCTTTATTTACATATAATTGAGGCCCAATAAATTGTGCATATTTACAGTGTAAATTTCATGAGATTTTCCATATGTACACACTTGTGAAACGTTCACGACCATCAAGATTATCAATGCATCCATCACCCCTACACACTTCCTTGTCCTCCTCTGGCCTTCCACTCATGCCCTCTGGTCAGCCACAATATATTTTTTGTTATTATAGATCACTTTTACAAAATTTTATTAACAAATTTTTAGTAACACAATTGTTTTATCAAATGTCTCCTGTAAGGAACCCAAATCCTAGCGGACACCGTGAGCAGGGTCCTCACAGCCTTTCTCTCCTAGGCACCTGCTGGCTGAGCTCTGGTCTTGCTCAGGATCCACACCGCCCCTCCACAACTTGAGAACGGCCGATTACGGTGGGCCTTCTCCTTGCCATGCCTGGTGTAGACAGGTTCAGGGCAATGAAATGCCAGAGGAGACCTTTCCAGGCTTCTGGAAAAAATTACTTGCTCCTCAGAAGAGACAACTTGCCCTTTTCTCCCACGAGGTATTTCCATGTGGGCATGGGATGCTTGGACCTCTGGCAACCGTCTTTCTCTCTTAAGGGGAGTTAACCCAAAGACAACACCCTGAAGAGAGCAAAGCAGAAAATGGGAGGAACCTGTCTCCTCCAGGAGGTTGCTGAGCCATAAAATTGCCCGACCCTGAAATTTCCTTTTACATAAGATGACAAATCCGCTTATTGCTTTAGCCATTTTGAGTTGGGTTTTCTGTAATTTGCAACAGCAAGCATTCTGATACATTAGTATATAAAACAGATTAAAACTGACACATTATTATGAAATGTTTTATAGGCTTTAATTTATAACTTTTATTTATTAGAAGTCAAGCAAGGGGATAATGGAAAATCTTTGTGACACACAATTTAAAATGGCGAGTTAAGGATGTACTAGTAGATTGAAGTGCTATCAGACTAATTATTTTAAGACTTTGTTTTGATTGTATAATAGGGAGGAAAGTCTTATTCCCACAGATGAAGATAGTAACAGTTTTGGAAAAAGCAACAACAACAACAACAACATTGGCTTTACAAACTCAAGACACTTTTCAGTTTATAGTGACAGTAAGAAAAGCTTTATTCTAATATCTGGGCTCACACACACAAAGTTAGCTTGGTAGGCACAAGCTAATGTGCTGATTGTTAAAACTTGCTATATATTATTGTTTATAATAAAAAAACATATGTTATTTTAAATGTTTAAATAAAATATTTGCAAAATTCCCAAAAGATTCTCTACAGAATCTTGGGTTCCTCAGCACATACTTTGAAAACTTCTGTCCTAAGTGTAAGTAAATTATGCTAATTATGTATAATTAATTTAAAATCTAAGTTTCCAATGTGGTAGACAGGATCCTTCCCTCCTGCTCTAACTTCAATTTCCAAGAGCTCAAAGCCAGACCTTGTATAATGTCATTCGGGTTTGGCAGTAAGACAAATACTCCATTAGCATAATAGATATATGCTCCCAGGAGATCCCCGGGGAAAGGGCTGATTGTGAGACCAGACCACACACTTGGCCTCTTTTCTTTTACCTCCACCTCATTCCTGGTCCAAAGCATTCCTCATCCCCATGCCCACCTCTTGGCAGCAGAACCACACTGAGCAGAGACTGTCAATCCACCAGGAGACCTGACAGAACAAAGCAGGAGCTAGACAGGTAACTGTGGGGTTGCTAGGGCAAATGAGCTGAAGACCAAAAAGTGGAGGAGATGAAGGAGTTAACCCAGGGGACATTACCTTTGCCAGCTGTGGAATTGGCTTCATGATGGAATCCAGGACTAAGGACTCTGTCCGGGGAAAAAGATGACTAAAATGAAGAAAGCCACTAATCTCCAACACCAATTGTGATGGATTTAAAATATGTCCATGGATTCTCTGTTATCTCTCCCTTTAAAAGGTGGACTTTTAATTCCCCTTCCCTTAAGTGTGGGTTGTAGTGACTTAGTTCTAACAAATAGAATGCGGTACAAGTGATGGTACAAGACATTTGAGATTAGAATATAAAAGGCATAGTGGCTTCCTTCTTCCTTGTTCTCTCTCTTGGATCACTCCAGTGGAGGCTGGCTGCCATGCCACGAGGATGCTCAAGTAGCCTTATGGGAGGCCCATGTGGTGAGGAACTTGTAAAAATTTCACAAGTGTGTATATACATCAAATCTTATATCTGAAAATTGCTAACAGGGCAGATTTTAAATGTTCGCATCCCAAGAAATAAAAACCTGCAACTATGTGAGGTGGTGGATATCAACTAGACCAGTGGTTCTCAACCTTTAGGCCCTTTAAATACAGTTCCTCATGTTGTGACCCAACCATAAAATTATTTTCATTGCTACTTCATAACTGTAATGTTGCTACTGTTATGAATCGTAATGTAAATATCTGATATGCAGGATGGTCTTAGGCGACCCCTGTGAAAGGGTCGTTTGACCGCCAAAGGGGTCGTGACCCACCGGTTGAGAACCACTGAACTAGACAATAATTTTGCAATATATGTGCATATACACTGAGAGGCCAGATTATTATGACCACCCCATCAGTACTTCATTGACACTTGCAAAAATACTGAATATTGAAAACTTCCTAAGAAAATACTCTCAAGGTTTTATTATTATTATTATTTGCATAACTAATTCACTTCATTGTACTGATGGGGTTGTCATAATAATCTGGCTGGTCATAAAAATCTGGCCACTCCGTGTATTGTGTACATCTAAAACTAATATAGTGTTATATGTCAGTTACATCTCAATAAAACACACATGCAGTTGACCAAAGGAAGCTTAGTGTTGTGTTTGGAGTAAAACACCATGGAATGCAACACTAAGCTCAGATTGAACAGTGTCAGCTCTGCTGAATCTGAAAACTGGAGAAACATTCCTTCCCAGCCCAAGAGCAAACGCCACCTTCTTTACCAGCTTTAAAACTTCAAGAGCACCTCCCATCACTCCTGAATGCAGTTTAGAGACCCCTATGTGTTTAGGGAAATCCAGATGGTACACTCAGATGAAAGGAAGAAAAAAGGGATGGGAAGAAGAGAAAAATAGCCACTATTTGCATGGCTTTGCCCAGCATCTGTTAAGAAAATGAAATATGACTCTATTTGCAACCATGGGCCTCTATCTTCACCCACACAAAAGTGAATGTGTGTTCATTGGCATGGACTTTTCTTTTTGTCTTTTCCTTCATTTCTCCACATTACGTTTTTCCCCTTCAACTTTAAAAATAGTCTTCTCTTAGTAGAGAACTATAGGTCCTTAATTTAATTTTTACAATTCATAATTGATACATAGTTTTCTGAAATTTGTATTTTCTTCAAATAAGACATACCAGTCAGTTCTACGCCAAAAAAAAAAAAGGGAAGATGTGATTTATTAAAATGTTTTTTTAGTCTGAAAGGATATACCCCAGAAGGTAGCATGAAAGGTATCCCATAGGCCTATGGCAGTTTAACTAAGGGTGCAAGCCAGGCTCAAGGGAAACATATTTTAAAGTGTAATTGTTATCAGCATAAGGAGGGGAAGAGCAGGAGGAGGAGGAGGAGGAAGAGGGAAAAACGGAGAAGCAACAGCAATTGCCAAGAGACACTTGCTCAATCCAATAAAGCAATTATCTGTGTTAACTCTAATTCTTGTATTTGCAAAACAATTCATGTAAAATTTGTAGACATTTCCCCCCTCCTTCTAACACAATAAAGAATTCATTCCATGAAAACCTTTGTGTTTTCCTTAGAAGATCTGGACAAAAACAATGCATCTTTAACTCTGAAAACAGAATAACGGATCCTTGAAAGACTTATCTGAAATCAAATGCAGTTGTCATTCTATATTGATAATCTCTGCTATTCATTATCATATTCAGCCCATCATTTATATGCAGATGACACTATCATTTATGGTGGTAGATTATGCTGGGAGAAAGCTTAATATTATCTTCAGGCTGATTTAAATGAGCTTTAAGATCATCTGGCACAATCTAAATTACTCTTAAATATTAATGAAACAAAGATCATGGTATTTGGCTCAAAACAAAACATTGAGAGAACTGAAAACCTGGCATGCAATATGACCTTGGAAAATGTAGACAATTGTCAAATACTTGAGATGTGGGGACATATCCTGTCTTCACTCGTGACTGATAATATAAATGACCGGCAGTGAAGGATAGAAAAATCTCAACTCCTTGTTCAAGTACATATAATTCTTTTTCAAAAAGGAAAATAAGATTGTTCTCCATCTCTCCAATGTTGCAATTATGTGCCTTGGGTTTTGTTGGTTTTATTTATTTGAATGCGGCTCAACATTTGTTAGCCAAGTTAAAAATGCTTTCTCCTCTCTATCTGGACAGATTTGCCTTGAATTATACATCTCATAAACATTACCGTCTGTCGTCTTTTAAACAATTGGCTAAAAATTAGAAGACTCTCAACATTTTGTTGGTATAATAGCTTCCCTTACACTCTATTCCCCAGCATCAGACCACTTAACCCTTCTCTGTCAGCCATCCACATTTCCTCAGCAAAATTTAGTGAATGGAGAAAAAAGCCACAGCTGAACAAAGTGATCCCTTGAGAGCCCACAGTACGAGTGTGAGTATGTGTGCATGTATATACATACAATTTCTTAAGTGGGAAAATGTATTCAACGATGTACATGACCTTTCTGGACCCCTTTTCCTCTCAAATGGCTCACTGAATGGGAAATCCCTTAGCTGTTGACTCAGGATATGATAGTGCTTACGGGATGCCACAGTTGAAGCAAGAACATGGCCATTTCCTTGGCTGTTTTTTTCTGGAGAGGATGTACATGAGCCCCAGGCCTGGCCACTGAGACCACTCAGCCCCTGGCCAGTGATGGAACAGAGCCATATTCAAAGTAGGAATCGGGGGACTCAGGACAAAAATGATGGGAGTGTTCATGGGGCAAACATCCATCTTTGTTGCTATTGTGATTGCTGATGGTTTCTTTTACTACAACTTGCCTGACTCTTAAAAACTTCATGTAGTCATCAGTGTAACTGAGACTCATCTCTATGGCCTCAATATGCCCATTAGCAGCAATGCTGTCTTTTAGGAGCAGAAATTTCATTTCCTAGGCACCACCTGAAGGCACTGTCTCTTAGATGGTGTGCGTGCCTGTATCTCAAAGCTCATGCTTACTCTATACACTGCCTTTCACTCGATGCCATTCCTCTGTCTCGGCGCTTCTAGGAGAAGGAAGTTTAATCAGAGGAGGGATGAGTTGATGGAAGACTGTGACTACATTGAGCAAGAAATTAGGGATGTGTTTTGTTGCCGGCTCAAGAGGCCTCCTCTCCATATCTTTAAAGAATAAGCAGGCGGGGGCGGGGGTGGGGGGGCATGGGGATGATCTAGTCATCTCTCTAACCGCATGGTAGCAGGAAGAATTTCACACGTACTAAAGAAGTGTGGAAACCCACTCACCTCCTGGCAGACCATGTTTGTGTCAGTGACTACTTTGAATCTTATTTTTCAAGGCTCAGTTGGCTCAGTTATTTAATTTTATTTTTCAAGGTTCAGCTAATTTTAATTAATTAAAATAAAATTTAAAACCCAGTGCCTTAGTCCTACCAGCCACCCATCAAGTGCTTGGCACTCACACATCGATCGTGCAGAATTACAGAACATGTCCTGTAGGTGCATGGAGCAGCACTGCTCGAAACTGCAAACCCGAAGGCAGAAACCAGATTGTATTCGTCTTTATTCCTAGTTCCTAGTGGGTCGTCATGCAGAAATAAATGTTGCATTGCTGAATAAAGGAATGAGTAGGTTAAGTATCATCTATTCAGAAAGAACTGGTCCTACTGGGGTCTGGCTACTTGTTACCCCAGTGGTTCCTGAGTTCATGCAGGTGGCAATGTCTATGGCACAGGCACTGCCCCCACTTTCCCTTCAAGCTCCCCTCTTTGCTCCTTTTGCTCTGGGAACCTGACTTTCCAGCCTCACTTAAAGCCTCTCGAGCTCTCACGACCTTCTGCCTCCGAGAGACGCAGCAGCACAGGACCTGGTCACGCGTCCGTGTTAGCTCCGTTTGTCAGGAGAGTGTACACGCAGGAACTGCGTCAGTGTGGACAGTCAGAGCGTAGAAGCTGCCCACACACCGGCAGACACGATAACATTCCTGTTGGGCCTGTCCGGAGCCACAGGTCCCACGGGGCAGGGCTTTCCCACACAAGCCTGGAATCATCCCTTTGCCAGATGCTGTCACTGTAGAAAGCACTTGGAATGCCCTCTGCGTGAGGGGAAAGGTCCCGTGTTCCAGGAACACTTGGCAGAAGCACCCTGCCGCTCCTCTGCAGCTGGGCGCCCAGCCTGGGTGAAGCAACCCACACGCGCGGCCCAGGAAGGGGCGCCGCTCTTCCCCGGAGAAGTCCGCCTTCTCTCGCTTGAATGGCTTACGGATTATGCTTAGTGCCTGTCTCCCCTTGCATATAAGCCCCATATTTTTGTCTGTTTTATCTGCTGATAGATCCCCAGTGCCTAGAAATCATGGTACCTAACACATAGGTGGTGCTCCATGAATGAAGAAATGTCATTTGTTATAGTTAGTAAAAGAGTCACATAACCTCAGGGAGCCTTGTTGTTCTGCCTTGGCATGAGTCCTTCTATCCTTCCTGCATTTCTAACTTACCATTTTAACTTTTTTTCCACCAGAGTGGTGGTGTTTGTTTACTGTGCAAGGGACTTGGCAAATGGCTTCTAATACCATGTTTCTGTACACTGTCCCTACAGATAATCCGGAGTTCAGGGCTCCATTCAAGTGTCCTGGGAGCCCGCACTGGAGCTTGGGGACAATTTTTATGGAGGGTCTCCCAGAGTGTCAAGGTCACAGGCACTGTGACAAGCATAGCTGGCTTGTCCTGTCCAAGTGAACAAGAAGGGAAGGTCTACAAAGAAGACGAGCTCAAGAACCAGGAGCCACAGGGAGCTGGTGGGCAGGGAGGAGCCGCCGAGGCAGATAAAGCCTCACGGCTTCTGGGGGCCAGAGAGCTGAGCCCGGGTACAGGCTGGGCAGAATAGTGATGTTCCAGCGAAACATTCCAGTGCAGCATTGGTTTGCCTTGGACCCTATCCACGGAGGGAGAAGTTACTGCCAAATGGACCCCATCATTAGGCTGTTTTTTTTAAATCAATAATGTAGTGGGAGGGGGGGAGGAGGGATGGAGCACGAGGCCCTGGTGGAAGGGGAGGGTTCACTGTCACCAAGAAACAGCTCATCTCACTGCTCTAAAAGGATCCGACTGGAACACGGCCAGGGTGGCTGCAACCCAGAGCTTTGAAGTCGACTATTCTTAGCTTTTCTCCTTTTTAAGATTATTTTCTCTTTTCTTATTTTTTTGTTCATGTATATGTGTGTATAGGTAGGTTTGTTTGTTTTCTCAATGTATTTCCTTTTTAATTTCCTTTATTTTTGACATCAATTTCCCCTTGAAAATCCCGGCTTGTCTGGCTGGTGTGAAAGGGAACAAGAGGAAGGGATTGTGGCTTTGTCAGTGTTGGGCTGAGGAAGAGAGATCCTCTGGGGCCAGGCAGGGTGAGAGGACTGGGTCTCCCTCAGGGAGCCAGTCCCAAGGAGGGAAAATATCAGGCTTTATGCACAACAACTTCCTGCCACCAGGAAGACAAGCAAGGAGAATGCAGGGCTTCCATCTGACCAAACCTTGGAGAGCTTCCATGTCCTTCCAAAATTGCAGGCAGCTCCCTGGGACTAAGCCCTGTTTTAAAATATAGGTTTTATTATTATTCAGATATGATAGGACCGACAGGTCAGTAAACTCCTGCCACTGAAAAGACATTGTGTTACGTTCACATCCTGAGAGGAGGAGTACACTTAACCCGGGACCGGGCACATGGGGAAGCACCAGGGTCAGTCACCAGGTGGGGGGAGAGAAGGGACTGTGTCAAGAACCTTGACTGAGGTTTCCATGGGAAAGAATCTGTGAGGCAGGGTAAGGATTGACTAGTGTGAACAGTTTCAGTGGGCTCGAGGGCACAGGGGCTGTCCCTAGTTGCCTGGTACCTGGTCCGGGGTATTAGAACATGTGAACAGTGTCCTGGAGTGTGGGAGCCCGACATAGGAGGTGGTTGGGGTGTGGCTCTGGATTGGTTGCTTATAGGCCATTTGAGTTGTTTGCTGTCTCTAGGAATTAGCTAGCCCAGGGAGGAGCAGTCTCTCTGAGTCAACAAGGCCCTAAAATGTTAACACATCAAAAACAAAGAATGAAAAAGGAAGATGAATACAGTCCTGGGGCCACTAGTATAGGGAGAGGGGTGCTGGCCTTGGAGTCAGGAGCCACCAGCACGGCATTGAACACCTCGTTCTACCAAAAAAGCAGCTGAGGATCAGCACAAGGACCCCCTGTATCATGAATATTCTATTATCTTAATCTAAACCAAATCATGCCCTAGCCGGTTTGGCTCAGTGGATAGAGCGTCGGCCTGTGAACTGATAGAGCGACCGGTCCCAGGTTTGATTCCCGTCAAGGGCACATGCCCAGGTTGTGGGCTCGATCCCTAGTGGGGGACTTGCAAGAGGCAGCCAATCCACGATTCTCTCTCATCATGGGTGTTTCTATCTCTCTCTCCCTCTTCCTTCCTCTCTGAAATCAATTAAAATAAAATAAACCAAATCAGTGACCCTCCAAATGGCAAAGCCAGGGATACCCATTCTTGCATGGGCTGGAGGACACAGGAGACAGACAGGAAAGTGGGGATCTAGGTAACAGGAATAAACAACATAAGGGGTAAAGTGGCAGGTTGGTGAGGTGTTTCAGGAGCCACATTTCCCACATCAGTCCCACCTACTCCTCCTCTTTTACACAACCTGCCAGGCCAAGCCCAGGCAGACAGGCAGGATGAGATGGGAAGGAAGAGACAGTGGTAAGAATCTTTGGGGGAGAGGGAGTTGAACCAAAGTGCTTGGAAATGAATAGGGCTAATTCTCAGTAATGTTACATATATATATATATATATATATATATATATATATATATATATAAAATATATATATGTATGTATATGTATATATATGTATATGTATATGTATATGTATATGTATATATATATAATATATTTATTTAGAAAGAAGACACCAAGAAAAAGAGATAAGAAAACGCCAATGCCTACCCTAGCAATAGTTTCCAGTCCCAAGCATTGATCCTTCAAAAGAGCCAGCTGATGATTACATAACATGGGGAAAGTGCTGCATACATTCTTTCTTGGAGGTTCACCAATTAACATTAGCACCTGAACAGCTCACACAAGACTTGGGGTAAGAGAACCTGTTTAACCTTGTTTAACCCAATGTTTCCCAAATGATTTCATCGTGAAACCCTTTCCCTCTCCAATTAAAAACTATTACCATCCCCAGCTCTATACCTTGAACTAAAGCAATGTATCTTGAAGGGCGAGATGTTAGGAACCTTCAAATAAATGAGGAAGATCATCCCCATCTGGGTATCTCCCCCACTTTCCACCCCCCCCCCACACACACACACACATTCACTGACCCAGGCAGAGAGTTATTACTGCAGAGATTCATACCAGGAAAGCCCAGGTCAGGGAGAAGAGAGTCAAATCTAGTACAAGGCAGCATGTAACATTAGGGAGGTACCAACTGTTGAGGCTGAGGGTACACTGTGAAGTCCAAGGACAGACATAGGACATTGGACCAAGACCATGAGATAAATAATTGACAGTCTGCTCAGTCTGAAGTGGGTTTATTGTGCCAATCCCATGGTCAGCATCCCTGGCCGGAGGTGTCTTAAAAGCACCACAGGCCTTGAAGACTGGTGCCTCCCAAGATGAACCATAAAACCAGCCCTGTCCATAATCACATATTTGGTTGGGTGCCCACAGGCACCAAGAATGGTAATAAGGAACTGAGTACTGGCTGCACTAACATCACTGATCATAAATAAAGGACTACTGTGCTAATTCTAATCATACAGAAATTTAAGCCAGAGCCAGTGTTAATTAGAGTAAGGGACCATCGTCCTGGGTGAAATGACCCAGTCCGGGTCCAGTCTCTCTACCAGATTTGCAAGGGAGAAGGGATGATCCAACTGGCTAGTAAAGACCAGATTGTGTCTGATGCAGAATTGGGGTAGCATGGACCTGTCAGGGTAAGAAAGTGAGTCGTCATGTGTGCGCAGAGAAAGGGGATGAATGGCTTCCACAGATCTTCTGATAATAGGAAAGAACACTTATTGAATGCTCAACCCTGTGACAGGCACCGGGCTCAGATTGTACCCGGATTATCTCATTTAATCCTCCCAGTAGCTCTGTGGAAGTTAGGGAAGGTAAAGTACTTTGACCCAGATCAGGGTAGCTGTAAGGGCTGGCGCCTGCCGTTAGCTCTGGCCATGAATCTCCACAGCCCACGTGCCAACACTGGGTTCTTTTTTTTAATATATTTTATTGATTTTTTTACAGAGAGGAAGGGAGAGGGATAGAGAGTTAGAAACATCGATGAGAGAGAAACATCGATCAGCTGCCTCCTGCACAGCCCCTACTGGGGATGTGCCCGCAACCAAGGTACATGTCCTTGACAGGAATCGAACCTGGGACCCTTCAGTCTGCAGGCCGACGCTCTATCCACTGAGCCAAACTGGTTAGGGCAACACTGGGTTCTTTCTGTCCCTCCACCAGGCCCACTGACATCTTCCTTATCTCAGGACACTCGCCATGTCCTCCTTCCTTCCCCAGGAAGCATCCTCTCCCCAGACACCAGCCACTCTCTTTGCTGACAGTTTCACCCCTGAACCAGCGTTTCCCAATGCGTCTAACGTGCCATGGGTGTAAGCAGGCTGAGACGTGATCCCCAACCCTGAGGGACAGTAAGAGGGGGCCCAACGCAGCCAGACACCTGGGGCTGGTGGTCCTGGGTGCCAACTAGCAAGCTACAGCCTCCAGGCTCCTAACCACTCTGGCCTCTGCTCCGGGATGCTGGTGCTGGGGGCTACAAAGGCATTTCTCCTTTTACAGATAACTCCCAGGAGGTTCTAACTGCAAGGGAATGAGAGGGAGGCTGGAGGGCAGGAGGAGGGAGCGAGGACTTGCTCCTGCCTGTTTGCTGGCTGTTCAGTCAGCAGTGACCAGGCATTGGCTCCTCACCTCCGAAGCAGGAGTGGGTTCCGGTTCGCAGCTTTTGTCCACCCTCACAGCATGCATCTTACTGCCCCTGAGAAGGACCAGCAGCAGCCAGGAGGCATCCCGGCCTCGTGGCTGCCAGCAGGCACAGGTCAGCAACCCTCCTCAGAGGACTGGTCCCAGCTCTCTGCGACCCTCTTCTGAGCTCTGGGTCTAATGATTCCAACTTCTCTTTTTCCTCAGCCTAAGGTAGCAGAGGCAATTCTTCCATCTGGGTTACTTTCTCAGTCCTAATGCGTGTGTAACCAGTTAGTAGCCTGTATTCAACTCTGTCTGTCACAATAACTAGAGCAGTTTCTGAATTCCTGAGCCGGCCCCTATAAATATACCTGATTATCCATGTGTGCCCCTCAAAGATCATTTTCTGTGTGTGTCACAACAGGGAAAAAGGTTTTGGAAGAACTGCCCCACCCCCAATATGAGCCCAGAAAAAGCAGCCAATAGATAATACAGAGGTCATTCACAGTTATACACACCCAATAAAATAATTCCAAAATCAGAGTTGAAAGGGGTGCTTGTGAGTATTTAATTGTTCTAGAATCTAGACGCATGTCCGTGTCCTCCTGGGATGGGACGTGCAGACCAACCTGGTTGTCAAGAGCTCTGAGTCCCCAGGCATTCCTGAATGGCAGGGTGGCTTCTCTTTCCCACTCCAAAGTCAAGCTCTTATGACACAGGAAGTTTGAAGTTCAGACTTCTTTAAATATTAAAGGCAAAATGTGGAATTGCAGCCCCATATTCAGTTTCTCTTCTCCTATGAATCAATCACCCAGTATTTATGGAGCAGCAGGCGATGCTGCCCTAGAAAGATGTGCACTTGCGGATGAGTGCGGAAGCTAACCTCAGGTATGCACCTGGCTTCCTTTGCAGCCCTGGGCTGCTCAATAGGCACTTTCTCATTTCCCATTGTTGTTGGGCTATTTTTACCCTTCCCGTATAAATCCAAATGTGACGTACTGCCCCACTGTTAAAAACCCTTATCCTGGCAAAGCCATTATTATTTATTCGATATCATCAAAGGATTTTAATGGCTTGTTCCCCCACCTCAAAATAGAATGTAAAGGATCTCATCACTACATACCTTATGCTGAATGGGCAGAAGTAAGTGACATCAGTGCGTGGAGAATTTACAAAAGCGGCCACATGAAAAACCAGAGCAGCCACACTCCCATGGACCAGACTCCTTCTAGAAGGGAGGGGCTGACATGCTCCTAGTACCAGGCCTGGGCCAGAATTAGTTGCTTCTGTGCAGCAAACCTGGAGACCAGCATTCCAGAGGGCCTCATTAGAAAGTAATCATTTAGGGCAAAATGTGTCCAAAGTAAAAGCAATGTAACAACAATATTTAGTAATTCTCCAAGTTCTCTGCTAATATGGGCTGAATTATGTCATCCTAAAATGCTAATATTGAAGCCCTAGCACCCAGTACCTCAGAATGTGACTATTTGGAGACAGGGTTTTTAAAGAGGTAATTAAGTAAAAATGAGGTCTATAGGGGGTGCCCTAATGCAATCTGACTGGTGTCCCTATAAGAAATTAGGAGATAAAACAATAGAGAGGTGTAGGGGACAGACTTGTGCACACAGAGAGCATAGTGAGAGGGGGCCATCTGCAAGCCAAGAAGAGAGAACTCAGTAAAAAAACAATCATGTCTATGCTTAGGTCTCAGTCGTCTTGCCTCCAGGACTGTGAGAAGATATATTTATGTTGTTTAAATCACTCTGTCTGTGCCACTTCGTTATAGCAGCCCTAGCAGACCACTACACCCATGAACTTTCAAAAGACTCCTTAGCATGAAGGAGAGGTTACTCAGCTACAAACTTTTCCCATTTTTCAGTTGGGTTAAGTAGAGGCAAGAAAAGACTGGTGGACTTTGCCTGGGTCTCTCAATTCTCTCAATTCACCCCTGCACGAATGGGATTGAGCCCAACCTCTCCCTTGCTTGCTGGCCACAGCCCTATTCTCCAACCCAAGAGATTGGGTGAGAAAATCAGCATTAAACAGATATTTTCAAAGAAACATCAACTCTACATTGTCCATTATTAATGTGGACCAGAACTTACACAGAAAATTAAAAATACCCATCTATTTCAAAACCCAGTATTAGCCATTAATGTTAACGTGCTCAAACACCTCAGACTTCATCAGCCCCTGCTGTTTTCCTTTGAGAAAAATCCTAACAGTGTTATGAATTAATATATTATCTTTAACTACTCATAAAATACCTTGGGATGGGAAAAGCTCAAACTTCTCTTTGATAGAAATTTCTAAAGTTTATATCTATTCTTAGGGGAGAAGTAGAACTTCCATATCCTTGACTTATTTTTTAATTGCAAATGTTAAATTAACATATTGTAAGATGGATCTGATGCAAAAAATGGTTGGTGTAGTCTTTCAAATATCCTCTGAAAGATAGTACGATATATTTCCCTAGGTTAACCAACTAGAACTCGCTAAACATTACCTTAAAATTATAGTGCTAGAAGGGGTCCTATAGATCATCTAGTCTTACAGTTTTCTTTAACTTTTTTTTTAAATCAGTAGATCTCTCTTTTCAAGAAGTGTGATGTATAAAAGAGCTAACAGCTGAGTTTCTCCGGTTGAGGTGAACATGTCAGATCTTGAACCTTGTACACTAAGCCTCCTTCTTGCCCCTTGATTTTCCTGGGAAGCTAGGACTCTGAGAAAAACAGTATGAAACCATCGACCTATTCCAATCCTTTGATTTTACAGACTTGGAAGCTGAAGCCCAGATGGAGAACATTGTCATAGCCAATGTTGAGCATTTGAGAATGACATAGACTCAGAACCCGAGTCTCCTGATTCCTGGTCCGTGAACTTTGCTTGCCTCACACTGTGTTGATCATCCTGACTTTGTTTTACTTCTTGACAAATTGGGTCCTAGGACAGATTTAATGCATCAAACAATTGCAGCTTTCACTGCCCGGAACACAACTGTGTGGCGAGACACACATGTCAGCATCAGTTGCATTAAGCAAATTTGTGGGCTGATTTCCAGACATTCGGTCCCAAGCCCTGAGGTTACGGTTTTTCCTGATGAAATATTCCTGTACTCTAACTCAATGGTTCTCCAACTTCAGTTCAGACAGGTGCAGACAGGCTGCCCAGGAGTTGAAATAGAATTACTGGGATAAGGGGTGTTGAAAATACAAATACAGAAATGCTGATCCAGTATGTTTAGGGTATGACCCCAGGGTCTGTATTTTAACAGAGAGCCCAAGTGGCTCTGATGAAGTAGTCCCAGATCCCACTTTGAGACAGCATGGCCTTAATTATTCATCTTTAAAGCTTTCATCAAATAACTAAAGTTTGTTCAAATGCCAGGAACCAAAAACTTTAAAAAAAAAATCATTATTGTTGAAAGTATTACATATGTCCCCTTCCTGTCCCCCCCCCCCCCCCAATGAAGCTTTCTGGCCTGCCTCCGCCTTCCCTGCTCCAGGCCTTCACCACTCTATTGTCTGTGTCCATGGGTTATGCATATACACATACAAGTTCCTTGTAGATCTCTTCCCACCCACCCCTGCCTTCCCTCTGAGATGCATCAAGGAACCAGAAACTTTTAAACAACTTGTCAGTCTGACAAGAGCATCATTCCTCTCTCCTCAGACTCGGGAGCACTGCACCCCGGGAGGTGTTTTGCTCGCACAGGGGCCTCTTGGCAAATTTGCAGTAACTGGACCGATCAGTTCAGGCGGTCTCAGTGGGAGGAGCAACAGGAACAGATGCAAGGAACAAAACTCTGTTTTCCAGAAAATGATTTCCACAGAAAATTAAACAAGCAATGAAGACACACAAAAAGGTACTGAGTGTAACAACACCCAAAACTGCCTCTTCAGGGAGATCTCACCTAAGTTTGGAAGAGGCACCAGCTTCCAAAGATCATGTTTTCAAATAGTATGGGGGGCCATCCAGGGAGCTGGGAAGCCAGGCAAAGGTTGAGAATCCGGGGTAAAGATCAAATCTTTGCACCGAGAAATTCCTGTGTTGAGCTGTGCCCAAACCAGATGTTTTCACTGGTAATTATTATGATGATAATTCACTTAGGTTGGAATAAAACGGCATGATTGTTTACTGCTGCCTGTTTCCCCAGACATGCAGAGAAATGAGAAGAAAAATCTCAGAGGTGTTACTCTTGGCTAAATGGAATAATTTTCTCAATTAACCAGGAATAAACATAGCAACAAAATAATTTGCCTTTACATTGTACAATAGTTGTAAATAGGCTTCTTACGCCTCCATGCATGGGAAAGTCAAGGTGCAGTCAGGCTGCCCAGGGATTGAAAACATCTTGAGTTTGGTTTCCATCTGAAAAGGCACAGTCCTTAGAAACCTACTCACGTTGTCAGCCTTGGCATGGAGACTTACAAATGCTATTCTTGGTTTCTCTCCTCAGTGCTGAACCTCTTCCAAAGCCAAGAGATTGTGGGTTGCATTGTGGGAAGATGAGAGAAGCTTCTGAGACTTAAGGGGAAAGCTCACAGGGATGCAGGGGAGAGCGGGAAGGGGGGCTATTTGAGAGGAAGTAGACAGTAAGACTGGGGTTTTAGGTGAATCCTTCATATGAACTAGGAATTGATGGTGGTTGGTGAACAGTCTTGTAATCACGGCCAAGCACACCCTCAGTCAGGAAGCTACTGACTGTCACTGCGTCAGGCCAATGGAGCCCAGGAGGAGGGCACTGCGGTGTGTGTCACCTCACACACATCTCAAAGGGAAAACTATTTGTAACTGTCAAATTTACATGAAACCAACCAGAAATTATGCAATGTAAACCACACTGTAAAGAATAAGCTGCAGCCACACTCCCTAAGGCAAGGCAGGAAGTGTTTTTTTAGAAACTGAACACTACTCCAAATAAAATTTCTTTTTATCATTATACATATTTTTCTCCCCTTCATAGTTATACCTCTTGGATGCCCTCTCTCATTCTCTGCTACCATGGCCTCTTCCTTGACCTTATTCAGAATTTCTAGAAGAGGCTGCAGAGGAGACACTAGCCTCTCCAAGTGACAAGGTGTGACCATGTTCTGACATGAGAAGGCATTCCTGTTCAGGACCAAGGACAGTGGTCCACTCTCTGATGGTGCCACCAATCCTAGCCCCCTACTCCGCGCCCACCCTCCCACTCCTACACACCACATTTTAGTCATATCACACCCATAGCAAAGAAATGTAGACTCTACGGTTCAGATTAGAAACCAAAATAGGGTTAAATTTCTATATAAGAAAAAGGAACTTTCTCCACCAAAATCCTTTTAATCAGTCAACAAACACATCCAAGTTCGGAGATAGGACCTGTAAAATTCAAAGTGTTTATTTACTACCTCGTTGGGTAAGTCTCCCCTACTGACTTAGTTTGGAGGACAGCAGTTTCAAATGTTGGGGCAGAGGTGGCTGAGTACCCTTGTTCTAGCCCCATAGCCACAATGGCTGCTGAGGGCTCCCCTGTGGTCATCATTCCACTGCTGGGCCAGCTCCTCGCTGCCTTGGTGTGTCTCTGAGATCATCCTAGCCTGTTAGAAAGGCTGTCTGAGGCATGAGAACCCAATCCACAACTCCACTGGCCTAATCTGGGCCCACCCACATCTTGGAGTTACAGATTCAACCTTCCAGAAGTGATAAGAAATGTGCTTCTTTTTACACCTTTTGCATAAGGTTGAAGCACAGACATCTCCTGGATAATGTGCTTTTGCAAGATAGAGCAGAGGTACAGAGGATATAAATATCCCACAATTCTGTTAAGTACCTTTATGTATAGAGATGAGAGTTAGGAAGCAGGATTAATTGCTGCCATGTGAAGAAAGTAAAAATTAAAAATGAACATTTTAGCATGTTATCAAAGGGCTGGGACTCCCTTTGTAGGTGCCCTTCACAAACAGAAAGAGGTCACGGCACTGAAAGATTATTCTTTTTCCTGATTTAGCCACAGTGTCTGTCTCTCTCTCTCTCTCTCTCTCTCTCTCTCTCTCTCTCTCTCTCTCTCTCTCTCACACACACACACACACACACACACACACACAACTGTATACCTTAGTATACTTAAGATACTGAGGTCAGAAGAGAAAGGCAAAAAATGGCAGATCCTAGGTAATTCCAGTTTATCACATCCATTTTCTTAATTTCAAGGGTAAAATGAAAGATGAGAGAGTTCAATGGAGTCTAGAATCTATGTAAAACCTAACAAGGCATCCAGAGCCAGGGGCCATGTTCTGGGTCTTGACAGGATCAGACAACACCAACAGCAAATACAGTCACAGCCCAGTAGCATGCTGGGCAGACTGACCCATTTGGAGATGCTAAGGGAAGGGAGAGACAGTCACGGTAGCCCCAGAAGCTACCCCAGCTGGCTGGGTATAGCCTTGCACCTGAGCCTGTCCAGGGTTACCACTGGCTCTTTGTAAAGCCTCCCAGTGCAGAACAGAGCATTTATTATGCACCTTTGACATCAACGTTATAGAAATAAATAAATACATACATAAATAAATAAATATGAATGGCGATAATAGGAAAGGGGCCAGACAGGGACAACCTACACCCTACATGCCAGGATCTTGTCATTTTCGTGAAGAAAACATTCATTTGAATAACAAAGCAAAACCATTTCTACAAACAAAACCCATATTGCATAGCTATTTTAATCACCAACAATAATAACTGACCCATTACTTTTTGCCACTGCAAAATTCCCCTCTGTGACACCTAACTGCTCTTACGACTTACTTCTCTGCATTCTCAGGCAACTTTATTCACTGGCCCCTTGAGTCTGTTCTGTTGGATGAATAATTTAGTCTCTTGGGTTGAGAAACATCAACTTTCATGTTCCTCACAAACAGAAAACATCCCTCACATTTTTCTTATCCCCGCCCCCAGGTCGCTCCTAGATCCCACATCTCTCGCTGCCACTTTGGTCCTCCTCCCGCAGAAGACTGCCCTCCAGCTAAACAAGACACTGCACAGTCTGCTTGGGGGAAGTTGTCAGTTCTCTGCTTTTTCTGAGACTTACTAACTTGGAGCAGGGCCTTAGGAAAGGGGAGAAGGGAATGAATATTAGCTGAGCTGAGTGGATCTTGGTTTGTTTAAACCCCCAGTTCCACCTCTCAGAGGGTCTTCTACTCTTGCCAAATCAACCATCCTAAACGGAGTTGGATTTCTAGCCATACGATGCTTGCATCCAGGGTATCTTTCCACATGATAAGTAACCCTGTATCGATTCCCCCAGGTACTTAATATGTAATGTTAGTTGGATTTCAATACTGTCATGAACAACTGTGGCCTTTCGGAAATGCTTGCGCAGGGATCCCCGCCTAATGGATCTTGGTTACCCCACAGGAGAGACCGCATTTCCTCCACTGGGATTTGCTCTGAGTAATTTCTCTCAAGCTCTTTCCTTAGGAGCCCATCTCCTAGGAATGGGTTGAATCAAACCCAATCATCCTTTTCCCTTCCAAACAACATGTCCCCTAGGGCCCCCGAGGCTCATCGAACGGGTTTATTTTACAGAGGGAAGCCGCAGTCTCAGATGGTTAGTTGTTTTTTTCTCAGAAATGCAAAGCTATTTTCAGCCACCCAAGAAGTGTTACAAATATATATACACATGTATCTATATATAAAGTTTAAAAAGCAAGTCAGGAGTGGGCCTCTAACACCTTCTAACATAACCCAGGGATAGTGCTAAGAGGAGGCTCACAGGGGAGCAAAAGTGATCTCCCCCTCATACAAAGCCCGATTCTGACCTCCCAAAACCCATTTCCCTAAAGCCCAGAATTCCATGTTCACCTTTGCCTTTACTGTCTGTCCCGCCAGCCTCTCTCTACCACCAGCAAGCTCCCCTCACGTGGGGAGGAAGAATTTTCAGTGGTGTCTGCTAATCCCACACAGGCTCTCAGGTGGGTGGGAGCTCCTCCCAGTCCCAGAGGGAATTAAAATAAGAACCTGTGAACAAATTAAAAGCCTGGATGGCAGCTGTGGGGCTGAAATGCATCCGCCTATTACCAGGCGCCTCTCTATTACCAGGACGGTGAGGGTTAATTTATCACATGGAATCCAATCACTTCTTAGAAAACCAGAGCAGGTTCCATTTAGTTTGATGAGGCATATTGCAAGATTTCAGAGAATCAATCTTACTGAGAGCCATATTAAGCCCCAGGGAATATAACACTACATGTACCTCACATAATTTTTGTTATTACTCAGAGGATCACTGGGGAAATTATATACTTAGCCCAACAAAGGGTAATGACTACCTGCATTGTCTTGGGCAGCTCCCACCCTGCTTGCCTCTGAGAAATAACAAATAAAAAGGGCTGGACTCCAAACTGGTACTTACCGACACTCTGCAGAGTCAGAGGCATGATAAGAGTGAACAAAAGGGACTTGATTTTCCAGAGATAGTAACCACTTACAGTATGGCTAACCCACACTAAACGCAGGCATTACGGATACTGCCCATTTTGACCAAAGCCCTGTTCTGATGGAGCCTTCTCATTTCGGTTCTCAGAGTCGGTTTTGCAAAGGACACCACAATGGCCTGAATATTGCTTTCAACTCATCTGCCAGGTTAGTATTTTCAGAGAGGTATACTTCTTCCTAAGAAACTCTTCCACTGTGGCTAAGGAACATTCCTACCTATACTCATCTGGTTTCTTGGATATTTCTGTATGCAAAGCAATAAACCACGTTAGCTTTTTATGGGGCCCCCGACTTGAAGCTATGGCAGGGAGTGAATACTGCAGCCAGCTTTGGCAATAGCCTCTTTCTCCAAAGGCCATTCAAATTGATAGCAGATGGTCTGGGAGTGTGTGTGTCGGGGTGGAGGTGGGGGTGTTTGCCAATCCTACTGGATCCCAGAGCTGCTCTTACTTATCCTTAATTTAGGACTGGCCTGTCCCATATAAGTATCCCCATGTGGCTAATTAAATTTAGATTTCTTAAAACTAAAAATTCAGTTCCTCAGTGGCACTGGTCACATCTCAGAGGCTTCATAGTCACATGTGCTTAGTGGCTACTATATTGGACAGCAGAGACAGAACATTTCCACCATTGCAGGGACTACTAGACATTGCTGGGTGGCCATTCAGCTCGAGGGTCCTGGTGGCTGTTACATGGGCCTGAGCGTTTAGTTCAGGCGGAAGTCATTGCCCACATACCCCAAGTGTCCTTATTTCCCAGCTCCTCCTTCTCCAGCCTAAATTGGGGTCAGACATGATTTTGTTATGTTTCTCTTTAAGTCAGAGAAACTCTCCATCAGACCAGAACCAGGCTCAGGAAAGACTCAGAACTGGTTCTGGGAATTACTGGTAAGAAATGAGAATGAACCTGGCTGGTGTGGCTCAGTGGTGAGTGCTGACCTATGAATTAGGAGGGAGGCCATGGCTCGATTCCCCATCAGGGCACATGCCAGGGTTGTGGGCTCCATCCCAAGAAGGGGGAATGCAGGACACAACCAATGAATGATTCTCTCTCATCATTGATGTTTATATTTCTATCTTGCTCTCCCTTCCTCTCTGAAATCAATAAAAACATATTTTTTAAAAAAGAAATGAGTATGAAAAATGTAAGCTATAGGACAAAACTGATATTTGGAAATGTATGGGGGGGGGGGGGCGTTCATCAGCCGAATGTATGCCCTGTACCTATTTCTGCACTGTTATGAGAGAAATTGTACTCCCTCTGAATTCATATGTTGAAGTCCTAACCCCCAGCATCTCAGAATGTGACTATATTTGGAAATAGAATCTTTAAAGAGGTAATTAAAGTAAAATGAGGCCCTTAGCGTGAACCCTCATCCAGTCTGACTGGTGTCATTATAAGAAGAGAAGATGAGGACACAGGCACGCACAGAGGAAAGACCATGGAAAGACACAGTGATGACAATCATCTACAAGCCAACCAGAGAGGCCTCAGGAGAAATCCACTGTGACCACACCTTGATCTTAGACTTCTGGCTTCCAGAACTGTGAGAAAACACATTTCTGTTGTTCAAACCATTTCAGTTTGTGCTATTTTGTTAATAAACAAACGTAAGCACTTGAAGAGCAAACCAGAGGCCTATGCAACATGGACCATCCAGATATCTTCAAATCAAGCTGGAAATTCTCTGAGGATAAAGTGCCCAACTTCAGGATTTTTATCTCAGGCATAGCAAACAGCTGTTTGAACAGAGGATTATTGTCCTGCGCTTTGTCTATAGGGAAATTCAGGCTGTGATGCCACTCAGAGCCAGTGGGGCAACTGGGACATCAGGAAGTGACAAATTACCCATGAGAAAAGGCAGAACACACCAGAAGAGTGCTTAAAAAATCATTTTGCCTCCACCGATACTATGCTGTGACAACCATTACCAATTCCTGTTTTCAACTCTAAATTAAATCTACATGTTTGTTTGCACACATGGAGTAGAGTTATACAATACACAATACATAGGTATTTCAACTGTTTATAGTCACTCCTCTTTAAGGCGTTTAACAACAATTAATTACTGCTACATGTAACCTATAATATGTTCCATGTAACATGCAAACACCCAAGGGAAGGTGACACAAACTTTAAAACAAAGTGAAGTTTTGATGCTAACATTTTTTGTTTGATAGGATTCTTAGAGAAGGCGGGGGTTACTCAGTAGTCAGCTATTGAATGGAGATCTGAGTATCCAGTTAAGAGAAGGACTTAATATTATCCAGTAGGTTATCTGTAAAGCTTTTATCTGTACAGTAGTCCACCTTATCTGCAGTTTTGCTTTCTAAGGTCCCAGCTACCCACAGTCAATCATGGTCTGAAAACATTCAATGGAAAATCCAGAAATGAACAATTCACAAGTGTTAAATTATGTGCCATTCTAAGTAGCATGATGAAAACTTGCATCATCCTACTTCACTCCGCCTGGGCTGTAAATCATCCTTCTCTCCTGTGTCTCCATATGTACATGTCACACGCCCTTAGTCACTAGTAGCCATTTCAGTTATAAGCTGACTGTCGTGGTATTGCTATGCTAGTGGTCAGGTAACCCTCAAGAGTAGTGATGCTGGCGATCTTAATATGTCAAAGAGAAGCTGTAACATGCTTCCTTTAAGTGAAAAGGTGAAGGTTCTGGACTTAATAAGGAAAGAAAAAAAAATCATATGCTGAGGTTGCTAAAATATATGGTAGGAGCAAGTCTTCTATCTGTGAAATTGTGAGGAAGCAAAAAGAAATTTGTGCCAGTTTGCAGATAGAGATCACTTTCACATGACTTATTTCAGTATACTGTCATAATTGTTCTATTTTATTAGTAGTAGTTATTGTTGTTAATCTCTTATAGTGCTTAACTTAAAAAATAAACTTTACCATGTATATGTATAGGAAAAAAACAGTGTCTATGGGTTCAGTACTATCCAGTTTCAGGCATTTACTATGGGGGGTGTCTTAGAACATATCCCCCAAATAAAGGGACACTACTGTAGTAAAAGTTTTAATCTGAGTCTTTTTTCCTATTTTTTCCGGCAGCACTGCAATACTGCATTTAAAAAAAAACACAACTTTCTGCCATACTGAGCAAAAGCAATATCACTAAAGAAACAGTTTGAAAGAAAATATTTATATGGAATTTTAGAATTCTAAAATGCTCTTATAGACAAATTTTTCCGTTGGTGCCCATCACATACATCATAAGGTAGGGTTATTACTCCCATTTTACAGATAGGGAAACTAAGTGTCAGAAAGGTGAAGTGACTCCCAAAACTTTCACAGCTAGGCAACAGGGAGCCAAGCCAACATATAAATTTGGGGCTTCTACCAATCTCTTGCAATGTCTCCAAAGGCCTTGCCCCTTCCGCCATGACACATCATAAACTATGGCCAATCCATCACAGAAGAACCTTCAGATGGTGCTTCTCGGGGAAGCTGCGACCTGCCTGTCATTGGGCTGTTGATAGAGGTGCTTCTCCTGCATGAGAAGCTGGAGCAAAGACAAAGGGGGAATCTCAGCGGGACACACAGGGGGTCTACTTTCTGGTCCTGACTGACTGAGAACCCTAGCAACTGTGAGGAAGGAGAAAAAGGTGTTCTAGTCCTTCTCTTTCCTTTGTGTCCTGGAAGTAATCCCCGTCACCTAAGGAGGTCTGGGTAAGTCTCTTCCTGGCAACCTTAAATAACCCACCTAATGGAGCCCTACTCTCATCTCTTATGGGCAAGTCCTAGGGGCCCAGGTAGAAATGGAAGACACAAAAATAACATCGCACCCTCACTAGAGGGACACTGGCCCAAGACACAAATTGCTCAGTTATTCTTCCCCACATTTTTTTTGCTTCCTGCATCACTACGCTAAGAAAAAAAGGTACTGAATATTCTCCCCCTAAAGACTCCCATGGAAAGTAGCTGAAAACTGTCAGAACAGATAAAACAGAGATTATTGCTTTCTTTAAGGTCTGTTGGCTTGATTTCCCTGAGGGCCCCTGCTGTGGACAGTGGGGAGCTGCCTGGAAGTCAGGCATGTGTTAATTTGCATGATTGTGTTAACTAACCATCAGCCACTCCACCTCAGCCCCAGTATAACCTAAATTAATTCAACAGGAGCAGGTGGCTTAATTTGTACATTATTCATATTTGCTAATAAACAAGCAATTTGGGTTTTAGCTAGAATTTTTCTCTCGGGGACAGAGCCAAGGATCTCTGCTGAGGACTTGGCCTAGGGAAATTCATACTGTGTGTTTCTCTCATCCCAGACACCAACTCTGACCTACCTTTCAAACTCTTTGTACTGAGAAATCTGGTTGGCATTTATCTCCAGCTTCTCCATGCCCCTATTCCTCAGAATCAACCCTGACTGTAGAGGTAAACAACTCTGTCTATCCCAGGTTAAAGTTCAGGTTCACCTTTGGGTGACTTGAAGGACCCTGAGAGTTCCACCTGCCACATGTGTCTGTGCCACATTGCTAGGGCTACCTTCCTCTTACCTGGTTGGGAATTCTCCAGCCAGACTTGCTAATTGGTTTAGAGAAAAGAAGGCCCCTGGGACACCGACCCTCTTTGCTGTTATGTGATTCTCATTGTGCCTCTCTTGAGCTACAGGGACTTTTCTTTGGCATAATTCAAGCGTGGTAGGAGCTCACTGGCCGGCACCTTAACAAGATCACCAAGGTCTTTGGATCTTAGGGCTCAGGAGCTCAATTCCTTGAGTTTGTGGAAGTTCTGGGTGATTGGCTCAGGCTAATCAAACTCATGAGACTGGCTGACAGCTGCTGAGTAAATTTTTTTCTAAAGTGGAAAGCATTTCTCAAAAATAAAATTACTAACTCAAAGCAAGGGCACAGAGCAGGGTATGGGAAGATTTTTAATGGTCAATGTCATCGAGCTCTCATGAGCCTCTGTGCTAATGAGTGGCACCCAGCAAATGGGTCCAAAGACCATCAGAGCTACTCAAGGCAGTGACCCCTCTGGACAGAGACTAACAGTAATTCTTCAACTCATTCTTCGTTTTTATTTTGTTAAAATCCCAAGCAGAGCGACTACTCATGTCTATCATTAATGTGGCGCTGTTGCCATGATCACTATTTATCTCAGATCAATTGCATTAAGTAAGCGTCTTAGCAATGCGTCTGGGGAGACTCTTGAGGCTTAGCTGCAGCCACTGCAAGCCATCTTGTCAGCAGATGGCTAGTCTCTTCCTATAGGATGGTAGGTCTGTGGGGCTTCAATTTCAGATGGTGGCATTTCCTGACCCTATCCCTACTCTACCCTCCTTGTGTCGCAGTATTGAAAGAATGCAAAGTCTAATGGGGGAAAAAGAATGACAGGAAAAAAAGCAACAATTGGAGAGATCCTGGTTGGGCTTGGGGTAGGTCGATCCCACTTCTCCTTCCAGTTTGGAAATGGGACCCAGAGTCTCTCATGGGTCAGGGTTGGGTCTTATTGTGGACTAGAGGCCCACTGCACGAATTCATGCACCAGTGGGGTCCCTCAGCCTGGCCTGCAGGATCGGCCAAAACCCAAGGGGTCCTGGATTGCAAGAGGGTGCAGGCCAGGCCGAGGGACCCCACTGGTGGATGATTGGGGCCTGGGAGGGACACAGGAGGTTGGTCAGCCGGGGAGGGACTTCAGGAGGGCTCCAGGGCATGCCCAGCCCTTCTCTCTCAGTCCCAATTGGCTGGACCCCAGCAGCAAGCTAACTTGCCAGTCAGAGCATCTGCCCCATGGTGGTCAGTGCATGTCATAGCAACTGGTCGACTGGTTGACTGTCTTCCCCGTGGTGGTCAGTGCACATCAGAGCAGTTGAGGGTCCTTAGCATATCATTGGCATATTACACTTTGATTGGTTGAACGGATGACCGGATGACCAGACACTTAGCATTTAGGCTTTTATTATATAGGATGGGTCCGGCAAAGCCACAGCTGAGGTGGCCCTTTTCCCCTTGGCAGAAAGAAGAGAATGGAACAGGCGTGCAGAGATGAAGAAGTGAGAAAATGTTCACATTCTTTACACACAATGGCCCCTCCACTGATGTGGCTACCTGAACAGCCCCTGGGGAAGGGATGGGGGTGACTTCTTCTTTAGGTATTTCTATTCTGGTCTCAGGGCCATGAGAGGCCCAGTTGTGCTACCTGCTCTTGGAAACTATGACATTGACTAATTCTCTCTTTTCTCAAACTAGTTTTGATTGATTTCATTTTCCTGCGGTCAAAGGGCCTTCATCAGAACACCTTGGAATTCCTCTAGGCCTCACCTGTGATTAGATCAGGAAGGCATCACATTGGTTAGTTGACATTAAATAAGCGTAAGACCCGGATAAGGGGATTTATAAGAAAATAAAGTCAAGTAAGGACCAGGTAGGAATTGGGAGCCAACAAGAACTGATCTGGAGTGAGGGAGTCCATGGGAGGATACCACATTAAGTTCAGAGACAACACTCAAGTTAAACTTTATGTCATTCCTAACACTCTGGGATACCAGTCAGATCTTCAGGAAATGACTGTCGTTAAGGAACTGAAAGTACTATCTATTTACACCCTCAAAGCCAGGCAATTCCAGGAAAGGGAGGCATTCTGGAGCCTGAATAATCTAGATGGGCCCTCAGCTGTGATCACATTTCCCATTTAACTGCTCAGCTCCCCACTTGATGGTACCTGTGTAGATTGCTTAAAGAGATGTTCAAATTTCCATCATTTTGTCACTCCCGTCTTGAATAAGAGCCACAGGGATTTCTTCTTCACCCCAGTCACCCTTTCCTGTAAATTCAGTCTACTCTCTGAAAGTATAAGTGGACTGAGGGATTCTTGCCCCACAATAGCTCTGAGAAAAGCTCAATATTTGCGCTTCTCAGTCCTAATGCCTGCTCGTGGCGATTTTAATGGTGCTTTTTAAAACTGCTGTGGTATTTTAATAATACAATATTCTTTCTGGGGTCGTTGAAACATTACATTATTCAATGTATCCAGTTGCAATACATTTTTCTCTGCCCTTGTGATGCATTATTACTGTGTACTCTTCACAGAAGTATAATTTGGGGAGCAATTTTCTGGCAAATCATTGAAGGTGTTGCATTACAAATGTGAGGCGATGTGCCATTCTGCTCAAGCAACCGCATGACAAGGCTGTGAGCCTTTTCCCAGGGTAAACGCTATTTTAGCACAGTGATCCCAGTGGGACTCATGCCTCCTACCTTGCTCACCTCTGGGGTCCAACTTACATAATCAGTGTCCTGAGCCTGAGATGCACTGCCAAGTACAAAACCCTGACTGACTGATGCAATCACATTGTCCTGAAACTATTTAGTCTTTAGAGCTGGATTTCTCCTTGACAAGGTCAAGTTCATCATGGCAACTGGACTTGGCTTTCTTTAGCACAGCACTCACACAATGGTGCTTAACAGATCACCTCCGACCCAAAATGGTGGATTTGTATTATGTTTTAACATTTGAAATTTTAAAACCATTTTTTGCAGGTTTCCTTTTTTAAAAATGTTTATTGTTGAGAGTATTACATATGCCTCCCCTTTCCCCGAATTTTTAAATGGTTGTCCATATTTAAAAGTCAGGAATTTTCACATGAAACTCAGGATGTATAGATTTGCTTGGCAATCAGTGTGAAGTCCTCTCTAGGTCACCACAGACCTCACTCTTCCCTATTACACACCCTGGGAGCTTCGTTGGGTAATCATGACTATGGTTTTAGGCATTTGTGATTGCAACCCTGCTTTCCCAGCTATGGGGGGCAGCATTTTAAGATGCCCCCCTCTCCAAGACAAATATCATATGATTTCACTTATATGTACAATCTAAAGAATAAAATAAACAAACAAAATAAAAATAGACTCATAGATAAGACAGAACAGACTGACAGCTGTGAGAGGGGAGGCAGGTTGGGGGACTGGGTGAAAAAGATGAAGGGATTAAGCAGTATAAATTGATAGTTACAGAATAGTCACAGAGATGCAGATTACAGCATAGGGAAAATGGTCAATAATATTGTGATAACTATGTGTGGGGCCAGGTGGGCACTTGAAGTATCAGGGGGACCACTCTGTAAAGTACATGATTTTATTTTTTTTTTCAATCTTTATTGTTGAAAATATTACATATGTCTCCTTTTCTCTCCCATTGACCCCTTACTGCCTGCTCCCATAAAGTATATGATTTTCTAACTACTAAGCTGTACATCTGAAACCAATACAGAATAATATTGAATGTAAACTGTAATTGAAAAAATAAAATAAAAAAGATGTCCTCTTCCCCAAATTTTCTGCTATCGTGTATTCACAGCCCTCCCCTTGTTTAATCCTCTCCCCTTGAGTATGGACGGGACCTGCATATGTCTCTCTGATTCATGCAAAGGAATTCTACAGACATAATTAAGGTCACTAATAACTTGTCTTAAGGTTATAAAAAAGGGTGATTATTCTAGATGAGCCTGACCTAATCAGGTGAGCCCTTAAAAGAGAGCGGATGTTTAAAGTATTACATGAGTCTCCTTTCTCCGCCCCCCACCCCACCACCCACCCCCACACCACCCCTGGATACATCAGCATCAGCAGCAGATGCTCTCCTGCTGACCCTGGAGAAGGAAACTGCTGTGCCATAAAAGGGCCACATGGCTAGTCCCTGAGGGTAGCCTCTAGGGGAGTGACTGAACCCCCCAGCTGAGAGCCAGCAAGAAAACAGGGATCACAGTCCTACAACCACACAGGTCTAAATTCTGCCAATAACCTAAATGAATTAGGAGAGGTCCCTGAGGCTCAGAGAAGAGTATAGCCCCAGCCATACCTTGACTTTAGCTGGTGAGACCCTAAGTGGAGGATCCAGCTAACTGTCCTAGGCTCCTGGTCCACAAAAACTGTGAGATAAATTTGTGTTGCTATAAACCACTAACTTTGTGGCAATTTGTTATTCAGCAATAGAAAACTTATACAATAGCTTATCTGTTAGATCATTTACTTTCATACCATTATTCATACCCCTGATCAAACCAGAATCATGTGAACTGCTTTCACCTAAGGAAACACATTAGAGTGCTTTGTGACCTCAAAAGGAAGGTGGAGGAGTTGCAAATGTCAGGCACGATGGGGGGGGGGGGGCGCGGTATGCCTGAGGGACAGGCAGCTTGAGCTAAGAAAGAAGGATGGAATATAAATCCTGTCAAATGTTCTTAGCCATCACCTAGTCTAGCCCCTACTCCCATTGCAGATGAAGAAATGGAGGCCCAGAGAAATTAAAAGACTTATCCAAGGTCCTACGCCTTAATGAATCATGTTTCCTATCTTTAGCACAAATCATATGAATTCTTGATATATACAAATAACTCCTGCATCTGGAAGTGTGTAAATGCGAGGAGATTTGAGGAGGTTGGTCAAAGAAGATCACCCTTTGCTTGAGGAATCTACATGTAAACCCTTGCCAGTGCATTAAGTCCAAGTGGTTATTTACTTATTAATAACCATTTATTAACAAACATCTATTTCCCAAGCATTGTCAGGAACAGCTGAGAAAGCAAATAGGTAGGATGTGTGGTCCCTGCCTTTAAGGCCTTCCTAATTTTCTCCATGAGAAAGCTCGTGCTATCAATTTAAACAACACGAGGGCTGAACAGCAACTCAGAACAAGCAACACACATTCGATGCATGTTTTATTCTGATCACCTTGCTAAACCTGGAGCCCCTAAGCTGGTACCCCTGCTCTCCTCAGCCCACTTCAGTGCCTGAGAAGCAGACACATGTTCCTAATCCGTGGTTCTGCTGCCATGTTTTAAAATATAGGAGATAACTCAGTAATGGTCACGAAGTAGGTTGTGGCCAGAGGTCTGAGAAGCGCAGAACCAGAAAGGGCAAGACGTGGGTTGTACTAAAGAGCAGGTGGTGGTAAGCCTGTGGTAGACACTCTGTAGATGTCCATGGCCAGTGGACAGAACTGAGAAGTGGGCATCGTGCCTGGAACGTTGGTGGTGAGAGAGATTCCAACCACTGTCTATCAGCTACCACCTCCTGCTTTGTTTTACCTTCAAAATGTTCAACCTTCTGTTTGAGAAAAAACTCTTTCATTTAGCTCCCTGGTTTCAGGCAGAGCCACACCCTAAACAACAGTGACAGCTGCCTCCTCTATTATTAAACATCTCTAAGGATAGAGACTCTAAGTCTCCCTTGGCCATCTCTACTCTCCGCCCCACCCCAGCACACCAGCTGTCCTCCCGGTTCCCTATTCCCATCACGGCTCCACTGTTTCCTGACCTGCTATCTCCCACCAACTGTAACCAATAACCAACTGTAATTCCCTTTAACTCTGTCCTTGGGCTCAAACAATTGGACCTAGGGTCCAACTGGGTCAGTTCCGTCCCTGAGTGGCTCTGATGTCTTGCCCTTCTGCTCTGTGGCTGTCATGGATCATAGGTTACCACGACTACCTCAGGTGGTAGCCGCTCCCCAAGTCTTTCCAGCATCATTCTCTCATTTTTCCTTTCTGCTCTAGAATAGACCCCCCACCCTCTGGAGTTTCAGCTGGCCACATGGCTTTTCAACTTGAGTCTGTATTTCTCTATCCTTTATGGAGCTTTGTGACTCAGTCTGGTCCTGTGGCATGTGAGTGGAAGCAATGTGTCCAATTCCAAGTCAGATCCAAGTAAAGACAAGCCACAAGCCTCATGCCCTGGATTTGCTCCTCCCCCACCTCCTTACTAGGCAGCAGAGATGAAGTTACATGTTTAGTACAGCCGAGTGACTGGTCTCAAAACAGAACTGCAAACGACTCACCCATTTTTGGACTATTATGTCAAAGAGAAATCAATGTCTGTTTGTTTTTAACTGAGGTATAATTAACATCCCCAAAATGCACGAATCTTAGGGGTTCCTTTCACTGAGTTTTTGATAGTTGCATGTCCCTATGTAATCATCACACCAAACACAATATAGAACACTATATGTATGTTATTTAAGCCACTGTACTTTGGGGTCTCTTTGTTACAATAGCTAACCTATAGCCTAACACAGCGGTTCTCAACCTGTGGGTCGCAACCCCTTTGGCGGTCGAACGACCCTTTCACAGGGGTCGCCTAAGACCATCTGCATATCAGATATTTACATTATGATTCATAACAATAGCAACATTACAGTTTTGAAGTAGCAATGAAAATAATTTTATGGTTGGGTCACAACATGAGGAACTGTATTGAAAGGGCCAGAAGGTTGAGAACCACTGGCCTAACACATCTCATAAATGGCCACTTTGCCTCCAGTCTTCTAATATTTCTTCAAGTAGGTCTTCCTTACCAGCCAAATTAGGTATTTTGCATTTCTGTTCAAAGGACCAGACTTCCTCATTGCCACTCTCATTAAAACCGGCCTGCCTAATCTTTAATGACTTGTCCCTTTCTTTTCTTCGCTGGGAACAGTCCTTTCTCATGTTGGATGGGATGGTTTCTAACTTGATCCCACCCAGAGTCAGTTTTGATAACATTCCAAGAGGTCTTTGATCAATTATTCTGTGTGGTCCTGAAGCTCCCCTGAAACCACACATTTTAATTCTCTCTTGGTTAAAGATGGCGGGTGATGGAAATAACCGACCAAAACTTTTTTTTTTTTTTTTTTTTTTAATATATTTTATTGATTTTTTACAGAGAGGAAGGGAGAGGAATAGAGAGTTAGAAACATCGATGAGAGAGAAACATCGACCAGCTGCTTCCTGCACATCTCCTACTGGGGATGTGCCCGCAACCCAGGTACATGCCCTTGACCGGAATCGAACCCGGGACCCTTCAGTCCGCAGGCCGACGCTCTATCCACTGAGCCAAACCGGTTTCGGCAAAACTTTTAACTGTTGTTCTGAAGTGGCACCAAAATTTGTATGCACCTATCTCTGAAGCCTAAATGTTATTTTGCTGCAATGAATGGTACTATACTGTGCTTACAAATTCGGTGTGAGAAATTACAATTGGAAAAATGCTTGCTGCTTAATGTTGCTACAGAAGAATAGAGAGGGACCTGCCCAGAAAACCCTTAGTTGAAGTTGTGGGTTGTGATAACATGCCACACCCACTTGTAATTTCTGACCTATAGGTGATTTTTTTAAAAATCCTCACTGGAGGGTATGTTTTTATTGATTTTAGAGAGAGGAAAAAAGGAGAGGGAGAGGGAGAGAGAGAGACAAAAACAACAATGTGAGAGTGAAACACTGATCAGTTGTATCCCACACATACCCCAACTGGGAATCAAACCTACAATCTGGGTATGTGCCCTGACTGGGAATTGAACCTGCAACCCTTCGGTATATGGGATAATGCTCCAACCAACTGAGCCACACCAGCCAGGGCTGACCTATAGCTGATTAAAGGGGTCAGATACCTTGAAGCCAATGTCCCATTGTAACCAGAATCTGTATGTCTACCTCCCCCCAAAAAGGGAGGGGTTAAAATTTGCTGAGACTTATGAAAAATTTAACTCATTAGTAGAAAGCTGAAACAAATAAGGTAAGATCTAAATAATTTTATAATTTTGTTTTTTCTAGAGAATAAAGTCTGTTCACTATAGGTCTTCTTAATGTCAGCAAGTGCCTAACCCAGTCGGGCTACAGACAACCCAAAGGGGTGACCCCATCTGAATGGCTCTTGGCTGGGGGCTTCATCTCACACCTGCAATGGTTGCCATAAAGCAAACCCCTTGACTCTATGACCAGAGTGGGTAACAACTACGTTGTCCCTGGATCAGATCTATCCCAGCCTCGCTTCTCCACCAAGCAGGCTCAGAGATAGACAGAAAGCTTGCTCCTGGCCTAGAAAGAGAGAGGTGTGTGTGTGTGGGGGGGGGGGGGGGGATACACTGCTACTGCCTGCACAGCTGTCACGAGGGACCGCCTGGATCTGCTATGGCTCTTCCCAGGGCAGAACTAGGGCACCTGGATGGATGGTCACAAGAATCACATTTCAGCTTAATAAGAAAGAGTTTTCTGTCATTCTGAGAGTCTGAATGATGAATGAGTGAATGAGCCCCTTGCCACTGGACATGTGCAAGTAGAAGTTACAGAAGGGATTCTCATACTCCCTGGGGAAATGAATTATCATATTTGATACACCTTGCTGAGAACAGCCTGCCTTCCCTCAATCCTTCAATTCCTTCACCTTCTCAATGAGCCCACCCCAGGCTCCACCCTGGCCCAGGCTCCAGGACAAACTGTACCTCAGCCCAGTGCTCGAACCCAAAACTCTGGGGCTTGGAGTGAAGAAGCAGAGCTGCTAGGCTAGACTCGACTCACACCTAGTTGTGACATCTGGAATGCTCCCTTGTTTCTGAAATTGAGTCATCCTCACGAACCTAGGTCCAGGGCATGGAGTCCTGGTCTCATTTCCATCAGATCTGTGGCAGGGCCAGGGGAGGAGCGTCTGCAGGGAGGGGGCGGGGCAGGTACCGTCAACCCACCCCTATGCTAGAGGACATCTGTCAGGAACCAACACCGAGTCCTGGTTCAGTTCTGCCTGCTTGTGTGTACACACACACACACACACACACACACACACACCATCTGCCAACTGGTTCAGTCCAGGCCCTGGGTCACCGAAATCTAGAGGAGGCTCCACGAATGCACTGAGACTACACTTGTACTGAATTTGAAAGTGGAACAGTAGAGCCCAGCGGCCGGAAGTCAGAGCTGGGAGAGGCAGCCCACGCAAGCGAGTCCCAGTGGGCCAGGCTGTGGAATGCTCTCATCTGGGGATCAGCAGCAGGGCCAGCCAGGGGCTGCCTAGCAATAGTTATGAGGCTAACTGTGACCAGTGGCCTCAGGCTTACAGTCAGTCCTCATACTGTCCCAGCAGGGAGATGCAGGTCGCCAGCCTTAAAGGCCCAGCAGGCAGCAGACTTTTCTGTAACCCCTCCCAGGTCCCTGTTGTGATAACTGGTCTGGAATCTCAGGCCCCTAGAAAGTGAAACTTAACACAGGATGAGGGGTTTGGACCCGGATATTTCTGACAACGGGATGGGGATAAAGATGTACAGCTCTACCTTCAATAATGTGCACGTGCACAGGCAAAACTAGAGGCATAACTATATCAACGTGGTTATTTTGGGTGGTGAGATTTATGGGTGATTTTTATTTTTTGCCTACTTTTCTGCATATCTCAAATTCTCTGCAATGAATATGTATTGCTGTTATAATCTGTAAAAGGGTAATTTTAAAATTCATATGAAATTACAATTTTATGGTAGTCATTTTACAATCAAATCTATGTTGATTACGTGTAGAATGCTGGTTTTTACTGTGCTTCCTTTAGGCTTCTCCCACCTCTGCTTTCACTGCCCTGTTTTCAAGGCTCTAATAGGCCAGCTATCCCCTCCAGTCGGGCCCTCTGTGTGTGAAGTTTTAAGTGCTATGTGTGCACAGAAAACAATCCCAACAGCACAAACAGCGCAGGTGCTCTTTCCTGACCCCATGCACACTCTGATCCTTGGCCCCTCCATGCTGTTCCCTCAGGCATGACCAGCTTCCCCACTTATCTCTGACAAACACAGTCTTATGTTTTCTTCTCTAGTCTCTTGAAAATTCTGTTCCCATTAGAAAGCTTGCATACCTCAGTTCATTCATTCATTCACTCACAAAATAATTATTGAGCATTGGGCCACCATGCTAGGAGCTGGAGACATAGCCACAAACAGACTTCCCCTTACAATAGAGTCTCCTAAACAGCATGCCGTGGGGTTACAGGCAAGCTGGGCATTGATCCATCAGCCCTTGGAACTGGCTGCAGGTGCTTGATTAGTTGGGGACCAAGGGTTTACAGTGTTGACAGGGACATGAACCAATAATTATCACAACAATAGCTAAGATTATTATATCACATAACATTATATATAAACTAGAGGCCTGGTGCACAAAATTTGTGCACTGGGGGGGGGGGGGTGTCCCTCAGCCCAGCCTGCACCCTCTCCAATCTGGGACCCCTCGGGGGATGTCAGACATCCCTCTCACAATCCGGAACTGCTGGCTCCTAACCACTCACCTGCCTGCCTGCCTGATCACCCCCTAACCACTCCCCTCCCAGCCTGATTGACACCTAACTGCTCCCCTACCGGCATGATCGCCCCCAACTGCCCTCCCCTGCCAGCCATCTTGTGACAACGTGGGGGTGGCATCTTGTGATGACATGGGGGTAGCCATCTTGTGATGATGCAAGGGTGTTAAGGTCAATTTGCATATTACCTATTTATTATATAGGATGCATATATACATGTATGCATGTGTGTGTGTGTGTGTATATATATATATATGTATACATATCATAAATTGCAATTATTTTAACAAGCAAGCATTATGCTAACAGTAGCTAACATTTATTAAGGACTGAGGACATGTCAGGATCTAGCCTCAGTACTTTTATATATAAAATCTCATTCATTCCTCACAACAGCCCTGCATTGTAGGTACCTTCATTATCCCTATTTTACAGATGAAAATAGGGTGACCCAGGGAAAGAAGCAGTTTATCTTAATATTATGAAACTAGTAAATGATGGGTCTTGGCTTCAAACCCAGAAGGTCTGACTTCAGAGCTCACTAACTTCACCAAGTCCCAGTGACTGACTGGGAATGCTCTATAATAAGTGTAGGCTAGGAAAGTTCCAGAGCAATGTGGACATGTAGGGCGTGCCAGCCCAGTCTTGGAGATTAGAGGGAACTTTTCAGAAGGGATGAACCCTAAGCTGAAATTGAAGGAATTGGAGCTAAGTGAGGCAAGGGGGTGCAGACAACAGACGGAGAGAAAATCAACTGTGAGGTCGAGAGAAGCAAGGCTGCTTCTTGAGGAAAAGGTGAGTCACTATGCCTGGGGACAGACTTTGTATACCAAGCTAAAGGGCATGGGCTTTTTCTCAAGGTCAAGGGACACACCACAGTCTGCATTTAGACAGACTCTCTACCATCTTAATCCTATATAATAAAAGGGTAATATGCAAATTGACCCTAACAGCGGAACGATAAGAACAACTGCTAGACCAGTCACTATGAGGCGCACTGACCACCTCTCGGTCCCTTTCCCCAGCCGGCAGGCTCCTATCACCCAATGGCGAATGGGAAACCAGGGGTGGGTGGCGGGGGACACAGGCAGCACCAGGCCAAGGCCCCTGCCCCACTGGTTGCCCCACACACAGAAGGCAACCTATGGTGGGGGCAGGGCCAGCGAGCAGGCAGAACAGCTGACCTCTAGTCCCCCCTCCCCGGCCGGCAGGCTCCAATCACCCGATGGTGAATGGGGGGCTGGGGGTGGGTGGGACCAGCTGCCAGCAGCCAGGGAAGATGGCCCTGATCGCAGGCCAGGCCTAGGAACCATACCCACGCTCGAATTTCATGTGCTGGGCCTCTAGTATGGAAAATAAGTTGGAAAGGGCAAGACTACAGACCCAGAGATAGGAGATCCCATGTCACAGCGACCTGCAGAGAGGCTGATAGCGCAGCCTGGGCAGGGCAATGAGGGTGGAGAGACCAGTCATCTTCCCTTATCTACATTTCCCCTGTATGTTGGCTTGAGGGCTCTACTGTGCTAGCCTGCACCTGCTTAAACAATGTCTTCCAACCAGTTGTTCTCTAATGGGTCCCACTTATATGTCTTGTCTCAACTAGACTGTGAGCTCCCCCGGGGATAGGGGCCACTCTTGACAAATATACCTGTCAGTGCTCACCATAGTGCTGGACACGGAGATCAGCTATGCACGCTTCCAGTAAATAAATTATCACATTTGTTATCTCATCAACCTTACAATCAAGGGATTTTATAGTCTAAATGCATCTTGATGAAAGCGAACACTAGTTCTATAGCTCTTCCCTTGGGGTTCATGGGCAACCACATGCAGAGTGAAACTAGGTAACTAATACATGTAAAATGCCTGGTAAAACAGTGCAAAGGATTGGTAGGAAGAACCAATTATATGCAGATGTGTGTGTGTGCGTGCGTGCATGCGCGCGTGTGTGTGTGTGTGTGTGTGTATGTTGAGCACACAGGACACTATAGGATATGGTCATCTTACCTATATTTGCATCAGAGATGTATTTAGCGCCTCAACGTCCATTTTCCTCTTCTTTAAGGCTTCTGAAGGATTCATGCACCAAATAACTAAATTATGTCTTGGTAGCTAAACAAATTATGCAAAATTATACGCCATGAATATTTTATCATTCTAAACCCTGAAGCCAGACTCCAGACAGTTTTATGTCTGCAGCAACCCGTATCATACCCAGATGAATTCAGCTAAAGACAAATGACTTCCTTCAAAAACTTAACTTTTTTTTTCTTGGTGCATTTCTCTTTAAAGATGTCCCAAAGGTTTTACCATGCATAGGTAATGATAGTAAACGCACCCCACCTTCCTCTTAGGCGGCTAAAGCGAGAGATTGTGCCTAGCATAACTTAACTCTCTAAATATGCACAAAATTGATTGAGGTTAGCAGAGGCCTACCTTAGGCATGCACTGAACAGATATCATATGAATAAACAGCTGACAATTGTCCAAGGTTCAACCGGTTCCACATACTTCCTTTTGTCTTAGAGTGTTGAAACTGCCTACAAAACACATTTTTCTAAATGAGGTTTTAGACACCCAGGAATGAGCAAGAGTGGCGGCTGTGTGTGATCTCGGTATTAAGGAAGATCAGAACTGCCTGCACGTTCCAGTTGGTTTCTTTCTCCTTCTTCTTTCTCAATTACCTTTGCTCCTTTCGATCCTCTCCTGGTTTTAAAAGAAAGCACTACCCAACAAAGGTTCAGGGCTGTGTTCACAGAAAGGCCAGCAGACGAAAATGAGGAAAGCGTAAGATAATAAGGCTCTGCTGGCCCCTCTTCTGGGCTCCTGGGATGTCCTGCAGGTTAACACTTCAAACTGAGCAACTTCAAAATGGCTGTGAAAGGGGGAGGGCAGAGGGAGAGCTGTCTCCCCACTTCCTCCGACTGGTTTGTAGGCTCAGAGAGGACTAAAACGGCACATGCCTCTGGCTGACAAGGAACACCAAGGAATGGAAACGATTTATTTTGTTGGGTGGTATACTTCCAGGAGACTCTCTCTTCTTTCTCTTTCTGCTAACCTTACAATTTCATTTGTGTCATAAACAAATACAAAATTTCTTTTCAAAATACTGTTGAATCATGGGGGCCAAAAAAAGAAAAGAACCTGCCCACATGGCTCAGGGGTGAGGTCATGGTTTGATTCCCGGTCAGGGCACATGCCTGGGTTGTGGGCTCGATCCTCAGTGTGGGGTGTGCAGGAGGCAGATAATCAATGATTCTCTCTCATCATTGATATTTCTATTTCTCTCTCCCTCTCCATTCTTCTCTGAAATCAATAAAAATATATATTTTTTTAAAAAGACTTGTTACTCAGAAACCACTAAGCAGATCCCTGACTGCCCTCTGAGATGACCCGGTTCTGGGCATTAACCCCAGACTATGTCCAGGACAGGCTACAGTGGAGGCTGGAAAGCACACATGTGGGGCAATTATCTCTCATCTTCCCTGTCAATCCAGCCCAAAGCTGGAAGTAATAAAGGGAGGGGCAGGAGCAGCAGGTAGGGAGGTATTGGGAAGAATATAAGGGCCAGAGGTGTGGGGAGAAGTCCTGGTGCTACCACTTATTAGCCACATGACCTTTAACCAGTTTCTTAAGCCCGGCTGAGTTTCAGTGTTTTTATCTTTAAAATGACTATAAATTTTACTCACTTCCCAGGGTTGTAATAAGGTTGCTTGAAATAATTGCTTCAAAGCACTGAGTACAGTGTCCACAGACAATAAATGCTCAATAGAGGAGGAGGCTTTGAGAATGAGCCCCATCTTAACTGATTCTGTTCCTCCGGTAGTGACCCATGACCCCTTGCTATGAAACACACACCACTGCCCACATGCTCTTCTCACCAACATTCCTCTCTTTCCCCTCACTTTCAGAAACTGGCTCAGGAAAGAATTTCATAAAAGCATTCATACTCAAGAACGAACGTCTCCTAAGTTTTCCCTTCCCTAGGAATATTTGCATTTTAATTGGGGAGAAAATATAACTACTTCTGGCAGGGAAATTTTAGGTCTCAGCAAGCTAGCAAGTGAGGCATTTTTCTGTTTGTTTGTTTATTTGTCTGTTTGTTTGTAAGATGGGCAATAAGAAACTCTTAGTGAGCTCTTAAAATTATGCAAATAAGTGTCTCTTGAAATGGTTGAGCTTCCAAATTTAACTACCAGTTTACACAAAACACAGAGGATGGAAGAATATGATGAATGACACTAAGAAAATGCAACTAGCAAAATCCAGGCTGTGAGGGCTCCTATAGGACGAATAATATTCTTTAAAAATTAAGGAAGAAAGAGAGAAATATGTTGGGGGAGCTTATAGATTAAGAGATATATAAGCATAGCCCTGGCCAGTGTGACTCAGTTGGTTGACTGTGCACCAAAAGGTCATTGGTTCAATTCCTGGTCAGGGCACATGCTCAGGCTGCAGGCTCCACCTCTAGTCAGTGTGTGTGCAGGAGGCAGCCAATCAATGTTTCTCTCTTGCTCTCTCCCTATCCCTTCCTCTTTTTCTAAAAATCAAATAAAAACATATATATATATATATATATATATATATATCTCCTATCACAGGTGTGGAGTTAAATTGTATTTCAGCTAAAATAAACAAATTCTAAAAATTATGACATTTGTAAAACAGTGGAAAGTTAAATGTTAATTTAATTGTATATTGGATGATTTTAAGATTATTAATTTTATTAAATGTGTGATAATATTATGGCTGTTTTTTTAAAGAGCCCTTATTTCTGACACACATACTGAAATAGTTACTAATAATGTGGTCTGTAATGGTAAATTTTATGTGTGAACTTGGCTAGGCCCAGTAGTTTGGTCAAACACTAGTATAGATGTTTCTGTGAAGACATTCTTAAAGATGTGATTAATATTTAAGTCAGTAGATTTTTAGTAATGCAGATTGCCCTCCATAATATAGGTGGTCTTCATCTAATCAGTTGAAGGCCTTAAGACAAAAGACTGAGGTTTCCAGAAAAAGCAATTCTGCCTCAAGATTCCAATATAGAAGAAATCCTACCTGCCTTTCTAACCTGCAGAATTTGGATTCAAATTTCCAGCCCCCACAATTGGATGAGTCAATTCCTTAAAACAAGTCTAGATAGATGATAGATAGATAGATAGATAGATAGATAGATAGATAGATAGATAGATGATTAGATGGATGGATAGATAGATAGATAGATATATAGGCAGGCAAGCAGATGATAGATTGATAGATAGATAGATAGATAGATAGATAGATAGATGATAGATAGATAGATAGATAGATAGATAGATAGATAGATAGATAGATATAGAGAACCTACTTGTATTGGTTCTGCTTTTCTGGAGAATCCTGATACATGGTCTTTTTTCTGCAATTTGCTTCAAAATGATCCAAGAAGTGGTATCATTGGATAGACAGGGCAAGATTGACCATGAGTTAATAGTTATTGAGGCTGGGTAATGGATAATTTTAAAATAGGGGTAATAGCATATAACTTTATGTATATTCAAAATTATCCATAAAATAACAACAGCAACAGCAAACTCTTGCTCCATGTAATTATTTCCCAGCATCATTTGCATGGCGCCAACCATTATGTAAGTAGATTTTTAACCCAGCTCTGTCTAGTATTGATCAGCCCACTCTCCCCTCCTTCATGCTGCTCCTTGAGGGGGGCCAATTCCCCAGCTAGGCTGCCTGACAGGGCATCCCTGGATGGATTCCTCAACCAAAGGCAACTAAGGGAGAACCTCCACTATAGAGGAGGGACTAGGAAAGGTAAGAGCTCACTGCACATCACAGCTCCCAAGAGAGGCAGAACTAGTTCCGGAATCTTTTCTCTGCACTTCCCTCTGGAGCAGTCCCACACACACACTCCGGGTTTCCTACGATGGCACGTGATCGCAATTCAGGAAGAAGCCATGGGTGCTCCTCTCCTGAAACATTTCCTGTTATCCCCACCCCAACCCCAACTAATAGCAGCCAGCTCTCCTTTACACCCTCTTCCATCACTAGTGAGTGATTTCAGGCATACTAAAGAGTATAGCTAATAATATCATGGGTAACTCTCCTTGAATTTACCATCCAGTTGAAAAAAAGTAAATATTCCAGACTCACACCCTTGCCCCTTCCCCAGAGATAACCACTCTCTGAAACTGAATGTGTGCCATTAGCATGCATTTCCTATCCCTTCTATAAAAAGGAAATAAAATAGATCTGTAGATCTGTTGTTGTTTTTTCTTTTTAATCTACTGTAGATTTTTTTCAATGCTTACACTGCATATATGCTATCCATAAACAATGTATGGCATAATTATTATTGATGTTTTAAATTTTAACAAATGTTTTCATGTAGTAGGTAATTTGTGCAACTTGCTTTCTGTACTCAGCAATATGATTTTGAGATTTATCCACATTGATATGCATAACTCAAGCTTATTCATTGTATGCTGCTGAATTGTATTTCATTATATGAATGTACCACAATTTATTGATCCATTTCTCCTGTGATAGACATTTAGGTTATTTTCAGTTTTTATTTCTTTTATAAACAAGGGTGGAATGAACATTCTTGCAGTTTCCTTGTTTACAGTTGAGAGCCTCTCTCTAGGCCTCTTTCCACTCTGTCATTTCCCCTCCATCCTCTACTCCATCAAGTTCACAGATGAAACCGACTGTACTGGCCTATATCCTTCCAACGGTCAAGTGTGTCTGCCTCCCTGGGCCAATGAAGGAAAGCACTGAGCAGTTATCTAATGAACTGAGACAGGCATCACTTGGTAACTGGACATTTCCTCAGACTGTCTTACTTTAAGAATAAGTCTGGGGCACTTTGTTATCTGAATAATTGCCCTGTCTAGACTCACCCGCCACCTCCCTGAAGTTCTTGGCAATATCCAAAAGGGGTCAGCACTAACAGAGGGGGTCACCACTAAATATAGACATCTAGGAATAAAAGGCCTAATTAAGAACCAGGAAGTTGCTCTTGGGAAATTAAAAACGTTTGCCAAGGCACCCTTAGCTGTGCCAAAGCCTAATTTGGCAGGGATGCTGATGAGAGCCCCAAGTTGAGGGGAAATAAAGCAGATTTATCCCCCAAATCGCTAGGGCTTACTGGCTGCTGCTTCTTGAGTTTCCCCCATGTCACACTTTCTGGGACAAGGAGGAAGGAAACCATCTTAAGGCAATTGGATTCGCTTTCCTACCATGTCAGCATCGCTCTCCCTAATTTCTCTAACCTACTCATTTGCTGGAATGAAGAATTTCAGACTCTGAAAAACATTTCTAATTCAAAATGCATGTCTGATCCTTAAGACCTGAGAAGCCTCAGACCAATGTTACCTTTATGTCAACTCTGAGGGAAAAGTTCACTTTCCTATGCGAGATAACAGAGTGGAAACGCCTTTTTATCCTGATTGAGGGAGCAGGGTGAAGACCAGAATGCTAGCCTGTCAGAGTTTAATGACCTCTTGCTGTAGTTTGACAAACTCTACCTGCTCATCTGGGTATGTGGCCATGTTTCACGTAGATTCTCAGGGGTTAAAAAGAGGCTTTCCTTAGGAATGTTTAGTCTTCCTACAAATATAAATGAGATTCTTAAGACTCCATAACACCCTGATGCAAAACATAAAGTTGTCATTTTTCTCTATCCATCAGCAGGTCTATGGAGGCCAAACCAAGCAGCACGGACCTGATTCTGAATCACCTCAGATGGCGCCTCTGACCTCACCTGTGAAATGGGGCTGTCTGTCTCCTAGGGTTCCTGGGTGGATCAATGGAGATAATGTACTGGAAGGCACTTCAAAAAATACAGAGTGCAATTCAAATGGATTATGGATAGTCCTTTGTTAAGTGTTTGTTTGATTGCCGGATGTCCTTGAATAATATGAATCATTTCTTATACACTGTTTTATAGCTTGCACCTTTTCACTAATTCAGAATGACCTTCCCTCCAATCACTTCAGCTCCTGTGCTTTTACTCCAAAGCTGCTGCATGGAATCTGGTAGAGAAAAGGAGTTCAGAGGGCACCTGAGTCCCACCTCCTGCCCCGTCCCCAGCGGGCATCTCCTCTGCACTCCCCAGATAATCCCCACACCTCTGCTTGGAAACCTCTGGTGAGAACAGCTTCCCAGGACACTGAGCAGCCCCTCCTATGGAAGGGTATCTCTAGCCGAAGTGAACTCTATGAGTCAGAAGTCTCCTCTATCCCCTGGCTCCAGGACTGCTGTCCAGAGCAGGTGTTGGCAAACAATGGCTGGCAAGTCAAGTCTACCCCAATGCCTGGTTTTATAGTCTGCGAGCTAAGAGTGGTTTGTACCTTTTTAAATACAGGGGGAAATGTTAATATTCCATGACATGCAAAAATCATATGAAATTCAACTTCAAAATCCATAAAGTTTTATGGAAACACAGCCACGCCCACCTATTTTTACATTGCCTGTGGCTGCTTTCCCACTACAAGGGCAGAGCTGAGGAGCTGAGGCAGAGACCTCACAGCCTGCAAAGGCTAAGATATTTACAGAGAAATTTTGTCAACCCCTACTTTAGAGTTACATTGGTGATCTTAACCTCTCTTTAAACATGTGAACAATGTTTGACCCAGCCCAACAAACCTTTTTAAGGGCTCTTTGTGGCCCAGGTGCTATGGTTAGGCATTGGGCATGTTTTAAAAAAAGAGAAAGGGGGGGGGGGGGGGGGGACACAGAGCCACCATAGGAATTTAGAGGAAGGAAAGGGAACATTTCAGAAAGATTTAACAAAAGGAATTTGAGCCTGAACTTCAATGATGGGACAGTTTTTGAAGAGCTGGAAAAAAGGAAGAGCTTTTATCAGCAAGAAAGCATCCCATTTAAAAGCCCTGGAGTCGGGAACGCTTGGGATGTGCTCAGAGAACCATTGTCCATCCAACACACGCTCTGAGTGTGGACGATGTGGCAGGCATGACTTGAGGTAGCAGATACATCAGCAGACAAACAAGGATCCCCACCCCAGAATGACTACAATCTGGTGACCATGTAGTTGGAGTAAATGGTACATAGAGGAGAAGAAGGGCCTGCGGTTGAGAGTAAGCGACAAGCAGAGTGGAGTACCCATGTGAAGTGCCCTCTGCTCTTGAGAGAATCACCATCAGGCACGTGTGGGACGTGGCCCTGCCCCTCAGCACTGCCACAAACTCTGGCTGTGGGCATCTCAATGTCCCATGCCTTAGTCTCCTCATCTTTAAAATTAGGGAGCAGGACCAGATCTAACTCAAAAATTCTATGACGATGGTTACTTCATCCAAGGTTTTCAAATCATAAAATTTCTGGGATCAGTAGAGAAGAAAATCTAGATAGCTATTCCTTTTGGTTTCATTTATAAGTTGTAATGTGTTTGTTTTTCTTATTTTGGTAATTAAAGCTCTGAATATGTTTCTTAAAAAAAAAAAAAGTAATATTACGTGTTTCCTAACTTCAAGGATCTACAACTCTGTGGAAAACAGAGAGGGTGCATACAGTGGTTAAGAGCACGGACCCTGGAGCCCGGGCTTGCCACGTTCACTTGGGAAGTTGCCTGACCTGCCTGTGTCTCCGTTTCCCAATGAAATGGGGAGAGTAACGCATTGACTGGAAAGGGCTGTCGTGAAGATTAAATGAGACAATACATGTAAAGAGCCCAGAACAGTGCCTGGTGGGCAGTAAACATTGATGGGCATTATTATGATGATGGGCAAACAAATAAGTGTGGAAAAGTGTGGTTGAGGCAGTGATCAAAGTTTGTAAGGGAAGAACTTGGAGACAAAAAGGGGAGCACTGCTGTTTGGCAAAGAGGAGGGTTACGAAAGGCTTCGTGGGTGCTGGAGTGTTGGAGGACAAGCAAGCGTTTTCTCAGAAGACATGTGGGATGGTGGTATTTCAAGGAGACGAGGCTGCATGAGCAAAGATGTCCCAAACCTATCTCCTCCTCTCCCCCACCCACAACTCCTCTTCCTCTGCTCCTCATGTGCATGAACAGGGCTCCTTCCCCACCCCACCACCACCACTAGCTGTGCTAGTGACACTGAGCCTTCCTCGTGTCCTCCTCCATCTCACCCCACTGACTCATGCTGACTCTACATCCCACACATCTCTCAAATCATGTTCTGTATCTCTCCTGGTATTCCTCTGTCTCTCTAGATCTCTATGTCCTTCTATATATTTAAATCCCTCTAATGGTTTCCCCTGGCCCCTAGAATCCAGTCCCACATCCTGACCCTGTGGGGTCAGCTCCCTCCCTCGCCATCTGCAACCCAGCAGCCTAACTTTCTTTCATTTCCTCAGATGCATGCTATTCCCTGTCAGGAATGATACTTCCCATTCTCCTCTCCCACACTCACCACAACTAGCAATTCTCATTTTTAATGCTACCTCCTCAGACACACATGCCTGACTCTTGCTCTGGACGGGTATCCTATGTGGGTCCTCTCTACTTCCCGTAATCAGAACTGATCAGTTATATATGTGTGCTTGTTGGATGTTATCTGTAAACTCCACGGGATTTTAGGGCAAGGATTTTTCAAAATCTGTCTTTTGCATTGATGCACCAATCCATCCCAATCTCTTCAGCAGTGACTGACAAATAGGCACTCGAAAAATATGTATTGAATAATAATCTTTTCCTCCTTAGACAGTGAGCTCTATTAAACCTATGCTGTGTCAATATCCCCTGGGCCTACCTCAGTGCTTGGCTTATAGTAAACATACCATTAATATGTGTAGGACAATTGAACAAATGAGTGAATAACTTCAAAAATATATCTCCAAATGTGTTCCTAGATTGGTTCTGTATAGCAAGGAGCAATTCCTCTTTCATCTCCTGAGTGATATACTCCATGCTCCTATTAATGTGACCTAGAAGGGCAGAACTTTTTAGCAGCCAATCACACTAATCCAACCATGGCATCTCAGAAATGGAACAGACCTGGTGGGTGATTCAATTTAGTCTCCATATGCTGTTGAGTCCTCTCTGCACGGCTCTCTTCATGCTTTCATTCAACCTAAGTATGAATGCTGCAAGAAGCAGTAAGTCACGGCTTCCTGACCCCATGTTTTGTCACTTCTGCTTGATAGAAGTTATTCATGATCCTGAAGCAATAACTAGCATCTCATAGCTTCCATCTGTGGGTCCCAGCTCTAGCCCCTAAGACAGTGACTTTCAAACTATGTATTCCAACCCATTAATAAGTCAGGAAATCAATTTAATATGCTCAACAGGCATTTTAATGAAAAAATAAAATAAAATAGAATGGAATCCTATATAATAAAAGGCTAATATGCAAATTGACCAAACGGCAGAATGACTGGTTGCTATGACACACACTGACCACCAGGAGGCAGACGCTCAACACAGGAGCTGCCCCTGGTGGTCAGTGTGCTCCCACAGGGGCTCCTGGTGAGTGCAGCAGCGGTGGCGGGAGCCTCTCCTACCTCCGCAGCAGCACTAAGGATGTCCGACTAACAGCTCCCGGACTGCGAGAAGGCACAGGCTGAGCTGAGGGGAAACCCCGCCCCGAGTGCACAAATTTTGTGCACCGGGCCTCTAGTAGAATATAAAAAAGAATAGATCAAAGTGAGGATAGAATAGAACAGTGGTTGCCAACCAGTGGTCCACGGAACACTGGTGGTCCGTGAGGTCCGAATGGTTGGCGACCGCTGGAATAGAACATAGTAAGGATAGTAGTATTTTTTGAAAGGCTTCTTTCAGTTATATATGTATTTCTGTATGTATTATATACGTATTCTTGGTTGAGATATAAAATATAATTATTACTATAGGTAATTAACCAAGCAAGTTTGAAAGCCACTGTCATGGAGGGCCTCACATGATGGCTCTCTCAGTGTGCAAAGACCACTCAACGTGGCCACTAAAGCTGTCTCTCCCCAGATGAACATTATGCCTTCTTTCTTCCCTTGTTCCCTGTATGATTTCTTGCCCATGTTGCTTTGCCTTGGAACTTTGTCTACATCCCAATTGAAGAGTGACTCCAAAAAATGACAGTCACCTACTCTGCCTTCACATTTCTCTCTCGCAAGTGGTTGGTGCACGGTAGTCTTCATGTTCTCCTGATGGTACAGACAGAAAACAAATAGCGGCGAGGCAGTCTGCGTTCTCTCTCTAATCCATCAGCACGACGCTAATGGCTCTAGACAGCAGACAGAGCCCTGTTTTGTTTTTCTTGCTGCTAATCTGATTTTAGCTATGATATTCTCTCAAGATGGACTAAAATCTAATTAGTGGGTTGTTTTGCTTTTGGAGCTGCCACAATGCACTATTGTCTGGGATCACACAGACTCCTCCAAAGCCATGTCCACAGCATCCTATACTTATATAGGTGTGGTGGTTGTTGGTTTTTTTGTGTGTGTTTTTTTTGGGGGGGGGGGCGGGGGGCAGTGATTCTACTCAAATCTTAAGTTTACCTTATTAAATTGCTTCTTGTTGAATTCAGACTACACTCCTGACAGCATCCTTTTGGATCGTGACAACTTCATTCCATGTGTTTATCATCCCTCCCTCCCACCTCAGCTTCTTGGTGTCATTGATAGAGTAGTGGCTTTGAAATCAGATATTCTAGGGTTCAAATCCCCAGTCTCTAACTTAATCTCAGTATGCCTTTGGGAAGTTGCTTAATCTGTCTGTAAAATAATATCTGCCTCACAGAGTTTTATAAAAAATAAATGGTATAATATATATAAAATATATTCCATGACACATAATGGGCATGTAATAAATGGTAGTCGGGAACAAAAATAGCTCTATCTCTCCCTTGTCTCTCCTGGACGAGGGAGAGATAGAGCTATATCCTGCATGACCAGAAACTTAAGGCTGAAATGTCCCATTATCACTGCCCTTTAAGTACTGTTTCCAAGTTTCTTAACTATTTGTGAACCCAGTCCACTTTTCCTGATCTTATCCTTATCAACATCACTTGAGACTTAGCAAATGCTTTGCTGAAATCCAAACACACAGTTCAGTAGATTTCTCAGGTCTTTTGGCCCAAATTTACCAAAAGAAAAAGGAGGAGGAGGAGGAGGAGGAGGAGGAGGAGGAGGAGGAGGAGGAGGAGGAGGAGGAGGAGGAGGAGGAAGAGGAGGAGGAGGAGGAAGGCGGCGATGGGGCTTGTTCCTTGTCACCCTATGCTGGTTCTGGTGATGACCACATTCTCTTCAAGGAGCTGACAAATGAACATTCCCAGAACCAATTCTAATCCAAGATGAACAGCACACTTAACCTGTCTATAGTCTGTAAAATCAACTTCCTCTCCATTTCTAAAAATAAACAAATGTGTTTGCCAGCACTTTTCCCCAACAGTTCTTTCTTTCTTGAAGTTTCTCCTAATTTCAACCAGTTATAGCAACACAATCTCATCTACAAGTTGCCTCAGTACCTTGCAAAAGAATTCACTTATTCCAGAGATCTGAATTCATTTAGAGTAGCTACGTGTTTCTTAAAAGCTCGCTGGCTTCCACTGTCACTTAGCAAGGCCCATTCTTTCTTGTTCTACCATTCTCCTTGGCAGAGAACATAGACAGAAGCGGGTCTCTCAGAACTCTGCCTTCTCTCACCCATCTACAGTTTCGCCATCAGATCCAAGCTCTGGGTCAGCTTCTCCCGCCCCAATCTTCTTGCCTGGAACATGTCAGCCTTTCTTGTTTTTTGCCTGTCACAGCGCATTGTAGACTCCCACCTTTCCAGCACTGCTCCTGAAATTGCTCTTGGCTGTGTGCTTTCTCTCAATTTCCTGCAAAAGCCTTTTTCAAACCTGAGCTTGTTAAGTTCATCACAGCCACCTCAGATTTCTTCAATATTGCCCATTTCCTACCTCTCGGAACCTGTTGTGAATGCAGAAATTGAGGTTATTTTTCAGGGGTCTCACTGTCAGGAGTCCTCCCTTGCGTGGTCACAGTCACAGAAGTATACAGCGGGCCTGTTTTCTCTGGTCCGCTTGACATTTGTCTTTCTCAGAGTTTCAGTTTGTGTCCAACCATATCCAGGTTTCTCTTCTAGCTTATCAAGAACCCTAGGCTGACACCACCACCTTCATCTTTCGGACGGAACATCAGGTCTGAAGTTGCTTTCTATCCCTTTGGGAGACCAGTACACAACCCAATAAGCTTGTCATAAAACTGCTGACTGCATCTGGTCAAGCTGTAAAAGAAAAGTTAGGGATCTTTCTTTTCACTTTTCTAAAAGAAATCTTCGGGAATAATAATAATAATCGTTAAATCTTACTGAGTGCTGATTTTTTTTTTTTTTTTTTGACCAAGCAGTCTTCTAAGCACTTGAAATGTATTACTTCATTTACTCTTCCCAACAATCCTTTTGGATGGGGCCTATCATTACTTTGATGAGGACAGTGAAGCCCCATCGGCAGAGAAATCTGTCCATGACCACAGGAGAAATAAATGGCAGAGGTATGATGGGTACGCAGGCCCCCCAACTCCATCGTCTGTCCTCTTATCCACCATGTAATGTCGACAGATTTCCCTGATCTTTTTATTTGATTGTTCTTTAAAAACGTATTCCAGACCATACATTTATATCTATTAAATGCCATTCCTGCAAGTTTCACCCAGACTTACAGAATAGAAATGTGTTCTTGAATTTTGATTATCTATAAATTCATCAAACACTTCTTTTATGCCTGAAATTTCTGCTTTCTATATCTACCTCTATTATGCTTCTTACTACCTTCTCGCACTGCAGTCTTCTGTTTACATGTATGTGAGCTCCCTGGTATAAGGGGCTATTACTTATTCATTTTTTGTGCCTGTTGAATGAATGAACAAATGAATTCTATGTATTCATTCACAACTGTAAACACATTGAATAGGCTGACTCTAACGGGGAAGAAATAGCACCTGTGTGTTTTCAAGGATGATGCTATCTTTTCCTGGTGGGGTTGACCTTTCCAAGTAGACTGCCTGCTGAAATGTCATAAAACTCCCATTTTCTCACAAATTCTCACACATGCCTGCAATTCCACGATTAATGATTTATTCCTTTGACCTATGTCTTAACAGCCATTTGCACCTTAGTCCCCCCTCCTCCAGAGAAGGAAGGTTTCATAGAGCCTCAAGGGAGGAACATAAAGGCCATAGAAACTGAGCAGAGGAACACGGGGACCTTGGAGAATGGCCCAGAGCTGAGTACACGGGCAGGCGGTGTAGACCATGAATTCCACAGGCAGAAGCCCTTGAATCATAAAAGAAAGGACTCAGAAGTGTTCTGTTAGGTGACTCTCAAAACACTTTTCAATACCAGCTATGGTCATCATTTTAAAGCAGAGAAGAAATGTAAGACAAATCAGCTCCTTTAAAATGAAAGTTTTATCAAAATAGTTCTTTAAGAAAATTGCCTCAAAGGCCTGTGTTTAAAAAAGAAAGCAAAAACACCTGAGAAGTTATAACAAATGAGGTCAGCTTAATATGTCTTCTGTGTGTATATAAAAATTTGAACCAAATGAATTGTACTCATCAGCAAAGTACTGAGTCAGCAGAAGAGGCCAGCTGCACCTCACAGTGCCCACTTCTGAGAGCCAGCCTCTGGCTTTATCTGGCCCAGTGCTTGCCCCTCTTCTCAGCACATTTCTGGCTTCCCAGTGACCCACACTCAGGGCTGGTTTAGGAAGAAAGGGTTGCTATTTTCTTAAGTGAGAGACTGAACCCTTATTCAGGCATATCTTTAAAAAAAACAGGTTCATCGGCTTGCTGGGTGGCATCATTCCATCTCAGGCTTTTGTTCCTGCTCTCTGAGGATCTTGGACCAGCAATTTCAGCTCCTTCTGCCTCAGTTTCTGCATCTTGGCTTAGGGATTGGGAGCAGTGGAAAAGGAAGTGACTATTTTATTAGCAAAGTGCTTTATATCATTCCATTACCCCATTCGCATCTTACTTTCCTCCTCTCTGGGCTATTTTGAGAACTGATGAGATAATGGTCTGCAAGTGGTTGGAAGCCCCTTTGGGGAAGTGTGATAGTACCCAGGACACTGGCCTCCCTTCCTCCTAAAGTAATTCTGGTTATCAACAATGCTCACGCATTTAGATCCAAGGGATGACCTCATACGGCAGCCACAAACCATACACAGTGCCTCACAGTCAATTATCCCAAGAAATATTCGCATTATTTATCCATTTCATTCTGATCCTCTAAGCAATTGCACAAATTAAATCTATTACCATTCTGTATGAGACCAGGAATTTCATATTTTAAAATGACAAATAATAAATAAATAAACAGAAACCCACCCAAGTCTGACCTGGAAGCAAGAGGTTACACAATGTACTTGCAGTGATAAAAAACAAAATCCAAATTCACATTGAAAAAATCAATTGGTGTGCAGGATGAAATATTAGTAAGAAATGCTCATCCTCCTGAATGCCTCAGATAAGCACACCACAGGAAAGGGAGTTCACTGGGAACCGCGTAACAAGAAAAGAAAAGACCTGGTTTTTTTAACAAGCTCATGAAGATCAATTTAATTAACTGATCAATCTGGGAGCAGATTAGAAAATCCATTCAAGTACCTCTGATGAAATTGACAGGTGAGTATGGTGCAAACAGATGGGGAGAGAGGAGGAAGGGAGGGAGGGAGAGAAGAAGGGGGATGGGGAGTGAGGGAGAGAAAGAGAGAGACAGAGACAGAGAGAGAGAGTGAGAGAGAAATGAATCTCCTGCAAGCAATTCCTTCTAGGTCTCTGGTTGGTAGATTTGGAGGACAGCCCCCTCTCCAGTTTCACAGCTTTGCAAAATTTAACTGTTTCTCTGTGTTCCTCTGAAATACTTCATTTCAGAATTCTGCAAAATGATTTTGTCTTCTGTTCATTTGTATTAAGAATTTAGAGACTGACATCCGAGCAGTGCAGGCTATGGGAATTAGGGAAATGATGTTAGAGCTATTTAGATTTCTGCTTTTCATTGTACAAATATAAGGGGATGGTTTTGAATATTAGATGGAGGAAATAAAATATGGATAAAGAGGTGTTCAGACTATCTGGTCTTTATGGAATAATAATTGCAAATCTTCCCCACATCTTTCTCCTAATTGTGTCTTATTGAATATTAAAGCTGCCTCTCTTTAGTTTTCATAGCTATGTTCACCTTGTAGGATTATGTTAAGCAAAGAATTGTGAACACAAATAGCTCCTGCTATGGCTCTCAGCCCTGAGGTCCTAACAGCTAGGAATTGAGTGGCAAGTAATCTATTACAAATAATGATGAATTGGAGCTTATTAATGATTTATCATATACCATATAAACAGAATATTTCAAGACTATTACCACAGTGAAATCTCTCCCTCACCCAAATTCCAATTTGATTTTACTTTCTCTTCTTTTGGACCAGAGTTGAATTAATTCTACTCTTTAGTTCATAGTGTAGTCACCAAGCCATAAAAGACCCCTCTTTTATTTCACTGTGGTTTATCTGTCCTATGTCCTGATCCTCACTCCAGTCTCCCTTCCTCTCCAGTCCCCCTCACTTCAATCTTTATTTAGAAATATGTATAAAGTTGAATAATATATATAGGTGAATAATATATAACATTGCTTCGTGTGTGCATGCTTAATCTATAAGAGGCAGTGTGCCATAAATCTCATTCTCTTTCCTACTTTCTTCATCCAACTCTATGCTTTTGTAATCCATCCTTGTTGTTATATGTAAATGTAATTATTATTACTGATGGCTTTACATATAACCACACTTGCCTCGCCAGTGCCCTAGTGATGACCTCCTGGTTGACTCTAATTCTTTGCTACCACTAACAGTGCTGTGAGGAGCACACAGAGAGCTATCCATCATGGATTTGTGCGAGCCTGGCTCTGGCTACACTGGAAGTGGGATGGTTGAAGGCAGGCTACTACACTCCCTCCAGCCATGTCGGAGGGTCCCACTTCCCCACATGCCTTTCAGCACTTGATATTAATAAGATTTTCAATTTTTGACAGTCTGCTGATTTTAAAGTGGATCCCATTACAATTTACATGTGAATTTCTCTGATTACTACTGAAGTATCTCTTCATGAGTTTATTAGCAATTTGGATTTCTCCTATGAATTGCCTATATCCTCTACCCATATTTTTTCTGTATGGGTTTTTCCTATATTTTTCCTGCCAAACTGCAGGAGTCCCTTGGAGCCTAATTCCTTATTGATTTTGGACACTGCAAACATCTCTCCCCAGTGCCGTCTGTCAGGCAGGTTAACTGTTTTGAACTGAAATCTTTACTTTTGATGTAGTCATACCCATCAATTTTCCACTTACGGTTTATGTTGTTTGGGTCTTGGCTAAGAAATTTACTCCAAACCCCAGAGCAACAAAGATAGTCTTCTAGATATTCTTCTATAAGATCTGTGTATTTTCTCTTTATGCGTTGGTCTTTCGTGCACTTGGAATTTATTTTTGTATGCGTTGTAAGATGAGACTAACCTTTTTTCGTTCCCACGTTGAGTCAGTTTCCTCAACACTACCCAATAAATGATCCATCTTCTTCACACAGGTCTGGGAAGAGGCTCTATTATTATATAGCAGTTTTCCATGAATACATGGTTTGGTGTCTACACCTTATTCTATCTCTTTGGTCAGTTTGCCTGAACCCCCTACGCCCACCCCACAGTTTTATTATAGTAGTTCTAAGTGATGTCTTAGTTAATATGTTTTTTAAGCCCTAGCCAGTTTGGCTCAGTGGATAGAGCGTCAGCCTGTGGACTGAAGGGTCCCGGGTTCGATTACACTCAAGGGCACATGCCCAGGTTGTGGGCTCGATCCCCAGTGGGGGGCATGCAGGAGACAGCCGATCAATGATTCTCTCTCATCATTGATGTTTCTCTCTCCCTCTCCCTCCTTTATGAGATCAATAAAAATATATTCTAAAAAAATATGTTTTAAGTGGGAGAGAAGGGTAAGACTACAGTTAGTAGATTTGGAAATTACACATAATCCACAATCTCTTATCTTTGTCCTAGACCATAATTCCCATGCTGGGTCGCCCAGGGGAGGGTATCCAATGTAACTGTGATCTGTGACATATGTCAACATGGGAGGAGGAAACTAAAACATCTCCAGCGGTTCTCAACTTGTGGGTCGCGAACAATGAAAATACATCCTGCATATCAGATATTTACATTACGATTCATAACAGTAGCAAAATTACAGATATGAAGTAGCAACAAAAATAATTTTATGGTTGGGGGTCACCACAACATGAGGAACTATATTAAAGGGTCGCAGCATTAGGAAGGTTGAGAACCACTGAAAGCGATCGCCTGTTTGCCCTGCACAATTCTTTGTAATTAAAATTGCATGTCTTTCCAAATAAGAAAGAGAATCAATATTTTTTACTCTTGAACTTGACAGTTATTACCTTGAGAACCTTAATTTTCAATGGAAATTACAAATATTCAGGAATGATTTCACTGGGTCTCCAAAATTTACTAAGAGGATAATATGTATGAGGCAGGTGGGGGGGCCAAGTGGTTTGTAATGCGCTTCTCTCCAGCAGCTAATCTGTAGTGGAACTGAAACTAGATGCCAGCTCGCCTGAGACTTTCTTGTCAACTTTACAAATAAGTATCCAATGTCTCCTGTATGCCAGGCATCACTGCACAGAGCAGAAAAATGAATAAACAAGCATGATCTCTGCCCACATATTAGTCAATGGGTGACTTGCCCGAAACTTGGGTCTGTGCCCTCACTCATGGAAGATTGGGTCTATTACAAAGTTGGATAGTTTTAAGTCTGTTCTATTAGCCACAGGCCAATTCAAATACATTTTACACAGACCAGCTGACAATCAACTAAAAATTCTAAATAGATCCTGCCATGGTGGATTTACTGGCCAAATATAGACCTAGTCTATAACTCAGACAAGACAGAAGGGCATGCCAAAATGTCCTTCCAGACAGGAATCAGATGGAAGCTACATTTGTTTCCAGATAGTTGTAATTGAAGAATTTCCAGATGAAGGAAAGGATAGAGTATCAGGCTCAGAAAAGAAGGTAAAAAAGGAAGGAAGGGGTGGAGGGAATGAGCAAGGGAGGGAGAACGGGAAGAAAAGCATTAAGGAAGGAAGGAAAAGAAAAGATAAAGCTGGTGTTCAGCTGGGAATAACTAAGAAAATATAAGACAGTATATAACAGAAGGAGATATCCAAAAATAACCTTGTCCTTTCAACCTCTTTGACTTCTCCAGAATTTCATTTTGAGTTTGAATTGCTTGTGAATAAACATCGGCACTTAAACAGCACAAATAGGGTATGGCTGACAGATAGAAAGTGTTCAATAATTATCAGAATTTTTTGAAAAAACAGCAGGTATATTTTTATTGATTTCAGAGAGGAAGGGAGAGGGAGAGAGAGAAACATTCTCTCTCAGTGATGAGAGAGAATCATCGATGGGCTGCCTCCTGCACACCCCTTACTAGCGGTTGAGCCTAGAGAACTATCAGCCAGGCAATTATTAGCCTTTTTTAAGTAGACAATGATCTCTTAGAAATAACGGAACCAAGGAGTACATCAAACTATTATTTCCAAGCATGAAATAAACTAAATATTGTTTACTTTTTGCTTTCCATAAGGTCATATTACTAAAGAAATTATCTCATTTAAAAATAATCCAGGTGTTGTTGATCATAGCAAAAAATAAAGACAGGACAAGGAAAAACACTCTAATGTTCGGTTAAAGATATTTCAGCTAATTTGTATTTTGGAATTTTATTCAGGCTTCATAATTATTTAAAATCATATGGCAGATTAAGAGTAACAAGGAAAGATATTGAGAGTTTTTAAAAATTTTAAAAGCAGATTAAGTATTAGTATAACATATTATTTAAGAATTCAGAGCCTAGAACCAAAATGCTTGGGTTCCAATCCCACCTCTTCCACTTAAATACCTGTGAGGCTTTAGGCAATATTTTTAACCTCTCTATGCCATAGATTCCTCATATGCAAAATGAAAATAGAAATTAAATGTACCTCATAGGATTCTTGAGCTCATTCAATGAATTAATACATGGAGAAGCAATCTAAACAGTCTTTTACATAGTAAGAAGTCAAATGTTAGTTATTATTAATATTATTATAACAATATTAATTTTTATTAATATTATTGTAATAATCTCATATCTCTCTATCTATATAGACAAACCTATAAAAGCTATACCATAAAATTTTAAGTGTTTACCTCTGGGAGGTGAAAGTATAGATTTTTCTTCTTCTTTCTGCTTATCTGAATTTTTCCAACCATGAAAATATATTGATTTTCTAATAAGGAGCAACAAATCATTTCTAATTTTTGAAAGAAAAAAAAAACAAGATCTATGAGATGGGTAGGGATGGGGGAGAATGGAACATTCATATAATGAGAGCTTCCTGAAAATAAACAGTCTAGCAATGAGGCAAAGTTTTGAGTTATATCCCAAAATAAATAGGGGGCTAGGGGACTGATGAGGGGAGAAATGGGAAATGGAAGTGGGTGACCTGCTCCTCCTAATCTTTTATTTGTGCTCAGGTTAAGGGTCAATACAGCAGCAAAATGAAAAAAGGAAATGGAGTGCTGTGAGAGGTCACAGGGACAAACATTGACTGGCTCTGGAGTTTTGAAAGGCATTGGATAATTTCATGACCATTAATAACATCTGCAGTCCTGCTGGGCAGGCTAATGGCAGGAGTAATTAGAGCCTGCGCTCTAAGACAGATGACTGCTTGTCAGAGCAGAGAGGCAGCCCATCCCAAGGGCCACAATGCCCATGGGTAGGAAGGTCCCCACCTGATCATAGCAAAGGATTGACCTAGTCTGGCCTGTGTGGACATTTTGTTAGCTCACAAAGAAAATAGTGGGTGTAGGTGCCACTCAGGGCTTCGGTCTAGATGTGAGAGTGGCCCACAAGAATATCCTGCAGTGAAATATCTTCACACTCCACATACCCAGGACTTAAGCATATAAAAACACATTTAGTTCAAAGAAGTTGCAAAATCAATAAGTTATATCTTTAACCAGCAGTTACCCAGCATTGAGTATGCACTGCTGAAGATTTTCTATTCATTCAAATTAATAAGTGACCATTTCAAGACATAACTTCTCTTCAAGGACAGAAACAATGGATTTAATAAGAATATTTTGGTCTGTCCTTATATATAAGGTAGCTTAAGTTGTTCAGTTCTTAAATCAGGATGACTAATATATCTTTTTGTAAAAGTTTTGTTATGAAATGAAACACATATTTTCAAAGTGAAGATTTCCATCTAGGTAAGTCTTGGAATGAATCATTCTCTCCACAGGATGGTTCACACGAGACAATATCAGAGAAGAATACTTGGAATGCCACTTAGGGATCTGTCTCAATAATTTTGCCTAAGCAAAAACTACATTCAGTGACTCTGTATACTTCTGAACAAGTTTCCTTTCTTGGGAGTATTATACCTCCTAATGCAGTGCTATACAATTCTAAAAAAAAAGAATCCTAACCAATTTCCATTTTACACATTTCAGGTTGAACAAAAGTGTTTACAAATTTCTTCTGGGACATCTCTAAAATGACAGAAAATAAACTTAGTTTAAAAATCACAAAAGCAAAAAGCCCTAGAAAAGTTGATGACAGATAAACAGCAATATCAATGAAGCATTACCAGATAAAAACCATATTGATGGGATTCAGGACTTCCTTTTCCAGCAGCATACCAAACTGGACATTCTAACCCTTTCTATTACTAAAGTATCCTGAAATCCTTGGTAAACTGTATGTAACAAATATAAAGAGACAAGAAAATGGAAAATATGAGGGAAGGGTTAACAAAAATGGAAGACAGAGTGAGAAGGTCAGATAGAGTCTTACAAAGAAAGAAGAGAAGAAATGCAAATGTTACTAAACTAATGAAAAGCATGAATCTACTGATTCAGGAAACAATCATCTTAGAAGAAACTCACTGGTATTAGTAATCTTCTAGTTTTTTAGTTCAGTGGTCACAATTCATTCCATAACTCCATTTCATTGTGAAGGAAGTCCACCTGTCCATAAGCCTTGCCCCGTACCATCCACAGCATCCCATAAAATCTATTGTGTCTCAGTAGTAAATATAAAAAGATGGCCATGTATTAACAGACATTTAAGGAAAACCCTGAATATGAAACCCATACACTAAAACAAGCAAACAAAACAAAAACAAAAATTAAAAAAGGAAGTTGGAAGAAAAGAAATGAGGCAGGAACGGAGGAAAACTATAACAACAAACTGCAATTAAGATTCAAAGACAAGAGATGATGTTGCAACTATGAAGAACAGAATGTAATAAAAAGAAACAATCATAGGACAAAAAATAGTTCATAAATTTAAAATATTATAGATAAAAGTTGAGTAGCTGTTATAGGAAGTAGGACAAAAATGATGGAAAACTGCCACCAAAAAGATAATAAAATGTGACTATCAAGCAAGAGTTCCAACGTATAAACACCATGACCAAGTAGGATTTATCCCAGGGATGCAAGGATGGTACAATATCCGCAAATCAATAAACGTGATACATCACATAAACAAATTGAAAGAAAAAAACCACATGGTCATATCAATTGATGCAGAAAAAGCATTTGACAAAATTCAACACCCATTTTTGATAAAAACTCTCAGTAAGGCGGGAGTAGAAGGATCATACCTCAACATAATAAAAGCCATATATGACAGGCCCACAGCCAGCATCATACTCAATGGACAAAAACTAACACCATTTCCCCTAAGAACAGGAACAAGACAGGGATGCCCCCTCTCACCACTCCTGTTCAACATAGTACTGGAAGTGTTAGCCATTGCAATTAGGCAAGAAGAAATAAAAGGCATCCAAATTGGAAAAGAGGAAGTAAAACTGTCCTTATTTGCAGACGACATGATATTATACATACAAAACCCTAGAGACTCATCAAAAAGCAACTAGACTTAATACATGAATTTGGCAATGTAGCAGGATACAAAATTAACCCCAAGAAATCTGAGGCATTTCTATACACCAATAGTGAACTTTCAGAAAGAGAGATTATAAAAACAATCCCATTTACCAAAAAAATTAAGCTACGTAGGAATAAACTTAACTAAAGAGGTAAAAGACCTCTACTCAGAAAACTACAGGATATTGAAAAAAGATATAGAGGAAGACATAAACAGATGGAAGAACATACCGTGTTCATGGATTGGTAGAATCAACATCATTAAAATGTCCATACTACCCAAAGCAATCTATAAATTAAATGCAATTAAAATACCAACGGCATACTGCACAGATCTAGAACGAACTCTCCAAAAATTCATCTGGAATAAAAAAAGACCCCAAATAGCTGCAGCAATCCTGAAAAAGAACAAAGTAGGTGGGATCTCAATACCAGGTATCAAGATGTATTACAAAGCCACTGTTCTCAAAACTGCCTGGTACTGGCACAAGAACAGGCATATAGATCAATGGAATAGATTAGAAAGCCCAGAAATCGGCCCGAACCAATATGCTCAATTAATATTTGACAAAGGAGGCAAGAACATACAATGGAGCCAAGATAGTCTCTTCAATAAATGGTGTTGGGAAAATTGGACAGATATATGCAAGAAAATGAATCTAGACCACCAACTTACACCATACACAAAAATAAACTCAAAATGGATAAAGGACTTAAATGTACGACAGGAAACCATAAAAATTCTAGAAGAATCCAAAGGCAACAAAATCTCAGACATATGCCGAAGCAATTTCTTCACTGATACAGCTCCTAGGGCACTTGAAACTAAAGAGAAAATGAACAAATGGGACTACATCAAAATAAAAAGCTTCTGCACAGCAAAAGAAACCATCAACAAAACAACGAGAAGACCCACTGTGTAGGAAAACATATTTGCCAATGTCATATCTGATAAGGGCCTAATCTCCAAAATTTATAGGGAACTCATACAACTTAACAAAAGGAAGATAAACAATCCAATCAAAAAATGGGCAAAGGACCTAAACAGACACCTTTCAAAAGAGGACATTCAGAAAGCCAAGAGACATATGAAAACATGCTCAAAGTCACTAATCATCCAAGAGATGCAAATCCAAACAACAATGAGGTACCATCTCACACCTGTCAGACTGGCTATCATCAACAAATCAACAAACGACAAGTGCTGGAGAGGATGTGGAGAAAAAGGAACACTTGTGCACTCCTTGTGGGAATGCAGACTGGTGCAGCCACTATGGAAGACAGTATGGAGTTTCCTCAAAAAACTGAAAATGGAACTCCCATTTGACCCTGTGATCCCACTTCTAGGAATATATCCCCAAAAACCAGAAACACCAATCAGAAAGGATATATGCACCCCTATGTTCATAGCAGCACAATTCACCATAGCTAAGATCTGGAAACAGCCTAAGTGCCCATCAGTAGATGAATGGATTAGAAAACTGTGGTACATCTACACGATGGAATACTATGCTGCTCTAAAAAGAAAGGAACTCTTACCATTTGCAATGTCATGGATGGAACTGGAGAGCATTATGCTAAGTGAAATAAGCCAGTCAATGAAGGAAAAATACCACATGATCTCACTCATTCATGGATAATAGAGACCATTATAAACTTTTGAACAATAATAGATACAGAGGCAGAGCTGCCTCAAACAGATTGTCAAACTGCAGCGGGAAGGCCGGGGAAGGTTGGGGGGCAGGAGGGAGGGGGGTAAGAGATCAACCGAAGGACTTGTATGCATGCATATAAGCATAACCAATGGACATAAGACACTGGGGGGTAGGGGAGGCTAGGGGACTGTCGGGGGAGGGGGAGGACACATATGTAATACCCTTTGTAATACTTTAAGCAATAAAAAAAAAAAAGAGTTCCAACGTATAAATAACAGGGGTTCTAAAAGGAGAGAAAACATGGAGGAGATAAATTATTAAAGAAATAACACCAAAAAAAAAAATCCTTCAAAATGAAGGACATAGTATCCAATTTGAAAGGGTCAATTGAGTATCCAGTAAAATGAATATTTTTCTTTAAATCCACCCAAGTCACAATGAGGAAAATTTCAAAAAGATAAGGATAAAGAAAAGATCCTAAAATCTTTGGTGTAGGGAATAAGAGAAAGAGGTCACATATAAAGAAATCAGAAATGAGAATATTACCAAATTTTTCAACAACCACAATGAAATCTCATAGATAGTGGAGCAATGATTTCAAACAACTAATGAAAGAACTATTTCCTACAGATATTTTTATACCCAGCCAAATTATCAACCAAATGTGAGCATATAAAAAAAGTTTATTTAAACATGCAAGTTTATTTTGCATGCACTTTTTGCTCAGTGCTATAGAAGGTTGTGCTTTAGTAAAACAAGGAAATAAAACAATATGGGAGCTAAGAAAAAGTGAAATCTAACATAGGAGATAACGAAAAGGAACTCCTAAGATGATGGAAGAATTAAGCAATAACAATAAAGGCATATTATTTAGAAACTTGGGGTTGAATAAAAAATTGGGGCATATTATTTAGAAATTTGGGGTTGAAGGGAAAAAAAATCCAAAAGTCTTGAAAGAATTTGCCACAGGAGAATTGAGCCTGGGACTGGCTAGGGGTATGGCATATAGAGGGTATGAGGATTGTTTTTCAATATGTTTTATAGTACTATTTAATTTTTTAATCTATTTGCATATATTACTTTGAAATTTTAAATATTTAAGTGAAAAAAAATATAACTCTAATCTACAATACCCAGGAGCCTAGTCCTTTTATAACTTTTTTAAAACACCAGCTACAGCTTGTTTTATACATTTAGCTTCTTCATTAAAGAAATTAAAAACAATAAAGAGGATCATATTACTACCCATAATCTCACAACTCTATACAATCATTCTAATCATTTCCTATATAGGCATTTAACGTATAAATTTCATAATTGCAGTCATAACTTCTTTTTTATTGATTTCAGAGAGGAAAGGAGAGGGAGAGAGAGAGAAACATCAATATGAGAGAGAATCATTGATCGGCTGCCTCCTGCACGCCTCCACTGGGGATTGAGCCCGCAATCCGGGCATGTGCCCTGACCGGGAATCAAACCCCAGGACCCTTCAGTCTGCAGGTCGACACTCTATCCAATGAACCAAACCAGCTACGGCCAGTCATAGCTTTCATACAATTATATCCTGCTCTCTCAAAATTATACCATAATCAATTTTCAGCTTGCTGCATAGAATTATAACCATCTTTCTTAATGGCTTGACCAAACTTTTTCATCTGAGTGTCCCACTCAATACTGTAGATTGCTTCCTCTTCCTCCCCCCGTCTCCGTGTTCTGTTTTATGTTCTTTAGATTCTCCCCCACTCCCTTTTAAGGGCCTCAGACCTGAGATATACTTTCTTAAGACAGCTACTTTGCTGTCACCACTTGGCAATCAGCTTAAACTGCTACTTGGCAATCAACTTAAATGCAACTTCCACGTGACCTTCCTTGACCCCCAAGCTAAAGTATACCCCTTTTTTCAGTCACATTCTGCTTTCATCATGACAGTTTTCATTCCTTGATCCTTTCTTTTAAATTTCTTAATTTTTTTGTTAGTTTGTTCATGGCCTGTCTCTTCAACAAACTGTATGCTCCATGAAAGCAAGAAGTCTATCTGTACTTCTTCCCACTACATGTCTGGCACAGAGAACAGAGCATGGCACAGAGAAAGTAATCCACATACTTGTGGGGTATATAAATAAATTAATTAAGTGAATGATGATGGATGGATGAAATGCCAACTACTTAAGGCCACAGAGGGAAATCTGAGGCCCAACAGGAGTAAGGGAGGGTTTGTTACAAGGGAGTCCAGAGACCTGCTTCTAGTCCGGCCACCACTCGCCAGGTGCGTGACTTGGAATGAGGCACACTTAACCTCTCTGGTCCTCTCTCACCTGTGAAATAAGAGGGTAGGAGTATGTGGCCCCCATCATCTGTTTCAACAATAAGTACTGATGTCTGCACCTTTGCAAGTCCTCACTTTGCTAAAATTTTCTGTGGTTTTGGAAAATAACTTCTTGGTTCCAGTTCCCAGGATGATAGATGAGTGGAAACTTCAGTCAAACAACTACATCTTTTTATTTTCTGCATGACAATAAGCAATTAGTTTTAATAGTTCTTGTCTGTGTCTTTTCTCTTGTGAGAGAGGGAAATGGATTCATTGATCAGGTAAATGAAGCAGCCTAAATTGCTCTGACATAGGCATGCAGAAACTTTCCTGACAGGCAATGATCTTCTTTTAGGGAACTAGTATAGAACAGTGGTTGTCTTCGTCTATTCGGGCTGCCATATGAAATACCATAGACTAGTGGCTTGTAGATAACAGAAATGTATTCCTCACAGTTCTAGAGGCTGGAAGGTCAAGATCAAGGTCCTAGCAGATTTAGTGTCTGGTCAACCTGCTTCTGGTTTAAGGTGCAGTCTTCTCAGTGTCCTCCCATGGCAGAGGGGATGAAGGAACTCTCTGGAGCCTCCTTCATAGGGTACTAATCCCCACTCATGAGGGTCTCACCCTCTGACCTAGCACTTCCCAAAAGCCCTACCTCCTAAAGCCACCACATTGGGGTTAGGTTTCAACATATGAATTTTCCTGAGAGAACAGAAACAGAAACATTCAGATCATATCAGTCATTAAAAGCATATGGTCTAATGTCAGAGCACTGGTTTCAAGTAGCATCCATGCATGAACTAGGCAGGTTACTTAGAGAAGGTAATACAATGGTGCTAAAGGAGAGCCAGACTGTAAAGGCTGAGTCCCAGCTCTGCCACTTTCTAGCTGTGAAACCACTGACACCAGGATCCCATCTGAAAATGGAGATAAGAAAGTTCCTACTTCAGAAGGTTGTTGAGGATCAACCAATTCCAAGCTCATAAGACACTTCTGGACAGCAGGCACTGAGCACACACAGTCACCACTATTTGGGTTTGCTGTTATTGTTGTGTTGTTATTTAATCTCTCCAAGTCCATTTCTTTATTCACTGATTCTAAAATATTTACCAAATGCTTTTGAAGAGGCATCACATCACTTCATTAACTTAAGAGGAAGCTTCTGAACCTCAATTATAATGCCATTAGCCAAAGGACTGGGATTAGGTGTGCTAATCTCTCTTGCAATAGTTTGTAAACATGCCCCCCCTGGCATTGCATTTGGGAGGGGGAATTTCCTCCTGAATGTGCTGATCATCCATGGGAGCACACTTCACCACCACTCTGCAGCATCCCTTCCTCTATCCTATCAGAGATTTGACTACTCTCCTGATTCCCCAGTCCAGCCAAAGGAAGCTGGGTAGGTAAATGATAGAAGGGGAAAGAACTAGAAGGAGGGAAGTGCATTCAGACATTCAGAGAAAATATGACAAGATTCTAAACATTGTCTCATCCTGATCTAAAGTGAAGAGATGGGTTTGGGATTTGATGTTCATCGCTACCCTCTGTTTCTCTGTCATTTCCCTCATTTCTAAGCCTAAACAAATGAGAATACTTCTGGTGGAGGAATCTGAACCCATGATAGTAGTAAAAAAAACAAAACCATTTAGAAGTAAATAATGGCAAGTTTACAAGGATAGTTGTATAAAAGTTGCTAAGAGTTTATTTACTTACAAGAGGCCTGGTGCACGAATTTGTGCACCAATGGGGTCCCTCGGCCTGGGCTGCGGGATCAGGATGAAACCAGCTCTCCAACATCCTACAAGGGGTCCTGGATTGCGAGAGGGTGCAGGCCAGGCCAAGGGACCCCACCGGTGCACGATCAAGCCAGGGAGGGATACGGGAGGTTGGCCAGCTGGGGAGGGACCACAAGAGGGCTCCAGGGCATGTCCAGCCCATCTCACTCAGTCCCAATCTGCCGGACCCCAGCAGAAAGTTAACCTACTGTCAGAGCGTCTGCCCCCTGGTGGTCAGTGAACGTCATAGCGAGCGGTTGGGCAGCTTTAGCATATCATTAGCATATTATGCTTTGATTGGTTGAACGAACTACTGGACACTTAGCATATTAGGCTTTTATTATATAGGATTTTCACATAAGAGAACTTAAATTTTAATTTCATAATTAAAAGACAGTAGATCTTGAGATTATAGCCATTGAATAATTTTTGGATCAATAACTGAAAACTATCAGTGTGAAGTATTTCTAGTTTTCCTTTTCCACATTCAGAATTACCATCCATAATCAGGTCTTAATAGGATTTCAAACTTCAAACAGAACTCAAAGCTTTCTCCTGCAAGCCTGATCTTCTTCCCGGTTCCCCCTCTTCATCTAAATAAGCCATAAAACCGGGGAGTTATTCTTCACTCTCCAACACCCCATCATATCCAAAACAGCAGTGAATCCCATCAATCTGAGCACACAAATATTTCTCAAGTTAATTGATCTTTTTTCTTAGTTCAAAAGTTATGTTTAGGGTGTTCAAAGAGATAAACATAAAATAATACCTATAAAAGTGAATAAGAAATCATTAAATGAAAACAGGCAATACAACAATAAGAATTGGTGGGTAGATAAAAGAACCAATTAAAATTCTCAAAATAAAAAAGAAGTCACTAAAATATTTTTAAAACTCAATATATGCATTAAAATTTAGATTAGATATAGTCACAAAGATAATTAGCATGAAAAGATAGTAATTAAAGAATTCATCCAGATACAGCATAGAGAAACAAAGAAATGCTGAATATGAAAGAGGGGTTAAGAAATATGGTGTGGTAGTCTTTCTCCAAAGATCACCACCATTGTCTTCTCTCCCTGTACATACATGCTACTCTCCTACCAAGAGGTAGTGTCTTCCCTGGGTTTTTATTATTATTATTATTATTATTATTATTATTATTATTATTACTTTAAAAACACAAAGATCTTAAGCAGAATGGTAAAATTTTAATAATTTGGTAAATCTGAATAGTACTTTTGTGCTTACTTAAATATTTCACATATTAGCAAAACAGATTTTTCACCAATAATTCATGGACATTAATTCCATTGCTTTCCTTTATAGTCATGACCCAAAAATAACCCTGCCAGTATTTGTATTGGTGGTAGCCCATTGTTGGGGGTGGCCCTGTTGGGGGAAGAGATAGGAACCTTTTCATCACAACTGAGCTATGCCCCCACCTCAATCACAAACTGACATGGGGCTGAGAAGACAGATTCAAAGATATATGACCATGTCTATGAACTAGATTCCCAAATAAGGCCAAATTCTGTTTTTTTATGATGGGGAAGCAAGGCTGGACTTAGCTAAAGCTTTGATGAGATAAAGGTGAGGGGTAGGATGGGGGTTCCCAAACAATGTCCATTGTGGACTTTGGAAGCCTGGCAGGGGCCCCCGCTTTTAAAAGGGTTTTGAATTCCAACAGCGACAAGAACTTGGAGGCTTTCCCTGGGCCACCTTTTCTGATTGCCTGACCTTCAGGAGAAGAACAAGGTGCGTTGTTTGCCTCATCCCCATTTGCTTGACAGGCTGAGTTATCAGGAGGATCTGTGGAGGGGGCGGGTTGCCCTCCCTTTTGGTATTTCCTACTGTATGTGCTGCCAGAGGTTATTGCAGTGGTGGGAACTAATAAACTCTATGTATAAACTATTCATTCTGGTATAAAAATATAGGTTATCAATGGACACAAGACACTGGGGGATACAGGAGGCCGGGGGAATGCCAAGGGGGTGGGGGGGAAGGAGACATATGTAATACTCTTTGTAATACTTTAAGCAATAAAACAATTTTTTTAAAAAAAAAAAAGAGAGAATGTAAAAAAAATAAAATAAATAAAAATAGCCCTAACCGGTTTGGCTCAGTGGATAAAGCATCAGCCTGCGGACTGAAGGGTCCCAGGTTTGATTCTGGTCAAGGGCATGTACCTTGGTTGCCGGCACATCCCCAGTAGGAGGTGTGTAGGAGGCAGCTGATTGATATTTCTCTCTCATCGGTGTTTCTAACTCTCTATCCCTCTCCCTTCCTCTCTGTAAAAATCAATAAAATATATTTTAAAAAGTAAAATAAAAATAAATAGCCCTGACTGGTATGGCTCAGTGGATAGAGCCTCGGCCTGTGTACTCAAGGGTCCCGGGTTTGATTCCGGTCAAGGGCATGTACCTTGGTTGCAGGCACATCCCCAGTGGGGAGTGTGCAGGAGGCAGCTGATTGATGTTTCTCTCTCATTGATGTTTCTAACTCTCTATCCCTCTCCCTTCCTCTCTGTAAAAAAATCAATAAAATATATTTTAAATAAATAAATAAATAAATAAAAATAAAAAAAGAGGAAATAAAAAAATATATATAGGTTATGAGTTTCTCTCCCCATTTTAATCCTTGCTTACAGTCTTTTCTCTTCTCGGGCTATGGAAATCAGCACTTGCCCTACTAAAAGGCCTCCTACCCTTTGTTCAGGCCCAAAGCACAAACTTCAATGACAAGACTCCCTACTTAGGGCATTCTTTCTCTTTCTCTTTCCACCTGCCTCTCCCTCCCCTTCTCTCCACTGTAACCCCTTCCCCTAACCCATTTTATTAGTTTGAAATGACCAACGCAGCATTTCCCACACAGACGCTGGCAAACCTGAATTATAGATCTTGAGTTTCCAGTCCACTTCCCAAACAACTCACAGTATTTATTTTATGTGCCTCTTCCAAGCAGAACAGGAAGCAAGAAATCCTGTGTAAATGCAAGTCAGCCTCAGTGAGCTCAGGCTTCTGCATAGACCGATTAGACCTACATAATTAAGTGCATGCAGATCTTACCCCATCAGATCTGGGTGTTGACCCCAGGTTAGGACTGACAGGCAGCAGAGAAGCGAGGAGGGTTGCCAAGCATCTGTGTCCCTCATCTTGGCCTCCCTCTTCTAAGGGTCTTTGCTACCTGCCTCCCAGGCCTCCTAGCATCTTGTCCCCACAGGGGGAGGAGGAAGGTGGAAGCAGAAAGGGCCATCAACTTGTTCTGCATCTCTGAAAGGAAACTGTCTTATTTCCAAACATAAAAAAATATAAAATATATATTCCTACACATGAGCAGCACATTTCAATCACTGGTGTACTAGCTCCTTCCTCCTTCATAAATATATATATATATATATATATATATATATATATATATATATATATATATATCCTTAAGCTGATCTCTTGATTTAATAAATAAGAACCTGCAAGAGAACCTTTAGATGTAGATTTCAGTTAATATTGCCACAGATTGAGATGGAAATGGTAGGTGACTTACAAGACTAATAATTCCTCACTTTAGATGAAATCACCAGAGAATTATGTGAGTTAGTAGAATATTTGTCTCCACATGCTTAGCTTTTTTTGACTGTACCATTATTATATCTGTAGCTATGCCATCTTCAAGCCCTGGCCAAGAGGGCAGGGCTAGGCTATCTGAGTCTTCACCTCATCTTGTGAGCTTGGGCAAGCCACCTCCCTTCTGGGCCTGCATTTCTTCCACTGTAAATTAGGAATTGAACTAAATTATTTCTAAGGTCTCTTCCCAGTTTAAATTTTATGAATCTACGATTCTATTTGACTAGTATTAATCCAAGTCCATTAACGATAATTAACCCCTAGATATCCTCACAAAGATGGGTTACTGGTAACTTCAAGTATTTGTACTTAAAAAGAAAAATTTAGTAAAATATAATATAGAGGAAAGTGCACCTAAGTGTACAGCTTGATGAATTTTCCCCAAACCGAACATGCCCATTTAACCAGCTTCTGATCAAGAGAGAGAATGTGACCAGATTCCACCAAATCCTGTTTCATGCCCCCTTTCCAGTCTCAGGTTCTCTCTTAGTGCCTCATAAATAAAAAATTTTAACTTTACAAGGAATCTGTCTCCATATCTGTTTTCTTAGGCAAATTCATAAAGAGTCCACACCTGCACTATAATGAATAATCAGTACAAAACAAGTGATTTCAGGGAACTAGAAGCAGTCCTTTATCACCCAGAGAAAGAGATTGTCAAACACAGAAGAGATACACAAGAGTATGAACAAAAGGAGAAATGTCGTAAAACATGGCAATTGTGGTCAGCAGCATCAATTGATTGATTGTTCCCGCCTAGAGGTGACAATCAGTCCATTACTGAAAGGAAAATTACAGCAATCAGACACAGTTCCACACACACCCACACACACACTGGCACAGGGCATTTCAGTTCCCAAACCTGATTCTTTCCTTGAGAGTTCGCTGAGTGGCAGAGCCAGGCCACTCCTGCACTCTGTCTGCTACATCTTGTCATCCCTCATCCTGTGCCCTGCTCTAGTGGTTCCTGGATGTGGAGTCATCTGTACCCCCTCTCATAGCACCAAAAGCAACAAGGGATACAGGAACAGTGCCCACAGTGGTCCTCCCATGCCCAGCCCTGGGCAAGGTATGCGATCTATCAAGATCACGTTGTGCCCTTTTCCTTGGCTCTAGGAGCAGGCTGTTGACCTGAGGTAGCGGTATTCCCAGCTCAAGCCATGCTATCAGCACACACCTCTCTCTTGTTTGGGGGAGGTCTCCATTGTTTACTCCTCCATTCCAGCCCCATTCGCATTGCCTTCCTTCCTGCAGATGCCCCTCTAATGAATTTGATGTGTGCACTCCCCTGAATGTCTGTCCTTATAAAATGTGATTTGGCTTTGCTGGTGTCTAGGGTTTCTAAGTTACATCAGTGGTGTTATGGTATGGACATCTTTCTGCTTCCTTTTCCACTCCCCCCTAAATTATTGTGTTCCATCCACGGAGCTGTTTCTACCTGCTGCAATGGATCCAATAGTGGCATGGATCTTGTTTTGCTTATGAATTCTGCTACCAGCTCCCTCCCAATGGCCTCTTCATCAGCCTCCTCTCCTCTTGATCCCAGGCCACCAAGAGGTCCTAGCCCTGTTCTCTGGCCCCAGAATATGCTTCAGCTTTGGGTTTTTCCTCACCTGCTCCATCCAAGGCCACCCTCAAGGTTCCTTCTGCTCCTGGCCCTATGAGGTGAGATAAATCTGATTGATTGTCTCGAAGACTGAAACTCCCTTCTAGTTTTTATAAAGATACTGAGTCTATTCACACATTCCCACTGGCACTACCTTCTGATAGGCCCCTATCTCTTCACCCCTGGTATTGACTTATTTCTCTACATCCTTCTTTCCTCATTGAGGGTTTTTTTAATACACCACAAGGATCACATTTCTAATTTTCTGCTCTCCATATGGTCCTTCACTGGCAAGTAACTGTAGTCCATGAAAGAGCAATTCTTTTGACTGGACGTTGTCTACAGAATAGATAGCAGAATGAGACAAAGTGCACCCCACACACACACTGAATGTAAATTTTGACTCCTACCACTCACTGGCCATGTGGCCTCTAGCAAATAAGCTGCACTTTCTATGCCTCAATAAGAATGAAAATAAGTTAAACAATGTCAAGCTTTTACATTAGTGTCTAGCACATATTAAGCACTCAGTAAATGTGAGCTCTTTTTATTATCACTATTCATTGTACTACATCCAATACAGACTCTGCTTTATCCCCAGTAAGTCCATAATATCTCCTACACATATTTCCAAATTTCTTTGCCAGGTTAACAAACCACATCTCAGTATCAGATTCTGCCTCCTCCACCAGGCCTGTCCCACTTCCAGGAGCCCCAGCTTCCCAGCAACCAGGACATGCTTTGTCTATTATTCTTTTTGGTTCCAGATTATATCTTGCTTCAATTTGTTATGTAACCTGAATAAAACCTAAAGCCCACCTGGTCCATTCACAGCCCAGTGTCATGTTCAGAGAAGCACAATCCAACAAGTAATGCTCTAAATCTTTACTCCACCTCTCTAGCAAATGTCAACGGAAAGAATGGATATCAGGAGAGAGCAACATCTTTGAAAACAATAAATGCCCATCTCTCTAGTAGAGCCTCTCTCAACATCTTCCAGATGGAAGGCAAGTGTTCTGTACGTGGCTCTTCCACTTCCATCTTCCCTTTTGCTCTTTCCCTAAGCAGAAATGGTTACCGACACTTCCCTTCTGCTCATGTGTTAGGATGAGTTTGAGGGGCAGCTGTTTCTCCCAGTCCTTCCTCTCTATGAACAGACAAGCACATTACCGTTGGGAAGTCTGGGTCTAAATTATTTCTCTGGGGATTTCTTGTGAATATAATTCTCTGCTTTGACAGTTATTAACTTTGTAGCAGTCTTGTGGTTTGGGTTATTAGACTAACCACAGCCTCAGCCCCACAGGCAGGCCTTAATTGGCAAAATCACTTGGTCTAATCTCATTCATAGGCCATAGTTAAGGGATGGGCCTAAACCAATCATCACCTGGCCTTCTCTGTCCATAGTAATCATCTAGTCCAATCCAAGTGAACTGTAGGATATGGTCATAATTGGGAAGAAAGGATCCTTCCTGGCCCGGATTGGTATGTTATGCACATGTGAGGCCTGAGGCTGCAGCAGCCTTTTTGTCACTATGAGGAAAGCCAGTCTGTGGATGAAGCCAGTGCATGGAGAAAAGCAGAACCTGGAGACTCACAGAGACACAAGAACTGAAACCCAGATAGGAATGTCCCTGGAACCTGCTGTATCTTGGGATTTACTGAGTTACCTTAGCCAATAAATTCCTTTTGTAGTTTGAAACCGATTGAGCTTGGTTTGCCATTAATTTGCATCCAAAGATATTCTAACCTGTTAATTAACTTCTCCAATCTCAATTTCCTCTTTTATATAATGGGATTTTAAAAAATTGCCTGGCCTCACAGGATTTTTCAAATTACCTATACTTCACAGGATTACATGAAATACCAAATGTAAAACACCTTTGCTGAGCGCTGTGTCTAACCTGTAATAAATAAGCACTTAGTAAATGGTTTTCTTTTCCATTCCCCTTCTCTCTTAATGGATTGGCATTTAGTAGGGAGAGAAGAGCACTATTTATGCATCCCAAATGACAGAGCAGAAAGAAATAAAAGAAAGAGGAGAAAGAGTGTTGTTGTCTTAAGCCAAACTCAATGGTAAAAATTTGGCCTCTAGGAGTCACCTTGCAAGGCCGAGCCTCTCTACCTCCACCTGGCGTGATCTCTGACTCCCTGGTCTGACTCTCCTGAGCAGGCTTTGTGTCCATGGGCAACTGTCCCCAGTTAGTGTTGCTGTGACTGGAACAGCAAACACTGAAGGGCGGCAATCGTCACGCAGAACCGCCATGAGACCCCCTCTCCTCAAAAGGGGAGAATGACTCCATTGCACTCACTCTTCTATTTGGGGAAAAGGGGTGGAGGATGCTTAAGCAAAGAATCTAAAGACAGCAGGTTTTTTCATTTTGTTTTGTTTTTAAGGATTATGTTATGGGGAAAATTCAAACATGTGAAAACAAACAATATTTCTCATGCTTAACATTAGTGTTACAAATAAACTCCCACTATCCAGGCCCAGCATCAATAGTCCTCAACACCTGGTGGTCTTATTTCACCCCGGCCCCTCCCACTTACCCATGTTCTACATTCTTTTTAAAGCAAATCCAAAACATCATGTCATTTTATCAGGAAATATTTCCATGCATCTCAAAAAGGCAATGATCCTTTTATTTAAAGCACAACTACAGTACCCCTATCACACGTAAAAGTTAACACCATAAGGGAAAATTTTCTATACTTCAAACAGTGTCCAGACCTGGATGCTCTATACTTCTTAAATGTTTTATTGTTACTTCATAAGTTGACAATAAATAAAAGGCTGACAAAATTTCATTAGATGAGGATAAAGGATTCAGCAACAGAAAATATATTTCAGTGAATATACTACTCCTGGAATAAAGCCTTTAAGAAAATCTCATTACCAAGTTATAAAACATGGAAAAGTCATGTGTTAAAAATTAATCTGATTTAAGAGTATCAACAGCTGTTTGATAAACTGTCAGTGAAAGACAATATTTCTCATGCTTAACATTAGTGGTGTTACAAATAATTCAAGGAGTTGAAATCACTACACCCAAATCCTTCTTTTGTTGTTTTACTATAATAATTGATAACCTATTATAAAAAATATGACCAGGTCATTTTTAAAGGCATAAGTATGCCAATTACAAGCTTAAGGAACCACAATTAATACTTTAATACTTTAAAATAAATAGACTGCTAATGTGTAAATTTTTTAAAGATATTATTTCTCTCTAAACAACATATTAAAATTCCCCCTTAAAATACCTATCTAATATTTTACAGAGTGTCCTCAAAAATGTATACACACTTTAAGAGCTGGTAGCTCAATTTTGAAAATGAAATATATTTAAATAAACACTGCCTTTATAATTATTCAAAGTATGTGTATACATTTGGGGGGGCACCCTATATTTTCAAAGATTTTATGACAATAACATGCATCACCTGCGTTCCCTTCCAACTCCCATCCTGGTGGGAAATACAGGTGAACCGTGGCTGTTTCTGTACTCAGGCCAGAGCAGCCAACGGAAATGTGGGTAATGCATATTCCTTCCATTTCCACCAGTGCTGGCATCTGTGTTTAAAGGAAGTTCATATCATGCTTATATTACCATTCCCCCAGGTGGGTACTTTTTTTAGAAAGAGAAAAAAATCCTTGCTTTCTTATATCTTTCTAAAATATAAAGTTGAAGAACTACTCATCTTTCTTTCCTATTCCCAGGAAGTCTGCTTTATAATCTTGGGGGAGGCGGGGTCACTTCTTTCCTATTAAAAAGAACATTACTTTGCCTTGAAATAATATTCTGAAAAATCATTTGGGATTTTTAGATAGCTATGATGTACTTCTCATTTCTTAATTTTCTTTTCGAACATGTACCTGTTTTGATCTTTGATTTCCTTTAAACTTACAGGGAGGCAATGTAGTCTCTAACCACCACCTTTGATGCATCCCAAATTATACCCCTTGGAATTGCTTCAGTAATATTCATTTCAAAATGGTTTCTCCACATTTCTTGAATTTCATTTATACAGGTAAAGTCTTTAAGCAGAAGGTTATTGGGGGGCCAGCACTCACAGATTCCTGCACTTACTCAGCCTCCTGGGATGATTTCCTTTGGAACCAGCCCAGGAAAGAATTCAGGTTCAGAGTTACAAAACACAGCAAAATGGGCAGAGCATTAAACATGCATCTGAATGCATTTGCACTTAACAAAAACTGGAGTGGAATGTCTGCTTTTTTTATCAAAGATCTATTAGGCTGGTATGTTTATTTATTCATAATTTAATCTTTCAGTTGCAGATTTAATATCCAATTAAATCCCCCTTTGAAAACAATGCTTGCATTAGAGGATAATTAGCATGTTCAGAAAAGAAGCTTCCTTGTTATTTGGGGTCTGTACAGAGCTCAAGCAATTGCAGTGGACCTCACTAAGAAGATGATTTCAGTAGCCAAGTAGATGATTGGTGAAGTAATTATGTTATTTAAGGCCCTTCTCCAGCACTGAAAGATGAATCACATTTGCATAGGTGAAAACAAAGCGACAAATGGGAGAAAATAAACCCAAGTTGTTTTGCAGAAACAAAGAAAAATAATGCTTCGGTGGCTTCTCTTTCTGAAACGTTTTCTTGTTACTGCCAATCTATGCAGGCTAGAAACCAAGTCCTCAGCGGAACCCTGCATGTGAGCCTGGGAATATCCATGAAGCTCCAGGTCCCTACAGAATAGCTGCAGCATCATTGCAGCCCTACGTAAAGGTTCATTCAGTGATAAAGGAACCAAACTTAAAGAGGCAATAAACCATACACCCACATTCATAGCAACATGATTCAAAGCACCCAAGTGTCCATCAGTGGATGAATGGATAACAAAATGTGGTACATGTATATAATGCAGTATTATTCAGCCTTAAAAAGGAAAAAAATTCTGAGACATGCTACAACATGAATGAACCTTGAAAACATTATGTTAAGTGAAATAGCCAGTCACAAAAAGAGAAGTACCATATGATTCTATTTATATGATGGACCTAGAATCAAATTCATAGAGACAGAAAGTAGAATGTTGGTTGTCAGGGGCTCAGGGAGAGGGGAGTTATTGTCTAATAGGTAGAGTGTCAGTTTCACAAGATGAAAAACTTATGGAAATGGATGGTGCTGATGATTGTACCATGTGAATGTACTTAATGCCACTGAATTGTATACCTAGACATGGTTACAATGATAAATTTTATATTATTTATATTTTATCACAATATAAATGCATATTTAAAAAAGACAAAACAATTGTAGGATGTAAGCAAATGGACAACCCCTCAAAGGTGTCCTTAAGAGGTAGCACACATCTGCAGGGCTCCTCACAATATTTGTACCCAACTCATTCCCTTCAAGCTGTGGTGTTGACAGGTATTCCCGGCATCACCATCATTACCTGGTATCAGGATCAGCGTCACGAGCGTGCAAGCAGCGAAGTTGCACAGGGCCCTGAACGTGGGATTTAATACTCCGTGGTCCTGTCTTAATAGTCTTAATCATTTTCCCTTTAATTTGTGTTTTATGTGTAAAATCTAATGGGACAGTTAAGCATGTGTTAGGGACTTGGAGTCTCAGCTGATACATAGTCTGGTCTCTTGTGGGAGCCCCCTCACGTCCCTGGGGCAGGCTCTCAGTCCCCACCCCACCCCCATCCCTCTCCAGCAACCACTGCTGCCCAGCACCCCAGGAGGCTGGTGGCTCTGGGGGACTTTCTCGAATTGGTCCAGCAGCTGCTGGGCAGGGGAACCAGACAGACATCAAGCTCCCTGTGCCCTGAAGTGTTCCCAGGCCTTTCTTGAGGGTCTGTACTTGGCCTCCTGAGCCTTCTCTATGCCTGTAGGACCTTCTGTTCCTCCTTCCAACCTCACTGAGTCTGGCTTGTGTTTACCTCCTCCAGGGACCAGCCAGGGAATGTGAATTGCGCAACTTCAGGGATTCTGCAAACAAGTTAAAAGCTCTTCTATTTCCATTTAAAAGAGACATTGCACAGTATAAAGATCAAAGGCAAAATTCATGCTAATAATTTGAATTCTTACTTTTCTTTACTTCCAATAACATTAAATGGCATATTTAAAAAAACATGATAAATCAAGAGAGAAACTGCAGAAGGAAAATGCTTTATATTTTAGTGCCTTTAACAGCACATTTCCCTGCTTTTTGAACGAGGGGGTCTGAATTTTCATTTTGCACTGGGCCCAGCAAATTATGTAGGAAGTCCGGTTTGGGACTTAGCATTACCCATGGAAGACCTGTTGGGCGCCAATGTGTCATCTTAGGACAAGGGCCAGAAATTTTTTTCTGTAAAGGGCCAGAAATAGTACTTCAGTGTTTTAGGCATTGCCAGTCAAACAGTCTTTGTCGTGACTAATTCCCACTACAGCATGAAAGCATCCATAGGCAATAAAGAATGTTCAATGAAATGTAATTTACAAATAAATCAGGCCTATGGGCCATAGTTTGCCGACTCCTGTCTGCTGGGGTCCAGCCCCAGCAGGTCCAGGGGTCCCCAAAGGTGTGGACGGAGTCGGCGAAGAAGGAATGACACGGAGACAGCATTCAGTTCATCAGCAGCCTAGCCAGGATCTCCAGCCAAGTTCTGGTTAGGATCTCCAGCCAGGTTCTGTGTCCATGTTCTCTTGCTAGGTTCTCCAGCCAGGTTCTCCAGGTTCTCCAGCCAGGTTCTGTAGCCATGTTCCCTCGCTAGGTTCTCCAGCCAGGTTCTGTCCAGGTTCTCCAGCCAGGTTCAGTCACCAGGTTCTAGTCAGGTTCTCTTGCCATGTTCTATCCAGGTTCTGTAACCAGGTTCTGTCTCTAGGTTCTTCAGCCAGGTTCTCTCGCTAGGTTCTGTCTCTAGGTTCTGTTGCCAGTTTCTGTCCAGGATCTTTTGCCATGTTCTCTCCAGCAAAGTTCTTCTGTCTCTAGTTTCTGTGTAGGTTCTGTGTGTAGGTTCTGTGTGTAGGTTCTGTGTGTAGGTTCTGTCTAGGTTCTGTCTAGGTTCTCTGTCCTGTTGTCTTGTTACATCTGTATTTATACCAGTTGATTTCAATCCTATCAATCTCTATTCCAAAGGTTAGGGCGTTTCTTATCTCCATTCCAGGGAGTAAAGATTATGTAGCTTAAGCATGATTGTTCGTAGTTAAAGTGATTAATTACCCGCCTGGCACTTAGTTAAGGGGTTTTATTCCCTCCCTAACTTCAGGGGAAAATCCCTACCTGGGGAAACAACCTTTCTCAGAGAGGTGACCTTGGTTAAAACACATAGTGCCAAGAAGGTGAGTAAACATATTAAGAACAGTATGCCATATATGCCAGGTCCCTTGAAACAGCAAGGATGGACCGGCTCCCGGCACCTGTCTTAAGGGGTTCATCCATGCCTTCCGGCAGTCCTATTTACTAAATCAGTGAGGTGCCACCTTACAAAGCAGATGTTGGACTTGATATGGGAAAAAGAGGAAGATCCTCACTCAAAAGTTTTGTTTTAACAAGAATAGCATGAAAAACCCTGAAAATAAACAGCATATGGTAGAGCTTCCATAATTCAAACAAGCTGATGTCAGCACAAAAATACACAGAAAGATCAATGGTACAGAAATAGATCCAAGCATGTGAGGAAATTTAATGTATGCTAAAGGTGTAATCCTATATAATAAAAGCCTAATAAGAAAATTGTCCCCTCGGCTGGGAGTTCAACCAGGGGGCGGGGCTGGCCGGACAACTGCCTGCGGTCCCTCCCCGTGGCCAGCCCTGCCCCCGATCGCCCCCCTCCACCCTATCAGGGGCAGGGCCAACTGCCCATGGCTCCTTCCTTGATCAGCCCCCTATTCCAGTCAGGGGTGGGCCGGCCCACCAACCTCCCGCATCCCCTCCCCCCAGTCAGTCCGGCCAGACCCCACCCGTGCACAAATTTGTGCATCGGGCCTCTAGTATCATATAAAAGGGAAAAAATCGGCATTTTCAGCAAGTAATATTGGATTAAAAGAAAGGTCACATGGAAAAAAGATAAAATTATATCTTTTCTTCACCCAGACGCAATAACATAAATTCACATGGATCAGAAATTTAAATGTAAATAAAAATGAAACCATATACCTATTAGGAAAAAAAAAAGAATGAATTCTCCTCTCACATGGGAGAAGGACAAACCTTCCTAACCATGACTCAAAATTCAGGTGCAATAAGGAAAAGACTGATAAATCTGACTATTTAACAATATAAGCTAGAACAGCACCATGAGCAAAATAGAAATAAGAAAGGAAATAAATTTCAAACTGAAAAAAAAAAGTTTGCAATGTACTCACAGATTAAATAAAAATCCTAAAGTCCTGAATTTTCATTGGAAGTATCAGTATGAACTCAAAGTATATTTTATCTTTAAAAAAATACATAATTTCCCCTGAAAAGGCCCAGAAATGAAAACCAGGCCTGTACCAAGGAATGACCCTAGACAAATTATAGTCTTTAAATGCATTTCCACTGAAAGGAACCAGGAGAAAATGCTGATTTCTCCTGGAGAAAAAGCTGACTCCAGGTCTAAGGCAGAAAATGTACAAGATGAGCTGGAGCAACTTTTGATATAGACAGCAAGGGAAATAAATGTCAAGGACTATTGGAGCCAGGTCAAAACACTCCGGAGCCAACTTGAAGAGCCCAGGAGACAAAGGTAGAACATTATAAGAATAATAACTGCAATGGATTGAAATTTTTTTTGAAGGATAACAAGATTGCCTCAAATACATGTAAGTCCATGGGTTCAGAATAACATTTAACAAAGAAGCTCATGGGTTCCCTTTCATGGATGCTAGGAAATAAACAAAAAATTCTGAAACAAACATTTATCTTCATTTATTTTGCCTTTCCTATATGAACTATAGCTCAGGGTAACCAAATAGTTGATGAGAAGTTAGTAGTCTTCTTAATACATGAAGGAGAAATGATAGAATTAGGGCATCCCCATTTTGCAACCCCTGATGATGATCTAGCAGATCTGACAATGATCATCAATGACTGTTGATATCACAAAAAGGGGGACAAAAAGACACTGTGTGCCTCTTGATGAAGGCACACAATATTGTTTTTAAAGTATTGCCAAAAAGTTGAACCTGAATCTGAGTGTAACTCTAGTTTAGATCTAAAAACCAATTTAAGGAAAACAGAGTAGATAAAGGAACATTTTAAATAACAATATAAAAATGTGGTCAGCAGAATCCAGACTGTGAAAACCTATAGGACAATGACCCTCTTTCTTTAAGAAATACACTACAGAAAAAGAGAGGGAGAGAATGAAAGATGGAATGAAGGAGATAAAAAGAGGAGGAAGAGGAGAAACCTATAAATTAAAAGAGACTTAACAAATATCAACCATGATAAGGTGTGAAGCATATTTGAAATATGATTCATATAAAGAAACTATAAAAAGATATTTGTAAGACAACTAGGAAAACTTGAACATGGACTGGATATTTGATAATATTAAATAATTATTATTATTTTAATTTAGTTGTGATGAAGGTATTTTAGTTACATTAAAACTTTTAGAAATATGCACAGTGCCTGGCCAGTGTGGCTCATGAACCAGGAGGTCACGGTTTGATTCCCTGTCAGGGCACATGCCTGGGTTGCAGGCTCCATCTTCAGTAAGGGGGCATGTAGGAGACAGCCGATCAATGATTCTCATCATTGATGTTTCTATCTCTATCTCTCCTATCCTCTCTGAAATCAATATAAATATATATTTTAAAATAAATATTAAAGCAATATTTATGAAGAAAATAATATATTTATCTTGGATTTGCTTCAAAATCAACACGAGAGGAGATAGAATATGCGAATAGAGACACACGGCAAGATTAGTCCTGAGTTGATCATTCCTGGATCTCTGTTAGAGATGGATATATGGAAGTTCATTGTATTAGTCTACTTCTTTAAAGGTTTGAAATTCTCCATAACAAAATTTTTATTGTTATGTTTCCTTGTGTGAGGAAAGGGCTTTGAGGAGTTCTAGTTAGTTCAGGTGCAGCAGATGCAGCCCACAAAGCACTAAAAAGCACTTACTGTATACAGAGCATAGTGAGACCAGGATACTGCAATAGTTCAGGTGAAATACCAAGTAAAATTATGGTGGTGGCAGTGGATACAGGAAAAAGAAAAGAATGGAAAGTTGTTTCTTTATTAGGAAAAATGTTAGCCACTGTGAAATCTATGCATAGTCCAACAAAGGAACATTCATATGTGTTATATTTAATGTCCTTGGAAGAACCAATGAATAAGCCAATTGTCTAAAGAGATAATAGATCTCTCTCTATTTGAATAGAAGTTCAAGTTCTTTGAATTTCATTAGAATTAAATACCTTGAGAATTTACATCTTTTTATTCATTGACGTTCAGAAACCAAACATTCTATTACAATTTACAAGGTCTGCACTGTTATCTATTTAAAAGAAGGATAACAAGATTGCTTGCAGAATAATTAACAATGCTCCATATTGTTGCTGCTACTTATCAACCCTGACCTTTATTTTACCTATGTATTCCAACTTCTGCTTTCTGCCAGCAGCCCACACTGTGCTTGAGGTAGTCCTTTGTGAGTGCCTATGAAGGGTCCGTCCTCAAGTTGCCACAAGGAATAGGGGTCCGTTGAATGTAAGGACTGTGTCTGAAACTAGAAAAGCATCTGGAACCAGAGCAGCACCCAGAATTAACTAGGTTGTCTCTCTCATACTGGCCCTGCTTTCTCTCTGCAGAGGCTGCTCTCTCCACTGCCTGTAGCTTCCTCTCCTTTTTCTTCACTTTTGTGCAGTTTTAACTTTACCTTATATAAGGCCCATCAGAGCCTCTGTTTTTTAAGTTTTAATCACCAAGTAAAGCAGTATGACTGGCCCAGCCTAGATTCCCCTGGTCATGGAGCAGCCTAAGGGCTGCCCCTGGGCCAAGGGCCTATGCTTGGCCAATCAGCTGTGACCTAGGCAGGCGATGGGCTGAATCACATGGCAAAATACATGCTGCCTGTAACTGATCCTTCAGCAGGGCCTGTGGATGGGGCAGTGGCTCTTAGAACGGGCCTTGGGAAGACTAGTACTACATAAATGTTTAATATATTCCGTAAACCTGGGTCTATTGCTGCTCTTTTTGATATTAAGTCTCAAAATCAATGTGGGCCTCCATTTATCAAACTCCAGAGTCTAACACATCTCAAATGAAAGAGTATTCATTTAGGGTTTAACAACCTGCTCAGTACAACCCATGAGGAAATGACGTTGGGTCCTAAGAACAAAACCATCATCAACAGCTGCTACCTTCTACCTCTTTGGATGATACGAAATGGAACAAACTACCAACTTGGCCAATAGGGAAATTGCTGTGGGTGGGGATGGGAGTAGGGGTCAGTTTTGCTCCTTCTGATATTTGTCAATGTTCAAGGTCACCAATAATTATTTGACAAGCTGCAGTTTGTTGTACATTTGTTATATATCAGCAGTGTGCCCAGAGTGTTTGCCTATGCCACCCCATTTAATTCTCCCAACAATAGGCACAGTCTCTATTTGAAAGATGAGTAAACTGAGGCTTAGAGAGGCAGAGTGGTTTGTCTAAGATAACACAGTTACTAAGTGGCACATCTGGATCCAGAATCTAGATCCAGAAATCCAGAGCTGACTTCTTTCTTAACCCATATATTTTGACTTCTGTGCTGGACTCCCTGGATTCACTGTTGCCCTGTTACCACTCATCATGTCACTTAACTCACTGGGCAATATCATATTTCTTCAATGAAGAGGAACCATATTTTGATCATTAAATGCCTTTCCCAACTTGTTGGACATTGCTGGTCCATGCCAAGTTGCAGTGTCTGAGGGTGGCCTAGCTCATTCCAGGGACAAATGTCCCTGCTTTTGCAAACTCATTCAATGACTACAACATTTTCTGATAAGGAGGTCTTGGCCTGCACAGCATGCAAATGCTTTTTAAAATGAACTCATTTATGATCGCATTAAGAAAAAGTCCAACATAATGAGTTTCTGTGGTCTTGTTTATGAAAATGGAACTTTTAGACTCTGCAATTACCTAAAGCAGTAAAGTAGTAAAGAAAGCCAACATGTTAAATAATAATTGCAAATGTTATATAAATGAGAGTGGTGTGATGGAATTTATTAGATATGTGTTGCTGGCATTTTAAGATATAAAGCATTTATCACCAAAAAAAAACGATGATTTCTTCACTTAAGCTCATTAGGAAATCACACATCAATTCACACATAATTACAGAGGAATTTCTGCTGTTCCCCACAAATCATTACCCTGTTAGCTGAAGTTGAATTGGTTTTTACATGATTTGGAAAGGTGGGTCAATACAACTTCCTAGGGGCCCCATCAACCAGAGGAAAGCGTGGCCCAAGAACTCTGAGGCAGGAGACTGTGACTAGTCCTGAAGCAAGACCTTAGCATCATAATCTCACATGCGGATCTTCATGCTCCAGGGACTTAATGAAGAGTTAACTGTCTAGAGATAACATTTTGCATCAAATGATAATCAATATTTGAAAATAAAGTGGAAGGAGAGTTATAAAAAATAAGGGGTATGAATATAAGTTTAAGAAGTTCGTTGAATTTGGCATTAATTTAGTCAATGAGCAAGATACAAGGTTACCAAGTGTTCATCAATCAACCAAGAGGAAGAACAGTCTTTGATACTGATGTAGATACCAGGTAAAAGGCCTTTCTGGCTTCAGACTTTCTTCATATACCTCTTACAAAATATATACTCACTGGATATTCAAAAGTATATTTTCTCACAAACTTGACTCTCATCCTCAGTTCCTGTTCACATAAACAAGGTAAAGTAAATATACAAGAAAGTAGTATCAGAGATAGGATGGGCGAGAACATGAGGAAGTTGATATATAAGGGCAATAATTGATTGTTAGAAATAAAAAAAATGAGGTGGCTTTAAAGGGCACAAATCATTGATCCATTTCTTCAGTATGTGAAAGGCTTTTATGAATCAACAGGAAAATCATCAGCAATTCGATAGAAAAAAATGATCAAAGATCATTAAAAAGGTAGGCCACAGCTTTTTCCGCGCTACCCAGGGAGGGCTCCATACGGCGTTGTTCTCGGTTCCCACGTAACTTAAAGGGAAACTTTCCACAATGTCCGGAGCCCTTGATGTCCTGCAAATGAAGGAGGAGGATGTCCTCAAGTTCCTTGCAGCAGGAACCCACCTAGGTGGCACCAACCTTGACTTCCAGATGGAACAGTACATCTACAAAAGGAAAAGTGATGGCATCTACATCATCAATCTGAAGAGAACCTGGGAGAAGCTTCTGCTGGCAGCTCGTGCCATTGTTGCCATCGAAAACCCAGCTGATGTCAGTGTCATATCGTCCAGGAATACTGGCCAGCGAGCTGTGCTGAAGTTTGCTGCTGCCACTGGAGCCACTCCCATTGCCGGCCGCTTCACTCCTGGAACCTTCACCAACCAGATCCAGGCAGCCTTCCGGGAGCCAAGACTTCTGGTGGTTACTGATCCCAGGGCTGACCACCAGCCTCTCACAGAGGCGTCTTACGTTAACCTGCCCACCATCGCTCTGTGTAACACGGACTCTCCGCTGCGCTATGTGGACATCGCCATCCCTTGCAACAACAAGGGGGCTCACTCAGTGGGTCTGATGTGGTGGATGCTGGCCCGGGAAGTACTCCGCATGCGTGGCACTATCTCCCGTGAACACCCGTGGGAAGTCATGCCTGATCTTTACTTCTACAGAGATCCTGAAGAGATTGAAAAGGAAGAGCAGGCTGCTGCTGAAAAGGCTGTGACCAAGGAGGAATTTCAGGGCGAATGGACTGCTCCTGCTCCCGAGTTCACTGCTGCTCAGCCTGAGGTTACAGACTGGTCTGAAGGTGTGCAGGTGCCCTCTGTACCCATTCAGCAGTTTCCTACTGAAGACTGGAGTGCTCAGCCTGCTACTGAAGACTGGTCTGCAGCCCCCACTGCTCAGGCTACTGAATGGGTAGGAACAACCACTGAGTGGTCCTAAGCTGTTCTTCCACAGATTCTTAACAGAACGGAAATAAGGTTGATGGAAAATAAACAGTTTCTAAAAAAAAAAAAAAAAAAAAAAAAAAAGGTAGGCCACAGAGAAAGAAATACAAATGCTTTTCCGCCGAAACCGGTTTGGCTCAGTGGATAGAGCGTCGTCCTGCAGACCGAAAGGTCCCAGGTTCGATTCCGGTCAAGGGAATCCTGGGTTGCGGGCACATCCCCAGTAGGAGATGTGCAGGAGGCGGATGATCGATGTTTCTCTCTCATCGATGTTTCTAACACTCTATCTCTCTCCCTTCCTCTCTGTAAAAAATCAATAAAATATATTTAAAAAAAAAATACAAATGCTTTTCCAACAAAGAGAAGAGGCTCAATCTCATTTAAAATTAACTGTAGATTAAAACAATAATGAGATATAACTTTTAACCTATCAGGTTGATAGAGATCAAAAAGTTTGGTAATACATCATGTTTATAAGGATGCCAAGGAACACTCATATAACTGGTGAAGTTTAATGCACTACAACTCCTTTGGTAAGTGAAATATGTCAATGTGTATCAAATTTTTAAATGCCCACACTCTTTGACCCAGCAATTCCACTTCTACAAATATATTCCATAACTATGCTTATACAGTACACATGTTGAAATTCATATAGAGATATTCATCATACCACTGTAATAGCAAGATATTGGAAACCCTATATTGTAATAGCAAGATACTAAATTTTCTTAATATGTCCAATTAGGAATAGTTAAAGAATGCCATATAACAGTTAAAGAAGAATGAGATAGGTTTCTTCTGACATACTGATACCTAAATTTTTATGTATCCAAGGACCAACACAAAGTTTTTAAAAATACATAAACTATACAACATGCTAACATTTGTATAAAAACAAAAAATGTGTATATGAATATAGGACATATTCATATAGAGAATACATGAAAACAGAAATAACCCTTTTCTCATTGAGAATGTGTAATAGACTTTGCTACCACTGACCATGCCAAGCCAACATTAAAAATTGTAGAATTTATTCAATATAATTCTGAAGGTTTTTCTTTTTCTCTGTGGAAAAGGAAGTCTTTGAAATGTAAATTTTGTGTGTATGTGTGTGTGTGTGTGTGTACAAACACTTATATGCTTTGTAATAGAATACTTCTGGAAGGACATTGAAGAAAGTATATTAGCCTCTGGGAAAGGAGGTGTCTGGGGAACTTGGAGTATTTTTGCAGTAAATTTATTGGGTTATTTATACTTTTAGAACCAAGCTCCTATATTACAGTTTTAATTAAAAAACAAGACTTATCGGGGGAGCTCCTTGAGATAAAAATAGAATTGACATCTGTGAGAATGATTTAAACCAAGGAAAGTCACATGTTAGGTTCTTGGGAGCAAAGGGTTCTCATCTTGAGAAGATAGACAAGGTCAGGTGGACAACACTGGTCATCGCTGGACACACATGGGTTTTAATTTATCTGCTTCCAAAATTGGTAAAGGGTAGAGGAGGCATATACCCTCAGCTCTTTACCCTACCTTACGGAGATGTTTCTAGGGTAAAGGGACTGTTCTATGAAGTGTTTCCTAATGGCTTTCCATGATATGTCTTTTCAGAAAAGATGGGAAAGATAAATGACAGGCACCAGTATTAAAATCCCCCTTCAGAGAGCAATCCACCCTTTGATGGGAAACTGCTTTGGAAACTATATGAACTTCAAGGAATTAAAGCAAATCAAAAATCTTCTAAGAGCCCTGGCCAGCATCACCCATACACCAAAGGTTGTGGGTTTGATTTACAGTCAGGGGACATATCTAGGTTGTGGATTCGATCCCCAGTCAGGGGGAGTATGGTAGGCAACAGATGAATGTTTCTCTCTCTCTCTCTCTCTCTCTCTCTCTCTCTCACACACACACACACACACACACACACACACACAATCAATAAACATATCCTCAGGTGAGGATTTTAAAAAATCTTCGAAGAAACTCACTTCATTGAACCCTCCAGACCTTTTCCTATGGGTGGTTTGGGGAGCTGGAATTTCCCTTCAACTTGCTTTGGGTCTCACTGGTCATTTGGTGCCCCAGAAACCCCACATCCATCTGCAGAGCATGGCCATCTGTCCTCGGTCCCACTGGGAAGCCATGGATAGAACATTCCAGGCACCCCAAATCCATAAAAGTATGCTCAGAATCAGAACACCCGCCTCTTGGACCTTACCAATTTCCTAGACACCAGAACTTGTGCCTCTCAGATATTTTGGAAGCACTCAAGGTTTTGAGTGATCTTATCCCAACTCGAATAGGACCAGATGCTGTCTAGAGCATGCCATTTTAGTGCTGCAGGAGGCCAGTTAAAAAACAGAACCAAAGTTTTAAAAAAAACACAAACAAACAAATATCACCTCTGCGCTAAGACCCAGACAGTGCTAGGCATTTTCTCCTGGGAATGAGCTTTGTATAATGAGCTCAGCATGCTGCTAGCCTAGGATCAGAGCTGCTCAAACCCCAAATTTGCTAGCCTAATAGCCAATAATAAAAAAGAGGATATAACAAAACCCAGAGTCTTCTTGAAGGATAAGCTGAAGAATTATATTCTGCTTTTTTTTAAATGCTCCAATTGCCAGGCAAGTGAGAGTAGGAAAGAGATTCTCTTGTTAAGAATGAAAGGGAGCAGATTTCACCTCTCTTTTCAGGTGTTGAAGGAGAAAAGCAATGAATAGGAAAGTGAAATAGTTTTCTCCTTTTGGGGAAAGAATAGTTTTAACCTTCAAGTAACTGCAGAGGTTGTTGGAGCTTATACAAGGAAACTCTTCAGAAAGAAAGGGGCATGAGTCATGGGTCGTTTTATCTCCACTTTAAAGCACACGAACATTTAAATTCCCCGAAGAGAAGAGAGCTGGTGGTGCGAACGACCCAATCTAATGGATTTATTAATATCCCCAGCACTAGCCCAGGAGGTGCCTTCGCCTCTGTTGGTGACACCAGCAGGGTTTTTTCCTGAGTCTGAGTCACACTTTCCCCGGTCTTGGGGTTAAGGTCACTGGAGAGGGGAATTATGAGCCACTCTGGGTGTGCTTTCCATTTTTCGTGTACTAGTGAGAAGTGGGCAGAACCTGGTTACAGGAAGTCACGTGCTGGACCAGGGCTGCTCAATGCAGGCAGTTTGACAAATGTCTAAAGAATGTTCCGTTAACAATAGGAAAGCTCAGATGGCAACTTGGAAGGAGCAATCCAACTAAGTGCATTTCAGAGGGCCGTGTGCAGGATGCCCTGTGCAATACCAGGCTTCTCCAGGTCAGCGAAGGAATAGGAACGGATGGGAAATAGCTGGCTGGCCCTCCCCAGTGAGAGATGAAGGATTACGGGGCAGAAGTTTTATGATAGGAATTTATGTTCTCTGGGAAAGGGCTGATGCATTTCCTGCTCCAGCAACATACATCAGGACCTGACGTTTATTTGACATTCCCTCATCAGATATTCATGAACACACAGCAAGCCGAGCGCTGTACTTGCCGGAGAGTGGCAAACACAATGGATGAGACCCCTTCCCTTGGGAAGCTTGCAGGTTCCTGGGTGGCACCCATGGGAATGGGGCAACCACACGGTGTGTGGTGAGGACCATGATGAGGACAAGCACAAATGCCTAGGACACACAGCAGGAGCATGCGGGGGGGGGGGGGGGGGTCAGAACAGGTGTCTTGGAAGAAGAGACAATCAGCCCTAGCAAAATGAGAAACAATCCAAACCACACATATTGGGCTCTGCCCCCAGTCCTAGCACAGAGCTCCTGGAACGCTTGTGATGTCCTAAGTGTTAAGAGCACTAAGAGCATTTCAGTTCTAATATTTGGTCAATGAGTCTGTCTCCTAACTTCCGTGGGATTTCCTGGGTGACAGTACTTTTTGTTCTGATGAGGTGACTCCTATGTCAAGCCAGGATTGAAAGCTTGGGACGTTCAGCCCCACCCCATTCTCCAGGGAAGGGAGAGGGTCTGAAATCAGAGTTAAAGATCAATCAAGCCTAAGTGATAAAATCTCTACAAAAATCCCAAAAGTATGGGGTCCTGGCAGCTTCTGGGAAGGTGGTGCACCCCAGCTCTGCAAGGACTGAAGTTCCTGCACTTGAGACCCTTCTGGGGTCCTGTGTGCCTCTTCACCTGGCTGTTCACCTATGTCCCTCCTCATATTCTTTATTACATAATAAACTGGCAAGCCAGGTAAGTGTTTCCCTGGGTTCTGTGAACTATTCTAGCAAATAATCGAATCCAAGGGAGGGTCATGGGACCCTCCGACGTGTAGCCGAGTCAGACAGAACTTGTGGGTAACCTGGGAACTACTACTTGTAATTGGCATCTGAAGTGGGGGGAGCGGGGCACAGCCTGGTGAGACGGAGCCCTTCACTTGTGTGCTCTTCACTAACTCCTGCTAGGTCAGAACTGGGCTGAACTGTAGGACACGGAGCTGGGGTTGCAGAGAACTGCTTTGTGTGGGGAGAAGTCCACACCTCTGAGGTGAGAAATGTCGTGAGTGGTAGTAGTGAGAGAAGAGCAGAAACAGCAGGGAGGGTCATTTCTTCTTTGCACAAAAGAGGGAAGTGGGGAAAGCAGAGTGAGCAAGTACCAGCAGCAAAAGAGAGCAAAGGCCCTTCCATGCCCTTGCCAAGTCGTTACCTTTCTTCTAACACAGCTCTTTCCTTCTGAGTTTCAGCTTCTGTTCCCTGCAGAACCAATTCAGGCCTGCTCGTCTCTGCCCACACCTCATCCCACCTACTGTACATAGGCCTCCTGGTCCAGAGTTCCTGCTACAGGCCACCCAGAGCTAACCTGATGCTCCAGCCCCGTCTGACTCCAGCCTCAGCTCAGTCCTGGATGCTGAATCTCCAGCCTCAGCTGCTACTCAATGCTTTCTCCCTCTCCCCTCCCTTTCCCTCTCCTTCTCCTGTTCAATGAAAAAGACGGAAAAGAATGTGAGGGCCAAGTAGAAAGAAAGTAGGTAAAATGAAATCCATAAAGGGTTTATACCAGGAACAAAAACAGAAACCCTTCAATTAAAATGAGTCCCTTTCAGAGAAACTGGCATGCACTTCCATCTTGCCTTATCCTACTTCAGGCCCCAGTGAGTGAGAGCATGGAGCTGACAGAAAAGGAGAAAATTCAATCTGACAACTAATTTTTCTATATACCCGTCCAATGTCCCTTTTGAATGGCTTTTCATTAAATTGTCCAAATATTTTCGTTTTCCATTATAGATCCTGGGACACATGTGATATTTTCAACAGAACCCTAGTAGACTTTCATAATGATTTTATACCTTTGTATCTTTTTATTCCCATAGTGCCTAACCTACTCAATAAATTAATTTTGAGTGAATGAATAACTTAAATTGTCCTTGGGTTAAGTTTGAAGTTGCTTAAAGGCAAAACCCAAAAAGAAAAGCTCTCTCATCCAGGCAAGGCTAATTTACTTTGTAGAAACCGCAAATGCTTCCCATTACTCAGGGGAGGGAAGAAGGGCAATTCTTAACTCTTCTAACTCGCTACTGATCAGATCAATACCCAGATACCCAGCTGTTTACCGTGAACAGAACACATCCAAACAATATCAGCAAAGCAAACTCTGCCCAAAGGTATTTCATCTGTCTAAACTTTCTAAGGTCTTGTTTGTATGTCAGAAACAGAACTGGTGGGGAGGAAGAGAGAAAGACTTTCTGGAACTAACGTCTGAGTTAATAATGCAGAACCATCCCGAGGCTCACTCTCGGGACTCTGCCCTCTCCCTCTTCCTCCTGTCTAACAAACCCATCACTCTGCACAGATCTGTCAATCACTCCACTGGATCCTCCCCGCAGCCCAATTTGCCATAATGTGTATGTAACGGAATTTGGATCTGGGACACCATCCAAAATCATTACCAGAAGGGCCAGAACAATCCCACTGGGACATTTACACACATGGTACAACCCATGGTGAGTGCCCCCAAGTCTTCCAGTGTTTTATATTTGAGGCCTCAGGGTCCTTTTGGTTTGGGCTGGGGGTGGACAAATATGCTTGCTTTGTTGCTTATTTCACCCTTCCATACTTTCAGCACAAATTGAGCGACGAAAGTAAACCTGTATGTGGTGACACGCCTAGGAAATCCCAAACTCAGACATCCAGAGAGTAGACAACAAAGAGCAGGCCTGCCACGTGGATGCAGATGGCAGGGTAGGCTCCTCGCTCAGCCACATTGGTGCCATCCAGTTTCATCCCTCTGCAAAATGACCGACTCTACATGCAGTGGACTTTACTGGAAAACAAACCAACAAACCCTGAAAGTGAGAATGTTCCTCTGTGGATACCAAGACCCTGCCTTAAAGTGACCTCACTGAGCGAGGCGCCTCACAGTTTAAAACAACTTGCCGCCATTCTCCCTGAGCAGGGGATGAAGACTAGAAACACCACCACACACGCCTGGAAGGAGAAAGCCTTCACTGCATGAGCAGCTACAGAGAAAGACCAAGCCATCCGGAGGGACAGACCGGGTACATTCCATCCTTTCCTGAACTTTCTCGGGGGAAAGTAAAGGCACCTGGGGAAGGAAAGGGAAAGGGTGCACACCCACAGGAAGGGCTCTCACCTTTGCTGGACACAGAGCTGGGCTGCTGGCTGGATGCCTGGCAGAGGTCCCTGTGACCATTGAACAGGTGGAAGGTGCTCCCTGGCCAGAGGCGACAGCTGGGTATAGAATGCAGCGTTGGGGAGCAACTCTGCCATTTCACCCTCACACATACCTTTTCTCCCAGGAATGCTCACTGCTGATGAGGCCAAGTATCATCTGACCCTGTAAAGTAGATGAGAATTAGAGTGTGAAAGGAAGGAGGAAATGTGGTTCCTGTGAGCTTGTCATCAATGTCCCACCACATATGCGCATCAAGAAGCCCGTTTCCTCCTGGGTCTGGCATTCCCACTGGCGTCGCTAGTTAGCAACTCATCAGACACAGCCTTTGACAAAAGGACCTTTGAGTCCTACCCAGGATAGGACTCGGGCTATGTAGTGTGTGCCACCTAGGGCCTAAATATGCCTGGAGCGCTGAGCCACGGCAACCAGTGCAGTCAGGACACTTCCTGTAGGGGAACCCTTAGCCCTCCTCCTCTGAACCCCAAAGCCACAAGGAGAGGGCCATACACATGTCCTCTGTACCACTTCCTCCTTTGCTCACTGAGCAGCCCTTCTCCCAAATACCACCTGCAGCCAAGGCAGTGTCTTCCCAGGTCAGAGCATGGAAATAAACCACTCATCTGCCCCCCAAGAACCCAATGGCCCCTGGATGAGCTGGGGAGCCTGTGAGTAGGAACTGCTCGGCTTGGCAGCATCTCTCCTCACTACCCCATGCCCAGAGCCCCAGTCTATGTGCAGAGGCAGCAAATGCTCTCCCTGGAGCAACTGCTGACCTCGGTCTAGAATCCAGCTCCCTCAGCCTCTGCCCCGCTGCTGTCCAGGTTTCCCTGAGGCCACTTTCTCCCTTTCTTTCTGAATGAGGAAGAGCAATTTTGTGGGCCTCTTTTCTCCTGACCACGTGAAGTGGAGCGCCCATCAGCTGTCAGCCCTCAAATGTGTGCAGGGCGCTCTGTGCTCATGCAGGAGAGAGGTGCTCCAAGAGCACTCCTAGGAAAGGATTTTCTTCCCACCTTCATGTGCAAAGAACTGACCGAATGTGAGGATCAGTACGTTCAGAAAGAGAATAAAGAGGTAGGGAGGTAAAAGAAAACATATACAAATGAATCACTAAATGTAGAGGCAAAAAGGCAAGTGGCTTGCTTGGCGGATCCAATTGTTTATGCAATGATATTTTTTGAGCCTTATAACATGCCAGACCCTGCTCTAATTACCCCCAGGACAAAGGGTGTCAGCGTGTGGGCATCTCCAGGATGTGACTGTGACTCAAATGGCCCTCACTGACCTCTACCCTAAGACCTTCAGAGGAGAAAGTCCACTGGAAGCCCCCTGTCAGGGCTCAGTATCTCCCACAAAGGCCACGATGGTCGTGATATGATGGCAGAGGGGCCTGTGCCAGGCCAGAGGCTGAGAGCACCCTCCGGCTCTAGGTCATGTACTCAGTTCAATTTTCTCCATGTGGTTCATCAAATCCCCTCAGATCAACAGGCCCAAGTTAAAGAATATGCTCCAAGCTGGAGGCCATACACAAAGGGTAACTTGGAGCAGTACTGTGAACAGTATTGTAGAGATCCTATATAGATGGAAAATGAAAGGATTTCATAATTTAATAATAGTCTCTGATATATATGAAGATATTTTTCTAGGGCTATCTGTGCTGTGAATATTAACTGATTTCCCGGAATTTGAAGACTAGGTATAAAACAACCATTAACCATCACGTTCTTTTATTAACAAAAATTAATAAGGTTATGTGTGTACAGTGTATTTATATTCAGCTTTCACCGATGTACCTCCCTCTTTTGACTCCAGACCACCCCACTTAGCTACCCAGCCAGATCTCAGGGGACCTCCCTATAGGGTGGGTTGGCCAGGAGAAGACATTCTTTACAAACAGGGATGAGGATGAGGATGGTGGTTGAGGTGATGATAATAGTGATGGTGGTGATGGTGTAGATGGTATAGTAGAAAATGGGAAGTAAGTAAGGTAAATCAGTTCAACAATTGGCTATTTTAATATTTTTAAATAATACTTATCATTTTAAGCACTCAAAGGAAGATTAACTTTCACCATCTGGCCTCAGGTCTTCCAAGTTCTTTTCTCTGTTACACCTAGCAGACAGCCATTTCTCAAAGGTCAAATCATAAAGGCCAATTATTTTATATCTTCAGATGTCAGGGTCATTTTAGGATTTAAAATAAGACTCATTCATCTCCAGGCACTGACCACCCCTCCTTCTTCAAGGTTTCCTCAAGGAAAGCAACTTCTAACTTACCTGTAAGCCTCCTATGTACTTGTTAAAGACACTTCCCTAATGATCTTGGCATTTTTCCCTTTTCTTCTGGCTCCCAAGATACTATGTCACTAAGACCCAAAGAAAACCTATTACATGCAACAGGGAAAGGGGTAAACAAAGCTAGAAAGAGAGTCTAGGAATTAGGCCTTTGTTCCTTTGCACCTTTGATACGTAAGCTTCTATGGCACTCATTCATTCATTCAACAAGTACTTACTCTGAGCACTGTGGGCTAGGCACTGTGGGAAAATGGAAAACCAATGATTCCCAGCCAGGGCAAGAGATTCTACACACCCAAGGAATAGGAAAGGAAAGATGAAGCAGTTTTTGAAGTATGACTTTCTGAAAGCCCTGTGGAAATCCTTTTAAGATCTCCTTTAAAGACTACAGGACTTCATAACAATTAAGCTAGAAGGATGTCACTCCTATTTGTCCATGGACTAATGGCATTATAATCACCAAGCATTATTATTATTTTAAACATATTTTATTGATTTTTTACAGAGAGGAATGGAGAGGGAGAGAGAGTTAGAAACATCAATGAGGGAGAAACATCCATCAGCTGCCTCCTGCACACCTCCTACTAGGATATGCCCGCAACCAAGGTACATGCCCTTGACTGGAATCGAACCTGGGACCTTTCAGTCCACAGGCCGACGCTCTATCCACTGAGCCAAACCGGTTAAAGCTATTATTATTTTTTAAAACATGTTTTTATTTATTTTAGAGAGAGAAAGGCAAAGGGAGAGAGAAAGAGAGAGAAACATCAATAGATTTCTTCCCTGGTGATGGAACCTTCAATCCAGGCATTTGCTCTGACCAGGAATCAAACCATAACCTTCTGGTTTGTGGGCCGACGCTTAACCACTGAATCATACTGGCCAGGCCAGAGGAAGCCTTTTAAAATGTAAATGAGATCAGGCCACTCCTCTGCTCACTAAGCACCACTTTACAGTGACCTAAGATATCCTACAAAATCTGCTCTGTGCTGTTCTTTCTTTCACAAAACTTGACATAGTAAATATTTCCTTTATTATATATTTCTTTCCACTAGAGTCTAGGGGCCCTCAAACTACGGCCCGCGGGCCACATGCGGTCCGCCGAAAACATTTATCCAGCCCGCCGGGTGTTTCTGCCGCCGCTGCCTGTCCTGCTTAGCAGCGGACTCGTCCCGGGTCCGCATTGCACATGTGTGGAATGTCTGAGGGACAGTGAACTGGCCCCCTGTTTAAAAAGTTTGAGGACCTCTGCCTGAGACTATAAGGGTCTTGAAGGCATGGACTTTGTTTCGTTTAGGCTGAATTCTCAACAGATAAGGCAGTGCAAATAGTTCTTAATAAGTTAATGAATGAGTAGAAGGTGTTCCATTAGGTGAGTCAAAAGATGAGCAACTGATGAAATTAATTGGTGCATGCATGAAGTTGTATGTACAACCCTGAGAACACAGAACCCTCTTTCCTTGGGCTCATGTGGAGCAAAGGGGGCATTTATGGAAATATAGCATGATCATTCCCCTCTCCTTTTCTCTCATCTAGACCTTTTCATTCAACTGGAATGCACTGATGTAGGCTTACACTGTGCCATATATGAGGAATATACTCATGGTTCTCCATGAGCTATTGTTAACCCAGAAGACATGCAAACATATTGACTTAGACATGAGGTAAGAGGTGATGTAGAGCCGTATCTGAAGAGAGTGAACTCCACACTGGGAAGCCATGTGAGACCAGGAAGACTTCTCTGAGGGGAGGCAACTAAACCAAGTCTAGAAGATAAAGAGGAATTTTTAAAAGGGATAAAATTAGAAGCATTCCAGAAAACACCATTCGGGGAAACAGGAACAAAAGACAGGAGATACATGGCACTTAGAGGAACTACAAGTTATTGGGCATGCCCATGGTCCAGACCAAACATCAGAGAGCTATGAGACGTAAAGCAAGAGAGATCAGCAAATATCATCAAGGGCTTGTTGGTACTTTGGGTCTTCATTCTCCAAACAATATGAAGTCTGGTTAAACAACAGGTTAACACAATGAGGCAAGAAAACAGTAATACAATAAATCCCAGTACATAAAAAATTTGAGCTGTGCATTGAATTCTGTGGGCATACAGGGGGCGGGGTTTACAGCCTAACCTGACAGTTAGGATTATGGCAGGAAGGAAGAAGGAAGTGACAAAGTGTCCCCTAAGAGAGGACACTAAGACAGCTTTTAAAGAATAAGGAGGAGTAAGCCAGGCAGGCAGGAAGGACCAGGGCTTTCCCAGGAGAGGAACAGGAGGTTTCAAAGCCAGAGCTGAGAGACGTGATGTACCGCTGTATCTGAAGAGAGTGAACTCCACACTGGGAAGCCATGCAAAACCAGGAAGACTTCTCCGAGGGGAGGCAACTGAACCAAGTCTTAGAAGATAAAGAGGGATTTTTTATACGGACAAAATTATAAGCATTCCAGAAAACACCATTCGGGGAAACAGGAACAAAAGACAGGAGATACAAGGCACTTAGAGGAGCTAGAAGTTATTGAATGCCATATTAATGCTCACTCCTTTTAAAACCTAAAAGGGTCGCCTAAATCCTTTTATATTCACATATTGCTAATCCTCCTAGATCTTCATCAGTAAACCAAAGAGTCGTAATTCTAAAGGGCAGAAAGGCATCTTGGAACACTTCTAAGGGTGCTTCTCAACTCTCCCCATCCAAGTACCCTGAGTAATAAAGAATGTGGACCAATATTTTTTACATTGCCTATTATACTCTTTTTTTAAGTGTAAATTTTGCATTCTGAGCCAAAATGTATTTGCTTTCAGGTAAAAATGATACTTTCTCCTCAAAATCTTCTAGTAAGGTTGATCCTCCATAGGAAGTTGCATCGTCTTTATTCACAGACACCCCCCTAATCACCCCCTCAGGTGTGTGGACATCTGTAAATGTCTCATTTATAGATGAGGACACAGAGGCCAACAGAGAGGTTATGCCACCTGCCTGAGTTCACACAGAAGGTTAGGGATAGAGTGAAGCCTGGAACCAGCACCAGAGCTCTCCTTGGACCCTCTTTAATCATGGGCCCTGCAGTTGACAATGTAACCCCCTTTTTCTTCCTATCCTCTTCCTTCCTCTTCCCAGTTTCACTGACTGCCCCTCCTTTCTCCCATCTTGGCCCCCACTCCTAACCCCATTAGGGCTCCAGAGGACCCCGAGGTAGAAAGGAGAGAGGAGAGAGAAAGCCCTGGCAGGAGAGATCACAGGAAACAACACACTGAGCAGCCCTGGCCACATCCTTAACTGCTACAGCTTCCCATTCCTCCGGGATCAAAGGTTTATGAGTGCTTTTTAGCTGGTCTTGATTAATTATACCTTTGCTTTCAGGAGGCACTTAGAACATAATTCTGAGCCACAGCTCAGAGCACAGAAGGGAAAAGTGACAGGCCCAGTGCCTGTCCCAGAACACTTCACACTGGCCATTTTCACCTGTGCTGAAGGTTTTCTGAGCATCTCCAGCAGCGTCCCTTGAGTGGCAGTGCCCAGACTTCCCTCCCACAAAGCTGAAGAGTTGCTGTTTAGAACAAGCCAGAATTATTCTTCAGTTCCCTGAGCCAGCCAGTGCAGGAAGAAAGCTAGGAAGCTTGTATGGTTTCTCTTCAAAACACAAATCTGGTCTGGTCACTCCCTCTGCCTAAATCACATCAGCAGCTCTCACTGTTCCCCGGAAAAGGACAGCTCCCTGACATGGCCTCTCAGGCCCCAAGTCTGTCCCCTCCTGATTGTCCCAGACTCCACCTGCACTCTTCTCTTTCCTCTCTCTACTTCGGCCACACTGATGCCCTTTGCTCGCCCCTCTCCCTGCCACAGGGCTTTGTGCCTTCCCTGTCCTCAGCCGGAAGGCTCTTTCATGCTCTCTTGCCTGTTTCCTCCTCACCATCCTTCAGCTCTCAGCTCAAATCCTCCCTCCTCAGAGAAACTGACTCTGACCTCCCAACAGTCAAACCTTCCATTATAGGTTCTCAGAGCATCAGGAGCCTTTCTTCACAGCACTTATCACAATCACAAATTTACATTTATAATTAATCAAGAACAGCCACATGTGATTACTTGATTGCTATTTGTTCTCCCATGAGACTGACTATGTGACCCACAAGGACAAAGACCAGGGAAGGATATATGTGCTCATTTTCATATCTTCATCACCTAACATTATGCCTAGCATATAGTAGATACTTTAAAAATCTGTTTAAATGACAAATTAAATAATGAACAAATAAATAAATAATAGATTTGGTAAGTTCAAAACATAATTGGGGAATGAATGTCTAGAATTGTTTATAAAGGTCTCAGGGACTCAGGATTTATTTAATCTTTGGACCTGCATGTCTATTGGGAAGCAGTTGTTGTAGTAAGCAACACTACCCCTCACTGTTTCTCATTGAACCATCTGTGTTTTTTATGTGCCTGTTATGGGGAGTACTCTGCTAAAAACTCTCTTGGCTACCCTCTTTCCCATTATCACCCTCTATTCCAGTCATCAGAAAATCCTACTAACTTCATCCCAAGGTATACCAAATTCTACAGACATAGAAAAACTGAGAGACTTTATCATCAACAAATTTTCATGAAAGAGGGTTTTGAAAGAAAGAAAATTATCTCGGAGGGAAGATTTAAGATGCAAAAAGAAATGTAAGAATAGGAAAACATGCAAGTAAATCTAAATAAATAGTTACTGTATAGAGCTACAAGATAGTGCATAATTTAGGAATTTCAAAAAAGCAGTCAATAATAATGTGTAACATATGAGAGAGTGGTCAGATTTAAATGTACTAAAAACTTTAACAAGAGTAAGAGATACTAAGTAATTTTAGGCTTTGTTAAGTACAATTAAACTTTTAAGGCTCCCTAATAAATAATGAAAATACAGTTTATCCTGTCCAAAAAGTAATGGGGAAAATGCTTTATTTAAAAAATTCTCAATCAAAAAAAGTCACAAAATAAAGAAAAAAGTACTCAAAATCTATAATAATAAAAGCATAATATGCTAATTAGACCGGGACAGCCGAATGACTTTCTGGACATCCTTCCAAATGACCTTCCAGACGAAGCCAGGGCTGCGAACGAGGGCCAAGGCAAGCCGCTGCAGCTGTGAGGGCCAAGCCCATTGCATGAATTTCATGCATCGGACCTCTAGTTTTTAAATAAATAGCACAAGATAGTAAATATAGGTTTAAATATATAAACTATCACAATAAATGTAAATGGGCTAAAGGTGCCAGATAAAGATAGGGATTGTCAAATTATGTTTTAATATCAGCTCTGTGCTGTTTGTAAGAGACATATCTAACATATAAGGAATGGAAATATTGAAAATAACCAATAAAGATGGATATAATACAAATATCAACTAAAAGAATCATATATAGTTCTGTTAATATAGATAAAATAGACTTTAATCCTTTTAAATATTAGGGAGCCTCCCTAATGATAAAATGTTAAATTCACTAGGAAAAAATAACAATGTTAATCTTGTATGAACTAAGAACCTAACATCAAATATACAAATCATATCTGATAAAATTATAAGGAGCAATTGAAAAATCCACAGTGGGAGATTTTAACATACCTCTTTCTGAAACTGATATATCAAGCAGACAACAAATTAATGAAAGTATAGAAGATTTGACAACACAATTAACACCTTGATTTCTGGATTAAAAACCAGAAACCACACGCATAAAATTTATTTTAGAACATGTGTTAAATGGTACATGTGTAAAACTGACTTCATAATAGAGGTCAATAAACAAGTCTTAACATATTCCAAAGAATCTGTGTACTTACAGATCATATTTTATAAATTATTGCAATTAGCTTAAAATAAATAATAAAAAGACACTTTTAAAAACATTTATTTTAAAATTAAAAATTTATATCTATAGATTATCAGAGTGTTAAAAATGTAAAATCATGAAACTATAATAAAACCATTATGACCCACAATGATCATATAACATGTCAAAACTTATAGGATGTGGCTAGTGGTACTTAGAGGGAATTTTGTAGCCTCGGGGCTCAGTGAAGCTTTCCTTCATTTCTCCAATTAAGCAGTTCATTGATTTATATATCCATTCAAAAAATGCTTACGCTGGCATTGTGGAAGTCATAAGAACAGAGGCTGCACAGCACTCAGCTCCTGCTAACAGCGGTAGTTACTAGTAGCTCCAAAATGAAAATCCTGAGCTGCTTGGTCTATTCTCCAATTGCTGATCTGCAAGAGCTGCCGGAACTTAGATTGTCTCGCAGTCAGGACACTGCGGGCTGTAACTTCCCCATGACTATTCTGCTACTGGTCAGAGGCCTTGACTAGGGTCTCATGTTCAGACAGACTGCAGAGAGTGGAACTCCTCAAACCAAAAGGTGATACAGAGCATTCCTGGATACGTTCTTGTCTTCTTCTTTTTTTTTCTTTTTCTTTTTTAAATATATTTTATTGATTTTTTTTTTTTTTTTACAGAGAAGAAGGGAGAGGGATAGAGAGTTAGAAACATTGATGAGAGAGAAACATCAATCAGCTGCCTCCTGCACACTCCCTACTGGGGATGTGCCCGCAACCAAGGTACATACATACCCTTGACCAGAATCGAACCTGGGACCCTTTGGTCCGCAGGCCGAGGCTCTATCCACTGAGCCAAATCGGTTAGGGCCGTTCTTGTCTTCTTGACTTTCTACCTCATCTACTGTATTTCCCATTTTCCCTTTTGACAGTAAAGCTTTCCTTCATATTCTCTCCACCCTAAAATAAAAAATCTCATAGGACTAAAAGGACAGATATTTCTTCCCATCTAGAAGTTATTTCAAAGACTGTGTAGGAGACATAAGAGAGGGGGTGGGGAAATCTGGCTTTCCCAGGAGCAAATTTTAAGTAGAAATATAAGGACAATGGTCATCAGTTTCCTCACCTTGGCAGTGACAGAACAATGCTATACAATTAGCAATGTTAATGAAATTGAGTTTGAAGAGTATATTTGTTTTTACTGTTGTGTTATCATTTTTAAAAAAAACATGATCAGATTCCATAATAAAATCAGGACAAGATCCATCTCCAGTCCATTTCTTTCTTTTTTTTAAAATATATTTTATTGATTTTTTACAGAGAGGAAGGGAGAGGGCAAGAGAGTTAGAAACATCGATGAGAGAGAAACATCGACCAGCTGCCTCCTGCACACCCCCCACTGGGGATGTGCCCGCAACCAAGGTACATACCCTTGACCGGAATCGAACCTGGGACCCTTGAGTCCACAGGCCAACGCTCTATCCACTGGTTAGGGCTCCAGTCCATTTCTTTTGATCTTTTCAGGTTGTCCCAGGTTACCAGATCTCCTCAAGGAAATTGTGTTCTGTATTTCTCACCATCAGTTATCTAAATCTCATGCTGGAAAAGTTGCCCCTAATCTTGTTTTCTGACATCAAAGGCTGATACTCATTTCTCAATTGTGGGGGACAAGTTTTGAGGCCATACAGTTGTAGCTGAATTTTAAGGCCACCTAAATCCCAGCATTTGTTTGTTCTGAAACATAATACTCACTGTTCTTTATTTATTAGGCTTCCTCATTATGCAGGACATTTTAATTACAGTGCTATCATAGATTACAGTGGATATGGCTCCTCTTCTGAAAGTTAAAAATAGTGGGCATGATGCAGCTGACTTTATAGATGCTGTATCTGGGCAGATAACACTGGAGTGTGCCACTGCAAATGCAAACCAGGAAAGATAAATATTGCTGCTAATCATTGGAGCCCGCTGTGCCACTATTATAGCTTGGCTGCTCAAGTTAAAACAGTGGCTATGAGTCAGACTGTTCCTCCCTTGGCCTTCAGAAAACTTATTTCTTTAACCAAGAGGGGTTCAGTCATTGGGTTGTGCATGACGAGGTTGCTCCAAGTTCCAAGACAAGGCATTGGAAAACAAGAGAATGCAAGCAAAGCAGGATGCATGAGTTCTCTCCTCGATAGCCTCCTCTCCCCAAAGATTTTCTGCTGTCTATTTAAAGCTGGGGTTCCACAAGTTGGTCTTCGTCCCAGGGCAAGCTTGATAGACCACTGGCTTCAAGCAACACACTATTTATGGACATGGAAGACGCATGTGCTGCCTACACATTCTGGTTCTTTATATATGGGCTATCAGGCAAGTTCAAGATGCTCAGATAATGTACAAACCAGAATTGAAAAATCTCTGCAGAGAAGACACCACACATCTTCCTTTTGAGATTAAATTAAGAGTACCCTTTTAAATGCCTGCTTTAAAGACTATGGCTGCATACTAATATGTTCTAATAGCAGATGTCCTAAGCTAGTCTGTAATATAAACTTCAGATTAAAAGCCCCAACTGGAAGAAACCAGAGGGGCTGTCCTTTGAAAGAGTATTTTTTTTTCTACACAACAAAAGTAAATATATGTTCATGGTAGAAATCTTGTTAAAAACAGAAAAGCAAATCTTGCCACTAAGAAATTACTCACTATAACCTTTCAATCTTTTTTTTTTAGGTATACATAGTTTTGTAAGCCTGAATTATACATATGTGTATGTTTATAATATGATCTACAAGTTTTCACTTAATGTGTCATAACCATTTTCTCATATTATTAAGTATTATAATGGAATTTACTTTTTGATAGTATCATGTCATATGAATATACCACAATTTTCAAGATGAACTTCTATTGTTGAATATAAAATTATTTTTAATTTCTCTATTATAAACCCTAAAATGGTGAATATATTTAACATGCTATTACATTTTCCAGCAGTGTATTTTATTTAGAAGTTTTGCATCTAGTAATGTCCTAGTTCTAAAACCCGTGAGAAGTGCATGCAAGCAAAATTACTGTGTCCCATGTTTCAGAGAGAACTGTCTTAGGGCAAGGGTTTAAAACTGGGAACAGTCTTGGTACCACAACTATTTAACACTGTGTTTGCTACAGGTCCTCTCAAGAATGCAAAGCCAAAGTAATTCAATTGGCATTGGAATTAGAGCAACTGTTCTATTATTGTGTGCAAACTCCTGCTATAAATAGCCTGACAGTATCCATCTGCACGGTATGCAGAAAAACAAGAAACATGCAAAGTAAAGACCAAAATAGACTTTGGGTCCATCTGGCATACCCTCTTCATGGGGCCCCAAACAGATGGCACAAATTCCCAAGATATACCTGCCTAATGGCATTGTCCTATCTCGGAAAGGAATGGGGATTCCTTCCAGCAAATGGTGCAGCCAAAAAGGAAAGGGAAATGAGCCACTGGGATTCATCCTTTTATTTAACAAATAATTCTGTGAACACCTGACATGTTTCAGGCATTATTCTAGACCCTAGGAACATAACGATGAACAAGAGAGACAAGTTCCCTCAGTTCATGGTCTGGTGATGGTTACTGTTTCCCAACTCCATTTTGCCAGTTTTTCCTCCTCTCTCTCCACCTGGTCTTCTTCTGTTCTCCCAGTTGGATTTCCCAGGCTGAGTATCTGCTTTCCACTGAGTTTTTCCTCTAGAACAGTTTGCAACAGCTGGTAAAAGTTCAGTAACTGGCCAAGTCTTCAGCTTTAGTCCTCACCCACTAAACTTCTGGCTAGTTCTGGAGCTCAGAGGCTATGACCTGTTTATGAACCTGTGGCCTAGTATAGAACCCAGAACCTAAAAAAAAAATGCTCAATAAATAATGAACTTAAGATATTAGCCTTTCAAAAGAGGAGACCCACCATATATGAATAAGCTCTCCAGAAACTGTCATCATCTTCTCTCCCTGATCTCTCCTCAAAGGACTAAAAAAGATCATTATATTCTCTTGAGGAGGTGTGATGGAGAAAAACGTGTCATTCCAGGTATATACTGAGGCATATTTACTGTACATTAAACTTGGAGGAGCTCTTTCTTTATGGGTCTCACTAGCGTTTTTCAACTCTTAACAAAGAGATGGAGATATATATATGGAGAGAGAGAGAGAGAGAGAGAGAGAGAGAGATAGGACAGTAGATAGAGATAGATGGATGGCAGAGGAAGTGGAAACTGGCAGGGAACACCATGTGTCGCAGGCAGGAAAGAGTTGAAAGATGAAAAGGAAGACTGATTATAGCCCAAAGCACCAAAGCTCTGAGTGATCCACAAAGAGGTGAGAATCATCGGGAGACTGAGAAATTAGCACTTTCCAGTAGACAGTGGCAGGACTTTAAAGGTTTTTTAAAAGCAAGGGCTCCTCACTTTTACAGTTTGCAGCTAGAGGGGGAAAAGAAAGGAGGACAGTCTGTGAATGCTTTCAGCAAAGGGAAATGACGACATGCACCCATGTGCACCGGGTTAGACGCATGTACTGAAAAGTAACAGGATGGCCTCAGATCATCCATTTTTGACCAAATCCAAGTTCTGGGTATGTCTCAGGGTATGTTCCTTACAGCTTCCGTTGCTTCCGTTCCTGAGAGAGAAAAAGACAGCAGATCTGAGATCCTTGCAGAGACTGGGTCCTGGGGTTCAAGGAAGGTTTGAAGAATGATGACTTTGAAAACAGGAGCCCTGCCCTCACTTATCCACTGCCTGAGCCCCACAGGGCTCCACCCCTAGGGGCCCTGCAGTGAGGGGGTGCTGCCAGTGGAGACGAAGCTACTACATGGACTCCAGAAGGTAAGCTGATGAGAAATGAGGGCGGACCCAACCGTCCGTGTGTCTGGCCCAACACCTCTGAGTTTCCTGGCAAGCCACGACCCACGAGAAATCAAGCCAAGTAACTGGGAATGAACTCGAGTTTGAATGTGGTCATTAATCCAACCCAACCATCTGTGCCAAGAGAGAAAAAAATCAAGTAGAAAAACTTCCCGTTCCAGAAAAGAATGACAACCAAACAAACCATGGCAAGAAATGTTCAGTTCAGCCTGCCCTCTTGTAAGACAGCTTGGTGTGGGCTCTTAGCTACGCTACTTCTATCTCCTTAACCTCCTTTAACGAACTCCACCTCTGAATATTTGTGCTTCAGAGAATGGGATTAAGACTCGGGGGGGGGGGGGGGGCAAGGGGCGTGGAATTGAATCCATTTCAAAGGCCTACCAAGTAATTTTTATTTCTAGGAAACTCTGGTCAGCCACTGGATCCATGGAAAGCTCAAGCCACTGGATCCTTAGGAAAGCCCCCCTTAGGAGGCTGAACCCCTCTAACTTCCCCCATTCTCACCCTGAGTTTAGCAGGAGGCATGTCCTGAAATCAAGAGAAAAGCCACTAGACAAGCCCAGAGAGACAGGCACAAATTGTTGTTAAATGTGACCCATCATCACTGTGCGCAGAAGACCTTGGAACCCATTCCTCTTCAGCCCTTTCACAAACACTTTCAATGGCCTTATTGTGGGGAATCACCACAAGTGTCAACCCTGCTATTTCACCCCCAAAATTAACAAGGCTTTTTGGAGGCTGCATCCCTCACCTGTCAAAACCAACACTCAGGTGAGCATGAGCCCAAAGGTACAGTAGAGGACAAGCCCTTCACAAGTGGGAAGGCAGTGATGTAGACCCAGGCCCCTTCTCTTGGCAAAGACTGGGATTTGCTGTCAGGTTTAAATAGATTGTTTTAAGAAAAAAGCTCAGTCCTTTCTTTGGCAAGTACACATTTGCCTATATTTTTAATCCATGTGGGGGTGTGTACAGATCATATTTATGCAGTCGTTTTCTCACTCAAGGTTGAACCTGCTGGCAGTGTGGCTCTGTGTGCACAAATGTGAACGCGGAACCTGCTATATCCCTTCATCTGTTCCATATGGGTATCTGAATGAGCTCTCACATGGGAGCAGTGGCTGGGCTCCCATAGAATCTGAGGCCCCAAACTAGGCACTCTAAGACTGATTTTGTGGGTTTAAATCAATTTCTGCCTGCAAGTAGCTAGCCTACTTACAGTGAATGAATGGGAAAGAGAGAATACAGTCACCACACACAGGATTAAACTAGGATGATTTTTCTAGAGGGAATGATAAATTGTACTCTGCCCTACAAGATTTGTAAATGTGATTAAAGAAGTACTGATTGAGTGCGAGGTGTATCCATGTACATTGTCTCATTTATTCCTCCCATAGCAATCCCAGGTGTAGGCATTACTGGTTCCATCTTTGTCAATGGGTGAACCCAAGCTCAGAGAGGCTACATGCCTTCCTCAAAGGCACCCAGTGGATGGCACAGCCGGGGTCTAAACCTAGTGCTCTACGACTCCTAAGCCCATTCTTACCACTACTGGTCACTGATTTATGCACAGCCCCAGCCAGGCAGTGTTCTGAGAGCTTCAGGTGAAGAGAAGGAAGAAAGTTGAGGTCAAACATGTGACAAGTATGGAGCAATGGCTGGAGAAAACCGACTAGGGCAGCTGGTAAATCCCTTTCCTTAGGAAGGAATCAGCAGAACCTCACACTGAGAACAGATCAGGTCCCTACAATACCCAAGGTAGTTGGCACAGAGCCCAGCATGAGGACTTCTGGACAGTGGAGATCGTCCATGAACCTCCAATGGGTTGTCTGCAGGGGGATCTATTGAAGTCGAACACACAGGACAGCAGAAGTCGGGGCAAGCTCTGGGGAACACAGTATGTAGGACAGGGCAAGAGGATGTGCCTCTCAGCCCACAACCCTCCAAGAGCAGGTAGAGGGAAAATAATGGAATTAAGCTCTAGAGTCTTGTTTATGCCTTCCCAGGCTCACCCAAGCCTTCCTGTGACCAGCACCAAAGTAGTAGTGGCCACTGCTCCTGCCCGTTCCCCAGGCACATCTCACCCACTGCTCCCTGCATTTTCTTCCTGGATTTCACACTCCAGTGGCTTCCTTGGGTTCCTTTGCCTCAGAACCCACTGGACACCCCCCTTTTTCTTCTTGGACCTTCGATTTCCCCCACCTGGTTTCTTGCTGTGCTACAAAAATTGGAAAGAGAAAAATTATTTTCCTAGCCTGATCTAAAAAATATCTCTAGAACTGCAGTCAGTGGGAGTATCTGGTTCCTTGTCCAGTGGGAAATTTGGTGGAAATGTCTGGTGGGACTTTATAAGAATTATGAGGCTTCTTAGTGGGTTTGAGAGGATGAAGTTAGGTATTGTAAGTTATAATGTAGGTTCCAACTTCAGGAGCAAAGTAAAGTGACATGATGGGTATATTTTTATAGGGAGTTAAATCTAATTTGAGTTAATGAAGTTTGAGGTGAGGGAGATTGGTGTTAAACATTGCTTGACTGTTTGGTTCAGGAATGAGATATTTAAATGTTTGATTGTCTGATGCTCTTTTTAATTCATTGTATGGAGCACTACAGCTAAGTCAACGGAGCCTGATAGATCAATGGGAGGTGGGGATGTCCCCATCCAGAATAAGATGATCTTGAATTACAAATACTCACTGCTGAAGTCAGCAGGACCCCCATAGAGACATCCCAGAGAACCAAGATGTGCAATCACCCCTTGCCAGGGGATGCAGCCCTGGCATGTTCTGTATGGAAGCAATGACCAGGGAAACAGTAAGCTGAGGCAGGACAATGAGGGGGCTGATGCAGCCAGAGGAACCACTGGAGAGGGGCCTTTTGAGGAGAGGGGGGTGGGAGGGTACATCATTGATTTCACAGAACTTTATGAGCTCCAGGTGCACCCTGTGCAGGTCCCAGATTGTGAATGTCCCATCACAGGTGCCACATCAGTGTCAAACTCTGAAGGAGCAATCACAAGCCTACCTTGTCCCTGTCTGCACTGAACTCCACTGCTTTCTGGAATAAAAGACTGAACAGAGATTCGTTTGCCCTGGGGCTTCCAGCTTTCTGCTATTTTTGAGGGCCTGCCCCTGACAACCAGCAGGCGGGGGTCTGCACCATTCTGTGTGTGAGGGACTACTCATAAAAGTGATAGATACAGGAGGCTACCCACAGGAAACTCAAAGTTTAGTTTTCCAGAATATTCTTTTATGATCTTTTTCTTCTAGAATCATTTTTATAATATTTTCCCTAATAATTCTATGAGGACTTTAGATGACATTAAGTCTATACCTTGTTCTGAGCAGAAGGGATAGCTATACAATACATAGTTGTCCCATCTAAGAACAAGCGGCCTAGCCACTTCTTCTCAAGTTCTCTTTGGTCTTTCATAAAGTTTGTCATTTTTCTTCATACAGGGCACACACATTTCCCTAAAGAGAGATTTTTCTAAGTAATGTTTTGTCTTGCAAATTCTTAAATTCATTCCACAATATTGTGCAAGGCACTAGGAATTGAGTAGTGGGCAAGACACCCTCTAACTTACCTTCTGTCTAGTGGAGACACTGGCTAGTAAGAAAGATAGAAGTGTAAGCTGTAATTGGTAATTCCAATGAACAAGATAAATATGGAGTGCTCTGAAAATACAGCAGGGGGTACTTAACCAGTCTAAGGGATCTTGGAAGCCCTTTCGTAGGGCACAACATCTATGGCTACATCTGATTAACAGGTGTGAGGTAGCCTGACAAAACCCCATGGAGAAGAAATGTAGTGCCAGGCCAAACACTTTTATGTTTGTTTGTTTACCTCTTGTATTTTTCTTGAATATTCTAAGTATATAGGAATATAATTGAGTATTATTCATGTTTATATCCTCTTCTGTTTATATTAAATTATTTTACTAATTCTAATAGCCTTTTAGTTAATTGCTTTGAGTTTTCCTGGTAAATAAGCCTTTTCTATCCAAATCTAATCTTTTTAAGACTATTTATAACTTTAATTTTTTCTACCTCTTAGGGGAAGAAGTTTGAAAGTTTATTTTTTGACAGATAATATGGTATTTCCTTTTATTTGTCCTAAATGTACAAGCCACATGAGTTGCCCACTAGTTCTGGTACTCCATAATGTGGTGAGCAGGCCCATGTTCACCCTACTTCTACCTTTTATGAAAGAAATTATTTATTCACAGACTAAAAGCAAAAATGCACGTACTGAAATAAACTGGAAACCCTCCCCCTTCCTCTTTCATCAGGAAAATCCAAAAGAATATAATCCAAGTGTGTGCCACCCCTCCTGGGTACCACAGAGAGAGCTATTTCATTGTCAGTGTGTGTCTCTTGTAATGTAATACAATAGCAGATTCAAGAAAAAACCAAATGCTTTTTAGCACAATAATGGTAGGGACTAAGGTTATGGAAAGGGCAAGAACAAAGTTCTCCTAATAGGAGCAATGTTATTTCTCTTATACAGTTAAGACTGTGTCACCTTCAAGAGAAAGTTAAACCTTGCACAGGTGAGGTGTGCTACCTTAGGTCCATAGTCGGCAAACTGGCTCGCGAGCCACATGCGGCTCTTTGGCCCCTTGAGTGTGGCTCTTCCTAAGCCTTAGGAGTACCCTAATTAAGTTAATAACAATGTACCTACCTATATAGTTTAAGTTTAAAAAATCTGGCTCTCAAAAGAAATTTCAATCGTTGTACTGTTGATATTTGGCTCTGTTGACTAATGAGTTTGCCGACCACTGCCTTAGGTGAACCAGTGAGGAAGCAGCCACTGTAGGCTGAATGAGCAGCAACAGACCCTCCATGACTCTCACCTGTCTACTGGAATCTATTCTCTCCCTGGTACTGCCAGCAAGACATGGGAAGAGACAGAGGTAGACCTTGCTCCCAGGGGAAGAGGATAGATGAAGACAGGGAACCCATGGATTTGAAAGAGAGAGAGGTTGGATGGGAAGGAACAGGCATGGTGAATCTTTCCCAAGATTCAGGTCTGGAAGGACCTTCCTTTATGTTGGGCAAGGGGGTTGATCAAATTGATGATGGTTCCTCCCCCACCAACCTCCCCTCCCCACACACACACACTGTCCACATCCCTGGAGTTACATAAAATCAGAACTTCTTACAGGATATAAAACATGTGCTTTAATTATTCAGTCACTCTGGGTTGGTATTTTTCTTATCTGCAGCCCAAAGCACCCTGACAGATACAGAAGGTGAGTAACTTGCCTGAGGTCACACAGCTAGCAAGCTGTGGAGTTGGGCTAAAATTCCAGGTCTGTGGGATTACAAGCAGCACACACCTACTACTCTGCTGGGGTATGAAGAGTAATTTCACGGGATTCATTAGAATCCTTCCCCACACCAGGATCTTCCTGTTAGTCGGACATCTACCAACTTTCTAGTGCTAAAAAAAGACTCCGTGAAAATGGTTTTTTAAAAAGTACAAAACAAATCTCCTTCTCTCTCCTCACAGTGTTTTTCCTCTCTGAAGCATCACAACTGCTTTTTCTTCTGCCCATGGCATCAAGATAACAGGATTTAATTACCAAATTTCTACACCCCCAGCATGGCCTAAATGCATTGGCCTGAACTGAAACGAATGCAGTTCTTAGAAAAAGAAAAGAAATGGTGTATCCATACAGTGACAGCAGACACAGAGATGACAGTTTTATTTACTTTATTTCCTTGAAGGACGCAGTTAAGCCATTTCAATGAGATTATTGGGTTTTAAAGATTAAAAGACACTTTTCCCAGTGACATTGACACTGTACCACAGGTAAAGGGGGCGATAATTCGAAAAATAATGGCCTGCTTGTGGCAACCCCTCCCGGACCTTTCGTGACGGTCCCCACCCCGTGGTCATCCTCCAGTTAGTGTGGGTCCCTGGCTGGGGATGTCATTGGAGAAGGCTGTTTAGCCTCTGAGTAGGCAGGGGAGATCTTCCCAGATGAAGACTCAGAAGTGGCTTTCAGGCTCCACAATGACAACCACCACTGGTGCTGAGCCTTGTCTCCAGGTGCCACAGAATTCTATCAACAGTGCACTCGGCTGCCTCGCCCATCCAGGGCTAAGTCCATGTTCTCAGAACTAAGTCCAAGTTCCAAAGACCAGGGTCTCCTGTGATTCCCCTGGAGCCGAGGGACACTCTCCAGACGTCAGGTAGGAAGAGGCTCTCAAAATGACCCAATTCCCTAGGGCTCAGAGCCAACCAGCCCAGAGAACTCGACCAGAGCAGTTTCCCTAGTATCTGCCTTGCCCTCTGGATGTTCACGACGGACTTTTTTTAAGAGAAGAGACTGCAATTTCAAAAGTTTGGAAACTGAGGATCTAGGCCAATCTCTTTATTTTGCAGAGACTGAGGGCCAGAGAGAGGAAGGTAAGGTCTGGATGGTGTTGAAGAGAGAGATAAGCTGCAGCCAGGTCTCCTTTCTTCCCAGGCTGCTCCTGGATTTCTCCTGATGGGCTGCAGATGCACTTGAAGGGGTTCTTTTTAAACTTCTAACCGCCCCCCTCCAACAATCATGCTAGCCGTTAGCTGATAGCTGTGCCCTGTCCAGGTAAATAAGAAAGTGACTAAGTGCTCTCTGTTCCCCAGGTGCCCTCTCTTGGATTTATAAAGTAAAGATCCAGTCATTCATTGGGTATTACCAATACAGTCAGAATTGAGTGAGCTTCCTAATACTTTTAGCCTCCTCAAGTTTTCTATAAGAAACCTACTCTAGAGCTGTTTCCTTGGAGATGTGAAGAAAATAACTTTGTTAATCATTTTCCTAATGATATTCCTCCTCCGTAAGCATATTGGTACATGGCTGAATTTTGCAGAAATCTCCGGACTTTCCTGCTGAGCTTACGAATGCAACTCCAATGAAGCCATGGTCACCGGAGGTGATCTTACCAGCTTAAGTAGTGCCCTGATCCTTTGTCATGGAGGAAACTCTTGGACCACCTAGCCCAGGGAGCCCCCCAAAACTGTATTTTTCTGGGCAGCTGAAGGCACTCAGCCAAGGGTGGGTCTGAGGTGGAGTATGTGTGGGCAGGTTTCCTGATGATAATGTGGACAGAGGAGGACAAATCTGGGTTGGAGCTTGTGAGTGGGGAGAGATTGGTGACCTTGTCAGGGACTGAGGTGCCTGGGAGTGCAGGTGTCAAGGGGATCTCTTCAGAAAAGGGAGGCATCCCTATAGATAAGGGAACCCCAAGGACAATTCAAGCCTCATATCTATATGGGGAGCCAAAAAGAAATAAAGACCATTGCTGGCTGCTACTCAAACAGTGCTTACAAGGCAGATATGGAGACAGGCAGATTCCAGGATTCGCATGTTAAGCCATCCATCACTTTCCCAGTATGAGGTGGTCCAGCAGCAGGTAGGAGTAGCCAGGGGTTGGAGCCAGCCTACCTGGGTCACAGCCAGTCTCCCCAGGGAAAAGCTGAGCTGTTTGGGGCAAATTCCTTAGCCTCTCTCAGCCTCAGTTCCCACCACTGTGAGATGGGGATAATGGCACTCACCTCTCAGAGCACAAGTTTAAAAGAGAACATGCATTTGGAGCACCCATCAGGGTGCCTGGGGCACTGAACAACAGTAGCTATTGTTAGTGTTAGGCTGTTCTTCAGACCTCCCAGGAGGTCTCTATGGACTCAACCCAGTGCTGGAATAGAAAACCCCACAGGGCAACCCTTCCACCTCATCAGAGACCTGCCTGGTGGCCCCACTATGTTCTAGGGCAACAGCGAGCTTGATCTAAGCATCATGGGAAGAGGAGGTGCAGGAGAGAACATATACTGAAATCTTTCAAGGGCTCTCAGAGAGAAGGGGAGTTACAGGTTGCGCTACCCCAGAGGACAGCCTGGAGTCCACTTGCAGGGTGGAGCTGGGAGGCAGCCCAAGGAAGTCGCGTCTCCTAATGAGAACAGAAGATGCTGCCTGGAAAATCTCTGAGCTCCCTTCTCAAAGGTCCTTTAATGTGGTTACAGTGTGTGTGCTGTCAACAACCCTCAGGAGAACAGAACTAGCGAGACTTTGCCTCAGGAAATGTTTGAGCGGAACTGGATGATCCAGGGCTGGCATGGGACACCCTGTACTATGCAAGCCTGGGACCCTGGGACCCTCTCCTGGGACATAATTATCTATAGATAAATTGTACAGTCTATATGCCAGGCAGGCCCAAGGCAAGTGCTTAATACACAGTTACTGGCTTCATCCCCCACAACAGCAACACGAGGCAGGCACGCTGGGTATTCCCACTGTGCAGAGGAGGACACTGAGGCACACAGGTGGTAAATCACTTGCCCAAAGTTGCAGTTACTAGAATATGGACACAGGATCCAAATCCAAGCACATTTCAACCTCAGAGCCTATGAGTTAATCATTGCTTTGCACTGCTCCAACCAATGCAGGGTTCATCATGCCCCCATCTTCATGCTACTTGTGGCCAGGGCCTCTGGTGACAAAGAGGATGGGAGGCTGCAGATCTGGAAGCAGGCAGAGGCCAGGACAGGAAGCTGGCAGTTCATTGCTGACATTGCCCCTCTGGCCTGGAGTGGGGCCCTGGCCCACAGCTCTCTGTATGAACTGAAAGAGATGCCCCTGACTAGGCCAGGAGGGTTCTGGGAAGTTTCTCTAGCAGCACAGGCTGGTTAGTTGCTTTACATGCCTATTGGTTCTGTATGTAGTAGATACCTGATTCCCCACGTATGCTAACTTCCCATCTGTCTTCTCTTTCCTGTATACCAGCCCCTGAAAGCCACCCTCAACTGGCAGAAGCATGGCCATCCCTGGGCTTGGGACTGTTCTCCCTCCCCCAGGTCCCCAATGGCCTCTCCCTTCCATCTCCCTAAAAGATACTTGTAATTATTGACAGCAAGTGGGTCAGAAAGCAAAATCAAGAATAAAGACCGGCATGGCCAATGTTGCTCAGTGGTTGAATGGTGACTTATGAACCAGGAGGTCATGATTCGATTCCTGGTCAGAGCATATGCTCAGGGAACATGCAGGAGACAGGTGACCAATGATTCTCTCTCATCATTGATATTTCTATCTCTCTTCCTCTCCCTTCCTCTCTGAAATCAATAAAAATATATTAAAAAGAAAAAAGAAATAAAAAACCTAAGGGCAGCAACAATTAATGTGTTTTTTTTTTAAGTTTCTTTCATTCCTTTAATTGACACAATAGAGCAATTGATGGATGTGTTTGGGTCAACATCAGATTATGCCTCTGTATCAGTGCACATATTTACTAGAATGAGAAAATCAGGACTTCCCAGTCTCAGCATTCATACAATTTCTCTCAGTATGTATAGGATGCCCCCCAAAAATGTATACACACTTTAACAGCTGTCAACTCACTTAATTTTCACTCCTTTTCAGGTTTAGCAACTGATTTGAAATAATGGGTGAAGCTTGACTATGCTCTGAACAAAGAAAATTTATCCTAAAGTGCCACTAGACTTTTTTTTTTTTTTATGGGGATACATGAACGATAAAGTTTATGGTACAAAACTGGCAACAGTCCACAAATCGAGAGTACACAAATACCGAACAAAATGATTCTTGATGTTTACAATTCCATTGCTTTGAGTTATCAGCAGAGCCTGGACCAGAATGGTCATCAGTTCGAAAACAAGCATTGACCAAAAAAAAAAAAATTATTCATTTCTGTAGATTCTTTTAAATTTTGAAAATGAATTGTATGTTAATATACACTGACTTTATAATCACTCAAAGTGTGTATACATTTTTTGGAACACCCTTCCTTTCAGCCATAATCTGAGCTAGAAATTTTTGCTCAAATCTTTTACTCATAGAATGTGTCTGAGTTTTTTCCTATTGGTTTCCTGTGACATAAAAAAAAAAAGGTATAATTGATCACTGAAGGCCAGACCACACTCACTGAATTCATAAGGTTTCCATCCTGTGCAAATCCTCCTGAGGGTGCACATCTGGCCACAGGGGGGCCCACTATGACTGCATTCCTGTTTGCTAAGAGCCCACTAATTAATGCTCTGTGAGAGGCCACAGAAGGCATCTACAGAGTCATTGTACTACCAAGAATTTTCTTCTGCAGGACAACACTGGTCTGGGGTGACCAGTGACTCTCTGAGGAAAAATGTACCACTCAGACTGAGTGAATTTTCTGAAGCTCACTGAGGAGTTACTTCACTTGGAAGGCTTTCTCACATTCATTGCAAATAGTCTCTTTCCTATGTGAATTATTTCATGTTTAATGAGACCTATCTTCTGGGAATAGGATTTTCCACATTCACAGCACACAAAGGGTATCTTTCCCATGTGAAATCTCCAGTGTATCATGAGAGACATCTCTGGCTGAAGCCTTTTCCACATTCGAGATTATATATATATATATATATATATATATATATATATATATATATATATATATTTGGTTTCTCACCTGTATGAGTTTGTAGATGGACCATGAGATTGTCTTTAGGGATGAAGCTTTTCCCACAGTTACTGAATACACACAGTTTTTCCTGTATCTATTTTGTAATGTATGTTAAGTGGTGATTTCTTGAGAAAAGCTTTGCCACACACGAGATTTCTCTCCTGTGTGTGACATCTGGTGTTTGTTCAGTGTCACCTTTTTGGAGAAGGCTTTCCCACACAGACTACATTGATGGGGCTTCTCTCCTATATTAAGATTCTGGTGATAATGGAGCAAACACTTCTCCATGAAGACTTTCTCACATTCATTGCATACATGACATGTCTTTATTTTCTATGATTACTGATGCTTACTGAGTAGGAACTTAGGCCTGATGAGTTTTCAGCTTTCTAGAAATCTCATTTCAGTATGTAATTATTCACAGTTAGCATGGAGAAAAATTTCCCATCTCCAGAAAGTTTACTGATCTTCTTGATTTCATAGCTTCTGATCTATTTAAGTAAAGATGAATCTGCTTTCATACTTTTTCCATGTGAGTCAAACATACCACAATTTTGCTATAACAGAAATTGAGTTTTGCTCTGATGGACAGAATTTTTTAATACGTTTTTTCATACCATTGTTTAGGCTATTTATTGTCCATGCTTTCATTTCGTACATGCTCTGGTGGGATGATCATTAAGCTTTCAGATTTCTGAACAGGTTTGACAGTGGATTTCACTTTCCATTGTCCATGGTGGTTCTCTGTGACCTAACCTGGAGAGTGTATCTGATTTGCTAGCTTGATAACCCACTGACACCAGGTTGCTGCAGTTCTCCAACATCATATTCCAGTTCAGGCTCTTCTGAGCAGGAGCCAGGAGCTGCCACTACTCCAGGCGATGCCCATAGCCGCATTGTCAAATGTCAGGAATTCCTGAGCCTGGAGCATTTTCTTCTATTCTCCAAAAAAAAACCAAAAACAAAACAAAACAAAAAAAAACCCAAAAACAACAACAAAAAAAAACAGCTGGCAACAGGGATGCTCTGTCCTATTGTGTTCTGGGTCTGCTCTAAATATCTGTTCAAAAATCTGTCTTCAGTCAAGTGTGTCCCTGGAAATGCTGATACCCAATCCTGCAACTTTTGCCCCATCACATGATTCTACTGCTTCCGGGGAATCAGAACTGTGCCTCTGAGGTGATGCACTAGAAAGGTCCCACCATTATCTGTGTGTGGTTCTGTTCAAATGTTGAACCCAAGTCTCAGGAGGAGAGACACCACCAGAGAAATCCACTCTGAAGCACATTCTAGCCTCCTTGAGGCCCTCAGGTCATACCAAAGGCCTTTACAGTACCTTGCACACTTCTGCTTCTGACCCACAGCATTCAGGGTTGTTGGGACAGGGGCCAAGGCCACTCCTGGCACCCTCAGCGCTCAGAGGGCTGCTGAGGTACCCATGCCAACAATTAATATTTAACTTGAAAACTGCCTGGGAACAGAAAGTACAGGCTATTCGTGTGCAAATCATATGCAAACAACTCTACACCAACCCCTGTAATTATTCTGTAAACCTGCCTGGCCAGCTCTAAGTGGCTGTTTGAGGACCCCCCCCCCCCCCCCTTCAGCCTTCCAACCCTGCTCCAGCTGCACAGCATCCCATCCAGGACTGGTAGGAACCTCTGGGTGACAACTACCTTGCCCTGGAACTCCTCAGGTAAAAGCCCCTTCCAAGTCTTAGGTCATGCTTTGCCTGCCACAGGGAGTTCCTAGCCATGCAGCCTCAGTCCCCTCACTACTCCCCACATGCCTTCCTGAAGTTCCCACCAGGCTGACTGATAATAAATATCTGATACTAAGAACAGAGTTGGAGGAATCATGCTACCTGATATCACACTGTATTACAAGGTCATAATAATCAAAACAGCATGGTATTGGCATTAAAAACAGACATATAGATCAATGGCACAGAATAGAAAGCCCAAAAATAAACCCACACCTTTATGGTCAATTAATGTTTGACAAAAGAGGCAAAAACATACAATGGATTAAAGATAGTCTATTCAATCGATAGAATTGGAAAACTTGGTCAGATGCATGCAAAAAATAAAACTAGACCACCTTTTTCCACCATACACAAGAATAAACTCAAAATGTATTAAAGACTTCAATGTTAAACTCGAAAATATAAAAATCCTAGAAGTAAACAGAGGCAGTAAAATCTCGGACATTTCTCATAGCAATACTAGTATTTTTTCTGCTCCGTCTCCTCAGGCAGGGGAAACAAAAGAAGAATAAACAGACGGGAGTACATAAACTAAAAAGGTTTTGCACACCAGAGGAAACCATCAACAAATGAAAAGACAGCCCACTGGATGGGAGAGCACAGTTGCAGATATATCTGATAAAGGGTTAATATCCAAAATTTATAAAGAACTTATAAAGCTCAACAGCAAAAGAATAAACAATCCATTTTGCTTAAAAATGAACAAAAGATCTGAATAGACACTTCTCCAAAGAGGCCATACAGATGGCCCATAAACATGAAAAGATGCTCAAAGTTACTAATTACCAGAGAAATGCAAATTAAAACCACAATGAGATATCACCTCACACCTGTCAGGATGACTATCATCAATAAATCAACAAACAAGTGTTGGTGAGGATGTGGAGAAAAGGGAACCCTCGTGCAATGTTGGTGGGAATGTAGATTGGAAAGCTACTGTGGAAAACAGTATGGAGTTACCTCAAAAAATTAAAAATGGAACTGCTTTATGACCCAGTGATTCCACTTCTGGGAATATATCTGAAGAAACCCAAAACACTAATCAGAAAGACTATATGCACCTCTATGTTCATGGCAGCACAATTTACAATAGCTAAGAATTGGAAACAGCCCAAGTGTCCATCAGTAGATTAGTGGATAAAAAAACTGTAGTACATTTACACAATGGAATAATACTTGGCCATAAAAAAGCATGGAATCTTACCCTTTGCGACAGCATGGATGGACCCAGAGAGCATGATACTAAATGAAATAATCCAGTCAGAGAAAGAAAAGTACCATATGATTTCACTCATATGTAGAATCTAACGAACTAACAAACAAAATAGAGACAAACTCATAGACAGCAGGCTTACAGCTAATTGGCAGGGGAGGGAGGGGGATGGAGGCTGGACTGGAGGGTAGAGGGATTGAGCCCAAAAGAAAAAAGAGAGAAACTCATGGACACAGACAACAGTATGGTGATTGCTTGGGGTAGGGGGGAGGGAGGTGGAGGAGGGTATGAGGGGATAAATGATGGTGGAGGGAGACGTGACTTGGGGTGGTGAACACACAATACAGTGTATAGATTATGTGTTGTAGAAATGTACACCTGAAACCTATATAATTTTGTCAACCAGTGTCACCCCAATAAATTCAATGAATACATATGAAAAAATAAATAAATTACGGGAAATAAATCCCTGATACTAATGCCTCTGCTCCATCGTCCTGCAAGCCCTGGCACTGCTGTGCCTGAGCCGGCTCCTCCTCCTCCCGGCCCCGTGGGTATGAACCCTAAGGTCAGGGTGGCCTGATAGGCCCCTCTCAGGAGGTCGGGGCTGGGAGGGGGTTCTCTCTGGAGGGGGCGAGGGAGGGGGGATGGGGAAGCCTAAGCTTCCAATTTTTCTGCCAACAGTTCACTGTCCTCTCCCTCCCAAGGCCAAGGCCAGTCCCAAATGGGGGTAAACCGGGAGCCAAGAGTTCACCGGCTGCGTTGGGTGGCATGGCCCTCCAGGCTTGAGGCCACAGGCTGAAGGCAGAAGGGAGGGTGAGGAGCCTTTCCTTCTCCGGGCAGTGGGGAGCTCCCCGGGCAGGAAGCAGCCCACATCCTCCGGCCTGTGCCCCTCCGGCCAGGGCCCCTCCGGCCTGTGCCCCTCCGGCCTGTGCCCCTCTGGCCTGTGCTGTCCTCAAACTGCAGCCAGGCTGGGAGAGGAGTCAGGAGTCGCAGGCCCAGGGCGGGGAGCAGGTCGCCAGCCCCGGCCCCCGCAGTGGAGCCTTCCGCCCCGCACTGGGCTCCCATGTCTGTGTCCTCACCCTGACACTTGAGGTTCCCGGAGGGCAGGGACCGGTCTTGTTTATTCTGCGTCCCCAGCACCCGGCGGGGAAGCCTACCTCGCCTGCAGCGGAGGCCGAACAACGTGGGTTTGAGCCGCGCTGGTCCGCTGCTCGCAGGTGTTTCCAGTCGGTGCAGCCGGCCCTCGTGGCCTCCGACTTCCCATCCGCAGCTTTCGCATCTGCAGATTCAACCCGCCCGGCAGCAGTGCCTTCGCATTCCCAACGGCGGATTCCCTACGTGGATTCCTAACGGGGGAAGGAAAATACTGCTCCTGGTTCGCAGTTGGTTGCATCTGCAGATGCAAAGGGCCAACTATAGTTAAATTTTAGGGGAGTCAAAAGCTATAACCGGCCCTAGCCAGTTTGGCTCAGTGGATTGAGAGTCGGCCTCCCGACAGAAGGGTCCCGGGTTCCATCCCAGTCAAGGGCACGTACCTTGGTTTCAGGCTCCTCCCCAGCCCAGGCCCTGGTAGCCCGACCAGGGCAGGAGGCAACCAATAGATGTGTTTCTCTCACATCAATATTTCTCTCTGTCTTTCCCTCTCTCTTCCGCTCTCTCTAAACAATGGAAAAATATCCTCCGGTGAGGATTTAAAAAAAAAAAGAAGTTACATCCCGGTTTTCCACTGGGCAGGGTGGGTGGGTGCCTCTTACTTCATGCCGTTCAAGGGTCAAACTGTACATGGAGAGAAGGGTCTGCAAAGATGTCAGTATGTCCACTGCAGCGTTCAGCACCTCATCAGTGCTAACTGCCCTTGACCACGAATGTTGGATTGTCCTTGCTTACCTGCATTCCCACAGCCTAGAGCAGTGATGGCGAACCTTTTGAGCTCGGCGTGTCAGCGTTTTGAAAAACCCTAACTTAACTCTGGTGCCATGTCACATATAGAAATTTTTTGATATTTGCAACCATAGTAAAACAAAGACTTATATTTTTGATATTTATTTTATATATTTAAATGCCACTTAACAAAGAAAAATCAACCAAAAAATGAATTCACGTGTCACCTCTGACACGCATGTCATAGGTTCGCCATCACTGGCCTAGAGCCATGTGTTGGAGACCCTGGGCCAACATGACCGCCCTCACCATGCCCAGGTCTGGATGGAAAGGTGGATGGTGAGAGAAAGAGTCCCCAGCCTGTGAGCCCAGCTGAAAAGTTCTGATGCTGCCCCCCCAAAAGGCCCTGATGCTCCAACTACTGACTTATCCAAGGTCTGGCCTTTCCTGGTGGATGAGTCGGTGACAGCCAGGTGAGGGACTGAGGCAGCGGAGATGTTGATGCATGGAGTGGGTTTCTCTAAGAAAGCTCTGGGAGGAGGGAGAGCTGGGGCGGAGACATAAAAGCTGGAGCAGAGACTTAGAAGCTGGAGCTGGGGCTTACAATTAATGAAGAGAGAATGTGTTCAGGGTTTGGAAAAAGCTTGGGCTAAAGTCTCAGGTGGCTGTGGAAAGTGTGGTCTAGAGGTCTAGAGGACAACATACTGGGTCTTGGGGGTTGTGTCTGGGGCGGCTCCTCCCATCTGCTCCTCTCTGACAATCCCCTGACTCAGTGACACCCAGGACTAACTGGGTCACTCATTCAGTGAGTATTTAGTGAATATCGCTGTGCCCAGCACTGTCCCAGCACTAAAACAAAGCCCTTCCCTTAGGGACCTTCCATAACAATGAAGAGGGTGTTCATAAGACAACGCTCTGATTGACTGACAGCTTTGAGAGGGAAAAAATACACAAAACATTTGCTGCATTAAACATTAGAAATGAGGTCCAAAGTGAGATAAAAGTGCATCCCACTTATAAAATATTAAGTGTTGGAATGTGCATCTGAGATCTGAAGAATTGTAGTAATATAATTTTTGGTAATATATTAATAATTATGTATAGTAATAGGTATAGTGTAGATAGATATATATATAATATATATATATATATGGAATATGCAAATGAGGTTGGGACTCCATAACGGTCACAACCAGCTCAGGAGGAGGGGCCAGGCTAGGCCCTGAGCCTGAGAGAACAACAAGCAGGTGTGGCCTGGAGCCTGAGAGATCAACACAGAGGGGCGCCTGCTCTGAGCCTCCACTGCATGGCTGGGGATAGGCCTCCAGCTAACAGACACACACACACACACACACACACACACACACACACGGCACCTGCTCCGAGCCTCCGCGGCCAGACTGTGGCTTAGGACCGCTTCCTGTGGGGTAGGACATCCCCTGAGGACTCCCGGATTGTGAGAGGGGGAAGGCTGGGCTGAGGGACTGCCCCCCCCCCAGTGCACAAATTTCATGCACCACACCTCTAGTATAATGATAAAGGGAATTTTATTTTAATTATAACTCACTTGGTTGCAAAGAAGAGAAACCATCACAGCAACTCAAGTAAAAAGAACACAGGGCAATTTTATGACATTAAATTTTATGACATTCAACAGCAAGAGACACATCTGGGCCCCACAGGAATGATGCTGGGGCCTGGCACGTCGTCCAGAATGGCAGCAGCCACTCTCCAGGACATTCCTCCTCCGCCTCTTTTTCATTGCACATTTACTCCACTCTCTCTAGCTTCCTCTGTTTACTCAAGGTCTTTGGGCTGGACAGGCTCTGACTCTGGACATGGCCTTTGTCTGCTCCCTCACCCCCAACCCCAGCTAGTTCCCAGGGTATTCATTCTAAATTCCTGGAAAAGAACTTGATGGCTCAGTGCATTTGTTTGGATATCAGTTTGACTACTGCAACAGGGAGACCCCCAAATAACAGCTGGCTTAAATAGAGCATTAGGTTCACTTCCCTGGATGTCTGTGCTGCCATGACAGCTCGCCTATGCAAAGCTGTCCGAGACCTCGGTGCCTTCCATCTTATCACTGTCACTCCTAGGGTGATGACTTTGCCCATATGGTCCGGGATAGCTCACCACCATACCCACACAGCAGGAGCAGGATGGAGGGATGGCCCTGAAATTGCACACATCGCTTCCACTTCCACGCCAGAATCTATCCGCATGACTAAGCCCAGCTTCAAAGTTGCCCAGAAAATGTATCTTTGCTAGGCAGGCAGTCAGCTGTGGGGCAGGCAGCCATCTCTGGCACACACAGGTCAGTTGGTTATAGTGGGAGGGAGGGAGGACAGAGAGGAAAGAGAGCCGGGAAACAGCACCGGCCCATGCAAGTCTACCCAACGCAGGATCTATACTCAGCCGGACACTATCCCCTGTGTAAACCGCAATGCAGTGGACGTCCCACTTGTGAAAACACTGGGGGTTAACATTTAATAATGGAGGTAGGAGAGAGGACACCCATGGGGTGAGCAGTGTGGGACAGTCTTGGGAGTTTCATCTCAGAGAAAACCACTTGCCTTGAGCCAAGGAAAGTGTATTAGGCTGAGGTTTGGTAAGGAGAGAAGAGAAACCCACACAGGAGAGGGGACGAGGGAGGATTTACAGTGGTCAAGTTCATAGGCAAGGACTCTTACCAGAGTTTCAAGTAAACTCTCTTACTCAGTTTCTTCATCTAAATAAAAAGCTCTCTGGGAGGGTGCTAGGGAAGATTATTTGGGATAACAAGTATAAAGCACCAGGGGTGTGTAGCACATCGTCGGCACTCAATAAATGGTCAAGTGTGTTTAGATTTGAGTGCACAAAAACGCAGTGCCCAGTTCCGTGGGCTGGTCTTTGCACATTTCCCAGTCCAGGAGTTCAGTGGGCTGGTCCTTGCACACTGCCCAGTCTAGGAGCTCAGTGAGCTGGTCTTTGCACACTGCCCAGTCCAGGAGCTCAGGCACCCTTCCTTCCTCTCTTCCAGCTCTGGAGGAAGTGGTTCTCCAATTCCAGAGGACATAGAATCACCCCCCACTCCCAGAGACACTGATATTGGTGGGCCTAAGGTGGACCCAGGACTCTGTATTTTCTTGCCAGAAAATTTGGGGCAGGTGGTTGAAGGGCAGAACTTTGAGAGATACTGCAGAAAGGAGAGCTCCATCTCTTAGGCTGGCTTTTCTCATCGACATGATCATGTTCTTACACATGGATCAAATTTGTGGCCCTAGGAATACAGCTTCTCCAGTTCCTTTATATGTGGCATTTCTAGGAGAATGGGGACGGGAAGGGAGTGTGGTAGAGAGGGTGAGGTGATGGTGGGAGTCATTTGGTCGTAAAAGCCCATTTGGAGCAGCCACAAGCCCACTAATGATTTCTTTCAAACTTCCACTAGAGAACTAACTCACCATTTGGGCAGCATCTGTGGTCACCGCTGGGACCAGAATGTGCAGACCCACTGGAGACACTGAAACACTATTAATAGTGGGGCTGGGTGAGGCCAGGCTCAGGAGGTGTGAAATGCCTCTTCAGGGAGCTGACAGATCCTTTGAGAGCCCAGGTCATCTCTGATTCGAATCTAGTCGTCTTGGCTGCCATCTCAATGTGACCTCTGGTGCCCTGGGTGAGGCTGCCTGGCCACAGATGACCCAAGTGCAGCCCTCCCTGAAGTCTTTCCTTCTCATGCACTGGACACAGAGCAGGCCCTCAGTTGTCTGCATGTAACAGTGATTGGATTTTCCCCCTGATTGCAGAAGAAATATACAATCACCATAAAAAGTGTTTCTTGAAGATATGGAAAGGCACAAAAGAAAAAGAAAAGCCACCTGTAATTGTATCATCCAGAAATAACCATCACATTTTAGAGTAACACACTACTAGTTTTTCCTATGCATATATTTGCATAAACTTGCATATCTCATTTGGATTTTACCTAATCCTCTCCTCTGTAACCTGCTTGCTTCACTTAACAATTTATAATAATTTCCCACAGCATCAAACGGTCTTTACCATCCAATTTTTAATAGCTAATCATATTCTAGCATATGGATGCACAATTTAATTTGGACATTTAGGTTCTTTCTATTTTTTGCTTTTATTTCTTTTATTTTACTATTATCAATCATATTGCATGTCAGTTATGGTTTTCCTTTTTTTCTATTTTATTTTTATTTTTTTCTTTATTGATTAAGGTATTACATATGTGTCCGTATCCCCCCATTGCCTCCCAACCCCCACTCATGCCCTCACCCCTCCTGGTGTCTGTGTCCATTGGTTAGGCTTATATGCATGCATACAAGTCCTTTGGTTGATCTCTCCCCCTTACCCTCACCCTCCCTTACCTTCCCTCTGAGGTTTGATGGTCTGATTGATGCTTCTCTGTCTCTGGATCTGTTTTTGTTCATCAGTTTATGTTGTTCATTATATTCCACAAATGAGTGAGATCATATTCAGTTATGGTTTTTCTTAAGATTGCTTATGAGAAGCTAAATTCTTAGATCAAAGGGTGTTTTTTGGTTTTTTGTTTGTTTTAGATATATATTACCAAACTAGAGATATGCAAGTGGATATTGAATACGTTGCAGACATTGAAGAAGGTGTGATGAAGTCCAGGAATCCACATCAGGCTTCAGGGTGTGGACAAGGCAGTATAATCCGAGGACTGTCTAACCCGAGCTCAAGTTCAGACCACAAAGAGGGATTTAGTCAAGCTGGGTATGTTAGGAGGACCCCCTTCCCGCTATACCCCCCCAAACCCCTAAGAGCCCCTTAATGACCCACTGAAGGTTTCTCTTCTGTGATTATGCTCAACGCATTTTAAGGACTCTATGCAAATCTTTATCTGGCCTACAGCAATTATTTCTGAAAACCAGACTTTTGACAGAAGTACATTTAATTTTTTTAAAAAAATAGCCTTTTTAGTGCATGCTATTATCATTGTTACTTATTCAAATGTGTTGATGGGGGAGTAGCTGGAAGGGTGATGTTTGCATTGGCATGGCAACCAGTGGCTAATTGAATCCCCCTCACCATCCGGGATGCCTTCTCTGACTCACATACGTCCAGAAATGGATTTTTCCCGCCTGTGTGTCATTGCTTATGGTAGAGAAATGGTTACCCACTCATGATCTAACCCTTTTCCATTCTATTTATACTTTCAGTTTGTGCCACCTTCAAGACTAATCAGTTTAGGGAATTTGCTTCCCACCCTGTGAAGTCAGCTTCCTTTTGATCTGCAGTTACCTCTTTTTGGCTGTACAATATGCTCCCTGATTATTATAAAAGCTAATATTTATTGAATCACTACTCTGATTCCATGGACTCTGCAAGGTGTTTTACATACATTATTTCTTTTAATCCTAGGATGCGGGAACTGTCAGTATGATCCTTTCTTAAACAGATGAGGAAACTGAGGCAGAGGCCAGATGGCTTCCTGAAGGATACAGAGTTCACAACATGAGGATTTGAACCTGAGAAGTTGGGCTCCAGAGGCTGAGGATCTAACTACTCCACCCTGGCCATCTAGGAGATGTGCAGTCCCCTCCTCCTGCTGTGGGCATCTGGGATTGCGTGAACCATTCAAAAGTCAAGCACAAGCTTTTCTTTCCTGTTAAAATCCTTGGACATATGCTCTCTCAGACTTTCAACGCTGAAAAGTGTGAGAAATCGGTCTGTCCTCACGTAAAAGTTCAAATCCTGGGAATTAACCAAGATTTTCCTCCCCTTTCTCTAAGTTATGAATAGTACTGAACCTCACTGACTGTCAGTTCTTTCATCTAAAAATAAAATCTAAAAGCTAGCTCACATGAGGACTGGGAAGATGACATGGGAAGGCCTCTGTAAAAGCCTTTTGTGCAGAGCCTGGCACACAGTAGGTGCTCAACCAAGCTTCCTTCCTTCCATCTCTTGTAGAACTTTCCAGAGCAGTCTGTCTCTGTTGTTGAGTTCGGGATTGCGGTCATCTCTGGCACCTGCACGCTCCTCCTGAGGGCAGAGGGCAGAGCTCACACTCCTCTTTTGAGAGCTTCCAAAAGTCCCCATCAACGCCCATGGTGGTTTGGATCCCAGCCTGCCTCTCTGGTGAGTCACGGTGCCAGGAGGTGCATGTTGAGTTCTATGCAGTTTTATCACACGGTAAATATATTTGAATAGTAATCCAGTCGATGATGCCAGTAAAGGGCTAGCACAGTTTAACTGAGGAGGTAAGGCTGACCATCTCGTCTCTTAATAGGATTCCTCTGTTTGAAACAGTTTATGGAGAATAGTAGGACTAAAGCAGAGAGAACAAGAGATTCTAAATCTATCCTGAGGCGTCTGTAAATGCAGTAGACATTTGTAGTGTTGGCCTCCCAGCATCCAGGCCCCCTTCTGGTGACAGAACTTGTATTTTACTTTGGGAAACCATCCCTCCCTCACTCTCAGGCCACATGTGGAGGAGGGCAAAGCACATTCTAAGCTTTGAGGATGAGCACCTGGCTCAGGCCTGGCCTTGCCACCTGTACTATGCCCCTGGCTGCGGCCATTGGTGCAGCCACATGGGCCAAGCTAGTTCCAGGACTTCCTACGAATTCTATTGATAAAGACGTTCTCTTTACACCTGAGTGGCTGAGCTGGTAAATTATAAGCTTGGATCTTCTGGGAGCCACCAGGTGAAAAAGTCTGGCTGAGGAAGAAATCAGCACTAAAAGATGGAGCCAGGAGACCAGACTTGACACTGAATGACCTCCTGCTTCTGGCCATGCCTGAAATGTCACTGCTTTTGCACTCTCCGGCTAAATGAGCTAAAGGATTCTAACTTCTTCTTCTTATTGTTGCATAAACTGGTTTGGTTTCCCAGTACTTGTTCCTGAAAATGTTTTAGTCGTGATTTACCCTAATTCCCAATGCTAGACAGGGCACCCAAAGGAGGGTGGTGGTGGCTCTCCTCTTCCCAAAATGTAAATGAAAATAAGTACATGGAGAGGGATACACCTAAGCCCTGTGCAGAAACTGTCTACCTAAAAGAGTTAGCAGGTAAAAGCCCAAGAACATGGAATAAGTTCTCTTTCTGCCCTTTACTTTAGTTGGGTTTTCCCCAGCTTGTGAGAGAACTTTCAGATCTGAAAAACAGCTTCATCGCTGACAGCTTATGATTGTAGGAGTGACTTCCTGGATAAGCTTTGAGTGCAGTAACTAGGAAGGCTGTGGAGAAAGCTATAAAATGAACACAATTCTCAGGCTTTCCCAACGCTGTTTTGCCTCCCAGGGGTTCCAAACCAGTCTGAGACTTCACATGGCTGTGCGGGTACGTGCCAACAGAGGGATGCATTTTCCTTCTGAAAAGAACCATGTGTGTGTTAGTGTGTGTGTGTTGGGGGAGGGGGGGATCAATAAAAATATGCAAATGAAGCCTCAAACTTCAAAACCTGTAAATGTGGGTATTTTCATATTTCTTGATACGGACAGACACAGCCATGAGAAGTTCCTTGGGTCTCTTGTCATCTGCCATTTACAGAGAGTGGGAAGCTAGGCAGCAATTAGCTGAGGACTGGGAAGCACAGTTTGGGGAGGCCGTTAAGTGCTGGAACGTGTGAGTACCAGCCGCCCCCAAAATGCATAGATCCACTCAAGAAGCTACTCAAAAAAATGTAAAAAGAGAGTCTAAATTGTGAAATTACCCTTCATCCTTCTGCTTGATCTAAAGGGCAGGCACTTGGCTGCTATTGTGTTTTTGAAATTTACTGTAAGGAACGTTTATGCCACTGGAAAGTTAATTGCCGCCTGCTCTGAAGTCATCTTTTTTATGGGAAATTACAGTTGAGCTTTCTGAGCCCTGTTTTCAATGGTCAGTCAGTTCAGCGGTGTCTTTCTCCTCTATTGTTCTTCTTAGGAGCGGTGCAGGGCCCCAGGTCTGAGGACGACTGTGCCCAGCTGGGCTCTGGTTCTTGTTGCTATGTAATCATGACATATGTGTTGCTTATCCTTTTTGAGCCTTAGTTTTCCCACATGTAAAATATCATACTGATACCTATTTCCGAGGTTGGTGGTAAAGATTTATAGAGAAGAGATTTATGATCCCTTTGTAAACCAAAAACACTATAAACACGAGATGTTATTTTGCAAACTCCTAAGGCCATCTTCTAGCCACACACACACACACACACACACAAACACACACACACACACTTCATAAGACCAGCCATATGTGGGGACAATGTGATTTTCTACAATGGAATAAGTTTAGTAAAAATGGGTAGACTTTTACATTTTGGGGTTGAGCCCTTGAAAATAATCAGAAGGGACCCTATTTTGAAAGACAGTAAAGATGCAAAAGGTTTTTGGGTCCCTTTAAGGGCTGAACAAACCAGAAGGAAGTTTCTAGAACCGACTCTTAGGTTCCTTGGCATTGGGTAACTGTAGAATAGTAGTGAGCGCACAATTTTTGCAGCAGAACAAGCAGAGTTTGAATCCATGCCTGTGGCCTCCCCTCGTTTCCTTCCTCAATGCCTCTAGTCAGGCTTAGGGGACATACCAGAGAAGGTTCCTGTGAGGATTAAATGAGATACTGCAGGGAAGGCTTTTCACCCTGTGCCTGCAAGAAGTGAAGCCAAGAACACTATTATTTGAGGAGACTAGGGATTCCAGGAGAGCTAAAGAAAAATATGTTTTCACGCGGCAAGAGAGAAAATAGAGACCCATAAAAACCACCCTAGCTTTGTCAGCAGATTAAGCTATGTCTTTTCTGCTTTCAAGCTACTATTTCCTCTCTCCTTCATTGTCACCTCAACTGTGTGCCACTCTGATTGTAAGTCCGGTATCCCGACAGGGCATTCTGAGGACATGAAGCACTTAATGGCATTTCCAGCTTACGGAAAGTTTTCAAAAGAGCAGCCTTGTTCCAGGTGATGTTTGCAATAATCCCATGAATGAAGAGTCCACTCCCAGCACCGAGACTGTGAGGGGAGAGGTTTAAAGAGAGGGGCAGGCTAGGGAAACCAGATGGATTCCAGATCAAACGGAATTAGGTATTTCCAGTTCTGCCTCATCATGTTGTTGGAAACAAATTCCCAGAACATGAGATTCTGCCATTTCCAAAAGGAAAAAATTCCAACGCCCCATCTAATGTTATTTTGCTGATCAGCATCTTGAAGATGGTCCAAGCTGGTTTCCTCACCATCAGTACAAAGAACCAAGAGTGGATGCTGGCTAAATGAGGAATCCTTTAGAAATACCATAAATAGTAATTTTAGCGTTTGATCATAGTTCATCTTAGGATGGCCCAGTATCCCTCACTTCCTTTCTTTCTCACTCTAAGCATGGGCCACACATCATGTTTATATTGTGAGTGGTGGATCTCCTACTGGTTTGAAGGAGAAATGAGGACTGTATCTCATTCAACTTCATATGCACAGTGCCCAGTACAGTTGCTAGAACGGATAATAATCTGTATAAGCAGATAAATGTAAAATTTCTCAAAAGAAAAGTTTGTCTTTAACAAAAACACTAAATGGTTAGAAAGAGTTGTAAGCAAATATATATGACTAATGCACTGCTCTGTATCTTCCATACCACTATACATGACTAACGCACTAATCCAAATCTCCCATAAGCAATAGAGGTGACTACTGCACTGCTCCATACCTTCTATAAACATTTATGGAGAGCCTATTATGTGCTATACACGGTCTAAGGTCTAGAGACATAACATGAAACATGGATGGTTCCTGCCTTCCTGAGATTCAGTCTGATAGGATAAAGGCAGGTGTGGGGCAAAGTTCTTGATTACAGACAATATGACTGATTCTAGCTAGTTTTAAATGGAAAGGAATTAATTAAGGCTTATAAATATTTCACAAAATCATTGGGAAGAAAGAGACTCTAGGATGAACTTCCAGGACTCCACCAAAATAGGTGGCCATTGCAATATAGATGTCACTGGGCAAGAAGCGCCAAGATAGTAAGCCATCACTGCCACTACCGGCTCTGCAACCACACCACACCTGCCATTATCAAGCAGCAGAATGACTGGCCCATGTTCTGCTTTTTTCCCCCATGAAACTTAGATCTGAACCCAAGTCCTGTGTGAGAGCACTGGCAGAAGGTAACTCAGTGTCTGTGCCATAGCACAAAAGGCTGGGAACCATGGGCATTTGTTGATGGGAATTGGAGATTTGTACCAAGGGGACCTATCAGAGTATGGAGAAGCTATTCCGAAGAGTTCGGGCCATTGTGAGTGACAATTGTTCACACAGCTATTAAATAAACAACTACAGGAAGAAGGGAGAACGCTGTGACTGCTGTACAGAAGAGAAGGTTTAAATCACCCAGAGAAGGTTTAAATAACCCAGGTGTTTTAAAGAGCCCAGCATGGTGCAAGCATCATGGAAGTTACTTTACTTGTTTGGACCTTGACTGAATAGAATTTAGCCAGGCAAAGAAAGCATTCCAGTGCCATTCCGCATTCCAAAACATATTCAAGTCAATGGGAACCAACTGGCTTATGCTACCTACTGAGCAGACCATTGTGAACAAAAGACCCTGGATCCCACAGGATGGAACTTACCATCCCAGGCAGTAGGGGAGGAGCTGCAAGCATTTTGGTGGAAGGCTGGGTGTCCTGACGTGTGCCCAGCATCACAGCACTGTGCTTAGGGAGGTGACAGATGCAGCTCATTGCCCTCCATCCTCAATTAGCTGTTGAGCAGACACTGGCCTGAGGAAGGCTAATCCATGTCAGCCAGCGACCTCTGAGTTGGCATGGAGCAACACTTCTCCCAAACAGAGACAATGGTGATCCACTGCCCAAATTTGATTCTCTCTTTCTAAGGACTGAACTGGCAAGGTTGGGGGGTGGGGGTGGGGGATTCATCAGTTGATTAATGGAACCAGAAGCAGCAAAGACTCCTCTGCACATCAGGTAGCAGGAGTTAAGGGTGCCAAGGGAGACCCCGAGTTATGTGCAAGCAGAAGACACAAAACCTACGCAGATTTCCAATGAACTGCTCTCCAGTGCCTCCTCTGGCCAGGGTGATGCTGGGGTGAGGAGATCATTGGAAAAGCAGGAAGAGTAGAAGCTGAGGTAGCGTGGGCTCAGTGATGGCAGAGGACATAACCGCCTGCTGAGGAGGGTAGTGAGAGAGCCCAGTCCCGGAGCTTTCCTGGACGCGCCATTTCCTGGGCTCTGTTCCAGTGTCTGCGAGGCCTGCCTCTGTGGTGGGGCCTGTGCTCCTGGAAGTTCCTCTCTTCTTAATTCCCACCTGCAGCCTTTTCTGGCCAGCCTGTGAGGGGCTGCCCAGCCTCTCTGTTCCTTGCATCAGCTCACACACTGGAAGCTGAAAGGCCTGGAAGTGGGCACAAGCAACATGGAAAGGTGGAATATTTTTCTTCAAACTGAAAAAGGAAACCAGAGTTAAACATTGATTGATAACTGTTTAAATCTTAGATTTAATGATATTTAATTTATATCTATATGTTTATTTCTTACCAAAATGCTACATCGTGTTTATTGACTTGAGTTGCTAGGAAACTGTTACTAACAATGATTAAAATAATGCACACCATGATCACACCCTCCCACCTCAATGCCCTTTGACCCCCTGGCTCCTTCCCGGAGGTGAGGTTTGGTGCACAAGGGACTGGGTCATCAGGAAAGCAGAGAGCAGGAAGGCATGCTTTATTTGATCATTGTCAAGGAAACCTACTTGACATTCAGACCAATACAGTCCTTCTTCTTAGCCTCTGCATGTAGTAAATGCTAAACGTATATCTGGTGCTCTTAAATGCACATTGATTGATAATGATTAAAATCAAAGGACGTTCACAAAAGTTTTTGCTTCTGTGTGAAGTCAGATTGGAGGAAGAAAGGCCCTGCGTTACTGTCATAACAGCAGCCTTATCCCACTCCTGGAACTTTTTCCTTTGCAGAGAGAGTCACTGAGCCTCAGCCCCGTCTGCCTTGGCTCCCACTGTTCTTGGGAAGGGAGGGGCCTGCCGGTCCAGGTGTGAGGCTAAGAGGTGCTGTGGGCAACCAGGAAGGAAGAGAGGAGGAACCAGAGGCCCAGGGACAGGTGAGGGTCAGACCAAGTGGTGACCCAGGAGGATTGGAGCGAATGTGGAGACAGGAATGGTGGGAGGGCAGAGTCATTTTTGCATTCGTTCATTCATTCACTCATTCATTCAGCAAAGATTTATAGAGAGAGAAGCTAGAGCTAGAAGACTTCATCTCTGCTCTCAGGTTGTTACAAGCGAAGGAGTGTGGCCATCGGGGTGATCTCTAAGAGGTGGCATATACAGGTGATAGAGAGGAAGCCCAGCCTCGTGAAATGGACTAGGATGTGTTAGACACTGTGCCAAACTCTCTCTTTGTTTTTCTCCTTGAATCCTCACAACTACCCTATGAGATAGGGATTTCCCAGGGGAGGGACACTGAGCCAAGGGAGGTGAAACTACAATTCACTGTCACACAGCTGGCAAATGCCACGGAGGCATCCACCCCAGGCTGGCTCCGCACTGCTCCCGTGGACGCCCAGGCATCACATAGAGGCACACAGGCACCTGAACACACAACTGGTCCTGACCCCACTTGCTCTGGTGGGAACAGGGACTAGAATTTGAATGTGCTGTGTTCACAGTCCTAGATCGATGGGACCTTGGGCTCAGACAGGAAGGACTGTGCAGTTCCCACTCTGGTAGAGCGAGGGGTGGATCGGCTCTCAGAGGTCTCCCCTCCCTCCAACAGTCTCTGCAAAATGTTCTGGATGTTGAACTAAGTTCAGTGGATGGGCACCACCAAGAGGGTGAGGCGGAGGCTAGAACAAGGACGGTCATTCTAGATTTGAGAGATTCAGAGGTTATACTCCTGAAAGAAAGTGAAATTGCCAGAGAAGGCTGGGAGAATAAGGATGAACTCGCTGCATTGGGCATGGTCAAGTGGTAGACGATTGAAAATTGAAGGGCTCACTGTTAATCACACAAAGGAGCGACCCGTACAGGCAGCAAAAAGAAAAGTAGGGGCGAACGTCTTCAAGACTAGGGAGATGAGTCTTAAAGAGATGTTTTTATGGGTGCAGTTGGTTTTACCTTTAGGATCCCCATCTTCATTGAGCCTTGTTCTTTTGTCCTAACAGTCTGTTCTGTAGGGATATTTTATAGAATGCCCACTGTGAAGAAATAGGCTCATTTACATAAAATTCAACATTAATGTGATAATCAATCTTTAAACTGGAAACTAGGGGGCCAATTTGTCTTGATCCATCACATCACCATTTAGATGCTGATTTATTTCTGCTGCCTTTCATTCTCCTTCCCTCAGAATCCTCCCCCACCAACCCCCACCCTCAGCACTCTGCATGGTCACTCTTGACTCCCTGCTTCTGCATTCAATCCTCCCTCATAGGCACAGCTGTGGGGGTGACAGAGGTGACTCCAGCCCAGATCTTGCTCTCCTTGTGCTCTGAGAGTTTTGAAACAGTTCAGAGGGAAGGCCACGGTGTTCAGCAAAGGGAGCAATCCTTCCCGCTGGGAAGAATCAGGGTCAGCCCCGTGGAGGGTTAGCAGGTCTCCGTTAGGTGGCATTCTTAAGTCACGGGGAGGATATCCAGGGGCAAGAAAAGCAAATGTTAAGGCCAGAAGAGAGGGATGGGGTGAGGATGGGGGCTGAGAGAGAGAGGGAGACAGGAGCAAGAGCCAGGGAAAGGATGCATTAGTTTTACAAAGATGAGCCCATTAAAGCCGCCACTTGCTCTGGGCATTGTACAGTAGTCCCTCATTATCTGCAGGGAATATGGTCCAAGACTCCTAGTGTGTGCCTGAAACCATGGATAGTACCAAATCCTGTATACACTATGTTTCTTCCTATACGTACCTACCTATGATAAAGTTTAATTTGTAAATTAGGCACAATAAGAGGTTAACAACAATAACTAAAAATCAAATAGAACCACTACAGAAATATACTGTAATAAAAGTTACATGAATGCGTTTGAATCCATTATTAAGTAAAACTAGAGGCCTGGTGCACAAAAATTTGTGCACTCGTGGGATCCCTCAGCCCGGCCTATGCCCTCTTGCAGTGTGGGACCCCTCAGAGGATCTCCACCCCAGTGGGGACCCTCACCCCATGGAGGTTTGGCCAGCCTGGGTGAGGGGCTGATGGCTGTTTTCAGGCTGGCCACACCCCCTTTAGGGTGGGGCATCCCCACTGGGGTGCCTGGCCAGTCTGGGTGAGGGGCTGAGGGCTGTTTTCAGGCTGGCCAAGCACCCTGGTGACATAAGCTCCCAGCCTCTCCTTTTTTTCTTTTATTCTGGGATTTATTTACCTTCTATAATTGAAACTTTGTTGCCTTTAGCAGAGGCCTGCGGAAAGCTTGGCTTCCTACATCACAAGGGGCAACCCACTCCTGCTTGCTCCAGCTCCATGACCACGGCCTGCTGAAAGCAGGTATCCGGGGTTTATTTACCTTCTATAATTGTTGCTTTCAGTAGAGCTCAGAGCTGGGCCGCGGCAGGTGGGGAACATTGGCTTTCTCCATCACTGGAGCAAGCAAGCCTCCTGCTCGCTCCAGCTCTGTGGCTGCGGGCCACCATCTTGGTTGGGTTAATTTGCATGTAGTTGCTCTGATTGGCTGGTGGGCATGGCTTAAGGCATAGCAAAAGCATGGTCAATTTGCATGTTTGTCTTTCATTAGTATAGGATAGGGTGACTTGAACACAGGCACTATGATACCATGACAGCCACAATAGCTACTATGTGACTAATGGGCGGGAGCATCTGGAGGGGAGATGCTGGACAAGGAGTGATTCACATCCCCGGCTGGATGGCATGAGATTTCATCACGCTACTCAGAACGGCAGGCAATTGAAAACGTATGAATTGTTTATTTCTGGAATTTTCCCTTTAACATTGTCATGCAGCGGTTTGACCAAGGGTAACTGAAACCTCAGAAAGCACAGCCGAAGGGGGCCTCCTGTATCTGAATGTGCGCTTGGGGCCCTGGGGCCAGAGGTGTGAGCGAGGCCTTCCTCCCAAGTCTTCCCAAAACAAAGCTCCATGAGATCGCTTTTTGCTTTCAGAGTCACATCTCAGGCTCTGGGCCCGTGCGCCATGTTCTGATTTTCACCCAGTGGGTCTGTTGAGAAGCCACACTTCGTATTTCTGACAAGTGGATGTTGCCTGTGACTGCACTTTGAGAACCACTGCTCTCAAGTATTCTTGCAGAGGGCTAAAGGGCCAGTGAAGCATTGGAGTCAAAACTACCTTTGCTTTTGTCAGGTTCACAACTTTATTATCCTTTTCAAAGAAACCTCATTATATGAGATGAGCCAAAAGTAGCTGCAGAATCCTCCACCCCCCAAAAAATTTTTTTTGAGCTTTAAATGACCAAGTTAGATGCAGGAAATGTGCTACTAAGTAGGAAATGCCTGTTGGCAGGACTCTGAGCCACATGGGGCCAGGAAGTGGGGTGGCCTGGTCTACGGCAGCTCATTAGAAGCTCCTAAACCTGAGACTCCCTCCTCATCCGTCCTGAGGGCATCACCAGCAGCCCTGCACTTGAACACCTCTGGCACCCAGGTCGACAGGGCAGGCGGCATCAAATAAGTTACCAGAACAAGTTGCTGCTTCTGGGAACCAAGGCCGTGCTGGGCCCTCCAGAGAAGCCTCCTGAGCCCGTGTGGGAACCTCCCTGCTTGCCCCCGTGGAGGGGAGACCCTGCCTTTGGTCCCCTTGCTGTCTGCTCCTGGTGGCATCTCATCCTCCCAGCAATTGCCCAGCCTCTGGGACTACCCGGCTCAGATCTTATTTTCCATTTATGACTGTTAAAGAAACAATAACCTCCTGGAAGCTAAGGAAGCAGGGCCATCCGACGGGTCATATCTGTACAAAAAGAAAATCTTTGAAATGAATGTCAAGGTAGTGATTTCTTTCATGTTGATCACGGAGAATTTCTAAGGCACTCATGTTGCTCTCTCTTTCCCCAATAAGCTCAGAAGTCTGTGGCACGCATGCTGTTTGGAACAAGAGGATGAAGGGGAGGTAACGGAGGACTTGGGAAGAAGGGTCCTTTAAAAATCATATTTTGAAAAGATTAGATAGTTATCTATTCAAAAAAAAAGCTACCAGATATGTGGGATGTCATGTTAATAGTGGTTCTCTTTGGTGGTAGAATTATGTGCCAGTTTTATTTATTCTTCACTCTTGTGGGTATTTTGCAGTTGGGGGGTGAGGGGCGGGACATGTATTTTAAAAATCAATCTTAGGTTCCATTGCCTTTGCGGGGTAGTGTGTGTGCAGGAGCCCAGACCCACAGGCAAATGGTGACCTGAGAGAAGGGTTCAAATTGGAAACGAGGGGCTGCAGACCAGGGCAGAGAAGTCGGGAGAAATGGGTTGGCAGATGCCTGAGGGACCCACTCCTCGGACAGAAAAGGAAAAAGTATATAATTTTATTTCTGAAATGAGAACTGGCATTTAATTCAAGAGAGAGAGGAAGAGGAAGACACTGAGTGATCCATTTAGGGGAGGCAGGGGTAGGACTGATTGGAGGTGCCTTCAGTCCCACAGCCACCCTGGTGCCCTTGGTCCCCGGCAGGTCCCTCGTCCCTGGACCCCAAGGCCCTCACCTCCTCCTCACCTCTGAAATGGAGAGAAGAGCCCCAGTCACTGGGTTTTTGTGCCTTTGCTGGATGAAGCCGTGGCTGGCCTCGTCTCCTCTGGAAAGGACCTGAGTTCTTTTCCTTCTCTCTCTCTCTTCCTTTCCTTCTTTCCTCTCCATGTCTCTTGCTAAGGAGGAATTAGAGCTGATGCTCATGGATCCTATGGAACCTCCCCTTCCACTGTGTCCTGCTCTCTTCTTGTCACCTGCATGGCTCGGCTCTTTCCTTCCGTGTCCCATGAGCTCTGGGGATGACACTTATCCAAGTCACCTTCTCAGCTCACAGGTGCCTCTCGCTGCCCTGTGGACCTCACGGCTTGGGATCGTCGTCCCCATACATTTGTTGTCACCATTCTCTGTGGCTCTTTCTTGGATTCTTGGACTAGGAATAACCTATACAAGTCAATGATGGTCAATTAACAATAAAATGAAGGCGATTAGAACAGCGAGACCTCATTTGCTACCCATCAGTTGGCAGAGATTTTTAAATGATCACGTGTGGAGTCGCAGGATACACTCCCTCGTTTGCCGTTGTTGAAAGTACACATGGAGGCCTCCTTCCTGGGGGGACATTAGGCAATAAGTGTAGAAACCTTTAAGACCATGTGGTACCACTTGACCTAGCAGTTCCACTGCTTGTGGAATTCATCATAAGGAAATAGTCAGAGATGGACACAAACAGTCATGCACAAGATGTTCATCAAAGCATTGTTTACATTATTTTTAAAGGAAAAAGTAGGGGTTGATTAAGTAAATGGATAATAACTGCATGTAATGGAGTACTTGGCAGCGACTAGAAGGCATGTTGCAGAAATACATTTGATGCCATAGGAAATGGTTTGTGCTAAACGGCGAACTAAAACACTGAGTTGTACACCCAGCCTGCCATTACCACAGCCCTCTCCTGAGCTGCTATGTGTCGACAGCCACTTGCATTTGTGACAAGTCATACACCTCCTCCTGCCCCCACTACCCTGGTCTAGAGGTCTGTGGTCAGCTTTTCCCTTTTTAAAAATTGTAAGTGAAAGAGAACCCAAAGCACACGGGCTTGGGAACGAAAGGTATTTAACTGGCTAATAACCCAAAGGCAGGTCTGGATTCAGCTGAGATACCATCAGAAGTTCAACAATGTCACCAAGGATCCTGTTTCTTTCTGGGGGAGTTACCTCTCCCCCGTTTTCCCTCATGCCTGGCCTCTGAGTTGGTCATGGCCGGGATAATGGCCACATTTTCATCTCTGGGAGGAACCTGCTGGCAAAGGCCCTCCTTTCATTGCCCCCTGGCCTGGAGCGGGTGCTGAGGCTTTCTCCTCTGCCCTCCAGCGAGCTGCTGGCAGCTTTGGGCTTATCTTCCCTTTGCAGCTGCAGTGGTCTCCCCTGTACCTCGGGTCTTTCAGAGGAGGAAAGAGGACATGCTTGGTAGCTTCTGTGCAAGTTCTGGGATCAATGCTCTCGGTTGCCTGAATTCTTTCACGTGACCCCTGACCCACCCCTGAATTTGAGGGGATGGGATGGGATGCACAAACTGGCTAGAGCTCAGTTATGAGAGGTGAAAGAAGGAATCCATGCTGGAAAGGAACACATATTACATAAAGGAAAGTCAAATAAACATGGAAAATGTTAAATTAAATACAATTACTCAAATTTCTTCTCAGCCTTTAATATGCTAATGTGCACTATAAACCACCAGACAAGAGGTGGGAAGAGGGAGGATAAGATATAATTTTACTTTGGAAAATGCTAGAGTAACTGTAAGGGAGATCAGTGCCTATAAGTAGGGTGAGCTCACACCCGAGTCTGCCCGGACAGTCTCAGTATATACCTGTTACTCCAGGTATAAATTATGGTATAATGATGACCAGCACTCACATCCCCTCTCAGAAGGATCCCAACGTTAATGATAAATTATATGGTCACCTCCAGTGACCTGTGCTGAGGACCCCATGTTGCTCCGTGTTGAATTGTGAATCATTGACACAATCAGACCTTTCCTTGAGGGTTGTGAATTTGAGACATAGAAAAAGAAACACTAGGGAGAACTCACAACAGCCAAGCAGATGCAGCAGTTGCAGAGACAGAGGGAAGAGAGGCTGGCCCCGCGGCTGGTGGGTCACCAGGCAGGAGCAGCAGTGCGTGCTTCTCCAACAGTGGCAGCAGTGGGGGGGGGGGGGGGGGGGGGGGGGGGAGGGAGGAGGCGGACAGCAGGCAGCCTGCCCTGATGCCCCTGACAGTTAGGCTGCAGGGATGCTGTCCTGCGTGAGCCTACTTCCCAGGATGCTGCACCACCCTCACCAGGCAGCTCATCTGAGCACAGGCCAAGACGGCCCCTCTCAGTGTGGGTCCTCAGCCCTGGCTGCAGGCACATCAGGACCACCCATGCAGCTTTTAGGATATACAGACCACCTCAACACCTCCACCCCTAGCCACAGGTTTTTGATCTGCAAGAAAAATATTTCAAAAATTTTGTGAAACCAGGTTTCCAAAACCTAGCTTGCTCTAGATTACAGCAGGTTTTAATATAGCATCCTTTGTTCATTGTTGTATTTCCCCAAACTTCTGCAATGAACAAATATCTCTTTTGTAACAAGAAAATAAAATGGTTATTTATAAAGCAAGGAAGTAGAAATAATCGCTTATATCTACATAAACAAGGGTGGCAAGATAATTCAATAGGGAAGGAACAGTCCTTTCAACAGATGATGCTAGGGAACTAGCTATCCACATACAGAAGAATGCAGTTGGAGCCTTACCTCACACCATACATAAAAATTAGGATGCTTATAGACGTAAATGTAAGAACTAAAACTGTGAAACTCTCAGTAGAACACATAAGTGTAAATCTTCATGACCTTAGGTTAAGCAATGGTTTCTTACATACAACACAATAGCTCAAGAAATAAAATAATAATAATAACATATGTTGGACCTCATCAAAATTTCAAACTTTTGTGCTTCAAAGGACACTATTCAAAAAGTGAAAATGACCTGGCCGGTGTGGCTCAGTGGTTGAGCTTTGACCTATGAACTAGGAGGTCAGGGTTCAATCCCCAGTCAGGGCACATGCCCTGGTTATGGGCTCGATTCCCAGTAGGAGACATGCAGGAGGGAACCGATCGATGATTCTCTCTCACCGTTGATGTTTCTATCTCTCTCTCCCTCTCCCTTCCTCTCTGAAATCAGTAAAAACATATGAATAAAAACAAGAGAATAGAGACGAGTTCAGCCCCATCCCACTTCATCTGGTCCACTGGTCTGAAGTCTTTCAGCTGTCAGTGTGCTGGGACATTTTTAAAAATCAAAAGATGATTGAGGGGCCAATTATATCTTGTGAATGCATCTGCTCCTATTTTTAAAGATAAACTTTATAGTTTAGAACAGTTTCAGATTTACAGAAAAATTGTGAAGATGGTACAGAGAGTTCCCACACACCCCATACCGGTTTCCTCTAGTGGTAACATCTTACATTATTAGTACGATACATTTGTCACAATTAATGAACCAATGTTGATACGTGACTGTTAACTGAAGTCTATCCTTTATTCAGTTGTTTTTACCTAATGTCCTTCCTCTGTTCCGGACTCCTCCTGGGACACCACATTTCATTTAGTCGTCCAGTCTCCTACGGCTCTCCTTGGCTGTGACAGTTTCTCAGGCTTCCTTGGTTTTGATGACCTTGACAGTTTTAAAGAGTACCAGGCAGGTATTTTGTAGACTGTCCCCCTATTGGGATTTGCCTGATGTTTTTCTCATAATTAGACTGTGGTTACAGGATTTTTGAGGAAGGCCACAGAGGTGAAGTGCCATTTTTATCATTTATCAAGGGTACATAGTATCAACAGGACTTACCCCTGTTGACGTCGACCTTGATCCCCACCAGGCGGAGTTTAATATTTGCTGGTTTCTTCACTTATAAGGTTCCTCCTTTCCCCTCCTTGTCTACTCTTGGGAAGGAAGTCACTGTGCACAGCCCACACTAGGGAGTGGGGGTCACACGCCACCTCCTTTGAGAGCAGGTCACACAGAAACCCATAAGGAATTTGGAATTCTGCACGGAACAGTTGTCTTTTCTCCCCACTTTTTTATGTGCTCAACCATTTAATATTATTGTGAATATTTATTTTATACTTTTATTTATAAAGTACTTTTTCTTTTTTTCTATTCTCAACTTGTTCCAACTTTGGCCATTGGAACGCATTACACTTGGCCTGCTCTCAGAATTTTGGGTGTTTTGTTTTGCACCTTTTTTTTTTTTTTTTGAGCCCTTCCTAACTTCCTGGCAGTACAATAATTTTTTTAAAATATATTTTTACTGATTTCAGAGAAGGAGAGAGAGGGAGAGAGATAGAAACATCAATAATGAGAGAGAATCATTGATTAGCTGCCTCCTGCATGCCCCCCACTGGTAATCAAGCCTGCAACCTGGGCATGTGCCCTTGACTGGAATCAAACCTGGGATCCTTCAGTCCACAGGTCAACGCTCTATCCATGCACCAAATCAGCTAGGGCAGATCCCATTGTTTTATTGCAATAAATAAATAAATAAATAAATCAAAAGTAGAGAGAATACCATAAACCTCACATACTTATCACTTAGATTTCACAACTTTTAACAATGTTGACATAGCTACCTCATACCTTTTTGTCGTTATGGCTAATAGGTAAAGATTTTAAAAACATAATCACAATATCATTATCCTACCCAACAAAATGAATACTGATGCCTGAATATCACCTTTTACAAGTCAGGGCTTAACTTTCCCTGTTGTTTTTTTTATTTTTTATTAAAGCATATTTATAATTGGTTTGTTCACATCAGGTTTACAATGGATTTTGCTAATTGTAGGGTCATGGTGCTATTTAAGATGTTCATCTACCGTCACTATTTCTGATAAACTCACTTAGACCTGGGCGCCTGATTATGTTTCTTTCAAAGTTAAAAACACACCCTGATGCCGACTGTTCTTTTCGATGGAACTTACCTCCAGTGGGAGCGAACACTCCCAGGACCCACATTTAGAAACAGAAAGTGAGGCCCCAGGGGAGGGGGAGGGAGGATGGCTTGACGGTTTCAGAAAATTCACAGCAGGTGATGCCCAGTGCAAATGCCAAGACAGACATAACCAGGCTCGGGTTTTATTGGGGCTGTGACAGCTCTGGCTAGCGCTCTGGTTACTAAATTGCAGATTTTTATGGACTGCACAGCTCTATTTTCCCCATAAGCCCTATTACTTTTTAGCACGCCATTCTGTAGAGCTCGGGGTGTTTAGCCATGTACATAAGATGTTAGAGCAGAAATGCCATACAACTTTATCGAAAAGAATCAGGATGGCCCTGGAAATCTCAGACAGGTGGCGTCTTTATGTCCAAGGCCCACCCTGTCCCATTGCCCCCTCTGCGGCTCTGACAGTCTCTCTCTGGAGGGGACTGCTGGGGAAGTGGCTCCCCTGGCGGTCCCTGGGGAGGGGTCCTCCTGCGAGGCTATCTTCTCCCAAGTCGCCTGGTGCTGCTGTGCTTGCTCCCACAGGCCCTGGCCCTCACCCAGGGCAGCAGGACCCGGTCCTTTTACAGAATATGATGGGTCAGCTGCCCAGCTGATGCCCAGGACAGCACTTTGAGTGCCCTCACCTGCCACCCGAGAAGGGCCTTTCGGAAATATTGGCTGATGGTGACCGAGCCCAGGAAGCAGCCCTGTGTGTGGGTGCCCCTGTTCTCCGGCAGGATGGCTGCTGCGGGAGGTTTGCCAGGCCTCACTCATAGCGCTGGGGAGAGGACCTCTGGCTTCCTCCATGTCTCTGCCTCATTCCCTCTCCTCCTCCCTTATCTAGGTTTCAACAAGTGGTTCCGAAATCCTTAAGAGCCACTGAGAAAATTAAATGTAAAATGTGCACTTCATAGAGCATACACACAACAGAAAGCACTGGATGGTGCTTTTGGGAGGAGGCCTGGCTGGAAGGCGGGTGTGCAATCACGCCATCTCAAGCTGATGGCTTCCGAGAGAACTGCTTTGTGTAACCTGGCCCGGGGACCCCACTTTCCCAAAGGCCCGCACTCTTCCAAAGGCACCAGCAGCAGCACAGGGAGCCAAGGAGACAGAGCCTGGTGTCAGGACCGCTCCCTCCTGCCTGGGAGAGGGTCCCAGGGATGTCCCTGCTGTCCTCTGGGCAGGGGACACGGGGCCAGTGGGGGAGGGGGGTGTCATTTCAGGACTGGTTTGCACCGCGCGCGCCCCTCCAGGCTCCTGGTGGCTGTGGTCCCCACACCCAGGGCTCAGGGCGATTCCCGGGTCCTTGACTCCAGCGGGGTGGGAAGAGGAGAGCTCACTCCTCACCGCCTGGCACTGGGGGTGACCAGGACCGCTTTCCACGCCTTCTCTCCGTGGGATCCTCCTCTCCTGCTTTCCAGAAACACCACCGCCTCCACTCCTCTGCACATGCCGCTCCCCCCTCAGAAACCACGTCCCAAGTCTCTGTCCTTCACGGCCCTGGCTTGCAGAACTCCCTGGAATTGGGCGGGGCATGACCCTCTTAGAGACTCGGCATGGCTCCCTCCAGGACTTGCTGCTCAGCTGCTGGGAAGGCAAGTTTTACAGGCGGGAGGGAGCCCTGGGGTTTCATTCCTCCTCCTCCTCCTCTGGGAGTTCAGTTTCTTCATTTCCCAACAGTTGGGCCTGGAACCCAGGCCGGTGAGGCAGGCCCAGGGGTAGCATCAGGTCACTGAAAACCACGTTACAGCGGGGCTGCTGGTTGGGGGACAGCGAGCCATGTTTTTTCTCCAAATCTATTCTGCTGGAGGGCACTGTGCCCACCCGTCCCCTGAACGCCCAGGACCTTCTGATGTGTGAAGCTTCCGATAAGAGCTTTCTTATTCATTGACTGGCAAAAACTCTACTTATCAAACCATTCCCGGGTCCTCTACAGACACAATGGAGAGAAAACCCAGAAGGAAAATTAAAGCTTGAATGCAGTCTTGCAGACTTCTGCTTCATTTCCTTGTAAATTGAGTGCGATAAGACACATTCTCGGCAGCCCGCATATGCAGCTGTATACTTTTCCTTCGTGGGTGGACCTAATCCTGAGGTATCAGACCTCACCTAACAGTGGTACAAGGCTTCCGGACACTAATTACGTCTTCCTTTATGTCCTTGTTTACAGCTTAATGTACACCATTTCTCACTGTAAAATGTCGAAGTACCTGGGAGATTGAATACTCAGACAGTCAAACCTCTCTCCCAGCACTCATCGGCAGAGCCTCTGCGTTCCCAACAGACTCCAGAGGGAGAGGGGCTCTCTGCCTGCCAGGCACTTCTGAGCCGTCACTGTACGCTGGACGGAAAAGCCACGACCTGGCAGCAGACTTGGGTTGTGCGAAAAGTAATAATAATAATGTTTAAAGGCTTGCTTAGTGCCGGTACCAGGCGTGACTTGCCAGCACCCATCACTGCCTGCTGCAAAAGCCACACTTTTTGTGGCTGTTTGTTGTCCCAGCTTTGGTTTCTCCAGAGAGGCTCTTCCTTTCTTCAGGTGCTCTCCCTGCCTCTCGGAGAATTTAGAGAAGGAGGGACGGGGAGACAGGGGAGGGGAGTCCACCTGGGCCCGGCCCTCATTTCCAGGTTCTCCCCTCGTAACACTTCACTCCTGGAAGGGTGGTGCTGAGGTTAACCTAAAACTTCAAGCCCTTTCAAGGTGAGGGCAGCACGCATGCATCTGGGCTCAATAAGAATAGCTATTCAGGCCCTAGGCAGCGTGGCTCAGTTGGCTGGAGTGTCGCCCCATGCGCCATGGCGTCATAGGTTCAGTGCCGGTGAGGGCACAGACCGGGTTGCAGGTTTGATCCCTGGGAGGAGGCAACAGATCAATGTTTCTCTCTCTCTCTCTCTCTCTCTCTCTCTCTCTCTCTCTCTCTCTCTCCTTCCCACCGTCCCTTCCTCTCTCTTCCTCTCTGTCTAAAATCAATAAAAACATGTCCTCAAGTGAGGATTATTTAAAAGAAAAAAAGAATAGGTCTCCAGAACGCACTGACTCAGGCAGAAGCCCGGCTAGTGCTCCGATTAGGGAATAATGGTGATGGGTCTTCATGAGAAGGGAAGGGGCACAGTTACATCCGTAGAAGGAAGGGTTCTATTGGTGCAGACAAGCTAGCCTAGTGATGCTGATTCCACACGGCGCTTAATTTCCAGTCCAGCAGTGACCACTTACAACTGCTTTCTTGCTCTCTTTGCAAACAGACCGTTGGGGCACAATGCTGCCTGAGCCCCAGTCCAAAGGTTGTTTTGACCTGTTTGCACATTCCACAGACGGAGGCGCGGCAGTTCCTCTGGGCCGGCAGCTCCGGCTCCATTTCTCAAGTGTCTCTGTTTATGATATTTTAACAGGAGGTCGGGCACTTCGATGGCCGCTGATCTCAGGGCTAATAGTGATTATGAGATTCACTTTTCTATGACTTCCCCCAGTGCAGTGAGAAGGACCATTTGAGAGGAAGGTGAACGGCCTGGAGGACTAACGACCAATTCTGATTCGGCAGGTCTGGCGGGACCTGAGAGCCTGCCTCTCCCAGCAGCTCCCTGGTGAGGCTGCTGCTGCGGGTGGTCCCAGGACCACACTCTGCATCCCTTTACCTGGATTATCTGACGCTGTCTTCATTACAACCTATGCGGTAGATGCTCTTTCACAGATGAGGCCAGTGACATGCAGGGAGGGTGAGGAGAGGACCTGAGGCGGCCTGGCTGGAAGCGGCAGAGCCTGGGAGGGTGACTCATGCCAGCCTCTGTGGCCTGAACATGCAGCTGCTGCACCTGCTGCCTCCCGTTCTCAGTAGGCACTCTTGTCAAGAGGAAGATATGAAGTGAATTTGATACATTGACCTTCATCCAGAGAAGTCTGCGATGAGTCCTTGTTAAAGCCACGAACCCATTTTTCATTTATCCATGTTGCCAGGTAGGTGGGCATCCCTCCAGGCATGCCTGTGTTGCCATAAGTTGGACCCAACCTCAGTGAGCACTCACTGGGTGCCTGACCTGGACCAGCCCAGAGCTCCAGCAGGGCATGGAGGACTCAACCTCACAGGTGTCTGGTCACATCTCTGGAACACGTTCAGCAGCCCCCAAAGACACCAATACATATTCTTTTTCAAAAAGATTTTTAATAGATTTTTTTTTTTTAGAGAGAGAGGGAGGGAGAGTAAGAGAGACAGAAAAACATCAATGTGAGAGGAAATATCTATTGGCTGTGTCCTGCATGTCCCTTACAGAGGGTCAAGCCTGGAACTTGGCCATGTACCCTGGCCTGGAATCCAACTGGCAACCTTTTGGTACATGGGATGACGCCCAATGGAGCCACCACACCCAGGGCACCAAAGTGTATTCTGTTTCATTACTTTGAGGCAGGCTGCTCAGAAGTGATTGCAGGCAGCAGAGGTAGCTTGTGTACCTCACTTGAAGCTTACAAATGGCACAATACACCTTCTAGGTGTCCTTCTCCAACGTTTTAAAAGAACCCACTGTCTAACATTGTGCACCCACGTCAGGCCCCGAAGGGAGAAGCACAACACCCAGTGGTTAATGTGCAGCCGTTGGAGCCAGGCTGCTGAGTTCAAATCCGGCTCTGATGGGCTGCTCTGGGCGGGGGCAGTACGCATAATCTCAGTCTCTCTATGCCTTTCCCTACCTGTAAGGAGAGATGATGATAATGATAGCATCTACCCCTATTGTGAACATGTTGTGAGCTAATTCACGTGAGGTGCCTGCCATAAGAATATTCCTCAAAAACATGCAAGCTGCCATGACCTTTCTGAGAATGTCCCCTGGAAATGCAGGGGACGTTTTTTGTTTCTTTGCATATGTGTAAGGCCAGGCAGCGAATCTTACTGATTCTTCCCAAGAGGAAATCGCGGGAGAAGACCTGCCACTGGGCATTTTCCACCTGGAAAGAACGGACAGCAGGCCAGGGCAGGGAGAGAGAAGATGTGTAGGTGGGTGTGAGAACTTGTTCGAATTATCCTTCTGTTGACTCATCTAGTCTCGAAGCTCTTTAAATTAAGACCCTCTCCTTTGATGATAACCGCGTGTAAGGCAATATTTGCTGAGCCCAGTACCTGCTACCACTGCAGGACTGAAATGCAAACACACTTGTAAAGGGGAAACACGCTTTTATTTCCTGAGGGCCCTGTAATCAAGGCGAAAGCTGTTACTTGATCGCATAATTAACCTTAGGAATAGGAGAGTAAACAGCACAATGCAGGGATTTGTTAATTGGTCTTCCCTGCCACTGATATTAGCCCCACGTTGATCTGTTGTTCTTCTCTGTTGATTCATCTTAAGTTTTCTCATTTGGATTTCTTCCGGGTAAGCAAGGGGAAAGAGCGAAGGAAGAGCGTTTTAACAACTTGAGCATATTCTGTGGGTAAGTGATTTTTTTTTTTCTTAGAGGTGGACACAGCTTGGAGGAAGTGACTCTCTTCCCTAGCAAAGTCAGGCCTCTGGAGATCCAAATTTCTGTTCTGTGCACGGATTACCCGATTGCGGGTTCCTGATGTGGGAGGCCCCCAACCTGCACCCCAGGCCGTGGAGACATAAAACTGCCAGTCATGCTCATGGGCAGTCATGCTTCCAGGACTCTGAGTCTCAGTCTAATTTAGTTCTAATTTATGTTCCCCATCACTGTGACTCCTCAGCCGAGTGGGGATGAACAGAAACACTGGGGTGAGTGTGGGCTCAGGCTCTGTGGTGGGAGGGGGCGCGAGGCTTCGGTGAGCACAGGACCACAACCCCTCTCCCAGGAGCTGGAGAGGATGACACTCACCAAAGCAGGAGACCTGGGTTCTCATAGCGGAGGCACTGTCGCAGCCTTTCTCCGTGGGGCTGGTGTTTCTCTTCCACATGGCACCCCTGTGCGGGCCCTCAGGCCCATCTCCAGAGCAGCCAGTCACTGCACAGGAGATTCTTTCGCGGGAGCCCTGGCTACCTGGTTATGAAGCAGACTTGCTTCATTAGCCCTGGGTCCCTGCTGGCTGCTTAAAAAAAAAAAAGAAAGAAAATAAATAATTCGTGGAGGGTAGTGATACTGCCTGATGTGTCATACATACTTGAGATTCAAGGATCCAGCTTATGAATGGTCACCTATGACCTCAGGACAGTAAGAATCTCCCCACTTCGACAAACCACGGACTTCAATTGACAGGTGATGGTTAAAGAGCTCTCAAAAAAGGAAAACTGGCAGATGGTCCCTCTGGGTGCTTTGAAACCTTCAGGAATCTCTGGGTAAGAGTCTAGATCGCCAACCAGAAAACCACAGTCACACACACACACACACACACACACACACACACACACACGAATGAATAAATAGCCTGTAGCTACCAGACCCAAACACTGCATGAGAGCTGTGGTTTGGGGGCTTTGTGGCAACCCAGGCTGTGTTAAGAAGGATCAGCCTGTCTGTCTGTCCTTTAGACCTTACACTCAGCCTGAGGGGCTGAGCTGATAGCAGCAAGCCCCGCCCACCTGGTCCCCCAAGCCTGTGGGCCTGAGGCTTACACTGGTTCTGGAGCCTGTAGAGAGCAGCCAGGGCAGATGAAGAGTCCACAGCCAATGCCGAGGACTCTGGTGGGCAGGTTTGGAGGGTCCGGAGTAGCTCGCAGGGACCGCGCCCTGTGCAGCTGGCTGCGTATTGATAGGCGCCAGACTAAATCCACCGCACACCTCCCTGGTGTGAAGAAGCCTCTGCCATCAGGGAAATGGTGCACTGGCCCTCAGCATTGCCTTTCACAGACCTTGAATACAGGCACAAAGGAAGTTTCTGCCAACCCATTGCTTCTACTCCCACTGGCCCCACTCTGGCCTTTTTGCAATTCTGACCTGGAATTTCAAGGGAAAAATAGAGTTTCCAAAAGAGATATCCTGAACTTCATTTTACAAAAAGTTCAGTCAATTTTAGTTTGCTGAGAAGTATTTCCAAGTAGAGAGAACACGTAAGATACCCGGTGGGAGAATTTGGAAGTAAAACCCAATTTGCTAACTAGCAAGAGATGATGGAAAACCATTTGGGGGTGGGGTGGGGTGGGGGGGAGAGGGGACTATATCCTGGGGCCTCAGAAGTGGCTAGTCCTCTTGATCTAAGCTACTGGGGCGACAACTCAGTGTATCCATCACACGCTCTCAAAGCAGAACCTGAAATCCAAAGCTCTGGGTCCTACTAGTTCCAGACCTTAATGCAAGTTTTCACCCTGAGACAGAAGGAGAGTGGTAATAATAAAGACCCCTTTAGTAAGAGCTCCTGAGCCAGAGACTCTGCTAAGCATCATCTATTCAGTCCTCCAACAGCCTCATAGGAGGGGATTCTTACTGGGGTCCTTATACAGAAGAAAAAAAAAGACAAAGAGAACCCAGGTAACTTGCCTCACACAGCTCCCGTCCTAGCCTCCCCTTGGCTCTCCATTGCTCCCGTCCTAGTCTCTCCTCGGCTCTGGAACCCCTCTGGAAGGAGCAGTCCTGTAGCCCCATGGACTAGGTGAAATCGTGGTGATGAGCAAGGGCAATGCCTTGTAATGGATATTGACTGGAATGAGTCAAGAAATGTCATTATTCTCAAAAAATGCTATACTGATTATTTTTGGCTTTGCTTTAAACAAAATATATTTTAGCAAAGTAATGCAAAAAAAAGTAAAGCATATCGAAATGCAGCACCATCTTCCCCCGTCACAAAGGCAGACACATAACTTTTTAGCTGATTTTTCTGATGTGTATGCCCTTTCCTTTTATAATATGCATATCCCCTTATTTCTTAGTGTCTTTCATTTTAGACATTAGTAATTGCTAATTATGGTAGATGAGGATTTAACTCTCTTCCCCTGAATACATGTCAGCAACAGCGTTAATCAGTATTTACATTTTTATGGCTACATAAATATGGTTTGCTGCGGGGCTAATAGTGCATTGTACTTCTGTTTCTTTCACACACTATATTGAATTAATAATTACCTCATTTTTATCTGTTGTATAGCTTTTAATGTATTGAAACTTAGAAATTTTTTCTAAGTGTATCATTAGATGTCCTAAGTACTGAGGAGCTTTTTCTCTAAATGGTCTGTCAGGATGGTGAGATGATGTGTCACTTCCTTTTGTAGTCTTGGGGCCTTTCCCCTAAGGCCCTCCTCACACCTCACTGGTAGTTCCTGCATCCAAAGGCCCATCTATCATTCTAGAACTCCCTTCACCCCTCTCCCATGTTGAAATCCCTACTTTCTGTATACCACATTTTCCTCTTTCATGTTTATTTCCTTGTTTTGTTGGACCACATTTTCCACAAGCTTTAAAAAAAAAATTATTGAATTTTTGGGGGTGACAATGGTTATAAAATTCTATAGGTTTCAGGTGTACAATTTTATATCATCTGTATATTGTATTGTGTGTTCACCATCCCAAGTGAAGTCTCTTTCTGTCACTTATCCCCCCTTTACCCTTTTCTACCTCCCCCACTCCCTTTTCCCAATACTATTTGTGTGTCGGAAGTTTTGCTTTTTTGCTTAATGCCTTCACCTTTTTTATTAGCCCTCCCCCCGCCAACCCTGTCTCCTCTGGCAGGTATATGTTTTCTGTATCTATGAATCTGTTCTTATTTTGTTTGTTTGTTTTTGTTCATTAAATTCCGCATATAAGTGAAATCATACAACATTTGTCTTTCTCTGACCGGCTTATTTCACTTAGCGCAATACTCTCTAGGTACATCCATGTTTGTCAAAAAGGCAACATTTCCTTCTTTTTAATGGCAGAGTAGTATTCCTTGGTGCAAATGTACCACAGCGTTTTTATCCACTCATCTACTGATAAACTCTTTCTAAAGAAGCTGGTGGGCTGGAAGATTTGGAAGCAGTCCACCAGCTTCCTAAGAAAGAGTTTGTGAGTAGTGTCTAGAGACTTTATATGTCTAGAAATGTCTTTATTCTTCCTCTGACTTGATCAATAATTTGGCCAATAATTTCAATCCTAAATTGAAAATAATCTGCCTGTCGAATTTTGAAGACTTCTTCATTTTAGCTTCTGATGTTGCTGTTGAGAAGTTTAAAGTTCTGATTTTCAATTTTTTAAGCTGATTTTTCTCTCCAGAAGATTTTAGGGCTTCTTTTTAGCTTATTTGCTCCCAAATTTCATAATAATGAATCATGGTATAGATTTTTTTTTTCATTCATTTATTCAAAGGACATTCAGTGGGTCCTTTCAATCTAGGAATTTTCTCTCCAATTCTATTAATTTTTTTTGTATTAATTTTTGAATAACTTATTTTGTACTATTTTCCTTTTTGAAAGTCCTGTTTAGATATTAGATGTCTTAGACTGATCCTCTAAGTCCTTTATAGTTTCTCTACTAACTTCTATCTCTTCTTTTTACTTTTATTTGATTTCCTTAATTTTTATTTTCTATCAAAAGTTTTTCTTTTTCTCATTAAATTTCTATCACATTTTAGTATCCACGAGGCCTTTTAAAAATTGCATTCTGTTCCTGTATTATAAGATGCAGTATCTGATCTTGTCGAGGTTATTAATTATAGTTCTTTGTCCAAGTTTATTTCATGGATCTCTTAGCTTACTTAGTAGATGTCTTTCTCAGATGTTTGATGGTTCTTGATTATTCTTTCATACTTAAGATACACACACTCACAGTCAGCTAGGAGCTCCCTCTGTGTAGTTGGGACTCACTGAATGAGGAGTTTCTACTTGGACGGAGTGGGGAGCCTACAGTTTACTTGGAGGAACCCTCGCTTCTTTGTCCAATACCAGTACATGGAGACTTTTTCTCCTGTGTTGATCACTTCTCTGGGGAGGAATCCCCTGGTATGTGGCAGCCTGTTGGCACTCTGGGAAGTGAGGGAGAATTGCAGACTGCAACATAATCTCCACTTTTATTTCTGTGTCTTCTCCTGTGGTATGTACTCAGTTGGGATCACATCCCTTTCAGAGTTCTCATAAACTGTGTGTGTGTGTGTGTGTGTGTGTGTGCGCGCACGCGCGCACACACATGTGTGGGAGGGGGGTGTTTGTTGCATAGGTGGTCCCCTGGCTGCCAGAAGGTAAGAAAGGAAAGCGGGCTCAACTCACGTCATGTGTTCTTTACTTTCAACCAGCCCCCCAGTTGTCAGCCCCACGTCTTACCCTTGCCTTCCTAATAAAGGAATTAGCCCACTTCTCATGTGTATCCCCCTCTTCCTGGGCACCTAGGGTGTAGTTTCTCTCACCTACTATCAGGACACCACTCCGCCATCTGCTTCCCTTCATCCAAAGTTGTTGATATCTTTTGTCTATTTGTTTTTTTCTTTCCTGCTCCCCTTTTGGGATTATTATGCCTTTTCAGTTTCTCTACTATTACTTAAGTGGGTCTTTGGGAGAAAGAGATAATTTGTCATTGCATATCACTCTCTAACAGGGGATACTGCTTTTCCTGGGTTCCTGGCACATTGGGAAGGTAGTGTGGCCATTGTGTTTCAGAAGTCCTATAGATCAACTCTTCCAGATTAAGCTTGAAATGATGGCCTGAAAGATAGTCCCCAACTTCTTTATTGTTGGTGGCAGTGATAATACTCAGGACGGAGCACATAACTAGCCAACCCCTGTACCAGGTGCTGCACATGTTACCTCATCTAACATTCACAACTACCTTCTCCTTTACAGGTGATGGAAGAGGTTCAGAAAGAGTGAAAAAAATCTTCCAGAGCCACACAAGAGGCTGAAATGAAATTTGAACACAGCTGTGTTTTTTCGTTAATACTGCTACTAATAATAACTGCTAACATTTATGGATGTACTATGTACCAACATAACTTCTGCATGGCCCTGCCTCTCCTCAGAACTGTAAGGGTGCAAAAGCCTGCTCCTCATTTGCCCAAAAGTGATCTCAGAAAAAGAGGGATCTGCATCCAAGGCTTCCGTAGTTGTTGTAACCTTTATCATTCTATTTGTACAACTTTGGATCTAGTTTTGCTTTTTAAGAGGGTCCTTTCTAAGCTTCAGGTCCCCCAAAACCTTACTAGAGTAGCAGGCAGTTTTACTTTTTACCTCTGTACCTTCTTGTGTCCTTGAGGGTTTATTGAAGCTGCTGGACCTCACTCGGCAGAGTTGGATAGCGTTCTCACACTGAAAGGAACCTGGTAGCTGGGGACTGTATTGTCTTTCTGATTGCATTTAATAAGGCATCAGGATTGGTCAAGTCTTCATGGGCTTCATCAATACATGTTTAAAAGGTCTCACAAAGCCCGGCCAGTGTGGCTCAGTGGTTGAGCTTCAACCTATGAATCAGGAGGTCAGGATTCGATTTCCAGTTGGGGCACATGCCTGGGTTGCAGGCTCGATCCTGAGTGGAGGCAGCCGATCAATGATTCCCTCTCATCATTGATGTTTCTGTCCCTCTTTCCCTCTCCCTTCCTCTCTGAAATCAATTAAAAAATAAAGATCTCACAAATAACCTTCCTCTGAGGTGAGTAGCGGTCTGATGTCTCTTCTATAATCTATGAACCTCCTTAAAACAGGGTATATTGGCAATATATTTTTTTGGTCTATTATATTTGAACCTTTGATTTGCAAGAGTGATTTCAACATAATTTTTCTTTTGCAGAGCATGACTGCCAAAGCAAAACAAAACCCAAAGGAAAACAGCCTTCAGAAGTGCTGCCACGATAGATTTTTCCAAAGCAAAGAATGAAACATCAGAATGTCCACTCACTGTCCTTAAAAATCTTGGGGAGAATCGGATCATCTGAAATAGAAACTCTGCTATTTTTATACCCAATTGCAAATGGGGACGTGGCCAGCCTTTCCTCTCAGCAATGCGTCCTCTTAGGAACTGGATCTGGAGTATTCATTCTCTACCCTGTGGGGAAAGGTGCATTCTGAGTCCTTTCAGCTTTCGGTGCTGCTCCTTTCCCTGAAGGACCTTTGAAATTACCTTTTGATATTTTGGTCTCCTCCACCTACAAAGAGAAGGTGGCAGGGGGACGAAGTTGGCAAGAACTTCACTCAGTTGGGCCTCACTAGTACTAATAGAGTGGAAAATGAGAGTTGTTGGCTGATGAACAATGCCATGCTCTGCTTGTTTGTAATTCAAATCAGTGACTAAGCACTCTCACTGGCAGAGCTGTGTTTCAAGTTAGCTGGCTCTAACTTGAAACCTATCTCCTGGACAGTAGATAGATTTTAAGAAGATAGATTCCAGGGGGAAAAAGAGGTCGGCACCCAAGGCTTCAGTAGTTGTTGTAATCTGTATCATTCTAACTGTTCAGGTTTGGATCTAATTTTGGGTTTTTTGGACAATAAAATGCCAAAATCACAAACTGTGCATCAACTTTCAAATTACTGTATGGTTACTCAAAGCAGGGCCCCATGAACACAGTGTGAATACACACACACCGTCTTCAGAGGCCACTCACCTATCATGGAAAAGACTTAGGGTGTCTCCTCTTGGCCACCAACACCTTCCCTTTCTATGTCCCATTCCTCTTGTTCATGGATGAAATGGGAAAAGCTTAAGGGAAATGATGTTATGATTCACTGGGAACAAGAGGCTTATTCCCAGGTTCCAATATATGCTTGTATTTGTGTGTGTGTACACATGTTCACAAACACACACACACACACACACACACACACACACACACTCACAATCTATCTTCAAAATGCATCAGGCAGGGAACATGAAAACAACCTGCATCAGAAGTGTTTATTCAGATCCTTTCATTGACAGCCATAATGACTAAACCACTTGCTACCAGTATAACTACAAATGGTGCAAAGAAAAGGGGAGGTTCCCCTAGAATTGTTGTAAGGGATGCCCAGGCTGAATCCCTCATTGGCTGAATAATCTGGTGGAATAGAGGTTACAATCCTGACTTTGGGGGTTAGGGATGACGATGGAAAAAGAATGAAGAAGAGTGACTGAGGAAAGGCATCGGAGAAATGCTGAATCTATTCCTGCTCTGCCAACCTGCTTGTTTCTGGTTCCAACATGGACTGGAGGGAAGCACAGGAGGAGGATGGAGTTGGGCAGCTCCTTCAAGTATCTCCTCTCCTCTACCCCATCCCTTTGTTCCCATCATGCAGTGAGGGCAGGGAAAAGTGTGCAGAAAGCAAGGCATCGCCTGGGTCTGGGGAGGCTGCTCTTGATTCTGGTTCACCTCAGGGAAAAGCACAGAGGTCTTTTCCTGTTGTTTGATTTAGACTCTTATCAAGTCAGAGAAATAGAAAGGAGACTTTATAACAGACAGGCTCAAAAGAAAACTGCTTAAAAAGCAGTTAACACAAATAATTAAATGTCAATTACTTTTTGAAATTAAACCAATAGGTAGGTTGAAATAATAACTTAACCATTTTGGTATGCAGTTGCTGTTGCAAATTAATGAGATAGCTGTGGTTATTGAATCTCAGTAAGAGAGTGTCAAAGTGTCAAAATTAAAACACTTCCAATAAGATGGGGGGGGGGGGGGGGAGAGAGAGAGAGAGAGAGAGAGAGAGAGAGAGAGAGAGAGAGACTGAGACTCCCTTTGCTCAATTCAACAAGTATTCACTGAGCACTTGCTTCAGGCTTCTATGGGTTACCTTTATGACCCAATTTTAGCTTTAGTTTCAGGCAATGTCTGATCTTTGGCAACTTGTGACATCTGAATGTGGAGACAGCTTATATTTTGATACGAAGATTTAAAAATTCAGTTATAGAAGGTGGTGAATAACTTCATTAAGGAGGCCACAAAGCAGAGTTCCCTTCATGACCTTTCTTAGTATAATGACAATAATTTCTTTAGAATGAGGTTAACATTTTCTCTTTTGGAAACAATAATAAAGATTATTCATTTATGAATTAAAAAATGAACACCTAAGTATGTACAAAATCGCCATTAGGTGCTCCATACTAGTCTACCTCACAAGGTTTTGGTAAGAGTCAAATTAGATATTTATGTGACTTTACTCTGAAAAATATAAATTGCTACATATAGAAATGCTATTTTTATTACATTCCTGGATGAGTCATGAACACGTTCAATTGTTCCCAGATACAGAAGTTACAATTATCTGGGTCAATTTTCCTAAAGTTCTAATAGTAGCTACCATTTATTGAACTTTAATACCATATGTGTGCTATATACTTTGCAACATTTCATTTAATCCCTACAGTAACCTTAGAAGGGGGCACTCTATAGTCTAGATGATGAAACGTGAGGTCAAAAAAAGATCTGATGAAGGTCCCATAACTAGAAAGTAGTATTAGAACTGAAATTTGAATTCAGGCCTATTTGTCTGTAAGCCTGTGAATTCATTGTATTCTATAACGTAGATGATGTTTTTTCTTCAATTATATTAATGAAGCCACATTCATGTTATGAAACACCAAGTCGTTTCAAGACTACCACATAGAATTACATCTTCTTCTTGACCATTCAAGAGTAGTCAGTGTTTACCCTAGAGTGAGCAGGGCTGCTGGTCCCTGCACTTCATAGCCTGATAGGATTTTTGCCTCAGTTTTTCCATCTTTCCCTTTAACTTTCACTCCTCCCTGATATCCTAGTGCTGGTAATGTGCTGTGAACTAATAAGTCAAATAACCAACCACACTGGAAAGGTATCAAAGGCAGTGGCTCTCGAAGTTGTGCCCATAACTCACCTGGTGAGCTAGTCTACAGGCAGAGACGTGGGTCCCATTCCTAGATGTTGTGACTTAGTAGTTTTGGGAAAGTGAGGCCCTATGAGTAAAGAACACATGCTTTGTGAGAAATTTATTCATTCAGAAGCATCCATTTTGTGGGTTTTCATCTATGGCTTGGATAGCTGAGATTACTGGAGATTTTATATTTATATATACACACATATAGTCACATATATGCATATATGGGGAAGAGAGAACCTGCTATTTAGAGTCTACATCATTTGAATAGCTGACTTCATTTTTTTCATTTATATTAGATGTACCACATAAAATGGTGGCAGAAGAGCCTGAAAGTACCACAACCTTGCTTTGGTCAAAATTCTAAATGTTTCTTCTTGAAGTCCAGGGCTCTACTAGTTATCTGACTTCCAACAAGTCGCCTAACCAGTCTGAGCTGCAGTTGCACCCTCATTGTTACAAAGACAATAGTACAGCAGGTCCTCATGTAACATCACTTTGCACAATGTTGTTTTGTTTTAATGTTGACAGATGCCATAGGAACTTAACTCATATCAATTAATCTGCAGTAAAAGTGGTTTCCTTGTATGTCATTTTGCTTCAAGTTGCAGAACCTATGGACGTTGTTAAGTGAGGACTTATGGTACCTACTTCTCAGGGTGGTGGGAGCCCCACAGATCATGCACAGAAAGTTCCTGGTGCTTGTAATGTGCTGTGACCACGTTTGCAAGATGTGGTCAAATTCTTAAAATGAAATTTCAGTTACAATGGTCACAAGTTTTGTGATTTTTGTCCCTTAGTTATACATCCCAAGGTAATACAGAGACGAACCCAATGGAGCATCCTTTGGAGTGTAAGGAGAGGAAGAAAACCTGGACTCACCGCACATCACTCTTACTTTAGCATCACACGGGCCGGAAAGCATTGATTTCTGTCACACTAGGGAACGCAAAGAAACCAACACTTTGCTCTTTTAATTATTAGAGACAAACCCTAAGTATTTATAATGAAGTATTATGACCCCAGGGGAAAAAACAGGCATACTAACATGAAAAAACACATTTTATTGCACTTAAGTTATAAGAAAATAAAATTTCTAAGTGAATCAAACCATAGACACAATCCCTTTAAAGGTTGTTTTCCTCCATCATGTCAGGTTGTTACGTAACTAAAATTAACCAACTTGAATCTGATTGTTTTAAATCAGACTATAAATAAAACAAAAAATAAACAGGAGGAGGAAAAAAAAAGATCGCCTAGGATACAGTGTTAAACCACTTTCACAGTTCAGCTTGAGTTGTGGCTCTTGGAGAATGAGGCAAACCATTTGACTTTTTCATTCATCTCGTTCGTTTGCATGTGACGCCTTTACTACAAAAACGGAATCGTTTCTGCTTTGTCAGTTCCTCAGAGCAATAAAACTGTAACAGTTGTTTCCCCAAATACTGTAAAACACTAAGACTGACCAGCAACTTTATTTTCCTTTTGTGTTTTATATATTTTTAAAATATCTTGTCAGTTTTATTATGTACGTTCATCCATTCACCACAGCCCTCAAAAAGAAAAGTTTCTCCACAGAACAGGCAGCAACAGCTCTGTTCCAAGGAATGTGTTTTAATTTTTGCCCAGATAAAAGAAAATAAGCTTTGCACACACTCTCAATTCTTTACTTGCAGGCAAACTTCACTCTTTATTATCTGAAACTCTCCCATTCTCAGCCTCTTAGAGGCACAGATGGTTCAAGTTTCAGTGGCAAAAAAGTCTTTTTTTTTTTTTCTGTAACCAAACTAGAGCAAATTTGGAATTCAGTCTGGGACTAAAACGTCACAGCAGAAAAAAAAATAAAAAAAAATAATTTGCTTTTTTCTTTCTTTCATTTAGCAGCATAAATAAGTTTGGCCACTGGGAGTACAGTACAGGGGTGGGACAACAATCCCATATTTGAAGACCTACTTCTAGCACCAGCATCAAGAATTAAATCCATCTCTCAGGACTCACAGAACCCAGGACAACTTGCCACCTTTGAGCAACATATGCACTGAAGAGTGTATGTGGAAGCGACAGTGAATAGATTAACAGAGGCTAATACTGTGATTGATTGACATTGGCAATGGTTGGCAAAAAAAAAAAAAAAGAAAAAAAAAAGCTTTTCATGATAACTGTACAAAAACAATTCACAGTAATATATAGTTTTAGCTTTTCCACTCCAGAAAAATGACTTTTGTTGCAGATGCTCTCTGATTAGAAAGTCAACCATACTTATTCTGACGTTATTGCAGCTCCTTTCTAAGAGCTCCTTTCGAAGGTCTCAGTGGTAAGAGAACAGACGCGCAGAATCTGTGACGATGTTTCGGCATTAACACTGCCCGGTGACCACTGGAGAAGAAAATAAAGAAAATAATTGCACCTGGTTTGATTTAGAAAGTCTCATTTTGCAAAGCTGCCCTCAGTCAAAAGTGAAGCCTTTGTATGTGATGAGACAGCGGACGCCTCTCTTGTCAGTTACGGTTTGTCATCTCTTCCTCTTTTCCTTCTTAGTCTGTAGGTCTTTTCATTCTGTTGCCCCAAGCCAACATCCTGCACCACTGAGAACAGGGATTTTTTTTCTTTTTCTTTTCTTTTTTTTTCCTTTTTCTTTTTTTTTCTCTTTGCAGGGGGGAAGGGCAGGGGGTATATCGTCTACACATTTGGACAAATTCATCTTTTCTGCTTTTCACTTCATGTCCACATCAAAGTCCAGCACCAGCAGCTTGGTTTCTTCAGTTCCATTCCGACTCCCAACAGCACACACCAGCTTTGTGTTCGAGGCTCTGATCCGCCACACAACTCCCCCACTCCCCCCACTCTCCAATGTGACTAGGTTTCGAATAAATTCACCCGTTTTCAAGTCCCACAGTTTTACAGTCCCATCATCTGAGCTGGTAATTACAAAGTTCTTGTTGAACTGTAAACAGGTCACAGCACTCTGATGCTTGTTGGGACCTAGGCAAAACCAAAGGGGTTTGATTACTGGTTAGAACTCTTGGCTACGAGTTAGTTACCTTGTACTTTTGTAGGCTTCTACATTAGAACATACAGTACACGGAATATTTAAAATGCTGCAAATTTAGAAACTGTGCTCTGAGTATTTTAGGACCAGCAGGGATATAAGAAAATCTGGTAGGTGTTTGTAACTGAAACATTAACTTTCAAGAGTTCTGTCTTCCAAGAAGCTTGGTTAGCTACCAGCACACATTTGTTTTCTGGCTGCAGAAATGAGAACTCTTCTTAGTGATGGCAGAGATAGCCCAGCTTCATGGACTCTGTGATGGATACGAGCCTAAGAGATCTACTGCCCTACTGCTCTGAAGTGGCCAGTCAAGGGCAAAGGCTGAATGCACACTATTCCAAAACCCTGAGCAAGAGACAAAACCAATGAGTAAAAAGCTGCAATATGGCCGGCCCACCAGATGGCCTCACTGAAAAAAACAAACAAAAAAACACTTTCTGAGGGCTGTGACCAATACAAAGAAGTTAATCATGATGTAAGATTACACTGTTGTGCCTCATTTAATAATGGTGGCTTTCATTTTTCTTTCTCTAGTTGAGTGGGCACTATCATTCCTTCCCATTCTGGTTAAGCAGATGGTTAAGGGTGTAAGTTGAGACCAAAGTAATTTTCTATCAGATTAGAGAGCTCCCCACCCCCAGCAAGACAGTTCTTTAATTTTAGATTGGACTACAAGTTCAAAATGAAATGATCACTCAAATAATAAAATGAACATGTTGCTTCTGTGATACAGCCAAGGTTGGATAGAGTTGACTGTACATGCAGGAGGTGGTTACATAATTTTATATCAACACCACAATTTACATCTTATATTATTAATCACACAATTTAACACACTTTCTCGAGGTAGCCTAGTTTTGTCAAGAGTGGAAATGCTCATAAGCTTATCCAAAATAAGCATTTTCATTTTGTATGAGGTTAACTCTTTTTGAGACACAAAAGCTCCATATTTCTCTTTTGACTAACAATCTAATTTTTAACAAACACAACTAAAAGGGGGTAGCCAATACTTACCCTGCAATGTTTGTAAACACTGTCCCGTTTTGATATCCCAGATTTTAACTGTAGAGTCTGCATTCCCAGAGACAAGAATGTTGTCTTTGAGCTCCATTCCACTTGTTAACGACTGGTGTCCTGTTAACGTGTGGATGCAATTCCCTGTCTCCACATCCCACACTCTGATTGATGTGTCAAGAGATCCACTCACCACATGGATGCCATCAAACTACAACAAACACGGTGTATTAGACCAGACGTGTGGATATTCTTGATATTATTTATTGACCTTAATCTTAATGGGGGAGGGGATGAGGCCAAGGAGAACAAGTAATGCCAAGGTCAAATGAGGTACTAGGATAAAATGTATGTAATCAAGCAACTCTACAGTGCACGTTCTCAGAAGCTCCCATCCGAAAGATGCAGAAACAATTAAAAAGAAAACACAACACCTAAAATGAACACACTACTTCCAGACCATCTGGCTACATACAGTAGCCACATACTATGGACAATTTAACAAGGACTACCATTCAAGTTTTATTTCCCTATAGGAAGTTAAAGTACTGATATAGCTTGTGATAAAGGGTGTGCCTATCAACATCTATGGCATGAAAAGGGCTACAGATAACTTTCATGATGTTTGAAAGATAACATAGTTCCACTAAAAATTGTATATAAAATAAAAATTTCATTTACAATAACCTAAATGTTAATTAGAAAATGTGCCAAAAGATAGTTAAATCTGGGATTAAAAGAGGTGGCATTTTTATAATAAAAGCAAGCTACACAGCACTTTTTCTGCTTCCCAGTTATACCCAAAGTCACTTATTAATTCCCAGATCTATAATAATGTTGCTACCTCTTTTCTAAATCTAATGGTTTACTTAAATAAGACTATTATATTCATTAAGGTTCTGAGTATATCACAAAACATAAAAACAGTTGCAGCCAATTCTCCCTCCTCCAAATTAATAACCTTTTCTGAGCTAAGAAACATCTTTATTATCTGTTGATATCTCGTGTCATGGTTAGTATTCCATCAATTAAGAAACAAATACCCCCAAAACAGGTCTGTCAGCACTGGGACTATGTACTAATTTGCTGATCACCAATGGACAATAACTGTTAAATGAACTATATAAGTAATTAGAATTTTTTTTGAATGAAATGCTGTCTTTCAGAAAATAAAATAAGATCCATTTTCTAAACTTGCTATTAATTTATTTATCTAAAAATATGGCAATCTACCCAAGGACATCAGGTTCAAATGTACACAAAAAAGCTAGTCAAATTTATTTCTTTATGACTGAGAATCAGCCCTGCGAAAGTAGAGTTGTATGCAGGAAGGCTCCACTTTTCCTCTGAATGGGGATGGAACCACAATTACATGGTCCATCAACCTTCAGCTATCAAGGAAAAGGGGCAGCTTTTGGCCAAATTAATCCTCTGCTAAGGAGTTTATTAAAATCTGGGTTATTCTCCTATGAGACTATCTACCCATTAATTAATATAGCAAAAAGCTTAGGGCTCCAAAATCCCAGGTTCCAAGACAAATATTTATATTTTGGAGGGGAAATGGATCACAGAAAAACTAAAACAAATCATATAAATAATTTCAAGATTTATGTTTTTTTCGTGCTAATTTTAAAGTATATGTAAACAACAGGTAATCTGATTAGTCTTTTTTGGACTGCATTTGATCAACAATTTGACAGTGGTTATCTGAGTAAAACTATCTTGTGATTCACCAGTAGAGCATCTAAGGGGTAGGGGAGATATGATCTCTTACCTGTAATGAATAGACTCTATTAGTATGCCCCTGCAACGTGTGTAGACAGGTCTCAGTCTCTGGATCCCACACCTTCACCATAAAATCATATGCTCCACTAACAACCCTCCTGCCATCATATTGAACACAGCGAACTGCTGCTACGTGACCCATCAATACATGTAAACACTGGCCTGTCTCAATATCCCAAACCCTAAGAGTGGCATCTCGAGAACCGCTAACAACTCTGTAGGAAGGAAAACAGAAAAAAAAAGTATTACAATGTTTAATAATATGAAAAAGCATTATATATAAAGTCAGCGATTATTAAACCTTTTCTTTCTTTTGTTAAGTAGGAACATCTATTTAAAAAAAAACAACAACAAAACAAACTCCTATGTAAAAACCCTGATATATAAACATATATAAGTTGAGTTACTCTGATTGGGGTGGGAAGTTGAGGAGCCTAGACTTGGCCTGTTTGGTTCCCCACCTGTGAGAGATCGAGCAGCTCCTTGGAGTTCTGTGGAGCAGTCTGAAAACTACTGTACTGTATTTTAAAAGATATGTGCTTTACTCCCTACATACTGGTAAAATGAGCCAGTTTTAGACATGTTCTCAAAGGCTGCATATGCTTATAAGTATTCAACAGCTATATAAGGCATTATGATATACAGATTTTAGAAGACACATATGTTGAGGCAACATAAATTCCTTCAAAATTTGGCCCAACATTATTGAAGTTATACTCTTCTGTAGACCAGAGTGATACAAATACTGCAACCATCTCTGGATTACAAAGGAGAGCTGAAAACACAAGGCATCTTTATGTCATTTCCAAGAGAGAATGAAAGGCCATAGTTTCCACATTTGGAAGAGTAGAAAGTGGAATCATTGAGAGATTTAAGTCAGAGCTAATGGAAACTAAAAGGCAAGGTCTCTTCATACCAATTCTCCAAATTTTAATAGTAGAGTTCACTGTTCAAAGTAGACTCAAATTACAATAGAAAAGATACTTTTTCTTCACATATTACCAATCTAGTGTGAAATGTGCTTAATGCTATGGTTCTTTTTTAAAAAATATATTTTATTGATTTTTTACAGAGAGGAAGGGAGAGGGATAGAGAGTTAGAAACATCGATGAGAGAGAAACATCGATCAGCTGCCTCCTGCACACCCCCTACCGGGGATGTGCCTGCAACCAAGGTACATGCCCTTGACCAGAATCGAACCCGGGACCCTTCAGTCCGCAGGCCGACGCTCTATCCACTGAGCCAAACCGGTTAGGGCTACTATGGTTCTTAATAAAGAAGATGCTTTGGTCAGAGTTAAAGGTAAAGACTGGAATAGAGTCACTAAAAGGACCCTTCATAAACATCTGTTCTGACAAATGGGGTATAAATCACATTTGTTTAATGGGGGTACCATGAAGACATGCCAATAGAAGACAGAAAGGACTTTAAATAGGAGGGCTTTGTAGGAGGAGATAAACCAACAGGAAAGGCACTGAGGGAAAAAAAGGAAGCAGTCTGATTTGCTGAAACCATTTTGAAAACTGGATTGAGGATTATGTCCTTAATTTGGTAGACAACAGAGGACCAGGTCTGAAAGCTGTGTCAATAGTTCAGGTGATAGGTAATGAGAGAATTAAGTAAAAACCGCAGGCCTCAGCTTTTGCCTAGATATAGGGAATATGATGGTGTGGGGGTAGGATGGGTACATAATTAAAAAGACTTGTAGTCTTGAAGCTTGAATAGCTGAATCTGTCCCACTAGCAGAAATATAAGAGAAAAAAGAAAAAGAAAAAAATGATTTTTTTAAAAATGATGAGTCATCAAAGATATAGAGCAATAGAGATGTTATTCAAGATTAGAGCGTAGAAAGTTTCAAGGAGGAAGCCAACAACACTAATAACTGAAGAAGGAAATGTAAAGATAACCCTCCAATTGTAAGCCAATACACTACTGCTTTCTTAGTACAGAAACATCCAAAATCTAATCATTGAAGTCTAATTTAAGAGCACATTATCGCTACCTCTTTATTAGACACAGTTTAAGTATTATATAACTTGAACTCTACACAAAAGGCTCCAAATTCACAAGTGACAGAAGAGAATACCCAACCACAATGGACTTTTCCCTCACCTTTTTTCATGGAGATGCATACAACGGACAGTGGAAGTATGCCCGTATAAGGTGTGTATACATTCTCCAGTCTCAGCATTCCACACTTTGAGAGTCCGATCTGTGGATCCACTAATGATGATATTGTCTCTCATCTGTGATGACCACACTCCACCCGTGTGTCCCACTAATGTCCTCAGACACTGGAAAAACACTTAAGATGATTACTTTCAAGTAGAAAGAAAAATGATTTAAGTAACATTTCAGTAGCTCATTAAAATTTGGAGTAAAGTTATATTATCTCAATTGGATTATTTGGCATATCAGAAAGTTTTTCACATCAGTCTAACATGACCCCATTGCTATTTATTGCTTTGTTTATTCAGTAGCACTACATATTATACACGCACACACAACTGAGGAACAAGTATATAGAAAGTAAACAGTTATCATTTGAGCATGAAAGCTCCAGCCTGGCCTCTTTGATGAAATAATACTAAAATTGCAACTTGGTTTTGTTCATGGGGGTGGATTCAATGAAAGAATGCCGATGGTGTTGGGTGTGGCTACATACCACATTCCATCTCAATCTGCCACAAGGCAGTAGTTAGGAGCCAGGTAAGGTACTTCTAGACAAGTAAAGACAGACATTAAAGCCCTGAAGTCAATCCAAAACTAACATTAAACTGTGGAAATATGAAGCGACTTTAAAAAATTTTAACAACTAACTTGGAATATTTTGAAGACTCTTGCCCAAGAAATAACATGTGATAAGACATTTTAAAAGACAGATTTTTGTCTCCACGCTTTCTTCCATTATTTTTAGGTGGTCAGTTCATGAAAATATTCTCCATTGGACAGATAAATATAAGTACTCTCTGGAGAACCATTAAAATACAATATTGTTTAAGTGAAATTGATTGCTTAGACGGCTTTTTTCTTCAAACTCCTATTTAATACCTAGTCTGCTTACCTTCCACCTCACAGGGTTTAAGATAAGTCTAAATTAACATGATTTATGTAACTGCTAAACTGTAAGTAGGTTAGCAACAAAGCAGTTGACACAAGGGAAAAAAAAATCCCTTAATCATAGTTTTGAAAAAGATTAAAAAGGAAAAAGATATAATTTAGATAGTTAAAAAGGTGGGAAAAAATAAGACAAGAAAACGATAAAGCACATCCATAAAATCTTAATAGATATATCACAGAGACAAACTATTTAAATAAAGAAGACACTAACAACATTCCTATCGCGAGAAACATCATCTTCACACCAAGGGAGAAGCTAAATTAGAAGGTCTGATATTTGCTATCAAAATAAGCTAGAGACAAAAATGAGTTCTTGTTTTCCTTTCACCGGCTGATCTTTGCAAAGATATACACAAAACAGTGACTTTGTGAAGTGCAGAGAGAAGTAAACTTACTTTGCCTGTGACTGCTGACCAAACTTTTAAAGTGTTGTCATCAGAACCACTAACTATTCGGTTACCACAAAACTGTAAGCATGTAATCACATGATCATCATGTCCTTTCAGCACCTACGAGGTAGATGTACAAGTTAGAAATGTTACCAAATTATGTCTTAAAATACTGGGGAAAAGAAAAAATGAAGCCATAAATAGGAATAGTAATCTGTAGTCTATTTCTAGAATTAAAGTTGACATGAAATATGAAGCATCATCACCCCCATTGATGAATCAAGTACTAAACATTTTATTGTTTCCATATCCTATTATTTATACTCGAGACATCCCCTGTTATAATTTTACTGGGTCAAGATCTCATAAAAATGGTTCACACACAAATGTATTTTATAGTCATCTATTTTATCTGTTCAAACCAAAAGGATATGCATCTAAGTCTTACAATTTGACACACAAAAACAAAAGCACCTATTAACTAGGAAGACAAGAACAATAATCATCAACTTTTTAACTTAAAACAAAAAAAGCCCGTCATAATGTATGCATAGGAATAGAACAGTATCTCCCCAAATTGCTTTTTTCCAGTTATAAAACTATATCTAAGAATTTTAAGCATTTTTGCTATCCTTTATATACTTGAAATGTTATAAGATAAAAAATCAGAATAGTTAAATTAAAAAATAAAACACACAAAAGCCACCAAACCAAAACATGGGCACTCCTCAAAAATCATATTCAGACTATATGGTCAGAGAGGGAGCAAATTCTTAGGTAGAATGTATATGACACAAAATTCAACAGGATATTCAGAAAATTTTTCATTTACATAAGAACCTAATACCAATCAACTCATCTTTTATTCAAGACAATGAGTTGTCAGACTAGAGAGATTCACAATAGAAGGATATTGTCAGTTATGCTTACAGTTATTTTAAAATATATTGTTTTCTTTGTTTCTGGAAATAGGTGTCAAGTTATAAAACACAGTAGGTACTAACACTGATTAATGGATTCTGTTACACTGTGCACAAATGAGTTCAGTTACCTTAGGAGATTTGAGTTCTCCTCGCCTCCAGTTAGTATCAATTCTATGCTGCCTGATGTACGCGCTTTTCCATGGACTGTGTATGAAACCTGGTTTTATTACTTTTCTTCTCTTGATGTGCAATGGTTCATCAATGCCTAGTTTTAAAGAGTTAAAGAGTATCATTGCCTTCACCAATAATAAATATTACACATTTTATAATGTACCTCATTCTCTCCTATGCTGAAAACCACTGAAATGCAGGCACTAATTTCTAATACTGTTTTACAAAACAAAATAATGTAAAGTTTACCTTTTGTATGGTGCTCTTTTATATTACCAATTTCATTTCTTTCTCAAAATGATTTTATGAAATGTTGGTGAGGAAGTGCAGAAATTGGAACCTTTATGCAATGCTTGTGGGAACATAAAATGGTGTGGCTGCTATGGAAAATAGTATGATGGTTCCTCAAAAACACTAAACATAGAATGACCATATGATCCAGCAATTCCCCTTCTGGATATACACCCAAAAGAAGTGGAAACAGGGATTTGTACAGATATTTGTACACCCATGTTCATAACAGCATTATTCCTAATAGCCAAAAAGGAGAAGCAACCCAAAGTGTACACTGATGGATAAACGAATAAAGAAAATGTGGTGTATACACACACACACACATACACAATGGGGTATTATTCAATCTTTAAAAAATTCTAACATGCTACCACATGGATGAACTTGAAGACATTATGCTAAGTGAAATAAGCCAGTCACAAAATGATAAATGTCATATGGCTGTATTTATACAAGGTACCTAGTGAAATCAAATTAACAGAGACAGCAAGTAGAATGGTGGCTGCCAGGGCTGCAGGGAGGACGAACAGGGAGTTATTGTTATACTAGAGGCCTGATGCACGAAATTCGTGCAGGAGGAGGCCTTCCTTCCCCTGGCTGCTGGCACTGGCTTCCCTCAGCTACTAGCAGGCACCTGGGACCCGGGCTTCCCTCACAGCCTCAGCTTCATCAGGAAGGTTGTCTGGAAGGATGTCTGGTCTAATTAGCATATTACACTTTTATTATTATAGATGGGTATTCAGTTTTAGCTGGGGAAGATAGAAAAGTTCTGAAGATGGATGTTGGTAATGGTTGTACAACATGAATACACTTAATGCCATTGAACTGTACACTTAAAAATGGTTAAAATTTTATGTAAATGTTAACAATTTTTTAAATTATTTATTGAGTTGAGAGAGAGAAACACCGATTTGTTGTTCCACTTATTTATACATTCATCAGTTGCTTCTTGTATGTTCCCTGACCAGAGATGGAACCCAAAACCTTGGTGTATTGGGATGATGCTCTAACCAATTAAGCTACCCGACCAGCGTGTCATATTTTTTTTTTTTTTTTTTTGGTCATTAAAATAATGATTCTATGAGAGAAGGAAAGGGAGAAATGATTAATCCCACTTTATGTATATAGACACCTGAGAAGAGATGAGTCCAAGGCACCAACAGGGCAAAGGCAGGACTGAAAACCAAGGACCCTGGATCTTCACCGCCAAGCTTCCCTAACCATCAGTGCTCCCCATTCCACTATAACCTCCAAGAAGGGGAGAAGAGCCTATGGAGTATCTGCCTCATGCTCTTAAGATTCTTTCTCAAAAATGTTGCTTGTCAGAGGTAAATATTTTTACATATTTGTCAAAAATATTTTTTTTCGGGGGGGGGGAGTGCAAAAAAATATTTTTTTTCTAGAAGACTGCTGGAAAAAAAGGCTCTTTCTTTAATTAATATGGATGATACCTACTTCTCTACTAAGAAAGAAGTTCTTTTTTAACAGGTTTCAATATTACAAGCTCGATGGTGGGAGGAAAATGGGAGTTTATTACTATATCCCCAGCATTTAAGAATGTCCAATTCATAAGAGGTGCCCAAAAAATATTTGTGGAGGAACAAAGAGAATATGGAATATTTGAGTATTTAATTGATAATATATCTTTGGATTTCCTTTAAGTCATCTTCATTTTAACTTTTTCATTGTTTATTAATTCTACCAGAGGTTGAGACGCATATCAGATACACTTGCTATGAGTTAAAGTGTTCTTTAAAGGGATTAGCTGCAAAATCTGGCTCACTTGAACGTGTGGAATAGCCTGTGGATTTTATGTAAGTTAGGTGCATGCAGATGAGCACTCATTTCTGATTCTCTGACAGGCTGCAAAAGTTCTCTTTTTCCATTTACCCACCACTTTATTCTACTTGCACATAAAACTTGTGTTTTTCTATTTGTTTTCAGAATCACTTTGCTTTTTCAGAGTTCGAACATCTTCCCTATGGGAACCTTACCCTCTTCTTTGCATTTCTCTCTCCAGAGAAGGTTGTCTTCAGCCAAAATTCTCCAGTAGCGACATGTCTGAGCCGCTTGTAGCAGGTCTTTGGGTTCCAGGAATGAAAGCACATAAAGTGCCAGCTATGGAAAGAAAAAGCATAGTATATCCATATTTTTACATATATAAAAATAATATGTATTCTCTATGGGGAAAGCACTTATAGATAAATGTAATACAACTCTACATTCTGATTTCTAAAATTATGAAAGGCAGTATCTTCTAATATTATATCTTAACAAATATATACAAGATTTTAAAAACCCACTCAATTGGCTCTTATGAACTTCACTCCATTAACTCCTTATCTCTTCAAGGAATAATTATTAAATGTCCAGCCTCTGCTCTTGCCTTTGCTGAGTCTCGCAACTCAAGATTTTATCTACCACCTACCTACCTATTTTACTTTTATTAATTATTGAAATTTTGTCTTCTCTCTCTCCCCAGTACAATGTAAATTCATCCAAGACAGGATACAAGGTAAGAAATAAAATTTCTTTATATTCTGCATGGTATGATTTGAGATCACTTCAGATAGATACAGTTACACATCAAAGTGTTTATTAGCACAATGATGAACTTTTCACACATTTCCACCCTTTACTATAAGTGACAAAAGGGGGCAATTACCAAACTTCTCCAATAGACATACAAAAGTAATTGGGTGCTAATTACTTGACATTGCTTAAGGGGATTTTCTTGATGGGCCAGCTCTTTCTTGATTTAAAAATTTTATTCCCAATACTTGCAAATCATCAATTTCTTTTTCATTGTGTAAAGTCATTTAAAATAAATAAAGGAAATGGAAAAAGAAAAAAAAGGGGGGGGGAATAAAAGCTTCTGAGTATGCTTATTCAATTAGCCACACAAATCACACAGAAACTAAATTATGATAGTAGGACAAAAATGATCTAAACAGAGCAATAAAAAATAATAAACGAAGCAATAAAATTTAGTTTTCATATAAATTAAATTACACGGATTAAAACAAACTATCATTTAAAGGGCCAAAGGCCACATAAGGGAGTAAAAGTACAATTTGAATTATTTTTAAATGCTAGATAAAAATTACATGATATAAATTAAGTTTTCCCAATGACTTTGTATGTATGGAGTTCATCATTAATTACAAACTTATTGAGTGCATTCTATATAAAGAGTACTTCAACTAGTCAGTATTCAATTTACTACTAATATTGACAAATGACAGTAGAAAACTTTGTGGAATAATTATTTTTGGTCTGTCAGAAAAGATATTCCAGTACCATAAATAGCAACGAATCATTTAAAATAAGGCATAACTATATTCAACAGAGTATGTACACCTCAACAATGTAGTTTTTTAATGAATACTTCATAAGCCACTTAATTTGGAAATTATCAATCAAAGCCTAGGCAACTTTGCTTAGAGTCAGCATAACAGTAATGTGATACCACATTATTAATTTTTCATATATTACTGATATTTAACACAGAAATTATTAGGAACAAAATTATATTTGTGTAAAAGATAGTATTTTATGCCCAAGATTTTTAGAATGGTCATATGAAAAGGTCTATTCTTTGCTTTAGTTATCTAGCTGAAGTAGAAATCAGGTAATTTAATGAAATATTCCATTTTAAAGGCTAGGAAACAAATCCAGAGCAGCTCAGATTTCAAAGGTATATCCCAGAGATTTTCAATGGGTATGCTATGGCAGACACCTGGTGTGCCACAAGAATTTTTGAAACATGCTATACCTGACTAGTTAGGGGTACTGACCTCTATTCCCTTACATTGCCAAATAAAAAAAAATGATATCAGCTAATACAACAATAGCGATCTGATTTGAATGAATCTCAAAATTATGCCTATTTTTTGGTCAGATCAGCAAAAAATACATATTTTTTTTGTTGTGCTGCAAAATTTTAGTAAGTAGTATATATGTGTGCCATGAGATGAAAAAGGTTGAAAATCACTGGTATAACCAAAGTCAATGGGTAAAGTTCCTTTGTTACTAGTGACTAAGAGGTCATTTAGGCCTATGTGTGCATGTATTACAGAAAAATGTAAAGAAACATTCATGTACTAAAGAAAGCTGAAGTGCTAACTCCATAGGTAATGGGCACACTTTAAAATAGCAAAGGAACTCAACCATGAAGTTCAATGTAGTAAATGTTTGTCTATTTACATGTAGCCAGTTCCATGAAAGCATCTAGGTATTACAGAAAATGCACACAGCAAAATAGGGAAATATGCATGAAAAAATCAGAAGCAGGAAAAATATAAATTAGAAAAGAAGGTTTAAGTCAGGGAAAAAGTAGAACACAAATACGCTGGCAACAATATTTTATATGGTCTTTAAATTAAATTGCCAAGCAAAAAGAGAACAGCAATTACACAATTCTTAGTGTGGGTTATGGGGAAGTATACCAGTTCCTCAAAGCAAGCAAAGATTTGTCAGGTGGGGTTCTTTATAGAAGACAGAGAATGGGCATGGCTAATGCAGTTTTCTATTCGTTTGTCTTAAACATAAAATCTAGATCAGTTATTCTTCCTAAGGACTACTTCTACCAGATAGATGCTCTTAAATTTATACTCTATTTCAGGTAATTACCTTCTCGTTGCCCAAACTTTTAATTTCAATGAGAGTTGCTTTTTTTGTTTTTCTCTATAAACTATATAAAAGATCACCATATTATACTTAAAAGTAGCTAATACCTTGCCAGAATTGCTATATTTCAGTGGATTAAATTAGTGAAAGAATAAAGAAAATAGTGGCTGATCCTATGTTAAGAATTTAGGTTTGTTCTAAATCATCTACTACATCACCATACTTTTCTTAGTATTTATTTACAAAATAAGGATAATGCTGTTTATCATAAACCTCTTGAGTGAGACTAATGGGATTTTTGGCAAGGTTTTTGAGATTAATAAGCAAATGTTGGTAAAGAGCTTTGAGATCTGTTGAAATAAATTATAAGAAAATTATTATATGTCCATTTCCTTACATGAAGGGAATGTTTAAATAATGATAGTACTTAGTCTCTGATAAAATAGTATTCATTTCCTAGACATATACCATTACTAGAGGCCCGGTGCACCAATTCGTGCACAGGTAGGGTCTGGCCGGCCCACCCCAATTGGGCAGATCAGGCTGGGTCGGCCAGGGGGAGGGGCCACGGGTGGTTGGCCAGCTGGCCCCGCCCCCTGTCAAACTCCAGGTTGAGGGGAGAATTTGCATATTAGGCTTTTATTATATAGGATTTCTCCACATATAACATAAAGCATTTTCCAAAATAGAACATTTTTTCTAGTAGTTGTAAAAAAAGTGTGTGGGGGGCGGGGCATAGATGCTATTCTAAGTCTGGGCTCACTCTTATTCTCCAACCTAGCCTCACTTCTTTTTCCTCAGGCAATCTTAAAAAGAAACACTAATCCAAAAAAAGTTTCATTTGTGCTTAATTCTTAGACTCTTAAAAATACGTTAATATTCTTATTTAAAAGCACAGTTTTGTGTGTTAAAAAGTAGAAACACAAATAAAGATAAAACAAAACAAAAACTCACCATTCTTACCTTCTAAAATAAAATAAAAATCAAGGGAACTATGACATGTATATCAAAGGTAAATAAATTCACTTTCAGTCAAATACTTATAAAAAAGCGTTTCTTATTATTAATATCCTTCTAGAGACAAAAAGAGCTTATTTTACTTTCATAAGCCAAATCTATTCAAAAAATTATGTTTTAGAATAAAGCAGAAAGAATAAAAGTTTTTTTTCTAGGAGAATGTCATTTTTAAAAAATTACTCCAAAGAAGAAACATTTCAGGAATGAGGTGTTTTTCCTACTTTGCTTTTTCCTGAAATTATGCTTAGTTTTGTACATTAAATACAATGAAATTATTTCATTCATATATAATATGAAATTATTATTGGGACTATCTTAAATGCCTTTGAGATATTTTCAGAATGGTTATCTGAAAAAAAAAACAAAAACACCCCAGTCTGCTTCTCTTCAAACTTGAAGTTTAAGGATCATTTGCAATGGTGTATTTGCCTTCTTAATTGACATGTCAGTGACACAAATATACTTTGTGGAAATATGATGACATTGATTACTTAATGGTATACTATTTATCTTTGCTGACAAAAATGAAACTATGTAGCCTATAACATCAATAAAAAACTACAATTAAACTATGCCTCATCTATACAGTCAAGGATGTCCATATAATCATAATCAATCTACAATTAAAAAATAGTGTCAGCTTACATAGAGTCAAAAACTGATGGGCATATAAAATTCCAAAAGATCCCAGCTGATGTGTCTCAGTGGCTGAGTGCTGACCCATGAATCAAGAGGTCACAGGTTCAATTCCCGGTCAGAGCACATGCCCATGTTGTGGGCTCGATTCCCAGTAGAGCAGGAGACAATCAATGGATGTTTCTCCCTTCTACCTCATCAATGTTTCTATCCTTCTCCCTTCCTATCTCTCTAAAAAAAAACTTTTTTAATTCCAAAAGAAATGCTATAAGAATGCAACTGGCATAGGAATCTATAAGTGTGTGTGTGTGTGTGTGTGTGTGTGTGTGTGTGTGTGTGTGTGTGACAGAGAGAGAGAGAGAGAGAGATATGGGGGAGAAAAGTGGGATGATTAGTAGAAAAAGACATACATGTGAAATTCAATATATTTCAATATAATTACACAATGTAAGTAACAGAAAATCACAATTCAATAGGATCATAAAACTATCACTTTCAAAGGGACTTAGGATAAACAAACAACCAAAGAAAAAATATTATTGTTTTAATAAAATCAGTATTTTTTAAAAATCTACTACTACAATGAACATACCAAGACAACTAAAAATTGGGTTTCAAAAAACCTGAGAAAAAATCTTGGTAAAGAAACAATCAAATTAATGAAATTCAATAGCTTATACCCATAAATGACTTATTCCAGTGGTAGAAAGGAGTCATTCAGTCTATAAGTATATATTAATATGAAAATTATATTATTAATTCATGGCGGGTTCTCATTTACAGCCCTCTTTAGCGCTCATTAACAGTATTAAACTGTCAATACTGGATACCAAAGGATGATAACGTTTAAAAGTGGTAACTGTTACATTCTCAAATAGCACAAAAGGAAGAACATAAGTGATTGCCCTTACCTCTTTAGGGAGCAACGAAATGAAGTCTCGTTGAAACTGGGGTTCTATCACTTGCATCATATGTTTTACTTGGGTTGGTTCACAACTATCAATGAGTTCATCTAAAGCAAGCAATTTCTCTGGTCCACTCCAGCTCTACCAAAGAGGAATTAGAAAATTTTATTATTTTCATATGTCTCAAATTAAAGAAAAATCGTCATTTACATACAACATAAAAAGGAATTGCTTACAGTGACATTTTCTCCAGAAGGCAATGAAGTGATAATCATTTAGTCTCATCAAATGCACATACCTTCATTATATAAAAGTTTTTTTAAAATGTCATGGTTTTGATGGAAAAATATAATTACATAATTATAATTGTTATATATTCATCTACCACCAAGATACTGGTTTAGAAACCAAAATTTTATTCAGAAATATCAATTTGGGTTACTGAGTAAATAGGGAATTTTGATAGATGATTTTCTTCCTTTCTCTGCATCTTTCAAGTGGGTACCAGAAAACTGGAGGGTTTGAATGAAGCACTCATCTGAGGAGACTAGCAGCATCATTGAGAGAAAAATTAGTTACTGGATACTGCACATCTGACAAGTGTCTTCTACAAATCAAAAGTACTTCGATTTGTTATGTAAAAATAATTTCAGATAAAAAAAGCAAACAGTAGAAAATAGTAGCTAACTTAGTATTAAAATTAGAATATGAACAAAGAATAAAAGAGGGTAAGAAATAAAACTACGCATAATTATATTTCAAAAGGAACCTGTATTTTGTAATATGTAAAATAGACAATAATTGAAAACTCAGATATACTGAGGACACAGGAAGCCTTATGTAGAACACTTTTTATTTTTAAAAGTATTTATGTAGACTCTACAATAAACTTCATCTCTTTTTCCTATCATAAAGTGTAGATTATGGTATTACTATCAAACATTTCAGTATTATTTCCAGAGTATCTGTCACAACATAATCCCATTTGACCATTATAAAAACCTGGGAACTATCCCCATTTTATCACCAACTATGAGAAAACACAGGTTCTATCTAATAAGCTTCATCCTTTCCTTTCGCTTCTATACATACACACCCAGACCATTGTCCTTGAGTACTCACCTTGTAGCCTTTTGATTAGGGTGAGGATTCATTATATAAAATTAAAAATACTCACATACATGTATATGCCTACACATGACCAATTAAAAGTAGTTAATTTGAAGTTTGATTTATTTTGTTCAGTTTCCCTCACACAGATTTAAATCCTGGTTCAAAACTAACCTCTTTGAAAAAACAGAGTCTCTACTCAACTCTGATCAATTAGCATTAATACTATAAACTCTGATTCATTGATTTACATTGCTCACAAGATTTAAGGTGGCTTTTTATATGTGGTTCCTCTCTGTCTACATTATAAAGATTCATAAACACTAGCATAAGGAGATACCCATTTGGGGTAAAGAATAACTATGCTGACTTAATTAAAATGCAACTTTAATTAAATCACTTGATAACAGAATAATTTTAATATAAAATTCTAAATCTCCTTTATATATATTATATACGTCATATATACATGTTATATATATTATATATGTGTGTGTGTGTGTGTGTGTGTGTGTATATATATATATATGTATATATATATATATATATATATACCTGCTTTGAAAATATTTTTGGTAGTGTTTATGGTGAAATTTTAATATAAAAATAAAGATATCCTATGTAATCCTCTATAGCAAAAAGACAGTGAAATTATTTCAATGTATTACTACTTTATATACCATATATTTTAACTACATTTATAGCTACTATGAATAATTCTAATTTAAAGTAACATACTATATATGATTAATGATTTTTCTTTTCAGTTAATGTATTATTATGATATTTAAAAAGAAAGGAATATAAAAACACTACCTACACATGAAATATGACTGCTAAAAGAAGAAAAAAATAGCTTTTATTAAGGATTTTAGGGGATGGAGTATAGGATGAAAAAAGCCAAAACAGAATATAATGAACTAATTCAAATCTCAGGTAAATGTTAGACACTATATATTTAAGGCAGAATCCATGACAAAAGTTAGGCCTTATAGCAAAATATTTCTAAGACTTTAAGCTATATTTTTATTTTGTGTTAAATAATATTTGATTTCACAAATCAGATAAGATTAAAATTATATTTCATTTAAATGATACCTACATTTAGCAAGTGTTACTTTGTGACATTTTACTAAAAAATATAACCTATAAAGATTGGTAACGTAAGCTATTAAACTACATAGTAAATGTGACTGTTCCTACTGACCAGACATATTCAACAGTCTAATTGTTTAAATTCACATATCTTAAGTAAAGGTCTGGACCACATAGGCAGCTCTCCTCTGTCCAGCCTGGATTCCTACCCTGAACTCCAGACCTGTATATAAAATTGCTTACTCAACATGTATTGTTGGATATGTAATAGAAACCTAACAAGTCCACGATCTTTCTCCTTAAATATGCACAGCCACAATCCCATTTCAGAGCAATGTAACTCTATTAGCTGCTCAGGCCAGAAACTCTGGAGCCATCTCCTCCTCATTCCCTCACTCTCACTGGTAGATGGTTCTGATCCATCTGAGAATTCTAAGGCCTTAAACTTCAAAACATATCCAGAATTTGACTGTAACTACACTGGTTTAGGCTATTACCTCTCACCTGGTTTCTACCTAAAATCTCTTACCTGGCCTCCCAGCTCCCACCTTTGCCCTCCTTGTTCTAACCTCCAGAAAGTCGTCAGTGGCACTGCTAAAAGGCACTCACTCTTCTGCTTAAACCCTCCAGACCCACTTCACTCAAAGCAAAACCCAAAGTCTTGGGTTAGCCTACAAGGTTGTAATTTCCTATTCCTTTCCCTACTCTACTTTAGTCATAAACACGCTTTCTGTGCCTTAAACATACCAAGCATGCTCTGCATCAGAGCCTTTTCACATGCTGTCTCCTAGGACATTATTTCCCTGGATACCCACGTGGCGTGCTCCATACGTCCTTCTCTGGGCAACCTCTTTAAGACTGCAAACCAGTTCCAAGCCCCCAACCCATCGCCCTCCTGACTACATTGATCTGCAAAACTGTTTTCTTTTTTTTTTCTTTTTTTGGGGAGTGGGGGTTAGGGAGGGTGGTGAGGGATGGGGAGGATCTTCTTTGTTAACTATTGTAGTCCAGATCCATAGTAAGGCCTAGAACCGAACAGGTATTCAATAAATATTTGTTGAATCAATAAATGAATCCCCAAAGAGTCAAGAAATACTGCACCAACATTATCTCAACACTCTCTCTGGAACGTTTCTATCCTTTATATTTGATGGTATCACTAGAACTTGCTTGCTTAGTCTACTTCCAAGACTGGGTGCAAGTTTTGTATACATATATGGTTTAGCAGAAAGGGGAAATATGTATTAATTTGAAAACCCTGCAGTTAATAACTATATTAAAATAAAATAACCACACCAACCTTTAATGAGGAATAGTGAATTGGGGGGCTAGAAAATTCAACTTTGGGAGGAGACACTGCCACTAATTAGGTTACCATTTAATCTCTGCAGCCTTAGGAAAGTTTCTTTATCTGCAAAAGTGTTGGATAATTCTGATAATAATTATTTTATTTCTGTTCTGAAAAGTAGTTATCCTGAAAAAGAAAAAATATCTTCCTTTGATCTTGCATGGTAAAGTTATGTGGAAACATAGTAGAGGGGACAGGAAAAACATTCCAAATTCAGAAACATTTACAAGACACAAAATTGAATTTATGGACTACAATGCAAATGCCAACTTGAAAATTCTCCATGAAAGTGATATTTTATTTCAGGTAATTAGAGAATACAGGTAGTAGAGAAGAATTAAAGGAGCACTGAACTATAATCAGGGGCCTGGGTTTCACCAGCAAACTTACTATGGAACCACTTGGAAGTCTCAAAATTAGTCTGAGTCCCAGAGACCCCACCTGTATAATGAGGGGCTTGGTCCAGACCAGTGGTTCCCAAATGTTGGTTGAGGAATGCAAGAATCATAGAGTCCTACAACCCATCATCAAAGAGTCTGATCAGTGGTCAAGGTGAGGCTGAGGACATTTTATGTTTTAAATAAATAATTCATCCAGGATTGATGCAGAGGATTCACACACCAGCAGTGAAACCAACTAATAACACCTGGGTGATCCTTAGTATCCAATCAGATATATATTTTATGACTTTGGACAGCACTGGAGTGAACTCCCTTTGCTAGTTCACCCAGCAAATAGTTATCAGTATGTTTCCAGTTCTCGGAGTGGAGTGCTTACTATTTCCCATTCTACTGCAGGTCAGTTCTAATTGTTAATTTCAACTTACACCAAACTCTGACTCAAAGAATATGATCCAGATTTTGTTTTCTGAAAATACCAAGAATCAGCTTAATCCTATTTTTTATACAAAATTTTACAAAATGTTACACACAATATTTCTCCTTTATTCTCCTCTGGCCTTTTTAACTCCTCCTCACACAAGGTTTCTTGATCATACTGTTTCAAGTACAATTGCAAAGTAATACTGAATTCATTTCCTGCTTTAGTATTTTGTTGACTTTAAAAAAGATCTAAATAAATAAGTTAGAAAATGTATGTACAAGTTCTAAATGTTACCATGAAACTTGATTAAATCCTTCAATAGAGTAGCTTTTACTCTACTTTTAATTTCAAAACACAGAAGCGTTTTCTACTTTATCATTTTAACAGTATTTTTAGTATAACAGGTATTTTCAAAGTACATTTACAGTTTTAACGCAATGCAAATATACTTTGATTAAAATAATGCTACTAATGTTAAGTTAATGGCATCCCTATGAAGAGAGTGTTAACAGCCCCATTTAGACCTGAGAAAACTGAGGCTCACAAAGGCTATTTCTTGACCAAGAGAGGAAACTAATCTTTAGTTTCCAAGTATAGCTTACGCACATTTACATGTTTTCTCCCTTTTGACAATTTTTAGTGTTATATCTATTTTTCAGAGGATAAAAATAAAGGCAAGAGTGGTTATATAATATCAACAAAATGACTCAGTTATTAAGAGGCAAAGCCAGAATTTGTACTAAGAGCTTTTCTTCTAAATCATATGTGCTTCTCATTCTATCAGGATGCCTTTGAATATAAATTTCAACATAAGAGAATGTTAATGTTATTGGTGTCTTTATCTAGTGTAAATTTTTCAGATGCCTCTGAATAGAAATCTGAACATAAGAGAATGATGACATTATTGGTGTCTTTACCTAGGCTAAAATTTTCAAGTGAAAAACCATTTATTAATACCCAAATGACATAAACAACAACACAATTTTTTTCTTTTCCCCAAAATTAATATTGTAAAGCATCAATCTGGTTGCCAAAGCAAGCAGAATCAATGGCTACTGAAAATTCAAACAGTACAAAATATCTGAGGTTTTTTGTTTTGTTTTTAATTTGCACTGCTATTTTGCAGTGGCATTCTGTTTCAATTTCCCTTTATCCAAAATGGTGTGTCATTTGTTCTCATTCAATTTATAAATTGAGTACAGAGTACTTCGTCAGAATAGATGGAACTGGACCAAAACAATGCTGTATCACTGCCGTAGGAGCAATAACGGAACAGGGAGGGGACAAACTCTCCCATTTTACTTGTTATGCAACAGAAAAGTCATCATTAAATGCCCCCACAGCATGTCTGTAGATATCATGCCAGTCTAATTATCCTTCAACTATCCAACATAGGTCAACTCATGACTCCCCCACCTTACTATGAAATTGTATCTCTCTGCAAGTTAGGCATTAAAGCACTGTAAGTCCTTAGGCAAGTGATTCATTTCTAGTTACTTTGGCATCAGCCTTGAAAATAAAGGGCAGTGAATGACAATGAGGCCCTGGGCGTGTCAGAGACAGACAAGGTCCTGATCTATCTGTCTAGTTGACCTTTTGTTGCTAGTGGATATCTTTGCTACAGAATATTTATCTGAAAATAAAATAGTACGATATCTACAGGGACAATTCTACATGTTATTCCTATGAACTAAGAACAAGTTTTCTTCACTGCATCTACTTCTCATATAAAAAGCGATCAAATGGGCCTTTTTACTGAACAAAAGCTAGTCTAATATTCTTTAGTTTACTGAGTCTCATTAATTCTAAGAAACAAGCTTTTTAAAAAAAATATTAACATTTTTGAAGTTACGATGCATCTAACAATCGATTGTATCTCAGATTTGCTGACATACAGAATGTGGTAATGTGGACATTTTATTAAGTAAAGCCTGAGCTATCTAAATAAGCAAACACTGTACAAAGGACTTCCTAAAACAGCCTCATCACAAAATAATGCACAAATGTTCCCTAGTATACAGACCAGTATTTGAGAAAGTTCCATTAAAAATTAGGGAGGGGAGACCTAAATGGCTAGCAAAGAATATTTTGGAATATTGGAAAAAATGTGCCCATACTCATTTTAAATCTCACTCTGGACTTCCTTCTCGTAAGAAATAAAGCTCTTCATATAAAATAACTATTTGGAAGCTATCTACAATGATGATAATTTTTGATCATGTTGTTACTTATAAAAATCTGATGAAATCAGTTTTTGCACTGCTCTCAAGTGCTGTGTTGCTCACATTGCATGTGTGCAGGTATAACCACACACACCCATATTCCCATTTTGTCAGTTAATCAGAGACAGTAAAAGTCTTTAAAGTATTTCTATAAGATTATATTAATGTCTGAGTTCTATTTTCACCTCTTATTGATGGATAACTTTCTTTTGAAAAGAGTGCAACAACAAAAAATCAAACTCTGAGGGTATGCATATGAAAAAAATTAATTTAAAAAAATTTTAAATCACGATCCTGGGAGGAACAGGGAGGATAAACCTTGGGGGAAGATAAATTTAATCAATAAATAACTACAGAAATGAAAAACAAAAACAAAAAAACCACACACCACAATTCTTTATAATTGTAGTGGTTCATAATATTGTTAAAACAATAAAATACATTTTTCATTCCTCTAATCATAGATTCTCAACCTCAGCAATATCGACATTTAGGGAGGGATAACTCTGCTGTGGGGGGCTGATCCTTAAATTCCTCCACTAGATGCCAGCAACCTCCTGCCCGCCCTCCCCCATGCCTACAGTTGTAACAACTGAATTTGTTTTCAGCCATGGGAAAATCCGCTCCGTCAAGAACCACTGCTCTAACCTTTCCGTTACCATCAAGAGGGGGTGGGTGGGGTGGTTGAATTGGGGGTTATCCTATTTTCTCTGAAATCATCTGAAGGGTAAGAAACAATTTTTTAAACTCCATTTGAAAGCATCACTGCTTCAAGTGAGTTTTCTAGCTATTGAAGAAAAACATTTGGGACATTTATTTAGTTTTTGCCCAGGTATTTAAAATATTAGGATTTACATAAATGGACATCTTAAAAATATGAAATGTCAAATAAAGTATCCTCTTTCCCTTATGCATTCATAAAATACCACCAATCAAGCTAGGTAAGAAAATATATTCATTTTACATTAGAATGGTGGCCAATATCACAGATAGCTTCATTTAATGTAATTTATATTATTTACTATCTAAAAGAATAATTATGCAAATGTTTAATCCATGCCAACTATTTTGCTAAATATGTCATTTATATGCATAATCTCACTGGAAGAAGAGAGAAATCAATTTAATATCACTATTATGAGTTATAAAATTCATAATTTTCAAGGTTTGGTTGTAGCTAATTATCCCGGTAAGCTTTCGAAGAATTTAAATGCTACTAAAATGTAGTAACCAGAGTTTGAGCTCAGTGAGCCACACACAAGCATGGCATAGTGAAAAGAAGCTGCATCAACTCTCAGAGGCTACAAGGTAGAGGAACACTCGTGGTAAGTTACCACCAGTGATTAATTAGCGGAGTTCTTCACATTACTCCTAAATGCTTAACTTTCAAGCAATGCAGTTTATAACACAAATACATTTAGTGATCCCAGAAACCCAAACATAAGGAGGAGAAGGAAGAAAGGTCTTATTACCTAAAAAGGAATAAAGGAAGGGGAATGCACACCTCCATAAAATAAGCACTGGACTCTCCTCACTAACTCACTTAAAAAATTAAAATGAGCTTCCCTATTTTAATAGCATTTTTAAACTGAGATATTCTTCACATAACATAAAATCCACTATTTTAAATGTACACTTCAGTGGTTCCCAGCACAGCCATCTTACTATGCAACCATTACTACTATCCAATTCCAGAATACTCCCATCACCCCAAAAGAAACCTGCGCAATTAGCAGTTAGTCTATTTTCCACCTTCCCTCCCACCATGGCCTAGTAATCACTCAATCTACTCTCTGTTTCTATGGATTTGCCTGTTCTGGAATATAACATACAATATGTGGCTTTCTGTGTCTGGCTTCTTTGACTTAGCATAATGTTTTCAAGGTTCATCTAAGGTGTAGCCTGTAACAATTCCTTTTCATGGCTGAATAATCTCTTATATTTTTGCAGCAATTAAGTGAAGCATTTCAAGTACTGTGTTAGACATGTCACCTGAAACATTTTCAGCCATTCCTGGAGGCCTGTAGGTGGTTGGACAGATGTAATTCGGCGACGTTGTTGCCCTTGGCCATTGGCTGCTCTCAGATCGCCAAAAGTTGTTGGTGTTGCTGAACATGGTACAAGCCCAGTGGTACTATAAAAAATATAAGGGTAAAAGTAAAGACAGATATTTATTAAGAATATCAGGCTCAAATTTAATAAGAATGATAATCTGGCATACTTCTTTTTAAAAAAATATATTTTTATTGATTTCAGAGAGGAAAGGAGAGGGAGAGAGAGATAGAAACATCAATGATGAGAGAGAATCATTGATTGGTTGCCTCTTGCATGCTCCCCACTGGAGGTCAAGCCTGCAACCTGGGGCATGTGCCCTTGACCAGAATCGAACCCGGGACCCCTCTGTCCACAGACCGATGCTCTATCCACTGAGCCAAACCAGCTAGGGCTGATCTGGCATATTTCAAACATTAATCAAATTATTATTTTTATTTGCTTATTCTCAAAGAGCAAGGATACATAAAATCTATTCTTCTATTCTTAGAGTAAGTTTCCTCCCTCCTACATAACCACCTGTTATTATCCCAACAATGCTAATTGCAACCAAATGACAGAATCTCTATGGCAAAACTACAAGTTGTTGATATATACAAGTAATGTTAAAGTATTTCCTATAAGATACAGGTTCCACTTCTCTTTTGACTGATCTTTAGTGACATCATTAAATAAAAGTTAAAATTTTGTATACAAAAAGGGGTGTGAGACTTATAAATACTTTAAAAAATTCAGATGTAGAAATAGTATGTTCAAATGTTTTGGACATTTCACTAGTCACAACGTTCCCTGAGTTTGCCCCAGATGCCTTCTAAATGGTTTATAACATTTGTCTATTTCACTTTCATTTTTGTAATTTATAAAGCTTAGTTTAAATAATATTTGACAGGAGCAAACCTTGATTAGAAATGTATTTACTCAAAACAGGTAAGTGTTGAAAACATATTATATGCAAAATTAAATGATCCAAACAGTTTTATCCAATAAACTTTGAGCCAGTTTTTAAAATACCTGAAATTCAATTCTATTATTAACTAGTAAAATGAGGAATTAAAACTAGATTATCAATCTCCAAAGTTGTCAAACTCTCCTGAAAATGACCAATTAGAAAAAAATATAGTGATAACTGTTATTAATATATTAAACTTTACTTTCTAATTTTAATAACTAAATTATTTAAACTCATGGTAAGTACTAAACATCTCTTAGAGATAGTTAAAAAGAAGAAGAAAGATTTAGTTAAGTAGTTACATTTGTACAATAAATCTTCAATTTATTGAGCTATAATAATAGTGTTTTAAATCCAAAGAATATACAAATTTTACCCTAATAGGTGAATATCAAGCTCTGATAAATTACTAATAAAACATCTCCCCTCAATGTTTTCCAGCCAACAATTTCATTATTTTGTTTTAAAAAAATGTATCGCAGTCACCAGATTCTACAGAAAAATCTACTATTAACATTATACATCTATGACAATTTCTAACATTCAACAATTACATCTATTTTTTTCTTCTATCAAATTTCAAAGACATGCTCTATTTTCTTCTCTGAAATGAAACAATTTTAAAATAGTGATTATAACTTACATTTTCTAATAAAAATGATGGAAAATTTTTTCATCTTATTACTAGAAAATCTGTCAAAAATTTTAAAAATATCAAATATATACTGATGACATTTCCAAAAAGAGAGGGTATGCTGTTTGGTTTGCTTTAATAATATTATATGTGAAAAAGCTAAAAATAAAACTTTCACCTTTTCAGGTGCTTTCTCAATATAAAAATAAACAATTAAAGACATATTTAACTAAAATGTGTTCTGCAGTAAAAAGTCAGCATTCATTTATAAGCTGCCTTAAAAATAACTGAACAATTTAATACCTTTGTCCTGGTATCAACAATATTAATAAAAGAACAAAAATTATATGATTATCTGGAATCTACATTTTTTTTAAAAATAGCACATTTTAACATTACACTCAACGTTCTCATCCAAGAAATACTTTATCAAGACTAGAAGGAAAAAGCAAAAATGAAGTGAGTAGTTTATCTCTATATCACTCCACACCCTCTGGTGGAAATACCAAAACGCAGTCAAATTGTCAAAAGGCAAAGGGTTAAGTAAAGGGAAGGGGACAGTTAACATGAGAAAATGATACTAAAAGCATTTCCTGATAAACTAAGAGAGAGCTTTATTTTTCTTTTCTGTATCATCCTTGCATTTTTTTGTATATAAAACTATTCTAATTATTATCATTCCTAAACTTCACAAAGAAGCTTTTGAAAGAAATATATTCTGCAACTGAATTAAATAAAAATATAAGCTGTTTTCTCTGAAAAAAGAAAGATGCAACCTGTAACAATGTTCAATCACAAAAACTTATGTTTGAGCAAAGTTAATTTTACTGCAGCTTATAGAATAAAAATAACTCTAAATAAAAATATTTAGGGAAAAAGAAATGTCACCATCATGAGTTCTTATGGTTTCTATAGCTAACTTTAAGTTATCTGAAGAACTGACAATTATGAAAAAAAAGGACCAAAAAAAGTTTTTAAGATTCTTTTGTCATTTAAATTTTAAAATACTACACTCAAAGTGACATCCAAAGCCATTTTTAATTGACTAAGTAATAGATATTGTGCCTAACTTAGCCTAATTAGTGTGAGAGTGGGAAGTTTTATACTGATGCAAAATCCAAAAATGATGGAATGGTGCAGGAAACAAGCCTACAATTGTATTTAGTTGTTATGGAAACTATTCTCCTGGTGTAGAAATGTATGTGTTAAAAACACAAGACCTACCAAGCAAATAAAAGGGGATTTCTAACACAGTAATTTCGTGAAATATGATTTAGTTAGTAATTGTGAGGCTTATTTCACTGCTAATAAATGTATCTTTTATTTTGCATATATAAATATACTCCCTAGAACAGCTGTTGCTATAGTAACAAGATACATTTGCTCATATTTATATTTTTGGGTTTACTTTTTAGAATCCCTGGAAAATTGTCATTTAAAAATTCTGTTGACAAGAGAACTTCTGCTTGTGTCTTACTTCAATGTATTTGTAAAAAAAATATAAAGCTATAGTAGAAAACATTTTTCTCCTTATTTAAAATAAGGTATTTCCCAATTTTCAGTGATCTCAAAATGTGTTAAATAGTCAACAATACTAGTGACATTATAATTCTATGAGGATAAATGGAAAGAAATGCTTTTACAATCATCAACTCTTTAAAGAAACACGAGAATCATGAGAGAATCTACTATTTATACTTAATTATTACCTTGTATATTCTGAGACTTTGCATGGTTTCTTTCCCAAAGAAAACGAGCGGACCTCAGAACCATGGTCCAACTTTCTTTTCATCTATAAGGTAAAACAAATAAGATATGTTTCTTTTTAAATCACCAGTCCAACTAACAAATTTTAATAAATATCTTAAATGTTTATATGCTACAATGTTAATTAGGAATAGTTAAATATTATAGAGAATAAATGTTTCACAGTTTCTTCTATTAGTTCTACTTTTTTCTACTCTTTACAAGACTGGAAAAGTGAATTTTCCACCTAATATTTTGTCCAGAGAACAGTGTATCAGGATTTAAAAATAGATATCCATCATATATATGTCTTAAGAGCAATATACCTTTCATGTTTTCCGGTTTAAGAACCAACATAGAGGGAAATGTCATGTTAATCCACACAGAAAAGAACAATATTTAACATGCCTTTCTTACTGATGTTCATTTTCCTTTAAAAACATATTTTAAGAAAGATAAAATAAGCACAATTCAAAATTTCAGAATGAAAGTAACAGTAACTAAATTTAAAACACATATTATAAAAGGTAAAGAGAGCAATGCAAATAAAATGATCTTGAAAAGTAATAATAAGACATAAAACAGTGAATATGGGCAATGAGGACAGCAAAAAAAAAGTATGTCCAAAATAAGAGAAATCTGGAGATCTTATAATAAAGGTGGGGAAAAGCCGTCAACTAATATTCATACAGAATATAGTTCTATGGACAGATACTCAAGACAAACATTTTAATTTGAAAGGCAACAACAAAAAGGCTTAAAAAGAATGAGTTACCCATCTTTGTAAGGTATAGCCAACATTTATAGCTTTAACGTATTTCATTATGCTATATTTATGTAATACTGTAAATGTATTCAGAATTGCATTTTGTCAATACTGAAATATTTATTTTTTATGTTTCACTATCGGTTAACTTAGCTAATCAAACTATGCATCTATCATAAAACCAGGAAATAAAATGTGATAGGATTCAACTTTTGTATTTCAACAACCCCTCTCAGATGTGTGTCTGCTAATTAATCTTAGCACTACTGAAAATCACAAGGAGAAAAACCCAGAGCGAGAGCTAGCTCTTACTTGCACAATAAGGTGAAAACCCTTGCTTTGCAGCAGCCTTATTTTCTTACCTATCGCCTCACGTGGGGACATCATAACACATTATGCTACACTGTAAATGCTAAAGAGGACCAACATGACTCTAAAAATCTTTCTGAACCACACTCTGAATAATAAAGACTATGTTTTTATCATCATGAAGAAAGTCTTGCAAAACACAGGGACAATCTTACAATATTAGGGGCTAGAGGTGAGGGTATAAGCTCCTCTACAATGTATACCTTAGTTCATGAAATACCGGCTGGAAATAAATGAATGTGGTCTCATTTCAACCCTTGAGAACTTTCTGTACTCATTACATTGTTTTAATGTGCTTCCTCTCAAAAACCATTATTTTCTTTCTTCAACTAATTTTAATAAAATAAAAAATAAGTATAAAAGGTTTACTATATAGGTAGCCACGTGCTTGCATGGATATAAATTATAGACACGTACACATACACCCAAAATGTATCCATCAGGAAGGTCAGTAAGTACAGATTACCTTAAAATTCTAGTTTGTTGTTTTTTTAAAAAAAATAACTTCCACAGATTCTTATTTTCAAAATTATTATGAAAAACTTTGATATGAATTCTAATTAAGTTTGGAATACTGGCTTTCAGAACTTCCCTAGATATCTTGTAAATACATTGGTGCAAATGCCATTTGCCACTAAGAGCAAACTTTATTTCCCATCTTAGAAAACCTTCAATTAATAAAAATGCCCAATATACATATCAAAGGAACCAGAGAAATGGTTTTTATCTTTAGAATATTTTATAAAATAAAGCAGTTCCTGTATGACTATAGAAGTCTTTTAAATATTATATTGTTTACTGAAAAATACTGAGTTTAGAACCAAAAATTAATTCTGCAATTTTTAAGGGGTACAGAAAGTAAATATGATCTCTTTAAATATAAATCCCCAATATCCTAGCAATTCTGCATTTTAAAAGAGTCAACTAAAGAAAACATAAAAAATATATAGATCTAAGGTGTGGAAAAATTAAAGGCAAGAGGTTCACTAAACGCCAACTAAGGGTAGAGTATTTCCAGGTCAGCATTTAACGGAGCCACATTTCTAAAGTCTGAATATATTTTTAGTGAAAAATTCCCAGATTCCAATATCCATTTTCTTTTCATTTCAAGCTTTTTTACAGCTCACGTCTTTCCCTTATTTGCTTACATTCACAGTATAAAACAGACTACCAGACATCCAGCCACCCACCAAAATTAGAGGATACTGCAGCCATCTCTGATGATACAGATTTTCCTTCTCAGGCAGACACACACACACACACACACACACACACACACACACACACACACACTCTCATACAACACAGGAAGAAAACAGATTACTTACTTTGTAAAAAATCATTTTTAGCGTGCCGTAGAAACCCATGTTTTCTGTATTTTTCCCCTTCAGTGATTCTGTGCCCCCGTGTGTCCGGCTGCTTGGCAGTCTCTGACAATATAAACCTTTTTCAGGTAGGTATGTCACAGATTCTAATGTGGACATGCTCGGGCACGTCAGAAAAGGAAGATTAGGGAGCAGAACCGGCAACAAAACTCCACAGTACAGGCAAATGCAGCTCAGTATCAAACCGCTCCTCGGGACACACATACATACATGCAGCTTGACTGAGGAGAACTCGAGGGAATAATGAGAGAGAACCGAGAAGATTATTGGAGGAGACTATGCCCTGTCAAAGCCTTGACTGAACAGATTCCTCCCTCAGCGGCAGAGGGATCAGATTACATCTTCCCTTGAACACAGAATGGTGCAGTCCAGGATTCAGCAATGCAGACTGCACATCAATTATATGGTGATCCGCTCCAGGGAACCCGTGAGCACACAACGCACCGAACAGAGGGAGGATGTGGGCAGCAAAAGAGACCGCCCCCACACGGCAGCCCCCTCTACCCTTTCAAACTTTCAGGAGATTATTTTTGCATTTTGTAAAACCTGCCTTTTTGAAGAGTTTGAAATGGCAAGCATCGTTTCCACAAATAAGTCCTTTCAGAAACATTTTGAAAATGGAACATATTTTCATCGGGTCCTCCCAGCAGAAGCCAAACAGGCTATTTTCACTAACTTATCCTATTGCAGTCCTGGCACAGACTGACCAGATTTTGCAAGTAGCTGAATGGTACAAAATGGGCAATCCCTAAGAGAGGAATATTAAATATCCTTTGGGGGATTTACAATAAAGTAAACCAGTTTGGAACATATAACATTTGCAGAAAATATGCACTGTTATTTTTCAACATGTATCCTTCTTATATTAAGATTTAATGAAAATATCACCTATGCTTTTCCATTTCATTCGTTTCAAACAGTTTTCAAGAAAATTACTACACACTTCAATAATCCTTAGTAATCATAGGAATATATTTTTAAGATTAACAAAATACTACTAAGTGTATAAAGTTTGCCTAAAGGTTAATTTCTCCAAAGGGAGTAAAAACTGTGCTCATAGGAGAGTCTTAGTCTTATTGTTAATTTAATCTTATATAAATAGGAGGTAATGAACTTCTATCTCCAAAATTATTTTGACACTATGTATTGCTTATCATTAAAAAGGCATTTTACATAATAAAGGTTCCAAAGTTTGCCTGAAGACAACCTTTTTCTTAAAATGACTACTACACAAATCTAGATATTTCATCTTGCAACTTGCTACACAACTAGCTTCAGAGGCAATTATAAGATTCCTTGGACTAGAAAGGCCCATTATTAAGGGTCTAGTTAATTAACTCCTACCCTCCCCATTAACATTCTTTATTACAAGTAAACTGTGTGCCTGTAGTTATTTAAGTACTTAGAAAATCTTTAGAAAAAAGAAATACTATTTAGACTTACTACATTTTAATGTTCTCTGCTATGGTAGTAAATGACTTTTGCTAGGAAATAATTCTAAATACTATATAAAGTAGCATCATAATTTAAAAAATAAATGTTTACCTTTATAACTAAGATATTAAGTTGTATAATGCCTTTTACTTTGTAACATAAATGAAATAATCTAAAATTTTATAAAAACATACATCTAGGATCTCCTCTTGGAAATTATATTCTAGTATATTATTTTTTTTAAAAATCTTCTACTCAGCTCTTGAATTAATCCCAATCTTCAGAAACAATACACATGTGTATCCAGAAGAAGTTAGTTTTCTAAATAAAAAATTAGCTTACTTCAAAGGAAAGTTCCTTTAAAAAAGAAAACCCCTACTCTAAGAAAAAGAAAATCCAACCGTTAGGAATGGACCCATAAACCCTTTTATTAGAGGTCTCAGAGAACTCAGGATTAAAAAAAAAAAAAAAAAGGTTGACCTTCCTCTTTCCTCTACCCCTTCTGGGCTATCTGAAGAAACTAATTGTAAAATGAATACCTCTAAAACCAGTGGTATCTAGCTTGTCAGAGAATAAATGGTCTACCTACCAGTCATAGTTTATGCCTTGACTTCAATTGAAATCATTTCCTATCTCTAGCTGCACTTTCCTTTTCAAATTAAGTCTACTCGGTTGAAGACACAGACCAACTTTAATAAACCAGGGACACTGTCTCAAAACTTAGGCTCTTTAAAGAAAAAATACATATATTAATTTTGTATATTCAAAGAATGATCTTGGGGTTACATGATTCCTATGAAGTTACAGGAAACATGATCCCCACAAATGTATGTTTATATGTAGGTAAGTATATTCATGTTTCATTTTTGAATAGGCAAAATATTTACAAGGTTTAAAAATCAAGAAGATATATAAAATATACATTGAGAAAACTTTCTACTACCTCCCAGTTCTCACTACCATGAGAATTCCTATCTACTATGATTCTCACTTAGTAATGTTTTTTTAATTAGCTTATCCTTTAAGTGAGAATGTAAGTACTCAAGAAGACTTTATTTTCTTAAGTATTTAAATAATTTCCTCTAATATCTTGTTTACCATGTTAATTTGAACTGTGAAGAAACAATTTGCCAAGCAAAGCTAGTCAACCAAGTCTCTAACTAGATTTCAAATTAATCGAATAAAAATGAATGATTTTTAATATTCTCTGAGATACTGTTAATGAAAATTGTGATCTACTATACTATTTTCATCCTAATCTACATATGAACACAGCAAATGAAATCATTCTCACATTCCTATTTCTGGAAGTCTTGGCTAAAATACAGATGTTTAAAACGTTACGCAGAAATTTAAATTTTTTAATAGTATGATGAAAAAAGCCTTTTCTATCTGTTTTATACCTGTGAGATAGAAACATTTTAGAACTGAAATCAGCCTATATCTATGTTAAGTTTACAAAAAAGGAAGTATTTTATGCTTTATGTCAGAAAGTTAACTAGTAAGTTCGCTGAAAAGGTTAGCTAGTCAACCATGATAGCTAAGAAAATAACTATTTGTCATCCAAAATTTCAGAATTAATCTCAATGTATTAAATATATTTTCACTGCAATATACTAAATCTTCATGTAATTTCAGCTAAGCAACACCTTTCCCTTTCTATAAAAATTATTTCTTGTGGCCGAAACCAGTTTGGCTCAGTGGATAGAGCGTCGGCCTGCGGACTGAAAGGTCCCAGGTTCGATTCCGGTCAAGGGCATGTACCTGGGTTGCGGGCACATCCCCAGTAGGGGGTGTGCAGGAGGCGGCTGATCGATGTTTCTCTCTCATCGATGTTTCTAACTCTCTATCTCTCTCCCTTCCTCTCTGTAAAAAATCAATAAAATATATTTTTTTAAAAAATTATTTCTTGTGGTGACTAACAACTTATAAGTCTTACTGAAAATCTATTAGCAAGGGGAATCATTAACAATGAGGTCCTAAAATATAGTCTATCAGATAACTTAGATCCAATGCTCATCATATCACAACTCTAATGAGCCAGGTGTACAAGTATAGATGAGAGCAATAACTTAATTTTTAAAAATGCACAATGATATGAAGACATACTGCCCAGCATCTAAGTCTCTGGGGAAAAAATGGCTACAGAATGACTAACCTGTGAGCTAATACAAGAGAAATGGTTTTCTGAACAATTGGTTAGGCAACAAGTTTTATAAGAGCAAGTTGTGGTTACAGGCAGAAACAAAACTAATCTACAAACAAATAGTGAGAAAAATATAAACAGTAAAAGTTTTTATCTTCAGAGAAGTATGTATTTTTACACATGGTATCAATAGAAGGAGTAATTAAGAGAGTTCTCCTCACTTTGACCCCCAGAATTAATTATTTTAATGAAAAATATATTCTTCTATAATTGCACTTATCTCATTGTCATTCTTTTTATACACCCTTCTCCCCTATTATCTACTCTTTGAAAGTTTACATCTTACTTTAAAGTATAGTAGAAAATGATACATAAATATAATTAATACTTTTGAAAAATCAGCCACATAAGCAAATACTAGCAACCATGACATCATTTTTCTAAATATAGTATGTTATACTTAAAGTTTATCTATTAATTGATATGATAAACACTACTGTTCTCTTTTCATTGCCTTGCAAACATTTCTTAATAGTAGAAGAATGTATTTGTATTCTTATGTCAGTGATTTTTCTTTACTATTATCATGAAAACATTCTTTACTCTGATATTACACCAGGAAAACCACCTACTACAGTTAGATCCCTTGCCTTGAGCATAGAATTTAGATTAGAGACGGTTCAATATTTCAACATCAAAGAAAGGAATGCCAAGCATGTTGAGGCTGAAAAATTTTTTTAAATCTCACTAACGCACTGTCATTAACTTTCTGGGATGCAACTTCTTATTAACAGGTTCATGACTGACACTGGCAAGTTAATAAATTTATCTTATCACAGGTATTATCAATTAAAATAGTATATATGCTCAGCATCTATATTTCCTCTAATGCAAGTGGGAGGCAGTATTGATCAATAAGCTATAGTCATTCATTAAGCACTTATTTAACACCTATTATGTGTCAGGCACAGGAAAGTATATAATTAAGAAAAAATTTTCTTCCCCTACTGAATTTATGGTGAATTTAAGACACAATAGGCAATACACACACAGATAAATATACACATATGACTCTTAGGATTCACATTAAAATCAGCTCTAAACATTTTTTGATAATAGGTAAAATGAACAAAGTGAGCCTGATTATGTTTGAAATTACCATCCATGTAAACAAATATTGAAATATTACTGCATTAGAAAAATAATCCAAACACTAACTAGTATAAATATCTAATTTAACTTTTGTTTAACACAAATTTGTTTGAGGGAGGGGGAATGTTTATAATAATACAAGCAAATAATATAACAAAATGCTAACCTCAGAAAAGCAAAGCACAAGTCAAAATTTCATGGCTCGGATTGCTTTTAAAATTCCTTTACAATAAGTATAATTGTAGAAATGGTACAAATTTTATTTTTTTCTTAAGTTCTAAGGTATCTATAACTCTTTTTACAAAAAAATGCAGCACCTGAGGGTTGAACACAATGTGTAACATTAATTCAAGCAGTAGAAGCATTTTTCCATCCCTTCAGATTGGGCCAAATTTGTGATCTGATAAACACAAGCACCAATGTATACATCCACCAATATATTAATATTCACACTTGAGTTTGACACATAATAGAAGTTAAGAGTTCTATTTATCACAGCCACATAAGAAAACAATGAGTACATTCATTTTCCTTGCTTGTTTTCTGAAATTTATATTGTTATACAGAGCTGTCAGAGGGACTTAATACATGTATCAAAATATTCTTTAGACTACTTTAGACAGGCAACACCAGCAATTCTGCAATAATTTAGCCAAGTTAGTAGGTCAGTCTGGACTTTATCTAGGAAGCAATTAATCTTTACATCTCATACTTCAAACCCAAAATAAACTACCAGTAAGTATCTTGAACTTGTATACAAAATTTTCCTTTCAAAATTGTATTATAAAATTTTTATAGTGACCTCTTTAGTAAAGTAACAAAAATATCATGGGAAACTATAAACAATAAGGTTGACCTTAAGAAAATTAAAACAGCAAATATAAACCAGGAAAGAACTTAATTAATACGCAGAAAGAAATCAATATTTCCTCAATGTAAGGCCTAATATCCTATTCACTCGTCTACTTTTTTAATCTAATTCCATATTTACTGCTGCTAATATGATGTTCAAATACATTTATCTGACTTGAGAAAAATTTTCTATAATTGTGGCACATCATTCTTATATTTTAGAATTAAAATAACCTTTCATTTCAAAGACTATTTAATTTTTTTAAATCAGTTATTACTCATGATCAGAAAGTTTTGCCAAAAGAGCTAAAGACAAAGAAGTAAACAACAACAACAAAACTGTATCCCCTGAATCAACAGGAAAACATTAATAGCAGAAAATCATAGTTTAGAACCAGAAGGGATCTTGAAAATCATCTTATCTAATTTCCCTTTGTTTGTGAAATGAACATGAGCGTGGGAATCAGAGCAACCTGAGTTTAAAGCCAGTTTTGTCATTATTAGAGTGTAACCTATCAGAGGTTATTTGATCTTTATGAGTTTTCTCTTATTTGTAAAAATCTACCTTACCAACCTAACCCACAGAGTCCCTGTGAGGACATGGTAGATGCCCAACAGATATTCTACTAAGAACCTATAGAATAATAACTGTTATTAACAAGTGAGAAAGGTGAGGTAGGGAATTAAGTGTCAGGCTCAGGATTACGCAGCTGCATTAAAACCTGAGACTCAGGCCCCAAGTTCATGTCTTTTAACTGATTTCCATTAGATATGTGATGGTAAAAGTTGATCCAAAAAGAATTAGACATTTCTAAACAAGAAAAAAGTGTTATATTTTGCAAAAAATAATTAAATATGTGAACTACGACTAAATCTTGATTATTCAGTTCATGGAATGATTATCTAGGTCCATACTGTATAACTATGCTTCCACTACATGTGGGAAATCTGAGACAAAGACAAAGATTGGGGGGAAAGGTGACAGAAACAGATTTAGGTTAAAAGAAAGCAATAAAATAAGAAATAATCACCTACTACAAAATGCTACTGAGGACAAATAAAAACATTACAATAACCCTCCTCTCCCAAGATTCTTAAAATCCTAATAGCGAGACAAGAAACTAACTGAGGACAATATTTGACTAGACATCAAGTGACAAACTGGGTAGTGTAGGAGGTTGAAAAATGGGAAAATAATTTAAATAGTTTCAAAGATTTCATACAAGACATGGTCTTGTTTCTAAGTTTAAGACAAAAATTTGGTAGATGTTGAAGATAAAGGAGACTGTGAACCTAAGATATATGTGGAAATGCCACAACCATTAACTTGAAGGATTAACTACGTCTGCAAGGCTTCTAGCAGTCCTTAGTCTTATAAGGCTCATTCGGGGATAACCTATTTAGCTTTGTGTCTCTAAATTCAAACATTTAATATTATACTTAGAATATTCTTTAACTTACAAGTAATAGTTTCTTCAAAAGTACTTCCTGCCCTGACTCATTCTTCCATTTTAGGGCTCATATGTGTCTCTCTGTACAAGGAAAACTTCACTGTGTGGGTGTGAACATTGTTGACTTTTTAAACACTGACTAATAAGGGGTCCTTCTGTTTCAAGAGGCATTCATATTAGAAATCAAACTCACAAGCAGGATTTACTTTTGAATATGGGGAAACAGTACAAACCATGTAGGATCTTGGAAGCCATGGTCCAGAGCCTGGACTTCATTCTAAATACACTGTGGTGTCATGAGAGGATTTCTAGTACAGGAGTATTTTAACACAATATATATGTGTGTGTGTATATACACATGTATACATATACATATATGTATATATACATATATATTATTTTTATATTTTCAAAAATGTATATAAAATTGAAGACCACTCACAAAGAAATTCTCACTTGCTGAAATTAGAGATACAGAGAAAAGAATACATAACTGGATTTAAACTCTTCAACTCTTTCATGTAGCAATTACTCTTCCATTTCTTTCACCATTTTTCACCTCATACTACTCTCAGTCTCAGCACCTATCTCAAAAGATTCCTAAACTTGGAAAAGGAAGAGAATTGGAATAGCAGGTTAATACTTAATCTATAACATATGCCAAGCACTGTTCTAAACTGTTTCTATCTAGTAATTCAATTCTACAAGATCATATCTCTAATTCTTTGCTTGTTAACTTTCTATGTTCCGATTTTATCATTCCACTTGATAACCTACTCTTTTTGAAAAGAGAGATTGGGCTTAGATCTCTGTAGATTGTCAATGCATCTGCCAGGCTTATTTCAGCAAATATCTATGATAGTGAAAGACATGATTACCCTGAGTTACTGGAGGTGAAAGGATTTTACCTATGGTACACTTTTCTGAACCGATTCTCTATGACCATAAAGGAATCCAGAACATAATCACAGAATCTCAAGGTTGGAAAAAGCCTTCAACTAAAGTTTAATACAGCCTCAGGTACAACTCTTAGGTTCACTCTCACTAGCTTGTCGTCATCCAGGATCCTCTTAATCTAAAATACATGTTATTCTCAGCTCCACGAACTTCTATTGTTTGGCTTACTGAATTTGATAATTATGTCCAATTATAAATATCTGACTAGCAGGTTCAAACTTAGTACATTTTAAAAAATATAACATCTCTTCTCATCTCAAGCACCTTACATACATAGTAGAAGAATTCCAAATGAGAAAGGACTACTTTAAACAATATCTAAAAATTTTAGGTGTGAATCAAAAGTCTGTGGACATGAACTAATTACTTCTTGAATAACATTTATTAAGCTATTCCATATTGGTGTTGGGCTCCTAAGAAGTATGTATCACACTTGCTTTAGAAAGTGTACATTACAGTGATTTTTTAAATCAATTCTTTACTTATTTTAGAGTAGCTTGTCTGCTCTTTAACTATTCAAGAGTTTGATGTAGCTGTCAAGTGAGTAGGGAAGAACCTAGTAGTCACGCCCCCAACACATTAAAAAAGGATTAGAAATATTCATTTTAGAAGCATCAATTTACATTTTAAAGCAATTACTGTATATATAATTTAACAAACTGCATTCCTTGTGCCAAAAGAATCAAGAATTATATGAATAGCCTGTTTACACAATCCCCCCACCTTTTCAGGACATTCTGAAGGACTGTGAAGACCTAGGAAGTAAAATCTGAATACAAAGAAATTGCTGGAAATATGTGGGTCAAGGTAGAGTTTGTCATAATGTTGCCTGTCACGGAAATATTTTCAAAGTAACTATTAATTTGAAAAGATATTTGATCTATAGTAGTGTTATATTTCCAGTGACTATGAGCCTAATAGTTAGGAGCACTTTGATAATCTTAGCAAAACTATTGTAATACACTATTTTATTTATAAGTTCGTTTTCTTTACTAAAATGTACTTCAATATTTTAGTACATAATTTAAAAAATATTTGTATATAAATACTGAAGGACTCCAAATGTTTAAAAATGAACTTTGAAAGTTTATCATATTTGATACATGACTCTAAAAAGTTATTTCCCTAGGAGGAATACCCTAACTTTCCACTAGCTGACTGAAGGCACGGTATAATTGACGGCATGATAGTAAAACAAATGTGCATTACAACTTAAGAACTGCTCTGTACATACAGCTGGCCTGTTGAGAGTACAACATGGTGGTGATCTGAGAACACTTTAAAAAACTAAATCTTACCATATATTTTTTCAAATGTTTTTATTGATTTGAGACAGAGGAAGGGAGAGCAACAGAGAGATGGAAACACTGATAAGAGAGAAACATGGATCAGCTGCCTCCTGCACGCCGCCAACCCCCTTACTGGGGATCAAGACCGCAACGGGGGCATGTGCCCTGACCGGAATCAACCGGTGACCTCTTGGTGCATGGGATGACACTAAACAAACTGAGCCACATTGGCCAGGCTGAAAATAATGTTTTTATTGAGTCTGAAAATATATTTTTATTGAGTCAATGAATATTGACTTCTACAACCCCCCCCCGCACCCCCCCTCACAAAAGCCCACGAGGAATAGCTTATTTAACTTTAGAAAAGAATACAGAGTCAAAGCTAGCATAAAAGGTGCTGAACTTTATTCTTAAATTTGAAATACTTTGGTTAGCCCTTGGGATACACACACACACACACTCCCCTCTTCATTTTAAGCCTTTCCTTTAAAGTTATTATATCAAGAGACTAAGTAACATATTTTTCAAGAGATGTAAAATGAAGACATGTTAGTCATTATGATCACAATGCAAACAACAAAAATTAAAATTAAATTATATTTTCTAAGGAATTTTTACTCAACTAGCTTTATTAAACAATTACAATAAATAGATTTTGTTAGACCAAGATGTCATTTATTCCCCACTAATTCATTTCTTTTCAAAGAATTTAACTTTATAATTTCATTGTATTTGTTTATAGATAGGTACCATAGGAAATTATTGTGAGAAAAAATTATGGTGAGCCTCTAACCCCAATTTCCACCATAATATTATCAGTCTCATCCAATGAATCCTATGTGTTATACAATGGTTCTCTATTTTCTAAACAACAAAACAAGGAGGTGTGTGTGGGGGGGACTAAATAGTGATTCAAACATTTTATTTTTATAGATCTACATCCATCACATTCAAGAAATATTTAGGCAGGGTTACACTAAGCCAAAAAAAGGTTGTAAAATTGAGCAAGATGTAGTCTCTATCCTGGAAGAACTCCCAATTCAGGAGAAAGAACAGACGAGTCAATAAAAAATGACAAATCAATATAATTGATAAATGAAACTGCTCAATTTTTATGGCAATGCATAGAGATGGAAAGAGTAAGAGATAAATATTTTTAGGAAATGCACATGGCAATACTTTAAACCAAAATAATAAAGGAAAAATAAATACTAGATTTTAATCTGACTTGAGTGCTTCTTCAGTACCTACTATCAAAGATACTATAAACAACTAAAGAAAACTTACTATATGCTAGGCACTTTTCTATGTGCTTTATTTATATTAACTCATTAACACTGCATTATATTATCTAATTAAAATTCATTGAAACCCTGTGAAGTAGGTACTATTATTATCCCGTTTTAGAGATGAAAAAAACAGGCACAGAGAGTTTAAGTCTCCAAGGTCACATAACTATTAAATATTGGAGTTAGGATTTAAATACAGGCAGATTTTGGTCTCTAGTCTATAGAAAATGAAATAAGTTTTTCCACGTACATAGCAAGAAGTATTGGTAGTTAAGAAATCTCTAGGATATTTCCTGAGCTATTTCAATGTGCAAATGTGTGATGTGTGGGATGAAATATATATCAGAGTCACAGAAGACACAAAGAAAGAAGAGACAAATTAGGCAACTAATTGTGTACTTTGATACACTTCTGGGAATTTACCAAAAGCTACTTGACAAAGAATTAATTCACCACTGCCAATATTTCCTTGGTTAAGAATTGATCCCATCATCTTTGACATTATATAAGCTAAATTAAGTGATCAGTAGACACAGTGAAAGGTGTTCACAACAATACGTGATTTTGCTTCCTTTTCCTAAATCCACAAGAACTTCTATATCCTATCTTCACTCCTTTATGCCCTATGCTTTATTTCCCTAAAACATAAGATGACAAAACCAAACAAACAAACAAACAAAAAACCTGAGAACAGAATACACCAAAACAGCTCCATTGGAATGTCCTTTCGAAGGAACTAATAGCTCTTTCACCCTCACCAAAATTATCTGAACACTACAGAAAACTGCTAATAACATTTACTTAAAAAATTGTTTCAAATGTTCTTTGTTGTTTACTCCAACCCAAATATACTTGCCAGGAAATTATGACTTCTACTTCATTTTGAATTTTTTAGTTTAGTAGACAGCCTAAAAATACTTATTAACCAAGTAGTGTGTGTGTGTCTATGTATGTATGTACTTATATGTGTGTGTGTAAAGAACATCCTCTTTAATATGTAGGTATCACTTGATACAGTTTCTTAATGTCACCACATACGACCTTTTCTAAAAGCCAATCCATCTTTAATATATATCAATTTGATCCGTGTGTGGTTATTACTTCCTAGCAGTAAATATCATATTGATACGTGCATATTTCTATCCTACACTTTATTGTTTCAACTATCTCTAATTATCTTCATTCTACCTAGGATACATAATCATAACAAATGTAGATTTATATGGTTATTCTAATCTCCCACAGACACTCACTCATTCAATAACATTTATTTGGGGGCCTATTATACATAAGCTAAATTAAGTATGGTCTTTGCTTCATGGCTGGAGATTATAGTGTAGTAGGGGAGAAAGATAATGAAACAATTAAAACAAAGCAAAACTGAAACTATGGCAAATGCTACAGTGTTAGAAAAGTGCACAAAGTTAAAGTGTTGATTAGTCTGCAGGTTCAGGAGCCTTTTTTCTCTAAAGGAATGGCTACGCTGTTTTGGGATGGAGGAGGGGGCACCACTGAGGCTGCTTGCTCAGAATAAAAGTACTTTGACAGGTGTAAGACAAGGCTAGGGAAGTAGGAAAGGGCCAGATTATGCAAGAGCTCCTAAGGGGTTTTGGTCTTTACCATAAGAGTAATGAAAAGCTAATGTAGGATGTTAGCCAAAGGAAGGACACGATCAGATAAACCTCTTGAAAAATCATTCTGAATATAATGTTAAAAACAGAATGGACGTGAGAGTGGATGTGGAGCAACTGTGTGAGGAAGTTATTCCACTAGACCAGGCAGGAGGCAATGTTGGCTTGGACTCTCATGGCACAACAGAGATGGATAGAAGTGAACAGTTGACAGATGATAGCATATAGCTGATAGCACTTGGTGATAGACTGGTCATGGGAAGAAGTAAAGGAGAGGGAGTTGATCAAAGATGACACCAAGGTTTTCTTATGCAACTGCATGGAAGATGACAGAGGCTACTAGTACTGGACAAGAGTTGTGTTGTGCTTCTTTTCAGGGGTAGAGAGGCTCACAAGTTCCATTTTTGGTCATATTTGATTAGAGGTGTATTTGAGACATCTAGGTGAGGATATTATACTTCAACTAGCTCTGGAGCTCAGAAGAAATGTCTGCATTGGAGATGAAAACATGGGAATCACCTCTGTATAGGCCACCTCCAATTTCCTTCATAGAGCCACCTCCTCCCCATTCTTAAGGTGTTGATCACAGCGCTCAGATCCCCCCTGTCACAGTCTATCTGCACATGTCTATCTTCCCCATTAGACTACTAGTATAAGCTCCGTGAATACAGTGACCACTTCTATTTTGATTCTTGTCGTACCTCAGCTTCTTCCATAGTTCATGCACATATCAGGGTATCAATAAATAATATCCTATATAATAAAAGGCTAATATGCAAATAGACCAAACTGCAGAACAACCAGAACAACTGAACAACCGGTCGCTGTGACGTACGCTGATCAACAGGGGGCTTGTGTGGAACACGGCAGGCGTTGGCCGTGGCGGGCTGGTGGAGCAGGTGAGTGGAGGTGCCAGACCAAGGCAGGGCACCGGTCACTGTCATCAGGACAAGCCTCTGGTGTTTACTGAAAATTCTTTGCTCCTGCACACGGCGGTCCCGCCTGGTGTTTGCACCTGCTGCCAGCACCAGCACCGCTCACACTCGCTGCTGGCGCCAGAGCCACTGCTCGCACCCACTGTCAGTGCCAGCCCTGCTTGCATCAGCAGCTGGTGCCAGGGCCGCCCCTCGCACCTGCTGCCAGCACCCAGCGCCTGTTCTGATCGCTTGGCGCCATCAGGGGTGCGAGCAGAGGCTGCTGGCCCCAATCACCCCTGAGAGCTTCTCCACCTCCCCCCTGCTCCTGAGGGGTGATCGGGGCAGCAGCCACCGCTAGTACCCCCTGACGGCACCGAGTAATTGGGTCCGGCACCGGGTGCTGGCAGCGGGTGTGAACAGCAGCTCTGCTGCAGTCAGTGGGTGTGAGTGAGCTGGAGCTGTCAGTGCATGGGAGCGGCAGCAGCAGGAGTGGAGCTGCTAGCAGAGAGGGGGCTGGGGGCCGTGGCAGGAGGGGCCAGGCAGGGGCACAGAGGATGGGCCAAGACCTACCCCTGTACCCACCGCAGCCTCACGGCCCACAGTTCCTTTCAAGGTGCACAAATTTGTGCACTGGGCCCCTAATTTATGATATAATTAGCAATGAAAGACATACTCTAATCAACAATGACAGAACTATAGAAAAAATAACTGAAATACTATTTTCAGCCTAATTTGAAAGACTTGTTATTTTCGGAATAAGGTAAGGTAATGGAAGTAGAAAATGGAGAAAAATACATTATATATCATTTAGTATTAATGTATCACATATAGTATTTATAATATTTTATACATTTTCCCTTCAGGGGAAAGTAATAAAATTTTCTAGATATTTATCAGTTACACAATTGAAGTATAAATTTAATGGGAAGAAAACACAATTTGATATGCAATGAAAATGCAATTATCTTTGTTATTAAAAGAACCTCATTTAGAACTTCCTGTATCTTTAAAAATGCCCAACAGAATACAAACTTTTACTATTATAAGAAATAAAAAATTTTAACAACACTTAATGTACAGTGTTTCCCACAGATCTTAAAGTAGTATTATATTTATTTGCAGGCATTAAGCTAAAAGATAGCATTTTTGCACCTCTTTTTTATTGACAAGAAAGTTTTTGAGAATTACCAAAAGCATTATAACTAATTCCAGCTAAACAAAAACACCTTTTAATTTCTATAAACAGAATAACAGGCTGAGTTCCATTTCTATTAAAATTAAATTGAATACTGCATATCTTACATATAATTGCCTAGCTTTTACTTTAGCTGTTTTTTATCACCATATTTTAATTTTTTAATATATTTTATTAATATTTTTTACAGAGAGGAAGGGAGAGGGATAGAGAGAAACATCGATGAAAGAGAAATATCAATCAGTTGCCTCCTGCACACCCCCTACTGGGGAAGTGCCCACAACCAAGGTACATGCCCTTGACTGGAATCGAACCTGGGACCCTTCAGTCCACAGGCTGACGCTCTATCCACTGAGCCAAACCAGTTAGGGCTATCACCATATTTTATTGAGACAGAATGTATCAAGAAACACTGCACTTATTGAAAAGGGTCAAAGGGCTAAGATCCCACTGAAATACCTTTTTTAAAAAATTATTGATAGTTATTTCAATTACTACACTCATTTTGGTTTGGGGAATATGAAAAAAATGTGGAAGTAATAATTTTAACAAATAATTTTAACACTTTGGGCATACCATTCACTTCTAACTTTGAATGCAGACAGAACATACCTCATCTTAATCTTCAAAGTGGTCAACACTGTACATATAGATTTCAAAATTGTCTTTATCTTTCAACCTCTAATGCACATTGTAATGTTATATATCCAAGCTGAAGAATGTTATTACATTGCCAAAAGCATATACATTTTTGTATATAGACATAGTCTGGAAATTTTAAGCAAATATATTGAAGACTATAAAATACAGTGCAAGATTATGAAAGATGCAAACTAACAGTACTGATGCTTTTAAATTATATTAAAGAGAAACAAATACATTAAAATAAAAAAGGAAAAACTGATAAAAAATTTCTGGAAGAGGTTGTGGTTGGCCATTTATTACTTTTCTGTATTAGAGTTAATTAATATTCTAAAAAGGTCTACAAAGGCTGAATAACCTCTTAAGCTCTGAATTCATGGCACTGACCTTAGACTTTCTTAGAATGATTTTTAATGCACTCTGTTATTAGTAAAACCTGTTCAAACACATGCCCCATCTGCCAGCACCCCATCTGCAAGAGAGTTTCTTATTTTTGTAGACAGCACAACTTCTGCCTGTTTCCTTCTCTTCTCTACATACCAGCTGTATGGTAATGAGTATGGGCAGCTGAAAATACTGCATGATAACAACGCTAATATGAAAATGGCAGAACAAGAGTTCCCCTTCAATGAGTCACTTGGCAGCATGAACATAGCAGATAAGCTAATAAACAGAAGTGTGGGGGGGGTTATTTGTGTGTATTGGGGGGAATGTCCTTATGGGAGTGTGTGTGTTAAATATGGGTTTTCCACATAATTAAAAATAAAAAGTAGCAGAGGGTAAAAAAAAAATAATCTAAATTTCTACGTACTTTTGTTAAAAATTGTGAATCAATTCTTTAAATGTTTTTTAAATCTCAATTCTTATATAGTGATGCTATATCAAGTACCATTTTGACAAGCTAATTTTCAAAGATGTTAACAATTATGTTCTATTTTCTAACTAACTTATTTGGGGCCTTTAGGGAAAGAATAGGAGTCAGAACTTAAAATCATAATGGTAACTATTTGTTAGACTTTTAACAACTATTTGCTAGATGTTTTAGATAATCTGTGAATCAATAAATTCTATGTTTTTAAATCCTATACAGCAATTTAAATTTTTAATTTAATAGTATTTGAAGCCAGCACATTTATTCTGAACATCAGAGAAACTCCAACAAAATACTAAGGTGGCACACGTTACCTTCTTAATTGAGGAAGACATAATGGGGTTAATTTTTCCATATGTGATAGTCATGATGAATTAATCTACATAACGTAAGTAGAATGAAATCACATTAATTTTTTATGTGCAGTATCTTTCCATTTAGAGATGAACAGTCATTCAGGAAACAGTTTAAGAAAAAGGACATTCAAAATTGATGCTGTATATTTTCACAATATGAAGACACTAAAATTGAAAAAATATTGAAAATACTAATCATAGGTAGGTAAAAGAAATAAGTACCAATATATCAAAAGAATTAATTATAATTTTTACCAATACATCTTCAAAAAGTGTTATGTGAGCTTCATAACAGTTATTAAGTTCTTATTACATAACTGTACTTTCTATAGGTTATTTCACTGTGTCCTCACAACAACCCTACAAAGTAGATACTATTATATCTACTTTACAGATGAAGGTAAGTAAGTGGTGGAGCTAAGAACCTGACCCCAGGTCTAATTGGTTCTATCACCCATCTCTTAAGCACTCTGCTTCTGAAAGAAACTCCAGCAGGGCAAGGATGTGGGTCTGTTTCTTCTCTGTTGTACTCCAAATGCCTAAAGCCATTCTTGACTCATTGGAGATGTTGAAGAGACTGCATGAATAGATGGAAGAGATAACTATTCAGTTGTTTTCCTTTAAATGTAAATCACTTTCAGTGAAAAAAAATCTACTATACAGTTTGTAATAACGCTCATTGTTTTAATATTGAAAAAAAATACTGATTAAAAATTTTAAAATTAGACTGCTTAGTAACCTAAGTTTTGTTCACCTCTCAGTTTGAAAAATTAAGACTTTATTTTTTGAAATTCGCATAATTAAACTTTCATTTTGAAAGGGTGGTACAGAATTAATAAGAACAAAAGTGCACTGATTTTAGTATTTTACATATTTTCACGGATTGACTTGTCCTCATTTTTACTGTTTAAATATAAAAATGCAGTTTTTCTGTTAAAAAGTTTAATGCATTCCTTGAATTCAAATATAAATCAAGGCCACGAGCTTCCCTAACAACAAATCTTTTGTATAAAATATATGAGAATAACGAATAATTCCAACTTAATTTAATAGTGCCAATTATCCTTTAAAAAGACATACAGTTGCATTTTCTCAGAAGAGCAAACTTTTAACAACACTTATGGATTTAAAAGAATTCAGACAAGATTTACAAAAACAGTCCTATACTGCCCCTACATGTTCAAACTCATAGTAACAATGACATTTTACTATTAAATTCTAAAGTGATAATGTAGAGATTTCTGTGGATTACTGAAAAGCTGTTTAAGCTTAAATTCTTCCCAAGTGAACTATATGAAATCACCCACACATAAAAATGTAATTAAATATAGGAATAAGCCATAAGTTTCAATTTTCATTTTCAATACTAGCAATGAGAAGAAATTTAAGAGGATTTCCTCCAACATTATCATATTATTTTTTTCTCTCAAAACCAATTTCCTCATCATTACATGAAGATAACATACAATAACCATAAACAAATGGCTGACCAGCCATGTCTCTTTGGGTTAATATTAATGAATTAATGTCTGAGAAATACTTACTGTTGATTGTTTTCCTCCTAGAACTAAATAAATGTCAATAAAGTTTGTAAACACATACATAAGCACTTACATATACAGACACTACAAAAGCCACAAGAGAAACCTTTATTAAAATAATATCAGATTTACTTTTAAAAAATTTTTCTTTGATTATTTTACCTTTCACATTTTAGGAATAAAACATTACATATGCAAATAAAGAGTTGTGCTGCATCAATAGGTACTTGGTAAAAGGAAATAACTGAATTGTAGTTTCTAACATCAGGAGTGTCACTGGCTTTACCACAAATGGTAGTCCAACTGTTATTACTTCTACAGTAAAATTTACATATTTACAAATCTTAAATTAGATCTATCATTATTTATCTACCATAAATTATATCTATCATTATTTAACTGGTTCATATGTGAGACACAAATTAACTTATACAACTTTCCACAAGTCAGGGATAGGGTCAAAAACTTCAACTGTGGCCCAGGAACAATCCAGAAAGAAATCACAGTGGTAAGCCTGATGGGATATTAAAGATTGAAGCTTCCTTGCAAGAACATAAAAAATGGAATAAGATGGAATAATATTTAATCTATCAGCCTCAAAATAATATTATATACAGAATATGACCTAACAATATTTGAAAGCAAGTAGATTATACATTTCATACCAATATAATCCTACCAATTCAGGGAAAGAGTATGTCTGTGTATGATTGCACATGTATGTGGATATCCATATATACATATGGAGCAACTACTACACAAATGATCATCTGCTGACTTAGAAATGAAAAGTGCATAATTGAAAAAAGGAGTCTGGTGATACACTATACTGGAGCAGACCAAACATGCTGCCCATGCCTAGACAGAATTCTGAGTCACTAAAATGTTAAAGTATATAAGAGGTAGGATTTTTTTTCCTGCTTTGTTCACTAATGCAACTCAAGTACCTAGACCTATGCCTAGCAATTAGCAGATATTTATTTGTTGAATGAATGAATAATCAATGCTCCTCTGGTTTTGATATGTGACCAAGAATGGGGATAATGAGCTAAGTCTCTCAGGGAGAGAAAAGCATCCGTATCCTTCTTAAGGGAAGGTTTTACCTTACTCATCTTTGTAACACTAGCAACACACACAGGGAGTATACCTAATATTTATTAGCAGAATTAAAATTAATTTAGTGGTGTTAATTTTCCATGGAAATACTGGGAGAAATAAAAATATGGCCAGGGATCCCATTCCTCATTTTAAGTGTAAATATGCTAGTATGAATTAGATTATATGGAGCTGCCTATAACTAGGTTAACACAATTTAGGTATTCATTTATATAATGTATGGGTTTTTTTTTAAGCATTTCAATATGCCTGTACTCGGAGACTTAAGATAAGACTTAGACTACTTTGACATTTCAGAGTGTACTCCATTTTTCATGTGGGTGATAGCTGTAAAACTCAAAGGTCTGTGGAGTTATTTCCACAACTGTGTTTCTGACTTCAGAACTTTTTTGAGTTTAGAAAGTAATATGGTTCAAGTAGAGTGCACTATAGAACATTCCCAGTACATTAAACATTAATATTTTCACAGCAAAACGTAAGCATATTCAGATAAACAATAAAAGTGGCTTTTTTTTGTCTCAGGGTCAGATCTGGCTAACTTTAAAAAATTTATTTAGTTCTCAGGACTTTTTGAATTTGTGGTCTGCACACAAGTAACTGAATTTATTATTTCATATTTGTTTACCTTGCCAGAAGCTAGGTTTCTTTTTAACATATTTTGCATCTGTCTCCCACAAGTCTTAATATTGTTAGTTTCTGTAAAACGTAACTTACAAATTTAAATAGCCTTGCCCTGTGATGTTAAAATTACTAAACTATTTGTACAGATTGTTATCTATCAACAAAGGGATAATAATTCATGTCAGTTACTTCTATGATGTAGTTGTAGATTTATAAATCATTCTATAATTTGTTTCATATTCATATCTGACAACTGAGGCACAGTCTAATTATTATCTGATGGCAAAAACAACTAAGATAGCAATGTTATCAGTAATTAGATATTGAGGCCATCATAAATTGTGGTAGCGAAGTGAGGATTCCATATTTAAAGACACAGTGTTACATGACAAGTTAACTCTTAAAACATCTGGAAACTAAGGATCGGTTTACTCAACAAATGCTTACCCAGGCCAGTATAGCAAGCAGTGTTCATGATGCTGGAGCCAGATGCCCAACTTAGAATCTTAGCTCCATCACTTACTAGCTTTGGGCAACTTATTTAACCTTCCCATGCCTCATATTCCTCATCTGTAAAATAGGTTATTTTAAGGGCAGAATAAGTTCATTTGTGTAAGTACTTAGAATAGTGCCTCCCTTGCATCCCAAGTTAGACTACACTATTATCCTATTTTATAGTCAACAAAATGTTAGCATTAACAGTTACTTTTCTGTTCCTCTAAATTAGAATCCAAGCTCGCTATTATATTCACAGGTTCTAGAAAAGTTCCCAATTCTGTTCTAAGTGCTTGATACATATTTTTGGACTGATATTAATATTTATACATTCCATGCCAAGTTGTAAGTGAATAATTTGCAGTATAATTAACATGAAAACACAAGCTATGAGCCAAAGTTCCTTCTGTCCATCATTTCTGTGATTATCTGGTTAGCAAGCATCCTTCATGTTACTGTGAAGCCTTTCCCCAGGCATTTGCACCGAGACTTTGGGGGACCTACTCATGCTCTCACCAGTGCTCAGTACATAGGCCCATTTAAGCAAGCATCCTTATGTACTATAAGGATTTACTTACGATTTTACCCTAGACTATAAAATGCTTAAAACAATGTGAGTTTTCCATTCTTGCATATCCACAGATAGAGGGGATGAAAAATCATCTCCTTTTTATTTATAAGCAATGCCTTCCACAGTGAGGAGAATAAGTCTGCAAGAAACTTACCATTTACATTATGTTTGCCCATGTTTCTGCATGAGGCATGAAACATTCTTAAGAAGAAAAAGACTGATAGGATCTAATTAATTAATTCCTTTATTGATAAAATAAGTAGTGACAATAAAGGATAGTAAATGATCTGAAAATGCCAATTTCCCCCAAAGTTCTGATGGAATATACGTGTAGGAAAAAAACTTAGGAAGTTACATTTTTTAAAAATCTGACACCCCATTGAAATTTCTCTCCAAGCTTGCTCATACCATCACCTTGTTCTTCCTACTTGCCAAAATACTGTAATAATCCTTCTTTATTTCAGCATTTTCTGACATTTGGGGGCTATTGGAGACACTCAAAAGTACCACCTAAATGATTACATCTTATGTTTGTTTCTCCTTCGTTTTCAAAATTGGTAAGTAGTAATTACTTTTAAAATTAAATGTCAAAATGTATCTGAGTTTAGTTAAATTTAGAAAAGAAAATACTGAAAATCACAGCTGCACAGTCATTTTAAAACATTTAGTAAACAAAAATATGCCATAGTTTTACAGTGCAAAAAACTCCTTAAAGAATTTTTTGAGTTTAACACACACTACAACGAACTGATAATACAAATATTTACACTCACTTTTCTCTTCGTATCACTGGAAGTATTAAAAGATATTAAATTCTTTGAGTTTACAGCCTAATTGAGACAGGTTTGAAGCTGTCAAATAACACCATTGAGCAGTACATATACGATTAAGGGCCACAGATAATGGCAACAATGACAGTATGTTCCACTAATGAATGACAACAAAGGTGGATGCAATCAGTGCCAGGAGAAAGGTTCCAACAGAGAGGGAAGCTAGACTGTGAAGTCATGGAAAAGTCTGGAGAGATAGAGGTACAAATGTAACTGTGGATACTGAATAGACTAGCATGAGGAAGGAGAGCACGATGCTGGCTTTTTAAAGGTTTCATTTTTCTATATGTTAAAAAAATACATCTAATATTTCTATGTGGCTAAGATGTTGAGTTTCATGAAATGTCTTTCAGGCATCAAGACATTTTAGAAGAGCAGACTTGCTACAACTAATTTAAATGAGTATTAATCATGGCTAGAATTAAAAAAAAAAAAAAAAAAAAAAGGGCAAACCGGGATTGGGTCTAGAGGCAAAACTATGTCAGAAATGTAAGACTAAGTAGTAGTGCTGTAAGAAAAGGCAAGTATTCCTGGCAGCTGCTCTTAATAGCATGAGAAGTACTCTTGTAGTAGGGATTATTAATAGCAATATGCTTTGGGAGAGGCTGTCATTTACACTTACAACTATCACACCAAAACCTAGAAATGTAAAAGAATAAACTAAGGTGACAAATAAAATTTGAGGTAATCATAAGACTTACACTAAAAATAATGTATTAAATAAATGATAAATCATGAAACTATGCATGTGGGTCATCTTTTTAGATGAAAACACATAGTTTTAAAACTATGGGAAGAGTAGAAGAAAATTATAGTTAAAAATAACAGGTGGCAGGTCTATGCTAAATATTATTTGCTAGAAAGAATAAAAAAATAAAATCACCATAAGCAACAAATAATTTATCTATTTTTCTCATGAAGCTTTAAGTATAAACACATATCATTATTTTCTAACAATGAAAAAAAATTTCCTCTGATGGAAAATGATAATGTATAGACTGAGTAAAATCTACAAAACTTTGCCATGGTAGCAGAACTTGGCTTAGAATATGATTTCTTTCTCTTTAAGCAGCATTATAAGTCCCCCATGCTGGTTTTGAATTGGTAAAATCTTTCTGGAAAACAATTTGGCAGTATTTAACAAGAATAAAAAAGATCATAATTCTTGACCCAATAATTCTACTTGTAGATATCTGTGTATAGAGATATTACACATTTATATATAAAAGAGTTCAAAGCAGGTCAATGCCCAAATCAACAATAGTAGGAAAATTATGATACATTCACATGGCAGATTATGCACATCTGAGTAACAGCCATAAGGAACCATCAGCAATACCTTAAAAAATGAATTGAAGTACCAATTTTGCTTTTTTTTTTTTTTTAAAAAAAAGTATTTACTTTAAATTGTTATTGAGCCCAGCTGGTGTGGTTCAGTCATTTAGTGAAGACATCGTTGAGTGATGACCTATGAACCAGGAGGTCAGGGCTCGATTCCTAGTCAGGGCACATGCCCAGATTTCAGGCTCGATTCCCAATAGAGGGCATGCAGGAGGCAGCTGATCAATGATTCTCTTTCATCATTGATGTTTCTATCTCTCCTTCTCCCTCTCTGAAATCAATAAACATCTATTTTCAAAAAAAAAATTGTTATTGAGGTTATTTCTGAGCAGTGGAATTACTGATAATTTAGAAAATTTTTTCTAAATTTACATATTGAGCATTTCTTATGTTTATTAAGAGAAGTAAAAGATATTAATTATTGGAAGACAATAAAATTCCCTTTATCACCATTCAACTCTGAAAAGTTGAGGAATTAAAATTTATTAAATTCAGGAGGGTAATAACTCACAAATTTGCTGTACCAACAGAGCTTATGATAATCTACTTTTGGGCTACATACAAAATTTTCATACAAAAAACATTTTATCATAAATAAATAGAGATGCTGTTTTCTGAAACAAAGGTAATACAACTGTTTGATTAAACTGACACCTTTGCTGAAATATACTAATGGGCTCAACAACAGTCTATTAAAGGAGCATAACAGATTAAAATGAACTAAGCTTGAACTAACTGAAGATTATACATACAAAAACTAATGCATGAATGAGATTAAGATTTTGAATACAGGTTTGTCTATTGTCACCATCACTGACTAAATGAGCTAAATTAACTAACTAAATAAACATAACAGATTAAAGTGAACTAAGCTTGAACTGAAGATTATACATACAAAAACCAATGCATGAATGCGATTAAGATTTTGAATACAGGTTTGTCTACTGTCACCATCACTGAGTAAACAATGAAGAAAAAACTAAAGTCAGAAGAGTACAAGCTAAGAGAGGTATAATATTGTTTTTACTTTTTGTCACCATTATCATAAATACTAATTGAGCAAACTGATGAGAATGATACCTCACTGCATGCATGGTTAAGGGTTCATCTGTCGGACACTGTTCTCAGTTGTTGCCTGCCTCACACAGACCCTGAAGTATGACAAAGACTCGTTCCTTCACCAAGCTCTAGTCAAGGCTCCTCTGATTTATTTTTCAAGAAGCCCTGTCCTTCAGCATGTTCTCAAGAGCCAAATTTTACCAAGAATCCTACTAAGCCAGTTTAACCAGAATCTCCGAACCTTGATATCTGACCAACCTCCATACTAGATCACCCTTCATATCTGCTGGGTTCCTCATCCTCCATCATCCTGCAGGTGATGTCTAACCACTTTTGGTTGAGATGATGTAGCCAGAATTCCCTGATGTTTGCTCTTAGCAATTTTCCATCCACTAACTCACCCTGTTCCTTGGCTATAAATTCTCGCTTTTCTTTGCTGTATTTTGAGTTGAATCCAATCTCTCTTTTCTATCACCAAAACTTCTTTTAGTAATCTCTATGTATGGCAATAGTTTTCTAAATAAAGTCTGTCTTAAGCAAGTGTCATGAGTCATTTTTTCTTTAACCGGTTTCATACCCCAGCTTACAAAAAAACAAACATGCATACTATTAAATATTTCCAGTTTTTTTTATAATTATTGCATAATCTGTGGAGTAACTTTATAACTGAAACATCTTAAGAGAGATTACACACACAGTAAAAACCCTAACTTTATAATGGACTGTGCTACTAAAAGTTATTTGTAGGTCAGCTGTTTGAATCTTTGAATGTATTTTCTCATAGAAACTATGTCAACAGAGAGAGGCTCCCAGGCTTACCCTCCTAAATACTAATGTAACAGTAATTAAAAAGTGTTAAGTTTACAAGAAAAAATGTATAAAGGTTTCAAACTTTATTAGAAAGAGAATGACTACTACCTGTAGCATTAGAGAATCCTGAGTTAAATACCAGCTTAACTATTTACCAAGAAAATTAGGGAAAGTTAACTTGTTTGAGCTTTAGTTTTTTAGTCTAATAAAGGGAGATATTACCTAACTCACATTACTAAACTAATGTTTAAATCATTTAGGGATTAACTGAGTTAAATTCACAAAATAGCTGGGACAGTGTGTAGGATACATGATAGGTTCTTTTTAAATATAGCAATTATTAATAGCATTATTATACTAATACTGTACATTAAGGAGGGAAATAATAAGCAGTATGTTAAAAATCCTAGTGATAAGACACATAAAGATGTTTCTTTACTTAACTACAAAAGAGTAAGAAGAGCAGATGAGGGTTTTAAAGAAAATGAAAGGTTTAAGGCTCTATCAATATCATACCTAAAAAATTTACCATAAGCTGAAACTTACATACAAGCAAAAAGATATATGCATAAGATTTACGGTAGTATTACTGTAATCATAAAAACCTGTATATAACTTTTTTATAGATAAAGTTTTATTAAAACAGACTTGTCCATTCACCAAGTATTGTCTACATCTGCTATAATGGCAGAGCTGAGTAGTAGTTCTAATAGTGACTTATGTGGTTCATAAAGTCTGAAATATTTAATGGTCCCTTTGCAGAAAAAGTTTGTAGACCCCTGATTTAACTTAATCCTCAGTGATAACAACACACAAGAGTGAGTTTAACATTTCCTCAAATGATACAAATATCTGATTTTAATTTTATTCCTATTTTCACTTTAAAGAAAAAATTTAAATATACTATTTTAATAGAACTTGATATGCAATACAATGATTACAAAGTTATTTCCAACTAACAGAAATCCAGTCATATATTTCATTGCTGCCTGAGCTCTTGGGTTTCAAGTGAACCAGTCCTTCTCCCACATTGTCCCCACCTCACCTCCCTGCCACTCCACCAGCAGCTCTACCCTGTTCTCTAAGTCAACTGTGTTGCCAATGCTTATAGGACATATAATCACTATGTGGTCCAAACTCAAAAATATATAAGGCACTCTAAAAGCAATATTTATCTATAAACCAGCACAGTCGACCAGATTATCTTAAAAAGTCCTATATAAATCAACAATTACATGCCACTTAGAACTCTACACCAAAATAGTAATGTTGAAGAATAACCTTATGAAAATATCCTAAATCAGTGGTTCTCAACCTTCCTAATGCCACGACCCGTTAATGCAGTTCCTCATGTTGTGGTGACCCCCAACCATAAAATTATTTTCGTTGCTACTTCATAACTGTAATTTTGCTACTGTTATGAATCGTAATGTAAATATCTGATATGCAGGATGTATTTTCATTGTTACAAATTGAACATAATTAAAGCATAGTGATTAATCACAAAAACAATATGTAATCATATATGTGTTTTCTGATGGTCTTAGGCGACCCCTGTGAAAGGGTCGTTCGACCCCTAAAGGAGTTGCGACCCACAGGTTGAGAACCACTGTCCTAAATGCTTTAAAGTCTCCAATAAAAACAAAATGAATTAAGAAATTAGGTTTAAACAATGCAGTGCATTTTCTTTCAACATACTATTTTTAATTGTAAGACAGCATTATTTCTTTTATCACTTAAAAAAATTGCTGCCAGGCAAGCTATGAAATTCCATCAAGCTGTATCATTAGTTTATATATATTTAAAATGTAGAAAAATCATGTATCTTAAGATTTAAGAACTACACTATTACCTCAACTAGACACTCCAATTTCAAAAAAATAATACTTTTTTAGAGATTTTAGAGATTTAAAAAGTTTTTCCTGTAAAATTTCTCTTCCATAAAAAACAATCAATTCTTTTTAAAATAAAAAGTTAAGTACTCAATTAGTATTTTCAAATTTTCCTGATAATGAGACTTACCTATAGAACTTCAAAAAATACAGATAGATCCTTGAGCCTTAATCCAGATCTCTTAAATAAGACTATCCAAAAGAAGAAACCCTAGATTCTGTGTTTTTAACAAGTATTCTACGTGATAGTTATAATCAAGAATGTCTGAGCAAATATAATTATGAGGATCTTAAGACTAAAAACACTTTTATTTTAGGTAACTGATTAATAGCTAGATTGCTATTTCTTTACTATTGTTAGTATTAAGTCCAAAGTATCTCTAATAAGAAACTTGAATAATTCAAACAATAATAACTAGACTACCAGCACTAATAATGAGATTAGTGAATTTCCTGAAAACACTCAAAAATATAAATTGAAGTTGTAATTTTAACAACTATTTTAAAGATATTTTACAATCTTCAAAGTTATTTTGTGCAAACATTAAGAGGACCAATACCTATGATGAAGAGACAATATCATGTTTTTCAAATTTTAATAGGTCAAGACTGTAGACAGTCTTATAAAGGTCGCTGTACTTTCCATTAGCTCACTACTTGGAAAATAATAGCTTACAAAATACAGTAGTCTATTTGCTTTATGTACTTTGTGTTTAACAATCTGCTTGAAAGGACCTATAACTAATGTAAAAGATAAACGGGATGCTAGACACAAAAAGATTAATTATATTTCACACCGAAAGTCTCTTTTAAATCTTTGATAAAGAAAAATCCGTTTTAAAAATGTTTATCATTAACTTTACCAAGGAAAAGTTAGTAAATTAAATAGCAAAGAGCATGTGAATCAATTTAAAGCTACCTAAATAAACCAGTTGCAAAAAGGGGAGAGGGAGGATATAATTACACTATCCCTCTAATATTTCTAGTAGTCAAGTCAATGAGTTATGCAATAGTTATTGGCAGGCAGATAGTCTAAAACTGAATGTGTTAATTTTGTTTTTAGCTATCTTCTGAAAAATTTTCTAGTATAAATTTTATTTTTCAAGTTTAGTCCCCTTCTATTATTAAAAATCCAAGGCTATAATTTAACATAACATAGTAACCTAGAAAAGTCAAATTGAATAGTGACCTTAGGAAGCCCTAAGGGAAAGTCTTGAAGTTCTCTCTTAATTTTTAGAACAAAGTATCCTTATTGTTAGAATCTTAACCCTTTCATTAAAAAACCCACACTTCTCTTCCTCAATTAAAAAATTTACTTGTATTGGTATTTTCTTTTAGAGAAGTATTAAAATAACAAGCTAATTTATTAATGACTTTAAAGCTATTAGAGGCCTCTGTGTAAATGCTTAAATCAGAGCAGTGACCTCATTCAGAAGTTACAAAAGCGACAAAGGGAAAGAAGATAAAATAAAAGAAACACTTTCTGAAAACAAAGTAGGAAATAAAATAAAAGAGAGATGGAGATATTTGTATTCCATTTTCAATGTTTAAACTGTATTACATTTAAACTGTATTACATTAAAAAAATGGTTTTCAACATGGCTACTACTTGTTTGGAATACAAGGAGAAACTAATCAAAAGGAACTAAGATAATAAAAACATATTTGATGAAGGTTATTTAAGTCCCAGGAAATAGAAGAGTCCTCTTACTAAGAAGAAAAAATATTTTTCACGAGTTATGAGTTAATCTACTTGTTTAATAGAATGTTTTTCCTTTAATTAAAAAAGGTTTTAAAAAGGGGTATTAAAACACTAATAGTACTGATATATGCAAACAGTCATTTAATCTCAGACAGGTTTTTTAAAAAATGTATTCAGAACCATAAACGTATTTTAGATCTAAAAATACAGCACTCCAGTTAATATTTCAAAATGGCAATATAGAAAATACAACAAAACTTCTGCTCATATTAACAAGGTCAAAATTTGGCAGGGAGAGAGGGCAAAACATCCTGAAAAACATCCAATAGATCAGAACTTGATTATACATTAGCACAAGTTCTACAAGAGGTTTGTTAGTTCAGGACTGTCTATATATAAACTGTTATCGTAACTGCCACACAATGGCACGTTATTTTTATTTTACATAACAGCAAAAAGTAATAGCTCTATTATGTTAAGTTTGCATTTAAGAAGTAGCAATTTAAAAATAATACAGCTTAAAGTGCCAGATAAACATACGGAACTTGGAATACTCTTTACATTACAAGAGCTAAATGCTATAATTCCCATGTATAAGGAGAATACCACCAGGTTTTTGCTTTTCCCACAAAATAACCACTACAAATTTTGGATTTCAGTATTTGCCAATATATTTCAGAACATACTTCTTATATTTACCAACTTAAAATAAGGATTCTAATATCATAAAATAATAAACGAATGAGAGATAAAGGTGGATTGGGTAACCTTGCCCTCAAGGCTATCATATTATTAAAACTATCACATATAAGTTTTTGCTGGCTACATAATGCACTGAGAGTTTTAGTTATGAAAATCAATTGAAAATTGAAGCGTTTCTTTACCAAAGGAGGCAGAAGTATTTCTTTTAAATAAATATTCCTATTTTTTCAAATGCGTAAGTAAGACTTACCCGTCTTCGACAAAAGGGGAGGCCTTGGGCAATGATGCTAATGCTAAATATCTTCATCACAGTTTGGTGTGGTAGAGGCTCTTTTGCACTTTTAAAATCAACAGGAACCAAGCCATGGTTTAGAGTAGTTTTCCCCAGTTTTGACATTTTAAAACTCTTCCTTGTTGATGAATACCCTCTACATGTAATACAGGCACATTACTAAAAATTCTAAACACCAAATTAAAATACAATTTTATATTAAAAAAAAGAAAGAAAGAAAGGCTGAGAACCCAAGGCCTGCTGCTTTTGTCTTTCAACCTTCTCCTACCAAATGTCCTGACCTGTCTGAGGCTTGGTGAAGTGCAAACTATCCTAGAATAGCCAGGAATTATAAACTACTGAAGTGAAAGCTCCTGCTCCTGCCAGTCAAACAGCTGGTGAACCTCCCATACAAAGTCAGTAATGTGAATACAACCGAAGCAGGGCTGTGTGTAAAGGCCCTTTTAAAACTTCTCCAACTACTAATGTAGGTATTCATTCCCTAGAAAGTGAAAGTAAAGTTTCTTTACAAAAATAAAAGAAATAAACATTGTATTTTCTCATGAATATCTAAGCCTATCTTACCCAAATATCAGCATTAATATTTTAGAAGTGTTTTGGATTATGCTTCAAATTCAAGGACAGTGCTTATACATGCTCAAAAAATAAACACATTTGTTCTATCTTACATATATTCAGTATGAGCACTGTATTTTCAAGTGTTCGTCTTAGCCATGCCTTTTCTTTTTCCGTACATACCATTCTCTGTCTCCTACTTGGTAAGACATTGAATTGACTCGAGATCTCTATAGCTATTAATACGCATTTCAGGTTGATCTTTACAGTAGATGTTATAGTTGTTTGCAAATTTCAATCGCTATAATTCTGAAAAACTCGGTGATTCCACGTGAAAGTGCAAGAGGCATGTGTAGTGACTTATTAGGGATATTTAAAAAACAAGTATTTATAGATGTAACTTGTGATGAGAAGTAATCCTAGTAAAATGAATACTAACTAACCAGTTCATTGCCAATTCTTAGTGCCTAGTTTCTCCAGCATACTTCGGTCATATAAACACTTTTTAAAACATAGAGAGGGATGTGGTGCATAATCCATTCCCCAAGAACCTTCAATGGCTCCCAATGCCTAAGATGAAACCTCCCCTCTACGTGGCCTCAAACTAATCTTTCCATCATTATTTAAATATTTTCCTAAATTAACCACTTATATCAGTGCTAAACTTTACACTACATTTCATATTCAAACCCTTGAACTAAACAGTTACAAAGATGATAAGAAAAAGAGGTCAGTGTGAAAATTAATAGGTAGTAGTGTTTTGTTGTTGTTTTTGTTGTTGTTTTGTAATCCTCACCTGAGGGTATTTTTCCCATTGATTTCTTAGACTTAGAGAGAGTAGAAGGGAGGGAGAGAGACACATCAATTGGTTGCCTCCCAATTTGGCCTGAGCCTGCAACCAAGATATATGTCCTTGATCGGAATTGAACCCATGACCCTTCAGGCCAACCATTGAGCCAAACTGGCTAGGGCAGTAGTAACTATCTGTTCACAATGCTGTTAACTGGTTTGTTTTCTCTTTCTGTTCTACGTTATTCTTTCAATATTCACTCATCTCTTTATCTCTCCTTCCAAGAGCTTTTATGGATCTTTGTAGCATGCATTTACTAGGATGTGAAATGGAGAGAATTAAAAAGAAGAATGCCAGAGTGGGTGATTTCCTTTCTAACTTTGGAGAGATCTGTCTTACTAAATATAAAGTGGGCTGCTGGAAAGTCAATACATACACAATAAAGACTCCCAATCCTACCATGATACTACTTTCTTAAAGTATACCTTCTCTTATACCACAATTTAAAATGTAGTTAAAAATGCAAAACCATTAGCTGAGGTGACATATTTAACTACACAAAAGTAAACAACTGAATTTCTCCAAAGAAGATATACAAATAATCCATAAGCACGTGTAAAGATTCTCAATGTCATTAATCATTAGGGAAATTTTAAATCAAAACCAGAATAAACCACCAATGTCCACTCATTAATGAACACTAAAACACCACTGATGAATACCCATTAGCATGGCTATTATTAAAAAATAAACGGGGAGGGAGAGAAGGAGAGAAAATAAAAAATGCTGGCAAGCATATACAGCAGTGGTTCTCGACCTTCCTAATGCCACGACCCTTTAATACAGTTCCTCATGTTGTGGTGACCCCCAATTTCATTGTTACAAATTGAACATAATTAAAGCATAGTGATTAATCACAAAAACAATATATGTGTTTTTCGATGGTCTTAGGCGACCCCTGTGAAAGGGTCATTCGACCCCAAAGGGTCGCGACCCACAGGTTGAGAACTGCTGATATAGAGACATTGGAACCCTTGTGCATCACTGGTGGGAATGTAGCCACTGTGGAAAATGGTACAGTGGTTCCTCAAAAATTACCACATTACCCAGCAATCCCGCTTTTGGATCTATATCCAAGAGAATTGAAAGAAGAGGCTCAAACAGATAGCTGGAAACCCATGTTCATAGCAGCATTATTCGCAATAGCCAAGCAGTGGGAGCAACCCAGGTAACCAATGATGGATGAATGGGTTAGCAAAATGTGGTATATACATACAATGGGGTATTATTCAGCTTTCTGGCACATGCTACCACATGAGTGAATCTTGAGGACATAATAGTAAGTGAAGAAAGTCAGTGAAAAAAAGGACAAATATTGAATGATTCCACTTATATGAGGTACCTAAAGCAGTTAAATCCATAGAGACAGAAAGTAGATAGCTAGTTGGTTGCCAGGGGCTAGGGAAAGATGGGAATGAGGAGTTATTATTTAATGGGTACAGAGGTTCAGTTGAAGAAGATGACAAAGTTCTGAAGATAGATAGTGGTGATGGCTGCACAACATTGTGAATGTACTTCATGCCACTAAATTATATACTTAAACTTGGTTAAAATGGTAAATTTTATGTCATGTATATTTAACCGCAATAAAAAATTTGTTTTAATAAAAAAGGAAATGACTAAAGATATAACCATAATCACCCAAAACAAAAACCCCAGAAGAGATCTAAGGATTGAAAACAGGATACTGGAAATCTGCAGGATGGGATGGTATGAAAAGGTGAGCCAGATATCTGAGCCAGTCATGTCTACAGCCCCACTAGACTACTACTTTGCCTCATTCTAGTCTCAGCATCTCCACTGATACTCACTGTATTTTTTAGCACAACAATAATCTTTTTTTGTGTGTAACAAAACCTTCAAACATATTCTTATTCTACTTACTAGAAAAAATTTTTTGAAGTAGGTCCCACAGAATGCCGCCTCTCCAAGTTACTATCTACTTCGTTAATATTACACATATTTTTATGCAGACTGACATTCCTTATTTTTAAAAAATTCTCTCAGTGATATCTTTGAAATTAGTTAACCCCTCAAAATTCCTTTCTATGAACCACATAGAAGGTATAATTTAAACTGTTATTTAAAAGCAGAAAAATTACAAGCAAGTACTATATTCCTCCAGTTTAACACATGCATTCTGCACAGAAAAATGAATCAAACTTATCAACTCCAAATTTAGTTTTACGTAATCCACTAGTTAATAATAACATACTAAAAATATTAAATTTTTTACTTTTATATTTAAAAGCCCTCAAAGAACTTTATCGTAACATGTAGATAATTTAAAGATAAGGAAGATCAGCTCGGCCAGTGTGGCTCAGTGATTGAGCATCAACCTATGAACCAGGAGTTTACAATTCGATTACCAGTCAGGGCACATGCTGGGGTTTTGGGCTCAATCTCCAGTTGGGAGTGTGCAGGAGGCATCCGATCAATGATTCTCTCTCATCACTGATGTTTCTATCTCTCTCTTCCTCTCCCTTCCTCTCTAAAATCGATAAAAATATATTTTTTAAAATAAAGAAAATAAAGATCATGAAGCTCTCTAATCTCTCTGGAGTCTGATTCTAAGGAGAAAGAAAAATCCAGAATTGGAAGAATTTGGATTGGGAAAATTAAAACTAAAATCAAGTATTCATTTTCCTGCTTGTAAGAGAGCATAAATTCTTACAAGGTAAGAATTCATTTTCAAGAAATTGTTCATGATGATAATAGGAGTGAAAACTAAGGCTTATTTCTATGTCAAATGTTGTCCTTTACACTGGATGCCAAGTTCTGGTAAACACAAAGCAGTGACATTCTAATTCAACCTCATTTTAAAAAATCAGTAAATAGCTGCCCTCAACTGGACAGTACAGAGCATTGCAACTCTAGCAAACCAAACACTAGATCAAATTATGTCTACAACAATATATTTTTTAAAAAAGAGACATTATGAGTGATTGCATAAGATGAGTGCTAATTTCCAAATGTCTATACTACCACATTTCATCTTTTGTGAAACATTCATTCAGTACGTCTAAAACAGGGGTGGGCAAACTTTTTGACTTGAGTGCCACAATGGGTTCTTAAACTGGACCGGAGGGCCGTAACAAAAGCATGGATGGAGTGTTTGTGTGAACTAATATAAATTCAAAGTAAACATCATTACATAAAAGGGTACGGTCTTTTTTTTTTTTTTTTTTTTTAAAATGCAGCTAGTTCCATGTGTTCAAGAAAAAAATAAGTCATAGTTCCAATTACACTTTTTAAAACATTTAAGAAACTCTTAATTATTAACTCCCTCCTCCCAAACTAAGATTTTTCAAAACAGACAAGCTCTTTCTGAGATACCAACAAATATTAAGGAAGTATAACAAAGTAGGTAGGAACATGGACAGCGGGACCAAATTGCCTTAGTCCGAAGTCTAGTTCTACTTATTGATGCTATGACCTTAAATTGATGCCTCTGTCCCTCAATTTCATGTACATAGAATCTACCTCACAGGATTGTTATGAGGATTAAATCAGTTAATGTAAGTGAGGTACCTAGAATAATGCTTCACATCTAGTAAGTGTTTTATAGATGATATTAGAGCAGCGGTTCTCAACCTGTGGGTCACGACCCCTTTGGGGGTAGAATGACCCTTTCACAGGGGTTGCCTAATACCATCAGAAAACACATATATAATTACATATTGTTTTTGTGATTAATCACTATGCTTTAATTATGTTCAATTTGTAACAATGAAAATACATCCTGCACATCAGATATTTACATTACAATTCGTTACAGTAGCAAAATTATGGTTATGAAGTAGCAACAAAAATAATTTTATGGTTGGGGGTCACCACAACATGAGGAACTGTATTAAAGGGTCACGGCATTAGGAAGATTGAGAACCACTGGCTTAGAGGCCCAGTGCATGAAATTCATGCACGGGTAGGGTCCCTAGGCCTGGGCAGTGATCAGAGCCGATTAGGGCCTTCCTTCTGCCGGCTAAGGCCTTCCTTCGTTCTGCGCCACCTCCTGGTGGTCAGCACACATCGTAGCAAGCGATCAAACTCCTGGTCTCCAGTTGAACTCCTGAGGGGACACTTTGCATATTAGGCTTTTATATATATAGATTTCATTTTAAAAGTCATTAGGAAGGCAGGCAGAGATTCTAAAATCTATCTGTAATAACTTTACAGTAGAATATTTTAACATATTATCTGCAACTTTTAGAAAGACTCCCACAATTCTGTCACAATTTTTACCTAAAAAAGAAGCTATAGTATTGTAGCATTTTAAGATTCTAGACACCAACTATCCATCCAAGAACTCAACACTGGGGAAAATATGGTAAAGAGGTATTTTGCCCACGTATTGCTTCCTGGTTTTCCTTCTTCTAAGAATTTGCCTTGGTCAGATGATCTTACCTAATAATAGACAAACATGTAAATTAATCATCCCTCTGCTACACTCACTAGCCAATCAGGAGAGTATGCAAATTAATCCAACAAAGATGGTGGTTAATTTGCATACATAGACGTGAAGCAGCGGAGCGAAGACTGAAGGCAACTCTGGCTGGAGCAGCGAAGACTGAAGGCTCCGGCCGGAGCCAAGGCCTGGGTCCTGGGTGCCAGAGGAAAACCGGTTCTGGCAGCCAGAGGAAGGGAAGGCCTATTGCACAAATCTCTTTGTGTAACAGGCCTCTAGTTATATATAAATGCTACATGCAACAAAATATCACCAAAATGGTATTTCTAAAATGTATTACAGTCGCATACACTCCAATTCTCTTACAACAACAACAAAAAGATTACAGCAGTTTATTCTGGGTTTTGACCTTTCCTTTCATTCATTATGATACAGATGCTAGGATTTAACTGCTCTTGACCAAAGGCCATGGCCTATGAGTGGTATAAATATTTTCCATTTTTCAAAAACTATTTTTGCTGAGCTAAAACAAATACTTGGAAGATACAAGTTTACCAACAAGTATAGGTGATTTTCAATCAAGAGTTTTCAAAGGCTCACATCAAAAACTTTTGAAAGGGAGAATGGCACATGCTATTTACACTCAATATTATGTCTGTGAATTTAAGCAACACAAGATTTACACTTTTATAGAAAAAGGAAAAATTCCAGATGCTAAAATTGTACCACTACTAAAATGAAATAAACTAGAATATCTTTTTTGAGACAATAATATGTTATTACAAAGAGAAATAGAATCTTTTATTCAGAGATATAAAGTGAAAAAGACTATTCTCTATATCTCTAATTCTAAGTCATTGTTTCAGTCCTTGCTAACACCTTAGATATCAGAGTGTTAAAGTATCTTCCTAAGTTTAAGCAATTCATGTACAAAGACAGAGAGTAATCTAAGCACAGTGGAAAACAATATCAATCAAGAAATTAAGTTCTTTGTTTAATGATAAACTGTCAAGCTTGCATTAGGAACAAGTTGCAAACACTATATCATTACTTCAATTGTAGAAACAAAAGTACAATTAGATTCAGTATGAAAGAAAAATGTAAATATATGACATTCTGATTAAATTTTTATTATTCATAAAAGGCACGTCAAATAAATAGAAATCTTTTATAAAAATTAGTCACATTCAAAACAAGTCCTTAAAAAGTTCTAAAAAAACATTTAAATGCTTCAAGTGTTCATGAAGAAGGATTACAACTTTCAACTATAATGTATTTAAGATATTATATTCATGTAAGCATTTAATGAGTCAAAACATATTACTGTATTTCCCTGATAATTGTCTTTGTCCAGGCAAAAAGGCCACTCCTAACTACTTAAAAGAAGTTAGCTTGGGTAATGAAGCAGTACATACAGTTTATATAAGTGCTATAAAAATGTGACCTGGTAATTAGACAGTTGCAAAATAAAAGTATTGCATATATATAAAAATAAAATTGCTACAATACCAGGTTGATAAAGTATTGTAATTGCTGTGATATATAATCAAGGTCTGATTATTGTTGGACATTTAGATTGTTTCTGAATTCCCCTGGTAATTTCCAAAAAATACTGGGTGAATTTTTTAAAATTTATCTTTATTGTTGAAAGTATTACAGATGTTCCCTTTTTTTCCCCCATTGACCTCTTCTTACCCCATACCTACCCCTCCCAGGCCTTCACCACACTACTGTCTGTGTCCATGGGCTATAAGTTTCCTGGTTAATCACTCCCCATCCACCCCACTACCCGCACTGGGTGAATTTTAAGTTTCAGCTCCTCCACTAACCAGTAACCTTAGATAAGTCTCTTACCTTGTCTCAGGTTTCAGACTTCTAGAATAAGGAGGCTAGAATAAGGAGATGATTGTGAATAAAGTCCCTTGCAGCTTTAAGAATATATTACAGTGCTAGCAGTACCAAGTATGGAGTCTTACTGTAATGTGTTAGATTGTCAATTTGGTTAGTCTTCCTTTATTATAGTTTAGTTAATAGTACAGTTTTACAAACTATAAAGAAAATTCACTGCTTCAATTCATTTGTGTATAACTTCTAAAAATAGACCTCTATCCCTGTGTTGTGAATATTAGAAAACAGTTTATTTGGAAATTAGTGTTGCTTAATTAGAAAACAGTTTATCTGGAAAAAGGTTATAGGCATAAATAATAAAAATTATTTTAAAAGATGAAATTTAAAAAAAATTGAAGAATTTTTATTCCATACTATACCATTGTATGTATTTCCTTTGCTATCTACCACAGTTGCCTAAACAGTGACATAAGAGTATCTTTGTTAGTTTTTTTAGTAAACTTTGGATTTTATTCCATATGTGTGTCTTAAGAACTTCAGTTGTTAACATTAAAATGACATTTTTCCTCATTCTTTCATTAAGCATTTAAAGAAATATTTGAGAGAAAACAAAAGTCCAACTATTGGGTTGAATTTATTAAGTATTTCAGAAATGCCCAGTATAAAGTCTCAATGACTATAACATAATTTAAGTTTAATTCTTACAGTCTGTGCTGGGTTAACCCAGCTGTTAATTGGTCTTACACAGCTGCTCACCAAGAATTTAGTTGATGGTTTTTATTGTTATACCTTTAAGTCAACTATGACAAAAATGACACAGTAATTATAGGTATTTCAGTCATGTGATGACAAAAGCCTCATGTGATGACAGAATCAGTGATTTAAAGCAACTTAATTTATACAATTCTCAAAATATAACTTAAGTGTAAGGTCACAAAAACTGTTTTAATATCAGGTTTTTAAGGTCCCTCATCTAAGTTACTTTTATGCACACATTTAAGCATAAAAGAGTCATTAACTTCAGTTAAACTAAATGTTACTTATCAATTATTTATTTTTCCTGTAGAATTTTAAGAGTGCTGCAGGCCAGAGAATCATAAATAAGGGTATAATACTAATAATTCTTTTAAACACAAAAAATACAACAGGTGGTTTTCCTATGTAGCTTTAAAAATTAATTTATAATGCAGGAAGTTCACCAAAGTGGTATTTTAACACTTTATATGAATTTATTCTAGGAAAAATACAAAGCTGAACCTATGAAAATATAAGATAGTTAAGTGTTGACAATTTTAAAAAGTAAAATAGTAAGAAGAAAGGAGTTAATTGTTTCCTACACTGTTCCATTTTTTATGCAATTACAAATAAAAATAAATTATTTTGAGTACAATAAACTTAGTTCCACAACTTCATTTATATAATTTCCAGTAATATGCTGTGGAACATGTGAGATTTATCAATATTCACTAAATATTAATAAATGTTTCACTGAAAAATATTCACTTCAACATCAAATTTAAGTATGAATTACTTTTATAGTAGAAAATACTTTCAGTGTAGAACTAAGCTATAGAAAATACATGTATATGTAGGGCCTCATTCTTGGATGAGCTGACAGTTAATATAACTGGACTTCTACATTGTCAAAATTATATATTCAATGAAATGCACTGTCTGATAAACATCAACATTAATTTCATAGGTACATTTAAATTAAACTGACAGCCTAAGTTTTTGTTCTTTCCAATAAAATACTAACTGATATCAAGAAAGTTTAAAAACAAAGAAAAATCCCTACAATTCTTGAGTATGCCTGAAACAGAGATCAATAGTTGATACAAAGGAAGTTTGCAGCTATAGGACTAAGAAAATACAAATGTACTATTTCAGACTGGTACAATGATGTGGGGAAAGGATTAAACACTGACAGAGTTCCTAGTAGATCATGCTTTATTCCACTTAAAATATCAAGCAAGACAAGACTGTGAAGTATTATTATCCTACATTTTACAGACAAGGAAACTGAGGCTCAGAAAGGTTTAAAACTGCCTAAGGTAATACAGCTGCAAGGCAGTGGAGTTGAGATTTCTACCCTAGCATGTCTGATTCCTAAATTCCTGCTTTTGTAATGGAACATGTATTTTATTCTAGCCTATTTGTGTTACTTTCTAATCCAGTTGGAGATTTGTTATTATATATTTCAGATATGTAAGTTTGTCAGATAACAGAGTTCTAGATAACTGAAATAAAATATTACATAAGACATATTATATATGCAATTTGGTTTAACAAGCTTGATTTTTGTAAAGTCAAAATGAAAAATAAAAAACAGTTCTAACAGCACCCCTGGCCAGGTGGCTCAGTTGGTTGGGGCATCATCCTGTACACCAAAAGGTTGTAGATTCGATTCCCACTCAGGAAATATACCCAGGTTGTGGGTTTGATCCCAGGTGAGGGTGCACAAGGGAGGCAGCCAATTGATGTTTCTCTTCCACATTGATGTTTCTTCCCCACCTTCCTCTCTCTCTCAAATCAATAAAAATATATCTTCAGGTAAGGATTTAAAAAAAATACACAATTACCAAGTATAAGAGCAAAATTATTACCTCCTACAGCAAATTGTTTCTCAAAGATGGCACTGCAATATCCCCTATCTCACATGCTCTTCTTACAATATTCTCTCACACTCCTCCCATTGGGAGGTGGAGTCTGTTTCAACCAAGAGAGAATGTAAAAGTCCATTATGTGATTTCCTAAGCTAAATAATGACAAGGAGACTGCTTCCACCTTGCTTGACGGTAACCGTCACATGGTAGCCCTTTTTCAAGTAATGATTGCCCTAAGGTCCCCATGCTATGAAAAGCCCAAATTAGCCTCAGAAAAAGACCAGATGTAAAGAAGTCCTTGGACTATGTGAAGAAATAAAGGTTCTTGGACAGCCCTCAGCTGATTGCATCCCTGAATCAGCAATGTCTAAGTGATCCCTTCCAAATTCATAACCCACATGAACAATGAGAAATAATAAAGTAATTGTTTGTTATAATCTAAAAGCTTTGGGGTGACTGATTAGGAGCAGGTAAATAAAATGAAAGAGAAATGACAAGTAAAGTTTAATACCTGGAAAGTCCATTTAAAAGATGCAATTGATTGTTGTCATGAAAGTACATGAGCACAGTAAGCCCAGATATTCCACATTTTCAAAAGAAAGTGAAAAAATCAACATTTTTATGTGAACTCTCCAAATTTTTATTTTATTTTTATTTATTTTGTTGTTAATCTTCACCTGAGGATTTTTGCCCCCAATGCTTGAGAGAGAGAGAGAGAGAGAGAGAGAGAGAGAGAGAGAGAGAGAGAGAGATGAGATAGACACACTTATTGGTTGCCTTCTGCTTATGCCCCAACTGGGGGTGGAGAGCAAACTCATAACCTAGGTACATGCCCTTGACAAGGAATTGAACCAGAGACCCTTTGGTTTGAAGTCTGATGCTCTAAATGTTGGCAACAAATTCAAATGTGTTTTTTAAAAATACCATATAATACACCAATTAGTAATCTCTGCTCTATTTCTTTCTGGAGTAAAGAAGCATAAAAATACAGTAAAAATAAAATATAAGATTACTGACATCTAAATGATATAGAATAAAGATTCTATCTTAGTTTTACTCTTCTTTTCTATACTAGTTAATAGAGTGATTAGTAATAAGAAATAAGATATTAAAATTAACAAATTTAAGGAAGAAAAAAAATAAGGTTCTCTTAAGTCTTCAGATGTATTATTGCTTTCTCTCTGTTACAAGGTCCTTTCTGCTCTCCTCCAGGTGTAAATAATGTTTCCTCTGAATTTATCCTAATATTCCTTCACAAAAAGGGAAGTGTAAACACTAGCTGAAGAGAAATGTCCTTATTTTCCCCCCTGAAACATAATATAGAAATTAATAATGCAAAGTGCTCTCTGAAGTATATCTAAGGGAGAATAAAAATTTAACTAAGATGCTACTTAAGATGTTAAACTTCATCTTTAGAAGCTATCAAAATCAATAGTAATCCATAGGTCAAATGTAGCTCAAAAACAAGTTTTTTTTAAGCTTGCACAATATTTTCCTTTTTCTTTTTTTTAACTGAACACTAACACCTTTTAGGAAAGGCCTATTACCCTATAGTTTGTAAGAGCCTGAGCCATCTTACTACTGGGTAACCATGACTTTCTTCACGATGTCAGTTATGTTTCTCATTTCTTCACCCCAAGCAACCAAAAGAAATTAAGGATGAAGAATTATCTGTTCAAATATTCTTTAGTTAAGGATGACCAGGTGGTCACACCCTGCAATATTGCCTTCTATCTAATTAACACAGAGAAAATTTAGACAAGAATTTAAAGGGATCATTCTTTTCTCACATGTAAGCTGAGGAAGCCCAGAGCAACGAATAATGAAAAGACTTTTGTTTTTAATGTGTTTATGTGCAGATACTTGAGAAAGTTTCAAAAAGCATTTACTTATATTCCCAAAGCACAGGAAGTTTGTGCGCATGTGTACATTTATTCTAAAGCTCACTTTTTTCACTTTTGTTGCATTGTTTCTTTAAAACAGCAAAATGAAGATATGCTAATTGTTAGTTTTTAAAAATCCCTAGGTATCTCACATATTACATGACAATGCACATAACTACTCCCAATATTAATTTCAAATTCTGAGAAAAAAATAGTGTACTAGAACACAAAGTAGAAGAGAGACAAGCACCTACTAAATATATTTAAATACATTAAAAGCAGCTCCTATCATCAGCAATAAAGTACTATATGGCCCTCTAGTGTTCAATGAAGAAATAGATTAATTCTTAAGTGATTCTTACTAGTATATATGATATTTCATAGTAAAAAATACTTCCTAATTTATTGTATATGCTAAACAAGCTCTTGTATGACTTCTACAAAAACCTAAATATGTTGTATCTTCTGTGACTTTATTTCTCTGTGCCTTCTTTTGAACTATTATCCATATTTAGAGTATCCACCGAGAGAACTCTAAAATGTTTTTAAAGTTTTCCCATTAAAAAAGTGGCTAGGTGAGAATGGTAAAGGGATTAAGCAAAGAAAAAAAGAAAGACTCATGGACACAGACAGCAGTATGGTGATTGCCAGAGGAAAGGAAAGTTGTGGGACATTGAAGAAGGTATAGGGGGGCTAAATGGTGATGGAAGGACACTTGACTTGGGGTGGTAAACACACAATTCAATATACAGATTTTGTTTTGTAGAATTGTATACCTGAAACCTATATAATTTTATTAACCAATGCCACCCTGATAAATTAAATTTAAAAAAATTTAATCCCTATACTAAATGGAAAAGAAACAGCAGTTCTCAAGACTAAACAATATTGAATTTAAGAAAATTTTCCAAGAAGAAACAAAAATAACAGTGTCATGACTACAAATTAGGTATTTAAAGCACACCTAAATTCTCTAAGTATATTTTCTTTTCTCTGTGTTCTACTTCTGTAATTCATCCAACTGGTTTTTTCCCTTTATCATGATTTACAGATAACAGAGATTCACTACAGCAACCAAAATACATAAAAATTGTGACTCCAAGGAGAGAGGCGAAAGATGTGATTGAGATTCTAGGAAAAGAGTCAAGTAAAAAGTATACTCACGAACAGAAAAGAATCTTGCTAGGAAGAGTCTTAAGATTATAATCACTGGTGAAAGGTTTAAAAAATGATATTACCATCTAAATTAAAGCTGGTGAAGCATAATTATTATTTACATATTGGAGTTGTAGAGATGATGGGGGGAGTTGTATATGAGCAAGATCTAAATTATACTCCCAGTTCTATCACTCATTTTCTGTAATATGAAGTTAATAATATTTCTAAGTTAAAACTTTAGAAATAAGAAGATTTTGTGAAATTCCTATACTTGGCTTTAAGATTAATCCTTGACACTGGATGTTAAGGTAAGTTGTCTATGGTGTGGAAACTCTGAAAACAACCCTCCAAAGTCCCATTTAGCCATCAGCAAACCACTAAGAAATAGATAGATATAAAGAAAATTTAAATAAATTTGCCCAATATAAATACATATAGATATTTGGAATATATTCAAATACGTAGGGAGGCTCTATACTATTTCAAAAAAATCTGCCATTATTCAAAAAAGTTACCACTCTTTATTTTCACTTCTTTACAGTTTCCTAACACTGTCGAATCTTCCTTATCCTTTAGATCGCAACCTAGCTTTCATCTTCTCACTTAAGATATCACTGATTTAATTATTTGGATGTAGATACATATGCATTAAGAACTACAAAACTGGGAAGGACAGTGAAAATGCTGGAAGACAGAATCTTGATAGAAACTCATCTTAGTGAGGAGGACCTATCTAAGGCAGGAACCAAAATGGATGAGGTTGGAGGCAACCTGTCAAATAATGATAGAAAATCTAATAGCGGCAAATTCAAAGTCTTGTACTTAGATTCAAAAACCTGCAAACGTTCACACTAAGCAGAACAGGTTAAACAGGACCATTTTTATAAAAAGACTTAAAGACTTTGTTTTCTGAAAGTTCAATTTAATTTTAAGCAGTTTCTGTATGCAAAGTACAAGGTCCTATAAGACACAGTAGAATCTTAGAAAACCAAGTCTGTCAACAATCTAAATTTGGTGGGGGGGGGGGGGCATGGGGGGGGCGCAAAACATGAAAGCTTACTATAACTACCACATTCTACCTAATATTACCTGCCCAACTTATAACACAGGGTTATGATTCAATAGGAAAAAAGCTATTCCACAATGACTTCCATAGATCATCCCAGGGGGAAAATGTTGTGAATATAAAGGGGGGGGGGGGGAATAAACAAAATTAAGAGCCCAGAAATAAACCTACAAGAATATAGTCAACTAATCTTTGACAAAGGAACAAAGAGCAAAGGCAATACAATGGGGCAAAGACTGTCTATTCAACAAACGTGCTAGAAAAACTGGATACACACACTCAAAAATGAACTCAAAATGGATCATACACATAAATATAAAACAAAAAACCATACAACTCCTATAAGGTAACATAGGAAAAAACCTAGAATCCCTTGGGTATGGTGATGACTTTTTAGATGTAACACCAAAGGTACAATCTATGAAAGAAATAATTTATAATCTAGACATTAAAATTAAAAATGTCTGCTCTATGAAAGACAATGTCAACAGAACCTATATATATATAAGGCTAATCAGCAAAGTGCCCCCTCAGGAGTTGGACCGGGAGACCAGGAGTTCGATCACTCGCTATGATGTGTGCTGACCATCAGGGGGCAGTGCGGAACAAGGGAAGGAAGGTCCCTGCCAAGAGCCAGCAGCCAGGGAAGGAAGGCCCGACCAGCCCTGATCGCTGGCCAAGCCTAGGGACCCTACCCGTGCACAAATTTTGTGCACCAGGCCTCTAGTAAGAATATAAGCCACTAACTGGGAGAAAATGCTTGCCAGAGACAGTATGATAGAGGCCTGTTATCCAAAATAGATGAAGGACTCTTAACACTCAACAATGAGAAAGCAAACAACCTAATGAAAAACCAGGCAAAAGATCTGAACAGACATCTCACCAAAGAAGACATACAGGTGGCAGGTAAGCATATAAAAAGATATTGAACATCTTATGCATTAGGGAATTTCAAATGAAAACGAGATGCCACTGCATACCTATTAGAATGGCCCAAAGCCAAAAACACTGACATATCAAATGCTGGCAACAGGAACTCTCCTCATTGTTCATGAGAATACAGAATAGCATAGTTACTCTAGAAGGCAGTTTGGCAGTTTCTTACAAAATTAAGCATACTCATATCTTTCAACCTATCAATTGCACATGTTGGTATTTACAGAAAAGAGTTAAAAATGTATGCCTACACAAAAATCTTCCCATGGATGTTACAAGAAGCAGGAATGCAAAACAGTATATGCACTGACCCTTGCTATGCAAAATATGTATCCATGTGGTCAGGGACTGGCTAGGAGTAAATAAAAATGGATTCGCTAATTATTTATTGACAAACTATTAGGCATGAGGGTGCCTTATATCTGATAAATATTATTAGGCAAGATATAAAATCAAAGGGCTTGAATAGGAGTCAAAAACAATTTTAATACAATGTGATATGAATCATAATAAATATACCATGGGAATAGAGATTAAGTTGGAACAACTTTGGGGAGGGCATGAAAATAGAGGGTAAGGTGGTGGCTTTATGGGTTCAACAGTCCAACTCCTCCCAAAATTATTAACAAATTTTAACAAAAGTGCAACCAGGACCCAGAATGAGATCTGAGTTCAAATCCTAGCTCCACTGCTTATCAGCTCACTGACCATTGATGAATTACTTAATCTCTCTTCACTTGTTTCTCATCTCTGATATGGATAAAAATTAGAAGCTACATAAACCAGACTTTTAAGATTAAATGAGATTATATATTTAAGTATTTAACACAGTGTCCTGGCACATAGTAGTGTTCAATAAATGGTTTATTTATCATATTACTAACATCATCATTATCAAGGCTAGTTCCATTGCACTGATAAGATTCTGAATAAGAACAGGTGATAGTCTGGCTCTACAGCACCTCAGTAGCACCATGTTGACTATAGGACACAACACTTCAAGAGCAATTTGTCCAGAATAGCAAACAGGATGACAACCCTGGAAAACACATTGATGGTATTCAGTCTGGAGAAAGATTATGGATGAATATGATAGCAGTCTTCTCCTATAAGAAGGGCTGCCATTTCTAGATGGAAGAACAAGGACCAAAAAAGACTAATAAGTGTCAACATAAAGAACTGTGTAAAAATGTAATGTTACTTCATAGTGCAGCATTCTCTAGAGATGACTTCATTTTCAAGCCCAAGTCTATTGATAAAGCCTTGGACTTGGTGATCTCAAAGGTCCCCTCCGGTTCAGATTCTATCTCAGGAATCTTAAAATTAGGATGGAAAGCCTAAACAGTTTAAATATATTAATTAGTTTGATGAAATGGGGAGTTGGGAATAGGGAAGGGGAGGGAAAACACTGGTAATTTCCTGGTAAAGCACTTTAGAATTATATTTTAAAGACAAACTCTGAAACTGGTCACAGAAAGATTTTAAAATGAAAGATATTCATGTTTTATGGAGAGTCAAAAGTGCTATCGAGAGTGCTCTAAGTTACTCTTGAAAGATACCACATATTAAATAAATGTCTTAGAAACAAAGGATATCACCATGCTAAACTGTTACTATAGCATAGGGTAAGTTGATATTATAAGAGAAAAAATTGAAATAATTCAGCCATATTGAGATATGATTACTAACATTTGGTTTAATTACTTCTGATTTTTCCCCACGTAGATAGATAGGTAGATACTAGTAAGTAGGTAGTTAGGTAGGTAGATAGGTAGGTAGATAGATAGATAGACAGATTAATGCCTACTTTAAAATTAGGATCATATTATATACATAGTTTTTAGTTCTACATTTTTAGTAAACATTGTTTATAAACATTTTCCTGTTATTAAATTTTCTTTAACAATATGGTGTTTAATGGCTGTATGAGTTACCTTCAATTGATTTCTGTATCTTAGCAACATGGTTCTAAAATTAGGATTTTAGCTTCTCCTTGGGGAGTCTTACTCTAAAACTACTAATGTATTATAATATTCCTCAATGTAACCATCTTTATATTGAATACTTGAATTTTAAAATAAACATAAATGGCATGCCTATTTATAATTTATAGTCTAGCTTGGGTATACCGTAAGAGCTGAAATGAGAATTGTTCACATTATAATTTGTGAATCTTCAACTCTCAACCTGAATCAGCACTAGAGAAAAATATGTCAAATTTCTTCTGTTTAAAAAGGAAGGAAGGAAGGAAGGAAGGAAGGAAGGAAGGAAGGAAGGAAGGAAGGAAGGAAGGAAGGAAGGAAGGAAGGAAGGAAGGAAGGATTAAATGTTAACTCAAAGCAAACTTACAAAAAAATCACAAGGTGATACCAAATGAACTGCGCAGCGTAGAAAATCAACAATGGATTCAAAGAATTAGTTTCTAATTCTAGGAAGGTGTAAAGATAGAGATGAAATCAGGGTTTTCAAGGATCTGGATAGCTGGAGAGGAGCAAAGTCGTTAAAAGCTAGTGGGGGCATGGAAATGAAATCAGGGTGAAAAAAACTGTGGTAAGATTATAAAAGATTTCAAATATCCACTTATGGACTTGGCTTCATCAGAATATTTATAGTGAGGTTACAGATCTATATGGAGGTAAAAATCCATTTTAAAAAATGCATCCAATCATTCATACTGCCAACTCATTGTCAAGGACATGAAATTATAGCCTAGTGCGAACAGAAGACTAAGCAAAGATGCTTGTAACATTTTTAAACATCGACTCTCCAATTTTTATTTTATAAGCATCTGGGGGTAAGAAAAAGGAAGCCTGAGTATTCAACTCTGTTAAATTTTCAGAAGACCCATGGGATTAGAGGATAAGAAAAAGTCAAACTGTTTTTCCACCAAATGACCAGAAGACCAGGATATTAATAGATTGTAAACCTGGGGAGGAAAATAAAAAATTGGTATGAAGAAAGAAACAGTAGTTTTAAGTGGACCACTCTAGTGACAATGCAGGACTGAGGTTGGGTGAATGATGGGAGCTTGAGACATCATTTTGAAATTGTCTACCACAGTTAGAAACAGAACCCACCATGACAAATTTCTTTACCCTCTTCATACCATCCTCCCTAACACCAACAAAAACATCAATACAAATCAGAACCTGCACGATAACACCTGAAACAATTTGCCTCAGGAACATTTTGAAGTTAACTATTTGTGGTACCTGTGGATACACCAGAGATATTTATCTTCTCTGTGTACAAACCAATGAAACACTTTAAAAGTTTTTTAATTCTCCATTCTGTGGAGAGACTTTTTTTTTTGTCTAGAATGAAAACCAATAATCAAAGTAATCTTTAATTGCTTGCAGTGAAACATACAGATTTAAACATGACCAATGTTTAGAGCAACGGTTCTCAAACTGTGGGTCGCGACCCTTTGGCGGTAGAACGACCCTTTCAGAGGGGTCACCTAAGACCATCCTGCATATCAGATATTTACATTATGATTCATAACAGTAGCAACATTACAGTTATGAAGTAGCAATGAAAATAATTTTATGGTTGGGTCACAACATGAGGAACTGTATTTAAAGGGCCAGAAAGTTGAGAACCACTGGTTTAGAGCTATTATATTTTAAAATAATTTTAACAAATATTTTAAAAACTACACTAACAAGAAACAGAAATTGACCATAAAATAAAATTCATGTTGGCATTCACTTGTAAGATTCAAGCATTTAAAAATACAGATGTCTTAGAAGAAACTGACTTAAATTCTAATGCAGTGATGGCGAACCTATTGCACGCGTGTCAGAGGTGACACGCGAACTCATTTTTTTGGTTGATTTTTCTTTGTTAAATGGCATTTAAATATATAAAATAAATATCAAAAATATGTCTTTGTTTTACTATGGTTGCAAATATCAAAAAATTTCTATATGTGACACGGCACCAGAGTTAAGTTAGGGTTTTTCAAAATGCTGACACGCCGAGCTCAAAAGGTTGGCCATCACTGTTCTAATGAAAGGAAATGTTACATACCTGTCAATTGGGAAGATCTGTGAATAGCATCCCCTTGAAAATGTATGTCATATTTTTATTTTTATTAGGTATGGGTCCAGCTTATTACAGTATTTCCAATCCTCCTGTGTATCCTTCTATCTATATCTTTTTCCACTAGAGAGTGATATAAAGACTTACCTCTAAAGGTCATAAAAAACAAGGAGATAAGCTGATATGTGCTGTGGGGAATGAAGATTAGGGGTGAGGGATAAGAGAAAGCCTACATCTGTGAACCCCTGAGTGTACCAGGTACTATACTACTTGCTTTACATATGTTATTTCACTTAATCCTTACAAAAACTCTAAGAAGTAGGTACTGTAGTCTTATTTTACAGATAAAGGAACAGTTCAATGAAATTACATACTTAGGATCATATAATGCGTGACAAAATCAGAATTCAAGCTCAAATTTAAAAAGCTCTTATCACTCTATGACATGGGGAAAATCTATCTTCTCTAGTGTGCCCCCTTTCCTCCACTTCTATTGTCCTCTCCACATATTTAAAATTAGGTTAAACTAAACTGAGAGAATGTTTCCAGTTTTTCTTCCTTCACACAAAGGTAGAAGGCATGGTTATTAGTTGGTCTATGTTTATTATGGATGTTATTCAAGATGACTGCCTTACATAGCACTTGTTCTCTGGGCATGTCTATACCTAACAGAATTTTTAACTTAAGCTCTTTGTCTCACAAGAACAAGACAAGACCAGGGACATCCTAGAGCAGCCAACACTCTCTAGGTTTCTACTCGTAACAGCTATATTTCAGATGTTAGCCACACGGTCCTACAAAGTTTCCCAGGAGCTGTGGTCAATGGGAGTGGTTGGAGGTTCATGGACAAGAAACACTAACCATTTATTTCTTATTTGAGGCAAAAGGGATTAAAAAAAACTGATTAGCTTTAGGATGGGAAGAAAAAAACAGATTAATCTGAGATCAGGAATGAAGTTGTGTGAGACCTGATGGAAGGTGCCAAACAGCTATGGAAGAAGGAGAAATCAGTGCTCAAATATGGTTCTCTCCATGAAAAGATCAAGAAGATACTAGACCTGGTCTAATGGTAATCTTAACTGCTTTTCATTTTAGTAAAAAATGAGCTGTTACTGTGCATTAAACATGCAAAATAAGTCTTTAGCATGGGCTGGCATCTCTTCAGAAAATAAGTTTTATTTATTTATTCTTTAATGTGATAGGCTATTGACAGAAGGAGTTAAAACTGAAGAGATGGGCCTTCCTATCTGGGGAAGCAAATTTACTTTGGAATTTATAGGTAGACTAATCAAGTTGACAGAAATAGCCAACACACAACCCCTGGTTAAGAAGCACATTTGATAAACTATAGAGAGAATGGTATCTGTTATCCAGCCTCAAATTTCATTGTTATATCTTCCTGTTAGAACTTGAGACTTGAGCCCTCATATCTTCAATATGGTTTGTTAAATACACAAAGAAAAGCACTTAACTGAGCTCTATATTTTTTAAAGGGTAGCTTGGTGATTTCAAATGTGACATGGCATTAGAAAACCACCATACCCCAGAGTCTAGAATATATGTAGACTTACTTATAGTTCTTCTGAAAATCTTAGTAATGTCTATCTAATTTTACCTAGAGGGAAGCATAGCAGAGAGAGGTTGTTGTTTTTTGAAATAAGGCAAATCTAAATTACATACCATATTAATCTTAAAAATGGGATTTTAAAAGTGATTATTAAACCTCTACTCTTCTCAAAAGCCACAGTTTAAAGACCTGAAGCTATGGCCTAGGTAGGGTAATGTCTGTAGAAGTGTCTTATATATATAATGATTAAGAATTTAAAGCTGCTTCAAAATGAAGTATTTGAAATAGAGGGAGCTTTTCCCTATTTACTGTACTAAACACATTTATACACATGGGTGACTAACATTTTCTTTGTGAGCAACACAATAATAATTGACATTTTTTAAATTTTCTTAAAATATAATAATAAAGTACTCTGGGAATGATCCTGAAGAAAGTTTCAGGAATGGACAAAAACAAAACCAGGCCAATTTCAGATGGAAATCCTACTTACGTAGAAGGGCATTGCTGCCTTAACCATCAAATGATTTTATATTCTTCTTGCCATATTTATGGAGGCAAGTGATCTCAAAATAAACAATATATCAAAAGCATATATACACACATACATGTATATATGTAGATATATGTATATGTACACAACATATAAATGCATACACACATCTATCACTGCTATCAGTACTCAGTATACACCTGTGAGCTTGTATGTACAAAACAATAATTTGTATTCACAACTCAAGAGTCATCAACATGACTTAAATTCAGTATAGTTTGTTTCTAAGGAGTTACTATATACAACATACATCTAAAAGTTCTGTTTACAATTTCATCTTGAGGGGAAAAGTAAATAAAGCACCTGTCAAACCTGGGTGCTGGAAGTTTTCCCACTGAACATTATGATGGCTTCTCCTGTTAGAAAAAGGTCTGTTTTGTCTAGCTGGCTTTCTTGTTGTAATTGAAAATGTAGCAGAAATCATTGACGGCTTTGCGAGTCTTCGTTTTGATTACGTTTCTTTCTTAAATAAGATAATGCAATTAAATACGAACCCCCCCATTCCTACAACTGAACCCTCAGAAAAAAGAGGAAAGACATAAACTCCCTCTTTGGCATAGTAATCTTGAAGGAGAGAGGCCAAGAGATGGGGATGAAAGCTGGGCAAACTTCTATGAAAGGCCTGAGCCTTACCAACGCAGTAGGGCTGCAGCAATGAGTGTCAGAGCCATCTGTCTGAGGCCCAAAGCACTGCCTGAACACCTGGAGGGAGGGACGAGAAACTGCCACAGGAAGTTCCACCTAAATAAAATCTAAACTTGCAGACAGGCTAGGGAAATCAGGAATCAACATGTTTCAAGAGTTTAAATTTCACATGCTGATGCAAAATGACAGCAACTCAAGTATTAAACTAAGTATCTAAGATACATTATTCCAAGTCAGTTTAGGTTAAAAGAGATAATGTTAAATCTGTTTGTATATTGTTTATGGGCTAAATCAGTGGTTCCCTGTAAAATCTAAAAATAAGCGAACAGGAATAAGAAGATAAACTGCTACAGTCCTGGTTTGGTGGCTCAGTTAGTTGGAGTGTCATCCCTTACACCAAAAAGGTTGCGGGTTTGATTCCTGGTCATGGCATATATCTAGGTTGTGGGTTTGATCCCGGTCAGTGTGCATATGGGAGGCAGCCAATCAATGTTTCTCTCTCACAGCAATGTTTCTCTCTCTCTCTCTCTCTCTCTCTCTCTCTCTCAAAAGATAAATAAACTTATCCTCGGGTGAGATTAAAAATAAAAGGATAAACTACTACAGACATTATTTATTTTAATGTCTATAAAATAAGTTATTATTCAAGTTAAAATGTTCTTTTCCAAAGAATTAACTCATAAGTCTACTCTAATTGGATATTCATGATTTTTATCTAATTTTCAAATGATAAAGAACCAGAAAGCATGCAAAGATAAAGATCTATGGGCACTGATGCTTGAGCGGGGAGGGAGGATAGAAGTTGTTACATACCTCATTCATTCTGAGCATAATTCTTTTTCTTTTCTTTCCTCTTTGAATAGATCATTAGATAACAATACTGCCTAAAATATTGAAAAACTACACAGAATAATACCCATGAAACCTCACATCCCTGCAATCCAGCTTCAACCATCTTAGGTGCTATTTTGAAGCAAAGCCCAGACACGATATAATTTGATTCTGACTATATTTTGATGGGGGTGGAAGGGGAGAATACAGCAGAAAGACTGAGTAGTGAGAGAAATAATGCTCCCTCTTTCCACAACCCCCCCCTGACCCCCCCGGCCATGACCACAATTTTAAGTGATATAATATCAAGGAATGTTTTGAGGAAAGAAGTCCACATACCACCCCAAAGAACAAGCACTGGAAGATCAAATTTACTGCAGCTGCCCAAACACTTTTTCCCTCTAGCTCAGACAGACTTCAACGTTTCAGCACCCCGCTGCCTGCCCCCAGATAATACTGGGAAGCAGTGACGGTGTGACTGGTTAGTGTACTCCAGTCCCTGATATCAAAGGACTATATCCAATGGAACTGTTTTTCTCAGTACTAGACTAATCGCCAAGTCCCTGAGTTAATAAGACTCCTCCAGTTTAGACAGGAATCTAACTTTCCACCTTTTAAAATATGTCTACGGTTGCCCAGCTGGTGTGGCTCAATGGTTGAGTGTTGACCTATAAATCAGGAGATCATGGTTCAATTCCAGATCAGGACACATGCCTGGGTTGCAGGCTCAATCCCCACAAGGGGGCGTGCAGGAGGCAGTCAATCAATGATTCTTTTTTATCATTGATGTTTCTATCTCTCCCTCACTCTTCCTCTCTGAAATCAATAAAAATGTATTTTAAAAAAATAAATAAAATAAAATGTCTATGGTTAACTCCATGGGCTACCACTAGGAAAATGAGATAGGAGGCAGAGATAACAGAGTTATCTCCCAGGAATGGGAAGGGAAAGGAAAACTGCAGGCAAGGGAAGGAGTAGCAGAAACTTAACAGGAAGTTGGAAATCTCAGCCTGGTGACATCATCTCCTCCGACCTCTCACAGTCAAATATCAACCAAAATGATTTTGGTTGTAAATATTCAAATACCTTTGAGAAATAAACAGAGTGTTCCACTGAAATGAAGTCAGAAAGAAAATCCAATGATTCTGTTGTTACTGAATATTGTAAATCTGGAGGGAAGCAAGCAGTGATGACAGCACCATGAATTCTTGTTGTTTCATAATGTAGGAAAAATGTTTACTCTTAAATGTCAGTTCTTGTACTTTATTACTTTTAAAAATACCAACTCAGATTTCACCAATAACCAAATATTAATATTCAGGCTGTAGTCTCACCTTGTTTAACTACATAATAAAGAGACTATTTACAAAGGATAAATTTTAATCATCATAAGAAAACAAATTTGAAGTAACTTCCAATAACTCATGTGTTGGATTAACACCTGTGAACACACAGCCACATCACAGGCTGCATTTTGTAAATAAGAAAGTATTTTTACTACCTGATTTACACAAGTCATGTTTCATCCTAAGCCTCCCCACTGCACACAACCTACTAACCTCTGTCCCAAGGATAAGATTTATTAAAGTTTGAAATTAATGATTGTTCATAATAATAAATAGGATTAATTACTTTCCCTCCATTTGTAATAAGACTGTGCCAGTATCAGTATTTCTATTTCTAATATTTTTAATACCTTCTGTAAAACAAAAATTAGCTCATTTTATTATTACACATCTGAAGAATAATTTTGCAGTAATACAAAGACTGTAAGAAGAGTTTTATTACAATTAATATGGATATGTAAAATTTCTCAAGTGCACTGCAGACTAAATATACTCACTTTTGTTGTCTTTGTATAGAATGATGAGGAGAGTTGGTGAATAGGCAGGTCCACGATACTACTGGAGTTTGTGACACTGTTACTATGCATATGTTCATCTTCCCTGCTACTATCATCAGACTGATCAAAATCATCACTCTCCTGGTCCATTTCCTCTTCCTCTTCATCCTCCTCATCTTGTTCCTCAGCATGTTCTTCATCTTCCTCTGGTTCTTCTTGGTTTCCTGAGGAATCCTCATCTACTGAAATAAAGCGATTATTGTTTTCTTCTAATTGTCCTTGCTGGGAATCATTTTGGTCTCCAGGTCTAGGTTCTGCTCCGACAACTTCACCATTCCTTGCGGTGTGTTCCTCTTCTTGTTGCCTTAGCTGTTGCTGCTGCTGTTCCTCCTCCACCACACGATTCATCTGTTCCTCATCTGCCTGGCTTGCGGAAGGGTTACCTCTCACAGAGCCTCCAGTTCGTCGTCTTTTGCTGCCCACAGAGAGCAGTTCCTGATTCATTTCCAAAAGCCAGCTTGCTACTTCTTGGACCTTGGCTAGACTATCAGAAGATGCAAAGGTTTTCACATTCTGTAGGGGAAAATGAATGAAGACAAAAAGGTTTGTACAATATACATTATCTCCTACTCTTATGTTTTGTCTATATTCCAAATTTTATTAAAGATTATAAAAAGCATTTGGTGCCACTGAGGCATTAAGGTATTTTTTTAGGAATCAGTATAGAAAGTTTTAAATTGTAAAAGTTATGAGACTTTATAAAAACATACCCCCAAATCACACAGTAAACAGCTTTATTTTAATCTTCTTTTTAAAAATAATTTTAGAATGGAGATTTAATTGCTTTGATCACTAAAAACATTTTGAAATCTTGGATCAGTAGTTCATAAACTGTATCTTTTGTAAAACTTCCACAAAATGTTAAGAAGTGTCTCTCACAAAAAAACAAACAAACAAACAGCAAAAAAACACCCAGCCAATGCTCAGTTAAGTTCAGGAAATGCTGAGAGAAGCCAAGTTAAAAAGGCCTTTTCACCCTAGGAATTTCCCAAACTTCTCTGATCACAGAACCTTGCCTTTAGACACAATTTTCTGTCAGGTACCAAGTATAATCATTATGAGTTTCACTTTTCACAATGAATACAAATCAACTGGATAGCAAATAAACTAAAAAATAAATAAATAAAAAATAAAAATAATTTTTTTTTAAAGGAAAAAAGTTCATGAGATCATACCCTCTGACCCAGTAACTCCACTTCTGGCAATCTATCCTAAGGAAGTAATCCTAAAACAGAAAAAAAAAATTATGCATAGGATGCTCACTGCAGCTTTATCCACAAAAGCAAAATAAATAAACAAACAAACAACTGTCAATAAAAATAAGGAAAATCTCTATGTTCAATACAAAGGAATCCATGAGATAGGATAGATACAGTGCAATCACTAAACATCATGTTCACTTTTAAAAATGTGAAAACATGGATGCTTATATTATGCTAAGAGCAAAATGCAGGGAACTATATGATCACAGCATGGTTTTTAAACTACATAAAGACTAGAAGACAATATTTCAAAATATAAGCTGTGTTTAGGCAGTGGTATTATAGATATTTCAAATTTATTTTTACCATATTTCTCAAATTGTATATATCAAGCATATTTACTTTTGTATTTTTTTAACACAGACTCTAAAATTTGATGACAGAAACTTTTCATAATGTTTATTCTGAAATTTCATCCTTTGAAGACACATGGACATGTTCAAATAATACCAACTCATTACACAAGTTCATATAAAATTCCTTTAAAATATCTTTAAGGTTTAAGATATGCAAAGTACAATATCCATTTCTATCACACCTTAAGAGTAACCATATTATATCACAATGGTGTGTGGATAAACCACTTATTTACTTTTCCAACCTTGCCACTAGATGGCTAATCCCCAAAATGTCCACAGTTCTCATTGCAAGCTTTGAAACAGGGCCAAGAAAGTCTGAAACATAGTTTGAAATAGCAACATTTAATTGTATTTTCTCTAATCTACACTTTCCAAGAAATAAGCTATATTGCGGGGTGGGGGTTGGGGAGGACGGAATTCTTGAATTCTAATTATACTAGAAATGTTAAGCGTAGAAAGAGAAGAGTTCCAAAAATTGAGTCCTTAAGCATTCTGAAAGAAGGAGTAAACCAGCAAAGATGATTAAGAAAAAAATATCAAGAATGAGTGGTATCCTTAAAGCCACATAAAGCATATCCAAGAGGAGAAGGTAAATAATAACAACCATTGTGATAGGTCAATGGGATGAAGACAAAGAACTGACAACTGGATTTAGCAACACAGAAGTCACTAGTAATGGGAGTGATTTTTGGTAGTTGAAGTTTCATTAAAGCAGAGTTAAGATACTGGGAAGAGAATAGAGATGGTCAATATGGACAAGTTAGAAGTCTGCTGCAGAAGAGAACAAACAAGGGAGTGGTAATTGATAGGGGAAATGAGTAATTGGTAGAGAAGATTTTTGATTCTTTAAGATTGAAGAATTAGCAACATATCTGTATAATGGCAAGAATTACCCAGTACAAAACAAAAAATTGATAATGTAAGCAAGAAAGAGAAGAAATAATTATGTTTTTAGCTGTTAAAAGGGGATGAGAAAGAATTCAAAAGTGTAAGAACTGGCTTTAGTTAGGAAACTGAATACGTCATTTAAGGTGCCAGATGGAAAAACAGAGTGGTATTATAGGTGCTTTAAATTTATTATTATTTTTTTTTACTATATCTCTCAATGTGGAAACAATAAAAAAACAGATGAGATTTTTATAGTGGCAGGAGTCTTTGGAAGTCCCCTTCTCATTCCTTTTGTTTTTTAACTGGTTAAAGTAAGAAGCAAGATCATCAGCTGAGGTATTCAAAATTTGAAGGAAACATGAAATAGTCCTTTAGGGTGAGAGGAAGAGAACTTCCCTTGGTGCATGTAATTTTGGTGATCAAATGTAATCAATAAACCATGATGTAATATATATTCAATGGGGCTTTTAAAAGTCAAGTGACTCTTATTTGCAACTCAGACTAGCACAATATAAAACTTCCATTTGACGTGGACTGAAACCATCAAATATTAATAACTATATCAGTTTTGAACAAGGATAGAAGGTAAAGTTCCTTAGAAAAAGCACATTAAATCTATCCACTGTTTTCAGAAGGTAAACTCCAGAAAATAAAGGTCATCAAAACCTTAGCAGCTAATATGTGTTGAAGACAAACTGAAAAACATCACAGGAAAGCAGGTTAAAAATAAGATACTGAAAAACACTGACCTAAATCACAAGTGAATATATATCGTATCCCAATTATATAAAGGTAAATCTCTTGTACATAGGTTTTCTTCAAAGAGAGAATAAAAATCTTGCTTTAGTAACTATATCTAAGGTAGCTTTCTCAACACTGATAAGGACATTTTCACTTGCATGTTTATACACAGAACACATGAAATCAGGGACAATGCCTGGGATGATGCAGGCCCCAAGCAAATTGCCCTTTGTGTGCCCAAACTAACAGGCATGTTTTTACAAGATTGAAACAAGTTGAGTGACACATTAAGAGTAACTTACAAAGTGAAAAGATGAGAGAACAAAGTTCATAAAACAAGTCATAAAGAATAGCAAGCAGACTATCAACAAATAGAAAATTTATTACTGGCATTTCTAAAATAGTACCAGAACTGATAATCAATAAACAGTTCTGTCACCAATTATAAATAACAAAAATTCAAATCTCTATCTTTGTGGAACTTTGTGTTATATTGAGGGAACAAAAAAGAGTACCTTAATTTAAGCCAATAAAGTTCAGTGACTGTCATATTTACAGTGTGACATGTAAATATCTTTCAAATTAATGCAGATTCTTATAAACAGACCTGATCAAAACTGGTAAATCCAAGCAGAAAAATCAAATTTAAAGCATAGGTAATGTAAAATAAACAACACAGCTAAAAGTTAGATGACAGGAATTCCAGAATATTAGAAGAGGCTGAAAATATCTGATAGGCAGGTAAAATTTTTTTCAAGTAGTATATAGTATATTGGATTGGTTTCTCTAACCTATTTTGGTAATGGAAATGGGAATGAACATATAAATTTTAATTTTCTGTTGCTATTCATAAATTTAAAATTAAACAAAAACTGTATTCATAAGTCTGGTGAGTTGGCTCAATTGGTTGGAACATCCTCCCATGCACCAAAAGGTTGCGGGTTCGATCCCCGGTCAGGGAGTTTACAGGAAGCAAGTGACCGATGTTTCTGTCTCACATCGATGTTTCTCTCTCTCTCTCTCTCTCTCTCTCTCAACATTTCCTCAGGTGAGGATTAAAAACAAAAACCAGTATTTCTATAAAATTAGTTCTAATAATAATCTAATAAGTAAGCTAATTGCCTAATTAAAAGAATATTTATCCAATAATTAATAAGAAATCAGAATCAGCTCCTAAATATTTTAAGGGGTAGAAAACACCTTTTAAAAAATAGTTTATAAA